>NC_135717.1:170417586-171704211 GCF_964656455.1 Halichoerus grypus | reverse complement strand
TACATAAATAGTAGTTCTTTTACAGTGGGTTCCTACTTTTTCATAGATAAACATTTAAGTCCTGGCATGGAAGGTCCTCGAAATGGTTCCCTCTTCCCTACCCCCAGGATTTTCTTTCTTCACTTCTTTTTTTTTTTCTTTTTTTTTTTAAAGATTTATTTATTTATTTGAGAGAGAGAGAATGAGAGAGCAAGCACATGAGAGGGGGGAGGGTCAGAGGGAGAAGCAGACTCCCTGCCAAGCAGGAGCCTGATGCGGGACTCGATCCAGGGACTCCAGGATCATGACCTGAGCCGAAGGCAGTCGCTTAACCAACTGAGCCACCCAGGCGCCCCTTCTTTCTTCACTTCTATGTTCTTCCATCAGGCAGTTAAAGGGACATTCCTTGCCCATATCCTGTCTTCTTGGCTCTCTATTTCCTTTGTTCGAAATAGCCTCCCACATTCACATGAGCCAGCCAACTGGGTACCTCTTCCTTCTAAGCTCCTGACATCTCATGAATGCTTCCAGATGCACCATACCCCACAACAATCTCTCCCACTTGGACTATTCAGGCCTAGTACACACATTTAATAGCAATAAGTTTCATGAAACAATGTTTACTACATAAACACACTCCAATATTTGCGCTTTATTCCATTCTATTCTAAAATTTGTCTGAAATCCACTAAACCAAATGATTCCATGACCCCACTGTCAGATCGTGAATCACAACCCAGAGTTTAACAACAATGAACTAGGTAAGATCCTTGAACTTCTTTTGCTTCTCCCTCCATTGCAGGGCAATCACTCAATTATTTATTACATTAAACGGAAAAAATGGGTCACAAATTCAAGAGTCTGAGTGAGCAATATAATTGATTGAGAAAAGAGGGGTGTAAGAAGAATAGCTCATACAGGATGATAAATGGTATGTGACCCTTGGCCTCCGTGTCTGGGACACAATAGAGAGTGGTGAGGACTTGGGGAACCTGAGAGTATACGCTCAGCCTAAAGGAGGCAGCTGCCATTCAACTCCAGACGATTGCCAGCTTGGATGCCCAGATCCTTTGAATTTAGGAGAAGTGGCAAATTAGGATACCTTTGTGCAATCTCCCAAGTTTTAAATATCAACTCATTTTTAAAATGTTAATGTGTCAGTATACACCAAGATAGTACATCCACCAGGTGTGGACCTTGGCCTGCCAGTTAGCAGCTTCTAAATTAAGATTGGGGTGCCTGGGTGCGCCCGCGGTTGAGCGGCCCACTCTTGATTTCAGCTGAGGTCATGACCTTGGGGTTGTGAGATCGAGCCCCTCGCCTCCCCCCTGGCCCCCCCCACCCCCCCACCCCCGCCATTGGCTTCTGCGCTAAGCGCAGAGCCTGCTTGGGATTCTCTCACTCCCTCTCCCTCAACCCCTCCCCCCACCCCCACCCCTCTCTCTCCAATAAATAAATAAAATCTTTAAGATTAACCAGTTTGTTGGGCACCTGGCTGGCTCAGATGGTTGGGCGTCTGCCTTCGGCTCAGGTCATGATCCCGGGTCCTGGGATCGAGTCCCGCATCAGGGCTCTCTGCTCCTTGGAGCCTGCTTCTCCCTCTGCCTCTCTCTCTCTCTCTCTGTCTCTCATGAATAAATAAATAAAATCTTTAAAAAAAAAAAAAAAGATTAACCAGTTTGTTAACTATACTGGAAATAAAAAGAAAAGAAAAAAGAAAATTAATTCCACAGGGAATCAAACTGAACTGACCAAATTTCAGAAAAACGATGTCACCCTATTCTGATCTGCAGCTCTTTAGTAGTAGTTTGAAGCTAGGCATAAAAGTGAAAGATTATTTGCCTTGGTTGAAATTTTCTTGCCTTGAAAAAAAGGACTCCAATTCCCATCTTTTCCCAGTTATTTGGTTGCTTATCAACTCCATCCCAAGTGGCCTGCTGCCACCAAGGCTAAAATGTTGCTTTCTTTGAACACTGCAGTTTCAGTGTCCAGGCAAACCTTTAGTGAGGTTTGTTCTCTCACATTGTTGGTGAATAAATAGCAGTCATTTGCCCTGCATCCAATTACTTCCCTGAAGCCAGTTTTGTTGGGTTTGTCTTTGCTCCTGCCCAGCTGGAGCAGTGGATCTGAAAAAGTCAAATATGAGGAGCTATTTTCTTAGATAACATAAAAGGAACTACAAAATTTTTCACCCTAGCATGTGTGTATGAGAGAGTGACTCACCCCTGAGAGTTAATTGGGGTTAATTATTACCAGCCTGACTTGTCAAGGCAACAAAACATCTGGTATAACTTGCTTACTCTCAGACAGGGGAGTTGCTTCTGAAGCTCACCATTTTGAAAACATGGTGTGTACCTTTCAACATATGATTATTTAAAATGGGAGGGGACTGTGGGATGCTCAAGTGGAATTAAGCTCACAATTAAGCCCTGGCAAGATGAAGTCACACACTGAGGAGAGAAAACGTCCTGTCTCCTCCTCGCCACATGACAAATGGACACATCAGCAGTTAAGAATGGTGATTACCTTTCGCCCCTCTATTTTATCCCTTCCTATTTATATGCCAACCCTTTACCCAGAGCTCCCAACTGCCAAGGAGGCTGGATTTCTCAGTTTTGTTTTAGTTAAGTTGCTCAGGCCTGGTGTGTTTCCAGCACTGCAGGGGAGATTAGAACAAAAGCACGAACACGCAGAAATCCTATGCCTTCTGTCCAGGGATTCTGTGCGCCCTCCCTCAGCCTGCACTAAATTTAGGTAGGAGATGTCTACCCTTTATCTGCTTATATGGACTCCATCCCTCCTTCCTGAGATGCCCTAGGAGAATTCGTTTCAGTTCACCCTAACCGTTCTTTCTCATCGTTCTTTATAGTAAGGTTTCTTGTTGGGGAATACACACCGAACGTGCACAGGATATGTAGGATGCAATCTGGCCTGAACAGTTACCTTTAAATTAAGGATAACAACTATTTGAGCCAGGCTTTACATCCTGTATCATATTTAATCCTCACACGATCTCCATTTTAAGAACAAGAAAACAGGTTTGATGATGTAAAGAGATTTGTTACCATTAAATCAAGATAACACGGTTGGTGGACACAACTGGGATTCAAACCCATTGCTGCCTCTAATAAATGACTTCAAATACCAGCACCCTTTGCAATGCCTCATTGCGCAAACGCACACTCTTCCCAAAGGCCCAGCGCCCGGGTTTTTGGCCCCCATTCTTAATCCTAGCGGTTGGATGGGAAACCCAATCAGAAGCCGCCTCTCCCTGCTCCCCGACCAATGGGAAGGCTGTTGCTAACACACGGGTTATATTTTTAGCTCTTCGGTGCTCTGGCACCTTGTAGGTCGGCCGGGTCTCACTGCTCGCGTGGAACACGCTAGGGGAGAGAAAGGGAGGAGTGGGGAGCGATGGGGAGGGGAGGGAGGTGGAGAGGGAGGAAAAAGAAGGGGAGGAGTGGAGTGGGGCAAAGCGGAGGGGGGCGTATATGTGACGCTCTGCCACTCGCTGACGCACGAGGCAAGTAGTCCCTGGAGGTGCCCCAGGGGCTGAAGCGCTCAGTGTGTGGGGGATGGGGGATTTCGGGCTCAGGCTCCCTCGTGCCTCCCTGTCCCCTTGGAGTTTGCCCTCCAGTCCGGCCTTTTTCTGCTGCAGTCAAGGAAAGCGCTTTTAAACCCCCACACCACCGCTGCTCTCTGCCCTTGCAAAAAACAACACACACAAAAAGATCAAGGAACAAACAAATGCAAACTGTTCGTAGCTGGAAACTTTCGGATTTCGCCACCCCACGTGGGTTCGGCGACTGCCGATGGGCTGGAACCGCCTGGAATGAGAATAAAGGTCGGGGGTTGGGGAGAGAATTGGGGAATGGGCGACTGGGCAAAAGCCTTAACGCGCAAGCTCTCAGGGGCTCCTCGCAACCTGGCAGTCCGGTCCGCCTGTGACCTCACCTGGGCACAGGACTCCCTACCCTCAACTCCGCGCCCCGCAGTCACAATGTGGCCGAGCGCGCGGAGCTGGCGCGCCCGTCCAGGGCCAGCGAGCCTTGGTCTGCAACCCCATGGACCGTCGGGTGCGTGAGCCTGGGGCCCCTGGCACGGGCAGGCGCCACACCCCGCCGGCGGGGGGCTCTTATATAGAAGAAATGTTGCTCTGTCTAGTCCCCCGTACGGGGGTCGCCAGCCGGGAGAGCAAACGCGGGGATCCGCAGCAGGGCTGAGCCCCGCCCGAGGCTGGCCGGGGGCGCGCTAGCGCGCCTGCGCGGATCCGGCGCGGGGCTTCTCCGGCCGCGAGGTAATTGGGGGGCCAGAGGCAGCAAGGAGAAGGTTTATGTGGCGCTAGGCTCCTTTTTCCGGCCGGCCGGCCTCGCCTCGCCTCCCCTTCCTCCCGCTCAGCGTGCTCAGACCCCGGTTTCCCATTCGCCCTCCCTTCGACGTTAGCATCGCCCGCCGAGGCATGGGGCGCTCGGAAGACTCGAGCCAACCCGAGTTAATAAAGGAGCGAAACGTCTCCCAAGCTCGCGCCATCCCCTCAGCTCCCCCTCCCGCCAAGGGGCGGTGCGAGAGCCGTGGGGTTGGTCGGCCAGTCAAACGCCCAGACCCGGAGGGACTCGCCGACCTGGCCTGGGGGAGCAGGTCCGGCGAAACGTAAGAACAGTCGGCGCTGGGGCAGGTGCAGGGCCCAAGCCACGGGAGCTGGGGGAGGGAGCTCCCCTCCCCGCGACATCCATTCATGTCACACATCTAAAGTGAACCACCGGGTTCCAGTCCAGGACCCTGCCCTCCCAGAGCTCGCTGTCTACCTGGGGAAACATTGTACCCGATGAGCACGCTTTCAGTGGTTTGGGGCATGAAGAAAATAAATGGCACGGTGCTGTGATGGGGAGGGGAGGCGAGCATCATTGGACCGGCTAAGGGCGGCCTTGCTGGCGTTTGAGCTGGGATCTGAGTGAGAAGAGGCCGGCCACGGGAGGGCTGGCGGAAGGAGGTTTCGGGGAACCCCCGGAGGGCATATAGAGCCGCCGACCGCGCGTCGCGAAGGGTTAAGCCTCCCGGCCGGCTGGGAAGTAGTCCCGGCCCGGCGCCCGGCCCCGCCCCTGCAGGGCGGAGGGACGCATCACGCAGGGGTGGGGAAGCCGGATCCGTGCGCAGGGTTGCTAAGGGTGAAACTTTTCATTGACTTTGCTCACTTCGGGCCGGGGCGCGGGAAGGTGCGGGTCGTCGCCGCAGAGAAGCGAGTGGCTCGGGCGACGCGGGGCCAGAAGAGCAGGACCGCCCGTTAGCCAGAGCCCGGACCGTTCTCCGCCCTGCGACACGAGCCGCCCTCCGGTCCAACATCTCCGCGCCGTCGCCGCCGGCCGGCCCGCCCGCCCGCTTTCCGTCCCCTCTCCGCCGAGCCTGACCTCCAAAAAGCTGAAAGAATTATTATTGAGAGTCATAGCCCAAAACTCCCTCACTTGTCTCCCAACCCTCAACGAAAAAAAGGACCCATCAACCTCCGGCCCGGCGGCGCCCGGAAAGGAAGGAAGAGCGACCTCCGCCCCGCGCCCAGGACCACCCTGGAGGGAGAAGCCTCCCCGCGACCGGCAGACCGCCCCGCCACCGCGGAGACCCGAGTGAGTGAGCGGGGAGCGTGCGGGCGGCGGGGACCCCTGAGACGCCTCCTCCCACCCCCGTCCCACTCTCGCTCTTCGCTTTGCTGGACGCTGCACGTTGCTATCGTGCCCCCACCCCGAGGACTGGCCAACATTTTCCTTTCCCTTTCCACCTCCCAGATAGAACCCCCCCTCCCCGCCTTTTTCCCCGGTGCTCCTCTCCGCTCCGTGTTCTGAGTGTGGCCCCCTCCTGGGTGGGGTGCATTTCCTCCCCTCTCCGCCCCCCTCAGTTCTTCATATCGTAGAGACTCGCTAGATTTTTCTTTGTACCCCCCCCCCCCCGCAAAACATAACTTCCACCACCATTAAATAAATCAGAGGAAGGAAGGGAATCCAGGCCTTGTTTTTCTGCTTCTTTTCCCGTGTGCGGGGAAGGGGGTGGTAATAATTAATAGGGTTTATTTCTGGCCCTGTGGAGCTGAGGGATAGAAGGTAGACATCCCCTTTTGGACCGGTCAGTGGTGACTGTCCTCCGGCCGCTGAACCACAATTTACCGTTTTGGCTTTAGTGTTTTAAGGGAAAACTGTGCGGGGCGGGGGGTGAAGTGCGTTTACAGCAATACCAGTGAGTGGATTCTGGTTGATCCCGGTGAGATGCCTGGGAGGAAGAGCCCTACTTCTGAGCTCGTTCCCCTCCTGCCCGGAGGATGGACTGTGCCCTTGACCGGGGGGGGGGGGGGGGGGGAGGGAGCAGAGAGAGGAGGGGCAGCTGGCAGGCCTTCTCCCACCCCGCAGAGGAACCAGAACCCTACACAGCGGGCTGCAGCTTGGGCCAGCGGAGGGGGTCTCAGGTGCCTTGCTCAGTGTCTAACCTTTCTTTTTCTCCTTCCTATCCATCCTACCTTGGGAGTGAGCCCCTCATCTTTGATTTTCCAGCAGAAAAACACTCCTATTGCTTTCTTGGGCGCCTGCCCCCACCCCCCTCTTAAGCAGTGGGGGAAAGAAGCTTGTGTGGGAGGAAGGATTAGGGAGGTTTAACACCGTGTAGGGGAGCTTTGCCGAGGATCTGGTAAGTCTGGTCATAGAGCAGGCCTTGCAATGGGAGGAGACTCAAACAATTTCAAGTATTAGAATATGTTGTTCGGGTGTCAGATGCACAGTTTTCCCTCCCCTGCTCGGAACCTTTTCCCATTTCCCTAGCTGGGTCTAGTTACTCGGACTTGGATTATAAGAGGGGTGAGGCTTGGGCCCTGCTGGCTTCGGGCCTTCTGATTTTCCGCCCGGCCCCTCCCCGCAGCTTAACTGGGAATTTCTTTGGCTGAGAGGAGGGGAGAACTGGGTTTAGTTCCTGCCTTTTCTGGCCGTGGGGGTGCTGGAGCTGAGCCCGCCGGGCATTAAGTGAAAAACGCTTTTTTTCCTCTTTGAATTCACCGTCCCTACAGCAACTCCAGACGGAGACCACCCAGTCCAAGGAATACAGATTAAGCGGCAGGGGCGGGGTGGGGGGGGCGGCGGAGGGATGTGTGACCTTTATCTGTCCCAGCCCACCGTGTTCACCCAGAAAAAACTCATTAGAAGGAGATCCTTAATTGAACAGTCAAGGGAGCCTGTGAAGAGGAAGGGGCGGCAATTCAGCCTTTCTTGAGACCAAGACGTGAATACGGTAGGGTGGTACAATACGGAGAGTAGGCCTTATGGGTAAATTTATATAAAATGTATTAAGCGGTGGGCGGGGGGGATGGGGGCGTCCACCACAGCGCGCATGTGCATCGGAAACTTTTCCTCGGTTCTCCGAACCTCGGGCAGCTCCCCTTACCGGGCATGCGTAATTCGCTGGCTGAACCTTCGCAAAGCACGTAGGGAAGTGTAGTGTGCAGAGAAAGTAGGTCACTTGCTCCAGTCCGAGCGTGAGGTGTCTGAGGACTACAGTTCCCAGAGCGCAGAGCGCGCCTTCACGGCCGGCCTACGTTGGAGTTCAGTGAAGTCTTCCTGGCTTCGCAGGAATCGAGTGCCCCAGAAAGGGCCTTCTTAGTCGGAACAGTTGGGCTTGCACAGTCCATGTTTGAGGGACATGGTGGAGACTCTGGGCGGGGTGTTGTGGTCCGTCGGCACAAGTCCTGGAAGGCCTGCAAGCATACCCGCCGGCCTGGGTCGCTGCCTCTGAGACTGGTGGGGTGGGGCCAGGCGGTCGCACGGAACCTGGCTCTCACTCCCTGGCATTCGGTGTGCGACACCTGCTGGCCTTGTCAAAATTGAGGACCCCT
The DNA here is from genome assembly GCF_964656455.1 of Halichoerus grypus. Taxonomy (NCBI): domain Eukaryota; kingdom Metazoa; phylum Chordata; class Mammalia; order Carnivora; family Phocidae; genus Halichoerus; species Halichoerus grypus. The sequence goes on along the minus strand of NC_135717.1, from coordinate 171,696,371 downwards.
CCTTCCCGACTCCTCTTTCCAGACTCATTTGAACCTGATAGTGCTTGGTTGTAGGACCATTTGGTTGTTAAGGCTTGAGGTGCCTGAATATTTTATAGGTACTCCTGGTTTGGGGGCCCGAGGAGTTCCCTCACCATTATCCCTCCTTTTCCCCTTTAAAACATACTGGTTTTCTTCTTAACCTTCCTTCGCATTTTTGTTATAAGCTCTTTCTGGAAACTCCATTACCGTATCATTGACTGTAGCAGCCACCTTTCTTACCTCGTTTTTGTCCTTCTCTTAAGCACTCTTTAAAACAGAAGTCAAGGGGCGCCTGGGTGGCTCAGTCCTTAAGCGTCTGCCTTCGGCTCAGGTCATGATCCCAGAGTCCTGGGATCGAGCCCCGCATCGGGCTCCCTGCCCGGCAGGAAGCCTGCTTCTCCCTCTCCCACTCAGCAACTTGCTTGTGTTCCCTCTCTCGCTGTGTCTTTTTCTGTCAAATAAATAAAAATCTTCTTTAAAAAAATAAATAAAACACAAGTCAGCACAAGGGATCTGAATCCCACATTAATTTTGCTGTTGGGAATAAACAGGTGAAGGAGGATTAGATTCTAAATGAAACTGGACAGAATTTACTCTCACATTCGCAACTTTTTAATATATTGACAAAAGGTAGGTGTTGCTATTGTTAAACACTTGGTTTTTGAGGTGGGAGGGGAGTTGTTTGGTTGGTTTTGTTTTTGTTTTTACTTTTTGCCACCTTTCTGGCCTTTTGCACCTGAGTCAGAGTTGGAGAAGATCTTAAAGTCCTCTCTTCCCTCTTAACTTGAATCCACTTGTTACTTATATTGAAGAGTAGTTATTACTAAGCTTTCTAATCTTACCACATTCTATGAATGAATATCTATGAATATTTATATATAAGCCTAGAATTTGTCCATAGCCTTAAAAAAAAAAAAAAAAAATGAACAGACTCAACGGAGTGGTCACTCCTATCTTTAGTTAAAGACAAGACAGCACCAGTGCTTTAATCCTCTGTTCCATAAGCTTCTTGAAGTCAAAATTAGAGCCTGAGCTGATAGAGCAGAAAATCTCATTCTGGTTGTCCAGCATTTTTGAAAGGTTCCACCCCACAGCCATCTGGCCTGGCCTGTTCTCCAATTAAAGAGGCAAAGATGGCGTTATATACTTCCTTCCTTGTGTGGCAGCGTCACTGAGGTATAAATTGGTGTGCAGCTTTAGCTGCTTATGCTGCAGAAAATGGTTCGCTAGGCAGGGCTGATGACAGTGGTTCTATTGTACTTCGGGGTGGGAGGCTTATTTCCCAATGACTTTGGCCTGCATTTAAAATGCTCCCATTTTGAAAAGAAAAAAAAGAGAGAGGGAAACAAGCCGTAAGAGACTCTTAACGATAGAGAACAAACTGAGGGTTGATGGAAGGAGGTGGGTGAGGGACAGGCTAGATGGGTGATGGGGATGAAGGAGGGCACTTGTTGTGATGAGCACTGGGGGTTGTATGTCAGTGAAGAACCACTGAATTCTACTCCAGAAACCAATATTGCACTGTATGTTAACTAAGTAAAATTTAATTTAAAAAAAATAGATAAATAAAAATGCTCCCATTTTGAGGCTGAACACTTCAGGGGAGGTTAACTTGGAAGGCATGTATGCAGCAGAGTTTGAGGAGGCCTAGAAAGGTGTAGGAGCCCTTTGGTGTTGAGTGGTATACCAAGAGGCCACGTGGTGCTTTGGGGAAGTATAATGTCATATTTAAGTCTGTTTTACTTTTCAAAAACACTTTGAAAACATTGTCTTTAACTCCAGGCCCATCGTTGGGAACCAGTGCCAACTTTCTTCATAACTTTTTAATTTCCTCCATGTTGGACACCTCTGGTGGGCTGCTGTGGCCCTTAGAGACTTCCTCTGGGGGACGCCTGCAGTCCTGGTGGCTAGCCTTGCAGTCCTTATAAACAGGAAGCCCCCATCTTTACCATTTTTTTTTTTTTTTCCTCTTTAATCCTTCTGGAATTGATCTGTGCTCATGGCACCTCTGTTGAATCCCCATGTGACCCTCTGCTCAGACCTGAAATGAGGGTGGGACTAGACCTGGCCAGTGTCCTGTGATGCTCCAGATTGACCCAGTGCTGCTTCTCTGATATTCACCCAAGAGCTTTGCCCGAGGATCCAGTCCTAAAAATACCCCTAGGAGCCATGGCCCCAGTCCAAAGAATTATAAGGAAGTGAGCTGGGGCAGGTGTTCAAAAAACTCAAGATCCTCAAGCCTAGAATTAGCACCTGAATACTCTATGCTGGACCCAGAAAGGATTTTAATCAAAATCCAGCTCCAGATCTATCACAGGGCAAAAGATGCCCTTGATGGATCATGGATTAGTCTTTTCTCTGCACTGAGCTCAGCAGCACATTCCCACCCAGAGGCCTGGCTGGGAACAAGTTCTGGCCCTGCTGACCCTTAAAGGTGGTCCTTCTCAGTTTTCCCACAGCATGACCACCCTGGAGCTGCCCTTTTGGAGATCCAGAGTGAGGAGATGAGAACCACTCGCTCTCAGGACTTTATAGATCATCTTCTTGAGACATGAGGCTGGCCCAGACCTCAGGAATAAACCTTTTTGACCTCTGTGGGAGCTGGCTGTGAGAGAATCCCAAAATAACAATCTGAGTGTTTATCTTGGGCTGTCTCCTCTCCAGGGATCTCCAAACACTTGATAAGTCTGATCTGGTGCCAAGGACAGGTGGTCAGACGGTCCCCAGGAGACTGAGTGATGATGGGTCCCCAGCTGGAGGCTGCAGGGTGATGGAAAATTTCTTCTCTTTGCCACCCTCATCACCTACACTCTAGCCAAAAGCTAGAGATTCCCTCTGGCCACACCAGTGCTGCTCTTTTTTTTTTTTTTTTTTAAGATTTTATTTATTTATTTGAGAGAGAGAATGAGAAAGAGAGAGCACGAGAGGGGGGAGGGTCAGAGGGAGAAACAGACTCCCCGCTGAGCAGGGAGCCTGATGCGGGACTCGATCCCGGGACTCCAGGATCATGACCTGAGCCGAAGGCAGTCGCTTAACCAACTGAGCCACCCAGGCGCCCACCAGTGCTGCTCTTAAGGACCTTTTGGCCTATAGGGCCTTGCCTCCGTTTCATTTCCTCTGCTTCCCTGAGACAGCCCCTGGTCAGCAGTCCCTTGTTAGCCCACACTTCTGGTTGTAACAGGTCTTGACTTCTTGGGGATCGTGTTCTTGTCTCCATTCTTGGAGGCTGCCTCGATGGAAATGCACCCTTTGGTTACACTGTGTTCTTGAAACATCAGTTCTGCAAACCCAGAGCGAGCCAGAAAGCATGTACACCGACGGGGCCCAGGATGACAAATTGGATGTGACTGGAGTCCAAGCCCCCAGTGAAAAGTTGGCAGTGCTGTTTCCTGTTCAGTGATCTGTATCCCTTTCCATTTAAGGAGAAAAACTAAAGATTTTAAACTTATATCTTAGCCTGTGACTGTTGGGAGCACGACTTCACCAAGACGTTATGGAGATTTGTTACCAAGAGCCTCCCCTTCTCCAGTTGAATTAGGGTCTCAGTTTTTTGTGGGTTTTTTGCTTTTTGCTTTTTTTAAGATTTTATTTATTATTTGACAGAGAGAGAGCTAGAGCAGGAACACAAGCAGGGGGAGTGGGAGAGGGAGAAGCAGGCTTCCTGCCGAGCAGGGAGCCTGATATGGGACTTGATCCCGGGACCCTAGGATCATGACCTGAGCCGAAGGCAGACGCTTAACGACTGAGCCACCCAGCTCTCTGTTCTGTTTTGTTTTTTTGATAGCAGTTGTATAGTGACTTGGATTCTCAAAATAGTGGAAACCACAGCACTCTTGTTTCTTTAGAATTACTTGAAAAACCATAGCTCATTTTATCAGGTGCCTTCTAAATAGCAGGTTCAGTGTGAGACAGTTTACATCCTTGAGCTAACTTACTCTCCATGATAGCCTTATGTTACTGATGAAACTGAGGCTCGAAAGAAAGTGGCTTGCCCTCAGCCACACAGTCAAGCTAGTCACTAGTGGAGCAGAAAAGGGGCCCTGAATCTGAGATCTAAAGTTGGTGCTTTTCTATCCTTTCCGTTGATTCCCCCTGCCCGCCTGCCCCCGCCCCCCACCAAGCTTTCCGCACATCTACTCATAATACCCTGCGTTGTTCTTGGTTCGCAGAGCTGTCTGGAGCCCAAGGCTGCCTACCTTCCATCACCTGCCACTGCCCTCGGCTTGTATACACGTGCCCGGAGCTGATTTGCCACCTCGGAAAGGACCATGCAGCTGGAGATCAAAGTGGCCCTGAACTTTATCATCTCCTACTTGTACAACAAGCTGCCCCGGCGCCGGGCAGACCTGTTCGGCGAGGAGCTGGAGCGGCTCCTGAAAAAGAAATATGAAGGCCACTGGTACCCTGACAAGCCCCTGAAGGGCTCCGGCTTCCGCTGTGTTCACATCGGGGAGATCGTGGACCCCGTGGTGGAGCTGGCCGCCCGGCGGAGTGGCCTGGCCGTGGAGGATGTGCGGGCCAACGTGCCCGAGGAGCTGAGCGTCTGGATCGACCCGTTCGAAGTGTCCTACCAGATCGGCGAGAAGGGGGCGGTGAAAGTGCTGTACCTGGATGACAGCGAGGGCTGTGTCGCCCCAGAGCTGGACAAGGAGTTCAAGAGCAGTTTCAACCCCGACGCACAGGTCTTTGTGCCCATCGGCAGCCAGGACAGCTCCCTGTCCAGCTCCCCGTCGCCGTCCTTCGGCCAGTCGCCCAGCCCCACCTTCATCCCCCGCTCTGCCCAGCCCATCACCTTCACCACCGCCTCCTTCGCCGCCACCAAGTTTGGCTCCACCAAGATGAAGAAGGGCGGCGGGGCCACGGGTGGCGGGGGCGTGGCGGGCGGCGGGCCCGGGGGCCCCCAGCCTCCGCAGCCCCGCCTGGCCCGCTCTCCCACCAGCAGCCTGCTGAAGCACAAGAGCCTCTCCCTGTCTCTGCACTCACTGAACTTCGTCGCGGCCAGCCCGGCCCCTCAGTCGCAGCTCTCCCCCAACGCCAAGGAGTTCGTGTACAACGGGGGCGGCGCCGCCAGCCTCTTCTTTGACGGGGCCGACGGTGGGGGCACCGGGGCCGCCTCGTGCAATAGCAGCAGCTTCGACGTGGCCCAGGTGTTTGGGGGCGGCACCAACAGCCTCTTCCTGGAGAAGACCCCCTTCGTGGAGGGCCTCAGCTACAACCTGAACGCCATGCCCTACCCCAGCCAGCCCTTCCAGCCCGTCGTCCTGGCCAACTGACCGGCCTCGGCCGCGGGGCCGGGAGCGCCCAAGACCACAGAAAGGAGAAAGGAACAGAAAGGCCAAAAAAAGAGGAAAAGAAAAATACACAAAAAGATTTCCAGTCTTCTTACTCTGGCTTCTAGAAAAAAAGATCCAGCCCAGGCATGGAGTGGGAGGGGGCTCCTGAAGCACCGAATCGAGGTTAACTCAACCCCCTGCTGTTTTCCTGCCTGCCTCTGATTTATTTGGTTGGTTTGGGTTTTATATTTTTTTTCTTTTTTTCTTTTTTTTTTACATGTAGTTTTCTATATAACATCTTTAATTAGTGGCTTCCTGTGCTAAGAATGGTCCAGATGTGAATTGCTGCTCCCTCCCTCCCTCCCTCCCTCCCTCCTTCACACGCCTGGTTTAGGATTGGTGTGTCCAAGCTCACAGGGAAGGAAGAGCCACAGCTGGGGCCTGACTCTGCCCAGAGCAGAGAGGCTGCCCCGTGTACTGCCTCTGTCCCCAGCTCTGCTTTCACTCAAAGCCATCCAACCTCAGCAGGCCTTCTTGGGCCCTGCCACCCAAATAGGTCTGACCCCAGCCCCCGCTCCCTCCCAGGCCTGAGCCACGGGGAGCTGCTGGCTGGCTACTTGACACCCTCCCGCTAGAGAGGTTAGCACTCTGTCTAGTGGAATTGCTTTCATCTCTGTCCTGTGGCCCCACAGCACCATCCCCACCCGGCCCGGACCCCCACCACGGCCCCGGAGACCCAGCCGTTGACACATGTGGCCTCTCGTGCAGCCCCTTCTTCCCTGGGCCTGAGGTTGTGGGGAAGGAGGTGGGGCAAGTGCGGGTGTGTGTGTGCGTGCGCGTGCGTGTGCGTGGTTTGCCGTCCTGTTTTAAAGGATTCCAAGCCATGTAAACCCCCTCCCCCCAACATGATTCCAGGTTGCGGCAAGTGCTTATTTATGTAGGAGGTTGGGGAATGGGCCGGGTGGGTTGTCAGTCCTTTTGTGGGGTGGGTCACGTGTTGGGGTGAGACTGCGGCTGAGCCTAAGACACTCCCAGGGGAAAATACTGCAGAAGGAACTGGTTTCCACACTGCGGAGGGATCTGCACTTTTGTTTTTGACCAAAAAAGGGGGGGTTAGCTGTGAGGGGCTGAGGGAATACCAGCCTACCAGCCCCTGATGCCTAAGAGAAGTCCCTGGACTCAGATCCTCCTGTTTCGTGACCTTAACCCAGGGTGGGAGCTGCTCACCTGAGCACCCGTGCGGGGTGGGGGGGGGGTTTTGGGTCAGTGCCTAGAGTGGGCAGTCCTGAGCCTTGAATCGAGACTTCTTAGTCCTTTGGTTGTAGATGTTATTTTAGTGTGTTTCTGCCCCTGCCTGCGTGAGAACTTCTTGGTACCTCTTGCCGGCCCCTCTCACTGCCCGACCCAACCCCACTAGGCCTCGATGCTCCGAGGACTGGTGTCTCGGGCAGGCCGGCCGGGACAGGCGTTTGGCCATCGCAGATGGTATGTGCGGATCACAGGAGAGCCTCGGCTCCTGTCTCTACCGGAAGAGAAGCTGTTTCTCCCACCTGACCCTAGTGAGCCAGCTTCCATGCATGCCGTGATGCTTTGGCTGGTGGGCCACGTGGCATCAGGGCCCCCGTCACCAAAACATACCAAAGCCCTTGGCACCCCACCCCACCCCGCCCTCCTCAGTGACCCCAAGTGGGGCAACCGCCGTGGCAGTGGGTCCGGCCCAGACACACACTGCCAGCCTCCTCCCCCTGCATTGGGCACCAGCTCTACCTCCCCCAGCGGGGCAACGCCCTGGCTCCTCAGCCCAGCACCAGCTGTCCCCTAGATTTCTCGGGCCGGCCCGGTCTGGGCGACCCTCTCCCTCGCTCTCCGCTCCCGCACAGGTGACAGGCCCAGGCAGATGGCTGCTCTCTGGGAAAGGTTGGATGCTGCCTGATTCATGCCCCTACACTCGCGGACACAGGTACCCGCCAGCCCGGTCGGCTTGTTTCTCGCCACATCTAGGGGGAGGGGCAGACCAACCCCTTAGTGTCTTTTGAAATACGAAGAAAAATGTATGTTCAGGAGCATGACTCCACTGCTGGACTCTTGGGCCCAGTTCAGTCTGTCTCGTCTCAAATCTAGGCATTTTTGCTTCAATTTTATTTTTTTTAAGGAAACGAAAACAAAAACCTGCACTAATTTACCTGGTTTCGTAGGAAAACTTTTTTTTTTATTTTTTACATTTTTTGGTGTCCGTTTGTATTGAATAATTTGCTACATTTGTAAAATGTAAGAGGTATATATAATATATGTATATTTCTAACGTAAAAAACGTAATTTTTTTCTTTTCAAGATTTTTTCTTAAAAAGAGGAGAGAAACAGATATTTTTTCAGGAAAAACAAACTTTAAAATAAAAAAAGAAGAGAATTGAACCTATTTCTCCCCTTTCCCCATCCTCTCTCTCTGTCTGCCCCTCTTTCCCAGGAACAAATCAAAAGGTGGATCGTCTTGTAAAGAATGTAAACTTTTAGTCCAGAATGATGTATTTTTCTCAATGCAGTGAGCTATAGATTCTCTAGTTTGACCCCTCGGGATGGGAAGGAGGGCATTGAGGCAATGTGGAGAGGAGCTTGGGGGAGCAGGGTAATGAACTTGTTTTCTTTAGTGAAGGAGGAATACAATCAAGCATTTTGTATTCAGAATGTTGTGCAATATTTTGGAATGGGACATTGGTGTGTTTAGAGATTTAGTTTAAAAACAAAACAAAAAGATTGATCAAATCTGTACAGTTTATATTGTTCCAGATTTTTTTAAGTTTGTATTAAAAGCATGATATATAATAGCCTGCTGCCTGCTCCTGGCTTGTTTTTCCTTGGGGCCCCTGTCGGCTCCAAGACACCGTTGGTCCTCCTCACCTCACCCCTTGGGGTGCCTCAGTGCCAAGGGCCCCTTTTCACCCCCTTTCGCACCATCACAGGACACAGAGTTCCCACTTCGAGGGGTTCTTTGCCACCCTGGAAACCTGCTCCCCGAGGCTGGGAACTGCCCAAGCTCCCCCTGCTGCCGGGTTGTGGAGCGGGTGCTGGAAGCAAGCCTTGCGAACAGAACAGGATCACGTCGTGGCTTTTTTAGGAACGGCCGATTCCTTGGAGGCCGAGGGAGGGATCAGCCTCCCCCCTGCTCTACGTCTAGCGTTTGCCTCCCTCAGACAGCTGCTCCCTTAGAAGTGGGTAAGGACGAGAAGAGCCCACCCGAGTCAGGTTCTGTCCCAAAACCTGGTGCTTGGATTCTCGGCCCTTCTCTGGGCCGGGCAACTGCCGAGCCGCCGTAGAGGCAAGAGGGCCTGCCTGGGGCTGGGGAAGAGCTCAGCCATCTCCCTCTCACAGGGCCCATCACTGCCGGTCACTGGGGAAACTTCTCGGTGTACCTTCTCCCCGGCTGTGGGGCACATCAGCCCCGCGGGCCCCTGGGTTGAAGAGGGCGGCCAGGTACTGGAGGGATCTTTCCGCCTCACAGCAACCTGGTGATGGAGGTGTTCTCTCTGCAGTACAACTGAGAACAGGGCTCCAAGTCTAGATGCACAAGACTGGCAACTGGGGAAGCTGAGCTTTTGTGTGTGACGTTTTCATGTACAGAGCCGTGGCAACTGCTGGAGAAGCCTGGCGCTCCCCTGGAGGGGACGGGAGGGCTGACGTGCCACCTCCAGCCTGGTACGGGGGGGGGGGCAGCTCTTCTGGGGCATCAGTGCGATGGGGGTCTCCTCAGGCCCCTCGCTTCCCAGACAGGCCAACACTGATCCCTCCCCAACCAAGAGCATGAACGAGGCCTAGAAGCTCTCCGGCCAGGCCTCCAACCTCTGCACAGGGTCCCAGGAGCGCCTGATGCCTGGCCCCTCCGTGGGCCACTTCCTCCACGGAGCCCATCAAGCGGAGGGAGGCCCCTGTTCAGGATGCCCAGGCCTTTGCCTGACGCACACAAGGCCACTCCCAGGGGTCTCCCTTCCCTCTGTCCCGCCAGGAAGAAGCCCCGCGTCTCCCTGTGACCCTGTGTACAGGCTGCCGGCCTACCTGTGGGACCCAGGGCCCCTCGCACACTCACTCCTACTTCTGCTAATGCAAACACAGTACCAGCACAGGTCCTGTCACAACGGGTGCCCGTGGTCACCCATTCCCACTCCCTGCGCACGTGCCGCAGAGCTCCGCCCTGATAGGAGGGAAGAGCGTTCTGGTAGACTCAGCTCCCCAGAAAAAAGTCTCATTTATTCACTCGACAAACCCTCCATGAACACCCAAGGTCTGCCTGGGAGCACAGGAGAGATGGCCGTTACAGGACAGGCATGCACCGGGGGGGCCTGAGGGCCTGGGCATCAGGCGGCAGAGAAAGGCCAAGTTAGCCAGGCCCCTCCCCGGGGGAGCCATCAGGGAAGCGACTCCTCTCTCCCCACCCCCCAGAAGACGCAGGTGCCCGTCCCACCCCTGCTGCTCCCTTGCTGGGGGGACCTCAAGCAAACCACTTCACCTACTCTGGCTCCTCCGTTCCCTCACTTCGAAAATGGGGCTAATAACTGTATTACTCGTGAAAATTAAATGAAATATGAGTGGAAAATGCTGCGCGTAGCGGCCCGCCCAGAGTGAACAACAAGTGTCACCTTCTTCCCCGGGGCTGTCACTGTCTGTCCTCAACCACCACCAGCCGGCCCGCTCCCAGAGGCGTCCTTGCATCAGCAAACACGCCGAAACCGGACCCCGCCAGCAGCAGGACCGGAGGGGGGCACAACGGGAAACTCCATCCTGGAGCAGAGACTAGGCTGGCCCCTGCTCTGCCCTCTGCCCAGGTGGGAGGCCGCTTGTGCCCCAGCAATGCCCCCCACCCCAGGCTACAAAGTATGCTCTTTGCCGCTTGTCCTCTTCAGGGGCCCAGCCTTCAGCCCTGGGATGGACCGGGCCCTTGACCCACGTCCCGAAACCTCCAGGGAGTTTCCCTCTGGAGAACAGAGGGGCGGGTGGGTGTGAGTCATGGCGGCAGGAGAACCCTGCTCCGTTGGTCACTGCCCAGCTGAGTCAGGGCCCGCCCCTAGGCCAAGGGGATGCCACCGTCTGGTCCTCTGAGTCAGGGGCGGAGGGGCACACTCTCATCCTCCCTCCTCCTCCCCTTGGGCCTGGCCAGTTGGGCCAAGTCATGCCTGGGCAGGGCCCAAGGACAGGCTGGAACCAGCCAGGAAGTCTCCAAGCCCCTGGGCAATAGGAACCTACTGATCCCCTGGTTTTTAATTTGGGGAATGTCCCTGCCAGCAAGCGAAGTGAGCTCTTGGTCCTCACAGCTGCTCACTTTCTGTGGAACACTGAACACCTCTCTTCCCTCTTGACATCCGTCCCACTTGTACAACAAGGGATAGCAGGGCTGGGCCCCGGGCCAGCTAAACCACTCCCTGGGCCAATGCCTCTTCCTGTCTCAGGGGCTCCCAAGACATGATGAGGACCCTGTGCTGTAGCACCTTTCCCAGGGAGGGGAGGAAAGAGTAACAGGCTAGACCCTGGGCAGGACCACGTGGCTACTGGCTGAGGCCCCCCACCCCTGCCCAAGGCATGAGGACCTGATCAGAATACTGCTGGGACGTGGCAGGCTGAGTAAGGAGAAGGGCTGCGGAGAAGAGGCCTGGGCCAGCCACTCAGCTGGGTCCTCTGGCTAGCTCTGCCCTGATTGGCTCTACTCAACATTCAATATTCACCTTACAACATGGAGCCCCCAGAAGTGCTGGACACTGTTCCAGGCATGAGGGAAATAGGGTGAACAGCAGGAAACAAATCCCTGCTCCCCTAAAGACCATGTTCGATGAACCACAAATAAATGAGAAAATGTCAGTGAGGATGGGCCATAATCACAACCAGCGAGGGCCGCTAGTGACCTTTAGATTGGTCCGGGGAAGAAGGGGCCTTACCAAGGGGGGGGCTCTGAATCTACGATCTGAATTGCAAGAGAATTACCAGAGTGAGCAGCAGAGGGGTCAGCCCCTTCCAAGGGCAAGGCAGGAACAAGCCTGGTATGCTTAGGGAACGAAAAGGCCAGTAGTAAACAAGAGCAAGTAGCTCAAGATCAGGTCAAGAGGTCCTCAGGGCCACATCATGGGCCCCGGAGCCCAGATGGGGAGTCAGGATGTTATCTTAAATGTGAGATTTCAGTCTCTCACCTCCAGGTTGGCCCATCTGTGGCTAACAGAGAGAATGAGACACTGTTCTCTCACACAATCAACAAACCTTCCCGGAACCCGTCCTTTGTGCCCGGCGCTGAGCTGGACACAGAGGAGAGGCCCAGCACATGGGCCTGCTGGAGGAAGTGGGGGGTACGTCTGGTGATAGAAGACAGACCGGGTCATTAGGACTTCAACCCCTTGATCAGGTTCACGCCAGAAGGAAGCCCAGGGAGACACAAGTGCCCAGAGGAGGCTCCCACCCAGCCTGGGAAGGCCCTTCAGAGGGTTGGCAGAAGCTGGTGAGTGAGGAATTATGGCACAGAACATAGGCCAAGTGCTCCAGCGTAGGCTGGTAAGATGACACCCGGACTGAGCACTGGGGGGCTCCAGGCAGTCAGCAGGGAGGCAAGGAGAGGAACAAGACTCAGGAGTGGAAGAGTGAGAGCCAGGGGCACAGCAAGTAAAGACCACCCCTTCGAGAAGCCACAGAGATATCCCAAAGGCAGAAATATACAACTAAAACTAAAAACTTCTAAAAGAAAACAAAAGAGAAAATCTTTGTGATCTTGAGTTAGGCAAAGAGTTCTTAGATATGACTCCTGAAAAATGATCCATAAAAGAAAAAACTGATACACTGAACTTTATAAAAAAAAAAATCTCCCTTAGACACTGACCGGTAAAAGAATAAAAAATAAAAAGAATAAAAAGACAAGCCACAGACTGGGAGAAAATATTTTGCAAATTATATGTATCTGATAAAAGTGTTTTATATAGAATCTACAAAGAACATTCAAAACTCAATTATATCATTTTGCAATATATACAAACATCAAACCATTATGTTATACACCTGAAACTAATATAATGTTATATCGGTCAATTATATCTAAAAAACAAAACAGGGATGCCTGCGTGGCTCAGATGGTTAAGCATCTGCCTTCTGCTCAGGTCATGACCCCAGGGTCCTGGGATCGAGTCCCGCATCGGGCCCCCTGCTCAGCAGGGAGACTGCTTCTCCCTCTGCCTGCCGCTCCCCCTGCTTGTGCACGTGCACACTCTCTCTCTCTGAAAAATAAATAAATAAAATCTTTTTAAAAATTACTTTAAAAAAATAAAAAACAGGACTAAACACCTCTCAATTATAAGAAAACAACCCAATACAAAACTGGGCAAAAGATCTGAACAGACACTTCATAAAAAAGATATATGATAGGGGCGCCTGGGTGGCTCAGTCGTTAAGCGTCTGCCTTCGGCTCAGGTCATGATCCCAGGGTCCTGGGATCGAGCCCCGCATCGGGCTCCCTGCTCTGCAGAAGGCCTGCTTCTCCCTCTCCCACTCCCCCTGCTTGTGTTCCCTCTCTCGCTGTGTCTCTCTCTGTCAAATAAATAAATAAAGTCTTAAAAAAAAAAAAAAGATATATGATGGGGGGGTGCCTGGGTGGCTCAGTCGGTTGGGTGTCCGAGTCTTGATTTCAGTTCAGGTCCTGATCTCGGGGTCGTGAGATCGAGCCCCATGTCAGGCTCTGTGCTCACTGCAGGGTCTGCTTGAGATCCTCTCCCTGCTCCTCTGCCCCTGCCCCCTGCCCCCTGCTCTCTCTCTCTCTCTAAAATAAAATAAAATCTTAAAAAAAATAAAAAAGATCTCTCTCCCTCTCTCCCTGCCCCTCCCCCACTCTCTTTCTCTAAATAAAATCTTAAAAAAAGATAAATGAATGGTAAATAAGCACATGAAAAACTGCTCATCAATAGTCATTAGAAAAATGCAAACTAACACCACAATAAACACACCTATTACAGCAGCTAAAATTTAAAAGACTGATATACCAAGCGTTAACGAAGATGTGGAGGAATTAGCAACTTTCATACACTGCTGGTGGGAATGCAAAATCTTACAACCACTTTGTAGAATAAATTGGAAGATTCTTTAGAAGTTAAACACACACCGACAACAGGACCCAGCCATTCTGTACTTAAGCATTTGCCTGTAAGAAAAGGAAATGGGGCGCCTGGGTGGCTCAGATGGTTAAGCGTCTGCCTTCGGCTCAGGTCATGATCCTAGCGTCCTGGGATCGAGCCCCGCATCGGGCTCCCTGCTAGGCGGGGAGCCTGCTTCTCCCTCTGCCTCTGCCTCTCTCTCTCTCTGTGACTCTCATGAATGAATAAATAAATAAAACATTCAAAAAAAAAAAAAAAAGGAAAGGAAATGAACGTCCATACAAAGACTTGTACACAAATGTTCACGGCAGCTTTATGTGTTAGCCCCAGATGGGAAACAACCCAAATGTCCTTCAAGGGGTGAAGGCTTGAACAAACTCCAGGGCATCACACTATGGAACACTCCACAACAATAAAAAGAAATGAGCCTCTGATACACGCAGCATGAATGAATCTCAAAATATTAAAATGAGTGAAAGTCAGACCAAGACAAACAAAAAAACCCAACATATTATTTGAATCCATTTACAGACAATTCTAGAAAATGCAAACTAATCACGTCGCAACAGAAAGCAGATTAGTAGTTGCCTGGGACAGGAGAGGAGGAGGTAAAGAGACTGGAGAAAGGGATTAAAAATGGGAATAAGGAAATTTTTGAGGGTGACGGATATGTTCCTTTTTTTGATTCTGGTGACTAAAAGGCACAGCCGATACTCGATTGTCCGTTCCACAAATATAGACTGACCTACTATGTGCAAACCCCTGTGTTCCTGGCCCTGGGGATGCAGCAGGGACAACACAGTCCCTGCGCTCACCAGGCTCCTGGTCTCATGCGCAAGATCAACAATACACCTGATACACAAAAGCCACGGACAGAAGTGTCCTCAGGGAGGCAAAGCGGGTGACAAGGCAGGAACACTAGGTTGGGGGAAGTGAGGGAAAGGGGCTCTGAGCCTGGCGGGGGGGGGGGGGCAGCTCAACTAAAACCAGAGGGGCCCCCTTGTCTCGCGCGCCCCCCGCCCCTCGGGGACTGCCCCTCCCGGTTGTTGCTGCCCTTCCGTCCCTTCCTGCTCCGTGCGTGCGACAGCCTCAGCTGGGTCGTGTGGCTCTGCCAGAATCCGGGCCTCTCTGTGCAGCTCAGCTTCCTTAGCCATACGGCGTGGAAACAGGGTCGCCCCGCTCACATGGGCACAGAGCCCCCCACCCCCACTCCCCCTCAGCTCTCTGCCCAAGGGGGCCGCTCGCCTCGGCTCAGCTGGATTTGGGGACAGGCCGAGCAGAAACGCCCAGGGCAGGGAGCCCAGCTGGCTTCTCCTGATCGGCACACTAGGGAGCCCCCCCTCTGGAATTAGGGCTGCCTTCTGGGGAGCAGGCCCGGGTTGCAGCAGGGGCACCCCTCTTAAGCAGGGCTCGCAGGGTGGCAGGAGGTGGGGAGGCACCGGTCTGGCCTCTGGGAGGGCAGCTCTGGCCCGCCGCCTGGGCCGGGGCGGGGGACAGGCCAGGCTGGCCTGAGGCCCAGAGGGGCAGGGCGGGAGGTCATCGGCCACCGGTAGGGGGGCCTGCTTGGCCCTCTCTCTGGACACAATGTCCGGGACTGCTTCACGGCTTGGCTGGCGGACAGGGAACAGTAGCTGGCAGAGGGCACGGGCAGCCGGCCGAGGGGGGCAGGGAGCGGCCTGGCCCGAGCAAAGGGCTCGTCCGTACGACCTGACCTGCCACCCTGGGCGAGGAGAGGACCAGCTGGTCTGGGAGGGAGACCGGGGGGCCTGGCGCCCTGCGAGGGCCTCAGCCATCCTTCCCTAACATACGCCTTAGTTTCCCCAGCCCACTCCCGCCTGCCATCACTTGAGCTAAGTTCTAGAAGAGGACAGTACCCTGCAAACGCTGGCCCTGCCCCCCTATGGCCTTGACCTCCGGGAGGTCACAACCTCTCTGAGACTCAGATCTTCACCTGAAAGATGGCACCTACTTCTTTTGGGGGCTTGAATGCACGGAGGGCATTTAAGACAGTCCCCCTCCTGGAGGAAGCACTTGCTGGAGGAGTCGGCTGTAACTACCACGTTAATAAGCAGCAGGAACGTGGATGTACTGAGGACTTCCCGTGTGCCAGGAGCTCTACCTGCATTTCCCTGAATCCCTGCAGCAACCGGAGGCAGGTTTTATCTCCCTGATTTTATAGGTGAGGAAACTGAGCTTCAGCAAGCAAAGTGACACAGCTGATATTAGGGGCCTGTGGCTCCTCACCCCTGTAGGAAAAAGGGTAAGAGCCCGATGGGCAGACCCTGGGCGTTCCCTCAGGTCAAGGTGAACCAGGGAGGGCCTGAGGGGGATCCTAGAAACCCAGCAGCGGAACCCAGAGACCATACTCACTTCCCACACGACACTTCCGGCAGAGTCCAAACTCTATCCTGATACATGAGCCAAGGTGCCCAGCAAAGGCTGAGGGACAGTTGTGGGGAGGGATGTATTCATTCATTTAGCAAATACTGATAGAGGGAAACACAGTCTGGAGCTGGACTGCCAGACTTTGGACTCAGATACTGCACCTTGTGAGGTGTGTGTCCTGGAGGCAGGGTGACTCCCAGTTTTCCCAGTGAAAGTGCTGTGTCCCAGGAAACCCCTCAGTCTAAGGCAAGCCAGAACGGTCGGTCACCCTACCTGGAGGAGTTACTCCACCTGTTGGTTTCCTCAACTGTAAAAGGACACCAATTCTCACCTGTTGGAAGGTAAAATGAGCATAACGCCCTGGACTCGCGGTCCCAGCCCGGTAACTGGGAGCGGGGATGGCAGCCTCTCCTCATCCTGGCAGAGGCTGAGCAGGAGGGGAAGGAAGGAGGTGTGATCTTCCCCATTTTGCAGATGAAGGGACAGAGGCTCCCACTGAGTCTGAGGAGCACACAGAAGACCCAGGCAGATACTCTTCTTGTCCCAGAATCTGCTCTTAGAAGGTATCAGGCAAGGCCCCCCGTGCTGCCACAGGGCAGGCCCGGACCATGTGCTCCCTGGGCAAAGGCTAAGGTCCACAGCGAGCAGACCGGCCCAGTGGGGCACTGCTCAGGAGCCCAAGGCTGGGCTCAGGTCCTGCACCGGGCCAGATCCTGGGAGAGGATTAGGGGAGAATTAGGACAGTTCACAGTTACCTTGCTAAGTACTCAGCAGGTGCTGACATGCCTGGGTTCTTCCCTACAACACTAGGAGGGCCCATGAGCAGTCCGAGTTTAAAAGTGGGGATACTGAGGCTCTGAGAGGCAAAGTCTACCCAAGGTCACCCATGGGGTGGGGGGAAGAACCAGTCACCACTGGGTATCACTGCCTGACTAGAATTCAAGATACACTGTGGCCCGGGCACAGTGGGGGGGGGGGGGGGCTGTGGAAGGCTCCCGCAGCCGGGGACCTCCGGGGCCCCTAAGGTCCCGGCCAGGGAGGGAACCTTAGCACAGAGGAGGAAGTCGTGACCCGAGGCGGTGCTGAGGCTCCCATCACAGTCTGGGCTCCCCTGTAAACCAAGGATCCTCGCCTGCTCGGTCACCCCATCCCCGCAGGGACCCACCTCGCCGGGCCCCGCTAGACAACGGCCTCAGTTTCCCCCTGGGCGTCAAGCGGCAGGGAAGGTTGCTGAGCCACGCAGGACCGCGCCCAGGGAGGGGCCGGGGCCTCTCTTTTCCTGGCCCCCAACCCCAGCGGAGGCGGGGGGGGGGGAGAGGGGGAAGGGTTACGTAACGGGCGGCGCGGGGGGCGGGGCGGAGGAGGGCAGCCAATGGGGGCGGCCCCTCCTAGGA
Organism: Halichoerus grypus; assembly: GCF_964656455.1. Taxonomy (NCBI): domain Eukaryota; kingdom Metazoa; phylum Chordata; class Mammalia; order Carnivora; family Phocidae; genus Halichoerus; species Halichoerus grypus. The sequence continues at coordinate 171,679,193 of NC_135717.1, read as the reverse complement.
ACAGCCCGGCTGTTCCGTCCTCCGACACCAGAATTGCCCCCTCCGCGCCCGCCGAGCCGCGGGGAGGTGGGGGGGGCAGGGCAGGAGGGGCGCGAGCGCACGCCCGGGGAGAGCGAGGCTCAGAGCGGACGGGGCGTGCGCCGGGGCCGGGGCCGCTCACCGGCGGGCGAGCCTTCCAGCCCAGAGCCCCTGGCCGGCTCCCCAGGGGCGGGGTTCGGTGCCCCGAGCTTCCTGGCCAGGCCCCGGCCCCCCGCAGCGCCCCTGCGCTTCCCCGCGACCCGGGCGACGTCACACGTCCAGGCCCGGGGCCCCCGCCCTCCTCCCCCAAGGTCACCCGGGCCCGCGCCGCCCCTTCCCCGCCGCGCGCGTCTGCGTGCCCCGCTCCCCGGCGGCGGCTCCTGCCTCCCTCCGCTCGCGCTTACTTCATCCGGCCTGGCTTCGCTGTTATTTATATCCGCGTCTGGCTCCCCAGCAGACGGCTCTGACGGGAGGCGGCGGCGGGCCCGGCCCGGGGGCCCGCGCGCGCGCACCGTGTGCGGCCAGTGCCGGCCGCCCGGGGGTCCGCCTTTGGCCAGCAGGCCGAGCAAGCCCCTTGCCGAAGCCCCTAGCTTAGGGCCTGCTCGCCTCCCCCTGGGAAATGGAGGAAAGGCTGCAGGCAGCTACCACCTGAGATCGTCCCCAGTCCCCAGCCCCTCCATGGTGGCACCGGCTCTTCCTCCCTGCCGAAGGTCATGCTGCACTCAGGAGGCTCCGAAAGCTGGGTCGGGGCCACCGGGCGGCTGCTTAACAGTGCTGATTCTGGGATTCCACCCCAGGCCCTTCTGAGTGGGCCTTCTGGTGATGAGGCCTGGGACTCAGCATTTGAAACAGGCTCCCTTGGGGAATCTTGGGCTTTCTGAGGTTCGGGGCGGGGGGGTGGGGAGCAAGCAAGCAGCAGGAGGGTGGCAGGTTGGGACTGCCCCTGCTTTGATTTGGTGGGCAGTGTGGAGAGACAGGGCAGAGCAAGTGAGGGGCCTACCTTGGGGGGGTGGTTAGACTGGGGTTTGTGGCCAGAGACTGAACTGTGGCCGTGGAACAACACCCCCCACACCGGTAGAGCCCTTTAATGCCTACTAAGGGACACAGGAGATCCCAGCATTCTCCAACAAGCTTGTAGGGTGGTCCTTGTCCTCACCTTACAAGGCTCAGAGAGGGGATGGGACTTGGACAAAGTCCCTGGAGAGAAACGAGCAGGCTCAGGACCCAGTTGAGTTCCTTCATCCAAGCATGTGCTAGGCCCTTGCACAGAAAGGGGAATACAATACAGTTCCTGCCCTAAAAGAGTCGTGGGTCCAGAGGAGAGGTGGCAGCAAACAGCAATCCGGGGTCAGGGTCGTGGTCTGATGAGCAGGACAGCTCAGAGCTGAACTGTGAAGGATGTATAGGAGTTCCCCAGGAAGACACAGGAGGGGGCATTCCAGGCAGCAGGAACAGCTTGTTCAAATGCTCAGAGGCCTGAAATAGCAATCGCTGTAGGGATCTAGAAGCAGTTTGAGGCTGAGGCTTAGAGTATGTCAAGTACGTGATGAGAGATGAGGCTGGATGTGCAGGGAAAGCCTTGACCGGGCAAGGCCTGACTTTGTCCTGAGTGCAAGGGGGCAGGAAGCCCATAGAGGAGGGGTGAGGAGGGAGAGCAATGGGAGGGAGGCCCAACGAATGGGGCGCCCCAACAGCGGACGCAGCAGGGTCTCCTTTCCAGCCCTTCCCTGTATCCTTATGGCAGCCCCTCTTTCCCCCAGCCCCTACACCCACCCTGGCTTCCACCTTAGCTCCCTCTCTATTAGCAGCTCAAGCTGGGGGATGCTGGACCCCATCCCAGATGGGCATGATATGCTGGCTTTGAGGACTAGAGTAGGTGGTTCTGTCTCCCTGGATCTCAGTTTCCTCATCTATAAAATGGGGACAGCGCTAATCCCTGCCAGTCCCTCCTAAGGGTCCGAGGGAGATGCAGAGGCGAAGGATGGTCAGGAGGAACTTGTTTGTTCTGAACAATGTCAAGTACAGTGCTAGGCATCTGCCCATTTGGTGCCTCTCCCTGCCCTCCACCCAAGTGAGACCTCTCCCCAAATGGTCCCCCATCCCATGCTCACCAGACTTCCAGAACCACTGCTTGGGAGCTAGCCCCGCTGGCCTCGAGTTCTGGACCTGCCAAACCTCTCCAGGTTGGGGCTTCAGTTTTCTCAGATGCCAAAGGGAATGCTCTCAAGGGTTGGCTGAGGAGGGCTCCCCGGCAGCCCCTCTTGTCCAGGACAACCCAGGCTGGCTCTCCCCAAACACAAATAACAGAAAGGGCAAATCAGGACCCCCTCCGCCCTCCCCTTGCCACCCCCAGGCCCTGCCAAGGACATCCTGTGCCCTGGTGATGTCACCAGAGCCTGGAAGCTGGGGCTGGCTGGAGCTAACAGCACTCAGACAGGAGTTATTTTTAAACTCTCAGGGCATGGTCAGCTCCCTCCTCCCCATCCCACCTCCCCTCATCCTAGCTGTCTCCCACATCCCAGCTGAGCCCCCAGGCCAGGCCTTGAAGGTTTTCTCCACGCACACTCTGTTGCTTCACCCGCCAGGCTTCTGAGGGGCTGTGGGGAGCCAGGTCATCAGCCACGTGTCTCTGATCACCAACTCCAGACCCGCTGAGGTAAACAGATGGGCCCCTGGACGTGGACCCCAGCCTCCTGTGCCTTCTAAAACCCAAAGAGGGCAAGGGGTGTGCCCAGGGTCCCACAGCCAGGGCCGGGGGTCATCAGATGGGCTCTGTAGACCCCTGGAACCCCTGGTTGGGCCGTACGGCTGTCACCGGAGCTTAATTTAAATTCATTTTTTAAAAATGGTTTTTTTGCCTGCAGGCCTCAAGGCTTTCTCGATGCTGTGTAGCTAGCTCAGACGAGCTGCAGGAACAGACTGGGTGCTGGGGTGGCTCCCAGCACCTCGGCCCTCCCCAACACCCCAAGCAGGATGTGTGTCCCATTACAAGTGTCACGCACTTACCCTCTCAAGTGACTTTAGACTAAGGACCTGTCAGCACCCTGAGCTTAGAAATGTATGCTGATGAAACACCCCTTTTATCAGTTTCATATGTTGGCCTTCTGGGTAAGATTGTAGTTGAAAATGAGGTTCTACTGGAAAAATCCATTTGACAATGGCAGCCTTGACTCCGTCCTCACAGCTGCCCTGGGAGGCTGGGCAAGGCCAGAGCCTCCTTCAGCAAATGGGGAAACTGAGGCTCCAAGGGGAAGAGTGACTTGCGCAGTGGCTGGAATCCAGGGTGCTTCTGTCCTCCAGTCCACGTGAGGTGAGATGGACCTACCTGGCCCAGCCCAGCCCAGCCCAGCCCAGCCCAGCCCAGCCCAGCCCAGCCTGGGGCCGGTGGTCTAAGACACCTCCACACCCCACAGCGACTAGGGGGCACAGCCCTTAGAATATCCATTTCTTGACTGTTCACTTCAGTGCAACACAGACTCTAGACCCAGATAGGCTCAGTTTGAAACCTGCCTGTGGCATTTCTTAGCTGTGTGATCTTGGGTAAGTCACTTTACCTCTCTGTGCTTCAGTTTCCTCCCCTGAAAAAAGGGAATAATAATAGGATGCAATTCTAGTTGCAGGAAATATTGCTTTGAGAGACTGCCTGAAAAGCACTCAGCACAGGCTGGACACTTAGTGAGCATTCAACTGATGGCAGATTTTATTATTATTATTATTATTATTATTATTATTATTATTATTATTATTAATCCTAAGCAAACAGTCACTGAATCTTCACCTTGAAGCTGGACCTGGAAGGTTGGTCTCTTCAGACAGTGTCTGGGCAGGGCCATCAGGAGTTGGGGGATAGCTAGCTCAACTGGTCTGGGAGAATTGTAGAGAAAACCTCTGACTGGACTGGGGTGAGCGTGTGGAGAGAGGCCAAAACCTCAGCAGCCCCTTTGTCTTCTGCCATTACTACCACCACCACCCTCATCTCCCCAGGGGGTCACTTGAGTGAAAAGACCAAGAGCCAGGTGGCAAGGCAGATGGCTTGTCACCAGGAGGGTAGGGAGCCAAGAAAGAGAGCCTGTGTCCCCCCCTTCCCACACCCACACCCCAGTGTGTCTGCACAAAGTCCACCAGAGCTGACTTCCAGTCCCACTTACTGTGGGATCTGAGCCAAGTCACTTCATTTCTCTGAGCCTCAATTTTCTCCTCTGTAAAACGGGCATAAAAGTACCTTAAAGTGAAGATGTAATGAACAGGTATATAAATTATCTGCACAGAGTGAGTGCTTAATAATCCTATCTCTTAAGAAGGGAAAGAGCCAGGCTGACTCTCTGCATGAAGAAGTGGGTAGGCCGGGGACAGGGCCCCTCCAACATAACCCTTGGCCCCTCACCCACAGGAAGTCCGCAGCCTCCTTGACAGGGCTGACAGGCATGAGAATGACACTGTGATCCGAGGGAAGGAGGGCCTGGGGGGGTCTGAATGCAAATGAAGTCAAATCAGGCAGTGCAGGTGCTCTTGGGGAGAGATGGAGAGAGAAGATCCAGCTACCAGGTGCTTGGGGTGACCTGAAGTGGGGTGACCTGGTGCCCGCTTAGGGCACCATCCCTGGTACTGACTGAGCAGGCGCTCCAGGCCCTGAGGGCCCCGCTTGGCAGGGAGATGAAAGCCCCTGGTTCCTGGAATTTCTGATCTTCCTCTGCCAAGGTGAGAGGCTGCTCACCCTCACCCATGGGCTCCTAGGTGTGGACACACACAGACATACTCACACTCACTCAGACAGACATCCAGGGACTCTAACACACACATGTGCTCTCTCTCTCTCTCTCTCACACACACACACACACACACACACACACACACACATGCTTCAGGTCACAGGGCTCAAGGCAAGGGAGGCCCTAGAGACTTTTCTGGTTGATGGAGCAGGAGGCTGAGGCCCCCCGGGGCGGCCAGTTTCCTGTCTGCCTTCCTCTTCCCCAGATGCACACACCACCCACTCACCCATCACTGGGGAGGCCCCCCAAAAAGGCCCTTTTGCCTCATTCTGATAGAGCAGCCCACCTCAGCTCCCTGACACAGGGTTCCAGTCCTTGCTCACATTTTATCTCCTGCTGACAGATGAGGAAGCCGAGGCTCAGAGACAGGACCAGGCTTGTCAGAAGCGGCCAGAGGACTAGAGGAGGGGGGATACAAACCCAGAACCCCTCATCCCAGATAGCTCGCTCTGGCTGAGCCCCCATTCCGCCCCCCCATGCCGACACATCCACTTCCTCCCCAGAAAGAGCCTCAAGTACAGGCCATGGGAGGCAGCCAGGCCTCCCTCCCTCCCACACTTCTGTGGATACCCCTGGACCACATCCACCCGTAGCCGCTGGAAGACAGGCAGGGCCGGGGCCCAGTCAGCTGGTGTCCCACAGCACGGCCTGGCACGGGAGGGCGGGGGGGGGGGGGGGGGGGGGGCTTTGCTGACGGCACAAATCTGGAGGCTGGACCGGAGGTCACGGCCCAGGGACGTGTCTGCAGCGCCACCTGGTGATGACACAGCACTCCGGCCAACACCCGGCCCTGTTGGCAGCCATTTAGTGAGCCATTTAGTGAGCCAAGTGTCAAGGATTGGGCAAGCCAGGCCCGGAGAATGAGACCAGGCCAAGAAGACCTGGGGGACAGCACTCCAGCAGACGGGACAGCAAGTGCACCGGCTCTGAGATGGGAAGGAGTTGGGGGTGACCCAGGAGGAGCCCAAGGGCAAAGTGGCTAGAGCCTGGTGCGGGGTGGGGGGGGGGGTAGGGGGTGGAGGGGTGTTGAAGGGGGGTTGGAGAGGGGGCAGGTCAAAGGCTGTGGGGAGGAGTTTGGATTTGTTTCTGAGTGTGATGGGAGCCGTGGGATATGGTGGGTGGATGAAAGGGTGTCGTGAGAAGGACAGCCTGCAGCGGAGTGAAAACAGAGGAAATGGGAGAAGAGGGGGGCGGATGCTGCCACGATCCAGGCAGGACACAGCAGCCGCTCAGACACCAGGGGTGGCCGTGGGGGTAGAAAGGAGCCGCTGGGATTCGAGAACTGACAGGATTTGTGGACAGATCGGATGGGGCTGGGAGATCAAGGAGGGAATCAGGCTTTGGTCCGAGCACCTGAGGAAGGGTGGGGCCCTTTACCGTGAGGGGAAGACTGAGGAGGAGCAGGTTTGGGGGAGACCAGGAGCCTCTGGGCAGGTTAAGGTGAAATGCCTGAGAGACCTCCCAGTGAGGTGCCAGCGTCAGGAGCCCGGGGAGCGGATGGGGCCAGAGACACACAGGGCAGGTTGCCAGGGTATAGATGGTACCCAGGGCTGCCTGCTCCGTGCCTGGTGCTATTCGAAGGATTTCGTGTGTTGTAACTCATTGGCTCCTCACCTCAGGTGTGAGGGCGGGACTGGGCCTGGCTGGACGCTTGCAGAAGAAGGTGTGGAATCATGCAAGAGGGGCAACTTGTCCCCAAGAGTGTTGGTGAGGCCTTCCTGGCAGAGGTGACAGCTGACTGGGGCCTGGAGGGATGACTAGGAGTTTGTGAGGCAGAGAAGAGAGGGAAGGGAGGCTGGGCTTGCCCAAGCATGGACAAAGGCCTGCTGGTGTTACAGAGTCTGAACATCAGTACTGAGACCCACACTTCCAGTGTCCTTGGGCAGATGGGGAAACTGACGCCCAGAACAAGGAGGGCTGCAGTGAGTCATCGGTAGGTTGGGCCCAGGACTCCAGTCCTGGCTTTGGGTGCCTCCCCTTGCTCTGGTCTCACCCCTGAGGCTCGCACTTGGGGCCTCAGCAAGGCTCTTAGGTAGGATTTCAAGGTAATTTGAGCTCAGTCTAGCAGCTTCTCAGAGTACCGGGATTGGGGGTGTGGCCCAGTTCTGCCACAGACCTGGGTCAAAGCAGTTCTGGACTCAGACCCCAGCAGGACAGCCATGCTCTTCAGCCCTGACTGGCTTGGCCCTGCTGACTTCCAGCCCCATCTCCTGCCTCTACCTACCTCTCTCTCTCTGCCCCCAGCCAGCTTTTCTAATGGTAGAATTAGAAGTCTGTGAGGAAGGTGATGGCACTGATGAAGAAGAAGGGCCTCAGAGAGGGATGTGGTTTGCAAGAGGGCACACAGCAAGTTAGAGACAGGCCCAGGATGAGGGCGCTTCCTTGTGAGCTCAGGTTTTTGTGAACAGCTCATGGTCCAGGTAGGAGTAGGACCCTTCCTGAGTGAAGGGCCACCCAGCTTCGATGTGATTTCAGGGAGATAGGAAACATGGAGATGCAAAATCCCTACGTCTGAATCTCATTTTGCTGTGTGACCTTGGATAGCTCCTTTCCCTCTCTGGGCCTCTCTCCCATCCATTCCAGGAGGGCCTAGAGGTGATAACTTGTAAGGTCCTTGTTGTCCAAAGCCTCTGACCCTGGCACCCAGGAGGAGAGGACATGCTATGAGGGAGGGAGAAAGACACTGGTCCAGGGTTGGATGGGGACCAAGGAAGAGGTTGGGAGGAGCGTGGGGAGAAGAAGCAGTATGGCCTCAAGGAAGTCACGTGCCCTCTCTGAACCTCAGTTAACACATTTTCCTAGTGGGAGTCACTGTGAAGGTTCTGGCACTCCGTGTGGGACAAAGATCAGCCTTTTCCTCGACCAAGCCAGCAGCTGGGCCTGGCCTCCTTGCTGCTGGTCATGGTGGTTTGGACAGTCCACGGGAAGATGTCAGACCAGGCCTTGGTCTGGCTGCTCTGGCTGGCTAGGTGGAAGGTGGGGGTGTACTTCCCATGTGGATGGGCCTAGGCAGCACCAGCACCTCGGCCAGGAGATGACTGACATGGCAGAAGAGCTTGGGCTTAGGAGCCACCAGGTCTGGGCTGGAAAATCAGCTCTGCTACTTAGTAGCCGTGAGATCTTGGGCAAGTCAGCTAAGAGTTCGCTGAGCCTCAGTGTCCTCCTCTGTAAAATGGGACACACATCCTAGGTGCCGTGAGGCTGACATGACAGGAGAGCACTGAGGAATGGTGCCCCCGGCTTGGGCTCAGAGAACTGGCTGAGATTCCTCCTTCCTCTGCTTTCTCTGCAGCCCACATGGGGCCAGCTAGTCGGCCTGGAATCCAAGCCGGAGCGGACGCCCCCCACCCAGCTTGGAGACACCTGCAGCCTCGGAGCTGGGGGAGGCCGAGCACAGCGCACCGCGGGGCCCCAGCTGTCACTGCAGGGAAGCAGTGGCTCACAGCCAGAGGCCCCTGCTCTACCACGTCCAGGCATCAGCTCGTGGGGTTGGGAGGGTTTGCTGAAGAAGCTGATGAGAGCACAGGAAGGGCTGGCTGGGGGCCGGGGACCGGGGACACCCACCTTCAAACCTGTTTCCGATTTCCTCTGCCGCTCACCCCTATCTCTGGCTGGCAGCTTGCCCGGATTAGCAGCTGACGTCAGGAGCCGCTAGCTGGGCTGGCCTGGCGCAGCCTCGGGAAGGTGTTGAGGGCCGGCTGGGAGCTGGGTACAGTCAAGGAAGGAGGCACGTATCCAGCTTTGGAAGTTTGTCCTCCAGAGATGTAGGAGGGAGAGGGGCATTGCGTTAGGCACTCACACGTGATCAGTGTAACACGTTCACCTTGTACGGAGAGAGAAATCACTCCGGGAGGTGGAGTAACTCACCTCAGGCTGCGCAGCTGGTCTGAGCCTGGCCGCATCCCACACCATCCAGCTGCTAGGCCTGTGGGGGGCCCATCGCTGTGCAGCACCTTCTACACCATGACCTCAGTGCATCAGCCAAGTGCTGAGCACCTACCCCATCCCCGGAGCCTGGCAAGCTGGTGTCCCATTCTAAGATAAAAAAAAACCCCAGAAGCCCAGACTTGCCCAAATCACAGCTTAAATTGGTGATGGAGGCAAGGTTTGAACCCAGGATGAACTCCAAAGCCTGTGTTCTTACCTGCCACAGCCTCGACAAAGATCTTGTAGCTTTGACATATTTTGAGCCCAAATCCCCTATGTTCCCATGGCTGCACAAAATTCTGCTTTGGGTGGGAGCATCTGTATGCAGAGTAGAAAATGCAGTGGGTTAGAGCAGGTCACCTCCACGGAGAAACAGACCTCAAGTTGACAAATTTCAGGGAAGGACCTTATAGGCCCAGTTTAGTCACACGTTCACTCCTTGACCAATCAACAGGGCCCAGGGCTAGTAACCATGTAGCGGCCGGCTGGAGACCCCAGGGGGCTTAGAGGGTGGGGTAGGGCCGACACAAAGCCCTTGCCTAAAGATTCGACCACAGGGCCAAAGGCTCTGTTCAAGTTACCTCTGCTTTCCCTGGCTCCTTGGGGTCCTAGTCCCAACCTCAGTGACAAGAGGGTGTTGTGTCAAGGTTCCACTCACTCTGGGTCCTCTCATAACTGCTCTCCTGGTGCCTCACCTCTCTGGCCAGAGGGATAGGCCGTGTTTGCCCGGGGAACTGAGGCATGTGGACGGAGGTCACAAGCCACCCGGAGGACTCAGCTCTGAGCCCAACTTGTGTGTGAGCCTTAAGGGCAAGTCATATCCATTCACTCTTTAGGTCTCAGCTTAAATGCCGCCTGCAGACAGGTCTTCCCTGACCCCTCTGCTTGTCTCTCTCCCAGTTCCCCCGTCTTTTCAGTCACATGACTTAGTACAATCCATCATTCTCTATTTTTGTCTGTGGAATGTTTGTCTTTCCTAGCAGATTGGGAGGGCAGGAGGCACGGCTGACACAGAATAGACAATAAATATTTGCTGAATGAAGTTTCTCTAAACTTTGGTTTCCCCATCGTACAATGGGGTTAACATCTCCCCTCCACCCCAGTGAAATTCAAGTCAGATAATATCTCAAAGCACGCAGCCCAGGCCGAGGATGCAGAAGGTACTCAAGATCCTGGGAGCTCGAACGAGCGGCAGGCTGGGCTGGAAGACCTCTGTAAGCTGTGGGGAGGTGGGAAGACCCAAGGGTGCAGCTGGTTAGAAGAGAATATGCGGCACTGCCCTGACCCCAGGGCCAAGAACAGTCCACCTGCCTTTACCGTCAGGGAATTTGAACTTGAAAATTTGAAACCCACTCTGGGTTTGAATTTCAGCTCTGCTGCTGTTATTTGGGGCATATCACTTTGCTTTTCTGAGCCTGTTTATTTGTAAAATAGCCTTAAATTTTTTTTTTTTAAATCTTTAAGTAGGCTCCACACCCAAAGTGGGGCTTCAACTCACAACCCTGAGATCAAGAATCACACGCTCCACCGACGGAGCCAGCCTGGTACTCTGTAAAATGACCATTTTTAAAAAAGCCCACTTTGCCACCCCGTGTGCAAACTCTAAATGAGTGCTTTTCCCCTTTGAAACAAAATTAGGGACGGTTCCTGGTCCCTCAAGCCACAGGGACCCTGAGCACTGAGGACATGTGGCATGGGGAGGCAGGACAGGACAGGCTTGGTTGTCAACAGGGCTGCTGGCCCCACCAGCTCTGCACACCGAGGGAGCAGAGGGAGAAGGAGGAAGACACGGTGCGGGTGGGGGAGGCGGCGGCGGATCTGCAGCCTGCGCTCTGCCAAGGCTGGTGCACCCTCTTCTGCCCCCACCTCCGATGAAAGCCCCCGGGGTCCCCGGGCCAGCCCTGAGCAGGGGACCTGGGGGCGCCCTGCAGGTGGCTGCATCCTTGTGCATAAACGTATCTTCTAATTGTGGGGGAGTTTCCTGGCCACAGACAGAAAACTCAGCCAAAGGAGAAAAGGAAAAGCCCCGGATTCCCACCCCCAGGACCCCACTCTTAGTCTTTGTACTTTCTCCTTTTTGCACAGTTGCCGTCCAGGGTCCCCTCTTTGGGAACTCTTTTCCTGAGCAGTTCCCAGTCTTTCTAGCCTTTGTACCGCACTTTTCCGTGTTCCAACTACTTTGGATCTGACATCTGTCCTTCCTCAATACACTGTGAGGTAAGCAGGTAGAATTACTCCCAGCAGACGGATAAGGAAACTGAGGCACAGAGTAGCCAAGACTACCCAGCTGGTGATGCAGGGGTGCTTGGGACACACACAGAGGAAACGTGGGAAGAGGGGAGGAGAACAGAAAAGACAGTCCCACAATTCTCATCTCAAAATATTTAATTTTGTTTGGAAAAGGACACATTCCCGGCTTCCCTCCCTGCCACATCACTCCAGCCCACCAGCAGCGACACATTCGCACGCACACACGCACATAAGGCCAACGGGCTACGGTCTGCTTCTGCCCTCTCCCGCTGGGCAGAAGGGGTTTCCTCCTTGCCTCCTTCACCCAGCAGCGGTAAAGGGGAGAGGGGCCCGCTGGAATGCCGGCTCCCAGGGGAGGACGCAGAGCCCCACACACTCTATCACATGCACTTAGAAAAATAAAACCAAGTGGTGTTCTGGCATCCCCAACACCGTAAGATAGCAATATCCACCTGGAAGTCATCTTTGCCATTTTCTAGAAAAATTTATTGCACTTAATTAACAGATGTTAAAGGAGCTCTGGGGTGGGGCTTTGCCACGAAAACCAGGGGTTCCTGGCCCTTTGTGTTACGGGGAGCAGAGCTCCCAGGGCCGTGGATGGAGAGCTGCCCAGCACAAAGGGGCCCTCCTCTGCTGGTTCCCAGGCCTGCCACCCCGCCTCAGGCTGGAGGACTGTATGAGCTGCCTGCCCAGGGCCCCAGCAGTCCCCTCAGCAGGGCGATGCTTACCCAGAGTCAAGGGTCACTGCCCAGTGCTCTCCCCAACCTCAGGACCCGGACAGGCAAACCCCTTCCTTTGGCCAAGGGTAAGAGTTACCCAGGTCCTCCACAAGGTGCTAGCCATCATGAAAGCTCTCTCTAAATATATATATTTCTATTTCTAGATATACATTTATTACATGTATATTCTTTCAACATTCTAGCTCATTCATGATTTGTCTGTTCTGAGGTTGCAATGAGGCTGCCACGAAGCTGAAGACAGGGAGCTTAGGAAGGCATGAGCTTCCCAAGCGATCATAAACGGACGGGAAGCCATTTATGCTGGCTTCCCTAGCCTCCCGTGCTCCTTAGATGTCAAAGATCTGAGCCCAGGAGCCGCACTCTTTGGCTGTCGGCCCCAAGGAGGGAGTCAAGGAGACTCCCAATTCCTGACAGATACTGAGCAGGCAGCAGCCCTCTCCTGCTCCAAGCACCTGTTTCTTAGGCCTGGGAAGGAGACACGCTTTACCTGAGCACTCCTCTTCCCCAAAATGTCAACCTTCCATGGACCCCTCCCCTTCCTGTCCCTGCCAGGCTCCTGGCTCAAAGGAGCTCTTCTGAAAGAGGCCAGCGGCCACACTCTTTCCAAGTAAGCACTTTGGGAAGGAACCAGACACCCACTGCCCAGCGGGGAGGAAAAGGAGGGCACCGAGCAGGCAGAAGGTGAGACAGAGAGGAGAGACATCAGCCATCATTCCACCCGCTGCGGGGGGAACATGGACACCAACCAGAGATTAAATGTCCATCCTTAAAACAAAACAAAACACAACACAAACCGTATACTTTCTGGCCAAAGAAAATGAAGAGCGTTTAAGCTGGAGGCTCTTCTCCGAATTACAAAATGAGAACTGCCCTCTTGGTGGGTAGCCAGACCAGACAGAGAGTGTCCGGACGGGCGAGCTGCCCAGGGCAGGACACTGACATGCCGGATGCAACGGCCCTGTTGTGGTTATAAGAGAGTGAGAGTGAACACGGTTCTATAGAACCACAAAGTCAAAATCAGGAGGGAGGGGGTGGCCTCCCTTGGCCTCAGGGACCTTTGTCAAGTACCCGGAAGGGCAGGTGTGCAGGTCCCTGGAGGGCTGTGGCATTCCCCTGGGGTGTGGTCCATGGCCAGTGCATGGTTTCCCCCGGTCTTAACATCTGCTGTGAAAAGTCTTTCAGGGTCAGGGCCTGGGACTCGGAGCCACCACTTTAAATAAAGCCAGTGGTAAACACAACAAAGTGCGCCTGTCGCCTCTGACCCCTCTTTACCACAGGCTACCCGCCCTGAGCAAATAAATACACCCATCTCCAGGTGCCCCAGCTGACCACAGTGAGCAGAGGCTTCCACGGCTTTCCTCAATGAATCTTCCAGGTACAGCCAAAGGACGACGGAGTCCGCCGACACAAGAGGAAGGAGCAGCTGGGAGGGACTGGAGCCACAGCTGCGAGGACCTCTGCCCTCCACACGACAGCCCGGCTCATGTGGGCGGCTGGTGTCTCCTGGGGACGCAGACGGAGGGGCCCCTAGCCCGAGTGAATGGCCCAAGAGCTGAGCTGTGACCCCTGCAATCCCTCACCGGGTCCTGCGGGCTGACACTCCGGGCAGCTCGCATGGGGGAGGGATCCTGAAGCAAGAATTAGGAAGCCCTCTTCTGTTTTTAGGGAAAGTGGACTCTGGCCTGGCCCACACTGGATAGCAGAGCAAGAAAACAGGGGAACTTCTTGGGAAACGTGCCCCAGTTCTCCACCCACAGTGTATGGGGCCGTGGAGGCCGGTTTTCTAAACACCATGCGACGGGGCATCCTGGCTCCAGGAAGTTAAGCTTCCTAGGCGAGTGGGGGGCGGGGGGGGGGGGGTTCCTTTTAAATCCAAGGTCTGAGCATGATCACTGGGTGAAAAGAAAGAGCAGGCTCCAAGGCCCAGTGTGGTGAGACAAAGAAGTTTCAGGGGGCCTCCACGAGTGGCCTGGAGAAGAGGAGATGAAAAGGCCTCCCTCTGCACTGTGGTCAAGACTCGGGAGACCAGCCGCCCTGGGAGTCCCTCCTCCGAAGCAGATGAAACATGGGGAGAGCCTCTCACCAGGGCCTCCTCCCTGGCTTCCAGGCCTCAGAGCCACAGGAGCAAAGGGGTGTGGGAGCGAAGAACAGCTGGGTGCACTTCGGCTGCAGGCCCCAGACCCACACCCCATCCCAGGCTGTGCAGAGACCCTGCTCCTGTGGCCTGGCCCCCTCCGGAGGAGCTGCTTTGTCTTTCTACCTCTGAGGGAGATGGGAACGGATGTGTCTCTCGAAGACTTTCCGGGGAGGGTGAGGTGGGTGACAGACACGCCCCACCTGGAAATGCGCCCCGCTACCTGAGAAGACATCGGGTGACAAGGATCATGACTCGTTCTGTGCAGACAGGCTCAATGGCCCAGGCCGGAGACCAGGGGAGAGTCAGGGAAGCCTGAGCCCCCTGTGAAAGGAGCTCTGTACCCCAGAGGTCCCCTTCCGATTCAACTGGGACACCCAAGGATCGAAACTAAGGCTGATTCACCCGTCTACGTAGATTCTCTCGCACCCCCACGGTGAGGAGGCCGGCCCCCCAGGGAAGTCGCCACGTGCGCTGGCCACGTGATAATGAAGCTTGAACGCGAACGCTCCTGGAGCAGGTGTGCCCCCGTTCGACCGTGACGAGTCATAAGTCTCCACGCGTGCGGGGGGTTTCAGGGAGCCCCCAGGCAGAGGTCTGAGGCGCAGGCGGCGCTGCCCGAGTGGGGGCGCGGGTTACAAGGGCCCGTACTTGGTCTCATACTTGGACACGATGGTCTTGCACTTGCCCACCTCCTTGCGCAGCTCAGCCACCTCCGTCCGCAGCGCCGTGTTCTCCTTCTCCAGGAAGGCTGCCCGGATGGTGATCTGGTTCTCCTTCAGGCGCCGGGCATCCCGGGACCGTTTGGCCGCTACGTTGTTCTTCTTGCGTCTCGTCCAGTACTTTTCGTCCTGTGGGGAAGTGTCCTCTGTGGGTCTCTCCTCTTCCCCCACGAGGGAACCCAACCTTTCCCCTCCTACCAGCACCCAGCACCCCAGATTCCTCTTAAAACTCATCTGGTGCAGCCAGCCAGAAGCTTGGACCCCAGGGAAGGAGCTGCATGTGCAAAGGACACCGAGGGGCCCTAACCTTTCCGCAGGAAGGTGGAATCAGAAACAAAGTCCTTGGCTGGGATGTGCGGTGGAGGGACAGGGTTTTGCTGATTCCCGGCTCTGGGCTACTTCAAGAGAAAGCACTGTCCACCCCTTGCCTCACTTCGGCATTTTGGTTGTGGCTAAGGGCCTGCACCCTGCGTCCAGCTCCCGGAGTTTAAATCTTAGCTCTGCCACTTCCTGGCGGCGGAACCGTGTGAGCCCCTTAGCCTCTCACTGTCTCCTGTCCCTCACCTTTACGATGTGGGATAGTAACAGTGACTCCAGCACAGAGCCGTCTGGGGAATAAATGAGTTACCGTGTGCAAGGGGCCTGTGCTAGTGCCCAGCGTATGGTAAGGACCACACAAGTGTCTCCCATCTTCACCGTCACGGTTACTGAAGCCTCAGAAACCTCCTGAGAGGCGGGAGTGGTTATTCCCGCTCTACAGATGAGGCATCTGAGGCCCGGCGAGCTCTAGGCGGCAAAGTGGAGTCTGAACCCAGGTCTGCCTGATTCTAAAGCTTGGATGAAATAGGTTCCTTTGAGTTTTTCATAAGAAAGGATGGAAAGACTACAAAATCCTCCTCTCCCTCCCACTCTCCGAGTTCCTACAAAAGCATCAGCTTGAAAGCTGCTTGCTCCTCCCTGGGGATGGCAACTTACAACTATCTTTTGTCCTTCAAAGCAAGGGCTTGTTCAACCCCAGTTCCTGTGGCCTAGTGAGCTCTTGCCCGAAGGCTGGGCCAAAGCCAGGGAAGTGGGAACATCACCACGGTGGCGGCCGGTAAGAAAAGACAGAAGCTACAGGGAGTCACACTGGGGCCAAATGTTACCTGACTCCCTTTCTTTCTACCAACTGCTGCAGGATATGGCTCTGTGCTCTGAACTCATGCCTTTCTAAACAGTGTCCACAAGGAGAGAGGGTCCTCCACATAAAATCGAATGGGAGGAAGGTTCAGCTTTTCATTCATAACAGATATCAGGTTACCTTCTGCTCATCGGGGACAAAGACCTTCTTGGCCTTTTTGATCATGGGCTGGGGCTTCAGGTCCTCCTCTGCAAACTTGTGCTTCCGAGGGTTGAAGAGCTCCCCGCCAGGGACACTGGAGAGGACCAGGTCAGCAGGGTCAGGATTGAAGTTCACATCCACCTCCACACAGTTGGGGTCAATGGGACTGGGTGTCTCCCTCTCCTTTTCTAGGGAGGATTCTGAAAGACACAGAGGCAGGTGGTCCTGAAGCAGCCCCCTGGACAGCAAAGACTCACGTCCCACACCCAGACACCTGCTTGAATCTCAAGGTTGCACCAGCCTCTGCCACTTGCAGGGAAGAAAAACCACAACAGCGTCAGCCTCCAGGCTGGCATAAGTGATTCAACTCAAGAACACAAATATGGAAAGAATTCTTTCCTGTAGGAACAAAATGCTCAAAAGGAAACAGAGGCTCTCGAAAAAGAGAGGATTTTCCGATTGTTTTTTTCCCCCCAGAAATGTTAAGCAAAACATTAAATCATTATACCCCCTTAACTTCCTGCAGTTTCAAGTTCTCAAATAATGAGAAACAGCTGAATTTCTCTGTGAACTATTATGGGCTAGGGACACAGACTGAACAACGAAATGGCTTCCATTTTTGAATCCATTGAGGCAGATCAGTCAATGTGCTCATTCAGTCTCGGGACAACTCTCAAAGGCAGACAGGTGTTAACCTTATTTTACAGATGAAGAAACTGAGGCTCAGAGACACAACCTGGTTGTCCCAGGGTCACACAAATGGTAAGGGACCGAACTACAATTTGAGTCTGGGTCTGGCTGACTCTGAATCCTTGTTCTTTGCCACCCCTTTCCGGCTTTGTAGTGGACATTGGATTAAAGGCACTTTCAGAATTCAAAGGTTGTGCATTACTAGAGATAAGTTATAAAAAACAAATCAACATATCTTTGGCCTGCTCATTCAATGCTACTGATAGGAGTACACAAAATATTCGGTCAACAGATATTTGTCAAATATCTACCATATGCCAGAAACTGTCCTTGCAAAGACAAAAGTGCACAAAACAAGTAAAAATCCTTGCCTTCGTGGAATGTTATTCTAGCGGGGGAAGGCTGACATTACACAAGATAAATTAAAAATATCTACAAGAGTGTTGGATGCCGTGTGGCTATTTGGGAGGAGAACATTTCAGAGTGAACATCAAGTGCAGCAGGATGAGCACAGGCAGGCAGTGGTCTGCAAGAAACAGAGAGGCAGCCAATGTAGCTGAGGGGGAAGGATGGGAGGAGAGAGTAATAGGACAGGTCGAGAACATAAAATACAGTGCTTTTAATCCCCAGAAAGCAGTGGTTTTCAACAGGGGGTGATTCTGTCCCGCAGGAGACATGTGACCACACAGGGAAGCGGGGGTTCCGCTGGCATTCGTGGGTAGAAACCAGGAATGCTGCTAAACATCCTGTAATGCACAGGACAGTCCCTCCCTCCACCCCAGCAAAAAAATGATCTGGTCCAAATGTCAACAGTGCCAGTGACTTTGACTTTTTCCCTGAGATGGAGAAGCCCCTGGAGGGTTCTGAGCAGAGGGGTGACATGATAGGTTTTCACTGGATCGTGCACATAAACTCAGTGGATCCCATTAGAGGGGGTTAATTACTAAAAGGGCTGAACACCAGGAGAGTGAATGACCAGGCACCCATGTGCTAACTGTGGGAGCACCGCAGCGGCCAAACCCTACACCCGTAAGACAGACAGCCAGGGTGCTAAAGCCCGACAACTAGGACTCCCACACCCTGCTGGGACGGGCAGCCACGGCTGCAAACACTTTCTACATTGTGTGGCGGAACCTACAAAGCCTGAACGTATACGTGTCTGATGACCCAACCCCATAGAAACGCACAGATGTAATCACCAAAAGACACGCATGTAAATGACCATGGCAGGGCTGTGCATAACCTAAAACTAGAAATGCCTCAAACGCCCATCAACCATAGAATGGATAAACGTGGTATGATCATACAATGGAATCATTCAAGCAATGAGAATGAGAAAACTGCTATAGGTACGATATAAATTTCCTCACAAATTTGAGGAAAGGCAGCTAGACAGAGCATACATACTACTTATGTCTTTTAACAGAAGGAACTGAAAAATTAGAGAGGGAATTCTCCTTTCATTTCTACCATGTGTACAATTCTTCAATATAAAACTTTACCTGCACTGTGGTTTTCTTCTGCCACAGGAGTATTCCGTAAGTATGTTTTGTAGATATATTTTGTTAGTGTAAAGAGATTCTGATGCCCATGTAATTTATATGTGTATTATAATGCTAGCTATAAGCACTTATAAACGTCAAACTATAAACATAATTGTAATAGGCAAAACAAACATAATACATAATATACACACATATACAATATACCATCCCATGTATCTTTGGTGATGGAAATAAGGATAGTGATTACCTCTGGGTAGTAATGACTGAATTGGGGTCACAAGGCATTTCTGGGATACCAACAGTGTTCTATATCCTGATCTGTGTGGTAGTCACATGGGTGGGTTCACTTTGTGAAGATGCATCGAGCTGTGAAATGGGCACTTCTGTATGCCAAACTTCATTGAGAAGGTTTACTTAGAAACAAAATGGGGCGCGTGTGTGACTCAGTTGGTTGAACTTCTGACTCTTGGTTTTGGCTCAGGTCATGATCTCAGGGTCGTGGAATCAAGCCCCATGTGGGGCTCCGTGCTCAGCTCAGAGTCTGCTTGATATTCTCTCTTTCCCACTCCCTCTGCCCGCCCCCCCGCACTCTCTCTAAAATAAATAAATAAATCTTAAAACAACAACAAAAATAAATCAGAGGCAAATGACACCTAGATTGCCTACGGTATAAAATGAGGACTCATTTCCAGCTCTGTCCCCTTCCCACACACGGACCCAGCCTTCCGGGACAAGCTGATGAGCACGAAAATGAGCTGCCTTCAAACAAGAGTTCAGCTGGAATCAGCTGAAGCCTCTAGATCGAATCAGTTTACAGGAGAAAAACAAGGGGCAGAGGAACATGTTAAATGGCACTGTAGGGATATGGTCAGAAAAATCTAGCTTGTGCAAAACTCTACAGGACCAACGACTCAGTGTCTTCAACAAATAAATGGCAAAGAAAAAAAAGAGGGGATGCCACAGATTATGAAAGATTTAAGAGACATCACTAAATGAAATCTGGGCGTCTTGTTTGGATCCTGACTCAACAGTAACATTTTAAAAAGGATTATTTATTTGAGAGAGTGTGCGTGCGTGCACGGGGGTGGGCAGAGAAAGAATCTCAAGCAGACTCCCCAATGAGTGCAGAGCCCAACATGGGGCTTGATCTCATGACTCTGAGATCACGACCCGTGCCAAAATCAAGAGTCAGACACTTAACCGACTGAGCCACCCAGGCGCCCCTCTAAACAGTAACGTTTCTGAGACAACTTTTTGGAAATTTGAATGCTGATGGATATGTTGTCAATTTCTTATGTAAAACTGGTATTTCTGTTATGCTTTTTAAAAGAACCCTTACATTTTACGTACATATTGAAATATGCACAGATGAAATGATATAGTATCTAGGATTTTATTTTACTTATATTTTGAAGATTTTATTTATTTATTTGAGAGAGAGTGAGAGAGCACAAGGGGCGGTGGGGAGAGGCAGAAGGAGAGGGAGAAGCAGGCTTCTCACTGAGCAGGGAGCCCGACGTGGGGCTCGATCCCAGGAGATCATGACCTGAGCCAAAGGCAGACGCTTAACCGACTGAGCCACCCAGGTGCCCCCAGGATTTGATTTTAAATAATGAGGTGAGAGACTGGAAGAGGTTATGGAATACAAGATGGATTATGAGTTAAGAATTATGAAAGGTGAGTGATGGTTACATGAAGGTTCATATAGTAGTCTCTTACTTTTGTATTGGAAAGTGCTTCCATAATAAAAAGTTAAATAATAAATAAAAATAAAGCATGAGAATTCCTTGGGGGTGGGTCCCCTGGGTTCCATACCAGCTCCTGGGATCCTTCCTGGGAGCCATCAGCCTGTGTGCCTGTAACTGAGCCTGCAGAAAACCTCGTAGGGTTCCCTGAGACAGCGGCCATGCCTCCTCTGAAGGGTTCGTGTCCAAGCGGCATGAAAACCAACCCATCCACCCCAAGAGGTAAAACAGAAAAAGGACAAGAGGCTAGAGGAGGAGTCCCAGAGATGATGCTTGTCCTGGAAGCAGGAACGCCTTCCCCACGCCAGTGCCTAAGCCGTACGTGGCTGGGGGGCCAGGCATCCGGCTTCAAGTGCTGCCTCCGCTACCTACCAGCTGTGTGACCTTGGGCAAGTTACTTCTAGTTTCCTCACCCTGTAAGAAAGGTATCAGAGTATCAATCTCATAAGGTTCTTGTGAGGATTATGTGTTAATGCCTGGCATGGAGTAAGTGCTAAATAAATGTTAGCTGGTATTGTTGTTATTATTATTATTATTATTATTACTACTGCCTGAGCTGCCCAACAAGCTGTGGCAAAGTGCATGCAGACGGAAAGAGCAGTGCTGAGGAAAAGCAGCACAGGATTTCTATGCTGTAAAGCCTCAGACTGGAAGGGCTCACTCCACTGTCCCAGCCATCTGCAGCAAGCCAGCCCACAGAAAGGCCCCGGCTGCACTGATGTGGCTGCTATTTTCGTCGCCAGCCTCTGGGGACTGTGCTCAAGGATGGGGTGCAGAGGATTTCTCCACGCTGCAGGCCCACCGGGACCTCCTCTGAGAGAAGGGGCTCACTGGGTGTATGGGCTCAGCAGCCCTCAGTGGGAACGGGGCTTCTCTGGATGGGCCGGGTGGCCAGGCACCCACCTGTGCTGGACGCGGTTTCAGAGGGCTGAAAGACGGCAGTGGAGGAGGATGGTGGGGATGCCGTGGAAGAGCTGGCCGACTCCTTCCCTTCCAGCTCGGCCACAGGCAGCAGCAGGTTCTGGGCCAGGTGGGTGGGGCTGGCGGGGATGCCATTCTCCAGCAGGAACTCATCCAGATCCATGTACTCCAGGTGGAAAGACTCGCCGTCGTAAGGGATGGTCTTGTCCCAGATGGGGGGCATGAGGGAGGCTGAGACGGCCATGGTGCTGGCTGCCGCAGCCTCGTCTTCCTCCAGCTTTTCCTTCCCTTTTTCTTTATCTGCAGACACAAAATCTGTGCTGAGACACCACACAAGAGGGTAATTCAATCTCAGGAGGTGAGCTGTGCACCTCTCGGGGCTGACTCCTCTCCATCTGAGCCCTGATCCAGCCCATCAATTTCATGAGCCCACTCTGCTCTCCAGTTATAACCTGTTGTTGGACCCAGGCCCACTGGTCTCCTTCAGAGCTGGCAGTGTGGCCCCACCCATGCCTGGGCTTCCCAGAATGTCCTTCACAAGTTCTGGGGCCTGATGGGGTCCCAGGATTAATTCAGAATAGGCTGTGGGACTGGCATCTGCAGGAGAGAGGCTTCAGGGAGGAAATGGAGTTTCTGATTATCTTAGTAATATTTTAGGAAAGGATATTTTAAGATTCTTCAGACCAAGAACTTTCGTGTTCTCCCGTCCTGTTCCCTCCAGCCACGCTTCTCCACAGGAACCCAGCCTAGGGCTTGAATCCCAGCTTTGCCACCCACTTGCTATGATGTGTGATTTTAGCCATGTTACTTAACCTCTCCCAGCCTCAGTGTACTCTACCATAAATAAGGATAAAGTAGCCTCTTTGGTGGAGATTAAAGATAACACATTTTTTAAAGATTTTTTATTTTTAAGTCATCTCTACACCCAATGTGGGGCTCGAACTTGCAACCCAGAGATCAAGATTCGCATGCTCCATTGACTCAGCCAGCCAGGTGCCCCTAGAGATAACATTTGAAAGTGTCTTGTAGGGTTCCTGAACACAGCAGGCATTCGCTATTGCTGTGAGCTCACTGAGGGCAGGGACTATGTCTGATTCATTTCTACATCTCAAGGACCACTACAGGAGCAAGCTGAGGGGAAATGTGCATACTGAATGAAAAATGCTGGGTTTGCAAACTGACTCCCTTTAGGTTTATGGGATAGAGACGGCTTGGAGCTGTCTTTTCAGGACCTTTTTCAGAACAACCATTTCAAGAGACCTCTATCCCTGATTAAGCAGAGAAGACTGAAGGCAGGTTTTCTGGGAAGGACAGGGGGTGGAGCTGAAGAAGAAAAGACTGTTCCAAAAAAAAAAAAAAAAAAAAAGCTCGTTCCCATTCAAAGCAAAACTAATCAATTAGTGCGGACGGTTCCCACTTAATTGTCTCAGCCCAAAAGCTATGCACGTAGGTATCCAAGAAAGGGCAAATTAAGAAAAAAGGATGAAAGAAATGTGACAAGGTTAGAAGGAAATCAAAGTGACAGGGAGGCTAATCAGGGAAGTGGGAGATAAAATCATGACAAGTTCATAATGGGCTTTCAAACTGAGGGAGACAACTTTGAACTCTGGATTCTGAAGGAAAAAGAGAAATCAAATATGATTATGTTGGAAATAAACCAGTCATGCATGGACTCCTAGACCACAGCCAGCCAAAAATCAGCCTGTTGGTCCAATAAAAATGGACACACCCAGTGTGTTAAAAAGGTGCAAGTTTTGACAAACAGAATTTGGTCATAGCTTCTAACCTGAATTGTTGCAACTACCTACTGTACCAAGCTTTGTTTTTTTTGTTTTTAAAGATTTTATTTATTTGACAGAGAGACAGCGAGAGAGGGAACACAAGCAGAGGGAGTGGGAAAGGGAGAAGCAGGCTTCCCGCTGAGCAGGGAGCCCAATGAGGGGCTTGATCCCAGGACCCCGGGGATCATGACCTGAGCTGAAGGCAGACGCTTAACGACTGAGCCACCCAGGCGCCCCTGTACCAAGCTTTGGTTTAAAACCAAATGGGAAATAAGGAAGCCAAGCTCTGGTGGGCTGGGTGGGCCAGATGGCCTCCCTGTTCTCCTCTTCTGAGATCCTGACTCTACGTTCTGTTCAGAAACGACTGTGACCCATGTTGGGTGGGATCATGGGGCTCAAAGGAGGCAGGAAAAGGGAAAGGACAGAAAAACAGCCACACTGAAGGACAAGGAACAATAAGTTCCAGGTTTTACCTGCTGTAAGCAATGAAAAAATATATTTTTCAAGTTTTTATTCTTTTAATTTATTTTAAAATTTTATTTATTTATTTATTAAGATTTATTTTAGAGACAAAAAGCACCAGCAGGAAGGGCAGAGAGAGGGAGAAAGAATCTCAAGCAGATGCCACGCTCAGCAGGAGCCCGATGCCAGGCTCGATCTCAGGACCCTGAGATCATGACCTCAGCTGAAACCAAGAGTCACACGCTTAACTGACTGCACCACCCAGGCACCCCTAAATTTATTTTTAAATAAGCTCTATGCCCAACGTGGGGCTTGAACTCAAGATCCCAAGATCAAGAGTTGCATATTCTATTGACTGAGCCAATCAGGCACCCCAAGAATATTTTTAATCAGTGTTTTCATAATTTTTTAATAAATTATAATCAGAGTTTTAATTATAAGAGATGATAGAGGACTAGGCCCATCGCACAGGTCACAGGGATGGACATCAGTGGTTGCCAGTGATACAGTAAAAAGCACCAGACCAGGCTGAGAGCTGTAAGGCTTAGCTAGGTGACCTTGAGGAAGCATCCTCACCTTCTGAGCCTCAGCTTTCCTCATCTGGGAAGTGGGGATAATATCTTACAGGACTGCTATGTAAGACTAAATAAGATTATGTCAAAGTGCTTTGTAAGCACTGTGCAAACGTAAGGTAGAATTATTGTTATCGATGGTTGATACTTGGTAATCTTGAAAAAGAACCTGAGAGATGTGTACACCTGTTCCAGCATCTTGTCTCATCCCCACATCTGGAATAAAGCACTGCCTTCAAAACAAAGAAAAGGGTCTGGGCACATGAGGTTCCAAAGCAGGAGGGGAGAGCCTGGCCTTACCTGATGTGCTGAAGCTATTTATAACACAACAGTGACAGCCACAGAGATGGGAACCTCAGAACACACCCAGGAAAGGAAGAAAAATAGCATTTTTTAAAAAGAAAATTAATTCCTCAAGACAGGTAATTCACAGAAGGCTTATTCCTTCCCAAATCCTTGAACTAGCACTGATGGTTCTTAGAAATTCAAAGATCTCAGACTGAAAGCATACCTTAGTGCACCTAAAACCTCACAATAGGTGGCATTCCTCCTGTGCCCTGAACCTCATGTTCTCAGGCCAAAAAACAGGGCCAAACCTGCTTTCCACACAGTCTCCACGGACCTTTGTGGCCTAGGAAACAAGGCGCAGCCCAGCCCTGCTACAGTGGCCCCAAAGTCTAGGGTCAGCCCCAAACAACGGGGTGAAGGTGCCACAGTGGCCTCATTCTGACCCTCATCCCTCTACCTGCCTCGCCCCAACCTCCCCCTGGGAAGGCACCTCGAATCCCTTCTCCTGACACCCCTCCCCCACCTCAGCAGCAGAAAATCTCCTGTGTGTACCGAGTAGCTGGGGATCCGCACACGCAGGGATGAAGAGAGGTCCTCCTCCCAGAAGTGGGGAAGTCCATATACAAAGACAATCCGCCACCGTGTATCAGGGCTTCTCAAACTTTGGTGTACTTTGGAATCACAGAGGTGGGGGTGCTCCTTCAAATGCGGATTCCTGTCCCAGCTGCGGCAGATTCGGTGGGCGAAGGGTGGGGCCCAGGAACCAGCATTTTAAACTAGCATCCCAAATGATTCTGATGCAGGCGTCCCCAGAGAAGGCGCCCTGGAGCGTCCTTTAATTGGCAGCTACGACCCCCATCGGCCTCCTCAGGAACCCCTACACGTCGCGGGCGCCGTGAGGCTGCCCAAATGAACCCCCTCACCACGACCCCCACCCCACCCTCTCCCTCCTGCCCCTTCCCCGCAACCCCCATCTGACCTAGCCTCTCTCCAGTCACCCCAACCTTCTCTTCCCAACCCCTTGCCTCGCCCTCCAGGCCCCTCCGCAGGACAACTACACCCTGACCTCGGACCTCCCCGGCCCCGCCCTCGCACGGCCCCGCCCCTGCAGAAACCCCGCCCCCAGGCGCGCTCAGACCCCCCCCCCTCACCGAGGCGCGCCTCCCGCGGGGGGTTCTCCATCAGCTTCTTCAGGACCAGTGGGAAGGAGCCCGGCAGGCCCCTCTCCCCAGCTGCGCGCCCCGGGCCCGGGCCCGGCCCCGCCTGCGGCTCCACAGGCGGCTTCTTTCCGCCGCCCGCGTCCGACATCGTGCCCCGCGCTCTGCTCGCGCGCCTCGCCTCCCCCGCCCGCCCCCCGAGATGGGCCGGAGCCGTGCGACCCGCAGCAGCTGCCGACACGGGCAGCTACTGCGCAGGCGCCCAGCGGCACCCCCACCTCCCTCCATCCCTACCCCGCCTGCGGACAGGCTCTGGCATATTAATTATTCATGAGGCCAGGCCAGCTTCCCCGGATCGCGGCTTTGGATTGGTCTGCCCTGTAAGTTGGGCAGGCGCAGCCTTCCGGGCCGTGATTGGTTAGGACACCGGGGTTAGCGCGGCACGTGTGGGGCCAGGTGAGGAGCAACGCCGGAGGCCCCGCCCCGTCCGCCTTTGTGTCACCTGATTGGCGCCTGCTGGAGTCGGTGTCATGAGCCCTCTTCGGCCGCAGCCCCTTACCCTCAACCTGCGGTCTCACCTTTGCCTCCCTCTTCATAACCCCCGCCCTCCTCCCAGACCACCGCAACCGTTCCCTCTTCCCTCTCATCTCAATCTCTCCACCTCCCGGACGCGCCACCGAAGGGAAGCTGGGCAGGGCGTGGTGAGGCCGGCCGGGGGAGCCTATCAAATCGCCCGCTCGGGCCGCACGGCCATCCCCCCCGCGGGTCACGTGGAGCCGCAGCCGAGTCTGGTAGCGGGGGGAGGGGGAAGAGGAGGAAGGCGCGGTGCAGCCAATGGAGGGCGGGGGCGGGGCCCGGGGCGGTGCACGAGGCGTAGCACGTGCGAGGCTGCGGCGGGGAGGGGAGGGGTGGGCCTTTTTGTTCCGGGGACTCTGCCCGGAGTCGTGGGACAGGAACGCAAAACCCAGCGCGCGCCCGCGACGCAGAGGTTGGCTGAGGGCAGGGCCGCAGACGGCGACCTGCCCTACCCGTTGGGTTGGCCCGAGCTAGCTTGGCCGCTACTGCGCGGGGGGGCGGTTTGGCGGGACGGGGGTGTCAGGTTCCCCACTGATCCCGGTTTCTGGTGCGGGTGTGGCAGCCAGATAAACACAAGCGTGGAGGGCGCATTCTTGAGGCCCGCGGGTGGAGAGAAAGGGCCGGCCCTGCGCCAGGGCCCGGGTACACGCTTCCGTCCTCCCACTTACTAGCTTACGACCTTGGGAAAGTCCAGTGGCTTCACTTGCGCCTGCTTCCTCATCCATAAAATGAAGGGGTTGGGCTAATCTGTAAACTCCTAAACGGCTCTGCAATTCTGTTCCTCTCTAGGACTTTCCCTTCCTTTTCCTAAGGAAAAACGAAACAAAACAAGATTCCTTTACACAGAGTACCGATTACACACTTTGTGGGCGAACGTCCTCTTAAAACACAAATACTCCCCGGGAATGCCTCAGGAAACCTGTGAAAGTGTAAAATGTGAGAGGGTACACAAATGTGGGGACGGTAGAGGAAGCTAATCCCAAACGGGGCCCAGAACTTTGTACCTCATTAGAGCACAAATCACACTCTGCTTTGCACCCAAACGGTACTAGACTCTCCCTGTCTAAACTTCCTGGGTGGGGGTGGGGGCTTTGGCCTGTTTATCTGGTTTCTCACCGACGAGCCTGGGCCTTCCAGCAGTCAGACTGGGAATGGTGGAGTGCAGTCCTTGGTGCATGGGATAGGTGTGTGACCGCCAACACCCGCCTAGCTGAAAGCTGTCCCGCTGATGCAATCAGAATTTTGCTGGGAGTTGAGGAAAAAGAAGTTGGGCCCCTAAGCAGGCCTGGAAAGCAAGAGGTTTGAAGGGATTCTGGGAGGTGGCTGGGACAGGCTGATGGCATCTGACTCCAAATTCAAGTACCTACTGCTGCACCCATTACACTTTGGTTACGTTCTGGCTCATACCTCCAGCCAATTGCTTCACATCTCCAGGCCTCCTTTCCTGGTATATCAAATGGAGGTAGGACAGAGTCTACCTTTGAGGTTTCCATAAGCCAATGCACTGCACAACTGTAAACCGGCAACAAATGGTAGTTTTCGTAATTTTACTAAAACTCATGGGTACAGATCTGCATACAACTCGTGGTGTATGCCGATTCTCTGTTTAGTAGAAATACTAAATTGTGCACAGAAAATCTGTTGCATTGTGAACTTTGGTGGGAATTATGTATATGGCTAAGCAAAGATATCTTTAGGGGGTGCCTGGCTGGCTTAGTTGGTGGAGCATGGGACTCTTGATCTTAGGGTTGTGAGTTTGAGCACCACATTGGATGTACTTAAAAATAAAATCTTAAAAAAAAACCAAAAAGATATCTTTAGGAGAAACGGACCTAGAGGTTTGCAGAAACAAATTTCAGAGTAGCCCAAGGAAACTGACAGGAAGCTTTTTCAAAAATGGCTGGTTTGGCCATGGAGAGACTTGCTGCATTAGAATTAAATGTCTATTTTCATGGCTAATGTGACATTATTGAAGGGGAAAACAATTTTCAAGGTATTAGAGGAGGATTTGCAATAATTTAACAATGGAAAGTTATAACATTTGTTTATAACAAGGGTGGGTATAGTAGGAAGGAGTAAAGATTCAGATTTCTTTGTAAGCTAGTTATCCAAAAGGCATAATGCCAACTCCATTTACCACCCAGCCCGGAGCAACTAAACTAACAGGCAAGGGACACTTGTGAGGAGCAAGACAAGCAGGTTGGGACTTTAAAACTCAGTTTTGAGGGGCACCTGGATGGCTCAGTCGGTTAAGTGTCTGCCTTCGACTCAGGCCACGATCCAGGGGTCCTGGGATTGAGCCCTGCATCAGGTTCCTTGCTCAGAGGGGAGTCTGTTTCTCCTTCTCCCTCTGTCCCTCCACCTGCTTATGCTCTGTCTCTGTCCCTGTCTCTCTCAAATAAATAAATCTTTAAAAAAATAAAACTCAGTTTTGATTCCAATCTCTTTTCGTGTCCTGACACTCCCCAGAAAGGGTTTTTTTTTTTTTTTTTCCTTTTCTCCTGGATAACCACAGGGTAAATGGTGTGTCACAAACACTGCAGGAACATTACAAACATGTCCTCTCTCGTGCTTGCTTGTAAGCTAGGAGGTTAGCTATGTTGTGGACTGGCAGCATTCAACAGCACCACCCTGGAGGCGGGGTGAGAGCCATTACATTCTGGGCTTCCTTCTCCAGCTGACCGGAGAAGAACCATGGCAGCCTCTGTCTACCCCGTCTCCTATCAGTCAGTAAAGTGGGAATAACAGCGTGGCCTCACCCCTTCTCATAGTGGAGGAAAAGATGTTGTGAGAATTAGCTGATTTCCATAGTGTATGTGAGCCCTACGAAGAATAAAACTCCACAAAAAGAACATGTCATTACATGGCTAAGACTTTAAAGGTATGAAGTGGTACCTCAGTGTTCTTTAGTGGTAGGGTTTCAACGCAGTGACTTTTTGAGGGAAACATGGTTCTGGGGGGCAGGCATGGGTGGGGTCTCCTCCCCTCAGCTGCTGACTAGCCACCTGGCCTTGGGCAAATGACTTCTCCTAAGCCTCCTGTTTGTCGCTCAGAAACCGAGGTGGATATGCTTACCTCACAGAGCGGTTATGAGGATAATATGTGAGAAGCAATCTCAAGTGCCCACCTGAACAGTGTATGTCATGGAGTGGGTGGGCCACTACCCTTCCCCTTCATTCA
This sequence comes from Halichoerus grypus, assembly GCF_964656455.1. NCBI lineage: Eukaryota > Metazoa > Chordata > Mammalia > Carnivora > Phocidae > Halichoerus > Halichoerus grypus. Next base: position 171,650,435 of record NC_135717.1, on the reverse strand, counting down.
GGTTTTGTTGGGTCAGGAGTAGAATTATTTTGGGAGGCTGGGTTCTAGAGTCAAAGCTACAGCAGAGAACACGGATGTGAAATATTCCATTCTCCAGAGCTAGACTGGCTTTGAATTCTCTTTAGTGCTTCAGAAACCTGTTAACCAACCCAAATTAAAAACATAATTGAGGGGTGCCTGGGTGGCTCAGTCGGTTAAGCGTCAGTCAGACTTGATCTCAGCTCAGGTCTTGATCTCAAGGTCATGAGTTCAAGCCCCGCATTGAGCTCCACACTGGACTTGGAGCCTTTTTTAAAAAAAACTTACTAAAAAAACCCCAACTTAATTGAGCATATGCAGAACAAGTGCCTTTCATTAAGCCACAATGCTGATTCAGAGTATTATTATTTAAATTTGAATTTCAGAGGAGCTGTAACTCCAGCACGGGAGCCTTTGGCCAGATACCCCCACAAAGATCCATTTGGCCACATAGTCAGCATCCAGTAGGACAGCACCTCTTCCAATCTTCTGACTTTACTCAGCATGGTGTGTGTGTAAGAACAGGACAATGAGAAGGCTTCCATTGAGCTCTCACAAAGCCCAGTTATCTGTGGGCTTTGCCAGTACCCAATGCAGGAGAGCACAAAACTTGGTTCAGGGTAGTAACTCCGTAAATATTTGTTGGCTCGCTTTGTTGGCAGGGCTGGTAGGAAGGTTGACAAAATCTTTCAGAGCCAAGTCCTATACATTTGGAACATTATTAACATTAAATAGCAGTCACTGTGTTGATTCATGGTGGAACCTGGAATAACAAACGTGAGCCATCCTTAATGGCAAGTCCCCCAGCACAAGCCTGGCCCACAACTCGCATACCTGTTGCTGCATGGTTCTGGGCTGTGGCTTGTACCTTGGTATCAGTGTGTTCTAGAGGAGAAGTGGTGGGTGGAGGCTCTTCACTAACTCTTGCCCATCTCTTCAGTGTGAGTTTCCTGTTTGGCTTGCCTCTTGTCCACTCCCAGGGTTCAGATTACAGACGGAGAGCTGCCCCGGGAGTGCCATTTCCAGAGAAGCCATCACCTCCGGCCTCTGCCATGTCTCAACAGCCACTGACAATCACGGTTTCTCCAGTAAAATCTGCATTGATGGTGCAGTGGTAGGGTGTGGGCTCTGGAGTAGACCATCAGGGTTTAATTCCCGCTTTGACTACTTCCCTAACTGTGTGACCTTGGGCCAGTTACTTAACCTCTCTGTGCCTGAATGTCAAAAGTAAACAATTCAGGCACGCTGCTGAGAACAGCACTTGGCACCTAGCAAGTGCTCAGTTGAAGTTAACTCAGCCTAATTGCATAGTGGGGTGGGGGGCAGGGATAGGACAGCTTCACTCTTCTTTAGGATCTTCAAGGCCCTGCAGGTTCTCCCCTCTGCGGGTCTCTCCAACCGCACCTCTTCCTTCTCTCCCTCCCTTGCTCACCTTCGGCAGCCACAGTGGCTTTTATTCCTCAAATACGTGTCTTTCCTGACCCAGGAAAGGGCCTTTGCAGGTGCTGTTCCCTCAGCCTGAAAGTTCTCTGTGTTGCTCACTCTCCCTCACTTTCTGGGCCTCTGCTTCCATGTCACCCCCTCAGAGAGGCTGGCCCTGACCCTCCTCACTGCTGTCAGTCTCTCCCCACCGGAATACAAACACAGGCGAGGGGGCAGTGTTTGGGTCATTCACCCCCGGGGCCACAAGTGTAGCAAACACTCACTAGGCGATTGGATGACTGAAGAGGTCCTGGGGAAAGGAGGAGCCTGGCCACGGGCAGAGCTGGGTTGGAAGCCTTGATAAGTATGTGGCCTTCCCTTTCCCGAGCATCTGTCTCCTCATCGTGGAAAGGATAATCATACCTCCCTTGCAAAGCCGCTTCACAAATGGTAACCAAAAAGCTCACACTCAGGAAACGTGGCTCTTAGAATTAGGATTCATTCCCGTGGCAGCCTAGCCTTGGGTCAGGCTCATAGAGATGCAAAACCATCGGCAAGGGCCACCCCTGGACACGACTGTCAGTTTCTGGCACGCGATAGGCATGAATTGATCACATTTCTCGGATCGGTGATGGTGGGGAGCAAATAGGAAAGAAGGCTCTGAGGCCCTAGCGGGGGAGCCAAGAAGAGAGGCTGGTCCCGAGGGGAGCTGATCCCTCTGAGTGCATTTCCTCACCAGTTAGAAGTGGTAGGATTAAAGGAGCTAACGTGCCCAGTAACGGTGAAGTCCCCCCTCCCCCTCCTTTTCCCTGAAAGCAAACTTCACAATTTCTCCATTTCTCTCTGGTTCCGCCAGGCTGGGAGTGGAGGCAACCACATGGACTTTTCCTGAGGCCAAGCTCAGGACAGCCCAGGCTGCACTGAGTCTAGCTCTTGGCCCGCTTACCTGAGTCCTCCGAGGGGAGGACGCCCAGGCCCTGCCCGTGCTCCCCTGCCTCTGCCCTAGTGAGTCCCACTGGGATGCGGCCTCTCATTCAGCCCCTCCTCCGGTCAGCACCGCGGGCATGGGTAGCTGCCGACAGTGGCACTGTGCCCCCGGAGCCTCAGCGCGGGTTTCCAAGGAGACAGTCCCGTGTGCGTGTGCACGCGCGCACGCTCCCACAAACTTGCAACATCCAGTTCTTTCAAGGAGAATATCCGCGGGAAGGAGGGTAGAAAGAGGGGAATGGAGGGTCAGATTACAAATGTGATGTTGGTGGAAGGAGCATAATGCCAGGCCCAGCGGCTCTTTGTCCCTCACAGAGAAAACAGTGTAGCACTTCACAGTTTGCAGAGGCTTTCCCATAGGATAAGTCAGCCAATCCTGGCTTTGTACCTTGTACAGGTTGGGGGTAGGGGTCTGTCAAGGATACCCTGCTGGGTGGCCCACAAGTGATTCTAGCCAGAAGCTCCCTGAGGTGGGGACCCTGCCTGCCCAGCTCCAAGTGAGGGCCTTGTCCCACTTCTGGGTGTGGGTTCATGCCCCATGGCTCCCTGCAAAGGAAAGGAGGCCCGAGCGACCAAAGCTGGCAGAAAAGTGGGGGGGGGGCAGCCTCTGAGCACAGCTGAGGCCCCATGGGTTGAGGGAAAGATAAGATGTAAAGATGTAACAGTGTGGTTGAGAGAAGCAGGGTCCTTCCAGAAGCTGGAGAAGAAAGTGAGAGATAGAATGTGCCACCTGGAACAGAATCACCTCAGAAGAGGATCCCCCAGAAAGAGCAGGGGTGGAAACAAGAATCATCCTGAGGGATCAGGAACCAGAGACAGAGGGGAAACTGAGTCAGGACTTGGAGTACAGACCCCCTTTTTTGCTGGACATGGATTTGTCTGTCCTCAGGAAAATCAAACTGTTGACCAGAGTGAGGGGCCACCAGGTGGCCATTGTGACCTGAAGCCAAGGGAGGCTCCAGCCTGGTCAGCTCTGCTAGAGAAATTCTGCTTGACTAGGGACAGGAAAGAAGTGGAGGTCTGTGCAGGCTGCTGGGGGACCCGGTGGCAGCAAGAGGGAGAGGGGTCCCAAGGCTGGATCTCCGGGAGCATCTCTGAACTAGAACATGGAGTGAGAGGCTGCAGGGAGAGCAGGGTCTTGCGAGAGTGCACCTGGGATTTCTCACACTCTGCAGGGGTTGCTTCTAAAATGCCCTCACACTGGACCCAAGATATGCTCTGCACATGACCCAAATGTGTGAAGAAAGTGGGGAGTTTGTAAATAAGCCTCAGTCCCCTGTGCAGAAACCACCCCTTTCACACCAGAGCAAAGGGTGAGCAATCCTGAGGGCAGGCCTGCTTTCTGGGGCAACTAGCTGTTTCTCTCATCTTCCTCCCATTGAGGTCAGATGCCAGGGTCGGGGGACCCAGGGGGAGAGACCTTATAAAGTACTTGCTACATGACTGCTGGAAATTCTAGTTCTGTGTAGTATATGTATTCTTTTTACCAAGGGATATTGGTTTTCAGGTAGATACATTTATTTTTATAAAAGATATGGAGAGGGGCACCTCGCTGGCTCAGTCTGTGGAGCATGTAATTCTTGACCTCAGGGTTATGAGTTGGAGCCCCACGTTGTGTGTAGAGATTACTTAAAAATAAAATCTTAAAAAAAAAATGCTGTGGAAAGTCTGGGAGCTTTGGAAAGTGGTGATGGTGGGTTTGGGGTGAGGTGTTTGTGGGGTGCACTAACCCCTTTAGGTCTTCAACCTTCATCCCCTCATCTTATCTACCCATTGGCATCTGTCATTCCCATGGGACCTCATGCTTCTGACCCTCAGTGAGATGCCCCATGGGAAAGTGATAAGAGGTGGCATGAGGCTCTGGTTCATGACCCTTGGACCAACCCAGCCATACCAGACAAACTGATCTTCAGTCAGAACTCGTCAGCTCTTGGGAAAGCTCTGCCTGAGAACCTGGGCAAGTCCCCGCAGTGCTGGACCCCGATTTTGCCCACCCACAGTAAGCACTGGGGACTTTCCGGCAGTCACAGGGCTCAGGGATCAGCTGGGAGCCACATTTCAAGAGCTTTGTTGTCCTGGTCCAAGGAGCAGTGCCCCGAATCGCCCCGAGAACACTTTTCTGCCCAGCTGAGAGCTGTCCTTGCAGAGCTGCTGTCCACCCAGCTGCTCCCTGTGCATGCGCTGGGCCATCCCGAGGCACCCTACCTTCCTTGGGTGTCTGGACCAAAAAGGGAACCCTCTGCCTCTAGCTTTTGGAAGGACTTCTAGCATCACCCACCCACACGGCCCTTCAGAGACGGCAAGAAAGTCAGCTGCGGTTTATCTGCCGGGCTAAGTTGAGGGTTTCCTGAGAAGATGGGCTTCTCTTGGTTAGCAGCTGGGGTCCTGAGGCTACAAGGGCATAGGAACTCCTTCTCGGATGCCCGCCTCTGGGGGGGTGGCCCCGTCTGGCCCAGCGTTCAAACCACAGGGTGTGGTCTGAGGGGCCTGGGCCCAGAGCTCTGTGAGAGAGCCCGCAGGGACCCTGCCCTGAGCTCGGGGAGCCACCTTCCCCCCTTAGGCAGTACCTCCTCACTCCCCAAGGGGTGAGAAAGAGGGCAGGGCCTGTGGTGTCTGTCCTCAGGTTCTGGAGTTTGGGAATGGCTAAGAGTCCTTTGGAAGGAAGTCCTGGGGGGACAACTGGGCTCTGGTGATGAGATAGATCAGGTGCCAGCACAGCAGGATGAGGGCGAGCCCGAGAAAGGTCCCCTGAGGGGACACGTGGGGCTCCTAAGTCAGACTCCGGCAGCCTCGGACGGCCGGGCTCCTTTAAAGGCACATGTGGATTTTGAGCCCCTGACATCTTAGAACAGAAGAGATTTGGAGACATGCGGATCAGGAGGGAGCACTCTGAGCAGGCCGGCCCCCACATCTAGCCATGGCTTGCTTCTCAGGCAGAGCTCAGGAGACACCTGGTGCTGGCTGCTCGCTCTGTCCCCCGTCCACGCCCTCCTCTGCAGGCTCCCTGGCCCCGTGTTTGCCTGTGTCTCCTAGGAACTGGGGCCGCGAGCCCGTGGTCCTGTTACATAACAGCTTCCATCCCATCCAGGGGTTCAGCCCGCCAGCGAGCGGGAGCTGAAGCAGGCGAACGGAGGCAGGAGGGAAGGCTCTCCTCCAGGCACAGGAGACAGTCGCTGCCAGTCCGCAGCCACCCAACACGCAGAGGGAGGGAACTTAATAAACAGCGTGCGGTGCATTCTCTCAGCAGGGCGCTCTGGTCCTGCCCTCGGCCCACGTGAGCACCGCACCTGTCAGTGGCCACACGCTGGCCGCAGCTTCCCAAAGCCAGCAGGCCCGGGAGGCGGCCCCTGAGTTGCAGTGGCGCTCCCCACTGTGTCCCTCTCTGCACCCAGCCCTCCTCCTGCCCAGGAAGGGGCCAGGCGCAGACCCCGACCGGGGACCCTCCCCAGCTCGGAGATGCCCGTCCTGCCACTGTGCCTGTGACCGCGTCCCGCCCCCCCGCACCCCCCCCACCCCCAGCACATGGGCAGCCAGCCAACGCAGGCCACCCCCGTTCCTACCTGTCCTCTTCTCTGGCCAAGGCAGAGAGTGCTCCAGCAGGGACTTGAGGACCTCAGGCATGTCCATGGCAGGGGCCACTCCAATCCGGTCACAGCTCGACATGGCCCGGCAGGAGGTGCTTGCTCGGGGAGTTCAGAAGCTGCTCGAGACGCAGGAGCTGGCCCGGGAGCCGCAGGCTCGGAGGCGGGCGGGGCGGGAGCCCGAGGCAGCCAATGGGCAGTAGGGGCCCCGGCCCACCCGTCCACCCCCGGCTCGGCCACCCGCCAGCTCGGGCTGCAGCCAGGCCTTCCCTTCCCGCTGCCTGGCAGGGCGGGCCTGGCCCTGCGCCAGCCGCGGCACGTGGAGCCACCGCGCCAATCCTCTCGCGGAGAGCCCGGCCTGTTACCTAACTTTGCAAAGGGAAGTTCTCCCCCAGGCCGGGAGCCATAACCAGGGCCTGCCAGGTGAGAACAGTGAGAATGCTCCACGCCCACAGCAAGTGTGCCCTGCACACTCAGGCACACTCGGCCGAGGGGGCCTGGTGGCCCAGTGCAGCAGAGGGCGGGCCGTGGAAATCAGTGTGGGCCGGGACCTGAGACCCGGCGCCCCAGGCAGCTCAGCCCAAAGGACATCCTGTGTGTCCGCACACACTAGCCCAGGAGGGGGCCTCACGCCTTCACCTGCAGCTCGCGAGCCTGGAGCGGTGGTTGGCCTGTCTCGCCGCCGATACCTCTATGCGAGGCACGCGTGTCCTGCAGGCAGGTTTGCATGTGGGGTGGGTAAGTGGGGATTTTGCACCATCTGCAGAGTCTGAAGCCTGCTCTCCTGAAAGAAGTGAGAAAACCTGCAGCCTGGGATTCCTTTGGTCTTCTGGGGAGGGGAGGAGAGGCAGGGGCCCAGCAGACCAGCCCCGGGGGGGGCAGGCAGAGCAGGCACCCCTGAAAGGGAGCAGCTCTGTAAACCTGGCTTAGACTCGTCTTGCGTGATGTCCTGCTTCCCAGCCCGTCCTGCAGACCTCGGTGGCAATTGGCTGTTTGCTCTCTGGCCCTCTCTCCAGGACACTGGCCTCTGTGGTCCCCAGGCCACCTGAATGTGTGATCAAAGCCAAGGTTCTGTATGTCCCCCTCCACCAAAGACCGACATCAGACTTGGCTGGTGGGGTGGGGGTGGGGGGATGGTGTCAGGCTCGTGATTGTGCCACACTGATGTGGGATCTTGAACAAGCCACACGGCTCTTCTGGATCTCAGTTCCCAAACTCCTCAGTGTTGTGACCTCTAAAGTTCCCTTCAGCTCTGGTTCCATGTCTCTGACGCTCCAAATTGGATGCAATAAGCATTTGGTTCCCTGCATGTAGATGATTTCTAGGCAGTTCTTTACTGCTTTCCAAAACTCTATTTTGCACAGAAGCAAAAATTCTCCAGGAACCTCTCTGGCCTGTCCCCTCCCCAACAGCCCTCTGCCTGTCCTCTAATTACCCTCCCTTCTTCCCTAAGAGCCCTCCCCAAACTATGCTCTTTCCCCCAATTAATTACAAATTAATTTCAAGTTTTGAATACAAAAAACATTATATGGTGCAAAGCCCAACACTTTTGATTTCTTTTTTTTTTTTTTTTTAAGATTTTATTTTATTTATTTGAGGGAGAGAGAGCGAGAGAGCATAAGAGGGGGTAGGGTTGGAGGGAGAAGCAGACTCCCCGCCGAGCAGGGAGCCCAATGCGGGACTCGATCCAGGAACTCCGGTATCATGACCCGAGCCGAAGGCAGTCGCCTAACCAACTGAGCCACCCAGGGGCCCAGCAGTTTTGATTTCTCTTCCTGTCCTTCCTCCCCATTCCTCTTCCTCAGAAACAAATTTAGTTTCTTCTTTATCCTTCTAGTGCCCTTTGCTTCTGAGACACTGGGCGGTGAGGGTGAGGTGGGCCTGGTGTGCTGGCTGCCTCAAGCTGAGCTGGGATTTGCAGGCTGGGGCTGACTGAACCACTCCTTGGCCCAAGAACCCCCTCACGTGCTAGACCGGCTTACCACAAAGGTGGAGTGGGTAGGTGCCCACAGAGCATGACTCCAGAGACAACAGGAAATGCCCTACATGTCTCAAAAACACCCACCTGCCGAATGACATTTCATCCTCGGAGATCCATTCCGGTGAACTCTCTGCAGAACCTTTTCTTTTTTTTTTTTTTAATTTTATTTATTTATCTGAGAGAATGAAGGAGCGAGAGAGAGAGCACGAGCGGGGGGAGGAGGAGAGGGAGAGGGAGAAGCAGACTCTCCATTGAGCAGGGAGCCGATGCAGGGCTCGATCCCAGGACCCCGGGATCATGACCTGAGCCAAAGGCAGACGCTTAACGACTGAGCCACCCAGGCGCCCCTCTACGTACATTGGTACATTGAACCCTTTCAATGTACAAATGTACTAAGCATCTAAGACCGTGAATGAGCGCTTACTGCTTACCCGACCCCAGCCTAGACCTTGTGAGGGATTCAAAGTTAAGTAACAAACCCGGCCAGGCAGGTCCCTACCCTTAGGGGATTTTCATGCCACTGCAAGTCAGTCCACGTGGCACCCTCCCCCTCCCCCGCACCCGGGGTGTCCAGTTGGCAGCGTCACCTATGGTCACACAGGGGCCACATCAGCGGGTTGCTGGGTCAAGCGGCTGGAGAGGGGAGAGATGGGGAGGGGAGGCTGCAGAGAAACCTGGAGACCTTTGGAAAGGGCCTCAAGGCGGCGCTGTTGGGACTGCCTGCACTTCTTGGGTTTCCAGGCTCAGAGGTCTGACGCCTGCTGTAGATGGCTCCCCCATAGGGGGTATATGTGGACGCAGTTTCTGGCAGAGCCCTCAAGGGCTTTCTCTAGAGAGGTGCAGAGCTTCCCCCCACCCACCTGCAGGTCCCCTTAGCAGCCGCTTCCCCAGAGGCAGGGAGGAGGAGCCTGCTGGGGCTCCTTGGTGGTGGTGGGGCTCCACTGCGGCCCTTACCCACAGGAGCGAAGACCAGAAATGGACATGTGCTCAGGAACCGGAGGCCGCTCAAACCAGTCCCGGCCCCTTGATGGATGAAGTGTCAGCCACGGATCGTAAATACCTAGCTTACATGGGGGCTTGGAGACACACATGCGAAATACAACAGAGAGAAAAAGAAAGATGCAGGACACATCGATGACAGTGATACAGCAATCTCTTTAAGTCTATTCCAGTTCCGCCTCCTCCAGGAAGCCCTCCCTGGATCTGGCACCTGGAGTACCTCCCACCACCGTGCCTGTCCGACCTTCCTACACTCTCCCATGTAGGTCTGTATCCCCTGGCGGACTGTGGGGTCAAGGGAAGCCACGTTTCTTCAGTAACAATGTTCCCAGGATCTGAGATGGAGTGGGCGCTCAGTGACTGTTTAGCAACTTGAGCTGAAGGAGGACCAGAAGAGAATTTGAGAATTTTGCCCACCAGGTCCATTGAGGTCCTGCTTATCTTACTTCCTTTGATTTTTCTGAGTTTAAGGGAGGTCCAGATGCAGGTTCCTGATCTCTCCAGCCTGAGGACGGGTCTGCATTTTTCCTTCGGGAGTGGTACCTTGCCATGCCGCTTTGGCTTCTCACGGTGTTGCCAGGGGTGCCAAGAACCCCAGAACATCAGTGCTGAAGGGACCTTTGCCAATCACTCAGTTCCCAGTGGTTCTTGTTTTACTGTGTCCTGTCTGAGGGTCCTTGGAACCTCTGCTGAACGTCTATAAGATGTGGACATCAAACGTGTGGGGTGGTTGTAGAGAACAGACACGCTGTATCCGGTGCCCGGTACACAGAAGGTGCTCAGTCGAGTTGGCCGTTTCTCTTGCTCATCTGGTCATTTATCAAGCACCTGAGCCCCTCTGCGTATCTGGCCCAAATGACTCTGTCCTTGGAGAATTCACAGGCCTTGGACCCCTGTTCCTGAAAGCAGTCTGGTGGGAGCTGGTTCTTGAACACGGTAGCCCCACCCATCAGGATTCCCCATCACCTGCAACATGCACGATGCAAGAGATTTGGAAAAGCACCTCTAACCCCAGCAGATACGGGCTTCCCCGATCGAGAATCCCCAATCTAATACGCTCTCTCCTTTAAAAGATGAGGAATCTGGGCCCAGAGGGGTCCAGGGGTGCAGTCAGAATCCTATACCGAAGCATGGCATGACCCCTTACTTTTCTGGAAAAGCCACACCCAGAAAGGGCAGAGCCAGCTCTCTGGAACTCAAGACGGTGCCCTTGATCGAAGCAGGGAGGGGTGGGTACCTCTGGATGGCCCCATGCGGAGGGCTGGGAGCAGGCAGGCGGCAGCAGGGTGAAGGGTGCTGCTGGGCCCACTTGTACACAGTACAGCTTGTCCCCGCCAGCCGAGGTGCTGCCTAAGCTGGGGTCAGCTGGGCTGCCCTGTTTACACAGGGACACAGACCTTCCACCCCTCACCCCTCGGCATGTTCACCTTTAGGCCTGCCCAGCGCCAGGCAGCTCTGCCCCACAGGTAAGGAGCAGCCCAGGCCCCCAGGCACCGGGCAGGGAGGAACGGGAGCGACACCTTGGGGAAAGAGGTCAAAGTGCACACGTTTATTTTCTAGAACAAAGGCTAAAAGAATCAAGTTTCTTTCATTTTATTTTAAGAAGGACAAAAATTGTTATTAAAACATCTACATTATTATCAAGATACTAGACCTTATGAATATTTAATATTAAAGTGTGGTATTCTTAAATTTTTAATACACAGACATTTTAAAAGGACCATTAAATTGATTACTGCCCAGCTGAGAAATGCAGCATCCCTCTTTCCCCTACCCCAAAGGGACACTCACATCGGGGGCGCCTGCCCCCGCCATGTTCGAAGTCTAGTCTCTGCCTGCTGGCGGGGGCACAGGCCCCTGATTCAACTCTCCAAGCCTCCCAGTCGGGGTCACGACTGAAATAATCACTCTCATCATTCAAAGTGGACTCCTGTCCCCCCACCCCCTGCCTCTTGCTCTCTGCCCAACTGTGTGGGGGATCCAGCTCTGGCCAGGCCAGGGAGCCCCAGATCTCAATGGCCCCTGGATGGCTAACAGGCTGAAGAAGAAAAATCTGGACTCTGATCCTATTCTTCTGGGTGGGAGACAAACACCAATCATTTCCTTTCCTGGAGCACCACTGCTCCCAGTGAGGCCGGAGTGCTCTGGGAACTGGGCCCAGGCAGGGCCGCTCCCGCCCCTACTGTCAAACCCCCTCCAACCCACAGCTCCAAGTCCCTGCATCTGAAAAGTCCCTCTTAATTACACCAGGATGGCTGCATTTTCTGGCCAAATTCTTTATCTTTAGCCCTCATTAGAAGTGATTCCTTGGATACCACACACATATATAATATTATATAGAGCGATATATTTAATACCTGTGTATATATGCATCACGGGGGCGACATATATACACACTAAAAACGAGGCTGGTGACGACAGACTGCAACACCACGGATCAGGGAAAACAAGTGTCATCCACATTCACAGCCACGGCCCCCACCTTGGGTGTGGTCTCTCCTCCCCTCCAGTCATGCCGCCGGCACCACGGTGCCAGCCTGCTGGGGGAGGGGCAGGGGGAGGAAAGGGTGCATGCCACGATTACTGGGGAAGGCTGGGCAGTGACGGCAGGAGTAACAGGGTTCTCTGCGCCCGGGGTGCCCAGAATCACATCATCGCTCACTATCGATCCTTGCTTGAGGAGAAATGAGGGGGATTCCATTCTCTCTGTCTCACCCCCACCCCTGACTCCAGCTGTGGTCCCAGGTTCCTTCCGGGGGGGCCCCACTCCTTGTGCCAACTGCGTGGGACATTCTGGAATGTCTCGGGAACCAGGGGAGGCTGGGTGTGCCCACAGGGGGTGGGATGGAGAGGAGGGGGTGCACGCAGACAGGTCAGACAAGAGGGATGGGGCAGGGCTTAGTGGCTGGGGGCAGGTGCTGGGGGTCGGCTGAGGTCCCAGGCAGCTGGTAGGGCCGGGAATCAGAGAGGGCTAGGACAGACAGGGGCAACTGTACGTCTAGGTCTGGGGAGAAGGGGAAGAGGGCCATGCTGGGTCCCCAAGAAAGAGGGGCTGTGTCCGATCCTAGAGTGGTCCCTGGTGCCCAGGGTCATCTCCCTTCCCTCCGTATTCCGACCCCCACCCTTCCCCTTCCTTCCAGTTCATCCTGCAGAAGCTGAGCCCATGGGTGCTCTGCCCATTATCACCACCCCTAGTGGGCGTGGGAAGTAACATGCTGCTACACTCCCTACAACCATCCTCAGGAGGGGACAGTCCCTCTACATGGTGCTGACATGAGCCTGAGCCTCCCTTCCTCAGCCCACAGGGGGCACCGCCTGGGACCCCGATGCCACACTGATTCAGAGACTGTCCTTTTCCTGCCAAGAGCCCGGAGGCTCCAGCAGACAACTGGCCCTTAGCCTTTTGACTAGTTTGCCTCCTGGCTCTACCTTGTGCCTTGGGCTGGAGACCCTGGCAGATCACCCGTCCCTTCCAGGCCTCAGTCTCCCTGTCTGCAATAAGGGCGTTTGGGCTGAGTCATCTCCAAGGACTCTGAGCACCTACAGTCTACATTCGGTGGCCCACAAGGAAGAGGGCTAGGCTGGGGGCCTGACTGGAGAGGCTCCAGAGATCATCTAGCCCAGCCCCTCCCACTCTTCCAACCGGAGGGGAAACTGAGGCCCCAGAGGGTAAGTGACCAGGAGTGTGTTCCCAGCTCCATCCTGGGGCTGTGTTTTAAAGCTAATTGGGGCCTCCAGCCCTCTGTTATGTCCTGATCTGCCCCCTGGGGGAGGTGGGGGGGGGTGAGGGTGGGGCAGGGAGAAGGACCCTCCCGCTGCAGATTCAAGTGGGGACCCCAGGCTCCCCAGCCCTGAGCTTTGGGCCCCCTTTAGGACCAGACAGAAGTTAAAGCTGTAGGCTGAAGCTGGAGGGGTCGGCCAGGCCCCTCCGTCCCCAACCAGGAGAGCCGGGGGTGGGGTGGGGTGGGGGATAGCTGCCCGGGGTTCCAGCAGGATGAGGACCCTGGGACCACTTAGGGCTGCAGCACGTGCACCTGGGTATGCACACAGGTGGTGGGCGCAGAGAGGATGGATGGGGCCCCAGGGGGCCGGGGGCTGCCTGAGGAGGGCGGCCCCCCACCCCCAGCCCTGGCCTGCCCTGGCCCTCCTATCAGGCCCTCTGTCCCCACCCCCGCCCCCTGACCCTAGGACTTCACCCGAGGCCCAGAGCTGGCCCTACTCCCCGGTGACAGTGGCGGCCACAGGGGCTTCCGGGGCGGCACCGGTGGTGTTCCCATCCTCTTGCAGCAGGAAGTTGTATTTGCCAAAGTCGTCGTCCCGTGGGCACAGAAGCATATCCTTGCGGGCCTTGGCCAGCTTCTGCTTCAGCACCTCGCGCCGGTCCAGCCACTCGGTGAGCTCCTCCTGCCCGTGAGCGCAGCGGCACTTGTCCCCATCTGGGCAGGCCTTGCCCTTCTGGAGCCTGTGGGCAGCAGGAGGCTCACTGCCCAAGCCCCACGCCCTTTCCACCACGGGCTGCGGACCTTGGGCCGGCTGCTTAACCACCCCCAAGACAAGCCTCTCCCTGGGCAGCGTCGGTCCTGGTGAAAGGGGGCCCGTCCCAGCCTCCTCCAGGACCTGCCCCAGGGCTGCCGGCAGGGGTCCGCGGTTCTGAGCCCGCCCGCCCCCAGGCTCCTGGCATCCAGGAGCAGCTGCTTTAGGACACCGCCCCCCTCCACATGTTATCTCCGGGCCAAGGGGAGCCAGGGCTGGCCACAGGCTCATCTCAGGCCCACCCTGCTGCCCGCCGAGCCCGCCGAGCCCGCCCCGGGAGCACCTGTCGCAGAGCCGGAACTCGCCCATGGGGAAGCGGTAGGCCCAGCCGCTGGCGTCGCTGTCGGACGTGAAGACCTTCTCCTTGTGCTTCTCGGACTGGATGTGCTGCTGCCACTGCTTCTTGCTGTTGCTGTTTTTACCGCAGAGCCAGCAGTGGTAGCCCATCTGGGGGCACAGCGCCATGGGTGCCCAGTCCTCGCACCCCGGCCCCGACGTTCCCCGGCGAGGCCGGGCCCTCCGCACGCCCTCCCAGATCAGCCTCCCACCCGGGCCCCAGCGCGAGCGAGGCCGTTACCATGATGTCGGCGTAGTCCGTGGGCATCTGGATCTGCTTCTCCCCTTCCCGAGAACTGATTGGGGTCCCTTCCCCTGGCTTCCCCGGGTTGTGTTTCTTCAGCCACATGTCATAGGTCTGCTGCATGTCCAGGACTGGTGGGAAGGAGAGGACAGCGTGCTCGGTGGAGGGGATCCTCCCTCCATTCTGCCCCCTGGCCCCCGCCCCTGGACATGGGAGTGGGGCCACCCCAGGCCTTGCTGTCGGGCTGCCAGGTCAGCGATGGAAGACGCTGAGAGGGCCCCGTCTGGGGTGGCAAAGGGAGAGCGAGCAGGTGCTCTTGGGCCTGCTGATGGTGGTGGTCGGGGGGTGTCTGGCAGGGCGGGGGTGCTGGGCCCACTCTTGCACTCACTCTTGTTCTCCTTCATGAACGTCCACATGTCCCTCTCCTCCGGACTGTGTGCAAAGGAGCAGTTCCCCACGTACTGGCACTTTCGGCCGTTCTGCGCATGGATGCAGAGCTACAGCGTGGGTGTGGGGAGAGCCAGCTGAGTCCCGCTGGAGACTGTCACGGCCCCAGCCGGCAGGCAAGCCCTCCTAGGGCCCCTCAGCCCTCACACCTGAGCTCCCACCGCCACCCTGCACCCCACTCCCGGCGCTCACATCGTATTGCTGTGGGAAGTTGCGAATGGAAGGCAGGGGCCTCACAGACACCCATTTCCTCTTGGCCTTTGACATCACCAGAAGGACCCGCCGCTCCTTGGTCCAGCTGTGGGACAGAGGGGGATTTGCTGGGGAGAGGCCCGGGGAAGAGGCCTGGCCTCCTTACTCGTGTGGCTCGGGTGGGCTCCCCCACCCCCCAGCGGGGCGCCTGGCTCACCAGTGCCGGGCCTTGGCGCTGCAGTACTTGAGGTCTTTGTCAGGTTCTACCACCTGCCCGTTCCTCCAGCACTGGCCACACACAAACTTCATCTGCAGGTCAAAGGTGCTGGGCCCATGTGTCCGAGGGGCGCCCTGCTGGGGAAAGGGGCTGGTGAATCCAAAGGCATCAGGGCTGAGGCCTGGGGTCTGTCACGCAGGTGGCCCCTCCAGGGGTGTGAGGGCCCACCCAGAGCCTCAGAACGAGCCAGCCCGTTACCACTTGCCAGAGAGAAGTAACCTCCCCACGCTAGGCCCCCCAGCCTCTCAGTGTGGGAGCCAGGCCTGGGAGGGGGCCCTGATTCCCGATCGACTACTCTCTGCCTTGTCTGGCGAGTCCCCACGGGTCTGCTCTTTGGAACCACTGCCGTTTCCCTGAGCATGGCATGCTTTTGCACATGCTGTCCCTCTGCCTGGAATGCCCTTCCTCTGTACTTCGTCAGGCTGATTCTGGAAACTTTCAAGACCCAGCTCGAGCACCACCTCCTTTAGGAAGCCTTCCCTGGAGCTCTGCTAAGTGGTAGCTGCCCATCCTAGGAGCTCCCATAGTACCTGAACTCCGTCATGTTGATCAGCTCAGCTCGTTATGAGGCCTGGGCCGGGTGGACAGCAGGGCCCAGGTGGGAAGCCACTTGCACAGGAGGCTGCCCTGGGGGGTGGCACAGACTTCTGGGCAGCCCTGGACCCCCTAAGGCCCCACCAGGCTCATCCCCCATCCTCTGCTCTAGCCTTTCCTTTGCAGGCAGGAGGGCTTGCTCTCCTCACCCCTGGGATGGGGTGGGGGGTGAAAGGTGGGAAAAATGCCCACGCAACCTTGTCTTCTGCCACTTTCACGCCCCTCACCCAGCTCTGTTGGCTCACCTACTGACTCTCCTGTTACCTAGAGCCTCCCTGTCCTCCCTGGAGCCTCAGACGTGGGGTCACCCGTCCAGGCAGCTCTCTCTCCTCCAGGCTGGAGGAGGGTACATGTCCCCTACCAAGGGAGCACCCTGTGTGCCTGGCACTACCTAGCCCAGGGCCCGTCCTTGAGCAGGAAGGGGTTCTGTCCACGTGTGTTCACTGACCCCTGGCCTGGTGCTGGACGACTCGCAGCCTGGCTCGGCCCCAGGATGACCTCCACGTCACCTCAGGGACAAGGTAAAAGCAGACCTTTGTAACTGGGGCATGGCCTGTGCTAAGAGCGGGCAGGAGGTTCTCCACATCACTCCTGATTTCCAGGTGTTCCACCAGATTCTCACAGAAGCCTGAGGGGACCCATTTCACAGGTGAGGTAAGTGGAGACAGCCATGCCGGTTCACTGAACTTCCCTTTTCACAACTGTACAGCCTCACCAAGTCCTTGCTGCAGCCCTGGGGGGTGGGGGTGGGGGTGGGGGGCTCACTCCCACTAGACCGATAGAAGCAGAGGCTCAGAGAGGTTACTAATCCAGCCCCGGCTAAGTGGCCTGAGGACAGGAGTCTGCAGAGAGGCATGCTCGTTTGTGGGATGGCACAGCTGCAGAGCCATGGGCACTGAGCCCGAGCAGCTTCTACCCTGGCACCTCACCCTCGGCCTCCCAGTGCTGCCGACCCGCCCTCCGATGGCAAGCAAGCAAGACGCCTCATGCCCTGGTCGCAGCCAGGCCTGGCACAGAAGCCCTGTTCCCAAGCCAGGCCCAAGGGTGGTATCTTGGGTGGGCCAGGTGGGGCCCCTGGCAGCAAGAGGAGGTGGAAGCCTGTCGTGGCACCTGGGGACCCTGGGAGCAGCCCTGAGGAGGAAGAAGGGGTAGGAGGTGGTGAGGACTCAGAGTTCTCTTAGAAAGTAACACTGCAGGTCCAACCCAAGCCCCTCACTGCGTTCCAGCTGGGATCCTGGCCAGGAACAAAAAACAAACCACATGGCAGAGAGGGGGAAGAGAGAAGAGGATAGCACAGGAAGGGACAGAGGAGGGGGACAACCAGGAAGCGGGGAGAAAAAGAAAAAGGAGCAGAAAGACGGGCTAGGGAGAGGGAGGGGGAAGTCCCAAGGGGACCAGGCAGCCCTGTGGGACAGCCTGCCCTGCTCCCTGGCTCACTCCCATCCCTACGCTGGCCTCAGGAGGGGCCAGGGGCCCAGCCTTCTCCCAAAGCGACCAGTGGGTGGTCCTGGCCTGGGGAGGGTGTCATCCCTCATGTGTGGATGGCACAGAGGTCTTACCTCACACTATCTCTTAGGCCTGAGACCACCCCTTCTGTCCCCACTGTCACCCTGGGCTATAATGGTCCCTACCTCTCGGGGAGGAGGATATGAGGATTGGGGAAGGCACGGGGCCCAGTGCAGAGCGGAGACTCGGCAAGCTGCAGCCTGGTCAGCTTCTGTGACCCTCACGCCCTCCCTGGGAGATGGCAGGCAAGATCATGATCCCCATTTTATGGGTGAGCAATCCTCAGGGGTGGCAGGAATGGGGCCGGGTGGTGGGGGAGCAGAACGAGCTCTGGACAAGATGTCAGAGAACCAGGCATTTACTCCACTAAGTGTGCCCCTGGCTTAGTCTCAAGCATGTCTGAGACTCAGTTTCCCCATCTGCAAATGCCACAGTGCCACAGCTCACTTCTTCAGGAGCAGGGTGAGGATTGGGACGGATGGGAGACGATACGACCAGTGGGAAGGAATACCAGAATATTCACACAGTCTCAAGGACCCTCCCCGGAAGATACTTCTTCATTACAAAGGGGGAAAAACATAACTTCATGGTAGAGAAACCTTTACAGTGGGGGCGCCTCTAACCCCGTGATCACCAGTAAAGGGACACATTGAGATGACGTGCATCCTGATGAGTGAATGGAGAACATAATAGCACCTCTGCGATTTGAGGAACCATCAGACAATCCCAAATGGATGGGCCTTTCACAAGACAGCTGCTTTTCAAAACCATCAATGTCATGCAAAAGAAGAAAGACTGCGGGACTGCTCTAGATTAAAAGAGACTAGATAGGGGCGCCTGGGTGGCTTAGTCTGTTAAGCATCTGCCTTCAGCTCAGGTCATGATCTCAGGGTCCTGGGATTGAGTCCCGAGTCGGGTTCCCTGCTCAGTGGGGAACCTGCTTCTCCTTCTCCCTCTGCCCCCTCCCCACCTGTGCTCTCTCTGTCCCTTTCTCTTTCTCAAATAAATAAAATCTTAAAAAAGAAAGAGAGAGAGTAGACAGACACAACAAATGAATGCAGCATCACTTGGGATTTGGGGATGATTCACAAAATCTAAGTAATAGGACACCATAATCTGAAAAATTACCCCAATGTTAGTTCTGTGGTGCTGATAATTGTCCTGTGGTTATTATGTAAGACAGAGTCCTTATTTTTAGGAAATAGCGAAGTATTTAGGGGTGATATGGCATCATGTCTACAGCTTACTCTCAAATGGTTCAGAAGAAGCTATGTATATAATTGTATATAAATGTCTATGTGTGGACGTCCACACACACACACACACACACACACACACACACACACAGGATGAAGCAAGTGTGGAACGTGGTAAAATGGTTACTATCCGGGGAATCCAGAAACGGGTATACATGAATTCTTTGTAGTATTCTGGTAAGTCTGAAATTAGATTCCATTAAAGGGATGGGGAATGGCTCTCGGGGACCTGGTCCCACCCCCAACGCCAATCCAGGGCCTCACCAAGCCGCTGCTGGCCTTCCCTGCATGGGCCTCCATCTGCTGCCAGTACTTCTTGGATTCCTGGACGATGTCTTCGTGGGTCATGCCTGTGGAGGGCGGGACCAGACACAGGCATCCGTGAAGGAGCTCAGCGAGGAGAGAGGCAGGGGATCTGCAAGGTGCCACCCAGGCCCAGGCGAAGGAGCCCCATTCCCCAGCCAGGCCCTGCCACAGAAAGACATGGGGAGTAGGGAAAGCTGGGTCTTCTCTGGGTCTCTTTGCAACTGCAATTGGGAATGGAGGACCTGCTCCAAGCCCTCACAGGGAGTAGGAGAATCAAATGCAGCCAAGAGTGGGGAAATGCAGGAGAAAGGTGTTGGCCCTGCAGCATGGCACGGTGACTCCCCTGCCCTCATGCTAAGGTCCCCCCAGCTGCTCAGCACCCTTCCTTAACCCCCACCTCTTTCAGTGGGGTCTCAGGCCTGAATGCTGCTTGGCAGTCCCTGGCCCACTGTTCTTAGGGCTCCGGGCCTGGCCCAGCCTGGCTCACTAGCTCACTGAGGGGCCGCTGCTCTTCACTGCAGGTTAGCAAAGGGGCAGAACCTGGTGGCCTAGACCTTCCCAGTCTGACTGCTGACTGCGGAACCCACCCTCTGAGGTACAGCTTGGAACCTCTCCCATCTCCTCCAGCCCCTTTCTGACTGATTTCCTTTCGACCTTGTCCTATAGATACTGTTCTACGTGACCACTTGTCACTGGGGGCTTACTCTGGGCCAGGCACTATGTTTGACACCCATTTTCTTGCTAAGGATTCCCAAATACAGATCACCAGCCCAGACCTCACCTGTGACTTCCAGACTTCCACATCGGGTTGCCTGCTCAACATCTTCACTTGAAGTCCAAGAGGCAGCTCAAACTCCCCACATCCCGCACTGAGCCCTGATGGGACCCCCCCCCCGAAACCTGCTCCTCCTACAGCCTCCCCTTCTGAGAACACAGCAACCCTATTCTTCCAGTTACTCTGCTCAAAAACCTTGCAGGTGACCTTGATGCCATCCTTTGTCTCATACTTCATATCTGGTCCATCAACATATCCCCAGAATCTGATCACTCCTTCTACCCCCGCCACTGTCACCCTGGGCTGAGCCACACCTTCTCTGGTCCCCCTCTGTCTGTCCTCACTCCTCTATTCTCCACCCAGTAGCCAGAGTGATTTTTAAAAAATATTGATCAGATCATATACCTCCACCCACTTAATCCCTCCAGACCCTGCACATCATATTTGGAACAGTCCCGACTCTAAGTACGACCTAGAGACTTCTACACAGTCGGGTCCCTACCAACCTCTCAGGCCCTCTTCCCGCCATGCACTAAGCTGCTCTGCTTTCAGGGACAGCGTTTCTATACCAAGCTTGCTCCTGCCTCAGGGCCTCCAGCCTTGCTCTTCCCTCTGCCTGGCATGCTCTCCCTATCCTTCCTTGCTCAAACGCCACCTTCTCACAGAGGCCCTCCCTGACCATCTTATCCTAAATGCCCCAGCCTGAGTCCCTCCCCAACCTATTTCTCTGCCTTACTTTCCTGTCAGCACCGAGCACGTCTGAAATTACATAACCCTATTTCATCAACTCTAAGAAGACATCAATTGTTAGATGCACCATTATTTTATGTTACATCCCAAACAACGCTGCTAAATTACAGTATAACACGCAGTGGGGGAAACGTGCGTCCTAGAACAGATGGAATGCAGGATTTATTACCTACTTGTTACACTGTCTGCCTTGCCCTTACTTATAGATCTCAGAGTTCTTGCTCGGGCCCCTGACACACAGCAGGTTTACTCATCACCCTATTAGATGAACGAGTAAGTGAGTATCTTTTAATCTCCTCAGCTCTGAGGGGGAGATTATTTTTTTTTAAGATTTTTAAAATTTACTTTTGAGAGACAGAGAGAGAACGAGCAGGGAGGAGGGGCAGAGGGAGAAGCAGACTCCCTGCTGAGCAGGGCCTGCACGGGGGACTCGATCCCAGGATCCTGGGCTCATGACCTGAGCTGAAGGCGGACACCTAACCGACCGAGCCCCCCAGACGCCCTGACGGTGGAGATTATGATCACCAGTTCACAGGTGGGCAAATGGAGGCTCAGCGAGGGGAAGTGACCTGCTGGGGACCAACCAGGCAGCCCGGCTCTGCCTCCTCTCCCTTCCCACGTGTGTTCCCCTGGCGGTGCCTGGCTACGGATAAACCTAGGACCTTCCAAGCCTGGAAGCTCCCTGAGAGCAGAGCCTGTGTCCTCTGTGAAGTCTCCGCGGGGGCACCGGCTCCTGCAGAGTGGGTTACCCCACCCGGTAACCGCCCCTTCTGAACTCCCTCTGCCCCCTGCGAGGGGCTGGCCCAGCTACCCTCAGCCAGTTCCGCACCGCCCCCGGCCCGCCCCCCGGCCCGCCCCGGCCCCGCCCCCGCACCGCCCCCTCACCTGAGTACTGCTGCAGCAGCCAGACTTTGAGCTCGATGAAGCTGTGGGCGAAGTGGCAGCTGTCTTCCCGTAGGCAGCCGTAACGCACCTCGTGGCGGCACACGTCGAACTGGAAATGCTCCTGGAACTGGCGGATCTTGGAGTACTTGAGGGAGGTGGAGCGGACGATGTGCACCAGGCACCTGGCGGGCAGAGGGCGGGGCGCGCGATGCAGGCGGCAGCCCCCGCCCATCCCCCATCATTCCCGCCGGGGAGGGGCTGCTCTCCCCGGCACTGCGCAAGCCTGGGGGGGGGGGGCTTCGCCCTGGGTCTTCCTGCCCTATTAAAACGCTTCTAGAACAGGACAGCGCAGTAGGTAAGAGGTGGGGGTCCTACACTCAGGTCGTCCCAGCTGTATGCTCCTCCCCTGGCCTCAATCCAGGGCCAGCTCCAAGGGGGCGCTGCCAGCAGGAGGGCACAGATCCCACCTGCTAGGAGGCTGGGAGAAGGGAGTGCCCCGGGCGCGAGAAGGGCAGGTTCCCCAGCTTCACGCTCCAGAGCTGCTCCTGCATCCAGAGAAACAGCAATCGAGCATCTCCTCTGGGACAGCAATTTTATTTTATTTTATTATTTGTTGTTGTTCTTTAGTTTGTATTTCATAATCATAAACTTAACTCTGCGGGTTGTGATCTCAGGGTGGTGGGATCGAGCCCCGCGTGGGGCGTGGAGTCTGCTTGAGATTCTCTCTCCCTCTGTCCTTCCCGCTCATGCTCCCTCCCTCTCTCTCTCTCTCAAATAAATAAATCTTTAAAAAACACAAAACCATAATTCTGCAATCCAGCTAGATTTGGAGGGGACTGAGGAAAATATGGAACCCACAGAACTGCAGGGAGAGCACAAAGATGATAGGATATTTTGAGCCCCTGGGGGAAAGGGGTGCTCTCCTGAGCTACAGAAGGAATGGTCTGGTGGTTAAGATAAAACACATGTCAAATATATTAGATTTGTGGGACAGGATTTTAATGATGCTCACAGCAACCCTAGGAGATTGGGATCATCATCAACTTCACAGACAGGGAAACCAAGGGCCACAGGACATAAAACAGGCATTGACCAGGCTGGGATGTGGACCTAGGTTTGTCTGACTCAGGGCCTGGGCTCTATCATCCATGTGGGGGCGGAGCCAAGGGCAGTCAGAGGGAGCAAAGGTGGGTGCCAGGACTGACCCAAGCCCTCCCACTCAATGTCATGACAGTGGGGGGCACCAGATGGGAGTCAGAGATGTGGCCTCCCACATGCCTGTTGAGTGAGCTACTTCCAAGCCTCATCAGTACAACAGAGACTGTAAGTCCCCCCTTACAGGACTGTGGAGATCGTTAAGATACCCGAGAGAATGCTTGGAATACAGATCTCGATAAATGTGGTTCCAATCTTTCCAGTAGATGTTGGATCTGAGCCCTAAATTCTGCCCCTCGCCTTGACACCCTAGATCCACCCCCTGGCTTCAGTTGCTCCCCAGGGATCTGAACCACCCCAGCTCTCCGTGCGCCCCCGCTCCCAAGCCCAGGCCGTGGGTCCTACTCACTTGTTGTTGTAAAAGCTGTGCTTGGCAGCCAGGTTGGAGCAGACAGACGGGGAGTCCTTGGTGCCTTTGCTGATGATCCGGGGCTTACTGTCAAAGCAGATCTGCCCAGGGAGGGGATGGGCTGGGACCCAGCATGGCCACCCAGGGAGGGGCAGACTGGGTCCCTGCCAGCCCTGCTCTGAGTCAGGGGAGTGAGAAAGGGCACCCCGGGCTCTATGGCCCCCACTCTCTGGCTCTAGCTCCCAGATAACCTGGGCTGTGGCTCTCTATGGTCCAGATGCCTGGAGCAGGGGGTAACTCCAAGCCTCTGGAAACTGGGGTGACCATGCCTGCCATCCCACAGGCTCACTGTGAAGCTCAGAAAGGACATGACAGAACTGCAAGTGCTTTGTAAAGTCCACGCAGCTCCTGGCTGTGCATGGGTCATGTTTGGGCTGAGTTGCACCAACCCTGCCAGCAACCTGGATCCAGAGCTCCAGCTCCACAGAGATGGGCCCGACACTGTCACTGCCCTCATCGTGCTCTGACCAGGCAGGGAAGCAGGGGGCCAGCAGGGTCTGCTGTGGCAGCTCCAGGGAAGGAATTAACGACAACTTGGTAGAGCTGCTGGGATCCGAGCTGAGCCTCAGAGGGTCCAAGATGCAGAAATACAGGGAGGGCGCTCCAGGGAGAGGGGACGGCCTGGATACAGGCAGGGAAGTGGGCAGGAAGGCGTAATGGGCACCGGAGCCCGCACAGCTAGACAAGGAGGTGCGGGGGGGATGAGTACCTCCAGCGCCTGGCGCCAAGCCTGGCCTCTGATGGCCATCTGGAAAGAGTGGGTATGATTATCTCTCTTTCTTTTCTTTGGCAAGATAGGGTCCTATGGGCCTTTCTGGTAGTCCAAGGACCTACTGATTCTAAAGTCAGGCCTCCCAAACCCCCAGGTGCCAGGACTGACATTTGATAATGGAGCACGCCAGGGAGCCCCTCCCCCAGCCCCATCTGTGCCATCAACTGTGGAGGGTGGCAGGCGAGCGGGGCGGGTGCGCGGGTACCTCACAGAGGAAAGTGAAGATGCCCTGGTGCTCCTTAAGGAGCTTGGCGATGGTGAGGCTGCCGCGCTTGACGCCCCCCAGCGGGTCAAAGAGCAGGTCGCGGTTGAGGGTGCCCTTCCGCTCCTCTGTCCACACGTCGATCTCCTCCTGATGGTAGGCGAAGGTGCAGTTATCCCCGTACTTACAGTCCTGCTTGTTAATCATGTCTGCAAAGAGGCAACAGGACACACGTTCTGCCAGGCGGGACGGCAGCCCACAGAGTCCCCAGGACCTCCACTGCAGCAGGAGGGACTCAGGCTCATCGCCACCGTGGCGGGTGGTGGCCTGCTGCTCAGGACTCAGGAGGGGCCGAGTGGCCGAGCTGGGGAAAGCCCTTCCCAGGCCAGGTCCCTTCTTCACTCTATACCTGTGTTGGGGGGAGCACCTGCCTTTTCCATCTACAAAGCATGCGGTCATCCCACCCTACCGCCCCACAGAGCCGCCTTATGTGGGTCGGGCAGGATGAGAGGTAGGACGAAGGGCTTTGTAGATGAATACAAGCCTCTAAATAAACACAAGGGGTTTTATTCTCATTATTCACCAGGAAAATACCATTGGTTAAGGGCCTGGGCCTTGGAATCCAGCAGACTTGGGCTGGGATTCCCTGTTATTCCTCCGCTGTCTGTCCCATAAACAGAGAACACTGGGTTGTTGTGGGGATTAAGTGAAATAATAAATAAAACCCCTGGGGACCAGCGGCGCCTGGTTGGCTCAGTCAGTAGAGCAGGCAACTCTTGATCTCCGGGCTGCGAGTCCAAACCCCATATTGGGTGTGGAACCTACTTTATTTATTTATTTATTTATTGAAGATTATTTATTTATTTGACAGAAAGAGAGAGAGACACAGCGAGAGAGGGAACACAAGCAGGGGGAGTGGGAGAGGGAGAAGCAGGCTTCCTGCTCAGCGGGTGATGTGGGGCTTGATCCCAGGACCCTGGGATCATGACCTAAGCTGAAGGCAGACACTTAACGACTGAGCCACCCAGGCGCCCGTGGAACCTACTTTAAAACAAAAACAAAAAACCCCAAAAAAACAAAAAACCCCTGGGGACCAGGGATTTGGGAGGGCGGCAGGCTCACAACCCGGAGCCCTGCCATCTCCTCGTGGTGGAAACGGTTTTTCTTTCTCTCTCCTGCGCACACTCTCTGTCTGCCCTGCCCCATCCTTCTGCCGGGCTGCAGGCACACAAGGACAAGGGAGCCGATGTGCAGATGATCACCACTGACTGCTCTGTGCTGGACCCCAGCGGGGAGCCCTCTAGCGAATGGCTTCCCAAGATCCGGGCGCAGCTTGATCAAGTTCAAAAGAGTGTGCAAAGGAGTCTGGGTTCTGGGTATTTGGGGAGTGGTTAGGGCAGACAGGGGACGTGTAAGCCTCACAGAATTTGGACTTCATCTACACTGGCCAGGGGAGAGCTGACTGAGGCCTTCAAGCCCAGAAGCCACATGTCCTTAAGATCCTGCTGGGAGGACAGCGAACTGGTCCAGACAGCCTGGGGCTACTGCCATCGGCTGGGTTGGGGGACAAAGGCGGAGCCCCCCGAAGCCTCAATGTCCTAGTCTGGAGTTGTGAGGATGCGTGATGGTGGGGACAGAAGGGCGACACTAACAGCGCTTAACGATGTCGTGACTGTAGAGTCATGAAGACTGCTTGCTTGGGGAATCGAAGCTGGCAAGCAAGGTACGCGACAAATGTCCATTAAATACTGGCCACGTCGACGTGAGCCAGAAGTGGGGACAACGATGACACAATAACATTTAAAAGCTAATATTTATCAAGCCCTTTACTATACTATGTACCAGTCCTACGTGCTTTACGTGGATTCTCCCCACACCTTTCCCACAGCCCTTCGGGACCCCCGCGAACCGCCTGACCCTCACGCTCAGCAGGGGCTTTAGCTGGAATGGAACATCCCGAATATCCCCTCCCCGTCTGTGGAGCTGTCAGGACAGGAGCCAGATGCTCATTCTGCTGTGGGATTCATCCTCGAATGTCCACCCTCATCTACCGGTGATGAGGAGCAGAACCACAGCTGAGTGTGAGCCGAGCTAGGCCCTGGCCGCACTGCCCGCCCCCCGCTGTAGCCCACCCACCTTTGCACAGGTAGTAGGAGCCCACAAAGCTGGTCTTGGTGGGCCGGGGCCGGATCCGCTTCCAGGTCTGGTCCTCAGAGCTCCGGAGCCGGCCGAGCAGGATGTCCCTCTTGCACTTGTGCTCGAGGCCCTCACGGTAGGTGTAATCGCCCGCCCTGGGCCCTGTGGGGACACGTGGAGAGAGACAGATTTCAGGTGGAGGACTGAAGGGTGACCACTGATGGGCCTGAGCAGTGGGCCTTGGACCCCTGCCTAAAAACCTACCTCCGTCAGCTGGGCCTCCCACCAGCTCATACCACACCCTTCCCAGCCAAGTGCTCCCTAGAGACAGGGGGCCCCTCCAAGGACCCCCTTCTAGGCACCTACCCCCCTTCCATCACCACTCTGACTCTCCAGACATTTCAGTGTTTCCCTAGAAGGAATGAGGAAGACAGCGCCTGGCAGAGAGCAGGCTCGCCCCTTTCTTGTCCTGCCTGGAAGGGCGCTGCTCAGATTCACCCTCTCGGCCCTGCTCCTGCCAAGGCTCTGACCCAGGGCCTCCTCCCCGCTGACGATGGGGAAATAGCCCCGTGGGGAGCCCGTGTGACCTGGCTGGGCCAGCACCAGCTGCACAGCAGTTCACGGGGTGTTAGAGGCAGCGGGTGTGTGGACTGGGGAGGCAGTCTGAGGTCCGTGAGGAAGAACTTCATCATGGGCACAGCCATCCAACAGGATGGCGCCCTGCTCCCCGCCCCCACAAGTCCATGGGCGCTCTGGTGGGATGACTCTCAGGGGTGACATGCATGTGGCCGGGGGATGAAGGGGGTGGTCCTGCAGTGTGTGGACAACAACTAGACAACCTCTAAGGTCCTGTAAACCCTAAAACCCCTAAGATGGAGAATTCTTTAGACTGCTAAGATTTTTAACCCTGGCATCCCAAGACAGTATCACACTAAAACTTCAGGGATTCTGGCAAATGAGTCTTAGACTAGAATTCTGAGATTCCAGGGTGCTGAAAACTGTCTCCCAGCTCTGGGCATCATTCTGAACTGCTTCTGTCACCTCCCTTGGATTTGGGCGCTGGGAATCTAGGAACTACATTTCCCAGACTCCTTTGCCATCTGGGTTCCAGGCCAGGTTTGCGTTCACCCAGGGAGATGCACTCATGGGAGAAGCGGACTGTGAGGTGGAGGTGGCACGATGTGTGGGCTGCGTTTCCTCTGGCGAATGTGTTCCTGCAGCAGCTGGCTGGACGCCACTCCATGGCTAAGCACCAGCCTCTGGGCTGTGAGCGGCTGTGATTCAGGCCGGAGGGTCCAGCAGCCCCGACCCCTGTGTGAGAGGGGTCCCTGGCTTGTGGAAAAGCAGCCTAGAGGCCAGGGGACACTCCCAGCTTCTGCTCCTCTAGCCTCTCTGGCAATTTTGAAAGCCCCAAACCCCCACGTTCGGCACCTTCCCCCAACTCCTCACCTGCTCAAAATACCCGGAGGGGCTCCTGTTTTCCCACACTTATCTCTGACCGGTACATTAGGGTTCTGTTATCCTGGGAGGCTATACTCTTGGATTCCCAGTATCTCTGGGCAGAGGACAGAGGAACATAAAGGCGTGACATTACCTGTTTTGGGGTAGCAGAGCTGGCAGGCCTGCTTGAACTCATGGGTGGCAGCCAAGGGGTTCTTGATGAGCAAGGCGGTGTTGGGCATGGAGGGCTCTGGCTGTGATGGGAGGAGGTTAGCCGTCTTGGGTTCTATGACCCCCCCCATTGGCTCTATGACCCCCCCCATTCTACCCAAGAGCAGAACTGTAGCCCAGCACCCTCCCCTTCCTCCTACCCTCCTGGCCAGGGAATTCCTTACAACATGATCCAAGAATCTGTAACACTGGGATTGAACCAGCCTAGTGGGGGTGCATGGCTGACAGTGAC
Source organism: Halichoerus grypus (assembly GCF_964656455.1). Lineage (NCBI taxonomy): Eukaryota > Metazoa > Chordata > Mammalia > Carnivora > Phocidae > Halichoerus > Halichoerus grypus. Next base: position 171,622,709 of record NC_135717.1, on the reverse strand, counting down.
CTTGGCCCAGAACCTTCCCTTGAGCAAAAGCCCAACATGAAAGCAGAGAAACAGGAATGGCCCCAATTGGGGCCTATGCACATGTCCTCCCCACTCCCAGCCTCTATCTCCCAAGCTTCCAAGGCATCATCAGCAGATGGGGAAAAAGGCAAGACTCAGAGAGGTTAGGTTACTTCCCCAGGGCCACAAAGCTAGTGTCTAGACTGGAGGCCAGAGTGCAGAGTGCAGAGCGGCAGCCTGCCCAAGGGCTCTCCTAAACTCAGAACTCGGCTGAGTCCCGAGAACAGGGATGTTACTAACCCTGGAGAAGTTGCTTAACCCCTCTGAGCCTCAATGTCCTCTTCTGTCAGACAGGGGTTGGGCCGTGCCCTCAGCTCACCCTCCCAGCACGCGGCTCAGTTTGGAAGGGCTGGGGAGAGACCATCTCTGGCCCATCCACTCTGAGGGGGCCTCTCCTTGGGGGATGCAGCACCTCATCCCATGCAGAAGGCTCACTTCCACTCTGGAGCCCACAACCACTTCCCTTCCACCCCTGAGAGGGCACACGGTACCTAGTCACGGACCTGCGCCAAGTACTCACCGAGGGGGCTGGTTTCTGAGTACCACTTGGGGGACGATGGTCCTGTGAGTTGGTTTCCTCTGGGCAAGAAGACACAGGGGTCACCTGCCCTGCTCGGAAGGGGTGAGAAGTCCTCTGAGGACTTCCTTGTAGGCATTTGTAACTTGTAGAAACCACCCAGGCCATACATCTTCTACTGTTCATGCTGATCCCCTGCCTCTACCCTCAAGGCCTCTGCCCAGGGACAGAGCGATGTCCCAGCCTGAGCATGTGCACCCTGTCCTTACACCAGCCGTAGCCCCCACTGTCCCTGGAAGAAAGCCCAAGCTCTCAGTGTGACTCAAAGATCATCTGACACCTGCTTCAGGTCTTCAAGGCCCCCAACCCACCCTCCCCTCTGGCTGATGACTCTGCTCATCAGCCAGTCCCTCTGTCATGCAAGCCTGTGTCATCCTGCTCCCCCCACCAGCAGAGGACCTTCGCCTTTAAGACCTCCCTCAGCCATCAGCTCCTCCAGGAAGTCTCCCTTTGGCTCCAGGGCTGAGTGAAGCACACCGGTGCTCCAGCAGCCTCTCGAATCCCCCTGAGCCATGAGCACCCTGGGCTAGCTAGGGTGCTCCAACTGTCTGAAAGCTGGTCCTGCAAGGGCCCTGACAGGTCTGCTTCCTCTCTGGGTCCCTGGTGCCCTGCTCAGGGTGGTGCCGAAGGAGCTTACGGCCTGGCACCCTTTTCCCCAGCCTCAGGATCATCCCCATGGGATCCTACCAGCCTGGTGACCCCAGGGCCCCAGAAGGCTGGGCAGAGAGCACCATACTGCAAGTCCAGAGTCCTGGACTATCCCAGCTCTGCTGTTTGATCTTGAACAAGACACCCAACCCCTCAGGTCTCAGCCCTACACTGTGCTGAGCACTGCAGAAGACACAGTAACTCAGAGGTGGTGGCCCTGGACCACGATGGGGAGAGAGGGCCTGGACCTTGGCTGAATAGAGCTGTAATCCCAACTCCACTCCCCAGAGACTGGAGATGTGGTGGTACTTTGAAAACCCTCAAGGGGGTGGGCGTGAACGTGCCCAACCAGGCCTCACCCACGAAGGAGTTGGGCTTGTCCAGGGCACCACGGGTCGACCCAAAGCTGTCGAGGGCATCCAACCGCGTATCCGAGTATGGCAGCAGGTCGAGGGAGTCCAGTGCCGAGCCTGGGGGGTCGAGGGCATCCAGCACAGAGGCGGCCAGCTTCTTGGAGGGGTCCATGACGAGACCAAAGGAGGCCGGGGGCAGTGGGCTGGAGACGGGGATGGAGCCACCCACTACAGGTGGCAGCAGTGGGGTCCCACCAGGGAACACAGGGATCAGCTGGGGCAACTCGCTGGGCACACCGCTGCCAGGCAGGCCACCCTGGACCAGAGACTGTGAGGTGGGGAACAGAAGGCGGGGTTGGAGGAGAACTTGACCACCCCAGCCTGGGCAGAGGCAGGTGCTGCAGGCCGCAGGCCAGCCAACCCCTCTGTGCCTCAGCCCTGACCTGTCCCGTGAGCGGAGCCAGGGATCTTCATGGTCCCTCTGGCTGTGCATTCTAGAGCTTCATGTTTGTACCCCAAGCAGGTCCCTTTCCCTCCTTGGGCCTCAGTTTCTCCAACTGTGATATGGAGATGGGACCCTCCCTCCATACCTTGTGGGACAGGAGGATGAACGCGCTGGGGGTCCTGGGTGGGGAAGGGGTTCAGGGGAGCAGAAGGATGGCAACACGGCTCACCAGTGAGTCCAGTAGGGTGTCCAGCTCCGGCCCAAAGACATCCCCGTCAGAGAAGTCGTCCAGGCTCTCAGTGCCAGGGAGGGCCCTGCTGCTGCTGTCCAGGGGGGCCAGCAGGTCCAGAACATGAGGGAACAGGGGCATCGTGGGAGGAGAGGGGAGCGGGGCTGGGGAGCCTCGCAGGTCCACGTAGCAGTCTGTGGATGGGAGAGTGGGATCAGTAGCCACAGGGGGTCCTGCTTGGTGGTGGGGGGAGGTGTTCCGGGGCCCTAAGATCCTCACGCAACACCTTCCCTCCTTTCCCTAGCTCCTGTCAGGAACCCTGTCTGCCCCGCGAGCCTGACTCCATGGCTGGAGCCTCAGTCACAGTGAAGGAAGGTCACTGCAGAGCAGGAGAGGGTCCCTCAGTCCTACGATATCTCTCGAACGGACCTGGCTCAGTGCCTGAACATCTTACCTGGGGAGAAGCAATGCCTTCTCTAAGGGACACTTGTTAAGCCAGTGAGGAAGAGAAGGGGACTCCCAGTTGGGGGAGGTGCTGGCCTGGGGCGGAGGACACGAGATCAGCGCTACCCTACTGTGTGGCTGACCCCCACCTTCTCCTCCCTGAGAGGGAGTCTGGTTTCCTAGGCCCGCTATTTTCTTTCATGCTTCAGGGAGTTCCTAGGGCAGGGAGCCCTCAGCCCTCAGGCTGAGCCCTCCCTGGGGACCCATCTCTGCCCTGTGCCCTCAAATCAGGGACACTACCTGTTTCGATGTCATCTATGGATCCCAATCCATTGGAAGTTCCCTGTGGAGAGGAAGGACACAGACGGTCAGGCAGACATGGGCCAGGAAGGCCATGGTGCCCGCCCCACCCCCACCCCATGACTATTGCTGGAATTAAGCACAGGGCTGGCTGGGCGGGGGCCAGGAGGCAGGGGGAGTGGGGTCAGACAGGCCTCACATCTGCCCCTTGCTGGAGGGGTACCCTGGGAGGAAAGAGATATAACCTCTGAGCCCCAGTTTCCTTACCCATCACAGGATAGGGTCCATACCCTGGGGAGGGTGGCGGGTTTTTACCCAGCCATGCCCTGCATGGATAGTTTGCAGCTCAAAGACAAAAATGCCACTTCCCGAATCACCAGGGTCCCCTCCCCCAATTACAGCCCCAGGCTGAAGGAGCCCAGGTGGGATCCCACTGCCACCCATGGACCTGCTGTTGGAGGGAAAGCTGGGCCGGAGCTTGCTCTGGGGCCTGGCCAAGTTCCTTGTTCTTCCTGGGCGCCCGCTGAGGGCAGCAGGAGGACCAGAGCCTCCCTGCCAGCCATCCTGCCCCGTGGGCCCGCAGTGGTGCTAACAGCAGCGAGATGCATCCGGTGCCCTGCCTCCTGCCAGGCCGGGCCAGCACTCTGCAGCCAATCGAGTTCAGCCCTTGGTCCAGGTGCCCTGCAAGGTGTTGTCCCCCCACCCCGCCCCTGCACAGAGATGTCGGTCCAGGGGTCCAGGGAAGCTGCCACTCCCGGGCCAGAGAGGGGCTGTCTGACTCGGGACTCGGCCCCGAGCCCAGCCCCAGGCCTCTGCTCCCAGCCCCACCTGCACGCCCTGGAGCCCGGCCCTGGCGTGGCAAAGACGTGCAGCTCAGTATCTCGGGCGTGTTTGCTGCACAAACCGAGGCTGCCACGCTGGGTCAGAGCTGCTGCTCTCATGGAGAGCATACAGAGCGCGGGAGGAGGGAAAGAGGTGTCAGGTGGACAACGCTAGGGACAGCTGTGCACCTCCCTGCCCAGTGTGTCCGCGGCTCTCCAGGCCCCCTGCCCACCACCCAGCTCCAGCCCATCTTGCTAGGCTCGTCTGTCCCTGCCTTTCACTGCTAGGGGCACTCACGTGGCAACAAGGTTGATGGAGCTCCCCCTCTCTGACGGGCCTCGTACCCGCGGCTTTCATAGAGGACCCGCTGTTCCCCTACAGCCACCACCACATGGCGGGGCCCAGCGGCTCCCCGAGAGGTGGAGTGGCTGCCTCAGATAAGGGTGCACGTGAGACCTGAGCCAGAACCCATGCCCGGCTCCAGAGCCCAGGCTCTTCCAAACCCCCACGGGGAGAACCAGTCTTGTGGTCCAGGGTACACGTTCCCCTCTCCTGCCTCTCGGCCTGTGCTCAGTGCTCAAGCCTGTTCCTCTGGCTGTGAGTTCTGCCCCTTCCTCTCTACCTGCCTGAATCCTGCCACGCAGGCTCTGTTAAGTCCTCTCCAAACAAGGCCGCCTCAGGTTCTATCTGTCCCTAAAACTCACTGCCTTCCTCCTGTCTTGCCCCTCACGCTGCCAAGCTCAGGCGCGGACACCATGCCTGCCCGTCTCATCTCCAAGTCCCACGAAGCTCCCCGTGGGGTGCAGCTCATGAGTCTCCACGACCAGGCACACATGTGGAATGACCGGCTGGCTGAACCGCCGGGACCCCGGTGCTGGAGAGTCTTGCAGGGGATGCTTGTGGCCAAGCTCATGCACGATGTCTGTGGAAACCTCCTGGGGCAGGGGATCTGGCTGGCACGCTCCCCCCCGCCCCACTCCGTGTATCCTGGAGGCTCCCCAATCCCTGGCCCCGAGGAAAGACTTGTGGGCTGGGCTGGAACGGGATGGGGAGGGGCCCCACCCCCGCCGGGGGCGCCAGGCTGCTGGCCTCCCAGGCCTGCCTTCATGTCATCCACACAAGCACCCTGGGAACTGAGCACAATCTTCTGTTTTACAGAGGGGAACCCAAAGCTCAGAGACAAGTCCTTTCCTCTAGGTCATGCCACCAGTGAGCAGAGACCTGACCTATCTGACTCCAAAGGGGTGCCATGTGGAGGCCCAGAACAGAGGAACCCATGGTCCTGCTCTCAGAGGAGCTTGCCACGGAGCCCGGGAGAAATGCACGCACACTTTGTCTGGTGCATGGGTAGGAGGTGAGGATGGAGAGGGACGTTGGAACTAGACTGTTGGGGAGCCTAAATGCCAGGCAAGAGTATCCGGAGTTGATTCCTTTTAAACAGACACTTTAATTAATAACCACTGAGGGTCTCTATGCTGGGGAGGGACCCAGAGGCCTGCCAGAGTTCACCTTGAGGGTACAGGAAGGGGAGGCTAGCCCAAGTGGGATGTGGCTTTAACCAGGGCAGTCACTGCGGGAAGGGAAGGAAGAAGCAGGGACATACCATCACGTACCCAGCCAGGGTCACCCCAGCATAGTCCTATAAGGCACAATCATGACAGTTTCTTCAGCTCCAGGAATGAGGCAGGAGCCCTTGATATCCAAGAACTCTGAGTAAGATCTGCCTGAATAACTCCCTGCCTCCCTATCACCTCTGGCAAGAGGGAAGAGGAGCCCTGCACCCTGACCTCTAGCTACCCTGGCCTCCTGGCTGTTCTCCCCACACACTGGGCACACCCCTGCCTCAGGGCCTTTGCACTGGCCATTCCCTCTGCCTGCTCCCCTAGACCTCCTCAAGGCACATCCCTCATCTTCAGGTCTTTGCTCCAGTGTCTCCTTCTCCTTGAGGCCTTCCCTGCTCACTGTTTAAAACTGCAACCCCTCCCAATTACCCCAGCATTCCCCAGCCCGCGTCTCCAAGGCACTGATCACTTTTTGTTTGTTGTCTCCTCCAGTTAGCTGTAAGTTCTATGAGGGTGGGGCTCCTTGGCTATTTCTCCCTCTGCTGTACATCCAGTGCCTCGATCGACTCTATGCTGGGCACATAGGAGCCCTCAATAAATCTCTTCTGAATTAATGAACAGACTCAATACTCTTCCCCTTCAAAGCCTTCCCAACACTCCTATGATGAAGACTCATCTCCTCCCCAGGGGCAAGGTGGTCTGGCTTCTATCTACTGTCCCAGCCCCACTAGGGCCCTGCCTCCCCTCCACTTGGTCCCTCCCATTCTCTGAGGTCCTCCTAGCCTCAGGGCCTTTGCACATACCATCCCCTGTCTGAAATGCAGCTTTACCAGCACACCATGCCCCTGCCTACTCCTCAACCTTCAGGTCTCATTTGAAAGTTTGCTGATGCCCAATCTAAATCAGGCCTCCCTATTCCAGTGGCCCGTGGGTACCCACACTTTGCCTTTACAGCTCTCATGATGGTTTGTAACCAGAAATTATCAGGCTAGTATCCGTTCACCCTGGACTGTGAGCTCTTTGAGGGCAGGACCCACGAATGTTTTGTTTACCACGTACCTAGCCCCAGGCTCAGTGAACTCAGACAAATCATCTAACTTGTCTGGCCTTGCTTTCTTCTTTGTAATAGGGGTATGTAGTACCTCCCTTGAGGCATTGTGAAATTATTTGCAATTCTTCAGTCATTCATTCACTGTTATGGTCTGAATATTTGTTAAACGTTCAACGTATGTCAAATTCACACGTTGAAATCCTACCCCCCAAGGTGATAGTATTAGAAGGTGTGGCCTTCGGGAGGCGATTAGGTCATGAGGGTGAAGCCCTCACGAACGGGATTAGTGCCCTTTTTATAAAAGAGACACTAGAGAGCTCCCTTACCCCTTCCGCCATGTGAGGTTATAGCTAGAAAGTGCCATCTGTGAACCAGGAAGCGGGTCCTCAACAGATACCGAATTGGCCAGCACCTTGATCTTGGACTTCCCAGTCTCTAGAACTGTGAGAAATGAATTTCTGTTGTTTATAAGTTGCCCAGTCCATGGCATTTTGTTATAGCAAAATGTCATAATTTTTTTTTTTTTTTGAGCATCCAGTATGTGCCAGGCCCCAAAATTTCCGGTTACAATCCATGAGGAATGCTATACGGGCAGATGTGGATCTGGCACCCGGAAGTTCCCCAGGCCAAGGATGTGCCTGCCTGACTCAGCTACGCCCCAGCACCCAGCCCAGGGCCAAGAAAGGGTTCTCTGGGAGTTTGCTGAGTGAATGAATGAAAGCCTTGTAACACTCGGAAGGCAGCCAGGCCTGCTGCTGCCTGGCTGTGTGATGTCCGCCAAGTCCCCTCCTTGCTCTGTGCCTCAGTCTCCCCTTATATACAACAAAGAGGCAGGACCCCAGCCTCCATCAGTGCTCCCAGAGCCTGTCCCTTGTCTTCCAAAAAGCCTCAAAGTCCACCTGAGCATGCGTGGTGAGCAGTGGGAGAGTCCAGTGTGCGTACTGGGTCCTGCCGCCACCCCTAGGATGAGCCAGGGTTGTACAAGGGTCTTGGCCCGGGAGGCGGGGGACATCCAAAACCTAGGATAATGCTGAAGTACCAGCAGTTACTGCTCCTCATGGCTCCCGCAGGTGCCACACTTCTCAGGGTATGCTCCCTTGTTCTGGCCGAGGGACAGAACACCTTCATTTCACAGGTTCGAAATCTGAGGCTCAGAGGTAAAGATTCTGCTCAAGAACAGCCCGCACAGAGGCAGGCTGGGCTCTTCTCTATGGGATCCCAGGTATGAGCTCTGCCCCCCACTTCTGTGCATCTCCCCAGCAGTCACTTGGGCAGGGGTACCAGGAAGGGCCTCAGTGGGGGTGTGCGCTTTAGCTGGGTCTTGAAAATGGAAAGGCAGAGAAAGTAGGGTAGGCTGGAGGGAGGACATTAGAGACCTGGAGGCCTAGATGCAGAAAGCCCACCGGGGAGGAAAGCAACGGCGGCAGGAAGGATGGGGGTGAGGAAGCAGGAAGGTCAACGGGACTGGGCCACCTGCCCGCCAACAGCGGCCACAGCCTATCCCCACACTTTGCCCCTGTGGTCCCAGGAGGCCCCTCTTAAGAGGTGGAGGTGCTGTGCATCCCAGAGCTATCCTTGAGTCTGGCCCAGGCCCAGGTGGTCAGTCACCCCCTCTTCCCAGGGCAGATGCCTGGCTCACAGCAGTGCGGACTAGGACGGGTTGAGCCCAACCCTTCAGTCTGATGGCCCTGGACCCCCTGCTGGGGTCATTATGCCCCACAGAGTGAATCCAAAGCTCTCATGACAAGTTGGTCCTGGAGGCAGGGAGGGGGCTTGGGGTCCTGGCCCCCATCCTACCTGATCTGCCACGCCAGCCGCAGTGCCATTACTGAGCAGAGAAAATGTTTCCAATTCCTGCAGAGGTTAGAGAAGTGGGAAGGGATGAAGATTCTAGAAAGATGCTCCGGGTCCCATCAGCCAGGGCAGCAGAGGGGCCCCAACCCAGGCAGCTGGGGTCTGTAGTACCCTAAGGCTCCCTGCCCCTAGGCCTGCCCGAAGTGACCTGCCCTGTCTCTGGGTCAGATTCAGGCATTTTCTTCCTGTAACTGGGACCCGGGCAGAGGACTTCCACATACAAGCTCCTACTGCGTGCCAGGCACCACATCAAACATGCTTTCATTTTGATCCTCCCACGAGCCCCCTGCGGTGGGCATAATTATCCGGATGTTCCAGATGTAGAAACGCCAGGGGAGAGAGAACTAAGTTGCTCAAGGTCACAGCTGACTCTAGAGCCATACCCTCTCCCCCATGCAGCTTTCTGACACAAAAGAGGCGCCAAATGAATAAATGTGGGTCTGAAAGAGCCACACAGATGCCAACGTCTCCAATATGCACCCTACAGAGGTTATTTGAGAACATAAGACCGAAGGGCACCAGGGTCAAGTCAGGCCATCTCTGGGGCGTTTAAGCTGGCCAGGGCATGGGAGGGAACAGGTTTTAGCAGCTAGTGTCTAAGGTGAACTGCAAACTCTGGCTGTTCCTTCCTTTTCCAAAAGGTTCTGGAAGTCGGTCCAGGGCTTCCAGCCAACACAGATAGAAGATCACCTGTTATCATTGCCCTCGGTCCTGACCCAGCCCTGGCCACCCTCACCCACTTCTGCCCAAAGGTGCCTGGTCCCCCTTCAGACCTCCCCATCTCCACCCCCGCCCACCCTCAGCGCCCAGAGCCCACCTACCTGGGGCCTCTTATATGCTTTCCGAACCCGAAGTCCAAGCTTCTGAGCCAGCTCCTGCCCAAGCTGAGTTACGCTTTCATCCTGGAAACGGCAAGACACGGGGTGGAGGGGGTTAGTCTGCCCTAGCTCACAGAGCTCTCTGCTCTGGAGACCCTGAGCAGCCCTTCCGGGGCACGGTGGGGCATGTGGGGGGGGGGGGGCGTCCATTGTTACGCCATGTTACGGATAAGGGAGTGAGGCCCCAGGAGGGGTCACTGGCTGCCCAGGTCACACAGCTCATGCGTGGTGGGGCTGAACCAGAACTCATGCTTCCCTTTGTCCTTTTACTGTGGGGATGGGAAAGGAATAATTTTTATTTTGGAATTTAAGATGATCTTTTTATTTCTAAAACTCAGCAAGTGGTAGTGTCTCTGTAGAGGGCTGAAATGTTGCAGAGAGAGCAAGTGCTCCCCTGGATCACCCCCATCCCCACCGTCGCCCTAGGTTCCTCCCCAGAGGGAGCATGCCTTGTGCTCTCATCTGTCTCCCTACAGATCTTTTCTAGGAATTTACGTATGTGCCTATGGACCTATAAAGGATGCTCGGTTTTGCTTTGTGAGGATTTTCTTTTTTTTTTCATAAGTGAGATCATATTGTACCTATTGTTCCACCACTGGCTTCTTTCACCACGCAATGTCTTAGAACTCTTTGCAAGAGAGGACATGTGGGTGGTGCCCAGGCCCATAGGAGCGAGAATGTGGGAAGTTTGGAACATGGCTGGCCCACGGTTAGTGCTCAGTAACAGCACCCAACATTCCTTCCTCCCTCCAAGGCTGTATTACTGTATGCACATTATGTGCCAGGCGAGGGCTAGGAGCCAGGGACACCACCATCACAGGGAGGACGAGGCCCAGGCCTCATGGAGGCTCCAGTCTAGTGGGGGACACCAACCAATAGACAAAGAAATGGTAACTATGGTCCAAGGACCAAAGGCGGAACAAGGATGTTGTAACAACCTGTGCCTTTGACCACACCTCCCTAGCTGATGAGCTCCTGGAGCCCAGGGCCAGAGTCTTAGTCATCTCTGGTCCCCAGTACCCAACACAGAGCAGGGTTCAGCCAGTATTTGCCAGCAAAGACTGGAAAATGGGGCAGTTCCCCAACTCAGAGTCCGAAGTCCTCATCTGGGCACTTTCCTTAGGCAAGTTAGCAACCTCGCTGGGCCCCAGTGTCCTCACCCATACAGTGGGGTAAACGCCACCCTGCCTGCCCATGAACGGTAGACATGAGACTCGCATGTGGACCTGCTACAGACACTAGAAAATGCTGTACAGCTCAGGGACTATTGTCATAAGACAGGATCTCAGTTGTGAACTAAACTGAATTGGAGAGACCTGGGTGGCTCAGTCAGTTAAGTGTCTGCCTTCAGCTCAGGTCACGATCCTAAATTGGAGAGACCTGGGTGGCTCAGTCAGTTAAGTGTCTGCCTTCAGCTCAGGTCCTGGGATCAAATCCTGCAACGGGCTCCTTGCTCAGTGGGGAGTCTGCTTCTCCCTCTGCCTGCTGCTTCCCCTGCTTGTGCTCTCTCTCTCTCTGACAAATAAATGAATAAAATCTTTAAACTGAATTGGAGAAGCATGAATAATAAACAAAAAGTATAGTAACAGTGCATGTTTTCTGGCCATTATGCCAACTGCCTTGCATGATTTTCAGATTCCATTCTCATAGCCCAATGATGCATGGCATATTATCATCCCTGTTGGACAGGGGGTACAAACAAGGCTCAGAGAGACTAAGCTGTATGTGTCCAAGGTCACATGGCTAGTAGATGGCTGACTTAAGATCAGAATCCTAAACCCAGCTCTCTGACACCAACATCCTGGACCACTGTGCACATGGCCTTCCCTCTGTTCTGACCACCCAGATCCTTCCTGCTTCTTCTGGCTCCACTCAAGCCCACCTTCCTCCAGGGAGGGAGCCCTCTAAGATCCTGATCACTCCTGGGCAGAACTGAGCCTTGTCTGAGCCCTTTCATACTCATTATTTCAGGGGTAAAGTAGGAGGGGCCCTTTATAGACATGCAGCTGATGCGCAGAGAGGGGAAGTGTTTTGTCCAAGGTCACGCTGGGGGTCAGTGGTGGAGCCAGGCCTAGACCCCAGGCCTCTTTCCATGTCTCCCAGTGGACTGTGGGTCCTTGAAGGACACAGATCTGGGCACTGCATGGGTGCTTAGTAAATACTTGTTAAGTGGATGAATAAAGGGGGAAGAGGGCACGTGCCCAGCTGTGTGTGGGCCAGGGCAAGCCAGGCTCACTACTGATCCACTCCCTGTCTCTCCCCCACCCAGGGTCAGCCTGGACATCAGGATCCCGGCACATGTGGCACCCCTTTTAGTCCCCGCTGCAACCCTGTACCGTCACAGTGCAGAGGTTAGGATGCCAACTCTAGAATCGACTGCCTGGGTTCAAGGGCGACTCTGCCAACTCCAGCTGTGATCTTGGCTAAGTTCCTCTCTCTCTGTGCCTCTCTCCTCATCTTTAAAATGGGATGGTAACAGTATTGGGGCGCCCGGGTGGCTCAGATGGCTGGGCGTCTGCCTTCGGCTCAGGTCATGATCCCGGGGTCCTGGGATCGAGTCCCGCATCAGGCTCTCTGCTGGGCGGGGAGCCTGCTTCTCCCTCTGCCTCTGCCTCTCTCTTTCTCTGACTCTCATGAATAAATAAATAAAACATTTTAAAAAAACAAAATAAAATTATACGGGATAATAACAGTATCTACCTCAACTGGTAGATGCAAGGATTAAGTGAGTTAATACATACAGTGCATTTTCAGCAGTGCTTGAAACACAACTAGAGCTCAGGGTCCGTATCAGTATGTGCGAGTCCAAGCCCCAGGGGAGGAAGCTGACTCAGAAGCGCTGGCACACAGGGCACGCAGGGCACTCACGTGGGGCCGGGCAAGGGAGCACCGGCTGCTGCACTCGTATGCCTCCTTGTGGCGCCCCAGCTCGCTGAGGGCACGGGCCTTGCGGAACAGTGCCCGGATGTTCTCGCCATCCAGGCCCAGCGCTTTCTCGCTGTCCTCCAGCGCCTTCTCATACAGGCCCTGCGGAGAGGAGTGGGCGGCTCAGCGCTCGGCACCTGCTGCCTCCCTCCCTGCGCCTCCCGCCTCTTTCCCTGCAGAGATGGAGGATGCTGGAGGACCGGGGTCAGGGAGGGGGGCTCAGAGCTCCAGGAAACAGCTCTGGCGTTCATACTCTTAGGCATCTGGTAGACGTGCTTCTCCAGAACAGTCCACTCCGGACCGCAGAGGTGTTAGTGGGTCCTCTACAGAGCTCCCAGCAGAGCCTCCCAAAGGATCCGGTGAGTGACTGAGTCAGTGAGCAAGCAGGACAGGGAAGAGGTGGAGGCCAGAGCTGCTTTCAGGGACGGGGGAGACAGGAGGGAGGGAGTCCAGGAGGGAGAGGCCAGGGCTTTGCAGAAAGAGGCAGCACATGATGAGGGTCACGGATCTCAGCTCTGACTGCCCACAGACTCCTGCCAGTGCCCAGGCCACCCTGAGAGTCTAACTTAATTCCTCTGGGGTGGGGCTTAGTATCATTACAAACCATTTTTTGTATCGTGTATTAGTGCTTTAAACGCTCTCCAGGTGAGTCCGTGGTGCGGCTGGGGTTGGGAGCCATGGGAGTAGATGGTGAGACTCACACAGGAGGAGGTGAGGGGCTGGCCCTGCAGAGGCTCACTGGGGTACCGGCCGGGCTTGGCTGGGCATCTGGGGAAAGTGGTGGTCAGGGCCCAGGGGGTAGAGGAGAGGAAGGGAGGGTGTCGGGCTCACCATGGTGAAGTAGCAGGCGGCCCGGTTGACGTGCAGTTTGCACAGCAGCTCCTGGGGTAGGGCCACCTGGTCGGAGGCGGCGTAGTCGGCCACGTTCAGCCCCTCCATGTACTGCACCAGGGCCTGCTTATAGTCCTTCTCCCGGAACAGGTCATTGCCCTCAGCAAACAGGTTCTGCACCAGCTTGAGCAGAAAGGCCTGCCAGGGGGCAGGGTGCAGAGGGGGCTCAGGGGTCTTCATGCAGCCCAAGGCCTGGCACCTGGCCTCTACACCCCACCCCCGGACACCTCTGCCCTTCTCCTTCACCTTCCCCCAGCCCAGCAGCTGACACTCACCTCATATTCTTCTTGCTTTAGGGGTAGTGTCGACCTAGCAGGAAAAGGAGAGGGGTACGAAGTCTAGGTGAGCCCAGGGGTCTCAGACTCATGGAGGCCCCAGGAGCCCAAGCCAAGGGCCACAGATCATGCCAGGAATGGACTTATCTAGCTTGGACCTCAGATGTCACTTTGCAGATTGGAATAAGGGGACAGCAGTTTTTTCTCCCTAAACCAACACCATGTTTAAGGGGACAACAGGTTTTTTTCTCCCTAAACCAACACCATGTTGGTCTTCTACTTCTGATGGAAGGGTTGGAGCAAGGCCTTGTGTTTGCCCCAGGGCGACGGCCAGGCTTTCCCAGGTGCAGATGCTGAGAAAGAACAGGCCAGCTCCAGCTCCAGCTGGCTGTCCTCTTCCCAAGAAACCAGTTCTCTGGGAATGACCACAGCTCAACACACCAAACCTGCAAATGCAGGCGCCTCAGACAGCACCAAGAGTCCACCTCAGGTCCCCCTTCTCCCATCCCTTCCCACAAAACACGCAGGACCCCAGCCAATGCCAGGTACGCTCAGAGCCTGACCCTTCATGCCAGCCTCAACAAAGCAGATGGGGCTGTGGGCACCCTCTCCTCTGTGGGGGCCAACAAAATGCCAGCTCAGTACAGAAGAAAACGCCAGCCCAGGAGAACGGAGGCACATCGGTCAGGCTAAACAGCTGAGCTAGAAGGGCAGTCTCCTGGTCCTTCACATCACAAAGGGGAAAACAGACACTCGGAGGGGGCAGTGACTTGTTCAAGGTCACCCAGCAGGTCGGCGGCAGCACCAGGGCCAGAGTGCAGGGCTGGGGCTCTTTCTGTTGCCTGGAGCTGCCGCCAACATCTGGGCAAGAAAGATCAGCCTGAGCCAGTGAGTGAGAAGTGGTGAGAGGAGATGCCGAGGGCCCCTGTGTGTGGGGGAGAGGGTGTCCCTAATTGTGACAGTGGGGCTCACATCCTGCTCACTTGCCTCTCCACCGTCAGGGACCAGGGCCCATCACTGTTCCCTGTACTCCCCAGCCAGGCCCCATCACTACCCTGCCTCCTGACCTCCCACCTCCAGCACCAGCTCCCTGTCCAGTAGGTCACACCCTGACCTAAAGGTCACCTCATCCTGGTGTTCAAGGCTCCACACAAGCCAGAGCCACCCCACCTGTGCAAACCGCTTTATGGTCCTACAGTGCTCTATGCCCAGAGGTGCCTAATAAATGCTTAGTGCACAAAGGCTATATATGAAAACACAGTTAATTTTAAAAGAAGCAGGTCCTATTGTGTTACCTTGTACAGCAATCCCTTAGGAGACTACCATATGGGTTCCTAGGAGGCTGTCCTATTGCTAAACCTTCTTGGAACTCCCCTCTGGAAAGGGGAAGGAGAACAATGAGCTACCATTTACCCCAAGCACAATGACTCTGAGGGAAGGGGCTGAATTCATTTCACAGTGACTTAAGAAATCAGTGACTTAAGTTAAAGACATAATTCTTATGAGAGACAGTATTTGCAAGGTTCACTTTGTTCATCAGACTGGCCTCTTATAAATTTTGAGCAGTGCCACCAAATCAAAGCTCTCCCCCAGATGGGAGGAGACCGGCTCAGAGAGGAGTGAAAAGTGGACCACAGTTCTCATGGCGGCCTGAGCAAGCTGCGGAAGGACAGTGCGTGAATGTCGACACGTGCTCGAACAGAGCCACGCGGACACCGCGTGCATGACAAGGGGCCCAGTCTGTGGGGAAGAGGCAGGTCGTGTTTTACGCATCTCTGTGAGAAACAAAACTGGAGAGTTTATATGAGGGTATGTAGCTGTAAATCCTAGTTTTGTGGGGGTTCCCATTTAAGAAAAAAACCCCACAAAATTAGAAACAAAGAATTGCTCAGGGCACCTTCCATGGCTTCGGAAAGGACCCGAGCAATTGAGGGGTCCTGCAGCTAGCACTTTAGTAGTGTCATGATAAATGTGCCTCTGGGGATCTATGTAAGAAAAATAAAAGAAAAAAGTTAGCAAAAATATTTTGTGTATAAAGAAAAAACAAAACAAAACAAAACCCAAATATGGCATGTGGGTACTGAGGGGCAAATAATGGAAAGAAATGTGGGTTTGGGGTCAGCCAGACCTGGGTTAGAATCCTATCACGTTATAGCTGTGTGACCATAAACAAGTTTCTTAACCTCTCTGAGCCTTAGCAAAATGGAAATAAGGCCACCTACTTCACGAGGCTGTTGTGAGGGTTAAGAAGATGATGGATGCGAAGGGCCCAACACAGAGCCTGAGAGATGTGCTTAATAAGCAGAAACTAATTTATTGATTGACTGGTTATAAGATGTACACAGGCCAGCAGGAGAATTAACAGGAAGTGTGCCAGTGTATGTGGAAGGCGAGGGTAAAATGGTATACGGAGCAGGACTGAAGGGTAACCAGGGTCAGGGAATGTGTGTGCATGGGGGGTGGGGGGCGGTTCACAGATCTACACCCCCTCCCCTGGCCCCTTCCTAGCACATCCCACCTCCTCACTCCCCAGCACACATGGGAGCCTGAGCAGCAAAGGCTTAGCGAGAAGAAAAGGGGAGCTGGGGAGGCCTGGGCGGGCCTCGGGCATTGGCGTCAGAGGACCCACCGTGCCCAGCCTGCCCAGCCTGCCCCACACTCACTGAATGAACTGCAGCCCCTTCTCGATGTCCGCCTTCCGTCTCTGCCTCTCCATCAGTCTCTGGGGGAGAGAGCAGTCTATCAGTTAGTCAGCAGGGGCTGGTGGCTGGTCACAGTCCCCACCCCACTGTGTGCTCTCATTCTCACACTCATCCGCTTTCACAGGTGCCGCTGAGGGCAGTGGCCCATCTCACAGCCTACAAAGACCTTCTGAACCCAGCCACGCAGCTCCTGCCCTCCACACCCACGCCCCGCTGGACTCCGGTGTTGTGCGGGGCCTCTGATGGGTGGGGGGATGCCTGGAGGCCACCTGCCTTTTCTCACCCATGGCTCGGGCGGCAATTCTGCACCAGACACCCCAAGTTCAAGGAGAAAACCTTGTTTTACCAGCAAACTCAGCCCAAGGAGAAGAGATACAGAGGATGCAAAATGATGCCGATGATTAGTTACAAGGTAGCACCAGACACTGGGCCGGGCACTTTGTCTAAGAATCTCTTTGAATCTTTCAACAATGTCATGAGGCAGGTGTCATTTTGTCTCCATTTTACCAAGGTGGAAATAAGCTCAGGGAGCCCCAGGCATGAGCTGGCACATAGGGACCCGAGCAAGGATTTGAACCCAGGCCACCCTCGTTTACCACCAACAGCCCCTCCGCGCAGCCCTCACACACCCGGGAGCCCGCATGGCCCATACCAGACCAGGTAGCATAGTGTGGGCCCCAATTTGGCAAGATGGAGGGAATTTCCCATGTTCTGGATGAGGAAGATAGAGGCTCAGCAAGCCTGAGGACTGGCCTGCTGATGCACAGCAAGTGAATGGTACCAAACACGTGCAGGGAGCCTGCTCGAGACGCAGGGAGTGAAAACTGCTTAAGGAGAAGGGAGGCTCAGGCAGAGCAGCTAGGGTTCAGGTTCCTTTAGGGCACGCCCCCCGGGCGCCGGGAGCTCCTGGCCAGATCTAGACAGCCCACCCGGCTTCCACGACACCATGTATGGACTAGAAGGCCCATTGGAGGTCAGCTTGTCCCACCCAGTGGCAGCCCAGAAGGGATGTGGGCCTTCCCCTGGGTCAGAACCTGAGCCTGGGGCTTCCACCCCCTAGTGGGAAGGGGGCTGGAAGCTGCCTGATCTCAAGCCAGCACTTTCTGTCCAGGCTACTCACGGGCCCCTTCCATGATCACTCTCTCCCCCACCAAATGGTCCCGGAGAGAGGACTACGGGCTATGCTGGGAAGCGGGGAGCTCCATCAGCAGAGGGCTAGAGTGCAGACACAAGCAGGGGCACCAAGATGTAAAAAGGTGTGAAAAACACCCAGCTACTTTGGGGAGGGAGCAAGTGTGTCAAATTAATACCTTCCCAGGCTTCCTTACTTCCTTGTTCTTTTTTTTTTTTTTAAGATTTTATTTATTTGAGAGAGAGACAATGAGAGAGAGCATGAGCAGGGAAAAGAGGGAGAAGCAGGCTCCCTACTAAGCAGGGAGCCCGATGCGGGGCTCGATCCCAGGATCCTGGGATCATGACCTGAGCCAAAGGCAGACACTTCATCGACTGAGCCACCCAGGCGGCCCGCTTCCTTGTTCTTTATTTCCATCTGCATCAACCACGTCCTCACAATCCTGTCTCGTAAGAAGGGTAGGGGTCACTAACCCATTTTACAGATGAGGACAGTGAGGCACAAGGTATGAAGTTTCTTTCCCAAGATCACTTGACCAGTGAGCAGGCAAACAGCCCCGTCAGACCACACACCATGTCCTCGGCCACACTCGGAGTTGTGAGACGCCATGTGGCCATTGCGTTGCTCTGGGCCTCACTTTCCTCCTCTGTGCAGCTTGTCAGCTGACAAGCCCCGCCTGGAAGGGTGGCTGTGAGGCTCTAGAGATAACAAGCGTGGGATCAGGGGAGCTCAGTTCCCCAAATCTCGTTCCTCCTGTGTGTCCTTCCCAGGGAGGGGTGAAGCCACACTGAGTCTTCAGGCTCCCAGAACAGTGCTCTTCACACCAGGGCCTGGGCCATCGCCATGTGCCCACTAACATCTGCTTGCCCGCCGGGGTCGAGGGTCAGGGCTCAGGACTCCGACAGACCTGGGTGGGAATGCTACCACTTAGGCTTGCGTGTGACTGTGACTTTGGGCCTCGGTCTCCTGATGGGGAAAATGGGGCTGATGGTGGCCCCTGCCTCACCGCTGTCGTGAGCACTCAGGAGACACATGGGCAGAGCACCTGGGGCGGGGCGACAGTCCAACCATCCTGGGAACACGCGTCATCCAACCCTGCTCCTCCCTCTTGCAAAAACCTGCAAGTGTGTCCCGGGATGGACACAACTAGGACCCTGTTCTCCCGCAGGAGGCAGGCGGTGATGGCCCTGGGCTGCCTGGGCCTTGCCAGGCACACCCTTTGTTTGGTCTCTCTGTCCTAGGCTTCCCTGTCTGGGACACAAGGGCTCATCCCCCTCACAACCACACGCTCCTCTGGGCCTCCAGCCAGAACGGGCTGTGGTGGCCTTCCTGTCTCCTGGCTTTTGCCCTTGTGGTTCCTTCTACCTGTGCCGCCATCCTCTAAAGGAAACTCCATCCCTCCTTCGAAGCCTAGACCCTCCACAGAGTCTCTCCCCCTCCCTTCGATGAGACCATCATATGCTCAATTCATTCTATTTCCTGGGAGCCTGGGGAGCCACCGACGGCTGAGACCCAGTCCTGGCCCTGCAAGGAAAGCTCACCTGGTGGGAGAGACAAGGGTGTACCTCTCACCATGCAGTGTGGCCCAGCAAGGCCAGGGGACCGGTGAGAGGGGGCCAGACCCCCACAGGCCTAGACAACCAGCACCACAGGGTCACGACCACCAAGCCCTGTCACTCTGACCCGGGTCAGAATCCAGCCCCCATCCCTCCCCACCATTTGGGAGTGTTTCCTGCGCCCAGACAAGCGGACCAGCCTCCTCACTGCCCCCCACCTCCCTGAGGCCAACACGGGGAAGGGGTAGGCTCTCGAGCCCTCAAATCAGACCCTGCCCTCCCCCACGTAGAGCCTCTTGATGACTCGCTTTAATTTCAGCTGATCACGGTTCCCCGCACCGGCTCACGCCGTGTGGGGGCAGTTGGCCTGTTATCTTCCCGAAGCCCGGCTCAGCCTATAGCTCTCTCAGAAGACCACGGTGGTCAGAGAGCAGTGTTCCCATGCAGTCTGAACAGACTTAAGAGCAACAAGCAGTGCCCATATCCATCCCAAGAGGTAATTCTGAAGTCTGAATCCAAAGCCAAGGAAAAAAACATTCCCTGCCCCGGGCGCTATGTAGAAGGTTCCTCACCCGGCCCAGTGTGAATCCTCCTCTCCGACCACCAAAATCCCAAAGCAGCAGCATCGCTGTGTGCATGCACTATGGAGAGGGTTCAAATCCCAGAGCAGGCTACTCTGCCCGCCCTGATTTGCAGTTCCCTGCTTTGTACGGTGGAGATTACAGACAGCACCTACCGACAGGATTACTACAGAGAAGGCACTGATTCCAGGGCCTGGGATACTTAGCAAGTGGTGACTTTTGGATCAGAATTCCTATGCTGGGCATTCAATTCAATATCTGCTATATGCCCATTATATACAGGTGAGAAGGCCAGGGTGCCCATCCTCTACACAGCTCTTCTAACCTACTTAGAGACCTGGAAAGAATATCCCGGCACCTCCACTCCAAACCAGACTTCTGTGGCAAACAGAGGCTGGGATGAGGTACAACAAAGTGGAAACATTTGGGAAACAAAGAGGACCACATTTGAACTGGGTTTTGAAGGGTGAATAGGAGTTGGCTCATTGGCGTCAGCGAGAGAGGCCCTTCTGACAGGCTGCATCCAATTGTTTATGAAATCCCTGTCATCTCCCCCATTTTATCTGATCCTGACCAATGACCCTGGGGCTGGGCCGTTCTGGGACCCACATTTTGAGAGACGAGGAAAGTGAGGCTCAGCCAGCACGCGGGGGCCCAGCCTGGAACTACTGATTTTATACCAGTAAAAACACTGTCGCTCTCCCTCCTGAAAGGCACAGTAGAGGTGGAACTGCTCGGTAACCTTCCTAGGCACCTGAGCCCGCGCTTGGTGTTTGTGAATACTCGTGGGGCCCAGAAAACGCAGATGTGTCTGTGGGGCGATTCGGGGGGGAAGACTTCTCTGTGTGAAAATATTATGCTTCTTCCAATGTCCTGTTCTAGGGTCTATTATTGACCATGCTCGAGTCCTTCTCTTGAGTGTAAAGGCCCTAGGCCAGGGCTGGCAAATAGATTTCATCTCATAAGCAATGCTGCCAGGCTGGTAGAGGTTGGTAGGGCTGCCCCAAGGGGCTGGGTCCTAGTGATGCTTAAAGAAAGAGTACCACCATGTGCAAGATCGGCCATAATAAACTAGGGATGCCCAGTAGAGATGCATATGCCTCAGGCCTTCACACACCCCCTCCCCAGTAAGAGTACAACCACTGCTAAAATTCTCAGTAATACAAAAGTAACACCAAGCCGGAGGCCCAGTCTTATGGGGGCCCAGGATGCAGAGGAAACCACCATCCCCCCCTCCTTTGGGAAGATTTTTCTGACTCCCGTAATGTATTGAGTTAGTCTCCTCGTGCCAAGGGCAGAGATAGCCCCAGAAAGCCAGGGTATAATTCAGTCCAACCAACATCCATGACCTTCCTACTCAGTGCTAGGCATGGGGGCAGGGGAGATACAAAACGAATTGGTAGCTCAGGCCCAGCCCCGCCCTCCAGGAACTCCTGGTCCAGCGGGAGGGAAAAGACAGGTAAGCCACCAGCTGTGGTGCAGGCTAGTAGTGGGTGCAAAGGGCCTGGGGCCTGAGAGGAAGGAGAGGTGCGTCCATTGGGGGAAGCCAGGGAAGGCTCTGCAGGAGGTGCTCCTTGAGCTGGATGTGAAGGAGAATGAAGGTTTCTTGGGTAGCTTGGGAGAGAAGGGACAGTTCTTACAGGACACCTGTCCATAAACATGCGCACTGAGACTGATCTGAACCCCCCAATTCCCTGTGGCATCCTGCAATCTGCCCAGCTATAATGGGGAAGCCCAGGCCCCAACCCACTCCGAGGCTGCCAACAGGGGTCAGGCCTGGCCCACAGCTAGGAGAAAGCCAGAGGGTCAGGTGGCAGCAAGGGAAGGAAACCCACATTTCCTGGGTGCCCACCGTGCACCAGATACTGGGCTTACCTCCCCCTGATCGAAGGGCCTTCTGCTGGTAGCTCCAGTGATCCTTGCTAACGACAGGAAGGGCACCGACCACCCAAACAGCTGCGTAGTCTGGTACCAGATCTGGCTTTGCCCGGCCGTGCCCATCCCAGAAAACAAACTACAGAGCACTTGCTAAGTGCCAGATGCCCGGATGGAAGGGCAGGTAAAGTATAAAGCACACCGTCTGGAAAGGAAAACCAGAGAGTCTACCAGACAGTGGCCCTGGGCGAGCTGGGGGAAGTGGGCAAAGCACAACCATGCCCTCAATTCTGTCATTAAATGTGAGTGGCTTTTCCACTGGGCCAAGTCCTGCTCTGGGTGCAGGGGACTCGGCCATGACAGAAACAAAATCCCTGCCCTCGAAGGGCTCACCGTCCAGCCGGGAAACCAGGCGGCAGGGGCACTCTACAACATGAAGAAAAAGGAGCTTCAGTGGACCCATCCATCCATCCACCTGTGCATCGAGCCCTTAAGGGATTCCTTCAACGTTCTAGGCCCTAGCAATTAACAAAGGTGACAAAATCTCTCCTCTTCCAGAGTGTCTGTTCTGGTTGGAGGAGAGATATGACAAATAAATGCATAATGGAACACAGGAAGAATACATATAGTGAAGGAAAAAATAAGGTGATAGAGTGACAGGATGCTATAATTATATAGGGGACTCAGGGAAGGCCTTCTTGACAGTTGAACAGAGATCGAAATGATGGAGGAGCAAGCCGTGTGGGGAAAAGTGTTCGGGCAGAAGGAACAGTGAGTGCAAAGATCCTGAGATAGAGATTGATTGGTGTATTTGAGGAAGAGCAAGGAGGCCAGCGTGGACGGAGCAGAGTGGGCAGTGGGGAGAGTGGAGGATGGGCAGCTCAGAGAGATTAGCAGGGAAGACCATACATATGGTCTCGTCTGTGGGGCAAGGACTGTGGCTTCCCCCTAAGTAAGATGAGAAGTCACAGGAAGTGTTTTTTTTTTTTATAAAGATTTTATTTATTTATTTGACAGAGAGAGAGACAGCGAGAGAGGGAACACAAGCAGGGGGAGTGGGAGAGGGAGAAGCAGGCTTCCCGCGAAGAAGGGAGCCCAATGCGGGGCTCGATTCCAGCACCCTGGGATCATGACCTGAGCCAAAGGCAGACGCTTAACGACTGAGCCACCCAGGTGCCCCGTCACAGGAGGTTTTGAACAAAAAAGCAGCTCTGTGTCTGGCTTTGTCCTACATGAAAACGAGTCATCATTAAATAAACGCTATTTATTTAAGTTTCACCACAACCCCATCAGGCAGGAAAATAGTGCTCCAAGAGGCTAGGAAAGTTGTTCAAGGCCGCATAGTGATCCTGGAGCCTGGGTTCAAAGGGCGTGGGGAGATGGGCATTGGACAGCCTCGTTAACAATGTGCCAAGCTGGGGTGCCTGGGTGGCTCAGTCGGTTAAGCGTCTGACTTTGGTTATTTAGCAGAGGAGATTTCTTTTTTTTTTAAAGAGCTTTAATCGTTTATTTGAGACAGAGAGAGCAAGCACAAGTGGGGGGCAGGGCAGAGGGAGAGGGAGAGGGACAGAGAGAATCTCAAGCAGACTCCACATTCAACATGGAGCCCGTCACAGGGCTCGACACAGGACTCCATCCCACGACCCTGAGATCATGGCCTGAGCCGAAACCAAGAGTCAGACGCTTAACCAACTGAGCTACCCAGGGGCCCCTAAGCAGAGGAGATTTCTTTTTTTTTCTTTTTAAAGATTTTATTTATTTGACAGAGAGAGACACAGCAAGAGAGGGAACACAAGCAGGGGGAGTGGGAGCTGAAGGCAGATGCTTAATGACTGAGCTACCCAGGTGCCCCTAAGTAGAGGAGATTTCTTTTTTTTTTAATTATTTATTTTTTTTTTTTTTAAAGATTTTATTTATTTATTTGACAGAGAGAGAGATAGCGAGAGCAGGAACACAAGCAGGGGGAGTGGGAGAGGGAGAAGCAGGCTTCCCGCCGAGCAGGGAGCCCGATGTGGGACTCGATCCCAGGATCCTGGGATCATGACCTGAGCCGAAGGCAGACGCTTAACGACTGAGCCACCCAGGCGCCCTTTAATTTTTTAAAGATTTTATTTATTTATTTGACAGAGAGAGACACAGCGAGAGCAGGAACACAAACAGGGGGAGTGGGAGAGAGAGAGGCAGGCTTCCCGCCGAGCAGGGAGCCCGACGTGGGGCTCCATCCCAGGACCCTGGGATCATGACCTGAGCCGAAGGCAGACGCTTAACGACTGAGCCACCCAGGTGCTCCAGCAGAGATTTCTAAGCAAAGTATGGAATGTGTGGCATGGGTCCTCCTTACTGCTTATAGTAAAACAAGAGAAAAGAGATGAACTGAAGAAGGAATTGTTAAACAAAAGGAATCAGAACTTGAAGAACTGGAAAATGCTCAGCCTATCCTTATCGCAAAAAAATGAGGACATGTGTCCTGAAGAGAACACTAAGGATGTGGCTGAACAACCATTTGACAAGGAGATGAGTATGGGTATGAACCACATATCAACTCAGCTATCAGCAGAAGTCAGAAATAGAGATGGGATTATAGCAGCAGAAACACTACCAGTTAGAACCAGAGGGGACAGAGAAAACTGGATGACAGAATGCAGGAAAGCTGCTGGACTTCTTGGATTCTACAGGACTGGACCATAGAGCTCTTTGGAGGCAAACATGCTTTATCCTTCAAGAAAAGGGAAGTTTGACCCTGAGTCACAGATCATCAGAGCTGCCTTGATGGGGCCACCAATTCCTTTTCAGAGCTGTGGGGGGGGGGGGGGTGACCCACTGGCAGAGCTGTGGGGGGGTGTGCTGTACTCCGGTGGGCCAGCAAGGAGGAACAGCAAGTCAAAGATGATTCTCAAGCCTTTAAATCAAATGGAATTTGCCCCAGTGGGTTTTAGACTTGCTTGGGCCCGTCACTTCTCTCTTCTTTCTGAATGATCCCTTTTGGAATGGGAATGTCTATTCTTTGCCTGTCTCACCATTGATTTTTGGGAGCACATAACCTGTCTGGTTTCACAGGTTCACAGCTGGAGAGGAATTTACTCCGGATGAATCTGCCTCCAGTCTCGCCCAGACCTGATTTAGATATTTAGATGAGACTTGGGACTTTATAGTTGATGTGAACGAGTTAAGACTTTGGGGGCTGTTGGGATGGAATGAATGTATTTTGCATCTGATAAGAACATGAATTTGGGGGGGCAAGGGTCAGAATTTATACACTGAATGTTTGTGTCCCCCCAAAATCATATGTTGAAGCCCTAACCCTCTTTATGACTTTGGAAATAGGGCCTCAAAGGAGGTAATTAAGGTTAAATGAGGTCATAGGGTGGGGCCATAGTCTGATAGGGTTAGTGTTTTTATTTTTTAATTTTTTTTAAAGATTTTATTTATTCATTTGCTAGAGAGAGAGAGCATGGGTGAGAGAGAGTGAGCGAGAGTACAAGCAGGGGGAGCTGCAGGCAGAGGGAGAAGCAGGCTTCCCCACGAGCAGGAAGCCCGATGCGGGACTTGATCCCAGGACCCTGGGATCATGACCTCAGCCGAAGGCAGCCGCTTACCTGACTGAGCCACCCAGGCATCCCAGGGTTAGTGTTTTTATTAGAAGAGACACCAGAGAGCTCTCCCTCTCTCCCTGCCCACACAGGGAGGAAAGGTCACATGAGGCCACAACGAGAAGGCAGCCATCTGCAAGCCAGGAAGAGAGTTCCCATCAGAAACTGAATCTGCCAGCACCTTAATCCTGGCCTTCTAGCTTCCTGACCTGTGAGAAAATAAATTTCTGTTGTTTAAGCCACTCAGTCTATGGTAGTTTCTTTTTTTTTTTTTTTTTAAGATTTTTTTTTTTTTTTAATTTATTTGAGACAGAGAGAATGAGAGAGAGAGAGCACATGAGAGGGGGGAGGGTCAGAGGGAGAAGCAGGCTCCCTGCCGAGCAGGGAGCCCGATGCGGGACGCGATCCAGGGACTCCAGGATCATGACCTGAGCCGAAGGCAGTCGCTTAACCAACTGAGCCACCCAGGCGCCCAGTCTATGGTAGTTTCTTATAGCATCCCCAACAGACTGAGACAATGGTTAAAAGAGCATTTGTTCTCAGCTGAAGAGGGAGATGAGTTCCTTGAGGGTGAGGATAGGGGTGGGGCATGCTTGGTCACTGCACCTGGTGGAAGAGCAAGAAGCATGTAAATCAAACAAATCTTACCTCTTTTTAAAGAAAAAAGTGCAAGGAAAAAAAAAAAAGAAGAAAGGAAGGAAGGAAAAAAGTCCAAGGAGAAAACAGGCCCAAGACTCCCCCAGGATCCCGCTGCCAGGCGGGGCAGTCCCCTCTTCCCTACTCTAGGTCCATGTTCTTATAATTTGGGAATTGCAAGCTAGACTTACCTCAAATCTCAAATGGCTCTTCCCAGAAATATAGCCATGAATTAAGGAACCAGCAAGAAACAATTCCCTCAGCATGGCAGCACAGTATGGGACCACATACCCAGGTTCACAAGCAAGTTCAAATCCAAGCCCTGTTCCTTAGTAACTGTACACAAGTTGCTTCATTTCTCGTGTTTCACTTCCCTCATCTCTAAAACAGGGACACTGGTACCTCCTTCTTCTTTTTAAAAGATTTTATTTATTTACTTGATAGAGAGTGAGAGTGGGCCTGAGCGCGTGAATGGGGGAGGAGCAGAGGGAGAAGCAGAGCGGGGAGTCAAAGTCAAAGTCCCAACTCCAGGCTTGATCCCACCACCCCGAGAGCATGACCCCAGCCGAAATCAAGAGTCCCATGCCTAACCCACAGAGCCACCCAGGCGCCCCAAGAATACTAATACCTTCTTTACGGGGTTGTTGTGAAGATTCAATGAGATGCCAGGCCTGGAATAAGCACTTAATATCAACCATGACTATTGTAGGATCATTATGATTACTTAAAAAGAGGCGCAAAGAACATAAACAGGAAATCCACAGGAACTACGAGTCATGAAGAAAAGACACTCGAACTCACTGATAAAAGAACCACAGGATAAACAAGACGCCCCTTTGCCCCTCTGAGACTACTGTGATTGGCCAGCCTGGTTCATGCAGGCAGAGGCGTGGGCACTCTCCAATGCCACAAGGACACTGCGCGCGTGGACTGGCAGCATTTCCGTGAAGCAGTGTGGCAACATCCACCAAAAAGAGCAAGGCAGCCAGTCGCCCGTCATCCTCCCCAGCACAGCCCCCAGACTGTTCCCTTCCCAGTCATTCCGCTGAACCTGCACTGGACTCAGCCAATCATAATGGTCCTTTTACTTGCCGGTGATTGGACTAGGCAAGGGCACATGACATCATCCCGGCCAATGAGAGAGGAGGGGAAGTCTGCCAAGGGGTTTCTGGTTTTCTTCACACTTAAAAAAGGACCGAAGCCGTAATTCCTTTCCTGCCGCCGTATGACAGCGTGTAGTGGGACGCACGCACTGGCCATGGCGGGGCAGAGAGACAGACCAAAGCCGTTGAATGTGTCTGACCCCTAAATTAGCTGATCCTGGAACTGCTCTGCCTCATTTATCACGTGAAATTATAATAAACTCCCGTTTTGAGGTAGGAATTCGGTTACTTGCAGCCTAAAGCCTTCAACATGATAAAGCGCCCTTTCCTTTTGACCCAGAAACTTCACTTCCAAGAATTTAATCTACTAAAATCCTTGTACAAGGACTCAGTTGTATTTGTACAGGATGTATTTTTTTTTAAGAGTGAAAAACTAGAAGGAACTTTAATGTCCACCAGCAGAGAATTAATCCACTGAGGTATAGTATACCCTACCATGGAATGCAATGCAGCTATTCAATCTATTACATGCCTTGTCATGGAGATGCCGCCATTCATAGCTGAGAAAGAAAAAAAAGCAGCAGATTCCACAACATTCTGTGTTGTATGATCACATCTGTGTGCAGTGTGTGTTTACATCAAGAGGACGTTTGAAAGGTAGTCTCCAATCTAACTGGTTCTCTCTGGGGACTGGGATCTGCCAAGGGGCAACAGGACACAGAACACTTTCTGCTTTATGGACCTCAGCATGATTTGGATTTTTTTTTTTTTTTTAAGATTTATTTATTTATTTATTTGACAGAGAGAGAGACAGCGAGAGAGGGAACACAAGCAGGGGGAGTGGGAGAGGGAGAAGCAGGCTTCCCCGCGGAGCAGGGAGCCTGATGCGGGGCTCGATCCCAGGACCCTGGGATCATGACCTGAGCCGAAGGCAGACGCTTAACGACTGAGCCACCCAGGCGCCTCTGATTTGGATTTTTTGCACAGAGCAAGTATTAACCTTGTAATCTAAAATACAAAATGAGATGACTGACTTGAGGCCAACCTGGTAGGGCAGAGGCCAAGTGGGAACCAGAAGCCTGGTTTCAAACCCAGTGTTTCCAGGTCTGCCCAAGTGTCCATGGGCTGTTCTTCCAGGAGAAAGACCAAACCACTGACCTGAAAACCATGATGGAAGCATATTTTTTCTTTTTCTTTTTTTTCACTCACTTTTTTTTTTTTAAGATTTTATTTATTGGGCGCCTGGGTGGCTCAGTCGGTTAAGCGACTGCCTTCGGCTCAGGTCATGATCCTGGAGTCCCGGGATCGAGTCCCGCATCAGGCTCCCTGCTTGGCAGGGAGTCTGCTTCTCCCTCTGACCCTCCTCCCTCTCATGCTCTCTGTCTCTCATTCTCTCTCTCTCTCAAATAAATAAATAAAATCTTAAAAAAAAAAAAGATTTTATTTATTTATTTGACAGAGAGAGAGATAGCGAGAACAGGAACACAAGCAAGGGGAGTGGGAGAGGGAGAAGCAGGGGGAGTGGGAGAGGGAGAAGCAGGCTTCCCGCCGAGCAGGGAGCCCAATGCGGGGCTCGATCCCAGGACCCTGGGATCATGACCTGAGCTGAAGGCAGCCGCTTAACCGACTGAGCCACCCAGGCGCCCCTTTTCCCTCACTTTTGAGAAGAGTTTGATGATGACAGAATTTCAGAGATTCAGATCTTCATCAGACCAGGAAGGGACTGCACCAGCCTCTTCAAAATCTCAACGCCTAGGCCCCGTCCTTGGTACAGAGCAAGTGCCCCATTAATGGTGGTAAAAGAAATGGATCAATGAATCAATTCATCCAACCCAGGCATTATATAGATAAGAATGAATGAGTTGAATAAATTAAAAAAAAATGGACACTGAAATAATCAAGTAATAATAATAGTAACATTTGCTGAGGGGCTACCACGTGCCAGGGGCTAGCATGATCTCTCTCTCTTTTTGGCATGTCATGATCTCTTTATACATGATACCTTCCAGCACACCCTGTGAGATAGCCTATCATCCGAATTTTGCAGAGGAGAAAAGAGAGGCACAGAGAAGTTACGTGACTTCCCCAAGGTCACACAGCTGGCACATGGTAGAGCTCAGATTTAAATCCCATCAGCCTGGCCCCGGGGCCCACACACATCACCATCTCTGTTGCCCATTAAGCAATCAGACCCAGCCCTAGGACCCCTCAACCTGTCATCATGCTCAAGTCTCCCCCACCCCCAAATAATTCCCTCCCCTGATCCTGAATCCCCTTCTGAATAATGCACAACCTCTCCTCCTTTTCTTGGTCACATTTTGTGAAATAGTAGTCTACAGTCTCTACATCCTCACCTCCCCATACTCCATTCTCCCCATACTCCATGCTCCATCTCTACATACTCCAATCCCCAAATCTCAGCAGCCCCCCTTCCACTCCACCAAAGGTGATTGCCAAGGGTCCCCCCCCATCCCAGGGACCTCCTGGTTGCTGAGTCCAGCAGAGGGACAGTTTGTCACTCGCCTTTTTCGGGACTCTTGGCTGCAACTGCCAGGTCCTTCTCACACCTCTCTGATCGGTCCTGTTCTGTTAGGAGTTCTTCTTCCTCTGCCCAGGTCTCAAGACCAATGCGTCCGAGCTTCCGTTTAAGGGACAGTGCTCCTGCTCTCCTCACTCTGCATGCTCTCCCCAGATGAGCTCTTACGTTTCATGATCTCATGAGTCATGTCGATGACTCACAAATCTGTTCCTCCCGCCAGGCTTGCCCCCTCCCCAATATTTCATATTCATGTCTCTTACCCTCTGAGTGGTGCTACCTAGATGTCCAACACACAGGCTACTTAGGACCTCCATGCTTTTCCAAATCCTGGGCCCTCTACCTGGAATGCCCTCTCCTCACACACGCACCTACCCAACTCCTATTCATCTGTTAAGACCCAGCTCGGATGCCTCCGTGCCCAGAAAGTCCTCCCTGGTGCCCATCCCAGTTGGGTGCTCCTCCAACTTAACCGTATTCCAAACTTAACTCAGCAGCATCTCCCCTGCTCCTACTCCTCCTCCATTTCCCCCAAACTCCAGTCATAGCTCCAACTGCCATCCTGTTCTCAGTCCCCAGTTCCTTCCACCTTTACCTCTGAAACAGTTCTCCACTCTGCAGCTCCTCCCACCATCTCCATGACCACAGCTCCCAGGCCCTCAGCTTCTCCTGCCAACAGCCTCCAACAAGCCCCCTCCAATCTGCTGCCATTTGGTGGTCGAGGATATTTGTCCAACACATATATCAATGTCACTCCCCTGCTCAAAACCCTTCCAGGTGCACACATGCACACACACAGATGAATGCAGTTGTTGTTTTTTTTTTAAGGTGAAAACTGAGTAAGCTCTATAGGCTCTTAACGTACCAGTACCGATTTTCTGGTTTTGATACCCCTATATACCATCATCAGGGGAAGCTGCGTAAAGGGAACTCTACTATTTTTGCTACTTCCTGTGGAAAAAAGTTGAAAAACAAACAAAACCTTCGTGACACCCACTACCAGAAGGACAAAGGCCAAGCTGCTCATCCCGGACACACAGTACTGTAGGGAGTGCCTGGCCTCCCCTCCAGCCCCATGGCTGGCCTGGAAGCTTACCCGCTGACAATGTCAGACCCAAGCCCCCCGCTCTGTCTGGAACAACCCTCACACCCACTGCTTCCTTCCCACCCCAGCTAGCGCCCAGTGCTTCTTTAAAGCCCAGCTGAGGTGGCTTCTCTAGCAGGAAGACTCTTGCCCCAACCCCCAGCCTAACGCAGCACCCGAAGCTCACCACAACCATTGCGCTTACCCTAGTTAACCAACAGTGTGTGCTTATGTCCCCATCTCTCCCTAAACTATGAGCCCCGTGAAGGAAGAAGCTGCACCCGATTCATCTCTGGGCCGCACACAGGAGCAGTGAAGATGCTGATTTCAATCCTTTATTAAGGTTTTTCTCTTACCTGGTAAGAATTTTAAATAGAATACTTAATTCTCTGGGCCCCTCGGTGGCGCAGTCAGTTAAGCGTCCGACTCTTGGTTTCAGCTCAGGTCATGATCTCAGGGTTGTGAGATGGAACCCTGCACCGGGCTCTGAGCTCGGCAAGGAGTCTGCTAACATTTCTCTCTCCCTCTGCCCCTCCCCATTCTCTCTCTCTCTCTCAAATTAATAAATAAATCTTTAAAAAATTTCACAACACCCCATAAGAAGGTACTATTATCATCCCCATTTTACAGATGAGGAGACCAAGGCACAAGGAGGTAAACTAACCTCCAAGGGCCACACAGGTTGTAAGTGACAGAGTGGGAACTTGAACCCTGGCAGCTGGGCTCTGGAGCCCACACACTCTCACCTCCCAACTCAGAGGTGCTTCCTCCCCCATCCCCACAGGCTGCCTCCAACCTCATCCCCCACTCCACCTGCCTGGCCCTCCCGTACCCCAGGATTCATGGAAAAGGAGCAGTCGGTCCAGACTGCAGACTTGCCACACACCGCGTGAACACTACCTGAGGTTACGTCATCTCCAAAGATGCCTGACACTTCTCCTGACTCGCCAGGCCCTCACAGCTCGCTCAGAGACCAGCAAAGGTTCCATTCCACCGTCCTCGACCTCACTAGTCAGAATTCCAGGTCAGCATTGATCCCTTCCCCAGAGGCTTGGTGCACCCTGTCTGTCCACCTGAGGACCCTCTGCTCCAAGGAGGTCGAGGAGGGGTCTGGGCTCATTTCTGGAGCTTATGTGTTGGGTGTCATGTACCTTTTATGGCAAGGGTTTTGAACCTGGGGCCCACGGCGAGAATTCAGGGGGCCATGAACTGGGATGGGAAAAAACATTTACAAGTTCTTTTCACGAACCCCTAGCTGGCATTTAGCATTCCCTTCAATTCCGAATGCAGGCAATACGCCGCAGTGGTGCCGCGCTAGAAATCGCAGCTCTTTCCCTGTCACATTTCAGCTACTGTCGGCACAACAAAATACTGTTCCCGCTCGTCACAACTTCAAAATTATGGTGCTTAGATTAGACTCACTGCCAGATCTTGTTTTACAGTGAGTGCATTGATAGAAGAGCCCGGCTACAGTTCAGGAGAACTGGCTTCCTTTGCAATCCTGTGTATTTTACTTTATGCAATTAAAAACAGGATTCTGAGGGCACCTGGGTGGCTCAGTTGGTGAAGTGTCCAACTCTTGATTTCGGCTCCTCCAAGGATCGAGCCCCTTGTCGGGCTCTGTGCTCAGCGGGGAGTCTGTTTCTCCCTCTGCCCCTCCCCCTGCTCATGCTCGCTCTCTCTCTCTCAAATAAATAAATGAAATCTTTTAAATAAATAAAAAATAAAAACAGTATTCTGAAAAGGTGTTCATGGGCTCCCTCAGCCTGCCCAACGGGTCTGCAATGCAGAGACGATTTAGAAGCCCTGTCCTAAGGAATCATGTTTATCCCTACCACAATCTCAAAGGCAGGTGCTATTATCCCCACTCCCCACTCTCCACAGAAAAGCTAGGCTTGGAAAAAAAAGTCTTAAACAGGGATGCCTGGGTGGCTCAGTCGTTAAGTGTCTGCCTTCAGCTCAGGTCATGATCCCAGGGTCCTGGGATCGAGCCCCGCATCGGGCTCCCTGCTCCCCGCGAGCCTGCTTCTCCCACTCCCACTGCTTGTGTTCCCTCTCGCTGTCTCTCTCTGTCAAATAAATAAGTAAAATCTTTAAAAAAAAAAAAAGTCTTAAACAGAAGTGCGGCTTGGGGAGTCTCTGACCTGCCCAAGGCTACCCAGCAGCTGAGGAAGAAAGCTAGCGGTACTAACACTGCGTCAGGCTCCCCCAGAAACCACCTCAAGGAATGACCTCAAGAAATGGACCGCCCACAGGCCTCAGCAACTTGCAGTGTGTTTTCTTTTAGCTACCTTGAACAGAAACCAAAGTTCAGGAAACTTCCCTCAGGCCTCCCCCAAGGCCCCACTCTAAGCCAAACCAATCGGCAGAGCATAACCCCTCCCCACCTGCAGAGCTCCGGTTACAAAGCGCTTTTTTGTCTTCCGCTCACGGCTACTTGGGGGCCACACTGCATGGGAAGGGTTCAAACCCACAACTCTGTCTCCAGGGGTCCGGGAGACCTGGTTCCAATCCCAGCACAGCCCCGCCCTAGCTTTGAGGGCACCTCTCTGAGCCTCGGTTTTGTCATTTGGGAGATGGAGCTAATCATATACCCACCCTGCAAGACGATTTTGAAAATGTACACAGCATGCCCTTGACCCCCGTATCCAAGAGGAGATCAAACATTTGTGTTTCTCCTGCAGCCATACTGTTATACAGCACCTGGCTACTTACAAAATTACCCCGTAAGTGCTTTCTGATCAGTCAACACCAATTCCTTTTCAGTTTCTATCTATCTAGGCTGTTCTTTTTTGGCAAGAGCTCTTCCGGACACCCCGCTACTATTACTCATTTATTCAACAAATAACCACAGAGCACCTTTATGTGCCAGGGGCTCTGCTACATGATGGGGGAGCGAGGTTAATAGAGTCCCTGACCTTGTGGGACATGAGGTCCAGGCGTGGGAAGACAAACAGGCCAATGTTAAATGCACATGACAAGTAAAGCTACAGAGAAGAGTTACAAGCAAACTGAAATCGGAAATGTGGCAGGGAGTGATGGCCCTTCGGGGAGGCGGCATTTAAGAGAAACAAGAAGGAGCCCGCCATGGGAACGTAGAAGGTAGGTAAGCGTGCACCAGCAGAGGGTCCAGCAAAGGTAATGGCCCTGAGGTGGGAACAAACTCGGCATGTTCGAGGAAAAGACAGAAGGCCAGTGTGACTACAGCACTGGAAGTGAGGGCAAGCCGAGTAGGAAGCAAGTTTCGACGGGACGGGTAAGGCTGGTTAGAAAGCTACCTGCAGGCCAGACTGGGGAGCCAGCACTGCATTGCATTCTGTGTGTGTCAGGAAGCCACTGGAAGCTTTTCAGCAGAGGAGTGACAAAGTCCCATTTAAATCTTGAGAAGATCCGTCAGGCTGCTGCATTGAGGGTAGATTAAAAGAGGGGAAGCTGGGAGAAGTGTTAGCAAGCTACTGCAGTGGTCTGGGCCCAGATCAAGGTAGGCAGTGGAGAAGATTCAGGAACATTCTGGAGGTTATGGCTACCATAAGCATGCTGTCACACCAGTGGTCTTTATAGTTTTCAAATTCTCTTCATTTGAGTCTCACAGCACACCCAGGGAAGATGGGACTGAATCAGTGAGGCCATTTCACAGAACAAGAGACTGAGGCCAAGAGTGACAATATGATTGTG
This sequence comes from Halichoerus grypus, assembly GCF_964656455.1. Lineage (NCBI taxonomy): Eukaryota > Metazoa > Chordata > Mammalia > Carnivora > Phocidae > Halichoerus > Halichoerus grypus. The sequence continues at coordinate 171,588,925 of NC_135717.1, read as the reverse complement.
CCCCAGAACACGCAGCTAGTGTGTGCTGGAGCTGGGAATGAAACTGAGGACTTTGGACTCCCTGCCCTAAGTTCCTCTGCCTGCAGGCAGACAGGGCATGACACCGAATGCTCCAGAGAACAAAAGCATAGATGAACCTCTGTAAACCCCAGCAGGGTCAGCCTCAACCTCCCCTGCAGCCCTCACAGCAAGTGATCAATGGATGCTCGCTGGCTGTCCCCAGCACTTCGGAAGACATGGCTCTCAGTCCCAGGGAATGTGGGACCTTCCCTTTCCAAGTCACAGTGTGGACAGGGTAGGAAGAGCTGGAGGGCGGGTGACCCCTCCACTTTCTTCTTCTGCAAAACAGGGACTTCTTGCCTTTTAAAGGAGTGTCAAGAGGATTCATGAGAATACGGGCCAAAGCACAATACAAATGATAGATAATTGAGATTTCCAGAGAGATAAGAGCTTCATGGAGACTAAAAGAACTCGTGGGGCGCCTGGCTGGCTCAGTCGGTAGAGCACGCGACCCCTGATCTCGGAGTCGTGAGTTTGAGCCCCACATTGGACGCAGAGATGACTGACTGACTAAACAAAATACCTTGAAGGCACCTCTCTTGCAGAGCGGCAAAGACCTTGGGCTCGGGAATGCAAAATGCCTGGCCCCCTCTGACCCCCTGAGTCCCGGCTCCACCACAGGCTGGTGATCTTGGACCCTGTCTCCTCATCTGCAAGATGGGGCTGCTAAAACTCGTTCCTGCCTCAGAGAGTTGTTGAGTGGATTCAGGCAGAGAAGGCCCAGAAAGTGCCAAGCACAGGGCCGGCACACGGCAGCCTTAAGTACGTGGTGGCTGGTGCCCCGAACGGCCACTGCTGCCACCAAGCTCGGGGTGGGGGCCCGGGACCCGCGGCTGGACTGAAGTCGGCCACAGCCAGCTTCTGAACGCAGCAGTGGCCCCCGCAGCCTGACGGGGAAACGGTGCTCACACCCCTGCAGAAGCCATCAGGGCGCTAGCCGAGAAACAGACTTCCTAGGGAAATAAATAAGGCAGGAAGGAGCCCCGTAGCTGGTGATGACAGAGAAAGGAAAGCGAGCCCGTTTTCTGTGGGCCATTAAACATGATGAAAGGAGCTGGCTTCTGTGGGGGCTCCTGGGAGCTGACACGTAGCAGTCACTTCATCAGCCCAGGCTGAGGCTCCTGAGGCTCCGGCTTCGGCTTGCAGCCAGACTTCCTCAGAGGACACCTCCACCTCTGCCACCTGAAGTTACCACTGCCCGCCTGGTCACTCCCTCCGCCCCGTCCTTCCCAGTCCCTAGTCCCACGCGGAGCCAACTCAAGAGCCAGGCTGCCTGGCTCTGCTCTCCAGCTCTGCCACTTAACCTCCCTTGACAGTTTCTTCATCTGTAAAATGGGGACAATTACAGTGCTTCCCTGTACGGCTGCTGTGAAGGTTAAGGAAGCTCATCTAGGAAAAAAGCACTCACAACAGGGCCGGGCTATAGGAAATGCTGGCTTGGGTAACGGCTACATGATTAAAAATTTTAAAACCCCTCCACGTGTAGTTCCTCTCATCTGACTCTCCTGCCCTGATTCCCGGGCACTGGGCTTCTCCCCACAGGTCACCATCACACACCATCAAACCGCAGGGCTTATTTTTAGAAAGGGAAATTTGGGGCCAGAGAGCCCAAGGGACGTGAACTCATGCCTGTCCCCCACTCGTGGCAGGACCAGATGACCTGCCGCTTCCTTCTTCACACTGCCCTGCCTTTGCCCGGCTCACTGCCTCTCCTCAGGATGCCTTCTCTGGCCTTTCTGAACCCACCTCCCAAATGTTCAAATGGCACTTCTAGGAAGACCTTCACCCCAGAGACAAAAAAAAAAACAAACCACCCTTCCTCCCCTACACTGGAGTATAATTCAATATGACAACACGTTGGCTGAATGTGTCCTCCCGGCACCTCCACTGGGGCCTGGGGCACAGGAGGTGAATCAGACCCAGTGTCTGCCCTTGGGAAGCTCAGGTTAATCACCCATATCGTTCTCCTTTCCAAAGGACAAGCTCCTTCAAGATGTCGAGCGAGGCACCCTTAGGCACTGAGGAAGTGAACTTAGATTCCACACTCAGAGCCCAGTCCTCCTTCACCACCATTCTGCCTTCTCCAGGCATGCTTCCAGAAATCTCCTAAGTCCTTTCACTGGGCCAGCCCCGTGAGGCCCTGGGATATAAGGGAGTTCAGTAAAACTCCCCCACCCCCATTGCATTTACCAAATCAGACTGTCCTGGTCTCTGTTCTTTGTCTACACATTTGAAATGGAGGTGAGCCAATTCTGACACCAATCCTGATGTAGTACACTCAACAGTCACATACGCCTGGGTTCCAATCCAGCTGGCTGACATCGGGCCAGCCACATGAATCCTGCATTCCTCAGTTTTTCCATCTGTGAAATGGAGATAAAAATGCCCACCCCCCTCATGGAACCACTGTAAGAGTCAGAATATCCGTCAGCCTCCCGGCACAGAAGCAACTATGGCCAGCCCAGGAATTCCTTTCCTCTTCTCTCCCCCAGCCAAACCTCCCCATTCTGTCAAGCTCAAGATCCACTTGCCGGAGGAAGCCTTTTCTAACTTTTCCAGGTTACCCTAAGAGCTCTCTCTTCTGCTCCCTCCCACTGCATTGACTCCAGTACTGAGCATGTCTTGGTCCTCTCATGGGTTCTACTAGAGTTGACTTTCTCTTCCCAGCCAGAATCTAGGTGACAAACTCAACCCCAAGCCTGCCCCACAGCATCTCACCATGCTCATAGAAGGCGTTCAAAATCTAACTTGCTAAGGCGGCCCAGGCCTCTGGGAAAGGCTGAAGATTTGGAGTCTGAAAACTAAGTGGGAATCCTAGCTCTGCTATGTGACTTTCCAGGGGGACACTCGATTCTAGAAGCCTCAGGTTTCTCATCTGGAAAATGAGGATTGAATAATGTCTACCTGACATGGTTGCTATGGAGCGCAGATGAGCCGGCATATGTGAAAGCCCTTTTGTTATACACTAAAAAGTTCTATTTAAGGGATTATTATTTTCAGAGTCTCAAATCCAAACCTACTGACACCTTAACTTTCTTATACCTAGAGACTAGCTCATCCCACAGAGCTTCTTAGCCCCCAATAATCCACCCACACCCGCATTCTTAATTGTCCATCCCAAACAAAAAGCCAACAGCCTAGAATTCACAGCCTCCATGGAACACAAACCTGGTTCCAGCTCAGGAACCACAAAATCTCTCTCCCATCCTCAGATCTCATCCCTCCTCAACACAGGTTTCTCCTTCCCAGCTTAAGGTACCCCACGCCTCAAACCTGCCACAGTAGCATTTTGGCCAGGCATCATTCCTCCCTCGCAGTCCAATTTCTACGGGAAGTCCAAATGGGGAAAGAAGACTTTGGTGGGTATGGTTGTATGTGGAGAGAGGGACAGTAGTAGTCTTGGTAGTAGAAGTAAAGATTCCGCTGGAATTTTGTGTCCAACAGTTGCTAAATGTACTATAATTATCCCATTTGTGTGAAAATCCAAGGATCTGCATTCTGCTATTTTCATGCGACTGGATGAATTGCAGATGCTGAGGAAAATGGTAAGAAGTTGGGGTTCAAAATCTAGTACCTAGACACCAAAGTCTCTGTGAGCAACCCCAGAGAACTGAAATCCCCGGCAAAGCTGCTATGGGCCCCCAGTCCCCCAGTCCAGGCCCAGCCCCCTTCTCCAGCCCCAGACTCCCCAGCCCCCTTTCCTGGCCCCAGGCCCTACTCTTCCCCATTGATGCCATGTTGGCACCACAGCCATCAGGGGCAGAGGGAACGTTTCGACGTTTTTTTGTTTTTTTTTTTTCCTCCTGGGAAAACTGCTTTGTCTCTGTGAAAGAGCCCCAAACCAGGCACCTTATAAACATCCGAGCCAGAGAGATTTTAAAGGGAAAGAGGGGAAAGGAGGGAGCAGGCCCGGGGAGGGAAGGTGGGGGAGTCCCTGAGACCCGCTGACGGTGGGAGGAGGGTCCGAGGCCTGGGTCAGTGACTCCGGGGCGCCGATCTCCGGGGGGCGCCCCCCAGGCGCTGGAGCTGCCCTCCCCCCACCCCAGTCCCCGCGCGCTCCCAGCCCCGCGACCCGCCCCGCTCAGGCCTCGGAGCCCAGGGATGGATCTCGCGACCGGAAATGCCCCCCTGCCCAGACCGCGCCCCCCTTTCCTGCCGCCCCCTCCCCCCGGGCCGGGCCGCAGGCCCCGGATCCCCGGGCTTGCGTGGCCGCCGCAGCCGGCACAGGCGACCCGTCGGCGGCCGCGGTCCTCGGCCCTTGCTGCGGTCCCTTCAACTCTTGGCGCTGCGGGGCCAAGGCGCACACAAAAGGAAGGGGCGCGCTGCCAGAGACGCCCCTGCCAGCCCCCTCGACCCCCTTCGCGGGGGCCGGCAAAGCATCCGCGCACCCCAAAGCTCCGGACGCCGAGGCGGGAGCCCCCCACGGAAGAAAATTCCGAGGCACCCCCCTGGGAGCTGCAGGGGCGGCCAAATCACCCAGCGGCAGGTGCCCCCGGCCGCACAACTTTGAAACTTTGGGGCAGGGAACGGGGACCGGGAGGGGGAGCCCCCAAAAGGAGGAAATGAGGATTTGGCGGCTCTTTCTTTATTTCTGCAAAATGCACTTTGCGGGTGGCCCCGCGCAGCTCCGGCCTGGCCAGGGCTCCCCGCGCCTCCTCCCGGCCCGGCGCGGCCCCCGGGCGCCCCTGAGCCCTCCCGCGCCGGCCGCCGGGACCCAGTCGGGCCCCGGCCTCTGCCCCGCCGGGCTCGGGCCGCGCGCAGCACTCACCTCGGCCGGGCTGCGCTCCCCGCGGGCCTGCGCCGAGCCCGATAAATGGTATGCTATGACTAGAGGTATGATTACGTTATTATTATTAGTAATAATAAGAGTAAATGCTATTTAATTACGGGCGGCCGCATCCTGCTCCCGGCGCCGCCGCCCCGGCAGCTCGGTCCATGTGGCTCCGGAGCGCTTTACTTTCATTTCCAGCCCCCTCGGCCGGCCGCTCGCGGCAGCACCCGCTGGAGGCACCGTCTCCCTGCAGCTCTTCCTCCTCGGGTCCTAGAGCGCGGCTTCCCTCGCCTCGCGCCCGGGGTGGGCGGCGCGGGCTGCGCACCTGGGGGCGGGGAAGTCCCCCTGCCCCGCGGAAAGCTCATGCCTGGAATCCACCTTTATTTTCTTGAAACGTGGCCTTCCCTTTTAGGGCTTTTTCGTTGGGCAGGTCTGTATTTCTGGGCTGATGCTGGTCGAACTCAGCGCCTCGGCCCTTCCCCATAGGTGTAAAAAGCCCCCGCGTTGCCAGGTGCTTTCAGAGAGGGCTCCCCCCAAACCCCAGCTGCTTTGTGCCCTTTTCACCGACGAGGACTGGAGGCTCAGAGAGGCATCAGACCCTCAGTCGGCTGGTGTTTTATGTTGGAGATCTTTCCCGAAAGGATTTGAGGCTACTTAGACGACCCAGTAGGAAAAGGGAGATGAACCAGAGAGATGGGCTGTAAGACATCCCTGGGCACTGCCTCAGAGCGGGTGGGGCCCAGACTGGATTTGAATCCAGAGCCGCTGATTCCAAATACAGTGTTATCCTCGCTACCACCGCCTGCACTGATTCCACAGGACTCCCACACCCCGTGAGAGTTCTCTCAAATGTCCTTCTTTCCCCCTCCTAATTTCGTACACACACACATATGCACTTGTATCTATACACACACGTACTTACAGGTGTGTACGTATTTATAACACGTACATATGTGTGTGTTTAATTTATTGAGGATCAGCTGTGAGCCCGGCGGGCTTTATAAATGTTATCTCTTCCCCACACCTTTGCGCCAGAGACATCTTAGGAGCTGGGGGTATATTGGTGGGACAAATTTTTTTTTTCTTTTAAGATTTTATTTATTTAGGGGCACCTGGGTGGCTCAGTCGTTAGGCGTCTGCCTTTGGCTCAGGTCATGATCCCGGGGTCCTGGAATCGAGCCCCGCATCGGGCTCCTTGCTTGGCGGGAAGCCTGCTTCTCCCTCTCCCACTCCCCCTGCTTGTGTTTGCTCTCTCTGTGTGTCTCTCTGTGTCAAATAAATAAATAAAATCTTAAAAAAAAAAAAAGATTTTATTTATTTATTTGACAGAGAGAGAGCACAAGCAGGGGGAGCAGCAGAGGGAGAGGGAGAAGCAGGCTCCCCGCTGAGCCGAGAGCCTGACATGGGGCTCCATCCCACTGGGATCATGACCTGAGCCAAAGGCAGACGCAGGTTCCCCTGTGGAACAAATTTTTAACATTTTAAACACACCGCAGTAAGTGCTAGGAGGGCAAGAACCTGCAGATGTGTCTGCTTATTTAATTCTCACAATGATCCTGGAAGGTTGGTTTTATTTATTTTTTTAGATGTATTTAGTTGAGAGAGAGAGAGAGAGGATGAGTGGGGGGAGGGGCAAAGGGAGAGGGAGAGAACAGGCTCCCCACTGAGCGAGGAGCCCTGGGGGGGGGGGGGCGGGGGCTTGTTCTTAGGACCCCAAGATCATGACCTGAGCCGAAATCAAGAGTCAGATGCTTAACCGACTGAGCCACCCAGGTGCCCCTGGAATGTTGGTTTTAGCTTGCCCATTTTACAGAAAGAAGACTAAGGCCTGGAGATTGATTTGTCCCACGTGGCAATTCTGACTCCAGAGCCTGTGTGTTTTATACGACCTCCCACGATTTTCTACTACCTGCCTTAAGGAAGCCTTGAAAGGGGGGGAAAAATGCACCTGCACCATCAGATGTTCTCAAACTCCTTTTCCTGTGAATGCTTTCTGTCCCCCTGATACTCTAAGAAACAAAGAGGCAGCCTCTGGCATGAAAAAGATGGGCATTTATGTCCAGAAATGAAAAGCAGAGTCCAGAGACCCTTGGACTTACTGCAGAGCAGGGCTGGCTTAAAATGAAGATTCCTAATCCCCTGCTCTCAAGAGATTCGAATTCGGCATTTCTGACAAGCACCCCTTGGGGATTCTGATATTTCCTGGGAAATCAATCCCTGGGTCACCTGGGATAGACCCAAGATCATGGGTCAAAGGCAGCCACAGGCAGAGCCTGGCAATTTAGGGGAGCTGGGTGATGTGGTGGCATTGGAAGACCAGGGTGGGGCGGAGTCCCAGCTCCCACCTCTTGCTAGCTGGGTGACTGTGCACAATCTTACAGCATCATCAATTTCCTCATTTGTAAAACAAGGATAAGAATATCTTTTTCCTTTTTTTTTTTTTAAGATTTTATTTATTTACTTGACAGAGAGAGACACAGCGAGAGAAGGAACACAGGCAGGGGGAGCGGGAGAGGGAGAAGCAGGCTTCCCCGGAGCCCGATGCGGGGCTTGATCCCAGGACCCTGAGATCATGACCCGAGCCGAAGGCAGACGCTTAACGACTGAGCCACCCAGGCGCCCCAAGGATAAGAATATCTGATAAATATGCCCCCTGTACAATGTACAGTGAAACACTCTTGACAATTGATCAGATTAGGCACCACTGTTACTATCACTCCCATGTTATGGAGGAGGATGCTGAGGCCAGTTGGATCCCCACATCTTGCCTCAAATGAACTAGCTGGCAAACGATGTGATTCCACCATCCCAAGCGGCCAGCAAAAGAGCACGTATCCTTAAAAGACTGTCCATCATTTAAAGGAGATTCAGCTGGACATCCACCACCCCCCTTTCGATTTGACATCAACCAGTTAAACTGTCCATGCGGCCTGAGATGGTAAATGGGCCTTTACAAGATGTCAACCCTATGTGGTGGTGCTTTTGAGAGAAAACCCTCGAGGCTGGCAGCAGTAGGATGTTTTCTGGGAAGGCCAGTGTCACTGGGCAGCAAATGCTCTGTGTCCGCACACTGAAGCCTAAATAGCAGCAACACCTACCACGTCTTATTTACTATGAGCCCAGTACTCTGTACGTGTTGATTCTCTTAAGCCCTCCCCCCTAAAGCCCTATAAGGTAGGGATTGTTTTGACCTGGTTTGGGGTGAAAAAACAGACACAAAGCAGTTAAGTGATTTGGCTGAGGCCACACAGCTAAGAAAGAGGCAGAGACAGAATCCAGACCCAGGCCTGTCTACCTATAAAGCCTGACCCCTGCCCCATGATGTGGACATCTTGTTTGGATACATCCCTGATCACCCCTAAGGACCAGTCCCCTGAGAGGGTTGCTGGAGAATGGGAGTCAGACACTCATGCTCTAACCTTTGAGGAACTGACAGTTATGTCGTTCGGTTATCCCTTCTGCAGGGAGCACCTCCTCTGCTGAGCTCAGGCCTGCCGTGGTCGGGCCCTCAGAGATGCCTTGTTATCTTCTGGTGGGGAGGCTATGAGTGCATGGCAACCTTTGCCACAAGCATGTGCAATGTTCATTCAGTCACTCAACAAACGTTCGTTGCAAGGCCCCATGCTGGGTCCTAGAGAAACCCCATGTCCCCACAGCTCTAGCATAGTTCCATGTCCCAGCCCTCCAGCAAGGGATCTTAATTTGGGGTTGAGGGAAGGGCCCTGAAGATGTGATGCACAACTTGTGGCTCAGGTCGGTGATAATAAGAGCACTTTCCCAACAGGGTCATTGTGAGGATTAAACAAGTCCTTGCATGCAAAACGTTGATAACTGTGTGATTAACTAAAAATAAATAATAAATTCTTCTGGGAACTAGTCCAGAGAATTCAGATTCTCAAAGGTGAGAGTGACTTAAAAAGAGAGAAGGGGAGGGGACTTATGAACCTAGAGGCTGAGATAGGCTAGTCCCCAGAATAGCATACAGGGGAGGAAATGCAACAAAACATGGTCACGTTGTTATTACAAAATGTTATTACAAAAATGTCCAAGCATACAGAAAGCTGAAAGGACTGAGCAGTGAATATTCACATGCCCTAGATCATGTTATAATTGTAAACATTTTGCTATGTTGCTCAATCACCTACTCATTCATCCATCCATCCATCCATTCATCAACCCACATAACATTTTTGTTCAAAACAACAACAAAAAAAACAGAACAGGTAATTTTTAACTTATTCTTTTTTTTTTTTAAGTAAACTCTTTGCCCAATGTGGGGCTTGAACTCATGACTCTGAGATCAAGAGTCACATACTCCACTGACTGAGCCAGCCAAGCACCCCTTAACTTTATTCCTCTTTTATTAAGATTTTATTATTTATTTGTCAGAGAGAGAGAGCACAAGCAGGGGGAGTGGCAGGCAGAGGGAGAAGCAGGCTCCCTGCTGAGCAAGGAGCCTGAAGTGAGACTCGATCCCAGGACTCTGGGATCATGACCTGAGCAGAAGGCAGACGCTTAACCGACTGAGCCACCCAGGCAACCCCCTTAACTTTATTCTTAATGCTCTTTTGCATTTATACTATTTTTAAAAAATTTGTCAGTATTTATTTATTTATTAAATATATTATTTATTTGTTTATTTGACAGAGAGATAGAGAGCACCAGTAGGCAGAGCGACAGGCAGAGGGAAGGGGAGAAGCAGGCTCTCTGCTGAGCAGGGAGCCCGATGCGGGGCTCGATCCCAGGACCCTGGGATCATGACCTGAGCCAAAGGCAGCCGCTTAACCGACTGAACCACCCAGGCGCCTCTGTCAGTATTTATTTAAAAAATTATTTCCATTTGGAACAAAATAATTCTTTTTTTTTTTAAGATTTATTTATTTGGGGCACCTGGGTGGCTCAGTCGGTTAAGCATCTACCTTCAGCTCAGGTCATGATCCTGGGGTCCTGGGACTGAGCCCCACGTGGGGCTCCCCACTCAGCAGGGAGTCTGCTTCTCTCTCTCCCTCTGCCCCTCCCCTCGCTTGTGTTCTCTCCCTCTCTCTCTCTCTCTCAAATAAATAAATATAATCTTAAGAAAAAATATTTATTTATTTGAGAGACAGAGAGAGAGAGCACGCAGGGGAGGGGGCAGAGGAAGAGGGAGAGAGAATCCCAAGCAGACTCCATGCTGGGTGTGGAGCCTGATGTGGGGCTCCATCCCAGGACGCCGAGATCACCACCTGAGCTGAAACCAAGAGTTGGACGCTTAACCGACTATGCTACCTAGGCACCCCCAGGAACAAAAGAATTGCTTTTTTTTTTTTAAGATTTTATTTATTTATTTGAGAGAGAGAGAGAGAGAGCACGTAAGCAGGGCAAGTGGCAGAGGGAGGAGCAGGCTCCCCGCTGAGCTGGGAGCCCAATGCGGGGCTGGATCCCAGGACTCTGGGATCAGGACCTGAGCTAAAGGCAGATCCTTAAAACCGACTGAGCCACGCCGGTGCCCTGGAGCAAAAGAATTCTTAAAAGAGAAAATAATCTACCAAAAGTATTTGGTATCAGGAAACTCTCCAGAAACTTTAGACCAGCATTTAACCTCCTCCATAGACAACATCCTTTTCTGTCTCACTCACCTTTGGATTCTCAGAGCCAGAACAGTGCCTGGGACATAGTAGATACTAGATTACTATTTGTGGGGGGAACGAATTATTTTAATTATGGTTATTTATCAAAGTTTAAAAAGGTCATGTATTCTGATGGGGAGCCCTGAGCTTGAACCCAGGGGAGAATGTGGTTTGAGTGGCCTTTAACAGATGATGTAGCAACCCCTTCCCACCAGGGGAGGTGACCCTTGGGGGTGAGGGGGCAGGCTCCCTTGCAATGCTGGGAGGCCAGGCCCACCTTTCTCTAGGGGCCCTAGGCAAGCACCAGCACCAATGGGTCTTGGGAGTCTCTCTCCACATTCCTCACATGTTTGGCATAATTCAGGTCTTTGTTTTTGATCTCACTAAATGGCAAGTCTGCAGCCTTAGTAGTTCTTAGTAACAGTATAAATATTGTTATTTATTCCATTTACAATTAGCAATTAAGTTTGTTTTCAGGCACCACAATGGAATTTAAAACACTCAGTTAAAGTAAACCAAATGAATCAGAGGCAGCCTGCTTTTCTCTTCAAAACATTCTTTAAAAAAAAAAAGGGAAAAAAGCTGCATAACAGAGACAGAAAGGTCTAAAACATTCCCCTTTCCCCTTATACCCACCTCATACTCACAAAATCACTTGTTTTACATGTGTATTGAAAAGGACCCGAGAGATCTGGCTTCTGCTGTCTCTTATATTGGGGCGCCTGGCTGACTCAGTTGAAAGAGCATGCCACTCTTGATTACGGGGTCATGAGTTCAAACCCCATGTTGGGCATAGAGCTTACTTAAAAAAAAAAAAAAACTACTGTCTCTTGTCTAAGTTACTGTGTAATTTGGGGAGGTTACTTAACCTCTCTGGTCCTCAATTCTTTGTGTTGAAAAGAAGAAAGGCGTGGCCTGAGATGACTCAATCCATGGGTCAAAGGCTATGATTCCATTTACTGGGCACGTCAAACTACCTTTCAGGTGATAACTTGAAAGGGAGAGAGTTGGAGAAAGAGGAGAGATGACAAATGCGTTGCTTGGAAACACTGATGGCTCTGGACTCCTCTGACACTGTGTACCATGGGGTAATCTCCTTCTCTTTTTAAACCCCAGCCTTCGGCGCCTGAGTGGCTCAGTCTTTAAGCGTCTGCCTTCTGCTCAGGTCATGATCCTGGGGTCCTGGGATCGAGCCCCACATCGGGCTCTTGGCTCTGCCAGAAGCCTGCTTCTCCCTCTCACACTCCCCCTGCTTGTGTTCCCTCTCTCACTGTCTCTCTGTCAAATGAATAAATAAAATTTAAAAAAAAAACACACACACAAAAAAACAGTCTTCCCATTTTAAAGTGGTTTGAGATAGAATCTAGATTCACGAGTAACAGAATCTGGATTGCTAAGGACTGATGTCTGGCTGGTTTGGTGATTTTGAGCTTTGAATGTGAACATGTTCAGGCAGAACATTTACTCTCCGGTTCTCCACAAGCCCCACCAGGCTCCCATTACCTCCTAACACCTCTCTGGCCCTTGAAGTCTGTTGTTTCTTTTTCTTTCTTTTGAAATTAAATAGGCTCCATACCCATTGTTGGGCTTGAACTCATGACCCTGAGATCAACAGTCACATGCTCTACCAACCGAACCAGCCAGGCGCCCTGAAGACTGTTGTTTCTTACTAAGAATTCCCTTCCAATCCTGAAAACCCTATGATCCATCAGCTAGGCGAGGACAGGGAAGATCGCCTAAGATATCCTACCGTCTGCCCTCCTCTTCCCTTTGGGAGGTCCTTGTCAGAGGGTCAAGGAAGGCCTCAGGAAGGAAAACTGGAAAAGGGAGGCTGGGGATCACCCCAAGGAAAATCCAGACTGATTTGATAGGTCCTAGCTGTAAACAGCACAGGAATAGCATCAGGCCTAATTGGGAGCATCTCAGCCTTCTCGGATGATGACTCATTTTAAGCAAACATCCAGTGACCCTGACTGGAATCCAGTTCAAATGAGGAAACGTGAAGCATTTACGACAGGTGAATCCTGGAAAAGATGCTGCCAAGATGGGCACAGTACCTGCCCCAAAGCTCTCCCAGGTTGACAAGGACGCTGCCAATAATAACTATTAACGTTGTGAAAAAGCCTTCAGAGCTGCAGATCAACCACTGTGGGGCCCAGAGGAAGGTGACTCATTCTGGACAGAGTGGTGTAGAAAAGCCTCCCGGAGGAGGTGGCATTTGATATGGGCCTTGTAGGCAGAGGAGGAGAGGGAGGGTGGAAAGAAGACCCACATCTCAGTAGTGGTGTGAACCAGGGTATGGAGCTTGTTTTCTCATCTCTGTGCTGGAAGGGGTGCAATGATGCCCGCTTCCTTTGTGGTTGTAAAGATTAAATTAACTGTGTGTGAAAAGATCTGGCACATAATATATTTAACTTTCAATTGCAGGTAAAGCAAAAGCATGTGCGTGGGCCAAGTTGTGAGAGGTGACTTTGGAGAAGGCTGCATATGTTGATGGTGATTATGTCTGGGTGCTGGAGTTTCTCGGGTAATGTTTACTTTTCTCTTTATCCTGTTCTATGTTGGTTGAAGTATTTATAGCAAACCCATGTTATTTATATAATGGATAAAATGTTCTTTGCGAAAAGAAAAAAAGAAAAGCTATTTGTGTTCTGATACCTAAAAAATTCAAACCTAGGGAAAAGTGGCAAAAGTGTTCAAAGAACTCCCATATACCCCCTCACCCAGATTCACTTATTTTGAACATCTGGTCACATGTGCACTCTCTCTATGTATATACACATTTTTTGAACCATTGGCAAGTCAGCTGCTGATATCACACCCCTAATTATTTCAGCATTCATTCCCAAGAACAAAGGCAGTCTCTTACATAACCCAGCACAATAATAAAAATCAGTAAGTTTAACATTGATACAATACTATCATCTAATATACAGTCGAGTTTTGCTAATTGTCTCCATATTGCCCTTTACAATAATTTCCTCCCCAGTCCAGGATCCAATCCACGACCATTGGTTGCATTTAGTTGTCATGTCTTTTTAGTCTCCTTTAATCTGCAACAGTTCCTCAGATTTTCTTTGTCTTTCATGACACAGACATTTTTGCAAGAGTACAGACCAGTTATTCTGTAGCCGAAGAAACTGTAACTCAGTTTGGCTTTGGCTGATGCTTCCTCAGGATTATATTAATTTTATGCACTGCTGACTGCATGGTGACGCTGTGTCCTTCTCAGTGCCTCACATCAGCAGGTGTGCAATGGACGTCAGTTTGTCGTATTACTCATGTTAACGTGGACCATTTGGTTAAGATGGTGTCTCCGCTTCTCTACCATAGGGTTAACTATTTCCCTTTTTAATTATCAAATAACTTGCGGCTATTTATGTGAAAGACTTCGAATAGCCTTTCAATTTCATGGGAGAAAAAAGGCGAGGCTTTCCTTTGAGGAAATGGATACCTATTTCTTGCCGAACAGATCCAACAGCTCTCCTTCAGGAGCACCAGCCTTTGTCAATAAAGTTACGTGAGCGTGAACCTTTCCGGAAGGGCTGAGTAGGCTGGACCGCAAGGCATGAAGGGAATTGTAGTCTCCCTGGGCGCCCGGGGTTACACGCCGCCCTGTGGCCTCCTGGAGAAAGAGCCCGAAGCCGAAAAGGGAGGGCGCAGAGGGAGCCGGCGGAGGCGCGCTGGAACGCGGTGGGTCACGGGACTGGTAGTTCGCGGGCGCGCTCCTGCCGCGGTCGCCGCGCCCGGCGCAGAAGAACTGGACTACCATACCCGATAGGCCAAGCGCGCGGGGGAAGGTGAACCCGGCCTGGGCCTCGAACAAATCAAATCGAAGGAAAGAAACTGCCGGCTTTCAAAATCCTCCTCCTCCGCCATCATCCGCCGCCGTGCGGGGAGCAGGTGGTGTCGGAAACGGGAGTGGCGAGAACTGCCGGGAGAGCTGACGGAAGAGCGGGCCGGGTATCGGGACCTCTGGGCTCAGAGGCGGCGACCCCGACCTGACCTGACCCGGACCCTAAATCATTCCCCGCCCCTGCCGGGCGGACGCGCGCGCTCAGGTCGCCCCACGCGCCGGCGCCGCCTGTTTACGGTAAGGGTCGGGGTCCCTTTCCTTTCCCCGTCAGCTGCCTGGGATGGGGACGGGAGGCGGCGCGGGCCTGCAACTGGGCGAGGAAGATGTGGCGCCCCTGAGCGCCTCCTGGGTGTCTTCTCGGCCTTCTCCCCTGCGCTTCGACGGCCAAGCGCGGAGGGGCTGAGAGAGGGGGTGCTGGGGGGGCGCAGCCCCCTTTCCCAGATGGGGAAGCTGAGGCTTGGAGAGGGCGTCTGGCGCAGCTGCCAGCAGTGGCGTCTCCCGTTGGCGTCGGTGACAACTGGGGGCGGTGCGCGTCCGCCGGGGATCCCGGATGGGGCTCCCGCGCCGCCCGCCTGTCATTCGCGGCCCGCCCTCGCGCGTCGCTCCCCTGCCGCCGCCTCCCAAGAGTCCCACGCCCGTCGCCCCTGGGATCGCCGCGAGCCACTGCTGACGCTTCGCAGGCGCGATGGATGTGCACCTGAGAAAATCTGCGACTTTCGTTCCCAGAAAGGAGAGGACCGTTTGTGTATTTACTCTCCGTCTTTGCTCTGCTGCTGACCCTTTGCAGACCTTGGGCAAATCAAGCACCTCGCTGTGCTTCGGTTTCGTAGTCTTTAAAGTGGATGGTGCGTGTGTATTGGACTGAGGAATAGGCCCTTTTCTAGCTGCGAAGGTCTGTGGTCCAATAGGAACATATCTGGGAGCCCCACCACCATTTTTCTTGCCTCAAATTGTTCCATCCCAGAACTGCAAGTGATGGCGGGGTTTCAGGCTAATGTTTATTCAGTTTCATCTCTTCATTCTTGGAGCACCTTCTAGATGCCAGGCCTTAGGTTGCATATAAGTGATCCTGTCAAAACATGTCAGAGCCTGCTCTTCTCTGTTAGAAACCCACCAGTGGCTTTCCTTTTCACTCAGAGTAAAAGCCAGATTCTTTCTTTCTTTCTTTCTATTTATTTTTTTTATTTATTTGAGAGAGAGAATGAGATAGAGAGAGCATGAGAGGGGGGAGGGTCAGAGGGAGGAGCAGGGAGCCCGATGTGGGACTCGATCCCAGGACTCCGGGATCATGACCTGAGCCGAAGGCAGTCGCTTAACCAACTGAGCCACCCAGGCGCCCCAAAAGCCAGATTCTTTAAATGGCCTTTGTGACTTGGGCCTCTTGCTAATTCTCTTTTCTCATTTCTTGCTTTCTTTCTCCTTCCCTCTCTGCCCTCCAGCCCCACTGGTCTCCCTGCAGTTCTTCTAATCTCCCCTTTCCCCCCCACAAGAGCCTTTGCTTTTGCTATTCCATTTGCAAGAATGCTCTTCCCCCCCAGATATCTGCCTGGCCCAGGCCTTGATATCCTTCAAGTCTTTGTTTCTTTCCTAATAATATCTTCTCTAACCATTTTGATTTGTTGTGGGGTTTTTTGTTTGTTTTTGTTTTTTTTTAAGTAGGCTCTATGCCCAGCGTGGAGCTGAACATGGGGCTTGAACTCATGACCCTGAGATCAAGACCTGAGTTGGGATCATTAGTCGGACGCTTAACCAACTGAGCCACCAGGCACTCCTCTAACCAATCTGTTTTAAATTGCAACCCCCAGAAAACTCCTTACCCTCTTCTCTGTTTATTTTTCTTCTTATCACTGTCTTAAGATACTACATATCTTGTTTAGAACACATGCTCTAAGGGGTGCCTGGCTGGCTCAGTTGGTAGAGCTTGCGACTCTTGATCTTGGTGTTATGCCTCACATTGGGCATAGAGATTACTTAAAAAAATAAAATCTTAAAAAAAAAAACACTTATTTTAAGAGGGTATGATTTTTGTTTCATTCACTGCTGTGCTTCTGGTATCTGGAACAATGTCCAGAACACAGTAGTACACAATAAATGTTTCTTGAATGAATGGACACCTCCTTACCCAGAAGAATGATTCATGCTTACTGGTAAAGATAGGCAAACCAGGGAGATCAGGGTTAAGATAAGGAGAAGGAGGTGGGAAGCTGGCTGTAGGAGCCCAGAGGAAGCCTGGGGGGAATGAGAGGCTTGGAGGGCCATCACAATTGTATCTTGAAGATGAATAGATAGGGGAAGAACATGTTCTGGATAAGACGGAGTCTCTGTGGGCACCTCCTGGTTCTGTCCCCCATATCAGTCTTCCTTGGTCTCCCCTGATTACCTGCCATTTCCTCTTTGGGGAAATGGAGTGGTCCTTTCTGCCAGTCTGCTGAGTTCTGCCAAGCTGGAAGCTCCTTTCTTCAGTAACTCTGCCCTGGATCTATTGTGATGGTGGCTGTTGTGATGTAGAGACCTCTGGTCTCCTAGGAACCCCTGAGGTCTGGCCGCCATGGGTTGCCCAGTCTCCTGGCCGTGCAGTGGGCTGACCCGTGTGCCCCAACCCCAGAGACATGTCAGCGTGGGTGGTGGGGCATTTCCTGGGATGGATGACCTGGATCCCATAGCCATCTTAGTCCTGTTTGGGGAATGGGACCCTCAAACAGAGAGCAGCCAAGATGATCAAGCAGGTGTGTGCTTGGGGCTCTTTGCAGCTATTGGTCTGGGACTCAACTGTCATTCACTGGGGGCCCAGAAAATGGGCAACTCACATGGCTATGCTTGGTGTCCCAGCTGGGGCATTTGGGCAGGGGAGGAGTTAAAGTGAGATAGTGACTGTCCAGAAGCTAAAATATGATTTTACTAACATTCTTGCCACTTTCTCCACCTTTCTAGAATTGTTCCCTCCCTAATGCTGTTTTCATTTCTCCCAGTAGTTTAGCTCTTGGAGTCTCCATAGTGGGGGGAGAAGGGGTCAAGCCCCTGAAAAGGCTGATGTCCTACCCTGCCCTTCCCAGCCGGGGGTCCCCAGGAGACTCCTCTCTCTTAATGAAACTTCATCCTGCTCAGTTTGCAGATTTCCAGGGGAGCCCAGCAACGTGGCCAGCATGGCCTCTGAAGACATTGCCAAGCTAGCAGAGACGCTTGCCAAAACCCAGGTGGCCGGGGGACAGCTGAGTTTCAAGGGCAAGAGCCTCAAACTCAACACTGCAGAAGATGGTGAGTTCCTGCTTGGGCTGGCCCAGGGGAGGAAAGGGAGTGTGCAAATGACCACTTACTCTTACTCGTGTTCCGGCTTGTTTAGCTGTGTTATTACGTTGTTTGTCCTAGTAGTTCTGTGAGATATCTTTGGGCCCATCTCACAGTGAGGCTCAGAGATGATGTGTCCACAAGCACACATAGGCTTCCCTGCTAGTCATGTTTTTGGAGGCCATCCTTGCTGGTGACAGCTTAGGTTGGCAGGTGGGAAGGGTCCCTTTATGTCTTGGAGAGGATAGTAAACAATGAGTGACCATGACAGCAGTCTCAGGATATAGCCCTTGACTTCCTATTAGATCTTTACCCCCATGATCCCAGGCTGGTCTGGGAATACTGGTTGCCTTCCCCAGAGGTAAGGCCCTCTTGGAGGTCCGGTCCATGCAGCTGAATGCTCCTGGGAGAGGGATGGATGTTCTTGTCTGTGTAGAGGAATGAGGACTGGAGGGAATTAGGAACCAGAATGCAGGCCCTGTCTTTGCATCCCTAGCCAAAGCGTGGCTAACACTGGTCAACCCTGAATCCCCTGGTGTTTGGAAGTGAAGGCACCTACGTCAGTACTTGAACGGCCTCTTGAGGTTCCGGCCCAACCAGGGAAACTGGTCTGGACTTGCCTGGTTGTCATGCGGTGCAGGCAGGCTTGCTCCCCTGCACTGGCTCAGAAGCTGCTGGAGTCCTCGGCTTGCTGGGAGCGTGGCTGTGCACATTCCTAATAGCTCTAAACGGCCTTAAAATTGATAGGGCTCCTCCCCGTGCTCTTGTCACTTTCGATCATGCATCATCCAGGAGGGAGGGAGGAAGGTGGAAATGTTACCGTTTTTATAAATAAGGAAAAATGATTTGGAAGACCTAATTTGCCCAAGGTCATACAGCTGGTACATAGCAGAGCCAGGATTTTAACAGAGTTCAGCTGAATCCGTGTTCCTGTGTTTCTCAGTAGACCTTCAGCTCAGTTCAGTAAACATAAATTTGCTATTAAATGCCATTCACTGAACACTGAGTCAGGCTGTCTTAAGTGCCATGCAAGTTGTATCTCAGTTTATTTTCACAAAAGTCCTTGAGGTGGGTTTCATCCCCATTCTATAGATTGGAAAATGAAAGCCCAGGGAAGTGAAAGGACTCGCCTAAGGGCGCAGCTAGAAGCAGTGGAGCTGGGATTAGAACTCAAGCTTGTCTGGCCTTAAAATCCGTGCAGATCACCACTTCACTGGCGCAGGCTGGACATGCTGCCTCCATTTTTAAGTCACCAGGGATGCCCAGCTTACAGCCCCAGCCTCTGAGGAGCTCCTGTCCTGGAGGAGGAAGGAGGTACTCAGATAACTACTGGGGGGCAGAAGGTGAAGGATACTCTGAGCGACATGAACAGAAAGCTGTGGGAAGTACGGCGAGGGAAAGGGGTCACTTCTAGTTTAGGAGGGCCCTAGAAGTCTCCATGGGTGAGGTGGTGTTTGAACTGTCCTTGAAGGCGAAAGGGTGCTAGAGGCAGGGAGGACGACATGAGTTAGGCAGAGGAGCTGAGACACGTAGGGTGGGCACGGGAGAGAAGAAATCAGGATGCCATAGGGAGCGCGGTGCAGAGGCCCTTGAATGCTGTGCAGGGGAGCCTGGCGGCCAAATCCTGGGCCCACAAAGGGCCTCCATCTTGGCTGCGAGTGAGCTGGCCCCGTCAGGAGCAAGGGCCTGTGTGAGGAAGCCACCAAACTGATGATTGGAACAAGGCTCTTTTCTCTCCCCAGTAAGTCATTTAAGGACCAAAGAAAGGCCTTACTGCTTTTCCATGGCTGCGTGGTGACCACCTGAAGCCTGTCACTGTGTGAGGTGGTGGAGGCTGAAAAGCAAGCCCTGCCGCTCAGCCTCCTGACAGCTGGTTATCCGACAGTGGTTGGGATGCGGCCCTAGCCTGTATTTGAGTTACACAGAACTCCACGTGGATTGAAGATGAACGAGAGAGGCCACCCAGCGGTGATCCCCCCATTCTCCTGTCCCTGCTCTTCCCAATTGGTCCTTTTTCTTCCCAGCTCGCGTTGTGCCTGTGACTCTCCCCAGGGCTGAACTCGCTCTGTGCGTGCGTCACTTGTACGGCAGAAGTCTTCCCTTGGGGCCCCTGCATCTGTGTTGCCTGGCTCTTAAGGATTGCACAGACATTCCCATGAGCAGCTGTCCTCCCTCCTTGTTCACCTGGCCAGTCCCTGGGTGTTCGAGGGGCTCCGTTCTGGAGCAGGTCTTCCAAAGCGCTGAGAGATTATTTCAGCCCTCGTGCAGCGCACTGTGTGCCGGTCACAGAGGACACCTGGGCACCTGGGACCCAGGGGAGGAAGGAGGGATTGAGGGGCTTCCTGCGGGGGTGGGGGGTGCTCCATTTAGTCCATGGTTATGCACGGAAGCAAGGATTTGGGGAGGAGCTCGTGGGTAGAGTTTTAGAAGACCAGTCTGAAGCCTAGCTCTGCTCTTCTCTTAAATTCATGGGCAGAGTTGCTTCATTCCTTGAAACCTCAGCTTCCCCTTCTAGCAAATGGAAGGCTCATACCTGTCCAGCCTTCCTGGTTGTGAAATAAGAAAAGGAAAATAAATGTTGGTCACCACTTTCTGACTGTGTGACCTCAGTAGGCCTGTATGTACTCTCTGTGTGTCTCAACTTACTCCACTGTGAGATAGACGTAATAGTAACTAGGCTGTGTGGGGGAGAATGCTAAGCATTCCTCTCTGTGGGGCATGGTAGTGAGCTGAGGCCAAGTCCTGGCCGGAGCTCATGACCCAGTGAGGAAGGGGGTATGAACAAAGTCTCCACGTGATGATCAAGTCATCACTTAGAAGAGTGTAAAATTGTAGCAGGCAGCGTCTGCGAGGAGACCAGGCTGTGAAACCTGCCAAGCAGGATCTGACCTGGCTGGGAGTTCAGCAGGGAGCCTAAGGAAGTGTCACTGGTGGCCTAGGGAGGGAGGCATGTTCAGAGGCCCCACTGGGACAGCTTCTCTGCAAGCTCCTTTCTGAGCTGAGGCAGTAGGCAAAGCACCACCTTTCTGAAACCCTTTCTGTGGCCTTTGTCACCTAAAAGGTCAAGTCCAACTTTTCTCTCCTGTACACATCTCCATCTCTTCCCCATCGCCTCACCCCACTGGTCTTGTGCCAGCCAGGCTAGAGGGGTTTTGTCTCGTGCCCCTTGTGTGTTTTTGTTCAGATTGTAAAATTAACATGTGCTCATTACAGAATACAGAAACATTGAAAGAAGGCAAAAAAACCACATCTTCATTATCTCACACCCCAGGATACAACTACTATTAATTTTGGTGCATTTTTCTTTCTAGCTTTTTTCCGAACCATAGCTGAGTTCCCCTTTCCTTTTTTTCTTTTCTTTCTTTTCTTTCTCTCTCTTTCTTTCTTTCTTTCTCTCTTTCTCTCTCTCTCTCTCTCTCCTTTCTTTCTCAATTAGGATCATAATTAGAGATACTTTAAAAGCTGTTTTATAACATTAGGAATAAATTGAGCAGATGATGGAAAAGCACAGAATCACCCATAATGGCAGCACCTAGAGATAATTGTTTTAACATTGGGTTTTTATCCTTTTAGACCTTGGGGTGTGTGTGTGTGTGTGTGTGTGTGTGTGTGTGTGTGTGTGTAAGATCGAATATATAGCATTTTATTTTTTATTTTTATTTATGTGTTTTCTAATAGGTATAATATTTTAAAAGTGGGATCAGATCAAATACCTGTGGAAAACCCCATTTTTCACTTGTCGCTATGACATGAATATTTTCCAAGTCAGGTAAACACTGTGTCACCATTCATAATGATGTCAGTGTAACTGTATAATGTACTCCAGTGAATTAACCTATTCTCTGTTGACGGACATTTAGCTTCCTTGGAATTTTTCATCGTAACAAAAACAATACAGTAACGAACGCCCCGCACATGATTCATGTAACTCTGAGAGCCTTTATGCTGTTGTACCTGCTGGTCCTCTCAGCTTGGATGCCATTTCCCTGCTTGGCCTCTTTTTATTTATTTATTTATTTATTTATTTGTTTGTTTGTTTGAGAGAGAGACAGAGATAGTGAGAGAGAACATGAGCAGGAAGGAGAGGGAGAAGCAGGCTCCCTGCTGAGCAGAGAGCTCTATGTGGGGCTTGATCCCAGGACCCTGAGATCATGACTCAAGCCGAAGGCGGATGCTTTTTTTTTTTTTAAGATTTTATTTATTTATTTGACAGAGCGAGAGAGCACAAGTAGGGGGAACAGTAGAGGGAGAGGGAGAAGCAGGCTCCCCACCAAGCAGGGAGCCCGATGCGGGGCTTGATCCCAGGACTCTGGGATCATGACCTGAGCCGAAGGCAGACGCTTAACCATCTGAGCCACCCAGGCGCCCCCCCCCCCCCCCCCGAAGGCGGATGCTTAACCAACTGAGCCACCTAGGCGCCCCTCCTTGCCTGGCCTTGTGCACTCCCTGCAGAGGGAGGCTCCACACACACCACCATAAGGTGCCCTAAGCCCCTTCTTTGCCCCACGTGGCCGGTTTCTTTCCTCCTTTGGCTCCCAAGCCTTCCCTCTGCGCCTGTTTTAACACTCAGTACAGAGGAATTTTCTTTGTAGCCGTGTCCCCTGCTAGATTGTGAGCCCGCCTGATTCTCCCTTGCAAGCCAGGGCCCAGCACGCAGCAGGTATACTATTGCTGTTGGAATTGTGAGTGACAAGGTAGCAGCTGGACTCTTCTGCCTCAGCTGTTTGCGACTCCCAAAATCTAAGTTTCTGTTCTTTGGTCCTTGGCAGCCAAAGATGTGATTAAAGAGATTGAAGACTTTGATGGCTTAGAGGCTCTGCGCCTGGAGGGCAACACGGTGGGCGTGGAGGCAGCCAGGGTCATCGCCAAGGCCTTGGAGAAGAAGTCAGAGTTAAAGGTGAGATCTGCATGGTGAGCAGGCCCAGACTGGTTGGGGACAAGCTTCTACTCATGCCACCACAGCCCCTGCCTATGTCCAGACCCTCCTAGGTCCTGCCTTGTTGGTGGTCACCACGAACAACTCGTCTTGCTCTGGCTTCCCCAGAGTGCACAGCACTGGCCAGGGCCCCTCTCCCTGGGTGATGTGTCCATTTGGATCCCCCAGTAACAGACAGGAGTGTCAGAGGTTTATCAGGTAATATGCATGAAAGATAAAGGGGGAAGAAGCAGAACTGGACACGGAGAGCCTAGCTAGCATTGTAGATTTGGCGTCTGTGAGGAGGGAAGGGCACAGAATTGGCCACCAAGCCTTGGACTATGGGGCTGTTCTGGCAAGCACCGAGCCTCCCCAGCAGGGGGCTCCAGAGCAAAGACTGCCCATAGAAGAGTCGTGTATTGCGCAGAAGTGGCCAGACCTCAGCTCAGATGCTGTGGTGGGTTTGGGAAGGTGCTGCACTCCTCGCGGCTGAATGGCGGATTCTTTCTTAAAGGTTAGATCCAAGTGATGCTCCTCTTTGGCCGATATAGAGATCCTTCTATTCCATTGTGTCCTAAAGGGGGTCCCGCTAAACAGCAGTCCTTCAAGATGCTCTGTGAGAAGAGTTGGGATATCAGGTGTTGCAAATATCAGGAGGGCGTCCCTACACACTCTTCATTCCTGGGAATCCTAGTGTGCATCAGCACATAAAGCCTCTGCAGAGTGATGAGGGAGAGACCTGCTTTTCTGACTGCAAATGATGCTCAGTGCATGCATGGCTTGTGTCATTAATCCTCCGGGCACCCCAGGTAATAAACACTGTGTCCATTTGTAAGTCAAGGGAACTGAGGCTCGGAGGAGCTGAGTAAACAGCCCAGGATCCTAATGCTGATTAGTAAGCCACGTGGCAGACTCTGAAGTCCGGTGCTCTTTCCTGGCCCCCCTGTGCTTGCTGAAGGGAAAGGATGCAGGGCCAGGGCGAACGGAGTGGCTGGCTCGTGAGGTAGTCCTTACTGTTTGTTTCCTCAGGAGCATCATGGTCGGGTAATAGCTAAGACGGTGGTTGTATCTTGTCTTCTGCCCAGGGCCTGTCGTTTCCCTGAGCAGACACTGGGACATTTTCCTATGAAAAAACGCAACCCTTCACAGTGGCCAGTGAAGGGCAGGAATGGAGGAGATGTGGCCTGGGCCTGGAGGCTGCAGAAGCTGAGCTTTGTCGTCTGAGGGTCTGGGTTCAAGCCCTGGTACCACCACCTTGTTTTCTGTGGCCTTGCACCAAACTCCGCTCTGAGTTGGGGGTCCTTTATCAAAACTTTTTCTTCCCTGTGAGGTTGCCGTGGTGAGCACATGTGGGCTTGTGTCATGAGAGAGCGTGACCACAGGAGTGCCACGTGCAACGTGTCATCCTGAGCAGGCCTAGGGCCTTAAGTCACCCCACCCCCATGGGGTCAGGGCCGGGGCAGGTGGGATCTGCCCTTGACCCCAGTAGTGCTCTGGCCAAGGTGCTAGTGCGAGAGATGTTCCCTCTCCTGTTGGAACACAGGCACAAGTTAGGTCTTGACAGATGAGGGAGGTGAGGTCCAGGGCCACACGTGTCAGGAGGGGGCTGGGACTGGGGCCCAGATAACAGCCCAGCCTCATAACTGCTCTGTAGTAACTACTGCTCACTGTAGTTTGTTGAGGCCAAAAGCTGTATTGCAGAGATGGGATAGCGGGGGTCAGAGATGGGGAGGGGGGAGTGGCGGGCCTGGAGTCAGGTTAAGTCAGAATTGGAACCTCGTTCTTGTGCGCCAAACCCCCATGCTGACCCTTGGCCCATCAGAGTTGGGGTGGGGAAGCTTCCGGGTGAGATGCCAGTTGTCAGGGGTTCCGGTGCTCAGGCTGTGGCTGCCTGTCGTGGCCCTGAGCACCTGCATTCAGGTGTACCTCACTGAGCAGACCCATGTAGACTGTCCCCGAAGGCTCCATGTGGGTTGGTGATTTGCTTTATTGGAGGCCTTGAGAATTCTACAGAAATCAGTTTGCCTAGTACTTAAGGTTGGATTTAGTTCATACATTTCAAGGACTGGATTTTCAGGGGAAAGTTGCTTTCTCTGGGTTCTGTCATGCCCAGGTTTGGCCCAGGAGAGGCTGGAGCTGCCAGAGCTGATATTTTGGGTGGACAGAGCGACCAGAGTTGGAGGGTAGGGCTGTGTGCTTAGAAACTAAATTCTGCTGGCCTGTGTGGTAACACGATCTAGTCCTAGGGCCACCACCTTTGTGGCTTTACCTAGTATTTTCTTTAAATCAGCTCACTTTGATGTAATTTAAAAGTAAACTTGATCTCTTCTGTAAATGGAAAGTGGTATTCCTTACCATAAAGATAACAAAATAGCGTTATTAAATTCTAGTCACCTAAAAGATGTCACCTAAAGCTTCTGAGCATGAGGCCTGCTCACCCTTTGTTCAAAAGGCAAACGAGCAAGAAGTGGAGAGGTGGGCAAGATCCACCAGCCCCAAAGAAAGACCGCCTTCTGGAGGTGATCGGAAGGGATGGAAAGAGTCTTGAGGGGCGCCTGGCTGGCTCAGTCAGTAGAGCATGAGACTCTTGATCTCGGGATCATGAGTTCGAGCCCCATGTTTGGCATAGACATTACTTAAAAAAAAAGGCACCTTAAAAAACGACTAACTTTCTCGCTGATGGATCCGTATTGCTCACTTTCTGCCTCTGCCACCCAAATCTTCTGTCACGTGTCACTTGGGCCCACAGTGTATGAGAAACCGGCATTGGAAACAAGGAGTCTGGCGTATTGGCCCTGGTCCTGCCACTGCCCTGCCTTGGGGCCTGAGGCCTGGGGCCAGTCTCTTCCTTCTCGGCCTGGTTTCTCTCCTGGAAAACCAGAGGGTTGGGCATTTTCCTCCACACTTCTGCTTTGGGGGCCTCCAGGTACTCCCAGCTTCAGCCAGAGCTGGACCAGCTTTTCATTGAGGAAACCCAATTTCAGAAGTATTGTAATGCTTAGTAGTCCATGGCCACAAGGATGAGGCATGCCTGCAGGCCACCTCTGAGGGGCTCCACTGACTCTTCTCTTCCTCCTCCTCCCAAAGCGATGCCATTGGAGCGACATGTTCACTGGGAGGCTGCGGTCCGAGATCCCACCAGCTCTGGTAAGGGCACCAGGCCACTGTTCCCCTCCCCTGGGGACAAGGGACCCCTTTGGCAATTCCCTGGACTGTTGTCAGACTTCGTTCACGCTGTGGGTGACTGAGGTGCTGAATGGAAGCCGGGCAAGTGCAGCATCTGCCCGTGTCCTGACGGGCTCGGCCTCTGGGAGACTCGAGGCCCAGTCGCAGGAGTGCAGCAGAGCCCCGGGATCCCAGGGTTCATTCCTGAGCTTTTTGGCTTCACCCCCACTGTGGATCTCGCTCCCTCCGCTCTCATCCCTCTTAGCTTTGCACCTCCCTGTTCTGTTCCCTCACGCCCTTCTGTGGCCCCCCCATCTCCCTCTGGGCCCTCCCTTTCTCCATACCACTCTTCGGCTTTGCTTCTCATGGTGGGTGGCTTCCATCCCCTCTGATTTCCATTTCCCCATTCCTGGGGCTCAGCTTGGCTTGGGGTCAGGTTCCCAGCCTGGGGTGGGTGGGTGGGCTGGGAGGGGGGGTGTCACTGAGCAGAATGTGGCTTGCCTGGGGCTCAAGGGAAAGAGGCAGGGCTGGTAATAGGCAGCCTTTCAGTAACATGGGGCCTAGCCCATGAGGTGCCTTCAGGGTGAGGTTCTTGGTCAATTATTAGCATGGCTCTGTGTTACTGGGTCTCTCACCCTGGTTTTACTGGGGCTGCCTTCTTAGACCTCCGTGCATCTAGCCAGCACTGTGGTTCCTGAGGTGCCAGGGACCACCCTCATTTCTAAAGCACCTCAGTCCGGGGGCACCTGGCTGGCTCCGTCGGTAGAGCAAGTGACTCCATCTCAGGGTCAAGTTCAAGCCCCATGGTGGGCATAGAGTTTACATTTGAAAGAATGAATGAATAATAAGTTGGGTACCTGGGTGGCTCAGTCGTTGGGTGTCTGCCTTTGGCTCAGGTCGATCCCAGGGTCCTAGGATCAAGACCCACATCGGGCTCCCTGCTCAGTGGGGAGCCTGCTTCTCCCTCTCCCACTCCCCCTGCTGTGTTCCCTCTCTCGCTGTCTCTCTCTCTGTCAGAAAATAAATAAAATCTTTAAAAAAGAAAGTTACAGATGTCCTAATGGGGACCCCAGAGGGAAGGCTCCTCCTTTGGGGGATTGAGGAAGCCCTTGGGGAGCTGATTCCATTAGTTACCAGCCTCAAAGGGTGAACAAGAACCAGGTGAAGGGAGGATTTAGAGTGTAGGTTAAGTAAATTCATTTGGGGGTTTGTAAGTAAAAGGATTTTTTTTTTTTAAAGATTTTATTTATTTGACAGAGAGAGAGCACAAGCAGAGGGAGTGGCAGGTAGAGGAAGAGAGAGAAGCAGGCTCCCCACAGAGCAAGGGAAGCCCAGTGTGGGACTCTATCCCAGGACCCCAGGATCATGACCTGAGCCGAAGGCAGTCGCCCAACCAACTGAGCCACCCAGGCGCCCAGTAAAAGGATTTAAAGTTAGAAGAGGGGGTGAAGAAAATGTACTTGGGAGATACGAACTATGGGCCCTGTGCACATTGTTTTACCTGAATTTTAGTATTTAAGTTTCTCAGTCATTGAGGGAGATATTCTTATCTCCATATTACCAACGACCAGAGTGAATCATAGGGGGACAAGAGAATTTGGGGTCAGGGAAAGGCATGAGATGGAGGGAAGGTAGGGCAGACACAGAGGGTTTCAGCAGCTCTGGCTGCTGGAGGGCTAGAGGCCAGTGGGGCCAGGTGACGGGGGCTGGGCATTCTGTGGGCAGGGGCAGCCCGAGAATGGCCCTCCGTTGCTGAGTCAATGGTGGGGAGGACAGTGGAAACTGCCTCAGGTATCCTGTTCATAGCCGAGGCAGGGAGAGTGTCTCCCCTCCCCCACTGTGTCCCCTGGGAACCCCATGCACGATGCACGCCCGACCCCGTTTCTGCCCCCAGTCTCCGGCGGAGCCTTCTCTCCTCACCCGTCTCTCCTGGGGAACTGTAGGTATCCCCAGCCCAGCAGGTTCCCAGGAGAGCTTAGCATCTTGCTACATTGGTCTTGGGCTGTGGCTCAGAGATAGGCACCCATCTGCCCAGTCACCACCGGGAACCCTGGAGGCATCAGTGGTGCCCGCCTCCTTCCTGCACGTCCACTGAACGTGCAGCTTCTGCAGGTCTCCTTCCCTCTGTGGGACCTAGAACCGACCCGAGGCTCTGTTTCCTCTCTTCTGTCTCCCACCACACTGGCCAGCTAGCTTCCTTCTTTGCTGCCTGAATCACTGTCTCACACTTCTGGGCGGGCACTTGGCCCCCAGTCTGCCCTCCTCAGGTTTGGGGGAATGTGTCTTCTATATCCCTCACCCACATCAAAGCCCTCAGAACCCTCGGGCTCAAGTTCACAGTCCTTGGCCTGACATTCAGGGCTCTAGCCTGATTTGATTCCTCTCTTTCCTTCCAGCCTCATCCTCTTCTGGAGTCCACTGCTTGTCTCTAGACACACAGTATGCTGCTTCATGCTTATGTCTCTTTGTTCATGTTTGTACTGTTGGCTGGAATCTCCTGTTCGGTTGACTGATTCTCATTCAGCCTGAGCTCAAGTGCCCCCTCCTATAGGAAGCTTTCCCTGACCACCCCCATGTATACCACACCCCACGCCCCACCTGGATTGGGAGCCTTCTTCAGGGTTTCTGGTCCTGGGTTTAAAGTAAGGATAGCTCTGTAGCGAAATGGTCTGTGTCTCTGCCTGGGTGCCCACTGAGGGCAGGGGGGGCCTGGCATAGGAGCTGCCCCTGGGAGGTGTCTGTGAAACTGAGCTGAACCTTCTCTGTGTCCAGACCTCACTAGGGGAGGGACTCATCACAGCCGGGGCGCAGCTGGTGGAGCTGGACCTGAGCGACAACGCATTCGGGCCCGACGGCGTGCGAGGCTTTGAGGCCCTGCTCAAGAGCTCCGCCTGCTTCACCCTTCATGAGCTCAAGCTCAACAACTGTGGCATGGGCATCGGCGGTGGCAAGGTGGGTGCGGCGGGCCCTCGCCCACGTCCCCATTGTCCCTAACCCCCCCCCCCCCGCCTCGTCTCCTGAAGTGTGTGCCCTTGGCCACCATCTGGGATGGCTGGCCAGCCGGTTGTTTTTCTCTTCAGAGGAGAAAGGCCTCAAAGGCAGCAGCCTGTGGCCCGTGGGGAGAGGTGGTGGAGGCCTGGAGGGCGGGGTTGCCAAGCAACCGTCCCCGGTTCTCGTGTTGTCTTGGCAACACAGAGGCAGTGACCTGCTGGCTCTGCAGAGCGCCGGGCTTGGGCATCCCAGACCTGCTGTGCCCTCAGAACAGTTGGCAGAGCCACGTGAGGCCTGGTGTGTGTGGAGGGGCGGGAGCCCAGAAAGAGAAACCCCTTAGGCCTGGGCACAGCTCACCTTTTTCCTGGACTGGGCCTTGCCCGAGGTGCCTCCCTCATCCTGCCAGCCGGTCGGGCTGGTCAGTGCAGAAAGGCGTCTCTTCTCTTCCCAGAACCTGCACAGAGGGAGCCCAGCCTTGTTTATTCTCTTTTTTGGTCCCTTCTGGCTCCGTTAGGCCCAGACACTAGAAAGGCCAATTCCCATCCTCCCTATCCCCACTCACGTTCTGACCAAAAGGAGAAAAGGGCTGGGACGCAGGAACCTACAGCGACTGGGGACATCTTCTTTTTGCGGATGTGTTAAATGCATTACCCTAATTCTCCCACCCACACCAAAAAGGGGGTGATGCTATTCCCAGTTTTCCACTTAACCAGCCGGATTTGGGGCTAGAGACCTTGGGTCAAGTCCCCAGATGGCATCGCTGGGGTGGGACTAATGTGGGATTTGAACCTGCTTCTGTGCCCGTTAGAGCAGCAAGGGGAGCCTGTGTTGTGCTCACGGTGCCCCAGGCTGAGGGGCCAGAGCGGCCTCCCCTGCGAGGGGTGCCCGTTGCCTCTTGCCCCATGGGAGGGAAAGCCGGGGTGTGCTCCCAGCCGGCTCAGCCAGCCCCACCCCCCAGTCTAATTGGGCAATAAGCTGTGTGCGTGTGTGAAGACATTAAAATGTTGGCATCAGCACAGAAAATCGGTCCAGGCCAACCTAGAGTGGGGTGTGCTGAGGGAGCTGGAGACGCGCCTGGGAAACGCCCCAGCTTTCCGTGGGCTCTCCTCTGCCGCGCGGCCGGCCCGGGGAACCGAGGCTCCTAGAGCTGCCCAGGGCTGGTCGTAGGCCTTGCCTTTACTCCAGTGTGTGGCATGGCTCGGGGACGAAGACAGTGGGAACCCTGCAGCCAGGGGAGCCTCCCTGGCAGCCCTGCTCCACTCTGGAATTTGACTTGTACTTGTCTTGACCTCCCTCACTCTGATTCAGTGAGACCTTTTTGTGGCATCTTGTGGGTGCTGGCCTTGCTGACCTGCGCCTCCGGGTCCTTCGTAATCTGTTCCCTCCAGCCGGAGTGCATTCACTGTGGCCCGTGTGCCACACGCATGGGAATTGGAGGGGCCCAAAGGATTCACTGGGAGTGAGATATAGCCCTGTGCTTGGGGCTCTCCAGACCCAGCGGCCCCAGGTTGGACTCTTGTAGGAGCTGGGGCCTCACCATGGTGGCCCCAGAGGGAACTGGGGAGAATGGGATGCGCTGGTGCGGTTGGCTCCCGCCTCCTCATAGGTTCCTTAGGAGGCTGGTTTATGGCAGAAGTCCACGGTCTCTGCGCTGAGCATGTGCATGACCCCCAGGAGCCAGGCTGGCGGTCGCCCTTCCGGCCCCCAGGGACGGCGAGCTGTGCACTCAGGCAGGCCTGGCTGCCGCTTGTGGCTCCCCTGTCCCTTTGCTGTGGGCCCTTGGCCCATGCAGTTACCTCTCTGAGCCTCAGCCTCCTCGTTTATAGTCAAGCCAATCCCACCTGCCTCCTAGGCTCAATTTGTGGTTGAAATGAGGTGTGAAAGTACCTTTCTTTATTGAAAGTGCCGGTGATCTAGGAGATGCTCTACAAACGTTGCTTCTCTCCTGTTGCACTTCTTGTGAATCTTTTGTTTTATTTACCGTGGCCTCTCTGATTCCCAGCAACCAGCCAGCATTTTTTAACTCTTGGTCTGTTGGTATCACCCAGGGAGAAGCTGTCTCCTGGCACCACCCCAACCATATGGTGTGTCCGATGAGTGTGACAGGGTCGTGGTCTTGGCCAGCTCCCCTTAGGCGCAGGGCTACAGGGGAGAGATTCCAGAAGATTTGGATTCTGGTCCAGAGTCTTCCACTTGTTTAGCAACCATAGGAATGTCTCTGTCCCTCTCTGAGCTTGAGGTTCTTCGGCTGGGAAGTGGAAATCACCATGGTTTCCCGTCTCCCCCCCCCCCCCCCACCACAGAGGGCTTCCGGCAGTATAGTGAGCTGACTGTGAAGCCCCTTCCCCAGGAGCTGGCTTTCAGTTGACCTCTCCATGTTGGTGTCTCCTTTCTCTCTGGGTATCTGTCCCCACCTCTCACACGAGGCTAGACCCCACAGGGTAGTGGGACACACACGTGAAGCAAGCTGTAAGGTGCTAGGTGCACATGCAGTATGACGGTGGTGCCTGTGAGCCATTCTTTGTCCCCAGGTCTGCCACCGCCAGTAGGTGGCATGGGATGTCGAAGACCAGGGCCTCCTGCCTCAGGGCTGGTCCTCTTCCCCCCCCTCCCCCCCCCCCCAGATCCTGGCAGCGGCTCTGACTGAGTGTCACCGGAAATCCAGTGCTCAAGGCAAGCCACTGGGCCTGAAGGTCTTCGTGGCCGGCAGAAACCGTCTGGAGAACGACGGAGCCACGGCCTTGGCAGAAGCTTTCGGGGTGAGTGGTTTCTGCACATCCTCCCCGCCGTGCCCCAAGGCAGGCTAAGCTTGGCAGGTTGACAGAGCTGGTGTGCATCCAGCTCTGGAGTTGAGCTGCGAGACCTAGGGCGAGTTGCTTCCCCCTCTGCACCTGCTAGCTCATTCAGCAGCTGGGCAGAATTCCTGTTAGGTGTCTGAAAGGTTGCATGATCTACCACTGCGGCTCCCTGGAATGCTGTTTGAGAAGATTGTGAGGTTGCTCTGGTCAGTGAGTGAGGTCAGGCTCAGAAATGGGAGCGGGGGTGCCAGAGCAGTGAGCGGGATAGCAGCCTGGCCCGGCGCTGGCCTGGGCTCACAGAGGGTCGCTGTCTCTGGCCTCTACCGGGTGGGGCACAGAGGTGGAGTCATCAGACTTACCTTTCAGATGGAGAGGTGGGGGAGCAGTGGCTCAGGTACCCTAATCCCCTCTGCCTCTCCTCCCACTCTCCTCTCCCTTCACCCTTCACAGCTGCCCCAGTGCCCTGCCCCCACCCCCCACACTGCTGAGACCCTGACCTTGAGCTCTGTGAGAGGGCCACACCTGCCCCACCGCGCTGGGAACTTTGGAGTCCCTTTCTTTTCTCTTAATTTAAATGTTTTCTTTGGCAAACAGTATCCTAGCAACATTAACCACACTCGGGCCAGAGCGGCTTTCCCCGCTGCCTCCCTGCTGGAGCTCATCTACCTCAGGCAGAGAGTGAACATAGCAGGGGAGAAGTACCCTGGGCCTTGCTGGACCCCTGGCTGCAGGGGTTTCCAGGTGCCTCCGGAGCTGGGGGCACCTCATTGCCATCCTTATAGACACCATGCCGTTAAAGGTTACGCCTTCTCTGCACCCCTCGTTCAGCTTGCTGTCCCCGGTGCACTGGGAAGAGGGGGGAATACATTGTGTCTGCTAGGCCTCCAACAGATGTCCACCATGCTCTTAGAGTGGGGTTCTTCCCTCAGGGTCCCTGGGATGTCTCTAGTCTGTGGATAGATTTCAGGGAGTCTTTGAATGCGGACGGAAGAAGATTACATGATTATTACCACTAATGTAACTAAAATGTAGTGTTACCTTGAATTGTGAATGTAAATTTTAAACCTCAGCAACTTTCGAAATGTTCGTGATTTGGTTAAGTATAGAAATCACAGGTATTTTCACATCAAGTTACAGTTGTTACAGAGACATAGAAATCTTTGTTTCTCACGCATCAGCATTACGGTAGCGGGGGACTGGCCTCCAGGTCCTGTTATTCAGTGCCTTTGTACTAAGGAGTGCATTTACTACTGCAACACACATTTGGGGTTTTTTCTCAATATTTTGAGGACTCTCTTCCAATTGAATGGATTTCCTTTGTAGTCGTATATGATTTATCTTAACATTTTAAAATAGGCTCAGGAGAGAGTCAGGGGTTTACCAGACTGCCCATAGGGTCTGGTACCAGAAGATACTGAGAAGCCCTGACTGGTAATGTTCCTCCGTTGGCCTGTATTTACTTGTGAACCCCCTGTGCTGTTCTGGGCACTGCGGAACTACAAAAGGTACCCAGGTGGAGAGTCCTCGCAGGCCTGGCCTCAATCGTTGGTAGCAGTAGAGGCTGGGACATGGCTCTCCTTGGGAGCTCAGAGGCTGGTGGGGTGTAGACAGGAAGGTGGCATTGATCGTCCAGGGTGATGAACACCGTGATAGAGGAAGAACAGTGCTCTGGGGGCATGGGGGAAGAGCACTGGACTATGCCTGGTGGGGGGATTCTGGTGTCCAAAATGAGAGGTATATAGGAAAGCAACATAGGAGTCAGCCTATCAAGAAAATGCCAACAAATAAGGACACAGTGTTCCAAGAAGAGAGGAGTGTCAGAAGGTTGGGATGAAAAAGGGCTAGGTGTTTGTGAAGACCCCACCCCCCAGAAAAGGAGGGAATGTGGGGCACCAGTTGTACTGTGTAAATAGCGCAGGAGAGCCCCAAGAGAGGCACAGTGGAGCTGCATGCAGTCTGCAGGGAGGGACTGTGGCCAGACCCCAGGCCAGCGCCCAGGGTCCTTGCAGGGTAGAGGACACCAGATGGAAGAACCTGTGTTCCAAGCTGTGTGACCCTGCGTAAGTTACTTAGCCTTTCCGATCCCTAGTCTTCTCTGTCTGGTGGAGTTCCTAATCCCAGGTAGGTCTCCCTCATGAGATTGTAGAGAGGATCAGACAGCCCTGCCCAAAGTTCTGCTTTGAGATTCATGCCCCAAATAGCCACAGACAAGCCTGGGCCTGAGCTGATGGCAGCCCCTCCCCGTGTCTAGTGTGTGGTGCCCCCTTCCTGCCTGCTGGATGTTGTTGGTGCTGGGCCTGCCCCTGGAGCTCGGGAGCCCACCGCCCTGCTCTGTCCCTCCTGCCCTTCACAGATCATTGGGACTCTGGAGGAGGTCCACATGCCACAGAACGGCATCAATCACCCCGGCGTCACGGCCCTGGCCCAGGCTTTCGCCATCAACCCCCTGCTGCGTATCATCAACCTGAATGACAACACCTTCACCGAGAAGGGCGCCGTGGCCATGGCCAAGGTGAGGCGGGAGTGGCAGGGTCATGGTGGAGGCGAGCGGGACTGGCTACTGCCTTTTTTTTTTCTTTTAAAGATTTTATTTATTTATTTGAGAGAGAAAGAATGAGAGAGAGAGAGCATGAGAGGGGGGAGGGTCAGAGGGAGAAGCAGACTCCCTGCCGAGCGGGGAGTCCGACGCGAGACTCGATCCTAGGACTCCAGGATCATGACTTGAGCTGAAGGCAGTCGCTTAACCAACTGAGCCACCCAGGTGTCCTGGCTACTGCCTTTATAACACACACATCGGCAGGAGAGCTCCTCTGCGCATCCACCAGGTGTGCGCCCCGGCTCTCTTGAACATTCCAGAACGGGGCACATGTCACAGGCTTGCCTGTGCTGTTTTCGAGCATGTCCATACCACCTTCCTCTGCGCTGCCTCTGGACACCCAGCTGTTGGTGCTGGATTTGTCCATGGGGCTGCATGGGAGGCTGCTGCAGCCTGTTTTTCTCATTGATTCTTTCATCAGCTGCTTATTGAGCCCTGTACCGAGTGCAGGCCACGCAGAGTTGAATCAGACTCCGCCTCCGAGGAGCCCCTAGTTCAGGGAGGGAGGGGCGGGGCCAGGCCAGCGATGGTGCAGGGCCTGAATCCGGCTGGCTGGCTAGCTGTCGGGACCTCACAGGGCCCCAAGCCCCACAAAAGGCTAGTCCTGCTCCTGTGGGGTGTTAGCACAAGTGTGTGCAAGTGTAGGGAGCACACGGGAAGTTCAAATCAGACTTCGGGCAGACTTTCTGGAAGAGGTCACATTTTGGCCAAGTTGTATAGGACAAATGGACTGTGGACAGAGAGGGGTGTTTCGAGCAGAGGGATCAGCAGCACGGGGGAGGCCCAGAGGTGGGAGGGAGCCTTGTTCCATTGGTCCTGGTTTGAAACGACCAGGGTTCAGGATGTGTCTGAGGGCTGGAGGAGAGGAGAGGGGGATAAGACCCTGTGACCTTCTAACTCTGAGGCTGTCCCGTGACTAGAGAATTGTGTAATCGACTTGGTCAGATTTGTGCTTCACGAAGAAGGTTCTGGCTGTAGCATAGAAGTAGGGTGGAGGGAGGTTCGCCAGAGGCCGGGAGGGGACAAGAGCTGGTGAAGTACTGAGAAGTCCAGGCGACAGGGAGGACGAAGGTGTGGCAACTGGCGTGGGGTGTGCCGCGGGCTCTCGGAGGCCTGCACCCTCACCCCAGCCTTCGCTTCCTCCCCGCAGACGCTGAAGACCTTGCGGCAGGTGGAGATGATCAACTTCGGGGACTGCCTGGTGCGCTCCAAGGGCGCCGTCGCCATCGCAGAGGCCGTGCGCGGGGGCCTGCCCAAGCTGAAGGTGCCAGCGCCGCCGGGGCTTCCCCCACCCTCGGGGCTGCTGCCGTGCGGGGCAGGGGTGGGGTGGTCTTGAAGGCCAGGTGGGCCTGGGTTCATGGCCCCGTCCTTCCACACCTTTCCTCTGATGTTGTGCGGTTCCTATCACCCATGTGATGTGAGCCGGTTTCTTCATTTTTGAAATGGGAGGAGGGAGCGATGAGGTCATTAGGGTAGAGCGTGAGAGAACATACCGAGCGTCTGGCACGTCGCGAGGGAAACGGCTTTGTTTTTACTGTGGGTGTTACCGTGCCCGGCTGGAGGACAGAGCCTGCCTCATCCTCCCTTGGGGAAAACAGAGGCTTCAGAGTAGGACCCGGTCTCCTGGCCTATGGTTCTGCTTGCCTCTACTCCTTCCTCTTATTTTTAGGAGCTGAACTTGTCGTTCTGTGAAATCAAGAGAGATGCTGCTCTGGCTGTTGCTGAGGCCGTGGCGGACAAGAGTGAGCTGGAAAAGCTGGACCTCAACGGTAATAGGGGTGCGGGCCTTGGCCCAGGCCTGCCAGGCGGGCCCTGCTGCCCCTCTTTTTTTTTTTTTTTTTTTTTTTTTTTTTAAGATTTTATTTATTTGCGAGAGAGAGAATGAGAGACAGAGAGCATGAGAGGGAGGAGGGTCAGAGGGAGAAGCAGACTCCCTGCTGAGCAGGGAGTCTGCTGCCCCTCTTGACCTTCCTACCCTCCACCCCCTCCTGCCCGTGAACAGGCAACACGCTGGGAGCAGAAGGCTGCGAGCAGCTCCAGGAAGTGCTGGACGGCTTCCACATGGCCAAGGTGCTGGCCTCCCTCAGGTAGGGAGCTGTGAGCCGTGGCGCCTGTGGTTCTACTTTCATTCGTTCCACAACCGTTGTTCGAGCCCCTGTCTGTGCCAGGAGCTGTGCGAGGCGTTAGGGAGGCGAGCGGAAGACCGTGAAGGTTTCTGACCCGTCGGACTTCATTCCGGCAGGATGGGCGGGCAAGGAAAGTTAGGTGTCTGTATGTTCAGCCAAGAGGCAATAAGGGCCTTTGGAGTGGGTGAGTTGGGGAGACTTCTGAAGGGATGAGCTTTGATCTGAGCTGGGATAGATCAGGTAGGGGAGCAGTGAGGTCAGGGTGGCAGTGGGGGTGGGCTCAGTCAGGATTGTTCTGAAAATCAGACTTGGAGACAGAGTCTGGAAGGGAAGAGGTTGTTGCAAGGGGTGGGTTCTGGGTTTGCGGAGCCCACATGGAGCGGGAGCAGGGGCCAGGGCGGCAGGGCTGCCTCCTCCATCTGGATGGGAGTCGGTTTGGGCCTTCAGCATCCCTCTGCCCCTAGGTCAGCTTCACCTGTCAGCCCCTCACTTGTGTCCCCTCAGTGCTAGGTCTGTGCTGCTGCTAGGAATTGGGGGCTCAGAGATGGCCTCGAGAGGCTCACGGTCCCAGAAACCCCCATCCCCCTGCCCCCCACAACCGCAGCTTCCTGTGGGCAGGGAGATAGGGTGGCACAGTCTTGGCATCTCAGCCTGGGCAGTGTTCCTGCCAAGCCCCGGGCCTCAGCTGTGACAGACCGTTTTCTTCCTTTTCTCTGTTTCCGCAGTGGGACTGGGGCCCATTTGGGACAGGGATGAGATCTGGTTCTTCCGTGTTCACAGCATGGGCTTCCCTGGGTGATGAGAGATGAGCGATGGGCTCCCTGGTGACCCACATGGCCCCCCCCGGGCCCCTCCCCGGGAGCAGCTGCTCCCCCGCCCTCCGCAGGCGCCCTCCCACCTGCCTGGGGTCTATGGGTTTGTGTTGCCAGGCCTTGGAGCCCGCATAGGCCGCTGGGCAGGGAGGGTCTGCTTTAGCCAGTTCCCCTCTGCAGTGATGATGAGGGCGAGGATGATGAGGAGGAGGAAGAGGAGGAGGAAGAGGAAGGAGAAGAAGAGGAGGAGGAAGAAGAGGAGGAGGAAGAGGAGGAAGAGGAGGAGGAGGAGGAAGAGGCACAGCAAGGGCCAGGAGAGCAGTCCACAGCATCAAGGAAGATTCTGGACCCGAACAGTGGAGTGAGTTCCCCGTCGTTTGCCAGGATCAGAGCCCTGGCCCTCGAATGTGAAATCCTGAGCCACGTTCACGCGGGTAGTAGGTGTGGGATCCGCTTAAGTACCTTGGGTGCAAACTGTCCTTGAATGCACAGTCCTGTAAGTGGAAGAAGAAAATCTTCCCAGCGTGGCTGTATTTGTACCTCAGCCCAGGTGTGTTTATTCATTTGTGCATCGTAACAGGACTAAGGCATGTATCATGCCGCTGCACTGTTCATTATGAAACACGTATAAATATCTCTGCAAGAATAGGGTGAAAAATCAGCATAAATGGAAATTCTTTTCCGACCCATCTTGGTGACCCGTAGGGACAGCCCCCCCGTTCTGGAGACCGTGGCCTACCTGGGACACTTGGTGTCCCCTTGCTTCACTAAGAGGCTGGTGTTGTCAGGACGCCCGGGTCTGTTCCCCACAGACTCAGCTTCTGGAGAACTACGGGTTGGACAAGGTTCCCCACGCTCACGTTGAATTTCACTTTTTTCCCAGTTTAGGAAAGCATTTCAACAAGTGGCTGGGCACTCCTATTTCAGTTGTGTGGGCGCCGCTTGTGCTCACTGGCATTGCTTCCCCCTGCTAGACTCAGGCTCCTGGTGGGGTCCCCTTCAGCCCCCACGCACCTCCTGCGTCATTTCTGGGACATCGTGTGTCCCGGGGAGGAGCCACTTGGCCTAAGGAGGTGGCTTGCCCCCTCCCCAGAGGCTCCTGCACTAGGAGCCAGCCAGGGCAGCATCTGCGGGCCCCTCACCCTTTGGGGGACTGCCCGTGAACCGGAGGGAGAAGACCAGACTCCGAGCCTTGGCCGCCTAGAGTGAGGGGTGCATGTTCTGCATGAGGAGTCCGGGTTCGGACTTCTCCAGAGCCACCTGTGCCCCCTGTCCCTCAGGAGCCAGCCCCCGTGCTGTCCGCCCCGCCTCCTGCAGACGTCTCCACATTCCTCGCTTTCCCCTCTCCAGAGAAGCTGCTGCGCCTCGGGCCCAAGAGCCCCGTGCTGATAGCCCAGCAGGTGGGTAACAGCGCTGCCAACTCCAGGCCCCTGCGTGCCTCGGATTGGGAGGGGACGCTGTCAGTGGGAGTGGGGGCTGCCCGGTGTTTGTGTGTGTTTTAGTGTCAGGGTGGAATTTAGTGATTCATCAGTTGCACTTAACACGCAGTGTTCATTCCATCAAGTGGCCTCCTTAATGCCCGTCCCCCAGTTAGCCCAGTCCCCCCACCAACCTGACTCCAGCAGCCCTCAGTTTGTTCCCGGTAGTTAAGAGTCTCTTATGGTTTGTCTCTCTCTCTGTTTTCATCTTATTTGTCCCGCGCTTCCCCTGTGTTCATCTGTTTTGTTTCTTAAATTCTACGTAAGAGTGAAATCATGTATTTGTTTTTCTCTGACTTATTTCGTTTAGCATAATATTCTCTAGTTCCATCCACGTCATTGCAAATGCTAAGATTTCATTTTTTGATGGCTGAGTAGTATTCCATTTGTATATTTCCACATTTTCTTTATCCTTTGTTGATGGACATCTGCGCTGTTTGCATAGTTCGGCTATTGTGGACCTTGCTGCTGTAAACACTGGGGTGCAGGGGCCCCTTCGGATCACTATGTTTGTATTCTCTGGATAAATACCTAGATGTTTGTTTTTTAGTTTTTTTTAAAGATTTTATTTATTTGGGGCGCCTGGGTGGCTCAGTCGTTAAGCGTCTGCCTTCGGCTCAGGTCATGGTCCCAGGGTCCTGGGATCGAGCCCCACATCGGGCTCCCT
The DNA here is from genome assembly GCF_964656455.1 of Halichoerus grypus. Taxonomy (NCBI): domain Eukaryota; kingdom Metazoa; phylum Chordata; class Mammalia; order Carnivora; family Phocidae; genus Halichoerus; species Halichoerus grypus. The sequence continues at coordinate 171,549,799 of NC_135717.1, read as the reverse complement.
GCTCCGCGGGAAGCCTGCTTCTCCTTCTCCAGCTCCCCCTGCGTGTGTTCCCTCTCTCCCTGTCTCTATCTCTCAAATTTTATTTATTTGACAGAGAGAGAGAGACAGCGAGAGAGGGAACACAAGCAGGGGGAGCTGGAGAAGGAGAAGCAGGCTTCCCGCGGAGCAGGGAGCCCGATGTGGGGCTCGATCCCAGGACCCTGGGACCATGACCTGAGCCGAAGGCAGACGCTTAACGACTGAGCCACCCAGTCCCCCCTAGACGTTTGTTTTTTAAATCCACAGACGCATGAGTGGGTGTGACCCAGGTATCTGTCAGCCTCCGGAGGTTGCAGATGACGTGCGACTGCGGACGTGTGTGGGCCACCGGACAGGCAGGCGTGCCACACCCAGTGACACCCAGGGAGTTAGGGAGTTTTCCCAGGCCCCTCTCGTGTGCACACATCTAGGCTCCCTGCCCAGGTTCTGTAGGACCTGCTGTTCTAGAACACCTGTCCTGCCCAGAGCTCCCACGGAGGCCACATGCCTACCGTGCCCTTGCTCCAGCCTCGCTTGTTTGCTTACTCACCAGTTCGTTCCGAGGCGGCTGGCAGGCGCCTCCTGTCTGCCAGGCACTGTCCCGGGTATTTGGACATGGTTCTGGTATTTAAGCCTTCTGGCAACCCGCCATGTAGACCCCGTTACCCTGTGTTACAGATGAGAAAACAGTTTCGATGAGCCTAAGTGATAAATACAGAGAAATTAAATGGGCCCGTTCTCAGAGCTGGCTTGGCCTTTTGGCTGATGTCCTTTTTATGTTTTATCTGTGTTCTTTTTTTTCCTTCCCGTGATATATGAGATGAAAGGCCCACTTTTTCCTGTAATACCATTTGTCATCTCCTATGTTAGCAAAACTGTTGTGCCCTCCGTCCCGTGAGTGGAGGTCGCACGTGGGCGGCACACTGTGTCTGGACACTCGCATTGTTTCCCCTTGTCTCCACCTCGGTGAAGTTAAGCTTCCTTGCACGTGAACGTTGTCTGTACTCTGGATTATTTGTTCAGGTTAGATTACAAGAAGGGGATCGCTGGGGCGCCTGGGTGGCTCAGTCGTTAAGCGTCTGCCTTCAGCTCAGGTCATGATCCCAGGGTCCTGGGATCGAGCCCCGCATCGGGCTCCCTGCTCAGCGGGGAGCCTGCTTCTCCCTCTCCCACTCCCCCTGCTTGTGTTCCCTCTCTCGCTGTCTCTCGCTAATAAATAAATAAATAAATAAATAAATAAAATCTTAAATAAAAGGGCGGGGATCGCTGGGTCATGGGAATAACCGTGGTTAATGCTGACTCACTCACTCTGTATGGATTACGTACCGCAGTGGGCCAGGCCCATGCCTAGCTCCAGGGGGACAGCGTGGGGTGAGGCAGGACCCATCCTTGCCCACCAGGGGCCTTGGCAAGACAGGCCTCTTCCAGCCAGCAGCAGAGTGCAGGCGCATCTTCACTGGGGCTCCGGCCCCTGTGACCTGCCATTGTCTCTTGTGTCCTCAGACTGACACATCCGACCCAGAAAAGGTGGTCTCTGCCTTCCTGAAGGTGTCCTCTGTGTTTAAGGACGAAGCCACAGTGAGGACAGCCGTGCAGGATGCAGTAGGTAACACGGGGTGGGTGGGCCGTGGCTGGCTCTGCCTCCTTGCTGCCTCGGGGCTCAGGGACGTTTATAGTCCCTGGAGCCCCTAGTCCCAGCACTAATGTATGTACCACTCTCCAGCCCCTCCTGCCTGTTCTGTTGGGTTCTTGCCATGGAGTAGGCTGGCTGCTCTCCTCTCTTATTTTTTGCAGATGGGGAAACTGAGGCCTTTTCAAAGCCATAGAGTTATGTCTAGTTAGACCTCATCCAGGTGGCATCTGCCATAGGAACAGCCCCAAGGCCCTTATGGGGACGGTCCTCTCAGGAGAGGTCCTGAGAACTGAGCTTTTGTCCTCATCTGTGGGCCTATGCACACCGTCCCTCCACCTGGAAGCCTGGAGGGTGCCTGCTCTCCCGATAGCGTTCCCAGGGCTTCCCGAGATCTCTTGTCCTGCCGCCACCCTCCCTCGCTACCCCGTTTCCTCCGCTGCCTCCGTTGTGGCACCTGTCACCTCCCACCTTGAGTACGCGTGTCTGAGCCCCGCCGTATGGGCCAGGCTTGGTCAGGCAGGGAGGGGAGGAAGGGCTCGGCATGAGGGAAAGGGCAGAGAGGGGTGGAGGTCCGGCGGCACTTTGTCCTGGATTGGTGCGCTGTGGGCAGCATGGAGGCAGGAGGGCCGGTGGGGAGCGAGGCCGGGGTGGAGCCCTAAGTCAGCTCCCTGAGGGCCCAGCCCCGTGGGCATTGATGGGAGCAAGTTACCTGAATTCTGTTTTCCTGACCAGCCTAGCCTAGAAGCAGGTACCCACACAGTGCCGGTAGACCCCCCGCCCCTCCTTTCCCTCCCTTCTCTGCTCATCCCCCTCCCTTGCCTCCACAGTGGCTGAAACCTCCCCCGGGATGATCTTCCTCGCGGGTTGTGCAAGGTCCCCAAGCCCCTTCTCATTGAGGTCAGGACCAGAAGGGCAAGGTGTCACAGCTTGAGCAGGTTGAGCTTTCCCTTGGTGCTGGCTGTCCCCTCAGTCTGGGATGTGGGACCGCCGGCTGCCGCCCTGTGTTCACCTGACTGGTGCGGAAGGCAGGTCGCAGCCCGTGCGTGCCAGGGCCGCGTGCCCTCGGCTGGTGAGCAGCCGTCTGTCGCAGCGGACTCCCTGCCCCATGGCCGCTTCTCCCTTGCAGATGCCTTGATGAAGAAGGCCTTTAGCTCACCCTCCTTCAACTCCAATGCCTTCCTTACCCGGCTCCTCGTCCACATGGGTCTGCTCAAGGTGAGACTGTGGGAGTGCAGGGGGGAACCAGGGGCAGTTCGGGCCACACCCACCCCGGCCCACACCTGAGTCCTGCTGGGGCCCGGGTCTGCTTAAGCAGCCTCCCTTCATGATGGGGTTCAGCTTGACCTCGACCATGGGGCTCTCGGAGCCGGGGCTGGGTGCTGGAGACCTAGGGCTTCCCACCCCAGGGGACCTTGTAGCTCACCCTGCCTGGTGCTGTGTGTTCCCTTCACAGAGTGAAGACAAGATCAAGGCCATTGCCAACTTGTACGGCCCTCTGATGGTGTTGAACCACATGGTGCAGCAGGACTACTTCCCCAAGGCCCTTGCACCCCTGCTGCTGGCGTTCATGACCAAGTGAGTGTGCCCTCGTCAGCTCACGTGGCAGCCGGGTCCCATGGATGCAGACCCCTAGTCCGTGGAGGCTTCCCTGGGCTGCTCGTTCAGGCTTGTGAGGGGCTCTCAAGCGTCCGTATTTGAGTCTCTCCTCCGCTGTGCCAGGCTGAGGATGTGGGGCTCAGGAACAGTGTCTTTTCCTGAGAGAAACAGGACGTGGAATGGCCCCCATTTCCTGATGAAACAGCGCTGGATAGTTCAGGGGTTTGCCCACAGTGCTGATCGGGGTCCTGTCCTCAGTGATGTCTCTGGGAGCAGTTCTGTGTCCGTTTCCTCAGCCACAGGGCTGAGGCCAGAGGGGCCTGTCACTCCCGCCTGCCGCAGCCACAGGCCCCTCCCCTGCGGATGCCAGATGCTCAGAGACCTGGAAACCTTGGCCTCGTCCTGGGCCATGGTGGGGCAGTGGCCACAGTTGGGTAGCAAGGAGCCTTCAGACCCCAGCGCCTACAAGGGATGGGTCGGAAGGCTCGTCCCCTGTCCTCACTGAGGTCCTCTGTGGCCCCAGCCAACTCCTGGCCTTCCTCAGGCCTCAGTCTCCCTATCTGCCCCACCAAGCTGTTGCATGAGGTTGTCTCTGGTGTCTGTGACCATCCACACTTCCTGTGAATCCAGTGCCTTGGGGGAAAGTGGGAATGGGGCAAGGAGAGAGGACGTAGCCCTTGCCTCGGGGGACGTGAACAAGTGATGTGGGGTAGTCTGGCTCAGCGCGGTGAGGATCTCCGGCCAGCTTCCGGGACTGTCGGCGCCATGGCCTCTTTGCCACCACAACGTCTTGCGGTCCCATGTGCTCCTTGGGCCTCGTGCTCTCGCATGTCTGCCCACCTGCCTGCCACCACACCTGGCCCCCACTGCCGCCGTGGCCCACGCCACCCCTTCCGCTGCAGCTGGACTGGCCCTTGTGAGAAGTTGAGCTGCGGGGCTCCTGGCTGGCTCAGTCGGTGGAGCCTGTGACTCTCGATCTTGGGGTCATGAGTTCAAGCCCCACGTTGGGTGAAGAGCTGAGTGCTTGGCCCCTCTGCCAGAGTCCAGGGCAAGCCCTCACCCTGGCCGCAGAGCTCATGGCCCTGCCTCCCCACAAGGTGCACTCTCCCCGTGCCTGTTCCCACACAGTAGGGGCCTTGACCCCAGGGCTTAGCTCCCTGGAACATCTCCACCTGCCACCCCGGACAAAGCCTGGCTCCTTTTGTCTTCTTCGGCCTCTAGTCAGAATTGTTCCCTTTGCCTTTCTGTTGCCCTTGGGCTGGGCGTGGACCCACAAGAAGAAACCCTCACCCTTGGCCCTTGTTGGTCAGGGGCAGGCTGCCTCCTCGCAGCCGCTTGCCCGCCCCCAGCGCAGGCCTCAGTCTGTTCTACTTTAAAAGAGGGAGATTGGTAAAAGCTGTGCCTTAGGCCTCCTCTGAGGCGACTGAGTGACCACAGAGTGACAGGCACATTCCCTCTCCCTCAACTCCTGGCCCAGTGGTCTAGGATCCCAGGGTGATCCTAGACCAGGTCAGTGTCTGTGGGCTGCAGACCCTGGCCGCACCCCACACTCACCCGGCGTCCTTTCTTCGTCTGTAGTGAGATTCATGATCTGGATGGTGACAATGGCCAAGCCATCATCTCTGAGGGCCCGGCTGGGATTCCAGTGCCTGTGAGGACGCCGTGTCCCCGTGTCCCCTGGAAGGGCCCTCACACAGGCTGCTGGGTGGAGAGCAGGGCCTGGGTTCCTGGCTGCTCGGCCCCGCATTCCGGCCAGCTCCGGGCCGCGGCCTTGGGGGCATTGCTGCCCCGTGAGCTTCACACACGCCTCACCCTGCGGCGTACGGAAGGCGGGCTCCTAGCCTCTCCCCCCAGAGTCGTCAGCCTCAGAACCCACGCCCCCCCCAATAGTGGGGAAAGTGCCCCTGCTGCAGCCTGCAGTCCCTGGCCCGGGCTGTGTGGTGTCCCCCCCCACTGACTGTTCTTTCCTCACAGGCCTAACGGTGCCCTGGAGTCCTGCTCCTTTGCCCGTCACAACCTGCTACAGACGCTGTACAAGGTCTAGATGCGAAGCCGCCCCCCCACCCCCTGGCCTGGACCAGTGACTTGGGAAGGGACTCGGACGAAGGACTCTGGCCAGAGGCAGGGAGGGTCTTCGTCGCTTGTGTCGTGTCGGTCCCCGAGTGTGCGTGTCGGTGTGGTGTGTGTGCAGGTGTGCGCTTCCTGTCAGGGCTGGGGTTTTAAGGTCTCCCTGCTGGACTGGCCCTGGTCCCACTGGAGGGGAGCTGGCCCCCCTGAGACGGCTGCAAGCTGCTCTGCCATTAAACTCATTGCCATCTGAGGGCGCTCTGCTGCTCCATGCCTCCAGCTCGAGGCCCTGGTGGCTGTCCCCTCCCACCTTGCCTTCCCTACCCTTCTGGGCTGCCCCAAAGCCTGGGGAGTTGGTCTGCTGCCGTCCCCTCCCTCTGTGTGGCGGCTGGGCTGAGTTTCCCGCCCTGCCTGGGGCTGCTCGCCTCCTGGCTGACCTTGCCTCCTGTCACTAAGCCCTAGGCCTCTAGCCACTGCCATCCCCGCTATCCATCCCTGCCGGGCTGACCTCTACGGCCTGAAGGACAGCCTGCTACGGGGGTGGGGCCATGGGCAGTCAGCAGAGGGCAAGACCCTGGTTCCCGGGCCGTGTGGACAGGAAGAAAAGCCAGTGGCAGATGGTGCTGGCTCCAGACCCATGGGGCCTGCCCCTTGCTGCTGAGCGGTCTGTGACTGGCCTGGGGGCCAAGCTGGAGGGGGTTTCTTTGGCAGGCCCAAACCTGTTCTCCGGCCCAGGGGGCAGGGGCAGGGCCCGCGGAGCCTGAACGGGGCTCAGGACGCTCTTAAAGGACCTGGACAGGGTGGGGACTGCACTGGAGCTGCCCCCCCGCCCCCCCCCACACGCTCTGTGCTTTCCCCTTTGTGCTCTTTGTGTGTCTGGGCTGTGCCCGGGGCTTCACAAATAAAGTCATGTGTGGCAAGCGTGGGGACTGAGGGATTTTTCACCTTAAGTGGGCAGTTCTTGGGGCTTAGTACCTGGAGTCCCACCTTGATCTGTACGGGCTTGTCCGTCCGCAGAAGAGCCCCTGCGCCAATCTTCTGTCGTCCCACGGGGCAGCCACTCTTGCCCAGGCCCAGATGCGTGCGGACACGCCAGCTGTCCTTGAGCAGCTGGGCGGTTCGTGCCCAGGAGTGGGCCGCGACTCCTGGGGGTCGGGGGGGTGGGCGGAAGGATCTCCTCTTCTGGGCACCGAGGGGCCTGGGTTGGGCCTGTTTCATCTGTCCAGCCTCATCTTACCCTTCACCTAGGCTTTGGGCTGCAGTTCCTCTAGCCCCCGTGTCGCTCCATTAATGGACCTGGCGAAGCCGGACACTGTCTGGATTTTGCCGCAAGCCCCTCTGGCTGCACAGTCAGGAACCCCCCGGGTCTGGCTAGCAAGGTCACTCCACAGGGTTGAGCTCGGCTGGGAAGCCGCCACAGGGTATCTGGCCATAGGGCCTGGAGTGGAGGGCACCTTGCCCGGGGTCCTTCCTTCCCTTTGCCACATGTGGTGTGAGGACAGCTAAGCAGACCCTCCTTACTGCCTACCTTAGACAGCAGGCACACTTGGGGAGTCTGTGTCTCCTACAGAATTGAAGCGGTCCCTCCAGGCTTTCTTAGGGGGCAGCATTTCCTTACTGGCTGTGGACCACTCAGGAACAGGCACCATCTGTCTTGGCCAGGGGGTGGAAGAGATGCCCATGCCTTGCCCCCCTACCCCCCATGTGAGGTGATATGGCAGAAGGCAGGTGGAGGTCTGACCAACTCCAACCCCCACCCCTTTGCCAGGCCCTGTTTTGAGCTCTGGGCCACAGGCACAGCTTTTGGGGGCCTCCCAGTCTGGTGCAGGAGACTAACAGTCATGGCCTAGTGTAAGGGACAGTGGGCAGTGAGGTCAGGGAAGTCTTCAAGAGTTAAGGGTGCAAGGGACGCCTGGGTGGCTTAGTTAAGCATCCGACTCTTGATTTCGGCTCAGGTCATGATCTCAGGATCGTGAGATCAAGCCCCACGTCGGGCTCTGCGCTCAGCAGGGAGCGTGCTTGAGGTTCCCTCTCCCTCGTCCTCTACCCCTCCCCCTCCTCCTGTGCACGTGCTCTTTCTCAAATAGATTTTAAAATAAAAGGGATGTAAGAGCTGAGTCTGGAGATTCAAGTAGAACTTCTCACAGGTGATAATTTAACAGATGGAGAAACTGAGGCTCAGGGCTGAGTTAGGGGCCTGCTCAAGGTTCTCTGGCCTGGCTCTTCCTTCCAGGCTGCCTGGTGCTGGCACCCGTGGCCTCCTAGGTTATGAAGGCGCAAGCTTCAGTTCAGACTGAGACGTGCACCACGATCTCATTTAACCTTGCAGCAGGCCAGCACTGCCAGGCTCCTCGGACCCGCACACTGTGGAGGGTCCTGTTGGTCTCAGGGGTATAGGCCCTGGCCCCTACTCAGTCCTTCGGACCAGTTCAGAGTTCAGAACTCCTGACCAGCTGCAGGTGCAGGGAAGGGCCTGAGGCTCAGCCTCTAACTCAGCTGCTTACTGAGAGAGCTATGTAGCTTTTGGAACTTCCCCAGACTCAAACGCTCCCAAGAACTATAGCCAACCCTGGGATTACACAGGCTTCATGTCTCTGAGGGCCATGACTTGGGATCTGCAAGATGAGAGGTGCCTCGGCCTAGACGGCATGTTACCCCCAAGTACAAAAGGCCTGCTCAGCACCAGGCTATTCTCACTAAAGGAAGTCCAGCCATGGGCTTGGGGCTAAACCAGCAATAATTCCATTCTGAAGCCCCCAGGAAGCATGGCCAAAGGCACTCCCAAGCAACGCTTCCTGATCCTAGGAACCTAGAAACGACTCAGGCCAATATCAGGAAAGCGGATCAAATGCAAAGGTATACAGTGTAACGTCACACAACCATGAGAACGTATCAGCTCGGGCTACATGCATCGTGTGGATGAATCAGGAAGGATGCTGAGTGAAGAAAGTCTCAGTACCATACCATGGGGTCAAAAGCAACTGTGTTTAGGTATACGCATGTATGTGGTAAACCCAGCGTTCAAGATAGGAGTCAGTCTGGGGAAAGCAGGGGACGGGATGGGGTGGAAGGACAGTTAGACCACAGCCATCCACCAAACATTCAAAGTGAACCAGATCCATCCATCTAAGAGCCATATTAAAAAAAAAAAAACACATTTTTTTTAAAAAGAAGGTTAAAATACAAGAGCATTGTTTGACATCACAAAAGCACAGGCATAAGGAAATTTGCTACTGTCAAAAAGTGAAAAACAATGACCAAAACACCCTAAGAAATGGCAAGGTGATAAAATACAAGAAGACTACAACATATGTTGCATGAGGATTAGTGTTGAGAATAGTACATCCAATTGAAAATGGGCAAAGGATATGAACAGGCAGTTCACAGAGGATGCAACCTGAGAAGCAAAAAATATGTTCCCCTTTACTGGAAATCAAGGAAATGCAAAATAAAGCCACAGAGACGCCATTTTGGACCAGACTGGCGGATGTCATTGAGAGGTCATGACCCCAGGAAAGAGCTGAATCTCTTACATTGCACGTGTTGGAGGGATGTCAGACTAATAAAACCACCTCAGAGAGCAATCCGGCAGGTACTCAGGTGAAGATACGTGTAGCCTGTGACCCCAAATTCCATTTCTAAGGATCTACCCTAGAGAAACCGTTGTACACGTGCACAAGGTGACAAGTTACAAGGGCAGTTTCATGAAAAAGTCCAGAAAACTAATAACGTCAATGTCCTTCGGGGGAAAAAAAACGGTTAATTACAGTGTGTGCCGCATGCAGTGAGATAATATGCCACAGTTACAGGGCGCCCGGCTGGCTCAGTCCCAAGAGCATGTGACTCTTGATCTCAGGGTTGTGAGTTCGAGCCCCAGGTTGGGTGTAGAGATTACTTAAATAAAAACTTATAAAGGTTTTATTCATTTATTTGAGAGGAGGGAGAGAGAACAGGAGCAGGGGAGAGGGAGAAGCAGACTCCCTGCTAAGCAGGGAGCCCGATGTGGGGCTCCATCCCAGGACCCCAGGATCATGACCCGAGCCGAAGGCAGACACTTAACTGACTGAGCCACCCAGGCGCCCCTAAAAATTTTTTTTAAATGCAGCCGTTAAAGTGAACACAGGAGATGCAGGAGCTTTCTTCATTCATGTGAATAAACCTTGAAAATGTTGAGTGAAAAAAACAAGTTTGCAAAGCAGTATGTACAGTTGATAGTTTAAAATTGTTAATGCCATATATTACAGTGAAGTTATACTACCGCGGGAAAGTGGTTGCCTCTGGGAGGAGACAGAGGGAAGAGAATGAGACAAGGTGGAGGAAAGGGGGCTTCCCACTGCCTGCACTCCCACTTCCGGTGCGTGTGAACCCAAAAGAAGGGAATGGGGGGACCCCAGCAAATACCTGTATGTCCATGTGCACAGCAGCTTTACGAGAGCCAAGAGGTGCAGGCAGCCTAGTGTCCATTAACAGGTGAGCAGATGAAATGTGATCAATATACATATTCGGGGTGGCGCAGTCGGTTGAGCGTCCGACTCTTGGTTTCAGCTCAGATCTGATCTCAGGGTCATGAGATCGAGCCCCGTGTTGAGCTCCACACTCAGCAGGGAGTCTGCCTGAGTTTCTCTCTCTCCCTCTTCCTCTGCCCAACCCCCTGCTTTCTCTCTCTCACTAAAATAAATATAAATAAATCTTTAAAAATACACACACACACAGTGGAGTACTGTTCATTCATAAAAAGGAGTGAACTTCGGACACATGCTACAACATGGATGAACCTTGGAGCAATGTGCTCAGTGAAAGAAGCCAGACATGAAAGGACAAGTAGTATGTGATTGCACAGATAAGAGGTAGCTCGAAGAGAGGTTACTAGGGGCTGGGTGAAGACAGGAGAGTTACTGTGTCTTGGGTGTAAAATTTTTGTTTGGGATGACAACAAGGTTCTGGAAATGGATTGTGGTAATGGTTTGCACAGCAATGTGAATGCACTTAATGCCACGGAATTGTACACTTACAGGGTTAAGATTGTAAATCTTATGTAATGTACATTTTAGCACAATTTAAAAAATCCTAAATGTAAAAGCCAAAACTACTGATCTTTCAGGAGATCGTGTGTCGGTGAATATCTTAAAGACCTTCCTTAGTTTGCCATTATAGGGTATTGACACAATGGATACTGTGTAGCAGTGAGAACAGGAGGATTTTGTTTATCAAAAGGTCTCATGGGGGGCGTCTGGGTGGCACAGTTGGTTAAGCGTCTGACTCTTGGTGTCTGCTCAGGTCATGATCTCAGGGTCCTGAGATCGAGCCCCGCATTGGGCTCTGCGCTCAGTATGGAGTTGGCTTGAGATTCTCTCTCCCTCTCCCTCTCCCCCTCCTGCTCCTGCTCTCATTCACTCGCTCGCTCTCTAAAATAAATAAATCTTAAAAAAAAAAAAAAAAAGGCATCGTAGGGGCTCCTGGCTGGCTCAGTCGGTAGAGCATGCCACTCTTGGTCTTGGGGTCATGAGTTCGAGCCCCCCATTAGGTGTAGAGATTACTTAAAAATAAAATCAACTCATTAGAAAAATGAACAAAAATGTTCGAATGGGGACTTCACAAAAAGCATATGAAAAGATGCGTACTTTTTTTTTTTTAAGATTTTATTTATTATTATTAGAATGGCAAAAGTGCAAAACAGTTGATACCAAGCATTGGTGAGAATGGAGCAATGGAGCTCCCACACTGCTGGGGAAAGTGTAATTTGGTACAAACACTCGGACAAACTGTTTGGCAATATCCATTGAAGCTGAAAATAAGCACATTCTATGGCCAGCAGTTCCACCCATAGGTCTACCCCGACAGAGATGGGTTGTGCTATGTTCTCCAAAAGACGTGCAAACAGGGGTGCCCGGGTGGCTCAGTTGGTTAAGCATCTGCCTTTGGCTCAGGTCATGATCCCAGGGTCCTGGAATCGAGCCCCACATCAGGCTCCCTGCTCAGCGGAGAGCCTTCTTCTCCCTCTGCCCCCTCCCCCTGCTCGTGCGCGCTGACTCCCTCTCGCTCTCAAAATCTTTAAAAAGAAAACAAAAAATGTGCAAATGTCGTAAGCAGCCCTCTTCATAATAGCCCCAGCCTGGAAACAACCCAAATGTCCATCAAGAGTGGAATGGAGGGGCACCTGGGTGGCTCAGTCGTTAAGCATCTGCCTTCGGCTCAGGTCATGATCCCGGGGTCCTGGGATCGAGCCCTGCATCGGGCTCCCTGATCGGCAGGAAGCCTGCTTCTCCCTCTCCCACTCCCCCTGCTTGTGTTCCCTCTCTCGCTGTGTCTCTCTCTCTCTCAAAAAAAAAAAAAGAGTGGAATGGATTAATTGCACCATGTGGTACCAAGAAAGCGGAGGTGAGAACGGTCCACCCAAGCAGGGAGGAATATTTTAGCATCAGCAGTGTTTAGAATCACCAGCACGTGATGACAATAAAAAGCAAACCAACTGGGTCCCCTTGCATTTAAATTCCCTACCAACCGCACACCCCCTTGTTGCCTGCATCTGGGGCAGATGGCCCTCCGGTCTCCACACCCCCCCCCCATGCCACTGCTGTGGGATATTTATGGAATGGAGTGCTGAAATGCTATATAAAAATTAAGCAAATTTTAAAAATATGCATCACAGATGAAGCTCACAAACATAATGTTGAATGGAAAAAAACCGAAGAGTGCACACTCTGTGATGCCACTGACATGAAATTGCTGAGTGAAATAAAGCACAAGCCTGTGGTCCGGCACTATTTCTGGTTTAAAAAAAAAAAGATCCACGCAAACTGAATAACAACAGATGCAAATCCACCAGCAACATGGATCTGAACAATCACAGGATGTATAGAAGTTTGCTATGGTTTACATGAACTGTTGCATTAAAAAAATTTTTTTTTGTTTTGTTTTGTTTAAGTAGGCTCCATGCCCAGTGTGGAGCCCAAGGCAGGGCTTGAACTCACGACCCTGAGATCAAGACCTGAGCTAAGAGTCAGAGGTTTAACTGACTGACCCACCCAGGTGCCCCTGTTGCATTTTTTACTAAATGCACATGTGCCCAGGAAGATAAGTATTTGGATGTTGTTTTGCAATATTATTTGTAATAAAATTTTGGAAGCAAAAAAAAAAGAGGCAACCAAAATCTCCAAGATTAATGGATAAGTAGAGTTGCCACCTGTACACAATGGAATATTACACAGCCGTTAAAATGAACATGACTAAGAAGAATCAGCCAGGATCACTCGATAATTTGATGTTGAGTGGAAAAAAAAATTGCAGGGGCGCCTGGGTGGCTCAGTTGTTAAGCGTCTGCCTTCGGCTTAGGTCATGGTCCCAGGGTCCTAGGATCGAGCCCCGCATCGGGCTCCCTGCTGAGCAGGGAGCGTGCTTCCCCCTCTCCCTCTGCCTGCAGCTCCCCCTGCTTGTGCTTGCTTTCTCTTTTCTCTCTCTCTGACAAATAAATAAAGCCTTAAAAAAAATAAAAATAAAAAAAATTGCAGAATATCATCTGTACAGTGTTAAACAATGTACGTAAATGTCTAATAAACAGGACACAGTGAACCATTCTCGAGCACCTACTATGTTCCAGGTGCCTTCCTGGGCCCCCACAGCAACCCCGTGAGCTAGTTACTAATACTGCCCGACAGCCCACAGCTGGGAGGGAGCGCAGGTCTGGGACCCACAGGCTGGCCCCGAGATGCCCCTCCCTGCCAGCCGGCCTGGGACCCAGCTGTCCAGGCTGGGCTCTCAGGCCTGGCCCGCGATCCTGAGCCCTGAGCCGGCGCCGGGCAGGAGGCCCTGTAACTCCAGCCACTCTCCCGCCCCTGCCCGCCCCTCCTTCACCTCAGCCTCGGGCTGGGCTGCCCACAATGCCTCCCATTCAGCCCCGTCCCGGCTGCCAGGCCTGCGGGCCCGACAGGGGGGCTCCCGCCGCATCCAGGCTGGACTGGCAGTGTGAGGCGAGGCGGCATGGAGGGGTGAGTGTGTGGGCCCTGGGAGGGTACCAGGGGGGGCCTACAGAAGCTGAGGGGCTGCAGGCAAGCCCCTGGCCCTCTCTGGGCCTCTGATGGGTTGGGGGACAGGGGCTCTGGGATCTGTTGGGGGAGAGATTCTCCAAGGCTGTCCCTGAAGTGGTTTCTGAGGAAGGTGGTGAATGGCAGGGTGGATGCTCCAGCGAGCCGCCGTGGGCGTGTCCTCAACCTCAGCAGGCCTCAACCCTGGACGCTTGTCCCTGAGGGATCTGTCCCCACGGGCCCCCCTTCCCCGGTCCACCCTGAGCCTCGGGAGGATGCCAGCAGCCCCGGCCTTCAAGGGGACGAGACCTCAAGGAGACTGAACAATAGACGGCGAGGAGCAGTGAGGAGGCTGAGGGTGGGGGCCCAGCCCAGGGCCTGGCACGGGCTGCCCGGAGGCCGAGATGCGGGCTGAGAACAGCAGGAAGAGCCGGGGGACTCAGGAGTCACGGGCGGCGAGGAGGAAACTCTGTCATGTGTGTTTCTGGTCTGGGAGCCAAGGGTGACCCTGGAGAGTCGGAGCACATTCCAGGTGGGATCAGGAGTCAGGCAGTGGGGAGATGCTGGAGGGCTTCAAGTTGGCGGTGTCAGAGCCCGTCTGTATCTTGGAATACCTTGGAAGGTTGCCTTCGGTTGGTGGTGGTGAGCAGAGTGTGGGGGAGCCAGCAGTCACCCCTAAGAGGCAACAGGCAGCGGTTGCGGTTGTGAGGTGAAGGGGTCCCACTGGCTGATGGATGGATACGCTGGGGGAAGATGGACGGGGAAGGGGATGGAGCCGCCCAAAGCAGAGCCCGGGCCCGTCCCCTCAGCCGTCCCGTTCCGGGCTGGTGGGGTGGCATCAGATGGACGACAGGCCTAAGCCTCCTGCTCACCTGCCAGCATGGCTCTGACCAGCCAGTAAGGCTCCTCGAGCCCCTCGGACCCCGTAACACCTGGTCCCCCGAACCTGGCCTGACACACTCAGGCCCGGCCTGGGTGCCCCTCTGGCTGCAGGCCGTCTTCCTACAGCAGGTGCCACTCTGCTCCCTGTCACCACTTCTGGGGACGGGCTGCTTCTGTCTCTGCCCCCCTCACGCTGGGAGGTCCAGGCCTCCCCCTGGACCCAGGAGCCTCATCACAGCCTGGGCACACCCGCTGAGCCCTCAGGTCATCCTTGCATTCAGCAAGCCCTCCCTGAGCCGAGGGGCAGGCGGTCGAGGAGACTTGCCAGGTCGCCTTTCTGAGCCTCAGTTTCCCCCAGTGTTAAGGCTAACAATAGAAGCTTTGCTGCATGGAGCGTCGTGAGGCTCAGAGCAATGACGCCTTCCCTGGGGCCAAAGAAGGAAGACATCTCAGGGGCTCCGGAAACAGGAGCTGGGCTCGGTGAGTGGACAGCGTGGGACCCTTGCCCCTGTGAACAACAGACCATTCCTCCCTCTCCCAGGCCCCGGAGAGTCTCCTTGGTGCTGCTGCTGCTTCTGCTGCTGCCACTGGGCCCGGCTTGGCATACAGCTGCCCAACGCTGCCCACAGACGTGCATTTGCGACAGTCCCGGGCGGCATGTGGCCTGTCGGCACCAGAACCTCACGGAGGTGCCAGACGCCATCCCTGAGGTCAGCAGGGTGAGGGGGGCAGGGCGGACAGCAGGAGGAGCCTGGGTTGGCACCAGGGGATCTGCCACTGCCTGGCTGGGAGACCTTGGCATGTCACCTTTCCTCTCTGAGCCTCAGTCTTCACATCTGTAAAATGGGAATAACAACCACCACTAGGGAGACAATCTATTTAAAATTCTATGTGATTGGAACAAGTAGGTGACCTATAAGATAAATATTGAATTGGGACGCCTGGGTGGCTCAGTCGGTGAAGCGTCGTCTGCCTTCGGCTCAGGTCGTGATCCCAGGGTCCTGGGATCGAGCCCCACATCGGGCTCCCTGCTCAGCACAGAGCCTGCTTCTTCCTCTGCCCCTCCCCCTGCTTGTGCTCTCTCTCTGATAAATAAATAAAAAATCTTAAAAAAATACGGAATTAATTACAAACCCTGTGGGAGAGAACCAGAGAGAACAGGGGATGTACTGGAATAAGATACGGTCTCTGCTCTGTGGAGTCAAGGGCTAGGAGGGAAGAGAGAAAGTAAACAGGCAGCGACAGTTCGATGTGAAAAGTGCCCAGGTGGCTAGGGGGGAAGGCTTCCTGGAGGAGGTGTCGGGGAGCAGGAGGAAGAGAATGAGGAAAAGGTGAGGGGGAGGAGCGTCCAGCTGAGGGAACAGCGCGTGCAAAGGCTGTAGTCCTCACGCTTTCCGGCCTCCCCCTGCCTCTCCCCGCTCAGCTGACCCAGCGGCTGGACCTCCAAGGCAACACGCTGAAGGTGATCCCCCCAGCGGCCTTCCAGGATCTGCCTTATCTGACGCATCTGGACCTGCGGCACTGCCAGGTGGAGCTGGTGGCCGAGGGCGCCTTCCGCGGCCTGGGCCGCCTGCTCCTCCTCAACCTGGCCTCCAACCGCCTGAGCTCGCTGCCCCAGGAGGCCCTGGACGGGCTGGGCTCGCTGCAGCGGCTGGAGCTGGAGGGGAACGTGCTGGAGGAGCTGCGGCCGGGCACGTTCGGGGCGCTGGGGGCGCTGGCCACGCTGAACCTGGCCCACAACGCCCTGGTCTACCTGCCCGCCATGGCCTTCCAGGGGCTGGCGCGCGCGCGCTGGCTGCAGCTGGCCCACAACGCGCTCAGCGTGCTGGCCCCCGAGGCCCTGGCCGGCCTGCCCGCCCTGCGCCGGCTCAGCCTGCACCACAACGAGCTGCAGGCCCTGCCGGGGCCGGCCCTGTCCCAGGCCCGCGTCCTGGCGCGCCTCGAGCTGGGCCACAACCCCTTCACCTACGTGGGCGAGGAGGACGGGCTGGCGCTGCCGGGCCTCCGGGAGCTGCTGCTGGACCACGGCGCCCTGCAGGCGCTGGACGCCAGGGCCTTCGCGCGCTGCCCCCGCCTGCACACCCTGGACCTCCGCGGGAACCAGCTGGCCGCCCTGCCCCCGCTGCAGGGCCCCGGGCGGCTGCGCCGGCTGCGGCTGCAGGGCAACCCTCTGTGGTGCGGCTGCGAGGCCCGGCCGCTGCTCGAGTGGCTGGCGCGCGCGCGCGTGCGCTCGGACGGCACGTGCGGGGGCCCGCGGCGCCTGGGAGGCGAGGCCCTGGGCGCCCTGAGGCCCGCCGACCTGCGCTGCCCCGCAGACGGGGCGGCGGCGGCGGCGGAGGAGGACGAGTGGCGGGCGGCCGCGCGGCCCCACGCCCCCCCTGCCGCCCCCGACGAGGCGGACGGGGCAGCCCGGCCCTGCCCGCCGGCCTGCGTGTGCGCCTCCGAGTCCCGGCACAGCGGCTGCGAGGGCCGGGGCCTGCGGGCCGTGCCCCGCGGCTTCCCCGGCGACACCCGGCTCCTGGACCTGAGGCGCAACCACTTCCCGTCGGTGCCGCGAGCCGCCTTCCCGGGCCTGGGCCAGCTGGTGTCGCTGCACCTGCAGCACTGCGGCCTCACGGAGCTGGAGGCGGGCGCCCTGGCCGGGCTGGGCAGCCTCCTCTACCTCTACCTCTCGGACAACCAGCTCGCCGGCCTCCGCGCCGCTGCCCTGGAGGGGGCCCCCCGCCTCGGCTACCTGTACCTGGAGCGCAACCGCTTCCGGCACGTGCCCGGGGCCGCCCTGCGCGCCCTGCCCAGCCTCTTCTCCCTGCACCTGCAGAACAACGCCGTGGACCGCCTGGGGCCTGGGGACCTGGCAGGCCTGCCAGCCCTGCGCTGGCTCTACCTGAGCGGCAACCGCATCACCCAAGTGTCCCCTGGGGCAATAGGCCCAGCGCCCGAGCTGGAGAAGCTGCACCTGGACAGGAACCAGCTGCAAGGGGTGCCCACTGGGGCCTTGGAGGGGCTGCCTGCCCTCCTGGAGCTGCAGCTCTCGGGGAACCCGCTCCAAACCCTGCCAGACGGGGCCTTCCGGCCCGTGGGCCACTCACTGCGGCACCTCTTCCTGAACAGCAGTGGCCTGGAGCAGGTGCGGGGCTGGAGTGTAGGGTGGGGGAGGCAGCGTGAGCCCCATGCAGCAGGCACTCACTGGGCAGGCACCGCTGCCCCGGCAGTTAGGCCTGAGGCTGGGCCGGGTGCCCCTGGGATAGGCCAGACCCTATGCCTGCCCCCAGGGAGCTCAGGTGTGGGGACAGATCAGGTGGACTCCGGTGCCACACAGAGAGGCCATCCAGGGAGGGTGCTGCCAGAGCCCGGAGGAACGAGGAAGTGGGTCCATGGGGTTCTTGTGCACTTTGAGGGCAGGGCTGGAGCCACCAAGGGGATCTGCCGTTATGGGGGCGTGTTCGGGCAGAGCAGAAAGAACCATGAGCTGGGCATCCAGGTGACGTGCAAAGGGCAGGCGCTTTGGGATCAGACCAACCAGGGTCCGCACTGCCCTTTCTTGGGGGGCCACCTTGGGATCTCCACTTCCCTTCTGCTGGGGGAGCATGGGGCTACCTCCCAGGCCTAGGGGTGAGACGAGCCTGGCAGGAGCTCACACCAAGGCTTGGCATCTCCTCGCAGATTTCTCCCAGGGCCTTTTTGGGCCTGGGGCCCTGGCTGCAGAGTCTGCACCTGCAGAAGAACCAGCTGCAGGCCATGCCTGCCCTGGCCCATCTCAGCCAGCTGGAGCTTATCGACCTCAGCGGCAATCCCTTCCACTGTGATTGTCAGCTGCTCCCGCTGCACAGGTAGGCGCCTTCAGCGGGCCCCCCAGCTGGGGACCCACCAGCTGCTCTCAGTCAAGCCCCACCCTCTCCCCAGGGCACATGGCTGCGCCCGCTGAGCATCTTCGGAGGGGAGGGTCCTGCCAGAGCCAGCTGCCGTTCCTGAGGGAGCCAGAAGGGCATGGGGCTTGGGGTGGACTTCTCTGGGCCTGGATTCCCTCACCCATCACGTGGGAATGCAATCCTCACAGCCTAGTGGGGTGGGACCTAATAAATATTTGTGGGCACTTCATTAATTTCATAAGAAAGCACCAAGAACCCTGGAGTCCAGCAGAGCTGGGCTGCAATCCTGCTCTGCGACTAACTTGGGGCCCCCTGCCTTCTCTGCGCCATTCCCTCATCCGTAAAGGGGATGGAAGGAACCGTGTCCACCTCATGGGGCTTCTTCGTGAGGATGACACTGTCAGCTCGCATATATAGATTGATTTGAACAGTGTCTGGAGCACCCTGAGCTCTCTGTCACTATTTATTACTATTACTATCCCCTTTTTACAGAGAAGGGATCTGAGAATTGAAGTGACTCATTCGGAGTCCCCTAATTGGTGAGGGGCTGAGCCGGGCTTCCCTCCAGAGTCTGCCCTCGCCCACCAGGCTCCACTGCCCGCCAGTTCCCAAGGACCTCCTCGCGTCCCCCGGGAAGGCTCAGCACAGCGGGGTCCCTGAACTCTCTCCTCTCCTCAGGTGGCTCATGGGGCTGAACCTGCGTGTGGGGGCCGTCTGTGCCGCCCCTCCCAGCGCCCACGGCCAGAGGGTGAGGGCTGCAACTGCTATCTTTGAAACCTGCCCCGGCAGGGCTGCCAGGAAGGCCAAGCGGATGCCCGCCCCCAGGTCTGGTGCCAGGAGAACCCGCGTGAAGGGATGACGATGACGGTGGACAGCAGACAAGGTTGGCCTGAGGCAGGTCGGGGGGAGGCCTCGGTGGGTGGGTCAGGTTCCAGAGAGCCCAGGCGAGCAGGGATCTGACTTCTCTCGGTCCTAATTCAGGTGGTTCCACATCTGGGCAATGACTCTGTTGCTTCCCTGCCGTAATATCTGTCCCCGCTCCTCACCTCCTGCACCCCTGGCTGGGCCCAGGTGGGTTTATGAGGAAATGACTACGTTCTGTGGGACAGTGGCCTTTCCGAGAAGCCACAGGCTACCTGGCCCCAGCGTGTTCCTAAAAGCAATGCCGCTGTCACCGTATTTGCTGGATCATTGTTGATTCACCCCTTCGTGGCCTCGAGGGCCTGGCTCACCCCCGGGACAGAGCAGAGGCTCAGGCGCTGTTGTCGCCGCCTCCCGGGGCTCGTCAGCCACACGCCGGCCCTGCTCTGCGGTGTCGCATCACCCGCCTGGCGTTTACGTTCGCGTCCTTGAGCCCTCGGCTGTAGCAAAACTGTGCAGCACTCAGTGAAGGGCGAGCAGGATATGGGGGCCTTGCCTGTGGGAACCCCTGCTGTGCGGTGAGGGCACGGGGAGGTGAGGCCAGTCCTGAGAGGGAGGATGAGAACAGAAAAGTGGGTCCTGGTAAGACAGGGACAGTGCTCAGCCTGCCTCTGGACCAGCACTCGCAGGACTTGGGTGCCTGGGGACCATGAGATGGTGTAGAAGCGCCCAGGGGCTGCCGTGAAAAAGGACCACAAACCGGGTGGCTTAGGATGACAGACATTTTTGTCTCACTGTTCTCAGAAGCGGGAGAGCAAGGCGTCCACAGGGCTGTGCTCCCTCTGCAGGCTGTAGGGGAGAGCCTTCTGAGCCCCTTCGAGCTTCTGGTGGACCCAGATGTGCCTTGGCTTGTGGCCGCACAGCGGCAGTCTGCCTGACTTCACATGGCATGTGCCCCCGTCCCATCTTCCTGCTTCCAAATTCCCTTTCTAGAAGGACAGGAGTCATATTGCATTAGGGCCCACCCCGATGATCTTGTTCTAACTTGATTACCTCTGTGAAGACCCTTTTTCCGAGTAAGGTCTCATTCTGAGGTGTATCTTCTTTGGGGGGGGGGGCCAATTCACTTCCTAAGTGTTCCTTGTCCGGTAGGCTGGGAGGAAGGAACCCCTAGAAAGACACCAAGCTGAAGGTGAGCAGTTGTGCCTTAGAGGTCAGATCTGGAACTAGCAGTAATGACAACGGCATTCATCTCCGCGGACGCGTCGTGCTCTCCCCCTGCGGCAGCCCTGGGAGCTCACGTGGCTGCTGAGCGTGGCCCTGATGGCGCCAGCTGCGGGTCAGGGCTTTGGATGAAGGGGAAGACCCCGCACCCTGACTCCCGTGGTATGCTGGCTGCAGCAGGCATTGGGACATCTGAGACCGTTCCATCCAGCCACCCTTTTGGACGTGGAGATCGTCCACCAAATGCTAGCCCTGGGGTTATAGGTTTTTCATTTTTGTTGAAAGTGGCAGTTTCCTCCCAGGAATACGAAGGAATTGATAGGGGCCCTGGGTTCCTGGCTGGCTCAGTTGGTAGAGTATGTGACTTTTTTTTTTTTGAGCATGAGACTTGATCTCAACTCCACCTTGGGCACGGAGCCTACTTTAAAAAAAAAAAAAAAAAAAAAAAAAAAAAAAGGACCCTGACCTCGAGGATCACACAGGGCCCTGAGTCCCGTTCTGGGCGTGCTCACCTGGCTCATGGCCACAGCAGGAGCACCCATGCATTGCAATTTTGAGGCCCAACCTCTAGCGGTGCTGTCTGGCATGTGGAAGATGCTTCAGGAAGGACACTGAATGAAGAGTACCTACTGGTGGTAATACGGCAGACCGCCCTGGGCTTACTCCCGCTGCTGTCATTTAAGTTGTGGATTTAAGCCAATGAGTTACTAAACTCTGATAAGATGAAGTCAACGTGTACCTCAGGGTTCCTGTGAAGCTGAACTGTGTCTAGACTGGGGACCAGTAGAGGAAAGGTGTGTGCATTTGCACTCGGTCTAATCCTGCAGCAGGGAGCCACTGCTGGTCATGGAGCGGCGGCACAGGGAGTGGAAACGGTTCTTCAGGAGGTCCCACAGCCAGCGGCACCCCCGACCCCCGGCTGGACTCCAAGCTCTCCGGTTCTCTCCAAGGGCAAGTGAGGTACAAAGTTGGTCCTTGCCTGGAATGGAAACCTCCCAGAAGCCCCCACTTCCATCTGTGATGAATCAAGATCTTTCGGCCCCAGCAACACAAGTTACGTATTTTCAGGTCACACATTCATGGCTTAGTACCAGGCTGCTGCGGCAGACCAGGCCCGGGCTTGGCCTCTGGGCTCAGGGTCTTGCAGGAGAGGAACGGCAGAGACGCAAATACGGGTAACCCACAGTGTGGTTGCTATGGAGATGGGGCGCTCAAATGAGGCCATTTATTCATTGTGCTCATGTGTGAACCCAGCCTTCACAGGAGGTGACAGATGAGAATACACTCAGCTCTAAGAAACAGAAACCTGACTAACGACTTCAGGAAGTCCGGGGTGGCCAGTCGAGGGCGGGAATGGCAGCTGGCCTGTCCCCCGACCCTGCCATCCTCATCAGGGCACAGGCAGGCCTCACTTCATTCAGGGGGAAGGGACTGAAGGTTACAATGCCGTCCAAGGCCAGTTTTCCCAGAAGCTCCAGTCAGAACGGGATCCCCGAACTGCAAGGGGTCTGGGGATGAGGCACTAGCTTCAGCTGGGAGCAGGAGCCTACAAGAGCTCCACGGGGACACTGTGAGCCCAAATGCGTACCCAGGCCATCTTCCCTGGGGAGGGGGGGGCTGCAGTTATTGACCTGTCACTGTCCAGGTCTGGGGTGCGTGTGTGAGCGACAGCAGGGGAAGGCATGGCCCGTCCTTGATCTTCACTATGTTCCAAATCTAGTCACTTTTTGGGGGAGTTCAGGCTGCACCAACTGACCACTTTCTGGGCCTGGTTTCTACACCATGTGGGGCTTTCTAGTGCCTTTAGTAAAGGAGTGAGGATCAAGTTCTCTCTGGAAAAAAATGACTGGAAATCAGCTCCCCTTAGGCTGGTCACCCCATCTCTGGGTAACACCAAACAGCCGGGGTCCTGAGCAAACGCACGCCAGCACCCCACCCAGCAAGCACGGGCAGTGGCAGCCGGACAGACCAGCTCCGAGTGTAGCTGGACGCCCATAGCAGCACAGCTGGACCCCCTAAAGGACGACACGGGGACCCACCTGGCAGTGCGTCTCCACCCAAAGACAAGAAATAAGGGCAGCCTGCCTCCACCTTACGTTCCAGGAAAAGTTACTGAAGAGACGGAAAGAGACAGTTTCCAAGGAGACTAACTGGGAAAAATAAAAGCTACTGAAATTTGGGCAGACACTAGGGGAGCTTCTAGAATGTAATTTCAGAGAGGAGGATGGACAGTAAGGGACAGAGAGCCAGGAAGCATGTCCTGTTATCCTCTTCTCCCTTCCTCCCTTCCTTAGGGCCACCTCAGCCAGCAGGGCTGACCACTCCCCTGCCCCAGGACTCTCAGGCAGGGCTGCACCTGACCCTGGTTAACAGGGAGAAGGGGGTGAAAGGACAGGTCCCGGCCAAGCTGGGCTCAGGGCAGGTTAAGCGCAAAGCTGGCGGTGGTCCCCCGTCCAGCTGGGGCCTCCTCATAGCCCTGGCCTCACCTTCCAGTCCTGCCGCCTCTGCAGCCCCTCGGCCACCAAGCCCCCTAGCCAGGAGCAGACCCCACCTCTATTCCACTGTTCCTTTTAGGAAATACGGGTCAGTCCTCTTGCTAACAAAGAAACCAGGTCAAGGCCACCTCACAAGTCACCAGAACCTGCCTCCTGGTCACTGCTGCTTAGCTGCCTGCCAGAGGTGGGCGCGCGCATGGGGTTCCCTGGCCTCCCTCGGGTGCTGGGAGGAGCGGAGCACCAAGCCCAGAGGTGAGAGGCTGCTCCACGTGGCTGCTTTCAGGCACGCACCACACCACTCACCACCGACCTGCGGCTGTTACAGGCCTGTTACAGGACTTGCTTGGACACACCCGTACACGCCTCACGGACTCATCTTCCAGTATGACTGGGGGCAGCCCTCGACCCCACGGCAGTCGAGGGGTATGTGGGTGTGGAGGGAGGTTACTGGGAGGAAGAGCTTCGGGAACTGTAGCTGGAGGAGGAGTCGCTCACAGACAAATCTGGAGGCCTCGGGCAGCCGCAGTCACGCAGGCCTGGCCAGAGGTCCTTCGGTGCCCGGCCCTCACAGCAGCTGGCAGAACTTAGGCAAAAAGGCTCAGTCTGCAAACTAAAGCAGGGGGGAAGGGTGGTAGCAACAGAGGAGCCCCGGGCTGGCATGGGGGAAGGCTCAGTCGTCTGTCTCCTGTTTGATGTTCTCGAGGGGAACAGGCAGCTCTGGACTCGGGGCTTTGTCCGGCGTGGCCATGTCTAGATGTTCTTCCTTCACGCGCACGGCAATGACTAAAGAGGAAGGGGGGGGTTGGAGAACAGAGTGAGTGTGCGTGAAACCCTGGGAAGGGCGGGGCCTCTGGCTCCCTATGAACGGGGGCCTTCGGGACGTGGCGGGGAGGTGGGAATGGCACCTTCCCCCCGTGGGGCAGGCGGCGAGATGGAGAGGGCCCGGCTGGAGATGGGGTGGCTCGGTTCAGAGGTGGGGGTGGGTGTTTGGGAAGCTCTCCAGGCCCAGTGGTCCGAGGAGGACTGCTTGGTGCCCGGAAAAGTCCCTTCACACTGGACTCTCCTCTTCTGTGCCCAGGTGGGGGAGAAGGGCCGCCTCTGAGCACTGGAGCAGGCCGGCCCTGGCCTGACCCCGCCCGGGAGGCTCTTACTCTCTTCAGGAACAGGATCCGATGAGATCTTCTCTGCGGCCTGCAGGTCATCCTCCAGCAGGGGCTTCTTGGACCCCTGTCTGAGGGGCCGAGTCTTGGTTGGTGGTATTCTTTTCCCTTTGAATAAAAACAGAATGAAACCCAGCACAGGGCTGTATCCATGGGAGGCTCAACGGCTGGGGGTCATCCAGCGGTGAGCAGAGGCGGTGTAGTGGAGGGGCAGGTGCCAACGTGGGGGCACAGAGCGTGAACTCTGACACTGCCCCTCGGCGCTGTGTGCCTGAGCCTCAGAGAGCTTGTCTGCCCTGGGTGTGCTTGCTGAGCTTCCTTTCTTCACCTGTGAAGTGCCGTTCCCAGCCCCACCACTGTGGACGACACAGGACCTGCCCACATGATCAACTCAAACCTGATCCTGCCCAGGGACCGCACCTGCTTCCTCCTTGTCCTGTTTCTAGACAACCTCTTCTCTGTGTGGTGCCACCTCATGGAGACCATCTCGCTGCCACAGGCTGGCAGCTCTGAAGGATGGCTTTACCTCCCCCCCTCCCCGCCCCACTCCACCTGCCGTCCCCTCAAGCTGAGCCCGCATAGGGCTCAGGATCTGTTAAGACTGGGGCCCCGCCTAAGGAAATGACACCAAAGCTCCCACCCCTGAGGGTCCCAAGGGAAGAACGACAGGCTTGAGGAGAAATTGCCACCCCCCATACATCTTACTTTCAAAGAGCAGTTGTGCACTGCCGATGGGGCCGATGGGGCCGTGCTGACTTCTGACCACAGGACAGCAGGGATGAGGATCCCTCCCCCTTTTCTCTCTCATAAATACCATCTCTTGCCTTTTTTGCTTGGGATCCTGACCACTGCCAGAGACTGAAGACTTCCTATTTGTGCTTGGGTCCCTTAAGACACAGGCTGATAGGCCCGCTGGGGCCGAAGGGCAAAGGGGAGGAGATGGAGGCACCATGAAGAGCGCTACCTACGTGGTGACCCCCCTCTGCTCCCAGAAACACAGGCCCAGCTGATCCCAAGTCCCACATCAGCCTGGCTGCTTGAGAGCATCACTTACTTTTCTTCCCAAACTGTTTCTTTTTCTTCTTTGTGGCCTCTTTGGCCTTCAGAGGTGTGGTCGGCTCTGTTGTTGAAAGACGAGGGACAAAGGTAAGAGGAGAGCTTGAGGACATGGTACAGGCACACCCCGAGACCCCCTGCCCACACCTCACTAGCCTCCCTTACACACGGGACGCTCCAAGAAGGAAAGCCAAAGTGGGGCAGTGAGAATGGGGGAGGGACTGGGAGCAGCTGTCCCTTCTTCCCACCCTCGTCACCTGGGCTGCTCCGAGGGGCCTGGGTGGTTTACCTGGGTGCACAAGGGCACGAGCATATGACAGAGTGGGCAAGATCAAGGAAGGCGCTCTGCAGGCCAGAGGGAGAGGGAGACAGACAAGTCAGGAGTGGGAGGCGGGGACATGAGGGCCGCTCTTTCATTAGGAGTGGTCCAGGAGACTTCTGGGTCTCATGCCAAAGAATGAGGTAGGTATGGGGCAGGGGGAGTGGTTGGCAAGAAGGAAAAAGAAAAGGAAAGTCAAGAGTCCCCTGGGGCCGCAAGAGCCCAGACCTGCGGCCACAGGTGGCTGGAGCTGGTAGCCGGTGAGCTCACACCAGCCGACGGGGTAGATGTCCGGGGACTCACAGTCCACCCACTGGTCATACTCGCTGTCCCAGCCATCGAAGTGGATGCTGAGGAGCCTGTGCACCACCCGCTTCACCGTGGCCACGCAGATGAGCCGGGGTTCCATCAGGTCCACGGCCTCCAGCTTCATGCCCACCTTGAAGCCGTGGTTGGGGCAGTCCTGGGGAGGGGGGAGACGCAGTGACCAAGGCAGCCAGCTCCCTGCCCCAGTGGGGCCGAACTGGGGAGAGGGAGTGGACTGGGAGTGCCCAGGGGAAGTGTCCCCTGGCAGTGATCCCACTGCCCTCTGTTCCCAGCACCAGCCCCTCCGGGAAAGGGAGCAGGCTGGACTGTTTGGCAGAATGCCTATGGCAGGGTTTGGGACTTCTCCCCTGAAGCAGCTGGTCTCCACCGTCCAGACTCAAGGAAAGAGAAGGGGGTTGGAGTTAACACCGCTGACAGCGGGCAGGGCCACCCCAGGCCCCATGCTTCCTCGCTCTCCTCACCATGTTAAAGAGTCTCGACGGAGCTACTTTCGACTTGGTCTTCTCCAAGTAGGTGTCCCAGCTGAAAGTGTGTGCCTCGTAGCCTGGTGGAGCAGAAAACATAGACGTGGAGGGAAAGGAGGGAAGGCAGGAGGAAGTCTGGGGGAGGAGCACGGGCCAAACGGGCACCTGTAGCTGGGTCAGGACCCAGCCCGGAGTCTCCCCAGCAGCCTTCTTTCCTCCTCCGCAGGCTGATACCTGCTCTAGGACCCTGGTCCCGTCGTATAGGTTGTTCACTGCCCGAAGGAACAAGTGGGAGCTCTGCTCGCGCAGACACCCATTAGCCACGGAGCTAAGTCAGCCCAGTGTAAGGGCTGGTGGTGGTGGCTTGGCTGGTTCTGACAGCTCCCCAATCCACTCTAAGACTCTAAGGCCCAGGGTCTGGCTTGGACAGGAATCTGGGCCTGTGGGCACACACTGCCATTTCCGACTATGAGGACAGTCTTACCTTTTGGGGGTGTGAGCTCAATGTCATTCTTTTGGCAGAACGTGGCTGGGAAGATGGCGTGGGAGGAGGCATGGTAACAGAACCAGTCTGAGCCATCTGTGGAGGGCCCCCCATCCACACAGATCATCAGGTAGCCGTCTAGGAGAACCTGGGGGGCGGGCAGGCAGACACCATGGTATCATGAACTGCACCCCCATCCCAGGGTGAGGTGGCTATGGTGGGGACACGAGGCAAATGGATGCAGCCGGAGTTAGATCTCAGCCTTCCCTGAGCTTCTGCTTCCGAGCACTCGGCACCGCTGGAACCCATACTCATGAGGTTCTTTACTTTCCTCACTAGACAGCAAATGCTGTTCCCGCAGGGACTACATCTGTCTCTTCCAGTGTTTTTGGTGGTGAGCACACAGGCCCAGCCGGGAGAAGATCGGCTGGACGCACAAATCAGCATGTCCCCAGGGGGGCCAAGGTGGAGTCATCTGCTGCTCAGGCCACAGCAATAATGGAGGTGGCGTGCAGAGAAGTCAGCACAGCTATGGCTCCTGGCCAGGCCGCCACTCGAAGGAGAGGACGTGTGGCGGTGGGAAGGCCCCCAGGGAGGTTGACAGGGCGGGGCCTACACCCGACACAAGACCAGGCTCAGGCCAGGTGTTCAATAAGCACCCCTCCAACGCGCCTGGGACCTGACACGAAAGCCGATTCTGGGCAAGAAGCAGGTAAGACCCCTACTCTCAAGAGTGTGGCACTCCCAGAGCAGCCAGAGTGGGGAAGGGGGGACGGACGTGAAGGGCTCTGTGCCACCTCACCGGCTCCCGAAAGCCACCCTGGAAGCTGCAGGGCCAGGCCCAGGCTCACCTTGCAGATGGTTGCCACGCAGATGTTGCCCAGATTCAGGGGGTCAATGGCTTCCAGTTTCATCCCCTCCTCAAACCAACCACCTTCCGTGTAGACAGCTCGAACCTTAAAGGAACGGGGCAGCTGGGGAAACTGGGTGGCCCAGGTTGGGGGGGGGGGGCTGGCCTCATCTGCCACAGGCCTGGGAAGGAAACGGGGAGGGAAAGGAACGCCCCGGGGTCGTGAGGCCTGGAATGGGCCTGTGGCCAAGAGGAGAAGTGCCCGAGGGCTGCGCCTCACCTTCTTGAACAGGTAAGGAACAGCGTCACAGTAGATTTTCCGGAAGGTGGGATGGTGGGCCATGTCGCTGCGCCTCTCTTTTGGGGAGATGGCAGAGGGAGCAAGGGAGAGAAGGGAGTTGCAGGCTGCTCACAGGGCCAGCTCCCTCCCCTCCCCAGAAATGTGGGCGCTGCCCCGCATGTGTTCTAATCTGTATCTCGGCACCCCGTGCCCCCCACCTAGACCAGAAGACAGAACACGTCAGGAGCTCTCTGTAGGAACTACTGAACCCATAAGATCCAGATGCTTCCCCCATCATGTAATCCCCAGGTTCCAATCGGTTTAAAACCCTTACAAACTGAGTGACCTTGGTCAAATCATGCAACCGCTCTGGACCCTGGTACGACCATGCACATGCTGGAGGTGGTCACCCCCACCCCACGGTGGTGGTGTGGGGTGCAGAGGTGCTCCCGCCCCGGCCCCGACAGCAGACCTGACAGCTTGATGCCATGGCCGACTCGCCGTGACCAGCCCACTGGGTGGATCAGGGGGCTCCACATGTGGCACCAGAAGTCGTCATCACTGTCGCCGTCCTCATAGAGGAGCCGAAGGCGACCCCCGATTACTGTGTCCACCACGGCCATGCGGGTCCGGGACACCTGGGCCTTGTCCACCACCTCCAGCCGCATGCCTTGTCGGAAGGGGTACTTCATGCTCTCCACCATCTGCAACATCAGGGCACAGGCCTGCTGTGGTCCTGGGGCTCCCCCCGCCCTCCCTGTGTCATCTCTTACTGCACCCAGCCCTGAGTTAGGGAACGGGCGGATGAGCCCTCCCATCCCACTGGGTTCGACCCTGGCCCCCAATTCCCCAGGATGATGTGGAAGGACAGCACTCAGGTTACAAGGTGGGCACCAAAATGCCAGTCACTCAGTATGATGGGAAGTACAAATACCCCTTGCAGACGAAGGAAACAGGTGCCCCAGAGGGCTCAAGTGACTTGCCTATGCTCACCCAGATTCACTGGTGCCAGAGCTGGACCTTGAAACTGGTCCCAGTGTCCAGCCTTGTGCGCTTTCCCACGCCCCTCCACCTCCCGGCTGATGGCACATACAGCTCTCATGTCCAGAGAGCTGAGGCCCCCGATGCCTCCGTATGTCTAATTACAGCTGTGAACCCACTGGGCTGCAACTTGAAACGGCTATCCACTGACCCAGCAAGGGACAGTGACCAAGATGCCCATAAGCTGTTCTAGAGAGCCCTGATGACAGGCCACGGATGAGGGGTAGGAGAGTTTTTCAGGTCACTGTGACTTCAGTGCTGTCCTGCCTGGGGTAGGGAAATGGGAACAGTGAGCTCTGTAGGGCTTTCACAGCCAGGGAAAACCAGCCCCAGCCTAGGGGACCAAGGTGGGGACTAAGCCATGCTATTTTTTTTCTTTTAAGATTTTATTTGTCAGGGGCGCCTGGGTGGCTCAGTCTTTGGGCACCTGCCTTCGGCTCAGGTCATGATCCCAGGGTCCTGGGATCAAGCCCTGCATGGGGCAGGCTCCCTGCCCTGTGGGGAGTCTGCTTCTCCCTCTCCCACTCCCCCTGCTTGTGTTCCCTCTCTCGCTGTTTCTCTGTCATATAAATAAATAAATCTTTAAAAAAAATTTTTTTATTTGTCAGAGCACGCATGATCTGAGCCAAAGGCAGACACTTAACAGACTGAGCCATCCAGGCGTCCCTAAGCCGTGCTATTTCCAAGCCCACCAGGAGGGGGAGCATCTCTATGGTCACAAAGCAGCAACCAGGCAAAGCTGATAAGAGTCCTACACCACAGATGCGTCAGACATCAGCTCAAGGCCTGGAATCAAGTCCAAACCGACTGCCTGATTGGCCCATTTAGGAGAGAGACACAGGGTGAGGCCTGGATTGGGGTCCCTCTGCGCTACCTTCCTCTCCTAGCCTTTCCTGACACACTCCTTTCTTTGACGCCCACCCAGGGCAGCCCACAGCCCACCACCACTTTCATGGCCTCTTTGTTCAGTCACGCCCAGAACCTGAGCTCCGTAGGGGTAGAAGCCAGGTTTGGGAGGATTCATCTCGATCGTCTCAGTTCCAAGCACAGAACTAGGCACAGAGTTAGTGCTCAGTTAACGTTTTTTCTCCTCGACAAACACATAGTACACACCTGACCTTGGCCAGTGGGTCATTCATTCAAAACATTTTACTCAGCACTTACCACATTGTAGGCATCAAAGGAACCAGACTGGATTTGGATTAGAGCTTCCTTCACAAACCCACCCCCTTTTACCTTCCCTACCCCCAATCCTCAGAGGCAGCTGCTTTTGTATCCGCTGCAGGACTGGGTACATGACAGTGAGTCACTGTGTGCTTGCTGACTGGTTCACATGGAACCAGAATCAAGCTCTTTTTTTTTTTCAAAGTAGGCTCCATGCCTAGCGTGGAGGCCAACGTGGGGCTTGAACTCATGACCCTGAGATCAAGAGTTGGATGCTTAACCAACAGAGCCCCCCCGGAATCAAGCTCATTTTAATTTAAGCAGAGGAGAGGCCAGCCTGATAACGCCAGTGGCTGCCCCGCCCACAATCAGCTACCTCATCTTCAGACAAGTGCCAGGGGAGGAGTGAACGCTTGTTTTCAACTGCTCCATCTGTCCACTGTGCAAGGCATTATGAGAAGAGGAGAAAGAGCTTATAGTTTTGTTGGAAAGAGAGTATGGGGCCGCCTGGGTGGCTCAGTCGTTGGGCGTCTGCCTTCGGCTCAGGTCATGATCCCAGGGTCCTGGGATTGGGCCCGCATCGGGCTCCCTGCTCAGCAGTGAGTCTGCCCGCTCTCTCCCCACTGCTCATGCTCTATCACTCTCTAATAAATGAAATCTTAAAAAAAGAGAGAGTATGAAAAGATAAATTAGCAAAATACAGAGAAATAAAGAGTAAACGGACAGTACCCAGCAAGTTCAACTAAAGCAAAAATCATTTCTACTTTAGGGAAAAAAGCCAGGGAAAGCTTCCTTGAGGTGCTGGAACCATTCCTTGCCATAGGCCCACTCTCCACCAGCTAAGACTCACGGTGGCAACCTCTTCACCAGGCGTCCGGTGCCTTGGGTGAGATGGCCCCAGCTTCTATTCCATCCTTACTTTCCGAAACTCTTGGCTTCCAGACCACCCACACCCTACCCATCAAGGTAGAATTCAAATGCCATTTTCTCCATGAAGCCTTCCTTGATAGCTGCTCCTCTTCAGGCCACAGGGCCAGTTCAACCATGTGCCACACAGCACCCTCTCTGTGTCCCCTGCCCGCTGCTGTGTCGCTTACGGAGGCAACGTGGGAACCAGACCTGTGCGCATCCGGGTCCGGAGACCTCAGACGCTGTCCAGGCCCCTATGTGAGCGAGCCCCACAACAGAGGGTCTGGTGTACAGAGGTGGGAGAAATGAAGTCTTCACTATGTATCCTTGTGTTCTCTTTGAATTTTTAACCACGTGTGTGATTTTTTAAGTTAAGGAGCTAAATTTTACAAAATTAAAATTAAAAGCCACAGAGATGATTTGGAGACACACCCCTGGTTCAGAACCCAGTCTATTTTATATTCCTGGCGTTTCCTCTGCCAGACTGGAGGGTCCTGAATACAGGGTCTGTATTCCCACAGTTCCTTGTACACAAGTACTTAATAAAATCTATGGGATGGGGGCGCCTGGGTGGCTCAGTCGTTAAGCGTCTGCCTTCAGCTCAGGTCATGGTCCCAGGGTCCTGGGATCGAGCCCCGCATCGGGCTCCCTGCTCCACGGGAAGCCTGCTTCTCCCTCTCCCACTCTGCCTGCTTGTGTTCCCTCTCTAGCTCTCTCTCTCTCTGTCAAATAAATAAAATCTTTAAAAAAAAAAAAAAAAATCTATGGGACGAATGCTCCTGAAAAATGCTATGAGCAAAGGTAAGGCTCTGGAGGAGCAAACAGGAGGCAAAGCAACATGATCAGCATGGCAGGATCAGAGTCTGGGTTGGGTGGGGGAGGCCGACACTAGGCTGGGAAGGCGGACAGCAACCGACATCCTTCCTGGAGAAACGTGAAGCTGCTAGAAACTGGCAAGCAAGGGAATCTTTGAGAAAATACTCCAGTGAGTAGCAGGGACAGAGAAAATGGAAGAGGGGCAGGAAGGAGATCAGTTAGGACACCCAAAGGGCTCAGTGCCAGACCTTGATATGGAAATCCACGGGAAGTGTCCTGGAGCCCACCAACCGTTTCATGAGGTACCCCTTCCAGTCGGTGAACTTGGCATGGATGGCTGTGGAGACACAGCGGAATCCTGGTTACACAGACTGACAACGCTCCCGCCAACAGGGGGCACCAGAGCAACTTATTTCTGCCTCTTCGGGGCCGCCATCACATCTAATAAAACCTGCTGTACAACTTGGATCTGCCACGGGGCTTCTGAGACCGGAGGGGACAGGAAGCAGGCTGGCAAGTGGGTTCTGCTTGGGCTAACCTAAGACAAAGGGTGCCCCTTCTACCAAGGGCTCTGCACGAACCACAACAGGGAATGTTCTCATCAACTCACTCCGTGGGGGCACCAGAATCTTGCTGTTGATGGCACACCAGCCAATGGGGTGGACGTCCACTGTCCCCAGGTTGCACCAGAAGTCATGGCTGGCGTCATTTTCAAAGCCTTCGTACCGAAGCAGCACCCGGTACCCTGAAAGAAGGAGGGCACCGGTGAGGGTGGGTGGGATGGGGAAAGGTATATTCTCAGGCCTTCCTTCTTCTTGAGCCTAACTAAACCTGACTCCTCTCCCAAGAACTCCTTCTGGGCAAGTGGGGTCCCTGTTGTCCTCAACAGTCACAGCCAAAACAAACCCACGCCGCGTACTCGGAAAGCTGTGTGGCACAGCAGGGAGAATTAATTTTCTGCAGCCTGATCGTTCCTGGAAAAAAACCTTAAAAAGGGGACTTTACAAACTTGTCATACTTTGTGGCCTCTTCGAAGCCAGGGAAGGTAGGAGAATCCCAAGAAGGGACTGGCAGAGCTCCAGGGGGTGGGCTTTTTTGTTTTACGAAGCCAATTTCTGTGTGCGATACTGCCCACCCGTGCGGAGAGGTCCTCCGAACCCGGACCCTGCCTTGGCCAGAGGACTACCCACCTGCGGCCTGGATGACAGAGGCGATCCAGTACACCCGGCTGGGGAGCACGGCGTCGCTGTTGAGCACCTCCACCTTCATTCCCTTCATCACATCCTCCCACTGGTCATAGAGTGGGACCTGTGTGGGCACGAGAGCATTCAGGGGGACGGTGAGCTGCCTGAGTGGACAGGGGAGAGTGGCTGGCCTCACGAGCCCTGGCGTCCTTCTCTGCACCTCAGTGCACATCACTCGCTGCATGTGGCCAGCCAGGCATGGGACTAGGGATGAAGAGAGGAGCAAGACGAGTCCACAGTCCCCAAAGAGCTGAGGCAGGACAGTGGGGGTGGGGGGACGGGATGGGAGGGCGGTGCAACAGCCAGACATCCAGAGTCAGTCAGCCCCGAGTGCTGATCTTACAGGACCCCAGCTCCTCACTCCATCATCCAGCGACTACACCTCACACCGCCTAGTGCTCGCCACGTGCCAGGGACTGTCCTCGGCACAAATACCACCTCTTTCAATCGTCACTCAAGCCTGGGCAGTAGTCTCTCAGCCATCACCATGCCGGCTCTCACGTACTACTTCTGGTACATTCTTTCTCCACTTCTCCAACCGGTCTTCTCTTCAGATGCTCTCCAACAGCAGCGCACCCTTCCTGTGTGCCTTCCCTATAGCTAATCCTCACTTTGCACCACCAGCACCTTGATTCTCCTTTGGAGAAACTCACCCTTTTTTTCATTCTCATCCTGGCTTAAGCTCATCGGGGTATCCCATTCCATCTCTCTGGCCAGAGAAGAACCGAGAAATGGTTATGCTACCCGGGCACACCAGGGCCAGCGTGGCAGAGCCTATGGAATCAGGTATGCTGAATGCAAGCTCGATGTAACTCCCCTGCAGTGAAAACTCAGGGCAGAAGAGCTTCCCACTAGGAAAGGTGTGCGCCTTCAACAGCAATGCGGAGAAGAGTCAAACTTCCCAACTTTCCTCTGTCCGCGGCGCTCTCCAGAGTTCAGCAGCTACTAGGATGGGACTCTGGTCAGAGGGCTCCAAGAGTAAAGAGGCCTCCTCTCCTCCACTTCCTGGCTTGAAAGACCAAACAGGAGCACCACTCTAGGCGGCTCCCGGGCCCCCAGACAACTGGCAGCATCTCTGCCCGTCCTTCCACTCCAGGCCCAGCCCCCCAGGACCTCACTCTTCTGTGCTTCTCTGTGCAGAAGTGGGCTCCAGGAGGATCCCCATCTGCCTCCCAGGGACCAGGGGGCCCAGAGCAGTTCAGAACAAGCTTTCAATGGGAAAACATGGACCAATGGGGAAGACAGAAGAGGATTTCTATAAAAAAGAAAGAAAGAAAAAGGATTTCTAGCACAAAGTTCCATTACATAAATAAGCAGAGTGAGAATGACCTCAGAGGGATGCACGGTGCTAGAAGGCCTCGATGAGGCTTTGTGGGAGGATGCTGAAGAAAGGTGGACAGAAAGGTAAACCAGAGCGAGTGGCAAAGCTGGACTGCGCCCACCCCGACCTCACCACTGCTCTCTCCGGGGTGCCGATGCCCAGCCTGGAACGCTTGGGAGGCTGGCGGGTGAGAGCGGTGGCATGCGCCCCGGTTCCCAGCTCTCCCTCCCCTCATCTCCAGGGCACTCACGTGCTTAAAACAGCTGACGGGAGCAGCTTTGTAACTGTGATCCTTCAGGAACTTCCCCCAGTCGAAACCCAGGACCAGCGCTGCAGAGCAGGAAGAGGAAGAGCTGAAAGTCAGCAGCCCTGCTAGGAACCTGGCCCCCAGGAGTCTGTAGACGCAGGTCCTTCCCCACCCGGGAAGCCCCATACCTGCCCCATCAGTGGCCATCAGAACAGGGCTGGACCTTATCCAAAGGGTGACAGACTCTCAGGAGTGGAGGAAACATTCAAGGGGAGTGTCTGATCTTTCTTCCCCAAGAAGAGAAGGAAATCCAAAGACCTTTGGGCTTAAATTCCTTAGACCTCCCCCAACCTCTCATTGGCCACAGCTTATCTGAATGGGTGGGAGGGGTGCACACCTAGGCCCCTCCAACCCTCCTGCCTGTGGAGTTCAACTGCAGTCAGAAACTCAGACCACCTAAAGCAGAGTTGCTTAATGCTTGTATGTTTAAAAACTGCTATACACACTCAGAGAGAAAGGTTCCTTTCCTTATCCCACGACCCCTTTCCAAACCAGAGAGGGGTCTTCACTGTCCAAGGGAAACAGAAACCAAAGGGCCAAAAGCAATACAAGAGAAAAGAAGCTAATTCTTGGCTTCTGAATTATCAGGAGTAGGGGTCCTGGCACTTTAGGAATGACTAAAGGGATTTTCTGGGGTAATTTCCACACTACCTTCTGATGGGGAAGACGCAATCCACAGTGAGCTTGGACCAGGGCACTCTCTAGCTGCCCCATCTTTCCCATTCCGGGCTCCTAGGCAGGGCCACCCCAGAACGGGCACCCCACTCCCACCGATCCCCAGCAGCTTCCTGAGCACCAGTGCCCTGCTGTCTTACCGTCTTGCCCTGTTGGTGTCCCATCTGCTAGCTGTCCTGTCCCTTGCGAGTGGAGGAAGGCTCCGATTTTGGCAGACCAGGCTGCCTTGTGCAAGACTTTGGCTTTCTTGGTCGGCGGCTTTCCCTGGAGGGAGGAGAACATGTGTGTTACCCAATGGCTGAGAACAGGACTCTCGAGTTGGACTGCCTAGGTTCAAACCCTGGGATTCATCCAGTTACTTAACCTCTCCAGTTTCTTCATTTGTAAATCAAGTGGATAACAATAACAATCTTAACTCAGAGGGGGGTGGCAAGGATGAGAGTTACTGTATTATGCCGGCACTCAGTAAGTGCTTAGCTTTTGTTCAACAAGGGAGGACAGGGTCAGAGGAGCTACAGGGCAGGGAGGGACGCTTGTTCTATCTTTTCTATCTTTTAAGCCTTGGCTTCCTCCAGGAACTTTTCCCTCATGGCTTCAACTCAGCCATCTCCTTCCTCCGGAGCTCCTACAGACTTATTGCAGAGAGTGGGCTTCAGAAAGGTCCGTGAACTGAGTCAGGAGGCAATATTTTGTACACATACATGAATGTTCTGGAGCAGGTCCGTGGCTTTCATCAGGTGCTCCAAGGGGGCATCCCCAAAGGTGAAAGGCCACTAATCTGGTCTATAATTTGTAACTTAAGCACTGCTCAGAAAGACCCAGAGAATTTATTTTTATTTTTATTTTTTAAAGAGGGAGGGAGAGACGGGGAGAATGAGGGTGGGGGAGGGGACAGAGGGAGAGGGAGAATCTTTTTTTTTTTTTGAGAGAGAGAATCTTAAGTATGACTCCACGCTCAGCGCGAAGCCTGACACAGTCCATCTCACGACCCTGAGGATCATGATCTGAGTCCAAATCCAGAGTCAGATGCTTAACTGACTGAGCCACCCAGGCGCCGCCCCTCTCCCCCCTACCAGATAATTTATTTAAAAATACCAGTGAAGTAAAAATGTGAGTTTAAATCCCCCAGAGACCTGGGGTCAAATCCTGGCTCTTCAATTTCATTTGTATACCTCTGAGTAAGTTACTAAAAGTATTTGAGCCTTTAAAATAGGAATTTAGGGGCGCCTGGGTGGCTCAGTCGTTAAGCATCTGCCTTCGGCTCAGGTCATGATCCCATGGTCTTGGGATCCAGCCCCACAATGGGCTCCCTACTCGGTGGGAAGCTTGCTTCTCCCTCTCCCACTCCCTCTGCTTCGGTGCTCCCTCTCTCTGTGTCTCTGTCAAATAAAAAAAAAAAAAAAATAGGAATTTAAGGGGCACCTGGCTAGTGCAGTCAGTAGAACATGCAACTCTTGATCTTGGGGTTTTAAGTTCAAGCCCCATGTTTGGTGTAGAAATTACTTTAAAAAAAATCTTAAATAAAATAGAAATTTAAAAAAAAATTCATTTTTAAGAGATCACTGGTTGGACTCAGTCCAAATACTTAGCAAGTACTCCCAAATTGTAGCTATTAACAATACTCTTATTAGGGCGCCTGGGTGGCTCAGTTGGTTAAGCGACTGCCTTCGGCTCAGGTCATGATCCTGGAGTCCCTGGATCGAGTCCCGCATCGGGCTCCCTGCTCGGCAAGGAGGCTGCTTCTCCCTCTAATCCTCCCCCCTCTCATGTACTCTCTCTCTCATTCTTGCTCTCTCAAATAAATAAATAAATCTTTAAAAAAAAAAAAAAACTATTATTTGCTGAGGAGAGATTTTTCTGTGCCCTGACTAAAATCTGCATAAGGGAAACAATTATCTCACAAAAGTGAGAGATAAATTGTATGAAGTACTAAGCAGAAACCTGGCACACTGGGACTTTCAATAAATGTCAGAGCAGTGGGTCTCAAGCTCTGCTATGCATTACAGTCACCTGTGAGGGGACGCGTCTTTATTTTTATTTTTTTTAAGATTTTATTTATTTGATAGAGACACAGCAAGAGAGGGAACACAAGCAGGGGGAGTGGGAGAGGGAGAAGCAGGCTTCCCGCGGAGCAGGGAGCCCGATGCGGGACTCGATCCCAGGACCCTGGGATCATGACCTGGGCTGAAGGCAGAGGCTTACCCAGGCGCCCCGACGCGTCTTTTTTTTTTTTTTAATTTTTTTATTGTTATGTTAATCCCCATACATTATATCATTAGTTTTAGATATAGTGTTCCATGATTCATTGTTTGTGCATAACACCCAGTGCTCCATGCAGAACGTGCCCTCCTCAATACCCATCACCAGGCTAACCCATCCTCCCACCCCCCTCCCCTCCGATGCGTCTTTTTTAAAGTCCCTATGTCCAGGGGGTACCTGGCTGGCTCAGTCGGTGGAGTATATGTGCCTTTTTTTTTTTTAAGACTATTCACTTGAGAGAGAGCGAGCATGAGGG
The DNA here is from genome assembly GCF_964656455.1 of Halichoerus grypus. Taxonomy (NCBI): domain Eukaryota; kingdom Metazoa; phylum Chordata; class Mammalia; order Carnivora; family Phocidae; genus Halichoerus; species Halichoerus grypus. The sequence goes on along the minus strand of NC_135717.1, from coordinate 171,512,201 downwards.
GCTCCCACTGAGCAGGGAATGTGACTCAGGGCTAGATCCCCAGGACCCTGGGATCATGACCTGAGCTGAAGGCAGATACTTAACCAGCTGAGCCACCCAGGTGCCCCGAGTGTGTGACTCTTGATCTCAGAGTTATCAATTCGAGCCCCACATTGGGTGTAGAGATTACTTAAAAATAAATAGATAATAATAAATAAAGGCCTTGTGTCCGGGCCACACTCCATCCCAGTTAAATCAGAACCTAGGGAGTAAGACCAAGCACTGATATTTTATTATTTTTTAAAAGTTCATATTTTTGGTTTTGTTTGGTTTGGTTTTTGGGTAATCTCTACACCCAACGTGGGGCTCGAACTCATAGCCTAAGATCAAGTCTCACCAAGAGTCACTATTTTAAACTCTCCAGGTGATCCCAACGTGCAGGCGAGTTTGAGAATCAGTGTTGTGGATGGTGGCCATAGTTACCAGGAAACCACAAAGCCAGGCACCTGAGATTACAGTCCAGTCCCAGTTCTGCTGCTCTTCCAACAGAACTACCTAAGGTAAGTCATTCTTCCTCTGGACCTCAGCACACTTCTCAACTAATGTGTGGGTTAGACAACACATCTCTTTAAGAATCCTTCCATTTACAGGGCTGTCTGGGTGGCTCAGTCCATTGAGTGTCCTACTCTTGATATTGGCTCAGGTCATGATCTCAGGGTTGTGAGACTGAGCCCTGAGTCGGGCTCTGGGCTGGGTGTGGAGCCTGCTTAAGATTGTCTCTCTCCCTCTCCACCTCTGCTCCCCCACCCCCGACTGCTCTCTCAAAAAAAAAAAAGAAAAAGTAGTAAGACTTTCTAGGTGGCTGTCTATGACATGGAGTCGGAGACAAGGCATCAACTTCCTAAACCCACTGTGGTTGGTGAAACATATGCCTATCTCCTAGCTTCCTTTCAGAGCATTTATAAAAGTACTGGGGGGCAAAGACCAAGGGCATCAGACTCCCCAAAGGCTCTCGTTTAAAACATACTAAACACATCAGACTATGCAGGGGGTGAAGGTGGGGAATGAGGGCAGCTCTAGAAATCTGTCATTTATCAAGCTCCATAAATGGATTCCTCTCCCCTCTAAATTTTAGAGAATAGCAGGAAACTTAAAATCTCAGAACGCCACAAGCAAGCTCCTCCCAAGCCCTCTTGGCCCCTTGCCATCAGCCAATTGGTTGCTCCTGTCTCGGCTCCCAGGACCCCAGGAAGGGTCTTCCAAGTGACTGCCTCTCACCTGTAATCTGGCCAAGATACTGGCTTTCTTGGAGTTGGAGGAGTAGCTCCTGGAACAGGAAACGCTGCAGAATCTCTTAGTCTTGGAGAAGAAGGCTTCCCTTGTACCCACGATACCACACATCTCACAGACAGCTGGGAAGAGAACTTAGCACGTGACCCACCTAATACGATCACCCCAAATCAAACAAAATGATGGGCCCTTCAAAATCTGGAACGGTGCATTAACTAGGTGAGTCCCAGCTCCCTGTAAGACTGACGGGACTGGAACAGGAACAGGTTTGTGTACAACTGAATCCGTTTTGTCCAAGATAAGCTGCCTGGCATCCCCTGGCTATATGTCAACAGTGGAGCTAAAGAAAATCCACAGGGCAACAGCTAAGTGTTGGAAAGTCTGTAAAGAGGAAAACGAGAAGAAAAAAAGTGTCTATACCAACCTAACTTCTGCGGATTTTCTCCTCATCTATAAAGAGACTGAACTAGATCAGTGTTTCCATCCTGACATCATATTAGAATCACCCGTGGAGCTTAAAAAATAGCCAAGCCTGAGCTTCTAATTAACTGGTCTGTGGTGGGACATAGGCATCTGTAGTCTGTTAAAAGCTCCCAGGTAATCCTAATGCACAGCCACGACAGAGGACCCCTGGACTCAACGGTCTTCGATGGTTCTAGTTCCAATGTTCTAAGATTCTAAGAGAATGGATGGAAGAAGACAGAAGGGAGAAAGATTAAGAAAAGGGAGGGGAAGGAGGAAGAGAAGACAGGTAGATGGAAAGGAAGAGTCGAGTGGCAGAGTATTTGCAGGCACTAAGGAATAGGAGTGTCCTCATATACATCTAGCCTGTCCCTCTTCACAGGCAGTCCACACACTGGGGGCCCTGACACAGGGATCTAGCAGCTGTCCAAGCAGCACAGCTCGGAAATTAACTGGCTTCCAGATGCTCTACGGGGACTCTCATCAGTAACCCTCTCCCCAGGAAGTCCCTTTATTCTGTATTTTCCACCCCAGCCTCACATCCAACCCACAAGCTACTTCTTGTCCTTTCCCGGATAGTAAATCAGAACATTTTAGGTGTCCTTCTCAACATCCAGGCTTAAAAATCAACCGGCTATTCACACAAATGTAAAAGCAGCACCATATTAGTGACTGGCATCTAATGTGTGCCAAATAAGTATTAGTTGTATGAAAGACCAAAGGAAATTGCAGTTTGAAATCAGACTGCAGCAGAGGAAATGCCCCTTGGGGCTACTTGGGGTACTTCTGTCTCTTTCACAGGCCCTTAGACATTAGATCAAACAGCTTTTACACCTGGACAGCTCTGCCCACATGGCCTATATCCCCCTCTTCCTTCATAATCTCCTGAAACCTCCCCGTCTTCAGGGGACACTCTGAAAGCACCTGGCTCAGAACCACTGCCATCCAAGGAGCGGGGAGTCCCAGGGCTGAGCAAATGCAGGGGGGAGGTGGGCAGCTCCCCTGCTTCCCGATCCTCATTTTCTGCTTCACTTGACTCCTCCAGATAGGAGCTGCTCTCGCTGCCCGCACTGCTGTTATAGCTCCGGAAACTGTCATAGCCACCGAAGAGCTCCAAGTCGTCCTCCTCCTCCTCTTCCTCTTCCATAGGTTCTGAAGATGGAGTCTCCTAGTGGAAGGATGACACATACCAGGCAGGAGGAATCAGGTCTGCCTTAGTGTATGGGGAAGAAGGATGCAGGTCTGCTATCAGCTTCCTTTCCAGTTCTTGGTCAACACCTTTGGGCCAAGTGGCAGGCAGAATCAAATACCCCTTTTGCAAACACCAGGATCATTACTCTTGTTTATACAATTCTTAACTGCAACTCATCAGAACAGCTTAACAAGACAGAAAATATGTATTAGGAATTCACCAAGCTCCTCCTGTGGATTTGTAAATGATGACATTTCAATATGATTCACATAGAATACAATGATGTGAAAATACTCTTAAGTTATCTCATGAAGACTTTCTGGGGAAGATGTAAATTAGAAAATCATTCTTCCCCCTTCAGCATATGTACACCAAAACAATCTCAATTGAGAAACAATTTCAGCCACAGAAAAGTTAATGTGGGACACAGACTGCCCTGAGGAGTGTTTGGGAAACAGATGACACACTAGTTAGAGCATAGTGGTATGTACCATAGCTCTGGACTCAGCTTCAATCCTAACTAGCTGTGGGTCTTTGGGCAAGTCATTTAACCCCTCTGGGCCTCAACTTTCTCACCTATGAAATAAGAAAAGTAGCTCACAGGATGTGAAATGTAAATGAGATACTGTGTATCAATCTACCTGCACTTAGTAGAAAAGGTCCTAGACCAGGGCTCAAATACCATCTCTACCGCTGACTAGCTGTAGGATCTGCAGGAAGTCAATCTCTCCGTGCATCAGTTCCCACATCTTTGGGATACCACCTCTTACAGAAGCTTGGAGGGAGAAATAAGGATTAATACAAATATAGCACTCAAAACAGTAACGCACGTAACAAGTGTTCGATACATGTTGGCAACTATTACTGGTTAAAAGCATGGGCTTTCAAACCAGATTTGCCTCGGTTTGAATCCTCGCTCTACCACTTAACTGCGATTTTGTGCAAGATACTGAAGCTTGCTGCTCTGTTTCTTCATCAGTACAATGGAGATAATAGCAAGCCTTCTTTAGATGACTAGAATGAAGACTGACCTATGTAAAGCCTAGCTCTGTTTCCAGCAGTTAGTGACAGCTCTAAAAGCGTGGGCTATTATTCTCCATTTCCCTTATATCTTTGAGCTACTCCATTTTATGTTTACAACTACACACGCAAATGTAGTAGAAAAGAGACCGAATTTAAATACAAGGTGACCAGAAGCCAAACGACTCAAGGATGAGTGGGTGACAGGCTGTAGGAGAGTGGGGAAAGTTCTGGAGCCTGCAAGACTAAGTGCCCATCTCCTTCACTTTACAGCTGTGTGGCCTTCCTGGGGAGTCACCACCTGTCTGAAAGCCTCAGCTACTTTAACCATAACAACGAAACAGTGACGCAGGATTGTCGTGAGTAAACTGGGCGACAATGCACGTGAACGCTCCAGACACGTAGTTTTATGAAACTTTAATCTCCCTCGTCCCACCAGGATGTCACTGGCCTCCTAATCCCCAAAGAAACGACCACGAGAGAGGGAGGACAAAGAAGATGCAAGAGCTCTCAGATCCTGAACCCAGGGAGCCCAGGGAGGCTGTTCCGCCCTGAACTACTCGCCGGACGTCGGCCCCAGCAGGATGGGGCAAAAGGCAACGCCAATCGCCTCTGGCCCTGCTCAGCCTAACTACCTCAGTTTATCCATCCTTCCACTCTCCACCCTCCAGGCGTCGCTAAAAGGCCTAAAGAACGGTCCCGCGTGCGACGTTCTCGGGGTTCCCTTCCCCCTTCACGATAAATCCTCTCCCTCTCACCTCGACGCCCCGAGTCTTCTCCATGAGACCTAACACCGTTTCTTCAACCGTCACCAGGTGCAGGAAGCCATATTGGCCTCGCGGCTCTTCCTGAGCGCAGTCATTGGCCGCTTCCCAGAGCTGCGGGCCAATCACGCTGCAGGAAGGAGGAAAAGCCGGTTCCGCGCTCGCCCGCGCCCCTGCCCCCAGGGGCGGGGAAGCCGCGGGTCCTTGTGGGACTTGTAGTTCCCCTGCGGGTGCTCGTGGAAGCGGGCGTTGCTATAGAGATGTGAAAATCCCTGCGCGCCGGCCCTGCCGCCGCCGGGGCATATCTCATTTCTGCACGCTAACCTCCTCTCACTCCTACCCCATTCTTTATCAAATAATTATTGAGCACATACGGTAGGTACTGTTCCAGGTACCAGGAATGACATCGCATTCTCCCTGATTCGAAGAATTTTAAGGTGCCCTTGGGCCAGGATGACTAGCAGAGAGACTCATTTCCAATTCAGGCAGAAACTGGAATTTCTGTCCAGTGGTATAAATGTCTCGCATGCTCAAAATCCCGCAACACTGCCCCTCTATCACCATCTCCTGAATAAAATCTAGAATATGAGGCACTCTGCCTCACTCATTTTGGATGTCCCACAACCTCCGTAAACCTCAGTTCTAGGAGCTCTGGCGGAGCTTTACAAACAGCTCAAATCTGGAGACAGCCAATCACCCTATCAAAGATGAAGCGGTGCCTCTTTCCGAGATCATACAGGATTGGAATTTAAGTCCATATTCTTTCCCCGTGCTATGCTGTGCTCTAATTAAGGATCTAAATGTAGGGGTGCCTGGCTGGCTCAGTCAGAGGAGCGTGGGACTCTTGATCTCAGGGTGGTGGCTTCCAGCCTCATTGGGTGTAGAGATTACTAAAGTAAAATAAACTTAAAAAAATAGACAAAAGAAAAAAAAGAATCTAAATGTAGTAAGTGGAGGCTGAATAAATGTTAAAAATATTTCTAAATTTGAGGTCCACCACATAGATGTGGAAGTTTTTGATTTTTCCCTTCTTCAACCCCTTCTACCACCAACCCCATATTCATGCTATCAACCAGTATTGTTGGTTCTACATCCAAAATAGAGCCTGTATTCCTCCACCACTACCACCCGAACAGATGTCACCAGCCCACTGCAACAGCCCTCCAACGGTCCCTGTTTGAGTTTTCCCCTTCTTTAATCCATAGGTGATCTTTTAAATCATAAGCCAGATCATGTTCATCCTCTTGCTTGAAACCTCTACTAGCTCCCCCTTGCACTTTGAATAAAATTCAAACATTCCACAAGACCCTGAATGACACTCTGCTTTCTCTTCAATCTGCTCCTGTACTACCCTCTGCGGCTTTCCCCACTCACTTCTTGTTCTTTTTTTTTTTTTTTTTTTAGATTTTATTTATTTATTTGACAGAGGGAGACACAGAGAGAGAGCGAACACAAGCAGGGGGAGCGGGAGAGGGAGAAGCAGACTCACCACTGAGCAGGGAGCCGGATGCGGGGCTCGATCCCAGGACCCTGGGATCATGACCTGAGCCGAAGGCAGACGCTTAACCAACTGAGCCACCCAGGCAGCCCAACTCACTTCTTGTTCTTGACTGCCAAGCTTGACTTTGCCTTAGGGCCTTTGCACTTGATGTTCTTTCTGTGGCTCTTCTCCTGGATGGCTCTTCATTTTTCAAATTTCAGCTCAAAGTCATCTCCTCAGGGACCTTATTTAAAGTAACTTTTCCCTCCCCTCACTCTGTATCCCTTCACCCATTTTATAGTTCTTTATAGTACCTGTTTCTGTCTGAAATTATCTTGTTCACTTGTTTATTTCTTTATTGTCTATCTCCCACCACTGGAATGTAAGTGCCCTAAGGGTGGGGACTTAGACTGTCTTGCTCTCTACTGTATTTCCAGAGCCAAGAACAGAGCCTAGCATATCCTAGGTGCTCAGGGACTAAAGAGATAGATAATAAGACTTTAAGGATTAAACAGGCTACTTCTTAAAGGCAGAACACTGGATTAGGCAGCTTGTTGTTCTGACTCTGGCGAACGGTTTTGTTTTACCACTAACAGGGTTCTAGGCCCCGTTCCCTCATGAGGAGACTACAGCCTTCCTTCTTGGGCCTCACCTTCTTTATCCAGTAAACTGGATTAAGTTACTCTCATTCAACTTGAAAAATTCCATGATTTCAAATGGAATATGGAATCAACAAGATTCATCAAGCTTAAATAGAGAGAGTCTAGGTTTTACTTTGTACAGTGGAAATGATAGGGTCACCTCACTGGGTTATAAGAACTAGAAATAAGAAACGTGCAGGACCTGCCGTAGGCCAGGCAAAGTCAATGGTGGTTATCATCATCCTATTAGACACCAGAAGGGCAGCAACTAGAAGAATAAAACAGCCAAGAAGAATCCCCTTCATATGTTGCTTAATCTTTTATTAATTTTCAAAGTACAACCACAGGGGCACCTGGCTGGCTCAGTTGGTAGAGCATGCAACTCCATCTTGGGGTCATGAGTTCAAGCCTCATGTTGAGCATAGAGCTTACTTAAAAAAAAAAAAAAAGTACAACCATAAACTTCACAGGCAGGGAATCTGCTCATAGCAAATCATGCTGTTCATCAAATATTTATTTACTGCATGCCAGGCACAGTGCTGGACTCTGGGGAGACACAGGTGAACGTCTCTGTCCATCCACATGGATTTCACCGCCTCCTGCAGGAGGACAGTGAAAACTTAACATCTAGTTGAGCTGAGAAGGTACTTGGCAGGGTGCAGTGATGGACGCTAGGGAAGGGAGCACCTAGAAGGGGATATGACTTGCCTGATGAGAAGTAGCCAGTTAGGGTAGGGAGGTTGTTGGGGAAAGCGCATTCCAGAGACACAGAAGTTAGGGAGGGTGGCAAACAACTCGTTGGCAGGAGAATGTGATGGGAAACCTTTGAAGGGTTTAAGCAGGGTAGTAAATTGATTTGATTATGCTTTAAAAGACCACTCTCTGGTTGCAGTGTGGAGAATGGATTGGAGATGGGTTGAGAGAAACAGCAGTTAGAAGGCTCTTGTAATGATCCCAATGAAGGATGATGGTGGCTTAGACCAGGGCAGACTCAGAGGGCACGCAGAAAAGTAGAATTTTTGAGAAATGTGTTGGAGGCAGTAATTAATTGTATAGAGTGGGTAGAGTGAGGAATCCAGAATGACTCTGGGAAGACATGTCAAATGGGTAGATGCTGGGAGCATGTTCTCTAATAGTTAAAAACTGTAGGATGAATGAATGAGGTTGGGTGGTCGAATATAAGGTATTAAGGACTCTATTTAGCCTGAGATGCCTGTGGGGAAGAAGGCAAGAAGGCGGGTGGAGTTCATTGGAGGGCTCTGAACTGGAGATCTATATCCTGCATTCTTTGGCACCCTCCCTTTAAGACTGAGTGAGAGTCCCTAATTTTCACATCTTGATGCATACATTTATCAACAGTACAAGAAAGTAGAAATTTGAGCTTTCCATCAGTTTCAGAGCATTTCAACAAGAGTCTGAAGTACCAGACTTTGGGAGAGGGAAAGAAGCAGAGTGCGCACCCCAGTGACAGGAAACGTTAGCATAAGTTGAAATGACCGTTAATTAGGAATTCAGTTGAAACGTCTTACTAAACACAGGTTGCTAAGCAACAGGGGCCACTGGAACCATGTGGTCATTCCTTCTGCCACAGAGCTCCTGGGCCTGGGTCTCATACTGTAGCACAGGTACCCTTTTCGGCTGGTCAGAGTCATGCCTTCATACACGGACTTCATATACCCCTCTCTTTTCAGGGCCTGCCTTCCATGAATCACCGTGTCTCTCTCTCTCTCTCTGGGGTCATTGATCTCTCCTACTCTATTGGATCATTCCCAATAGCAACACAAATGTGCTCTTGTGTCACCCAAACTATACAAATAAATCCCTTGAATCCACCTCCTCTGTCCCCTGCATTCCACCCCCATTTTTTTCAAGCCTTGTCTGCCCATACTACCTCCACTTCTGCTTCTCCTCGCTTCTCCATCTGTCCCCATAGTCCACCAAAACTGCTCTGTCAAGTTCACATACAACTTCTCAGATGTGCAGACACACCTCTCTTCTCTCAGCAGCATCTGACACAACTGATCATTCCACCCTTCCTGAAACGCTGTCCTTTCTTGGGATCCCTTTGGTCTTCCTCCTGCCTCTCTGGCCAGTTCTCTCCCCATTGCAGGGCCTGAACCCTGAGTATTGGTGTTCTCCAGGATTCTGCCCTGGGCCTGCTTTGTTTCGCTTTACTTCTCACCATAAGTGAGGTCTTTTATTTTTAGCATGGTAAATACCATTTATATGCCCCAAATTCACATCTCCAGCCCATGTGTTTGTCATCTGAGCTCCAGACTCCTATACCCATCCTTATAGAGGACAACTGGACATTGCATCATAAACCACACAACAGAACACTTTATTCCCTTACCCCATACCTATTTCTCTTCTAGTTTCCCCCATTTCAGTACACAGCACTACTAAACCACTCAAGGAACTTCTGGATTCCTCCTTCTCCATCCGTCCTTTCAATCCATCTGCAAATCCCATTAATTCTCCAAAACCTACCTCAAATATTTCCCCTTCGTTCTAGCCCTACTGCCACCACTTAAATCCATCATCCCTCCCCTGGATTCCACTGCAGCCTCCTAGCTGGTCTCCTCTCTTACCCTAGCCCATAAATTAGATGGATTAACTCCCCTGCATCACCGATATGCAGGCTGGGTGCTCTTCCCCATACCAAATCACCCACTTCTGCCTGGCCTTCCCCCAATTATTTTACAAGACCTTTGGGGGAGGGGGCAGAGAGGACGTCACAGTTCCTGTCATCATAGAGCTTCCATGTCAATGTGATCTAAAGGAAAGGAGCCCAACGCTTTCGGACCCCGACCTCAGGCCCGCACGGTGCTAACTGCTTTGACGCCGGCCTGCGACCGGTGACTCTGGGCAGGCCTCAGTTCGCCTCGTCTGCAAAATGGGACGACAGAGGGTAGCTCCGTCCCAGCGCTCCCACGGCAGGCCGTGCAGGTGCAGGCGGAGGGGAGAGGCGGTGGTCGCGGGCGGGGCGGGGCCCGCAGCCACGTTGCCGGGGGCCGCGCGCGGGTTCCGAGCGCCAACCGCCGGCAGCCCCGCCCGCCCCGCCCCGCGGTCCGCCCCGGGCGCGCGCCCGACCCGCCGGCCCCGGGGCAGGGAGGCTGCAGCCCTTGCCCGAGCGAGCCTGGCCGGAGCGGGGAGGAGCGCGGCGCGGGCTCGCCTGGACAGCGGGGCCCAGGCTGGGGGGGCGGGGGGCCGGTCAGTGCCGGCCGCGTAGGACCGAGGCGCCGGGGGCGTAGCGGACAGCCGGGCCTCGGGGGACTATTGAGCTGGGGGCTGGCAGAGCCGGGACACCGCCCCGGGGTTGCTCCCCCCTTGTCTTAGGTACTCGGAGGTGTAGGGCTGCTCCCGGCCAGAGCGATTAGCACAGTGCTTGGCCCCGAGCGAGCCCTTAGAGTGCCCGGGCTTTGATTGCAACCACAGTGCGCGGGGGAAACAGGAAAGAGAGTGATAAGTGGGCTGACCAAGGGTAACTGCCATTATTAAGCACCCAGGCTGGCCGGGCTCGGTCACCACCCCTTCCTTCTCGAGGTGGCAGCGAAGGCACATGGGGCACAAGCATGTGTCCTAGGATTGGGAAGAGGCAGAGCTGGGATACGAACCTGGGACCTTTGGCTCTTGGCCCAGTGCGCCAGGCCGAGGAAAACGTGTATTTGAACCAGTCTTTGAAGACCAGGAAGGGTTTGATGAGTGGCCCTAACTGGGCGAGCTCTGCCCTAATCGCCCTTGGAAGACGTTTGATTTTTTTATAGGCCACACTTTCCTCCTCCGTAAAAGTGGCTGGACTTAGGAAAACTAATAACTAATATGTGAGTAAGTGCTTTGCAACCCGTAAAGCATTTTCAACTACGTTGTCATAAGTAATGTCTCACAATTAACTCACCAAATAAGCTTTATTTTTTTTTTAAGATTTTATTTATTTATTTGACAGAGAGAGACACAGCGAGAGGGGGAACGCAGGCAGGGTGAGTGGGGGAGGGAGAGGCGGGCCTCCCGCGGAGCAGGGAGCCAGATGCGGGGCTCGATCCCAGGACCCCGGGATCATGACCTGAGCCGAAGGCAGACGCTTAACGACTGAGCCACCCAGGCGCCCCTCACCAAGTAAGCTTTTTTATTAGCCTCCTTGGACGGATGAAGAAATTGTCCTAGAGAGGTTTGTTAGATCAGGGAGCAGTGCCAGAACATTACTATGGACTAAATCAGAGGTTTTTCAGGATAACTGCCTTGGATGGGCATAAAGCTCAGAAACCAAACATCCTGTGACCTCATCATCTACTAGTCTAGAATAATACTTTTGCTGGATCTACTTGTCCTCCCGGACTACCAACAGCTCTATCCCAGCAACCCAAATCGCCAAAGTGGAGCTATTACTCTTATTTTTAATGTTACTTTCTGGTTTGGGCTGGGCTATGGGGAGTCCTTTAGGCAAAGTCAAAACTGAGAGGGAGTCGGATGGGGAGTTGATTGAATTCTGAAAATTTCAACTGTTTTGGGTTTTCTGAGTAATGATTATTTTGAGGGCATTGGTGATAAATAGTAATAATTTTGTCCTTCCTATTGACAGGTCCACCTCCTAGCAAATTATTTGGAATGAACATGAGAAATGTAAGTAGGGATTTTTAAGTATCAGTTAAAGGAACCTAAATTGTTTGTTTATGAAATGATGGCAGTTAATTTGGCAATACCATTTCTGGATGTATACAGTTAATTGGCAGTTAATTATCAAATTACCATTTTCGAAGAGTATATTTAATACATGGAGAGGGGTCTACACAGGTCTGTCACCACAAGCACTGACAAGTATCCTAGAGATACTTGTCCCTCTGGGCCTGTAAAAGGGAAGATGGGCTGTGTGTTTCCTAATGTCTATGATGTATGGCAGGTGTTTTTTGGCCTGAGTGTTTTCATTTATCCTGTAACCTCCTTTGTCCTCAACAAACTTAAAAGGCAGGAGGCATTCTTATCTTTTTAAGAACTGAGGCTTAAGCTTAGGAAGGCTAAGTAAACCAGCCCTGTTGGTGCCAAAAGAAAACCTTTTCACTAAAGCACACCTTTCATGTTGTTGATCCAGGTTTAGAGTCGACAAATATTTAATGAACGTCTACTTAACACCAGGTGCTTTTGAGTATTTTATCCAATCCTCATGACAACCTACCATCCCTTTTGCTCATTTCAGCTGATCACCTTGAAATCAATTAGCAAGCCTTCTTTTTTTTTTTTTTTTTTTTTTTTTTAAAGATTTTATTTATTTATTTGACAGAGAGAGACACAGCGAGAGAGGGAATACAAGCAGGGGGAGTGGGAGAGGGAGAAGCAGGCTTCCCGCTGAGCAGGGAGCCCGATGCGGGGCTCGATCCCAGGACCTGGAATCATGACCTGAGCCGAAGGCAGACGCTTAACGACTGAGCCACCCAGGCGCCCCTAGCAAGCCTTCTTTTTTTTTTTTTTTTTTCTTCAAGATTTCATTTATTTATTTGACAGAGAGAGAGATAGCGAGAGCAGGAACACAAGCAGGGGAGTGGGAGAGGGAGAAGCAGGCTTCCCGCTGAGCAGGGAGCTCGATGTGGGACTTGATCCTAGGACCCTGGGATCATGACCTGAGCCGAAGGCAGACGCTTAACGACTGAGCCACCCAGGCGCCCCAATTAGCAAGTCTTCTAGGAAAATAGCCCACTCCCACTGGTAGGACAGGAGATAATCCATGGGAATGTTATGGTCCCCCTTTCTAAATATGATGGGACTTACATGGCAAACTTTGAATTGGAGGGAGCATTTTCTTCCACTGATGACAATTAAGTCTGAAAATGCCGTTGGTTTCCTGTGATAGATGCACACATCGTGATGACTGGGGCTCGCTGTTGATCTGACCCTTGGATCAATTAGGTGTTACTTATGAAAAAGCATCAGGTGGAAATTCTGGCGTGGCTACAAGCCAGGCTGTGAGAAGGGGATGGATAGGTGGGCAGGCAGGGGTCCCGAGTTTGAAGGGCCTTGGATGTTATTCTGAGACATTTGCGTTTTAATCTGTGGGCGGTGGGAGCCACAGCAGTGTTTAAAAGGGAAGTGACATGATGGGTATATGTTGTAGGTGGAGTCCTGCAGCGGAGCTGAGGAGGGATTGGAGCAGGCGGAATGGAAGCAGGGAGGCCAGGAAAAGAACTATTGCAGTTAGTTAATTGGAATGAATGTGGAAGTGTCCAGTAACTGATAAAAATGCTAACCGCTATCATCGGCTGAGCTCTTCCTGTGTGGCCAGATTCTGTGCAAGGGGCTTTGTACGCATTATCTTATGTACCCTTTGAGCTAAATACTGTTGTCCCCATTTTACAGGGTAGGAGGCGATGAAGATGACTTGTATAAGGTCACACAGTGACTAAATGGTAGAGCCAGAGTTCAAATCCACATCTGTCTGAATCTAAAGCCTTAAGGCTGCAAATCTAAGTCTATGTTGCAAACTTAAACACCTGAGACTAGTACTAGGCAGACTCTCCAGATCTTTGTACAGCAGAACTTGCCATATAAAGTACCAGTCTAGTTGATCTGCATCTAAGACACATCCCAAATCTGTCCTCTTACCTCCTTCGCCTACCACCCCAGATGAGTCAGCATCAGTTTCTGCCCGCGGTCCTACGGTAGTCACCTAACTATTTTCCCAGCATCCTCACTTGCCAACCTAAAACCTATTCTTCACATAATAGCCTGACGGATCTCTTTAAAATCTAAATCAGGGTAGGCGCCTGGGTGGTTCAGTCAGTTAAGTGTCAGACTCTTGATTTAGGCTCAGGTCATGATCTCTGGTCCTGGGATCCAGCCCAGCATCCAGCTCCATGCTAAGTGCAGAGTCTCCTTGAGATTCTCTCTCTCTCTCTCTCTCTCTCTCTCTCTCTCTCTCTCTCTCTCGCTCTGCCCCTCCCCCGCACTTGTGCGTACACGCTCTCTCTCTCTTTCAAATAAATAAATAAAATCTTTAAAAAATATGGGCACCTGGGTGGCTCAGTCATTGGGCGTCTGCCTTTGGCTCAGGTCATGATCCCAGGGTCCTGGGATCGAGCCCCGCATCAGGCTCCCTGCTCAGCGGGGAGCCTGCTTCTCCCTCTCCCACTCCCCCTGCTTGTGTTCCCTCTCTCGCTGTGTCTCCCTCTGTCAAATAAATAAATAAAATCTTAAAAATATATATATTAGAATATATATTTTAACATTTAATTAATTTAATTAATCTTATTTAAATTTTTAAAAAATATATATATTAATCCAAGGGCACCTGACTGGCTCAGTTGGTAGAAAACACTTTTTTTTAAAGATTTTATTTATTTATTTTTTTAACTTTTTTTTTTTTTAAAGATTTTATTTATTTGACAGAGAGAGACACAGTGAGAGAGGGAACACCAGCAGAGGGAGTGGGAGGAGGAGAAACAGGCTTCCCGCTGAGTAGGGAGCCGGATGCGGGACTCGATCCAAGGACCCTGAGATCATGACCTGAGCCGAAGGCAGACGCTTAACGACTGAGCCACCCAGGCACCCCAAGACTTTATTTTTAAGTAATCTCTACACCCAGTGTGGGGCTCGAACTCACAACCTTGAGATCAAGAGTCGCATCCTCCACCAACTGAGCCAGCCAGGCCCCCCATGTGCTCTCTATTCTTTTCCATTGATCTGCGTGTCTTTTTCTGTGCCAGTTCCATACTATTTTAATTACTACAGCTTCGTACTGTATCTTGAAACCTGGGACTGTGATACCTCCCGTTTGCTCTTCTTTCTCCAGATTGCTAGGCTATTCAGGGTCTTTTGTGGTCCCGTACACGTTTTGGAATTATTTGTTCTAGTTCTGTGAAAAACAACATCCACCCTCTTAATTAAGTGAAAGCAGGCACCTTATCTTTCCCACCTCTGCATTCTGGCACCTTGGACATGGCATGGCATTTTGCAGGCTCTTAATAAAACTCATGGAATGAAAGGTTGTAGTCACAGTAGAAATACAACTATATTATTAACAAAAAGTTAGGAATTATCCTTGATTCTGCTCTCTGCCACTCACAATTCCATCTGCAAATCCTGAAGCAAAACTACTTCTCACCACTAAACATATCCCCATATGTCCGCTTTTCTGCATTCCCACTGCTCCCATCCTTCTGCAGCTCCTGATTGGCTCTCTCTGAAACACCACGACCACCTCCCAGCTGGTCGCCCAAATCACTGGCCTTGGGGCCCCTCTCCTGACTGCAAACTGATAGCTGCTGGAAGCAAAGAATCAGGTGTGTTATTAGGGCAGAAGTGTTTGTTTATGTTTATTATGTCAAATGAAAATGTGCTAGCTGACCTTACCATGTGAGTTTGCTAGGCTGCTATAACCGAATACCACAGACGGTGTGGCTTAAACAGCAGAGAGTTATTTTCTCACAGTTCTGGGAGGCCGGAAGCCTCAGATTCAAGCGTCGGCAGGTTTTCTTTTCTCTGAGGCCCCTCTCGTGGGCTTGCAGTGCTGCCTTCTTGCTGTGTCCTCACATGGTCTTTTATGTGTGTGCACACGTCTGTGTCCTAATGTCTTCTTATAAGGACACCAGTCAAATTGGGTGAGGGCCCACCTAGGTGACCTCATTTTACCTTAATTACATCTTTCCGGGCCCTATCTCCAAATACAGTCGCAGTCTGAGGTACTAGGGTTAGAATTTTAACATACCAATTGAAAGGGGGTGGGACACGATTCAGCCCATCACACAAACGACATCTGTCTGGTACTGCACAGAACTGCCCGCTCACATGACAGTCCTTTAGATAACATCCTCTCTTTGCAAAGCTGAGGGAGGTTGTTGTGATAAAAAGTATTGTGTGTAGATGAATGTGGAACAGGAAATGAGTCCTAATTCCAAGGTTTGAGAAGGTGTGCGGTGCGAAACAGGCATTAAGTTCTTAGGACATACTGGATTTGTTTGGACTTACCTACTTAATGAACAGAACTGTTAGGTATTTCTGTAGGCCTAGGGGGTCATGAAACAATTATGGAAACACTAGATGCACCATGAGTTGTGAAAATGTGGCAACCTCCTTTACTCCAAACAGGTCAGTGGATCCCAGAGATCAGAGACACCAGGGAAGATTTTAATTAAGCAGATTTCTCCAGGTCCCACCCTAGACCTATTGAAAAAATATTTGGGAGTTAAGCCCTGGGTCAGTTTTGGGATCCACTGGTCTAACCTAACCCCTTCATGAAGGCCTAGAAAGGGAAATGTTTTGCTAGAAGTCATACAGCAAGTTAGTGGCTGAGCTGGGACTAGAATCCAGATTCTAATGGAACTATCAGATTCTCTTCATCTTCTCGAGGATTTCTCATATCCACACCTGCCAATGTCATGGCAATCTGCTGCTTAAAAACAGGCATGACCCTGACCTCAAAGACAGCAATTACATGGACAAACTCTATGTTGAATACATCAGTTGCATTTTTTAAAAAAGATTATTTATTTATTTATTTGAAAGAGAGTGAGAGCAGGGGGAGGGGCAGAAGCAGAGGTAGAGGGACAAGCAGACTCTGTGCTGAGCAGGGATGTGGGGCTCAATCCCAGAACCCTGAGATCATGACCTGAGCAGAAATCAAGAGTCGGACGCTTATCTGAGCCACCCAAGTGCCCCACATCAGTTGCATTTTAAAAATTTATATTGTGGGGCACCTGGGTGGCTCAGCCGTTGGGCATCTGCCTTCGGCTCAGGTCATGATACCCAGGGTCCTGGGATCAAGCCCCGCATCGAGCCCCGCATCAGGCTCCCTGCTCGGCGGGGAGCCTGCTTCTCCCTCTCCCACTCCCCCTGCTTGTGTTCCCTCTCTCACTGTGTCTCTCTCTGTCAAATAAATAAAATCTTTATTTATTTATTTTTTTAAAAATATGGAACGCTTCACGAATTTGTGTGTCATCCTTGCGCAGGGGCCATGCTAATCTTCTCTGTATCGTTCCAATTTTAGTATATGTGCTACGAAAGCACATAAATAAAATCTTTAAAAAAAAATCTATATGAGGAAAACCATGAAACTCTGGTGAAAGATATTAAAGAAGAATTAAGTAAATGGAGAGATATTTCATGTTTTTGGTTAGGAAAACTCAATATTGTCAAGATGTTCATTCTTTTCAACTTGGTCTGTAGATTCAGTTCAATCCCAGTCAAAATCCCACAAGTTCTTTTGTGGATGTTGACAGGTTCTAAAGTTTATATGTAGAGGCAAAAAGAATAGCCAACTCAATATTGAAGAAGAACGAAGTCAGAGTGATGTAGGCAGGCCAGGTCTGAGGATCTGGAGGGGGTCCTGCAGGACCAGCCAAGGCGGTCCCAGGGTGCATGCAGAAGACATCAAATGGGAGCAGCAGGAGGTGAGAGGAGAGTTTATTGAAGGTACAGAGAGAGTGCACGTACAGACAGAATGTCTGGGAAACTCAGAAAGGAAAGGAGAGAGAGTCTCATCTTTGCTCAAATTTTTGCTCTGCAAAGGGATTTTTACTGATGATCATAGTCTGGTGTATGTGACCTCTTAGGCAACCAGGAACCAGTTAGATGAGGTCCAGGTGTTATTCCTTGGAGCCCGGGGGGTCTTGGTGTCGATTTCTAGCACCAGTGGTCTGGAATATGCATATGATGGCTTGTCTGGTCATTCTCACCCGGTCCTTCCTTAGATGTTGTCTATTCTAGAGAAATCACCAACTCCTTGTCCTTTACAAGGAGGACGTATGCTATTTGCATTCCGAGGCTTGTGTAAAAGTAGGGGTGCAGGTCCTAGCAAGAATAGAAGCAGGAAAAGGAGCAAAAAGCAGATTTCTCTGCAGTCTTTCAGTTTCCCTATGCCAAGAGGACTGATACGACCCAAATTCAAGACTTCCTATAAAGCTACAGTAATGAAGCCAGTGTGGTATTGGTGAAGAATAGACCAATGGGTCAATGGAGCAGAATAGAGAGCCCAGATATAGAGCCACATAAAAACAGCCAGCTCCTTGACCAAGGAGAAAAGGCAATACAATGGAGCAAAGAGTCTTTTCAACAAATGGTGCTGGAACAACTGGACATCCATATGCAAAAAAATGAATCCAGGCAGAGACCATACACCCTTGACAAAATTTGGCTTAAAATGGATCATAGACCTAAATGTAAAATGCAAAACTGTGAACCCCCTAGGAGATAACATAGGGGAAAATCTGGATGATCATGGAGATGGTGATGACTTTTTAGGTCCAGGAAAGGCATGATCCGTGTAAGAAATAACCTACAAACTAGACTTCATTAAAATTAAAAATTTTTGCTCTGCAAAGGCCATTGTCAAGGGAATGAAAAGCCAGACTGGGTGAAAATATTTGCAAAAGACATAACTGATAAAAGACTATTA
Source organism: Halichoerus grypus (assembly GCF_964656455.1). Lineage (NCBI taxonomy): Eukaryota > Metazoa > Chordata > Mammalia > Carnivora > Phocidae > Halichoerus > Halichoerus grypus. Next base: position 171,493,996 of record NC_135717.1, on the reverse strand, counting down.
TCCACAATATACAAAGAACTCTTAAAATGCAATGATAAGAAAACAACCTGATTAAAAAATGGACCAAAGATTTTAACAGACCCAGAACAGATGACAAGTAAGCGTATGAAAAGATACCCTACATCATGTAACCCCAATGAAATGCAAATTAAAACAACAATGAGATGCCACTATACACCTATTGGAATCCCCCAAATCTAGAATACTGACAACACCAAATACTCTCAAGGATATGGAGTAACAGGAACTCTCATTCATTGCTGGTGGGAATGCAAAATGGTACAGCTACTTTGGAAGACAGATTGATGGTTTCTCACAAAACTAACCATAATCTCACCATACAATCCAGCAATTGTGCTCCTTGGTGTTTACTCAAAGGAGTTGAAAACTTATGTCCACACGAAAACCCGCATATGGGTGTTTATAGCAGTTGCCAAAACTTGGAAGCAACCAAGTCCTTCAGGAGGTGAACGGATAAATAAACTGTGGTCCATCCAGACAACGGGGTATTGTTCACTACTAAAAAGAAATGAGCTCTCAAGCCATGACAAGACATGGAGGAACCTTAAATGCATATATCTAAGTGAAAGAAGCCAATCTGAAAAGACTACATGCTATATGATTCCGCTTATACAACATCTGGAAAAGGCAAAACCATGGAGGTAATAAAAAGATGAGTGGTTGCCAGGGGTTGGGGGAGGGAGACATGAACAGGGCACAGAGGATTTTTAGGGTAGAAAATATTCTATGTGATGCCGTAACGGTGGATTTATATCATACGTTTGTCTAAACCCATAGAATGTGCTACACCAAGGGTGAACCCTCATGCAAACTATGGACTTTGGATGATAATGACGTGTCAGTGTAGGTTCACTGATTGTAACAAGTGTACTATTCTGGTGGGGCACGTTGACAGTGGGGAGGCAATGATTGTGTGGGGGTAAGGGGGGGTAGAGGAAATCTCTGTACTTTGCACTCAATTTAGCTTTAAACCTAAAACCACTCTAAAAATTAAAAGTCTAATAAAAAAATTTGTAGATCCTTTTGTGGCTCATAGATGTGACGACTGGGAGTTCATGCTATTATTGTGTGAGATGTACTACCCTCCACCCTTATCATGACACTGGCACGTTACTGGTCTGATATAGAAAAGAATCTGTCTAGAAGTCAATAAACAAGTTTATGTATCCCCATTAGTAGCACTACCCATTTAATGAAGTAAAAAGAGGGTTGTGGGAATTATACAATGCTAAGTAATAAAAAATATTTTAGTAAGTATTCACCATGTACCTATTGAAAGACACAGGGGACGATACAAGAGAAATATAAAATGGGGCTCCTGGCTGGCTCATTTGGTAGAACATGCAACTCTCGATCTCAGGTTTGTGAGTTCGAGCCCTATGTTGGGTGTAGAGCTTACTTAAAATAATAATAATAATAAAACACACACACACAAAAAATGTTGTTCCTGCAAAGCTAAAAGTCTGGTTCTTTGGCCTGAATTGTGAGAAATCAATAATGCAAATGGACTTTAAACCCTCAGTGCTGTGTTGTTCCAACTCTGTATCTATAATTCAGAGGCGGAGAAAAAGTGTCCACTGTTTTTGTTTTTAAGATTTCTTTATTTGAGAGAGAGAGAGTGTGAGAGCATGGGGTGGGGGAGGGGCAGAGAGAAAGAGAGAATCTCAAGCTGACTCCCCACTGGGCATGGAGCTGGACATGGGGCTCAATCCCACGACCCCGAGATCATGACCTAAACTGAAATCAAGAGTTGGGCGCATAACCACCTGAGCCACTCAGGTGCCCCCAAAAGTGTCTACTGTTAAAGGTGTGTTCTCTAGCAGATATGTAACATCTTGTTTGCCTCAAGTGACAGAAGGAATGTAAAAAAAAAAAAAAAAAAAACCAACTCTAAACCATAAAGTGCTTTACAGAGACAGATTATTAATGTTACTTTGTGAGATGAACAGCCTAGTTCCAGGACCTGTTGAAAGTATACAGTGACGCAAAAAGATGGCGTAGAATTTGAACAAGGATTAGAAAGGAGGCCCCTGAGGATTTTAAGTTCTGGTCACTTGAGGATTCCACTAAGTTTCAGATTTGAGGAGCCAGATGGGAGCCTTCAAGCCCAATGGAGAAGAACAGAGATTACAATGTTTTTGAGACCTGGGACCCAAGAAGAAAGACTAAGGGAATTAGAACCATGACACCCGAAGATAAGGTGTCGTTATTCATCGAGAAGAAAAAGCTAAGGGCTGTCTCTTGTTGAAATAGGTCCAGGGAATCTGGAAGATTGCTCGGTCACTGCCGCCTCTGGGAATTGTATCTTGGCTCTGGGAATAAGCCCAAGGCCCTCTTAGTTCTCCCTGGTACTTGTCTGAAGTGTCTTCTGCCTAAGAATAGGCTCAGGCAACCATTCTGAATACAGAGCTGCGGGAGTTCTAAGAGCCAGGCTTGTAAAGGTAGGTCAAGGTTGAGGTGGGCTGGGGAGGAGGTTAGCCAGCATTCCCCCTGAGGGTCTTTACTAATAGTGGTCTCAGAAAGTGTTCACAGTGCTCCCTTGGCTAAGAATTCTCCAGGAACGTTCACTGGAGAGGCACATGATTCCCCATCACCAGGCACACATGGTCCCCTCGGAAGCTGTGATATTGGTAGTTACACACCCTTTTCAGGGGCAAAAGGAAACTTAGAGCCTTGTTTGAAGCAATTCCTAGTGATAAACATTCCAGAGAGATGCCCCCAGGACTTGGGCAGGCGGCTAAGGGTGCCCGGGGGAGAAGGGCAGAAATAAAATGGTTTTGGCACTTGGGACCCAGGAAGAAAGCCTGAAGGGCTCAGAACAGTCGCTGGCATATAGTAAGCCCTTTGTGTTTATGGCAGAAGAGCGGGCAGATTGCGTGTTTAAATAGGGTGGTCAGGGTAGATCTCACTGAGAGGGCGAGATTTGAGCAGACGTGAAGAAGGCAAGGAAATCTGCTCAATGGGTCTCTGAGGAAAGAGCATTCCAGGCCTGAGGAATAGCCATAGCAAAAGTCTGGCAAGTTCCAGACACTCTGGGGCTGGGGTTGGGTGAGAGATGAGAAACGCAGTGTTCCTGCTCACATCAGGCCTGTGAGGCCCTGGGGAGGATTTGGGCTTCCACTCTGAGTGAGGTGGAGCCACATGAGTGTTCAGCAGAGGAATGACAAGATCTGTCTTCTGCTCTGCTGTACTGGGAACGACATGGGAGTGGTGAGGGGCAAAGGTCAGAGTAGGAAGCTGTGGTAGGAGGCTAGGGCAAAACTGGGCCAGATATAGTGAGGCCAGAGGAATCAGGGGAGGTGGTAGGAGAGTCTGATTCTGGAAATGCTGGGAAGCCAGCATTGACTTCTAAGGGACTGGTACAGGGTAGTGAGAGTGGGCCCAGCAATGTTTGCTGTCTTTCCTTATGTGCTCGAATGACTGTGTTGTTTAGCCTGAGTTGGATGGATGTGGTTGCCATCAAATGGTTGGGAGAAATAAAGGATCGTGTCAGACAGGCCGTTCTTTCATTCAGAGTCTTTACTGGGCCCGCCCCTCGTGTTAGGCGCAGGATGACGGACAATGCAAGTTAAGGTCATTATCCACATGGAGCAACCATTCTAGTCGTATAATTAGACAGTAGTCATGTAAGCAATGTCAACCAGGGATAAGGGCTAGGAGAAAAATAAAGTGTGGTATTGTGGCAGCATCTTGGGTTGCTCAACTTTAGGGGCTGGAAGAGCCCTCTGTGGAGGTGACATCTGCCCTGACGCCATTTCTCCTGAGACATCAGATGCTTGCCCTTAGAATGATCTAGACCATCAGAGGATGTGTCATGACCTCTCATGGAATTGCTTGAACTGAACTTCATTTCATCACAAGACCTTTTAAACCACAGCCAAATGAAACACTGTGTGGAAACTGAGGCTATTGTTGAGAATCTTGTCCACCATGAGGCTCAGTCATATCCCAGTTCCAAAAACTGTGAAAATACTGAGCTGATTTTTTTCTGATCTTTTGGCTGCAATCACGTAACCAATTGTTTTTCATTCTTTGCTTCTGTCACCAACAAGCTAAAAGTCAAGTCTACAACCCCTCTTCTTACAAGTGTATAGGACTGATGGCATTTTGTATACTAGCTGAATCCCTGTTTCAACTTTATTTTACTTAATCAAATTCATTCATTTTATTTATTTTTTTTTTATTTTTATTTTTTTTTAAGATTTTATTTATTTGACAGAGAGAGACACAGCGAGAGAGGGAACACAAGCAGGGGGAGTGGGAGAGGGAGAAGCAGGCTCTCCGCCGAGCAGGGAGCCCAATGCGGGGCTCGATCCCAGCACCCTGGGATCAGGACCTGAGCCGAAGGCAGACGCTTAATGACTGAGCCACCCAGGCACCCCTATTTTTTATTTTTCAACGTGGGGCTTGAACTCATGACCCCAAGATCAAGAGTCACACCCAATACCAACTAAGCTGGCCAGGCACCCCTCATTCATTTATTTTAAGTAAGCTCTAGGCCCAGCATGGGACTTGAACTCATGACCCTGAGAGCAAGACTCACACACTACTGACTGAGCCAGCCAGGCACCCTTGTTTCAACTGACTAAAAAAATTTTGAGGTTATAATTTATATATAATACTTCTACTCCACACTCCACAGGCAATCATTATAATGATTTCTATAATCATAGTTTTACCTGTTCTAGAATTTCATATACATAGAATCATGAAGCATATACTCATTTGCATTTTCTTTCACACAGCCTAATGTTTTTCAGATTTAGCCATGTTCATGCATGTATCAACAGTTTTATTGTGTAGTATTCCATGTATCAATTTGTTTATCCATTCACCTGTTGATGGACAACTTAATTGTTTCCAGGTTTGGCTACTATGAATAAAGCTGATGTGAACATTCCTTTCATGGACAAATATTTTCATTTCCTCCCTTCCTTTCCTTTCCTTTTCTTGAATAAATATTTTCTTGAATAATATTTAATATTTTCATTTTCTTGAATAAATACCAGAAGTAGAATTGCTGGGTCAGAAGAAAAGTATATGATTGACTTTATAAGAAATGGCAGGGACACCTGGCTGGCTCAGTCAGTAGAACATATGACTCTTGCTCTCAGGGTTGTGAGTTCAAGCCCCACATTGTGTGTAGAGGTTACTTAAAAATAAAATCTTAAAAAAGAAAAAAGAAAGGGGCGCCTGGGTGGCTCAGTTGTTAAGCGTCTGCCTTCAGCTCAGGTCATGATCCCAGGGTCCTGGGATCGAGCCCCGCATCGGGCTCCCTGCTCAGCGGGAAGCCTGCTTCTCCCTCTCCCACTGCCCCTGCTTGTGTTCCCTCTCTCGCTGTGTCTCTCTCTGTCAAATAGATAAATCTTAAAAAAAAAAAGAAAGAAAGAAAAAAAAAAGAAATGGCCAAACCTTTTTTCAAAATGGTTTTACTGTGTTCTAGCATGATATGAGAGTTTCCATTGCTTTATTTTCTTTATGGTCTTTTCTAGAATTTCATCTAGCATTTAGTTTTTTGCATCTGGCTTTTTTCCAATTAGCATAATGATTTTGAGATTCATCCATGTCATGTTTATCAGTAGTTTGTTTGTTTTTTAAGATTTTTTTATTTATTTGAGAGAGAGAAAGAACGAGAAGGGGGGAGGAGCAGAGGGAGAGGGAGAAGCAGACTCTGCACTGAGCACAGAGCCAGACATGGGGTTCAATCCACGACCTGAGATCATGACCTGAGCGGAAATCAAGAGTTGGAGGCTCAACCCACTGAGCCACCCAGGTGCGCCTGTTTGTTTATAACAAAACCCTACCCCTCAGCAGTTTGTTTCTTTTGAGTGCTGAGTAATAATGTACCGTGTGCATCCATCAGATTGGTTATACATACACCGTTTGTTGGGCTATTTCCATAGTTTGGCTGTTTTGTATAAAGCTATCAATATTCACATGAGGGTCTTTGTGCTGACATACGTTTTTTGTTTTTTCTCTTGGGTAAATAATCTACAAGTAAGACTGCTGAGTGGTGTATTAGGTATATTTTAGCTTTATAAGAAACTGCAAGTGTTTATGCCAATTTACATTCCCACCAGCAGTGGGTGAGGGGTCCTGTTGCTCCATGTCCTTGACAAAACTTGGTCTTGTCAGTCTTGTTCATGTCGGCCACTCTAATAGGTATGTAGTGGGATCTCACAGTGGTTTTGATTCGCATTTTCATAATGCTAACCTTAAAAATAAAGCAGTCAGTCATTTTACCAGCAAAAATGGGTTTATTCAGGAATGACAGAGAATTGCAATCCGGGACACCCAAGCTACAGCAAAACCATAGGCAAGTCCAACAAACAAAGAAGAGGAATGTTAATTTAAGGAGAAGGAGGAAGTTCGAAGGGGCTGTTTTGAATGAAAATCCATTGGAGAAAAGCAAAAGAGTTCAGGGTGGCAACAATTTCTCATTGGCTGAGTTGAAAGGGTAGTTGATTTCTTGTAGGAGACACAATGTAAATCTTTCCCTGTTGGGGTCTGCAATTGATGATTCTTTCCTGTTGACATTCTTCTGTTGGGATCTGTAATTGACAGTTTTTCCTGTAATTTATTTTGAGTGGTAGGCTCTTCTTCCAGTCTCCAAGTCCACTTTAGTGAGATTTCCCTTTATTAATTTTCACAGTAATTACTAGAGATTACTACATGATTAGTAATTTATTTACTAAATTACTAAATTTTACTAAATTTTTTTTTACAGTTACTAAAGATACTAGATAATTAGTATCTTTAAATGTGCTTATTAGCCAGTTTTATACCTTCATTTATGAAATGTCCAAGGCTTTTGCCTGTTTTTATAAATTGGATTGAAAAAAAATAAATTGGGTTGGTCTTTTTTTTTTTTATTGAGTTTTAGGAGTTTTTTTTTAAGATTTATTTATTAGAGAGAGAGAGAGAGCACAAGTTGGGGGGTGGGCAGAAGGAGAGAATCTTCAAGCAGATTCCCTGCTGAGCAGGGAGCCCGGTTCCACAACCCATGAGATCATGACCTGAGCTGAAACCAAGAGTCTGATGCTCAACTGACTGAGCCACCCAGGCACCCCAGAGTTTTTGGAGTTTTTAAAAAATATAATCTAATTATAAATCCTTTGTCATATATATGTATTGTGAATATTCTTCTCCCAATCTAAGACTTGCCTTTTCATTTTTTTTGATAAGCAGAAAAATTTAATTTTGATGAAGTTCAATTTATCAGCTTTTTTTTTTTTAAATTAATTTATTTGACAGAGAGAGACACAGCGAGAGAGGAAATACAAGCAGGGGAAGTGGGAGAGGGAGAAGCAGGCTTCCCATGGTGCAGGGAGCCTGATGTGGGGCTCGATCCCAGGACTCTGGAATCATGATCTGAGCCGAAGGCAGATGCTTAATGACTGAGCCACCCAGGCACCCCCAGCTTTTTCTTTTGATTAGTGTTTTTTGTGTTCTAAGAAATTTTTGCCTATCCTAGGGTTGCAAAGATATTCTCCTATGTTGTCTTCTAGAAATTGTATGGTTTTAGATTTTACATTTATTTATTTATTTTTTTAAAATTATTTATTTATTTATTTGACAGAGTGAGAGATAGTGAGAGCAGGAACACAAGCAGTGGGAGTGGGAGAGGGAGAAACAGGCTTCCCATGGAGCAGGGAGCCTGATGCGGGGCTCGATCCCAGGACCCTGGGATCATGACCTGAGCTGAAGCCAGATGCTTAATGACTGAGCCACCCAGGCGCCCCTAGATTTTACATTTAGATATATGATCTATCTCAAAATAATTTTTTTTAAATAGTTTACTTATTTTTTTAAAGATTTTATTTATTCATTTGACAGAGAGAGACATAGCGAGGGAGGGAACAAAAGCAGGGGGAGTGGGAGAGGGAGAAGCAGGCCTCCCGCCGAGCAGGGAGCCCGATGCGGGGCTCATCCCAGGACCCTGGGATCATGACCGAGCTGAAGGCAGACGCTTAACGACTGAGCCACCCAGGCGCCCCTCAAAATAATTTTTATATTTGGTATAAGATAGGGATCAAGATTAATTCTTTATAATGTAGATATCCAGTTGCTCCAACAGTATATATTAATAAGAATGTTCTTTCTTCATCGGATTATTTTGATGCTTATTTTTTTTTTTTTTTTTAATTTTTATTTATTTATTTGAGAGAGAGAATGAGACAGAGAGAGAGCACGAGACGGGGGAGGATCAGAGGGAGAAGCAGACTCCCCGCCGAGCAGGGAGCCCGATGCGGGACTCGATCCCAGGACTCCAGGATCATGACCTGAGCCGAAGGCAGTCGCTTAACCAACTGAGCCACCCAGGCGCCCTATTTTGATGCTTATTGAAAATCAATTGTACATGTGAGAATTTGTTTTTGAGGGATGCCGGGGTGGCTCAGTCTTTAAGCGTCTGCCTTCGGCTCAGGTCATGATCCCAGGGTCCTGGGATCGAGGCCCGCATCGGGCTCCCTGCTCCTCAGAAGCCTGCTTCTCCCTCTCCCACTCCCCCTGCTTGTGTTCCCTCCCTCGCTGTGTCTCTCTGTCAAATAAATAAATAAATAAAATCTTAAAAAAAAAAAAAGAATTTGTCTTTGATCTCTCTCTTCTGTTCCATTGATTTGACTTTACATCAATACTACACTGTCTTGAATATTTACTTTGTATCCTGCCACTTGGCTAAACTCACTTATCCTAGTAGCTTTTTTGTATATTCTTTAGGACTTCTCTTTTTTTTTAAGAGAGAAAGTGTGTGCACGTGGGTGCATGAGTGGTGGGGGCGGGAGGGAGAGAGAATCCCAAGTAGTCTTCACTCTCAGTGCAAAGCCTGATGTGGAGCTCGATCCCATGACCCTGAGATCATGACCTGGGCCAAAATCAAGAGTTGGACGTTCAACCAACTGAGCCACCCAGGCCCCCCTATTTAGGACTTTGTATTTACACAATCATGTAGTCTGTAAATAAATTACAGCTTTACTTATTTATATCCAATCTTAATGCCTTTTATTTCTTTTTCTTACATTACACTGGCTGGGACCATCACTACAATGTTGACTAGTATTTAGAGTAGACATCTTTGCATTGTTTCCAATCTTAGGGGAAAGCACTCATTATTTCACCAATAAGTATGATGTTACTATAGATTTTTCATGGATGCTCTTTATTAATTTGAAGTAATTACCTACCATCTCTACTTTGCGAGAATTTTTATCTTTTTAAAAAAATTTTTTAATTTTATTTTTTTTAAAGATTTTATTTATTTATTTGACAGAGAGAGAGAGCACAAGTAGGCAGAGCGGCAGACAGAAGCAGAGGGAGAAGCAGACTCCCCGCTTAGCGGGGAGCCCGACTCAGGACTCCATCCCAGGACCCTGGGATCATGACCTGAGCTGAAGGCAGATGCTTAACTGACTGAGCCACCCAGGCGCCCCGAGAATTTTTATCTTGAATAGGTATTAAATTTTGTCAAATACCATTGAAATGGTATCTGATTTTTCTCATTTATTACACTAATGTGGTAGATTGCATTGATTTTTCTTTTCTTTTTTTTTTTAAAGATTTTGTTTTTAAGTAATCTCTATACCTCACGTGGGCCTCAAACTCAAAACCCCAAGATCAAGAGTCGCACACCCCACTGACTGAGCCAGCCAGGCACCACATGATTTTTTAAATGTTGAACCAACCTTGTATTACTGGTATAAAATCTATATGGATATGATTATCATTTTTATATATTGCTGGGTTTAATTTGCTAATATTTTGTTTTACAACTCAGTAATATTTTTCAATTTGTGAATTTTTTGTCTATGTTCACGAATGATATTACCTGCAATTTTCTTTTTATATAGTAACAGGCTTTGGTATCAGAGTTATGCTGCTTTGTAACACAGGTTGGGAAGTATTCCCTTCTCTTCCTCTTTTTGAAGGAGTTTATATAAAATTGGTGTTATATCTTCCTTAAATATTTGGGATAATTCACCAATGAAGTCATCTGGGCCTGGAGTTTTCTAGTGGGAATGTTGTTAATTATGACTTCAATTTCTTTAATAGATAACAGACTATTCATTCATATATTTTATGTTTTCATATGTTTTAGTAAATTATATATATATATATTTTTTTTAAATAGGATATCTTTTTTTTTAAGATTTTATTTATTTATTTGAGAGAGAGAGAATGAGAGACAGATAGCAAGAGAGGGAAGAGGGTCAGAGGGAGAAGCAGACCCCCCGCTGAGCAGGGAGCCCGATGTGGGACTCGATCCCAGGACTCCAGGATCATGACCTGAGCTGAAGGCAGTCGCTTAACCAACTGAGCCACCCAGGCGCCCAGTAAATTATATTTTTAAGAACTTTGTCCATTTCATTGAAACCAATAAATATATTGACATAAAGTTGTTCATAATTTTATCTTATTATTCTTTAGGTTCTGTAGAGATGTCTTCTCTTTCATTTCTGATTTTGGTAGTTTATATTTTCTCTCTTCAGTCAGAGATTTATCAATTTTATTGAATCCTTATTCCATTTACATTTAATGTAATTACTGATAGATTGGTTTTAAGTCTGCCATCTTGATATTTATTTTCTCTTTGTCCCCTCTGTTCTTTGTTCCTTTATTGTTTGGGTTAATTGAGTATTTTTCTTTCTTTTTTTTTTTTAAAGATTTTATTTATTTGACAGAGAGAGAGGAGGGGAGAGAGAACACAAGTAGGGGGAGCAGCAGAGGGAGAAGCAGGCTCTCCACCGAGCAGGGAGCCTGACACAGGACTCAATCCCAGGTCCCAAGGATCATGACCTGAGCTGAAGGCAGACGCTTAACGACTGAGCCACCCAGGTGCCCCTAATTGAGTATTTTTTTTTTTTAAAGATTTTATTTAGACACAGCGAGAGAGGGAACACAAGCAGGGGGAGTGGGAGAGGAATAAGCAGGCTTCCCACGGAGCAGGGAGCCTGATGCGGGGCTCGATCCCAGGACCTTTGGATCATGACCTGAGCCGAAGGCAGATGCTTAACGACTGAGCCACCCAGGCGCCCCTAATTGAGTATTTTTAAGTATTTCATTCTTTCTCTTCTGTTGACTTTTTAGCCAGTTCTTTGGATCATTTTTTCAAGTGGTTACTTCAGTGATTACTGTGTGCATCCTTAATCTTCTGCAGCTGATTTATATTTAATGAAAACCTTTACAACAATGTCATTATATTTACACCCCTACTGTCCTTTGCATTATTGTCATGTATTTTACTTTTATAAGTGTTATAAACTTCACAATACACTGTTATTTTTACTTTTTAAAAAATATTTTTAAATTTTTAAGTAATCTCTACACCCAAAATGGGGCTCGAACTCACAACCTCAAGATCAAGAGTTGCATGCTCTACCAACTAAGCCAGCCAGGTACCTCTGTTATTTTTACTTTGAACAGCCAGCTGACTTTTTAAAACAAATTAAGAACAATCATATTTTACATTTACCCACACACTTGCCATTTTGAGTGTGCTTTTCTTCCTATAGGTTTGCATTTTCATCTCTCCCTCCATCCTGAAGAATTTCCTTTAGCATTTCTTGGAGTAAGTGCTGGCTACAAATTATCCTAGTCTTTACTTATCTGAAAAGGTCTATTTTATTAAAAACGTTTATTTAATTGTGGTAAAATACCCATAAGATTTACCATCTTATTTATTTTTTTAAGATTTACCATTTTAAAGTGTACAGTTCAGTGGCATTAACAACATTCACATTTTTTGTGCGACCATCACCACCATCCATCTCCAGAACTTTTCCATCTTCCCAAACTGAAACCCTGTCCTCATCAAACATGAACTCCCAATAGAATAGAGAGCTCAGAAAAATACCCCTTGCATATATGGTCAAATGATTTTCAACAAGGGTACTAAGACAATTTAATGGGGAAAGGAGTCCTTTCAACAAGTAGTCCTGGGAAAACTGGATTATCCACATGTAAAAGAATTACCTTACATACAAAATTTAACACAAAATGGATCAAAGACTTGAAAGACCCAAGAGATAGAACTATAAAGACCTAAGAGCTAAAACTACAAAACTCTTAGGGGCACCTGGGTGGCTCAGTCAGTTGAGCGTCCGACTCTTGGTTTTGGTTCAGGTCCTGATCTCAGGGTCTTGAGATCAAGCCCAAATCAGGCTCCTAGGTCAGTGCAGAGTCTGCTTAGGACTGTCTCTCCCTCTCCCTCTGCCCCTCCCCTCCATGTGCAGTCTCTCTCTCTCTCAAATAAATAAATCTTAAAAAAAAAAAACCAAACTATAAAATTCTTAGAAGAAACCATAGGGAAAAGCTTTATGACATTGGATTTGGCAGTGATTTCCTGGCTATGACACTAAAAGCACAGGAAACAAAAGTTAAAATTGATCAATTGGACTATATCAAAATTAAGAGTTTCTGTCAATCAAAGGACACAATCAACAGTGAAAAGACAGCCTACATAGGTACCTGGCAGGCTCAGTCAGTAGAGCATTCTACTCTTGATCTCCGGGCCATGAGTTTGAGGCCCGTGTTGGGGGTAGAGTTTATTAAAAAAAAAAAAGGCAGCCTACAAAATAGGAGAAAATATTTTCAAATTATATATTTGATAAGGGGTTAACAACCAGAATATATAAAGAACTCCTACAACTCAAATAAAACAAAACTCCAAATAATCCAATTAAAAAATGGGCAAAGTACTTGAATAGATATTTCACCAAAGAAGACATAGAGATGGCCAACAAGCACATGAAAAGATGCTCAACATCACTCATCATCACTCAGGGAAATGCAAATAAGAACCACAACAGAAAATAACAAGTGTTGGCAAGGATGTGGAGAAATTGGAGCCTGTTTGTATTGCTGCTGGGAATGAAAAATTATACAGCTGCTGTGGGAAATAATATGGTGGTTCCTCAAAAAAAAAAAAAAAAAAACTAAACTAAAAATGGAAAAAATCCAGCAATTCTCTTTCTGAGTATATATCCAGAAGAATTGAAAGCAGGATCTTGGAGAGATATTTATGCACCCATATTTATAGTAGCATTGTTTGCAGTAGCCCAAAGTAGAAACATCCAAATTTCCATTGACAGATGAGTAAACAAACAAAAAAATATATATAATGTGTGTCTATATAATATTCCCACATGTGTATATGCATGTGTGTTATGCACGCATTTATATATGTATATTATACACATATTACATATAACACATACATATATGAATGTGTGTATATAAATACACAGGGATGCTATTCAGCCTTAAAAAGGAAGGAAATTTTGTGTTATATGTAAGTGATGAACCTCTAAATTCTCCTGAAGCCAATATTATACTATATGTTAACCAACTAGAATTTAAATAAAAATTTGGAAAAAAAAAAAAGAAAATTTGACACATGCTACAATATGCATTAACCGTATACTAAATGAAATAAGCCAGTCAAAAAAGGCAAAACACTGCACTATTCCATTTGTATGTGGTACCTAGAGTAGTCAAACTCATAGAGACAGAAATTAGAAAGGTGGTTGCCAGGGGCTGGTGTGGGTGGGGATGGGTTCTTGTTTAGTGGGTACAGAGTTTCAGATTTGCAAGATGAAATAAGTCTTGGACATTGCTTGACAACGTGAATGTATCTAATACTACTGAACTGTACACATAAAATGGCTAAATGTTTAATTTTATGTTATCCATATTCTGTCACAATTTTAAAAAATCTTTGGGAGAGGAAAAAGAACACTAATTCCAATGTCCAGTTTTTGATGATTGTGAATGATGCTGCTACATACATTCTTGTACAGGTTTTTGTGTGAACATAAGTTGTCCTCTCTTTAGGGTAAATATCTAGAAGTAGGACGGCTGAGTTACAAGGTGAGTAAGGGTATGTTTAACTTTATAAGAAACTGCCCAACTGTTTTTCACATGGTTGTACATTTGCGTTCCCCATGCATTCCCTCATTCCGTGTTCTCACCAGGACCCTATGGCCAGGTTCCCACCGTTCTAATAGGTGTGTTGTGATATCTCCCTGTGGTTTTAATTTTTCATTTCCCTAATGTCTATTGAGTCTCTTTTCCTATGTTTTTTTGCCATTTATATGTCTTTTTTGGTAAAGTGTCTAGATCTTTTACTTGTTTTGGAAAATTGGGTTGATTAGGTTGTTTGCTTTGTTTTGTTGAGTTTTGAGATACAAGTCCTTTGTTTTGGATACTAGTTTTTTTTTTAATTGAGATATAATTGACATATAACAGTATACAGTATTAGTTACCGGTACACAACTTAATGATTTGATATAAGGTATATATGGCGAGATAATCACCATCATAAGTCTAGTTAACATTCATCACCACACATAGTTACAATTTTTTTTCTTGCGATGAGAATTTTTTTTTAAAGATTTTATTTATTTATTTGACAGAGAGAGAGATAGTAAGAGCAGGAACAAAAGCAGGGGGAGTGGGAGAGGGAGAAGCAGGCTTCCCGCGGAGCAGGGAGCCCGATGTGGGGCTCAATCCCAGGACCCTGAGATCACAACCCCAGCCGAAGGCAGACGCTTAACGACTGAGCCACCCAGGCGCCCCTTGTGATGAAAATTTTTAAGATCTATAGTCTTAACAATTTTCAAATATGGAATACTGTATTTTTTTAAGTTTTTATTTATTTAAGTAATCTCTACACTCAGCGTGGGGCTTGAACTCACGACCCTGAAATCAAGAGTCGCACACTCTTCCAACTGAGCCAACAAAGCACCCTGCCATACGGTATTATTAACTATAGTCACTGTGCTATACATTATTACATCCCCAGGACTTGTTTATCTTATAACTGGAAGTTTGTACCATCTGGCCCCCTCCACCCATTTTGCCCCCCCAACTCTGTTAACCACCACTCCGTTCTCTGTATCTATGAGTTAGGGTTTTTTATTTTGTTTTTGTTTTTTAGATTCCACATATAAGTGAGATCATATGGTATTTACCGTTTTCTGTCTGAGTTATTTTGCTTAGCATAATGCCCTCAACGTCCATCCATGTTGTTGCAGATGTCAGGATTTCCTTCTTTTTTATGGCTGAGTAAAATTCCTTTGTGTGTGTGTATATACGTGTGTGTGTGTGTGTGTGTGTGTGTGTGTGTATGAATTTTCTTTATCTGTTCATCCATTGATGAATGGACATTAAGGTTGTTTCTGTATCTTGGCTATTGTAAATAATGCTGTTGTATTACAATACAAAATACTGTAAATATACATATACTGTATATAATACTGTAAAATACAATACAAAATACTGTAAATAATGCAGTGAACATGGGGTGCAGATATCCTTTCAAGTTAATGTTTCCATTTCCTTCAGATAAATACTCAAAAGTGTAATTGCTGAATTATATAGTAGTTCTATTTTTAGTTATTTGAGGAACCTCCATGTTTCCTGGAGTGGCTGCAGCAGGTTACATTCCCACCAATAGGGCAAAAAGGTTGCCATTTTGCCCTCCATATCCTCACCAATACTTGTTATTTCTTATCTTTTTTTTTTAAGTTATTTATTTGATTACTTACTGACTGACTTATCTTAAAGTAATCTTTGCATCATTGTGGGGCTTGAACTCACGACCCCGATATCAAGAGTCACATGCTCTATTGACTGAGCCAGCCAGGTGCCCCTCTTGTTTTTTGGTAGTAGCCATTGTAGCAGGTGTGAAGTGATATCTCATTGTGGTTTTGAAGTACCATCTGTATGTCTTTTTTGGAAAAATGTCTATTTAGATGCTCTGCCCATTTTTATTTGGATTTTTTTTTTTAGTATTGAGTTGTATGAGTTGTTTATCTATTTTGGATATTAACTCCTTAGCAGGCATATATTTTCTCCCATTCAATAGGTTTTGTTTGTTTGTTTGTTTGTTTGTTTTTAAAGATTTTATTTATTTATTTGACAAAGAGAGAGACACAGCGAGAGAGGGAACACAAGCAGGGGGAGTGGGAGAGGGAGAAGCAGGCTTCCCGCGGAGCAGGGAGCCCGATGCGGGGCTCGATCCCAGGACCTGGAATCATGACCTGAGCCGAAGGCAGACGCTTAACAACTGAGCCACCCAGGCGCCCCTGTTTGTTTGTTTTTAAGTAAACTCTACACCCAACATGGGCCTCAAACTCATGACCCTGAGATCAGTCCTCACATGTTCTACTGACTGAGCCAGTCAGGCTCCTCATAGGTTGTTTTTTCATTTTGTTGATGGTTTCTTTTGCTGTGCAGAAACTTTTAAGTTTGATGTTGTCCCACTTATTTCCTCTTGTTTTTGTTGCCTTTGTTTTCTTGGATACAAGTTTTTGTTTTATATGTGATTTCCAGATATTTTTTCCCAGTCTATGGCTTGTCTTTTCATTCTTTTTGCAAAGTAAAGGTTTTAAATCTTAGTTAAGTCCAATTTATCATTTTTTGAGTCCCATGTATAGAGTCCTATCTAAGAGTTCTTTGCCTAACCCAAAGTCATGAAGATTTTCTCCTGTGTTTTCTTCTATGAGTTTTGTAGTTTTATGTTTTACATTTAAGTCTATGACCCATTTTGAGTTAATTCTTGTAGTTGATGTGGGGTATAGGTTGAGGTTTGTGTGGGGGTGTCCAAATGTTTCAGCACAATTTGTTGAAAATACTTTACTTTCTCCACTGAATTACCTTTTGTGAAAAATCAATTGACCATATTTGCGTGGCTCTATTTCTGGACTCTATTCTGTTCCTTTGATCTACGTGTCTGTTCTTTCTCCAGAACCCACACTGTCTTGATTACTGTAGCTTTATAGTAAGTCTTAGCATCAGGTGGCATGAGTTCTGAAGTTTTGTTCTTCTCTTTGAAAATTGCTGACTACTCTAGTTCCTTCGTCTTTCCACATATACTTTAGAATCAGCTTCTCTATATCTATGGAAAAACAGCACTGGAATAATCATTGGGTGTGTTAAATCTAAAGATCAATTTGGAGAGAATTGACATTATATCTACATTGAGTCTACCAATCCATAAGCATGGCATTTCTCTCCATTTATTTAGGTTTTCTTTGATTTCTTTCATTGGTGTTTTGTACTTTGCAGCATAAAGATCCTACACACATTTTATTAGATTTATACCTAGCTATTTCTCCTCCTCCTCTTTCTTTTTGAGATATTGCAAATGGTACTATAAAAGATCTCATAGTTTTGGGGCACCTGGGTGGCTCAGTTGGTTAAGTTCTGACTCTTGATCTCAGCTCAGGTCTTTTTTTTTTTTTTTATGTTATGTTAGTCACCATACAGTACATCATTAGTTTTTGATGTAGTGTTCCATGATTCATTGTTTGCGTATAACACCCAGTTCTCCATGCAATACGTGCCCTCTTTAATACCTATCACCAGGCTAACCCATCCCCCTAATCCCCCTCTCCTCTAAAACCCTCAGTTTGTTTCTCGGAGTCCATAGTCTCTCATGGTTTGTCTCCCCCTCCGATTTCCCCCCCTTCCTTTTTCCCTTCCTTCTCTTAATGTCCTCCATGCTATTCCTTTTGTTTCACAAATAAGTGAAACCATATGATAACTGACTTTCTCTGCTTGACTTATTTCACTTAGCATAATCTCTTCCAGTCTCATTCATGTTGATGCAAAAGTTGGGTATTCGTCCTTTCTGATGGCTGAGTAATATTGCATTGTATATATGAACCACATCTTCTTTATCCATTCGTCTGTTGAAGGGCATCTCGGCTCTTTCCACAGTTTGGCTATTGTGGACATTGCTTCAGCTCAGGTCTTAATCTCAGGCTCAGGATGACCAGCATGGAGCCTACTTTTAAAAAAAAAAAATCAGATTTTTTTTTTTAAGATTTTATTTATTTATTTATTTATTTATTTTTAAATATTTTATTTATTTATTTATTTGATGGAGAGAGAGACAGCGAGAGAGGGAACACAAGCAGGGGGAGTGGTAGAGGGAGAAGCAGGCTCTCCGCCGAGCAGGGAGCCCGATGTGGGGCTCGATCCCAGGACGTTGGGATCATGACCTGAGCCGAAGGCAGCCGCTTAACGACTGAGCCACCCAGGCGCCCCAAGATTTTATTTATTTATTAGAGAGAGCATGAGTGGGTGGGGGGGAGGGCCAGAGGGAGAGAGAGAGAAGCAGACTTCCCACTGAGCAGGGAGCCTGATGCTGGGCTTGATCCCAGGACCCCGAGATATGACCTGAGCCGAAAGCAGACCTTAACCGACTGAGCCACCCAGGCACCCCAGTTTTTTTTTTTTTTTTGGTTTAACTGCCACCTGAAACTAATATAACAATGTGTGTTAATTATATTTGAATAAAAAAATAATTTGACTGCCAATTCCAATATTGCCGTGGTCCGTGTACCGATTTCTGTTACCTGGTAATTCTTTGCAGAGTAGATCACATTTTCCTATTTTTCACATGTCTAGCAGTATTTCATTGTGTAGTGGACATTATGGATGATAGGGCATGGAGACTCAGGATGGGTCGAGTTATGTTTTAGTGGGTGGTTAAATACCACTTTGATCTGCTGGCCTGCTTTTAGGATTCACTGGGGCAGCCTATCTTGGTTTTACCTTTAATGGTAGAATCAATCCCTTAGTCTTGAGATGTACCCTTCAAGTGCAGCTCTTCTAGGGTCAGTAGAAAGCCAAGGTGTTTACTGAGCCCCTCTAACCCTGCAGGACTCAGACTCGAAATTGCTGTTCCCCTGTAGTGGGTGGCCGCTGAAACCTCTGCTTGACCTTCCAGCCTCCCCCTGGGCACCTGAGGATCTTACCACTGAGTGCAGCTCAGGATTCAGCCAATGGCTAGACGGGAGCCATTCATATATTCTGGGGCTCCTTTTGTGGTTCCCTCCTTTCTAGGATTCCCCAACCTGCTCAATTTCTGGCTTCTCTGGTAGCCCCAAACTCTGACCTCTGACTGCTCAGGCCATTAAGATGACCACTTTCAGTGGGAACCCTAGCCCATGGACTGGAGCCTTTTGGGGGAAAAGCCTAACAAAGTTGGATCTCACCCAGGGGTGGTCTCTTTTTAAAAGGGTAGGGTTTTCTGAGGTGCCTGGCTGGCTCAGTCAGTAGAGTGTGCAATCTCGATCTCTGGGTTGTGAGTTTGAGCCCCACATTAGGCATAGAGATTACTGTCCTGTTGGGGCTCCCGCCCAGCAGGGAGTCGTCTTCTCCCTCTGCCTGCCACTCCCCCTGCTTGTGCTCTCTCTCTGTCAAATAAATTAATAAAATCTTTTTAAAAAATAAAATTTAAAGAATAAAATAAAAATGGGTAGAGTTTTCTCCATTTTGCCTGTTTTTTTTGGTCCCTCTTCAGTGCTTTCAAATTGTTTTAAAAAATTATATATATATATAAATAAATAAATGGATTTATAATATCCATATATACATATATGTAAATGTGTGTATATATACATACACACATATATGTGAGAATTTTCTCTTATTGGGAGATAGGGTTAGTCTAATGTAAGGTACACTGCCATTATTAACAGCTGGAACTTTCACTTATTTTTAATCTTTTTTTTTTTTAAGATTTTATTTATTTATTAGAGAGAGTGAGCGAGAGAGAGAGAGCAGGGGCAGAGGCGGAGGGAGAAGCAGGCTGCCCGCTGAGCAAGGAGCCCGATGCGGGGCTCGATCCCAGGACCCCGGGATCATGACCTGAGCCGAAGGCAGACGCTTAACCGTCTGAGCCACCCAGGCGCGCCTTATTTTTTAATCTTCTAACTGTGACTCTTTATAAAGTATGTCACCATTTTGGGGGTGAGATAGGATACAAATTTAAAAATACACATCCATCTGACCTATGTTCCCTGACGTCGGAGCATGCAGACATTCGGGGGCATCCTCTGAGGCAGGGGCGTTCCCCGTGTGCTCACCTCGCACGCGGCTGATTCCGGCCCCTTCCTCGTCCCCGGTTTTCGGCGTGGGCCCCGGTGTCCCTGCCCCGTCGCTGTCTGATTTCCCTTCCGGGTGTGCGTCGGCGGCACCGTTCGCGCTCGCTTTGGCTTTGAAATGCCCACGGTCTGGGAAGCGCTCCCGCAAGTGAGCAGGTGACCGGTTCAGCCACTCAGCTCCTTTTTCATGGTTCTCGGACCCTCTGCCTCCTCTCAGCAGGGTTCCCTTCCCATCCCTTCTGCCACTTTCTTATTATCCCCTGAGAGCTTCTCTACCGGGAGAGACTCAAGAGCTGCTTAAGCAACAGTCCAGTAAGTGGCGGAGCCGCAGATGCCCAGAATCTGTCCCGCCTCGCGCCCTGCAGGGAGCCGCGGCAGTCGGAGGTGTGGGGCTCCCTCCACTCCTCTTCCTCCCGGACGGACCCTGCCTGTTCGCTTCCTCCTGCTCCCTGAGCTCTGTCTCTCGTTTTTCTTTCTTTTTTTTTTTTTTAAAGATTTTATTTATTTATTTGAGAGAGAGAGAGAATGAGAGACAGAGAGCATGAGAAGGAGGAGGGTCAGAGGGAGAAGCAGACTCCCTGCCAAGCAGGAAGCCCGATGCGGGACTCGATCCAGGGACTCCAGGATCATGGCCTGAGCCGAAGGCAGTTGCTTAACCAACTGAGCCACTCAGGCGCCCTGTCTCTCGTTTTTCTTACTCTCCCTCATGGTCTTCTCTCTGTTCCAGGTCACGTTAGAATTCCAGCACTCGGGGTAGTATGCGCTGAGTTCACATTCCTGAGCTGATTTTCTCCCCGGGGGATCATTGGTTGTTCATTTAATAACTTTGCCTACAGAGGCACAGATCCAAATACCATCCACACTAAATCCAAGGGCTGTGGGCCTTCCTTGTCCCCAGTGATGTGCTTTATGCAGTCCTGGCACGTGCAAGGTCCCTGTGGCCAGTCGAGTGATGCTTCAGCCATGAGAACCCTTCCCCGCACAGAGGGACACGAGGGCAGGCTGCTGCCAGCTCACGGCTTCCAGACAGCCCTGACATCCGGTCCCCAGCACCAGAGGAGACACCACGGGGACTTTTCTCAGACACTGTCTTCTCTGCTCCTACTCCTCTTGAGAGGTGAGCCTCCTGCCCCAGATGAGGGCACTGTGGTACAGAGGAATTCATGTCATTCTGTCACTAATTCCTGATCTGACTTCGGGCAAGTTCTCTCATCTTCCTGCATCTCCGTTTTCTCGCGTGTAGAGCTGGAGTAACGGTAGCACTTACCCCCCTGGGGCTCGGGGAGTATTAAGGGAGTTTAGCAGGCCACAGCTCCTCAGGAACTTTTAGCTGTAAGTTGTATTCTTGATCAAAAGCACAGAGCTAGTGGGTAGTAGAACCAGGACTTAAGCCAGTCTCAGGAAAAATGAGAGCGACAGGGTTCTGGGGAGCACGGACATAGGGCAATGTGCTGGACGGCAGCCATGCGCCTACGGCAGCCTGAGTCAGGGGGCCTGTCTGAGGAGGTGATACTTTAGCGGAGAGCCGATGATCAGAAGGAGCTTGTCACACGATGGTCATGGGCAAGGCTGGGCCAGCTCACGTGCACACACGCCTTGATGCGGGGTGAGCATGGTGAGCTCAGAAGGCAGGCCAGCGTGGCACGGGGTGAGCAGGAATGTGGTGGCGTGTGCAGCGGGAACTCAGATGTGCTGTGGGAACAAGGGCTCTGTAAATTGAGAGGAAAGGAGTCTTTGTGGGCCAGCGATCAGGGCGGCTTTCTGGGAGAGGCGGGCCTTGAGCCACCACTGAGTGCACTCTGCACGCCCTGGCTCTGTGCTAAGGGCCATGGACGGTTGCAGTTCCATCTGGAAATGACACTGGCGGAAAAGCTGGGGAGTGACCTGGGAAAGACCAGCTGGGCCGAGACAGATTCCCACCAGGGGACACGCATCATGCTAGCAGGCCAGCTGTAGTCCTGGGCCGGGATCTCTGCCTGCAGGCTCAGAAACCCAGCTCAGCCCCAGGAGGGCACTTCCCATCCTCAGCGCCCCCCCACGTGATGAGCAAGGGTACGGAGGCTGACGAGCAAACGCTAGCTCATAGACTTACATGGAGAAATTGGGAACTGATTGAGCACGCTCTTCTGGGAGGCAGGCCAAATGGGATGCCCGATTATCATTTGGCTGTTGCTGGGAACTGTGGGACTCGTGCAATGGGACTTGGTTGGCAATGAGTGTCCTTAAGCTCTGGGAGCCTGAAGACTCAGGGGTATGCCTGGGCTGACCCTTTGCCAGGGCTGGGATGTGCGTTTGAGATGACACTGCCTTCTCTCTCTCTCAATCTCTCTCTCTTTTTTTTTTTTTTTTTTTTTTAAGATTTTATTTATTTATTTGACAGAGAAAGACACAGCGAGAGAGGGAACACAAGCAGGGGGAGTGGGGGAGGGAGAAGCAGGCTTCCCGCGGAGCAGGGAGCCCGATGCGGGGCTCGATCCCAGGACCCTGGGATCATGACCTGAGCCGAAGGCAGATGCTTAACGACTGAGCCACCCAGGCGCCCCTCAATCTCTCTCTTTTTTAAAAAAGATTTTATTTATTTATTTATCTGGGGGGAGGTGGAGAGCATGAGCTCAGGGAAGCTGAGGGAGAGAGAAACCCAAGCAGACTCCCTGTTGAGTGCGAAGCCTAACATGGGGCTTGATCTCACGACCCTGAGATCATGACCTGAGCCGAAATCAGTAGTTGGACGCTTAACCAACAGAGCCCCCCAGGTGCCGCAACACTACCTTCTCCTGATGGAGCAGGGTGGGCGTATCTGGCCATCCTTTATTTTTATTTATTTTTAGTTTTTTTAAAGATTTTTTATTTATTTATCTGAGAGAGAGAATGGGAGACAGAGAGCATGAGAGGGGGAGGATCAGAGGGAGAAGCAGACTCCCCGCTGAGCAGGGAGTCTGATGCGGGACTCGATCCCGGGACTCCAGGATCATGACCTGAGCCGAAGGCAGTCGCTTAACCAACTGAGCCACCCAGGCGCCCTGGCCATCCTTTATTTTTTCTAGCTGTTGTTGACTGGCCTTTCTTTCTTCTGATGTGCTAACATCAGCCATGGATGTCAATGTAGCCTCGGGACCTGCTGTTTCTTGTGCTGACTTTGCATCGTCAAGCTCATCCATCAGGGGACATTCCATTTCATGTTTCTGTTTTCCTCCCTAAGTGGTTGGGAGAACCCTAACATTCCCCTGTGTACCGCACAAGAACCCCAGTTCACTCACGTGCAAGATGAGGGTCGTCATCCTCCCTTTGGGGAGAGCTAGAGCTGGGCTATGTGATGCAGCAGCCCCTGGCCACATATGACTATTTAAGCTTAATTAATTATAATTAAAAATTCAGTTCTCTGTTGCATCAGCCACCTTTCAAGAGCTCAGTGGCTCCCTGTGGCTGGTGGCTCTGTTCTGAGCAGTGCAGAGCTACAACATTTCCACCATCACAGAGTGTCCTCTCCAGGGAGTTCAGTGAAACAATGTGTAAGAACACAGTGCATGGTGCCGAGTTCAAATGGTTGTTGGGACTGGTGGCCTGGTGCCGGGGAGTGTTAGAGAAGATGCGGCCTCTGGCCAGGAGGTTTGTCTAGATGAGATAAGATAGGACATGAATCAACCCACGATAAGGTCATAGCAGACTGGAGGGGCCTATGTGAGTTGAAAGATTCCTTCTAGGCTCCCTGAAGCTTGAGGAGAGCAGAGAAGGGACTGAGAATGTATGCTGGGGATGGGGTTGGGTGGGCTCCACGGGGACACTGAACCTTGAGTTGGGCCTTGCTTCAGTCCCTTGAGAAGGAAATCACCCAGACTTGTCCTTGCACCTCCTCCTCTTCTTTTGTTGCTCCTTCTGACTTCAGGACTTTTCCTGGAATTCATCAGTTGCAGGGGAAAATTAGGCTCGAAGTTCTGAACCCCCCTCCTTGGCTGCCCTCGTTGATGTTCTCTGCACTCTCACCAGCTGGGCGAGGAGGAAGAAATAGCGATGATCTAAAGAGCATCAGGGGTCTCTAGAACTGTTTGTGCAGTAAGTCTCCTGTTTCCATGACAACTGCTTGACCAGGCCAACACTTCGTGATGCTCGTACAAGCATTTTCAGTTGTTCATAAAATATAACAGGAAGAAAAAAAGTCATAGGAATATTCAGAAGGAATGAATTGAAGATGGATGTGAATGTGTGCATATGGATGCGTAGTATTACGAAGTAGAAACCATTGGGCCCAAGAGCTTCCTTTTTTCTCCTTCATTTAATCATCCATCCATCCATCCGTCCGTCCATCCATCCATCCATCCAACATTTAATGAACAACTACTCTGTGCCAAGCACTGTGTTCTGTGCTCTAGGCCCAGACAGACAAAGATGAATGACACTCTCTAGGAGCTCAGTCCAGTGGGAGACACACTCAAATGGAGAAAGTTAAAATACAGTGTAATATGTGCTCATATCCTAGAGTCTAGGCAGAAGTTGAGCTCTTTAGGAACATGGAGGGATGGCCAGAGAATGCTCATGGAGCAGGAATATGGAGCTGGGTCCTGAAGGGTGAGTGGGAATGCCAGACAGAGGAAACCTCATGAGCCCAGGGAAGAGAAAACACATCCAAATCATGTTTTAGTGAGAAATAGTGTGACACTCTGCGTGTTGGAGTTGTCACAAGATGGTGTTGGAAGGTGGCGATACTGGGGAAGGAAGCAAGACTGGATTGTGAATGCCATGCTAATTTGGAATTTGGAATCTGACCAATAGGTAATTTGTGTTCTAGAGAGTTTTTTTTTTTTTTTTTTAAAGATTTTATTTGTTTATTTGAGAGAGAGAGAATGAGAGACAGAGCACATGAGAGGGAGGAGGGTCAGAGGGAGAAGCAGACTCCCTGCCGAGCAGGGAGCCCGATGCTGGACTCGATCCCGGGACTCCGGGATCATGACCTGAGCCGAAGGCAGTCGCTTAACCAACTGAGCCACCCAGGCGCCCTCTAGAGAGTTTTTAATTAAAAGGATGACAAAGGTGGGCGCCTGGGTGGCTCAGTCGTTAAGCGTCTGCCTTTGGCTCAGGTCATGATCCCAGGGTCCTGGGATCGAGTCCCACATCGGGCTCCCTCCTCGGGGGGAAGCCTGCTTCTCCCTCTCCCACTCCCACTGCTTGTGTTCCTGCTCTCGCTATCTCTCTCTCTGTCAAATAAATAAATAAAATCTTAAAAAAAAAAAAAAAAGGATGACAAAGGTAATCTGGCTGTGGTTTGGGGGAGGCATTGAGGGAGAAAGGCTGGAGATTGGGAGGCTAGTTTGGAAGCCACTATGATAGACTAGGAAAGAGAGTCTCTGAGGGCCTGACCCAGGCCAGTGGAGGTGGCCAGAAGGGCCAAGTTCATGAGTGACTTAGAGGATAGAATAGCCAAGACTTGCACTGGATGGGGAATGAATAGAAGGGAGGAACCAGGAAGACTCCACAGTTTCCTACTTGAGCAGCTAGGGGTCAGTGGTCATTAAAGAGATAGCAAGGGGGGTGCCTGGGTGGCTCAGTCAGTTAAGCGTCTGCCTTCGGCTCAGGTCATGATTCCAGGGTCCTGGGATTGAGCCCCGCATCGGGCTCCCTGCTCAGCAGGGAGCCTGCTTCTCCCTCTCTCTCTGCCTGCTGCTCTGCCTACTTGTATTCTCTCTCTCTGTCAAATAAATAAATAAAATCTAAAAAAATAAAAATAAAGAGACAGCAAGGTGTGTTTAGGGAGTTGGTGATCAGCCCAGTATTGGGCATGTGGAGTTGGAAGTGTCTAGTAAATTCTAAGAGGAGCTGTTTCTCTTGCCTTTGGGGGAAGTGTGGGCCTGTGGCTTAGGGGGCAGTCCTAGGCCCAAAATAGAGGTTATTAATTAATATAAAACTTTGGAAGTGAAAGAGGTCAGCCACAGCCAGGAAAGCATGTTGAGAGAGCATGCAGAAATCTGAAAAAACAAAAACAAAAACAAACAAGACTTAAGAAGTTGGCCAAAATTGTGAAACCTGTCTGGGAAAGGTTAAAGGCATGTGGCTGGAGAAGGAGGAGGAAAATCAGGAGAGATGTTATTAAGGAAGTCAGAGAGAGTGTTTTAGAAGCAAGGAGGGGCCAACAACATCACATTGTGCGGAAAGGTGTAAGGAAATAAGGGGAAAAATTAATTAAATGTCTTTTACGTCAACTTTATTTTGATATGATGCATAAACAATAAAATGCATCCATTTTAAGCATAGTTCGATGAGTAACCCCCACCACAAACAAGAAATAGAACATTTCCACCATTCCAAAGAGTTCCTGCCTATCCTTGGCAATCGTTCGCACTTCACCCCCACTATCCTGCCCCTAGGAAACCCCTATTCTGATTTTTCCTACTAGAATTCCACACACATGGAATCATACAGTATAAGCTTTTATATCTGGCTTTTTTCACCCACTATGAAGTTTTTAAGATTCATCCATGGTTTTGCATGTATTAGGTTGTTTCTTTTCGTTGCTGAGTAGTATTCCAGGGTATGGATATCTGTTCACCCGGCGACAGACATTTAGGTAATTTTTAGTTTGGGGCTATTGTGAGTAAAGCTGCTGGGAACGTGCATATACAATGGACAAATCTGTGGGGTAAGTACCTCGGAATAGAATTTCTGTGTCTTACAGTAAGTGTATGATCACCTTTATAAAAAAACCCATCAAACTGTTTTTCAAAGTTTGGCGTTTTACACACCAAACAGAAATTGAGGAGAATTCTAGTTGTGACAACACTTGGCATGCTCACCAACACTTGGTGTAGACAGTCTTTTTAATCTGAGCCATTTTAGTGGGTATATATCTCATTGTCATTTTAATTTGCATTCCTCTGCAGATTAATGCTGTTAAGCAGTTTTCATTTGCTTATGGACCATTCGCATATGTTATTGTGTGAATTTTCTGTTTAAATCTTTTGCCCACTTTTTTTATTTTTATTTTTTAAAAGATTTTATTTATTTGTCAGAAAGAGAGAGAGTGCGAGAGAGTGAGCGAGCACAAGCAGAGGGAGCGGCAGGCAGAGCTATCCTAGGACCCCGGGATCATGACCTGAGCTGAAGGCAGATGCTTAACTGACTGAGCCACCCAGGTGCCCCAATGTCTTACTCTTTTGATTATTGTAACCATGCGGGGCTTTATCAGGTAGAAGTCCTTGAACTTAGTTTTCCTTTTCAAAATTGTTTTGGCTGTTATATCCTTTGCATTTCCACATACAGGTTATAATCAGCTTGTCAATTAAACAATAGCTGTGGGATTTTTACTGTGATGGCATTGAATCTATAATGCAATTGAGCAGAGGAAGAGGGAGAGAGAATCTCCAGCAGACTCCCTGCTGAGTGAGGAGCCCACATGGGGGCTTGATCCCACGACCCTGAGTTCACGACCTGAGCCGAAATCAAGAGTCTGATGTTCAATCGACTGAGCCACCCACATGCCCCTACTTAGGCTTTTTAAATTTCTTTTACTGGAGTTTAGTACTTTTCATTGTATAGGCATTTTACATGTTTTGTTAGATTTATTCTGAAGTATTTCATATTTTAATGCTGTTTATAGATATTCCTATTAAAAAATAATTTCCTGGGCTTCTGTTTCTGGGAAGTTGGAGTAGACATAGTTTCCCTATTTCCCCTGCTAAGTACAGTGAAAAGCCCTGGATACTATATATATGGAGACCATATATTGAACAAACAAGAAGCTTCTGAAAGGTGGAGAGAAGAAGGCAGACCAGATAGGGAGATTTGGACCCAAGGAATGACATGTGGTGAGTTCCTGAGTGTTTTTTTACCTCACACTTCCCAGACTGGATCTGGAAAGCATAGAACCCAGAACCTGGAACCTGGAACCTGGAACCATCAAAAAGACAGACAAAAAGAAATCCTCAAGCTAAAGGCTCAGGAAAGGGGCAGCCTGGAAAGATAGGAAATGAAGAAATCAAGGCATTCTGAGATGGAGGTAGACTAAGAGAATTTGTCTCCAGCAGACCTACCCTAAAAGAATGACTAGAAAAAGTTGTCCAAACAGAAAGGAAATACCAAAAGAAGTGGAATCTTATAACATCAGAAAGGAAATAAAGAATACTATAAGAGCAAAAATATGGGTAAATACATAGACTTCTCTTTTTTGAGTTTTCTAAATTATATTTGACAGTTGAAGCAAAAACTTGAGTATTACCTAATGTGGTTCTCAAAGTTTGTAGAGGAAGATGCTAGAATGAGGCAGGATAAAGGAGTGTGAATGGAGGTAAGGATTCAGTACTTTATTCAACTGGTAAAATATCAACACCAGGAGATTTTATAGGTTATGTGTATATAATGAAATAGCTGGAGTAAATACTAAAAAGCTATACAAAGAAATGCACTAAAAAACACTATAGATAAATTCAAATGGAATTCTGCAAATATTCAGGTAATGCACAGTAAGGCTGGAAAAGGAAAAGAAAAATGAAAAGCAGAGAGAACAAACAGAAAATTTTTAAAAATGGCAAACTTAGGCCTTAACACATACTAACAGTTACATTCATGGAAATCTTCTAAATACACCAGTTGGGCGAGACTGGCAGAATGGATTTATTTATTTGTTTGTTTGTTTACTTTAAAGATTTTATTTATTTATTTGACAGAGAGAGAGAGCACAAGCAGGAGAAGCAGCAGGTAGAGGCAGAGGGAGAGGGAGAAGCAGGCTTCCCACTGAGCAAGGAGCCCAATGCAGGGCTCCATCCCAGGACTCTGGGATCATGACCTTGGCCAAAGGCAAACACTTAACTACTGAGCCACCCAGACGCTCCTATATGCTATTATAAGAGATATGTTTTAAATATCACATAATGAATATTAAATATAGTAATTGTAGATTGAAAGTAAAATGATAGAGAAAGAAATATATGCAAATATTAATAAAAAGAAAGCAGGAATGACTATGTTAATATTAGATAAAGTAGACTTTATTTTTATTATTTTTTTAAAAGATTTTTTATTTATTTATTTGACAGAGAGAGAGAGAGAGTGAGCATAACTAGGCCAGAGGGAGCAGAGCAGACAGCCCCATGCGGGGCTTGATCCCAGGACTCTGGGATCATGACCTGAGCCGAAGGCAGATGTTCAACTGACTGAGCTATCCAGGTGATAAAGTAGACTTTAGAATAAAGGAAATTACAAGGGACAGAGAGAGGTATTATATAATGATGAAAGAGTCAATATACCAAAAAGACAGAATCCTAAATGTAGGGGCGCCTGGGTGGCTCAATCGGTTAAGTGGCTGACTCTTGATTTTGGCTCAGATTGTGATCTCAGGTCTGTGGGATTGAGCCCCGTGTCGGGCTCTGCACTGAGTGTGGAGCCTGCTCAAGATTCTTGCTCCCGGGCGCCTGGGTGGCTCAGTTGGTTAAGCGACTGCCTTCGGCTCAGGTCATGATCCTGGAGTCCCTGGATCAAGTCCCGCATCGGGCTCCCTGCTCGGCGGGGAGCCTGCTTCTCCCTCTGACCCTCCCCCCCCTCATGTGCTCTCTCTCTCTCATTCTCTCTGTCTCAAATAAATAAATAAAATCTTTAAAAAAAAAAAAAAAGATTCTTGCTCCCTCGGGACGCCTGGGTGGCTCAGTCGGTTAAGTGTCTGCCTTCGGCTCAGGTCATGATCCCAGAGTCCTGGGATTGAGCCTCACATCTGGCTCCCTGCTCCATGGGAAGCCTGCTTCTCCCTCTCCCACTCCCCCTGCTTGTGTTCCCTCTCTCTGTGTGTCTCTCTCTGTCAAATAAATAAATAAAATCTTAAAAAAAAAAAAAGATTCTTTCTCCTTCAAACAATGAATCATGGAACACTACCTCAAAAACTAACGATATACTGTATGGTGACTAACACAACATAATAAAATTAAATAAAAAAAAAAAAGATTCTTTTCCCCTCTCCCACTCCTGCTTCTCCCCTGGCTCAAGCTCTCTTTCTCTCTCTCAAAAAAAAAAAAAAAAAATCCTAAATGTATATGCACCAAACAACAAGTTGCAAAATATGTGAAACATAAACTGATAGATGCCTTCACAGTTATAGTTGGGAGACTTCAACATCCTTTTCTCAACAAATGGTAAACAAGACATAAAATTAGCAGGGATATAGAACTCAAAACACCATCAACCAACAGGATCTGATGGACATTATAAACATTACAGAACAATCTGCCCACAGTAGCAGAATATACATTCTTTTTCAAGTGCCCATGGAACCAAGATAGATTATATTTTGGGCCATAAAGCAAATATCAACAAGTTTAAAAGGACTGAAATCAAAGTATATTCTCTGACCCCTGGAATCAATGGAATCAAACTAGAGATCAGTAACAGAAGGATAATAGGAAAATCTCCAAACACTTGGAAATTAAACAACACACTTCTAAATAGTACATATCTCAAAGATGAAGTCTCAAGGGAAATTAAAAAAAAAATTGAACTGAATGTAAATGAAATATAACATATCAAAATTTGTAGGATGCAGCTAAAACAGAATGGAGAGGGAAATTTATAGCACTTACTGTTTATATTGGAAAAGAAATGTCTCAAATCAATGATCTATGCTCCCACCTCAAGAAATTAGAAAGAGATTTTTTTTTTTAAGATTTTGTTTATTTATTTGACAGAGAGATAGCAAGAGCAGGAACACAAGCAGGGGGAGTGAGAGAGGGAGAAGCAGGCTTCCCACCGAGCAGGGAGCCTGATATGGGGCTTGATCTCAGAACCCTGGGATCACGACCCAAGCCGAAGGCAGATGCTTAACCACTGAGCCACCCAGGCACCCCAAAACTAGAAAGAGATTTTAAAAACCCTTTGGCAAATAGAAGGAAGGATATAATAAAGATAAAACAATGAATGAGCTTGGGCGCCTGGCTGGCTCAGTCAGTAGAACACATGACTCTTAATCTCAGGGTCGTGAGTTCAAAGCCCCAGGCGTTGGGCCCTGTGCTCAGGTCATGATCCCAGAGTCCTGCTTATCCCTCTCCCTCCCCCTGATTGCTCTCTCTCTCTCAAATAAATAAATAAATAAAATCTTTAAAAAAATAAAAATTGTTAAAAAAAGACGTCAATAAGAGGTGGCTCAGTCAGTTAAGCGTCTGCCTTCGGCTCAGGTCATGATCCCAGGGTCCTGGGATCGAGCCCTGCTTTGGGCTCCCTGCTCAGTGGAGACCCTGCTTCTCCCTCTCCCTCTGCTGCTTCCCCTGCTTGTGTTCTCTCTCTGTCAAATAAATAAAATCTTTAAAAAGTTAAAAAAAAAAAAAGACATCAATGAGGTTGAAAACAGAAAGATAGAAAAAATCAATGAGACAAAAACCTGGTTCTTTGAAAAGATCAACAATATTGACAAACCACATTACTAAGATCAGTAATGAAATAGGGACTATCACTACAGACTCTGCAGACATTAAAAAGATAATAGCAGAATACCACAAACATGGGGCGCCTGGGTGGCTCAGATGGTTAAGCATCGGCCTTCAGCTCAGGTCATGATCCCGAGGTCCTGGGATCGAGCCCCACTTCGGGCTCCTGGCTCAGCGGGGAGCCTGCTTCTCCTTCTCCCTCTGCCTCTCCCTCTCCCTCTGCCTCTCCCCCTGCTCGTGCTCTCTCTCTCTCTCTGTATCTCTGTGTCTCAAATGAATAAATAAAATCTTTGGGAAAAAAAAAGAATACCACAAACAACTCTATACACACAGATTTGACAACTTAGGTGAAATGGACCAATTCTTTCTTTTTTTAAAAAAGATTTTATTTATTTATTTATTTATTTATTTATTTATTTATTTATTTGGGACAGAGGGAGAGACAGTTAGATAAACAGAGCACAAGCAGGGAGGAGAGGGAGAGGCAGGCTACCCGCGAGGAGGAAGCCTGATGCAGGGCTTGATCCTAGGACCCTGGGATCATGACCTGAGCTGAAGGCAGACGCTTAACTGACTGAGCCACCCAGGTGCCCCAGACCAATTCTTTAAGAATTATAAATTACAGGAGTGCCTGAGTGGCTCAGTTGGTTAAGCATCTGCCTTTAGCTCAGGTCATGATCTCGGGGTCCTGGGGTTGAGTCCCACATCAGGCTCTCTGCTCAGTAGGGAGCTTGCCTCCCTCTTCCTGCTGCTCTGCCTACTTGTGTTCTCTCTCTCTGTCAAATAAATAAATCTTAAAAAAATAAAAAGTATAAACTACCTCACTTCATCAAATAGTAAAGAGATAATCTGAACAGTCCCATAACTATTGAGGAAATTGAATTAAAATCTCCTGAGAAAGAAGTCTCCAGGGGCGCCTGGGTGGCTCAGTTGTGAAGCGTCTGCCTTCGGCTCAGGTCATGATCCTAGGGTCCTGGGATCGAGCCCCACATTGGGCTCCCTGCTCCACGGGAAGCCTGCTTCTCCCTCTCCCACACCCTCCGCTTGTGTTCCCTCTCTTGCTGTCTCTCTCTCTCTCTCTCTCTGTCAAATAAATTTTTTTAAAAAAATCTTTAAAAAAAAAGCAACAAAAAAAAGAAGGCTCCAGGTCCAGATGGTTTCTTTGGAGGGTTCTAAAAAATGTTTAAAGAATTAACACCAGTTCTACACAATCTCCTTCAGAAAGTAGAAGAGGAGAGCCATTTCTCAACTCATTCTATGAAGCTAGTATTACCCTGATACTGAAACTAAAGACAGTTAAAAACAAAAAAGAAAGAAAAAAAGAAAAAAGACCATTATCTCTCATGGGCATAGACTCAAAAATTCTTTTTCGGGGGGCGAAGGAGAGAGAGAATCTCAAGCAGACTCCCTGCTGAGTGTAGAGCCCCACACAGGTCGTGAAATCGAGCTGTGAGATCATGACCCAAGCCAAAATAATGAGTCGGTCACCCAACCGACTGAACCACCCAGGCGTCCCAGATTCCAGAATTCTTGACAAAATAATAGCAAATAGAATTCAGCATTGTATAAGAAGAATTACACATCATGACCAAGTGAAGTTTATTCCAGAGATACAAGGCTAGTTCAGGATTCGAAAATAGATCAATGCAATCTACCATAGTAATAGGTGAAAGAAGAAAAATCATACGATCGTATCGAGTGATACAGAAAAAACACTTGGGAGACGCCTGGGTGGCTCAGTCGGTAAAGCGTCTGCCTTCAGCTCAGGTCATGATCCCAGAGTCCTGGGATCGAGCCCTGCATCGGGCTCCCTGCTCAGCGGGGAGCCTGCTTCTCCCTCTGACCCTCTCCCCTCTCATGCTGTTTTTTTTTCTCTCTCTCTCTCTCAAATAAATAAATAAAATCTTAAAAAAAAAACAACAAAAAAACCCTCTAAATATGAAGGCATAAATAGACTGTTTCAAATGGACTTTCAAAAGTTAATAAATCAAAGATTATTTTCTCTTGTATAGAATTCTAGGTTGACAGTTTTTTTAATTTTATTTTATTATGTTATGTTAATCACCATACATTACATCATTAGTTTTTGATGTAGTGTTCCATGATTCATTGTTTGTGTATAACACCCAGTGCTCCATTCAGTACGTGCCCTCCTTAACACTCATCACCGGGCTAACCCATCCCCCCACTCTCCTCCCCTTCTAAAACCCTCAGTTTGTTTCTCAGAGTCCAAGTCTCTCATGGTTCGTTTCCCCCTCCAATTTCCCCCCCTTCATTTTTCCCTTCCTGCTTCTCCCTCTCCCTCTGCTGCTCCCCCTGCTTTTGCTCTCTCTCACTTTGTCTCTGTCAAGTAAATAAATAACATCTTTAAAAAAAAAAAAAGATTTTATTACTGTTTTTCAGCAATTTTATTATTATGTGTCTTGGTATTATTTTCTATGAGTTTATCCTGCTTAGGGTTCACCAAGCTTCTTGGATCTGTGAACTTATTGTTTTCATCAAATTTGGGAATTTTTCTGTCATTTATTTCAAAAAATATTTTCTTGCACTTTTTTTCTGGAACTTTAATTATATATTAGCTTGATATTGTCCCCCAGAGTCTCTGTTCATTTTTTTTCAGTCTTTTTTCTCTACTTTACACTGTGAAGAGTTTCTATCATCATATCTTCCAATTCGCCAATCAATTTTCTGCTGTATTTAATCCTCTGTTAATCCCATTCGTTGACTTTCCATTTCAGGAGTTGTGTTTTCCATTTGTTGGAGTCATGAGTGTCCCCCACCAGCCCCACCGTCAGGACCGCACTCAGCACAGGCCTGCGCGTCACACGCAGTATGCACTCGCTACGCGAATAGGAACGTCCAGTCATACACTCTTTGTGGGCTGTGTTTTCTTTCTTCTTTTCTTTTTTTTTTTCTTTTTTTTTTTTTCTGCCTGTGACCACCTGGTAGCCCTGAGAATTGAGGGGTCTGTTCTGTGTATCTCATTCCAGACTGTCACCACCTACTGCCTCATTTCATGTGGTTCTTCCCAGCAGGCCGCATATGGAAGATGGCGCTCATCTTGTTTGCTTCAAGGACATAAGCCACCATCTCTCCCCTCCTTTTGGCAGTGCTGTATTGGGGCTCTGTAGTATGTGTGAACTAGGAGGAAGGACTAGAATTCATGGCCAGAAATCTCTCCGTCATCCTTACACGTAATAATACATAGTTGGCCCCTTTTTGGCTAATTGATTGACAGCATCCAGGAAGGAAAGAAATAAAATAATATATGGGTCAGGGCTTTATTGTTGACAACATACTTCTATTGACATGATTTTATGTAATCGTATTATTGTGAAATATACATAACAAAAAATTGACCATTTTAACCATTTTTAGGTGTGCAATTCTGTGACATTAAGCACATTCACATTGTTGTGCAACCCAAACTGAACTCTATGCCCATTAAACAGTAATCCCCCAGTCACCTCTGTCCCCGACCCCTGGCTGCCACCAGTCTACTTTCTGTCTCTGTGCATTTGACTAGTTTAGGAACCTCACATAGTGGAATCCTACAGTATTGGTCCTTTTGTGTCTAGTCTATTTCCCTTAGCATAATGTCTTCATGGTTCATGGTTCATCTATATGGTAGCCTTCATCAACTTTGCTTCCTTTTTAAGGAATAATGTTCCACTGTAGATATACCACATTTTCTTTATCCCTTCATCTGTCAATGGACACTTGGGCTGCTGGCCAATGAGTAATGCTGCTATGAACATGGCTGTCCAAATACTTGTTCAAGTCCCTGCCTTTAATTCTTTAGTGTATATGCTCTGAATTAGAATTGCTGGATCATAGGGTAATTTTATGTACAGTTTTTGAGGAACCACTATCCTGTGTCCACAGTCGCTGTACCATTTTTCATTCTCACCACCAACACACAAGAGTTCTAATCTCTGACATGCTCGCCAATACTCGTGTATCTTTACAACTGCTCGCTGAGGCAGCGCGGACAAGATTGTCTCCATTTCACAGCTGAGACTATCGAAGTCCAGTTACTTGCCGGAGGTTATAGACTGGTGAGTTCACTTCATAGTCACCAGTCCAAACCTTTTGATATTTTTTTTATTGAAATATCATAGATGTATAACACTGTGTATGTTTGAGGGGTGCAGTATGTTTATTTATATATAGCGATATGATAACCACCACTTTAACATCTCTTATGTCACATAATTATTTATTTATTTATTTATTTATTTTTTTTGTGGTGGGAACAATTAAGAGCTAGCCTGTTAGCACCTTTGAAACTGATCCTACAGTATTGTTGACTCTCATCACTATGCCATGCACTAGATCTCCAGGACTCATGTATCTATCTCCTAGTTCCACGCTGGTACCCTTAAACAGCATCTCCCCAAGTCCCCCGGCCCCTGAGCTTCTGGTGACCACCATTCTGCTCTCTGTGTTTGCAAGTGTGGCTCTTTCAGACATGTAACTGATATCAAACAGTATTTGTCTTTCTCTGGCTGACTTATCTCACTTAGCATAATGCCCTTGAGGTTCACTGATGTCTCAATTGGCAGGATTTCCTTCTTTCTCAGGGCTGAATACCACTCCGTGTATGTATACATATATACCATTACTTCTTTACACATTCATATCTGTTGGCACTTAGGTTGTTTCCCAAACCTTTTGATTTTATAGTTTACTGTGACTACCACTTCATTTTGGTTTTGGTTTTGTTTTAGTCCTTCCTTCTGTCTCCGGAGCTTATCATACACAATAGATCTTCAATGCTTCATAAATGGGAAATGACTGAACTTAAGTTTAGGATTATAGTTGGGAGGTGTTCACTGCTGCGTATTCTTGCTTTTGGGTTAATTTCTGTACAGCCATAAGAAGGGTGATAAACATCCCTCTCAAAAATGTCAGGCTTGGGGCACCTGGACAGCTCAGTTGGTTAAGCGTCTGCTTTCGGGTCCAGTCATGATTCCGGGGTCCTGGGATCGAGCCCTGCCTCGGGCTCCTTGCTCTGCGGGGAGCCAGTTTCTCCCTCTGCACTCCACCCCCCTGCGCTTGTGCTCTCTCTCTCCCTCTCTGATAAATAAATAAAATCTTTAAAAAGAATAAATCTCACAATTCAGGGTTTTTAGTATATTCAGGGCTGTGCAACCATCACCACTGTCAATTCCAGGACATTCTCGCCACCCCGAAAAGCAACCCCATACCTATCAGCAGTTGCTCCTCATTCTTTCCTTCACCCAGCCCCTGGCAACCACTGATGTACTTTCTGTCTCTGTGCATTTGCCTGTTTGAGACATTTCATATAAATAGAACCATACAGTATGTGGTCTTTTGTGTTTGGCTTCTTTCACTGAGCATCATGTGTTCAAAGTTCATCCAGGTTCTTGCGTAAATCACTACCTCATTCCTTTCAATGGTTGAATACTATTCCATTGGATGGATATCCATTTATCAGTTGATGGACGTTTGAATTGCTTATTATTTCAGCTATTATGAATAATGCTGCCATGGATGCTTGTGTACAAATTTTTGTGTGAACATATGTTTTCAGTTTTCTTGGGTCTATAACAAGGAGAGGAATTGCTAGGTCATACGGTAACTCTATGTATAACTAGTTTTTATGTTATGGACAGATATTTACTGACATAAATTTTCTGCAGTGTACAAATCATTCTTATAAATATTTAAAAAAAATTTTTTTTGAGAGAGAGAGGGAGAGGATGGGGGGAAGGCAGAGGGAGAGGGAGAAAGAATCTTAAGCAGATTCCACACCTAGCAACGGAGCCAAAGTGGGGCTTGATTTCATGACCCTGAGATCATGACCTGACCTGAAACCAAGAGTTGGGTGCTTAACCCACTGAGCCAGTCAAGCGCCCCTAAATATTTAACTTTTTAGAGGAACTGCTAGAATTCTCCAAAGCGGCTATCCCATTTTACATCCCCCCAGCAGTGTGTGAGGTTCCACTTTCTCCACATCCTCACCGGCCTGTATCTTTGATACTAAGCATCCTACCAGGTGTGAAACGGTATCTCATTGTAGTTTTGATTTGCATTTCCCTGATACTAATGATGTTGAGCATCTTTTTGTTGTCGATAACCAACCTCTGTGCTCTGGAGCCGAAATAGAACACAAAGACAGTTTGGTGATAACGAGGAACGATAATTTCATTACTTTGCCAGGCAAAGGAGGTGTAACAGCCTAGTCTGCAACTGCAGACCAGGGGCACCTGGCTGGCTGACTCAGCAGAGCACGCAACTCTTAATCTCCCGGTTGTGAGTTCAGGCCCCACGTTGGGGTGTGGAACCTACTTTAAAAAAACAAAACAAAGCTGCAGAGCTGCCTGGGGGTAAAAGGCTGAAGGGTTTTATAGGAAAATACAGGATCGGGGCGGTTTTGATAGGAATCTGGTATGTGCTGCCAGCCACGTTCGTCATGTCTTTAAGGTGGTCTCCTGACCAGCCCTGGCAACAGCCATCTGAATCTCGTTACTAAGTATACATTGAGATCAGCGAGATGTCCACATTGATAAGAAGGGAGTTCCTGGGACAAAGGATCCACAGAAAAACAAGTTCAGGGGAGGAGGAGGAGACATCAAGAATGAAAAGAGAAAACCTCGTTGAGTTTAAAGTCAAGCCTTGCTGAAGCATTCGTGTGTCCATCTTCATCTCCATGTATCCGTACTTTTCTTCTTCTTTTTAAAAAATATTTCTTTTTTGGGCGCCTGGGTGGCTCAGTTGGTTAAGCAACTGCCTTCGGCTCAGGTCATGATCCTGGAGTCCCGGGATCGAGTCCCGCATCGGGCTCCCTGCTCAGTGGGGAGTCTGCTTCTCCCTCTGATCCTCTTCCCTCTCGTGCTCTCTGTCTCTCATTCTCTCTCTCTCAAATAAATAAATAAAATCTTTAAAAAATAAAAAAATAAAAATAAAAATAAAAAATATTTCTTTTTAATTTTATTCACTTAAGAGAGAGAGGGAGAGCGAGCACAAGCAGGGGAGAGGCAGAGGCAGAGGGAGAAGCAGGCTTCCGGCTGAGCAGGGAGCCCGACGCGGGGCTCCATCCCAGGACCCTGAGATCATGACCTGAGCCGAAGGCAGTCGCTTAACTGAGCCACCCAGGCGCCCCGCATCCGTCCTTTTCTACAGCAGTTTCATTTCCACTGCTTATGGGCCATTTGTATCTCCTCTTTGGGGAAAAATACCTCTTCAAATCTGTTGCCCAATTTTCCATTGGGTTGTCTTTTCGTTGGGTTGAGTGTCAGAGTTTCTGTATAGTCTCTTATCAGATATGATTCGCGAATATATGATTGCATTCTGTGGGGCGTCTTTCACTTTCCTGACAGTATCCTTGGATGCACAAGAGTTTTAAATTCTGTTCAAGTACAGTTTTTTTCCTGGTTGCTTGTGCTTTAGGTGTCCTATCTAATCATGGATTACCAAGGTCATGAAGACCTTTACCTGTGTTTCTTTCCTTCTATGACTTGTAGTTCTAGCTCTTACATTTTGGTCTAACGATCTATTTTTTTTTTTTTTTAAGATTTTATTTATTTATTTGACAGAGAGAGACATAGTGAGAGAGGGAACACAAGCAGGGGGAGTGGGAGAGGGAGAAGCAGGCTTCCCGCGGAGCAGGGAGCCCGATGCGGGGCTCGATCCCAGGACCCTGGGGCCTGAGCCCAAGGCAGACGCCTAACGACTGAGCCACCCAGGCGCCCCTCTAACAATCTCCCATCCAAGTACTAACCAGGCCCGACCCTGCTTAGCTTCCGAGATCAGACGAGATCGGGCGCGTTCAGGGTGGTATGGCCGTAGACCCCTCTAACAATCTATTTTGAGTTAATTTTTGTATTTGGTGTGAGGTAGAGGTCCAACTTCTTTCTTTTGTTACGTGGATATCCAGTTGTCCCAGCACCATTTACTGAAAAAGACTATTCCTTCTGCATTGAGTTCTCTTGGCACCCTTATCAAAAATCAATTGACCATAAATATATGGCTTTATTTCTAGACTCTGTTCCATTGATCTAAATGTCTGTCCTTATGCTACTACTGTTGTCTTGATTACTTTAGATTTGTAGTTTAAGTTTTGAAATTTGAAAGTATGAGTCCTCCAAATTTATACTTCTTTTTCAAGATTGTTTTGGCTATTTGGCTCCTTTGCATTTCCATACACGTTTTAGGATCAACATCTCAATTTCTGCCCCCCCCCCCCAAAAAAGCAAAAACCCAGCAGATATTTTGGTAGGGGTTGCACTGAATCCCTAGCTGGATTTGGAGAGTACCTCTTCCCTAACAAATTAGTGAGGTCTTCCCAGTCTTCTGATCCATGAACAATGTCTTTTCATTTATTTAGGTCTTTATTTTCTTTCACTGTTTTTAGTTTTCAGTGTACACGTCTTACACTTTTTTTGTTAAATCTATTCCTAAACATTTTGTTCTTTTTGATGCTGATCTGTGTGCTCTTTAAACAGGGCGACCTCATCATGAACGTAACATTCCAGGAAACCATCCATCTGGAGACCAGCTTCCTAGTTTGTAAAAGGAGAAGCCTGGGGAACTTATCTTTAGGATGCCTTGGTTTCTTTCTCCCCTTTCAGTTTTTAGTCTGCGTGTTGCATTTGCTTGGAGCAGGGCCCCTGTGTCCTATGTATCAGTTTGCTGCCGTGACTGGGGAGTCTCTATAGTGTAAGGGAGATGAAGGGTATGGAGAAGAAAGGCTTTGGGGCCCCACAGACCTTTGACATTCTGGTAAGCCATATCCTGGCTGTGTGACCTTGAGCACTTGAGCTGCAGTCTTCTCATTGATCAGTTGGGGCTGTTTTTGAGGATTTCAGTAAGCTAAGTAAATGAAAGCACCTGAACACTGCTTGCCCCCCTTGGGCCCATTTCCTAGATTGACGTGTTATAAACAGCTCAACTGGAGACTTGTGGCTCCTTTTGGCTCTTCCCAACTTTTCCTGGTGATAATTTTCAAATACACAGAAACATTGAAATCAGCTTCTTGTATTGCTGACTGGATTAATTCTTATCTTTCCCCTCCCTAGCACTGCCTCCGGCCTGGACAAGGACAGCTTCTACCCCGCACCCCATTCATTTCTGCTCCCACTTTTCTCTTTGCAACATTGTAGTGAAAATGTACTTGAACACTTCAACCCAGCTGTCTTTAAGCTAAAGAGGCTAGAGCTGTGAAAGCTGGCTATTTACTGCTTGGAAATGGGTTAGAATTCTTGAGTGTTTCCCTGTTGAGGGCTCAGATTGATCCTGGGTCGTAGTACTAGGGAGAAAATGGGGAGTCTTTCTCTAACAGGCATTAACCCTCTTCTGTAATCTGGTGTCAGCCAAGTGGACCTGAAGCTGTTTTCCCAACAGGACCTGATTCTTCTTTCCTGGTGGAGTTCCTCCTCACTCCTTTCCACCTTTTCCCATTCATCTTCCCTCCAAGATCTATTTTATCTAAGTAAATTGTGTGCCACACACAGGACTCGAATTTACAACCCTGTGATAGTCACATGACTGAGCCAGCCAGGCGCCCCTCCAAGATCCATTTTAAATACTGTCCTTTCCAGAAACTTGCCCAATTCCCATCAGCAGGTTTCCCCGACTCCATCTGTTCCCCTGCTTACACCATCAGCCCTTTGTTTTCTCTCACTTAAGCATCCCTCCATCTTCTTGCAGGGTTGCATCCTGTCCTTGTGTGCCATCTGGCCTGGCATATGATGTAGGTGCTCCAGGTGGATCTGCTGGACCACGGACCAGAGGCTGGTAGGCACTTGACACATTTTCTGGGATGGTCTCTGATTAATGCTCAGTGTGCAAGTAAACCTTACATTAAGATACTGGCTATTTTTGAGACAATGTAAAATAGTAGAAAAAACAAATAGGTGTTTGAATTAAGCTACTCGAAGATCTTTCTTTAGCCCTTAGTAGACTTATCATAGTGTGAAGCTCTAGGACAAAGACAAGGCTTGCCCAATGATGCCAAAGCCATTAGCAGTAGTCTGATTTTTCAATTTATAGCCAACGGATATTCAGTTGGAGGGAGACCAGTAACCTCTTCATTCTTTAGCTACCTAGCACAATAGCGGACTCATTGTTGTAATCTCTTAGGCTTCCAGGTTTTATTCCCACACATTTTCCTTTCTTACAACCTCATACCCCCATTGACTTCTTGGTTGGCAGGTAGCGAAACCCAAGTGTAACAGGAGAGGAACATATTGTTGCCGTAGCACCAAGTGCTGCTTTTTCAAGAAGTTACTTCTGATTTAGACAGATACATGATCCCTCTGAGGTGCTCATTCTCATCCCTGTAAAATGAGGGGTGATTAGAAGACCAGGAGGTCATCCATAGGGAACCATGTTTGAAGGTCCTCCTATATAAACCAGTTAACAGCTCATTTGTATCAAGTCAAATTAGTGAAATTGACATTTAGCTGGTCCTTGGGTTTTTCCCTGAGATTTGGATAAATTTATCTAAATCTATTTGTGAATTCACTCTATGTGATAGTTTAGGAAGACTGCAAGCTAGTGCTTTTGCTTTTTCCTCTGAATCCCATGTATCAGGCACTTACTCAAACTGACGCATTCTAAGACAAAGATGTGATAGCAAAGAAGTAAAACAAGGTCAGGTGTCTGTCTCACACAGTTTATTTAACAATAGGTAATAAGAAATCAAATTTAACAGTCTATACAGTGATCCAAAGTTCATATTTATAAGTAATCAACTTTAATTGCATGATTTACAACAGTTGAGGGTTTTTGCTTTCTCTTTTCAAGTTTTACAGAAAGTGTGTGTGTGTGTGTGTGTGTGTGTGTATGTGTGTGTATGGGGTGGGGGCAGGGTAAGGAGGAAGAAAGCAAGCAAAGAAGAAACCCCAGGGACATTTTGTATGTTAAAATCATCCCACTGGAATCGTTTCTTACCCTCTTTTTAATTTTTTCCTTTGTTAGATGTAAAAATAACGAAAAAAATTCTTTCAAGAAACAGAACCACAATATATAATACATCAATTTGGCAGCTGCCCCTGTATATTTTGAAAAAGTCGTTTTTCTCTCTACATGTACAAATTATTTTAATACTTGAAGTTTTTACGCTCAGACTTACGGAATAGAAAATTTTCTGGAGCACAAAAGTTGACTTGAGGGGAGGAAAGGGGAATTTTTTTTTTTTTTTTTTTACATTTTTAAAAGAATGAACATCTTTGCACCCAGAGAAAAAAAATTGGTATTTTAATATATATTTATATATATTTATATATATATAGAATGTAATTTTAAAGTAACATTAACCCCTTTTGTCCTCTGGTTTTAGAAATGTTCTAACTCTTCCATAAAGTGAGGAAAATAGGGAAAAATGTCAACCATCTGCACCAGTAAATAATAACTATTAATATTACATATTTTCATTAATTTAAAAAAAATAATAAAACCTATTGGAGGTGCAAGGCAGGAGCATGTGGGTGGCTTCACAAACCTCAGCCTCCTCCCAGTGCACACTTGAACCACACACACAAGGGGGAAAAAAAAAAGGCCGGTGGTAACCAGCCATAACAAAAATATATTCTTTGTATTCTATCAATCATCCCTCAGGTTCATCTGGCATGTTTGCTTTAAACCACAAACAGCTACTGCACAGTTCTTATGTGTTCCACGGAAAATTGTCTTTTAGGCTAAGAAAGATTCAAAAAAATTGTTTTCAGTACAAAAAGTCTTGTTAAGAGAAAATAATTTTTTTGCTCCCAAAATACTACAAGGTGTCTCTAGTGTATGTCTAGTGTACTCTGTGAGAGGTTTGAATTCAAGTCTGAGTTATCGGTGCTGAGTCCCAGGTCCGTGGCGCTTGCACCATGGAGGTTTGCCATGCCTGGATTGCTA
Organism: Halichoerus grypus; assembly: GCF_964656455.1. Taxonomy (NCBI): domain Eukaryota; kingdom Metazoa; phylum Chordata; class Mammalia; order Carnivora; family Phocidae; genus Halichoerus; species Halichoerus grypus. The sequence goes on along the minus strand of NC_135717.1, from coordinate 171,450,822 downwards.
GCGAGCTGAGACAGCATTGAACTCTGGTCCGGGCTGGCAAAATGCCCTTGTTCCATGGGGTTGGCCTGGGCAGCTACCAGTCCAGGATGTGGAGAACTGGTCTGTGGGGAAACGTGGTGTGGAGAAGGCTGAGGCTGCATCCTTGGGGAAGGGCTGGAGTGGGGGGGCTGGGACTGCGGCCGCGGAGAAGGGACGGGCTGGGGAGAACGCACTTGATTGGAGAGAGAAGAAGGGATCTGCTGGCCTTGGAGGTGTGGGGACTGAGCCTGGCTCGGGAGCATATGCTGCTGGGGGCTCATGGGGTTGGGCTGAGCAGGGGACCCCATCTGTTGCTGGAGGAGTCGTTGCTGATACGCCTGCAGGCTGGCTCCTGCCTCTGCTCCCAAGGCCTGGGGGAGCTGGCCCATCTGCCCCAGGCTCCCTTGCTGCATCTGCTGCATGTGATGCTGCATCCGCGGCTGCGGCTGCGGCTGGGGCGGCGGCGGCGGGTAGCCAACTCCCTGGGGCTGCTGGAACTGGTTATGGTTGGCCATCCCGGGCCCGATTCCGGGCCCCGCTCCCTGCTGCTGCTGCTGCATCATCTGCTGCCGCCTCAAGATGTCTCGGAACTGCGAAGGCATGGCGTTGTGGTTCATGTTCATCTGCTGGGCTTGGGGGCTCATCCCTCCCATGGGTGGCTGGAGCTGCTGCTGCGGCGGCTGCTGGGGCAGGCCGGCCCTCTGGACGCCCGCTGGCATGGGGTTCATGTTCGGCATGGCTGCGTTAGAGTGCACCCCCTGCTGGCCTGGCATGGCAGGCGGCTGCAGCCCCGGCTGGCCCTGGGGCATGCCAGGCTGCCCAGGGAGGGGCTGCGGATTCGAGTTGGCATACTTGGCAGCCCGCTGCTTGATGAACGCAGCCAACAGCTGGGGGTTGGCGTGAAGGATACTAAGCACCTGTTGCTGCTGTAGGGGAGAGCTGGGAGACCTGAGAGTCCGCAAAAGGTTTTGTAAGGCTTGTTGAGACACAGTGCCTGGTTTGAGAGGGCTCACACCTACCTGGCCCAGTCCTGGCTGGGGAGCTATATTCAAGGGCTGACCATGCTGGGCCACTGACATCATGGCTGGCCTCTGCATCCCAGGCTGTAGCTGCTGGGGCTGAGGCAATCCTCCTTGGACCCACTGTGGCTGTTGCTGCATCCCTGTGGGCCCCATCCCTGGCTCCAAATGCCCACTGGGACCTCTGGCCATAGGGGGTGGGTTCATACTCATGGGGGCCATCGGAGTCATCTGGGGCATCTGGTGCTGGATTGGCCTTTGAAAGATTTGCACGTGGGCCATCTGGCGCTGCGTCTCCGCTGCCCTCTGAATCTGCATGGCCATTTCCACTGCGGCAGGCGGGGGCCCCGGCAGGGGTGGCTGAGCAGTCTGAGGGGGGGTGGGAGGTGTCACCTGGCCCGCCGCCTTACCCTGGGAGACAGGGCCAGCAGCCTGAGTCCTGGGCAAGTAGGGTGGCATGCTGTTGGGAGGGGTGGGCTGAGGCTGAGCGGGAGGCGGGGGCTGGGGCGTCTGCGGCGTGGCTGGCTGCTGGCCCGTCGGTGTGGTGGGAGTGGCAGGAGTCGGGGAGGGCAGGCCTTGCGGCTGCCCCACCACACCGGTCCGCTGCATGCTGGCCATCCTCCTGCGGAGCATCTGGGCCTGCTGGAGCCGGTGCTGCAGCTGCTGCTGCCGGAGCTTCTGCTTGATGTTGAGGCAGAAGGGCACCGGGCACTTGTTCTCCTGGCAGTGCTTGGCGTGGTAGCAGCAGAGGGCGATGAGCTGCTTACAGATGGGGCAGCCCCCGTTGGTCTTGCGCTTGCAGCCCTTGGTGTGCTGCACCACCCGCTTCATCTTCTGGCAGGACGGCAGCGAGCAGTTGGCGTTGCGGCACTGGCAGGCGTGCACCAGGGACTGGATGCAGCGCTGGATGCTCAGGCGCCGAGAGTCTCCTGGGCTCTGGGTGGCTGCAGCCTGTTGGCTGTTGCTCTCGTCATCTAAGCCGAGACCTAGTTTCTCCATTTTGTGGTCGTGGTTTTTAGTGTTGTAGCAGGTGATGCACAAGTCATAATCCTGGGGGAAGACAGGTGCAGTCAACTCTCCCAGATTTAAGTCACTCAAAAACATTTCATGTATTCTGCTACGGCCCCGAAGCCCCCTAGAGAAAGCCCCTGCAGCTCCACCACTACAGTGTTAAGACCAGGCCCCTCCCACTCGCACGCCGCCTCACCACGGGCACCGAGCACAGGTCTGTGTAACAGCTGTTCCTACTGCCTCTCGGGAACCCGGACACCCCCCCCGGCCCCCTGGGGCCTACCTCGCAGACAGTGCAGTGCCAGCGCGTCTCCACGTGGTGCTTGCACTCGTTGCAGGTGTAGACGAAGCGGTCCTGGCTCTGGGTGTGCAGCTCCACCAGCATGCACATGGTGGACCACTGGGCTCTTCGAAGTGAAGAGAACTCCAGGTGCTTGTCCCTTGCGAGGGTCAGGAAGGCGTCCCGCCCATCCATCAGATCGCAGGGGATGAGGGGGTCAGGATCGACGATGGGAGGCAGGGAGTTGGCGGCAGGGCCAGCGATGAGACGGATCACAAAGAAGACCTACGAAAGAGACCATCTCAATCTGACTCTGGAATAAGAGCACCGCATGGCACTGGATCGACAAGTGAGTCAAGATGGATGCTCGAGAGGCTGCTCACAGACCTCTGGTCTCTTCTCTGAGGAGGACTACAATGGGCCTAAAACTGACATCTTATTCTCTTATTTAATAATTCCTTCTAAATAAAAAGGGTCTGGGGATGATACAGCATACATACAGTGGACATTTCACCTCAAAGTGGTCCACTCTAAGACCCAATCCACGGTTGACTCCGAATCTAATCACAAGGGAACAAGTCAGACAAATCCAAATTGAGGGACATTCTACAAAATGATTTTGGGCCTTCACTTTCAATAAAATGCCCATATTATGAATGAAAAGAAAGCCAGGAACTGAGAAATGGCAACTCAACCTGACACATAATCCTTGATTGGAGCGTAAGGACCAGACATTAGACAGTGGCACTGGGGGAAATTTCCTGAGTGCGAAGCCACAGTGTGGTTAAGGAGAGGAGGTCTTTTTTTCTTAGAAGGTGCTTGCTGAACTACAGATAAAGAAGGTGTAGAAAAGGTTAACAACTGGTGAATCTAAGCGAGGGGTATGGCAGGGGGTCCACTATGCAACTTTCTGTAAGTCTGAAATTTGGGGGATGGGAAAGTTTGTGGGGGTGGGAAAGTTAAAAAAAGCAAAACCTTCTTAGTCCTTGCTGCAGAAACAAGAAAAGTCTTGTTCATTAAAGTCTGAAATGACACAACCACCCCTAATTCCCATGACCATCAGTGTAAAGGCTACAACAGGAAGCTGGTATTGCATGTCTATTTTACGTTAATTAGTATGTAACTCTAAAGATGAAAAATGCAAAGGTCCCTTCAAGAGATGAGGAACCTGTGAGTAACTGCTGTACTGCCCACTACACTCTACCAGTTTCTCAGAGACTGAAAATCTGTGCCAATTGGCAGTAACACTTGTAAATACACTTGGGCAGCAATATTTGAATAAAACAAGATTAAGACATCTCTAGAAAAGAACAGGACAAGAGAGCACACTGAGCAGAGACACCTCCTGAACAGATGCCCAAAGTTAAAAGCATCAAGGGAGGACTGTGATGGGTGTTTGACCTTATAATATTGGGTTTAAGACTGTGGCTCAAAGAAAGCACTCATAAAGCATGGAAGAGCATTTTGAAAACGTGATGCACAGGAAAGCACTGAATCTAACAAGCGGGGAATGCCTCTAACAACTCATTTAAAATAGAGGTAAATAAATAAAACCATCTGGTGACTCCCTTGGAAATCTTTACTATGGCCAACCCTCCAGTAACAATTTTAATGAGTATTTCCGCTGTATGTTACCCTCTAGCTAAGACAATACTCAAGTTTAAGCTAAACTGACAACCTTAGATTCTAATTCCCAACAGGTATCCACTACTTACATCTTCAGACTAAACAAAGTCAAAAGACTAGATCCACAATTTAAGTCAAGCCTATATAATATACTCTAGGGACCTTTCCCAACTATTTTGTTATGCCAGAATCTCGTGACACTAAACACTGCTCGAAATAGCTAATAATTATTAATTGTTGATAATATCAAAATGAGGCACTCACCAGAACTCAGAAACCCTGAGGATTACAAACAGGGTTGGAAAAACTACGCTAATGCTTTTAATGCATGAGACACAATACACCACCACTGAGATTTATAACAGCTACAAATCAAAGAAACCTTATCACTTCCGGTTCTTACCTCCCACTCTAGCTATCCTCTTTTCTTTCTTCTTACCCTCAAATGATTTCTTCCTTCTAAATTTCAAATGGTCGGGTGCTCACCTCTTAAATGCCAACCATGGTGGGCAGTGTTTCAGACCTCCTTCTCTGCTTTTTTCCCCACGAGTGGCTACATCTTACCTCTTTGTGTTTCTCCATTGTGGCATACAGTTTCTGCGAGAGGTCATTGGATACATTGGGCATGCCTGGCTTCTTCTTGTTGCCCCTACTCAGGCTGCTCTTGTTTTTGCTGGTTTTCTTATTATTTTTCTTTTTAGCATTTTTGCTATCTCCCTTTGTCACCTGCAGGTTAGCAAAGGGGACAAAAAAATGTTAACATTTTTGTTAAGTGATTTGAATAATACTAATGGTAAAAGCGTTCTTCTTTTCTTTGAAACTGGAGATTCTAATCTTCTCCTCTACCAACTCTTTTCACAGACCCCATTTTTTTAACCTGTTACTTACAGTAGACTAATTAAGTTTACTAAGGTTTTTGCACTAATTTTCTTCCAGTGAAGAATCCCTATATTAAAACTCTTCAATAAGACAATGGCAGCCTTAGCTTTTTGACTAGAAGAGCCCCAGTTTGGACACCACTCAGATCAATCCATCCTATTCCAGATTTGGGGACAGGGCATATGGAGTGGAAGGGTGGGATACCGAACATTGTAGAATTTTATGGGCCTACCGTAAAAAACAACAACTTGAGAAGTCAATCAATGGATTCAAACTATAAGGCTGTGAGGACTTTACAGGCTACTACTTAAAAGTGACTTTAGTTAGGTCAGACTCAACGGAGACCATGGTAGCTATGCTATGGGGAAAAGCTCCTCAGATGATCCCCCTGCAAAGCCAGATTCTGTATGGAGGACTGGCAAACTCTGGCCCAGGTCTGTTTTCGTATGGCTCAGAATGTTCTGTACATTTATAAAGTAGTGTTTAAAAAAAAAAAAAAAGGTCCCAAATATTCAATCTGGATCTTTATGGAAAACACTTTGGCCAGCCCCCTGCTCTACATAGCTAATTTTCTATCAGTTTTCAGGGTTTCCTTCCTTCTGTTTTCCACTGCCAGAAATCCAACGTCATAGTTAAAAAGGGGGTCTGATGCTAAAAAGGTCAAAAACCACTAAAACAGAACATTAGTAACTTATCTAAGCCAATTATTTCTTGACCAATTTGAAGAGCTCTTTCACACCTGAGAGCTTTAAGACCAAGTCAAAAGTTGAAGCCCGCTCGTGGATTACATGAGAGAATCAAGGCAGAAGCTGGAAAGGAAAACACAAAGCCCTTACATCTGTGCTCTCGTTGCTGGTGTTTTCTTCTCGCTTTCGCTCTTCCTCCTCCTGTTCCAGTTCCTTAATGCTCTCTTCCAGAACATTGGGCCAGAAATCACCCTCAAAGTAAGGCAACTCCTTTGCACTTGTTAATCGATCTTCAGTAGCTTGTTTAAAAATATCCTGTGAAAACACCCCGGAACAAATAGGTATTTGTTTTTCTTTTCTCAATTTTTTTTTTTAAAAGCATTTATCATTCAAAGGCAGTCACAGCTAGTGGACACAAGAAACACAAAGGATTAAAACGTCTTCTGAAAGAAAGGCAGCAGAGATTTTATTGATGGCCCAGGGAGACATTTAGTCCTAAACAGTGAAAACCCAAGGTCTGAAGTCAGTAGGTCCGGTTCTGTCTTCCCTCTGCCTGTGAGGACAGGGAGGTTACCTGCCTTTACAAAGCCGAGTGGGACATCTTCCTGCTAGGACCCATCGCACAGGCAGAGGCCCCATCAATCATGCCGCGGCCTCTCCTACTGCTGCTAACACAATGCAGTGCAATGTGAGGAATGCCTGCCTTGTACCCATCACCCATCCCCTGATGGGAGAAATATGTTCAAAACAACCCAAACCACAAATACTGGAAACTGCATGGCTACAGGCTGCTCTGCTGGGAAAACATCCAGTTCTTGCTTTTCTCCCCAGGAGTAAAAACAGATAAGAAACTTATCTGTTCAAGTTCTTATCATAAGACGCCCTCTAATCATGAATGGCTATTAAGAATACGTTTTTCATCACATCTTTAAAACAGAGATTTGTTGATCTAAGACTCTTTTAAAACTGAGTTTTTCTTGCTTTGAAAAAGGAAGAACAAACAGAAGATTTTTGTTAAGACAGTCAAATGGCAGACTACAGAGGAACAGGGTCAGTCCTGGCCCCCCGCCCCTCCTGACCTTGTAGTCGTGGACGATTCGCTCAGACACGGCCTTGTCAAGCATCTTTTTGTACCACTCCTGCAGTCGCTTGGGCTTGGGGATCTTCTGGTCAGGAGGATGGCAATGGAAGATATAGTCGTCTCCCTCACTTGGGGGACAAGCCCAAATATGCCCTGTTGTATATCTAACAACACAGAGAGGTAATATTGAAAAGTTTATCGTCCATTCCAGAAAGAATGCTACAAGGTGGAGTCAGTACAGAAACCAGTGATTTTTTCCTAAGACAATACTACGTGTACAATCCAGCATCAGGCCAGAACCAGGCCTAACCCACAGCACTTAAAGTGGGTCCACATTGTGAAGTTCTTGTGAGAGGCTAACCCTGGATCCCCAAATCCCACATTTGCATTTGAAGACCAAACAAAAGCTTCAATGCAAAGGAACATGGATGTGGATCCATTCCAACAAGAGAGCTGAACAGAATGCAAAATGTTAAGAGGAAGAACATGCAAGGTGAGGTGGTGAATATTCTCAAGCACATGTTTACCTTGAAGGTAAGGAATCAGACTCATTTGTGTATCTCCAGACCTTAGTTTGTTTTTGGTTCTGAAATCCAGGTATGAAAGGATCACCTGCAGTTTCAGGTTCTGGCCCTAAATGAGTAACAACCTTCCAATCAAACTGTACCTAACAGCTCAACTGAACAAAATAAAACTAATCTGGAAGGAGTATGCCTAGGGTCAAAATACCCATTTCTGCCCAATTGGCAACACTGAGAAAAGGAAGCAAAAAAAGTCACCTATCTCCATGTTTTAACCTACGTCTCACCACAATACCACGGTGGTAATTAGTTCAAAACCTAGTTAGTTTAAGCTAATTGTTTTTAAAGATAACATTTATCAATATGCTTACCCTAATTTCTTGACGTATTCTAAATATCCAATTAGAATTTCATGATAGACTGCAGTCCTCAAGCATTTAGGACGGAAGAAATGAACACTGTCAAGGTATGATATGTAAACTCTCCTGGATCAAGCGGGGAGAAAGGAACCAAGTCAAGTCACATAAGGAGTTCTTGCTGATGTGGCTAAAAACACAATCTCTCTCTTCTGTGCTTTTTTCACCTCATTTACACTGCACATCACACAATCACAGTTAGATAAATGACAAGACTGTGCACCCTTTAGGGGAGTTTCGTGAGCCTATGGCTCTTATTATAGTCTCTATTATAGTCTCAGTACCCTGTAGTGCCTGAAGCACAGTATGTTAGTATTTATGGATCCAGATGTATTCTGGCAGCATTCTTATTCTGGCCTTTATACTATTTTGGAAACAAATTCTAAACCATATCCTAACTTTATTCGTGTGACATTCTTTCACATACTTCTCAGGCAGGGTACTTACACAATCTAGATTTAAGCCCATTTTCTGAAAAATAGTCTGCTTCCCACTTCCAATTTCAGGCTGCTGTTCATATCCCCTTCCTTATTACTATGACTGCAGAATAGCAGTATTGAGGAGTGAGAATTTGCATTTCCATTTCCAAACCAAGCATATCAAATAGTTTCTTGCCCATGATGCTTTTTGCCTATTAAACTTCAAACTCCCACTCAAATTGGAAGATAGCTGTGTTAAGTCCTACCTCTGGTTGGGTGGAGGGCAGTCAGAGCCATACTCTTGAACATGCATGCCAAAGAAGCACAAGTCAACACCGTCTATCTCTTCAAAGGCAAAGAGGGCTTTGGTTCGGTATGGAAAGGATTCTGCCATCTCTCCACTATCTACAAACCTACACAATTCAGATTGGAGAGAAAAACCACAACATCTCATTCAGATCAGAATTATCAGCAGTAGCTGTATTAAGCACAAGAGAAGAAAAGGGAAAATTACTGGATACCTTGCTTTCATGCCTGGTTTCACTTCCACAGTTTTGTCAGAAGCATGAACTACCCGAACAGTGACCTCTCCTGACTCAGGGTGATTCTGTCGCCTAAGAAAGTCATTCACACGATTCTCCAGAAAGGTACCAAGCCTGGTGGATGGCAACCCTAGAAATGAAGAAGTGAAAAGTTCGGCAATAACCAAGGTGCAAATTTATTATTGTTAAAAGTCTGACACTTCAATATCAAATATAATTTCTGCTTTTTCCGTACAAACAGGATAACTTGATTTTGTTAAAGCAATGTGGTCAATACTTGAAAACAATCTTTTGAAAAAAAATATGGAATACTTCATGAATTTGTGTGCCATCCTTGCATAGGGGCTATGCAAATCTCTGTATCATTCCAATTTCAGTCTATGTGCAGTTGAAGCAGACGTGATAGTCAATTTAAAGTGTCTTCCACCCAGCTTTTTATTTATTAGAAAGAAAGCATGAGCGGGGGGTGGGGAGAGGGAGAAGCAGACTCCCCACTGAGCAGGAAGCCCTATGCAGGATTTGATCCTGGGACCCTGGGATCATGACCTGAGCCAAAGGCAGCTGCTTAACCAACTGAGCCACCCAGGCACCCCCCTCCACCCAACTTTTTATTTGGAAAATTTTCCAATTTCAGAAGTTAAAAAATAGAACATCCACATGCACTTTGCCTCAACTACAGTAATATTTAAAAAAATGACAATGGGTGCTCGCTTCAGCAGCACATACACTAAAAAAATGACAATGGTTGGGTATTATGAGAAACCTTACAAGAAAAAAAGCAATCTGTAGGTCAATAAAAAACTGCAAAGGCATCCACAAAATTAAACCAAATACCAAATAATGTGATAATCTCAACTGTATGGTACAATCTTTGACTACAATTCCCCCCAACCCCCAAGCGAGATAGGTCTGAAAGAAGCCTTGCTAATGGTATGGACCAAACTGAGATAATCACACATGGGACGGCAATTCTGGGTAGTATTTCTACATGTGGCCCCCAAAATGAAGAATTATAGGGAAAAAAAAAACATATCTTGCACATTTCAAATCCTGATCCTTTAAGTAATCTCTACACCCAACATGGGGCTTGAACTCACAACCCAGAGATCAAGAGTCACAGGCTCTTCAGACTGAACCAGCCACCTAGCCCCTTGGATGGGTTTATTTTAACTATGCTTCACTGAAGTATGGCCAGGATTTACTTGTGAGAATAAAACTTACTTTTAGCAGAGAACTTATTTTCTTTCCTGGTTCGTGCAGATTTCTTTAAGCAGCCATCACAGACAAATCTAAAATGTAAACCAAGACTTTGCTTACACAGCTTAGATAAACATTTTAAAGTTAACAATATTCTAGTAACACAATCTACCATATATATGTACCAAGTTAAAATTCAAAAGACAACCTGGGAGAAATATTTCTAAATATATAACGACTTAAAATAAGCAATATACAAAAAGCGTTTGGAAATCATTAAAGGGAAAAAAAAAAAAAAAAGAAAAAGAAAAAAAGCCTAACTGAAAAACAGTCAAAAAACCATGAGGAAATGTGAAGGGCATATAAACTGGTTGACATGTGAAAAGATGATGGACTACAGATTAAAACAGGAATTTCAGTTTTTGGCCAAAGTCTATATTCCTAGTGGTAGGAATATAAATCAGTATGCTTTGAGCAGTACCAATAGATTTAAAAGGTACATTCTCTTTGTCCCAATTACATAGGATGTGTGTTTGTAAGTAGAATTTCTTACAAAAACTTGAGACCACATTAAGTATCAAGTGACTGATTTCAAGTTGCAAGAATCACTGCAAGTCTTTTAACTGTTCTTCTTACCCAACTCTTTAATTAAGGAGAGCACTAAAAAGGCGTATCTAAAGATCAGCCATATATACATCAAATGAGTGTGATTTTTCCCTGCATGTTAGTTTCTAGAAATGTGTTAATTAGCTACCTCTTTCCCGTGACCCCCAAACCAGTATCAACAATCAAAGTAAAGAGCAGAGGACAGTGCAGAGATCCTATCTTTTTTCTTTTAAGTTTGTATTTATTTATTCGTTTAAGCAATCTCTACCCGCAAGGTGGGGCTTGAACTCATGACCCTGAGATCAAGAGTCACATGCTCTTCCAACTGATCAGCCAGGCATCCTGAGATCCCATCTTAATGAATCACTTCATTCACAGACACCCCCAACCTCGGAACAGAACTGGGATCAACTCCATTCTTGGAGAGTGAAAGGAGACCCATAGTAGTAGACAAGTGTCACAATGGACAAAAATCCACTTACTGTTGTCAAAGTCTTTGATGATGTGCAACTTATGTAAATATGTGGAGAATATTCAGAAAAAGAACACAGGGCCCAAGAACAGCTTGCTTACTGAAGTCTGTTTGTAGTCATTTCTATGAAACTCTTTCACTGGACAATAGACATGTAACTTACTGTCCAACCCCTCAAAACATCAAATCCTAACCCATTTCACCATTTAGTAAACCATTCACAGCATGACATTTTCTCAGAGGTAAGAACAGAGCTGCCCCATGGACACCCTCCGTATCTTCTAATTTTCCTACTGTGGCCAGTATAAGTAGCACTCAAAATCTGGCAAATTTAATTCCTTCTAACAACTCCTTGCTAGTTTCCAGGTGCTAGAGATTTCTTATCTCTACTGATAAACCTTTCAAAAAATATATATATTTTTAAAGATTTTATGTATTTATTTGACAGACACAGCATGAGAGGGAACTCAAGCAGGGGGAGTGGGAGAGGGAGAGGAAGAAGCAGGCTTCCTGCTGAGCAGGGAGCCTGATGGGGGGCTCAATTCCAGGACCCTAGGATCCTGACCTGAGCCGAAGGCAGATGTCTGACTGAGCCACCCAGGCGCCCCCCAAAATATTTACTTTTGATGTGTAATGATTACAAAAGAATTTTATTTATTTATTTTTAAAAGATTTTATTTATTTATTTGACAGAGAGACAGCAAGAGAGGGAACACAAGCAGGGGGAGTGGGAGAGGGAGAGAAGCAGGCTTCCCGCTGAGCAGGGAGCCCGATGTGGGGCTCGATCCCAGGACCCTGGGATCATGACCTGAGCCCAAGGCAGATGCTTGACTACTGAGGCACCCAGGCGCCCCGACAAAATAATTTTAAAAACCAGCAGAATAAAATATTTGTATATGGATTAAAACAAGGCATGCAAATTAATAGAAAGACCTGTATTTTTGGATTCTAGCTTAATGTTTTAAAAGTGAATTTTAGAATTTTTAAAAAAGATTTTATTTGACACAGAGAGAGAGAGAGAGAAAGAATGTGAGCACATACAAGCAGGGGGAGTGGCAGAGGGAGGAGGAGCAGACCCCCAATAAGAAGGGAGTCTGACATGGGGCTCAATCCCAGGACCCCAGGATCATGACCTGAGCCGAAGACAGATGCTTAACAGACTGAGCCACCCAGGTGCCCCTAAAAGTGAATTTTAGTTATCTCTCTCAATCCAAAACTAATTTTAGAGACAGTAACTTTGAAAATATGATACAATCATTGCAAAGACAAAAACTTGCTATAATTCACAAAGAAAAAGTCTAAAAAGAATAGTAATGTCTCACCCAGATGGCCAGATGATTTCATGATGAAGGACACAGATCTGATGCATCTTTCTTCCACACTCTGTACATTCAACAAACCTGGAATGAAAAGCCAGAAGTCAAGATTAGAACCAAAACTTTAACCAAATCAAAACTTTCCAACATTTCCCCTGATTCCGGACAATTTAAGACAGCCAAGATCACATCCAAAGAATTAAATTGTTTTTAAAAAGCTCTTCAGTATTATAGGCAGAGGAAAATTCAAAAGCAATTAAGTCACTGAATGTTACAATTTTATTTTTATTTGAGAGCGCAGGACACAGAACTTAAGCAGACTCCCTGCTGAGTGTGGAGCCCGATCACATGACCCCAAGATGATGACCTGAGCTGAAACCAAGAGTCAGACGCTTAACCAACTGCATCGCCCAGGCACATCAAAAATTTTATTTTTAAAAGATTTTAAGTAATTTCTACACCTAACATGGGGCTCAAACTTACAACCCTGAGATCAAGAGTCGCATGCTCTACCTACTGAGACAGCCAGGTGCCCCTGGATGTGACAATTTTAAATGTGACTGGGGGTAGGCAGTAAAAAGTGAAAGATCACTTCCAAAGAAGTCTGATGCCATCTGGATGCCTGGGTGGCTCAGTTAAGTGTCTGCCTTTGGCTCAGGTCATGATCCCAGGTCCTGGGATCAAGTCCCGCATCGGGCTCCTTGCTCATTGGGGAGGCTGCTTCTCCCTCAGCCTGCCACTCCCCTTGCTTGTGCGCTCTCTCTCTCTGACGAGTAAATAAAATCTATAACGAAGTCTGATGCCATCCTACCCATTCTAGGAGTGCCCAGAGTACTAGCACGGTTCAGTACTCTCTGAGTGGCCTCACTACAAAGTAGGGGAGTATGAAGATGTTTGAAAATGCACAGGACAGGGTGCCTGGGTGGCTCAGATGGTTAAGCATCTGCCTTCGGCTCAGGCCGTGATCCCAGGGCCTTTGGATTGAGCCCCATGTCCGGCTCCTGGCTCAGCGGGGAGCCTGCTTCTCCCTCTGCTTCTCCCCCTGCTCATGCTCTCTATCTCTGTGTCTCGAATGAATAAATAAAATCTTTAAAAAAAAAAAAAAGAAAATGCACAGGACAGGGATGCCTGGGTGGCTCAGTCGGTTAAGCGTCTGCCTTTGGCTCAGGTCATGATCCCAGGGTCCTGGGATCAAGTCCCGCATCGGGCTCCCTGCTCAGCAAGGAGTCTGCTTCTCCCTCTGCCTGCCACTCCCCCTGCTTGTGCTTTCTTGCTAATAAATAAAATCTTAAAAAGAAAAAAAAAAAAAAAAAGAAAGAAAGAAAATGCACAGGACAACAGGAACGGAACACATGACACTCAGCAGAAGTAGGCCGGAGCTTCACTTGGGCCCAAACTATTCGGGGGATTTAGTGAAACGTAAATGAATATTAACTGTAATGCAGACTTCCAAATTTCTACCATGCATGTTGCACATATGTTGTGTAGATTGATCCTCAGATCGCACTGGCTATGCAAACAAAGAGAATGAAAGGAAGAGGGAACATCAAAGTATATGGACTATTCAAGCGCAACTACTTACAGTTCAGGATCCAGTGTGTCATTTTTTCTCTTGGAAAATTGTTCTTTATTTATTGTACTAAGGAGAAAAGAGGGACACAATGAGAAAATGCATATGGAAAGATGAGCAATCTGACTACTATTCTAACCAAAGGAACAAATCTTGTAAAAGTGGATTATTTAAATCTTCTAAGAAGATACTGAAGATACATTAAACAGGTACATTCTAGGCTCCCAAAAAATGTATATTTACATAAAGGAATGCCTACATTTTTGGAAAGGACTTTATAATAAATCTATTTCCTCTTAGAGGAAATGGAGAACCCAGGAACTTATAAAATCTTGTCTACTACTCTTAGTACTAGCTTTTTATACCTTTTTTCTTTTTTAAAGATTTTATTTTTAAGTAATCTCTACACCCAACGTGGGGCTTGAACTCACCACCCCGAGGGTCAAGTCTCTTGACTGAGAGAGCCAGGTGCCCCCAGTATTTACACCTTTTAATATTTTAATGTTAGTGAGCTATGAAAAATGGATATATGTAAGGAGCTAAACCCCTATTTAAAATTAATATTCATTTCTCAGGGCAGTCTAGTCAAACAACATTTTATATTATTAAAAAAAATCTCAATATTAAAAATACATATTTCACGTTACTTATCGTTACCCAGAAAAGTAATTTTAAAGGGTAAAAATTCTTTATAATATTCACTTTAAAACTTTCACATGGCCTATCCCCAAATCTAGCACACCACATTGCTCACAGCCTTACAGAAGCTCACGTCTTAACCTTCTCTACCTAGAATAAACTTGAGGAGGCCCAACTTTGACTACTGTGATTCCTCCTCACAAAAATGAGGACATCTCCACATTTAAACTCTTTCCTACTCGGTACAGCCTAGAGATTATTCTCTAAATGGCCAAAGTCCTTGCTTCTCAAAGACTGTTCTGAAGACCAGAGGCATAGAAGGACCGGGAGCTTATCAGTAATGCAGACTATCAGGCCCACTATAGACCTATAGAATTGGAAAGAGGTTTCTATGCCCTTTAGTCTAAGAGATTCACTGTCCTATGGTTTAGATGTTATGGGAAGCCACTCAGCCGTACCAATGGTAAGGCTACCTTCCTTTCCTGCCATAGAAGGAACCTAGTTAGAGCTAGTCAGCCTGATTTATTTAGCCAAGGGTCAGAAAATCTCCTTAAGGTTCAAGGGGACCCAGCATCTACTCCCCAGACTAGCACCCAACTCTATTATACTGTAGTTCAATGGTGACTGAAGGAAAAATTAACCAGTTTTTCCTCAGAAGCCCTATTTTTTTACTAGTAGTGTAACAATTCCACACTTTTTGGAATGTTCTGAACTGCTTCTGTTTATTATAGGTTAAACCAGGAAAGAAGGAACTGAAGAATATTAAAAGCACACCAAATAGTTCTTTCTTCCTAAAACAGTACACACTTGAAACACAGTGTCTAACTACATCTTAGCAATCAGGAGAGCTATTAGCCGATTTAGGCTATGTTTGAAAATTTGTCCTGGCATTCACCACACACGGTAACAGCTTGAGAGACTGCAAAAGCCCAACCAAGTCTCCTTCTTCTAGGCCACTCTAATAAGTGCCTAAACCCGTAATGTGAAATGAATGATTCTCAATGATTATAGTGATTTAGGATTGATAACCTACACGAGAAGCTGTAAGGAAGTTATTTGTTCAATTCCCCTTCAACTTAAAAGTTAATACCGAAGTCCCCTTGCATTACAACCTGTCAATTTTTAGGAGAGAAGCTGTTTCCTTATAGAAGTAGTATCTAAAATGAACATCCAGTCCAGTGTTGATATACTTCCCAGATCAGTGCTGACAAAACTTTCTGCTGTGACAGAAATGTTCCCTGCCAACATGGCAGCCACTACCCAAAGATGTCTACTGAGCGTTTGAAATGTGAATTTTTAACTTTATTTCCTTTAATTAATTTGTAAATAGCCAACTGTGGCTAATGGCTACTATACTGGCCGTGTAACCCAAGACCACCTAGCAGCTTAAGGATAACCACTTGACAACAAACCAAGACAGCACTTTCCAAAATAATGCAGTTACTTACGTTTGAGGCTGGGAAGGGTCATCCCCCAAAGAAACGCTCTCCCCTTGGATTTCATTGAAACACTTCTCACAGAAATGATACCTGTCGGCAAGAAGGCCATACTGGGGTGAACTGTTCCGTTCACACAACACAGCCCAAGCCAAGCAACGAAGCCACCAATCACAGCAGGCCAAGGAGGGGGACGGGAGCAGAGAGCAGGTCATCAACGGCGACAAGGACATTCAATGATGCAGATTTATGGGCCCCACAGTTTGGGTTTTTTTTTGGTTTGTTTTTTGTTTTTTTGTTTTTTGTTTTTTGCAATCAAAGCCAAGTGCAGACAACGACAAGCATGAGGGAGAAAAAAAAACACAAAACAAACGAAGAAATGAGGGATTGCAGGACAACAAAAAACATAAAAGCAAGACAAGACAACACAAAGCAGAAAGCCAAGGCAAAGCACAGATTAGCATTAAATATCTCAAATGGGATCACAAGTAGCAAATGATTTCAGCAAATAAAACAAAAAAGTTTCACTTACACAGACCTACA
This sequence comes from Halichoerus grypus, assembly GCF_964656455.1. Taxonomy (NCBI): domain Eukaryota; kingdom Metazoa; phylum Chordata; class Mammalia; order Carnivora; family Phocidae; genus Halichoerus; species Halichoerus grypus. The sequence goes on along the minus strand of NC_135717.1, from coordinate 171,434,545 downwards.
TTCTTTCATTTTAGTAATTAATGCTACTTGATGCAAATAATCAAAAGGAGGAAGGATAAATATACTGGAGAGAGAAGAATTGCTACTCTATTACTGAAACATAGCAATCAACACACTTCTCCCCATTTCCACAACAAAATAAGTAACAAATAAAAATCCACTATGGATACAGAACCAGGAAGCAATCACCTAAAAACAACCCTGAATTGAAAAAAAACCCACAAAATTTCTTTTTGATCCCAAGGAAGCCACATCAGTTAAAATTTTTGTGTTTTTGTTTTCAATGAAAAAATCTGCACAAGTGCTTAAATACTGATTGTAGCCATCAACTGACATAGCTGAAAAGGCAAAAAGAAAGGCAGTGGTGCGAGCAGGCACATGATTACATGTTCCTTAGGTACAAAGATTATAAACACTGCACACCGATGTTAAAAATCCAAAAAACGGTATGTCAAGACTGCAGCATGAGCAAAGTTTCATGCAAGTTGTTTGTTTTTTTTTTTTTAAACGTAAGTGCTTTTAACAACTTGATTCAGTTTTCCTAGGTATTAACAGTGAAAAACTGTGGATTCTAATGATTACAACAAAGCATTAGGAGAGTGCACCTAACTTTTTGTAAACAAAACAAAAAGTTTAAGTGACTTTTTCAAAGCTAGAAATGCAACTGTAGCACACAAGTTCAGCAAGAACCACCACCATGGGCTTGGTTTTATTAAAGAATATTAACTGCCCAGCCTTGTTATGACTGTCTCAGAGCCCCAAATAAACATCCTACACAAGTTATATTGTAGGCTGATGACTGAAAATAGGAGACAGATCATGCTTAAGATAGATTAATGAATGCCATCTGTGTGATTACAGCCATTGTTTGGCCAGAAGAAAATAAGGCAGAGGTCCCTAATTTATTAGAACTCTACCATCCACTGGTACAGACCTATTTTTTGGAGATGCTCCTTTTTATTTGCTTAACAGAGGCAAAGCAAAAAACTCTGAAATCCTCTGTTTTCATATGCTCTGAGAAGAACAACTTAGTGATAGGCTGCACACAAAAAGGAAACATTTCCCAAAAGATAACAGCTGGCTAACAAATTTCTGGCTAAAAGTTTTCTGGAGAGTTTTTGGGAAGGAGATAGACTGCAGCAATTTCAGGGACAAGAAAAGACTAATTCGTTTAAAAATTTTCTCAGTTTGCCTCAGGCTGCGTGGTAAGCTGTGAAAAGAAAGGGCAATGAGAAGTGGGGGCTGGGATGGAGTCCCATCTATGCCACCAACTCACAAAAAGTTGTTTAACCTCTCAAGGACTTGGGCTCCTGCCTTATAAAAATAAGGGGCCAGACAACTGACACAAGGCTACTTTCTGCTAGAAAACTGTACTGATTCTTCAAACAAAGGCAGAATGCTAAGACCAGAACTTGTGCTGTACAGTTGTTTTCAAGCAAGGTACACATGAACCATGAATGTATGTGTGCTGGTCCATCCGCATGCAGTCCCTGGACACACGGATACGTGGACCATGGTCCACACACAGTCGAGCTTACCTGTTCTGGTAACTGTAGTAAGTGGCATCACGAGGGATTGTGCATAACTGTTTGCCATAGCAACAGAGTGTCTGTGGAGAGAACTCCAACTGCAATAGAAACCATTTGTTAAATAGTACACAGGCCTGAAAGACAAGCTAGAATATTCATAATGGCAGATCAGAAATGAAAGTCATTGAATTCTTAAGTTCTCATTTATATAATGGGCTAATTCAGTTTCCAAGAGCACACACGGAACTAAAACCATTCTAGTATACTGTAGCAGTCCCACTTATCCACAGGCAAAGACCACACTAGTGGATGCCTAAGATCGTGGATAGTACCAAACCCTATATGTAATATGTTCTTTCCTATACATACATACCTATAATAAAGTTAGCTTATAAATTAAGCACAGTTAAGAGATTAATAACGAATAATAAAATAGAACAACAATAACAACATACTATAAACAAAGTTATGTGATTGTGGTCTCTCTCAAATATCTTACTGTACTGTACCCACCCTCTTGTGATGCTATGATGCCTAGGTGATGAGATGAAGTGAAGTCAGTGATGTAGGTATTCCAGTGTAGCACAACAAAGGCTACTACTGACCTCTTGCTAGTATGTCAGAAGGTGGAGCATCTGTTTCTGGACCGTGGTTGGCGGAAACCAGGGGAAGGAAACCCACAGATAAGGAGGGACTACAGTACTGTATTAGCTCACCACTCTGAGGTAAGCTTAGCAGTCATGTCCTTCAACCACTCAGCAAAAAACTCAACAGGATAAGATGAGCTCCATGTGAATTGGTATGCACGGGAAAACCAGCACATGCCAGGCACTGTGCACCCACAGGTGAAAAAGATCCAAAGTCCTACTCCAGTAAGTTTACAATCTGATGATGCAGGGCTCTAATTAGTCAAGTTTTTAGTAATTCTTGTCCGTGCAAAAATTTCTTACCTTTCTGCCACAACAATATCCAAGGCTTTGCATTACTGGGTCAATTTCTTGTTCAAAGACTTCAGACAGCTTGGAGCAGTATTTGTATACCCGAGATGTTTTCCGATTATACAACCAGGCATTGTTGAACATAAGCCAAATGTCATCCACGTACTGCCAGGGCTCCTGATACTGTCCAGTGTCTAACTTCCTCTTGATGGTAGAAAGGTCCATGGGGCTCTTCACAATATCAAAGTAATCCTAGAAAGGTAAGTGACACCGAGAAACATTACCTCAAAGTCTCAGTATGTTTTAAGGTAGATGGTGTGTCCTATTATCATCATGAGAGTTTTCCAGAAAAGTTGAGTCTTTGACCTGTTATGTCCAAGAAATTGACTGATGGCCATCACTTTTTTTAAAAGATCTATTCAATTTAGAGAGAGACAGCACATGAGCGAGTGTGTCAACTGGGGGGAGGGGAAGAGGGAGAGAGAATCCTCAAGCAGATTCCCCGCTGAGCATGGAGCCTGACACACAGGGCTGGATTCCAGGACCCTGGGATCATGACCTGAGCTGAAATCAAGAGTCGGCTACTCAACCGACTGAGCCAGTCAGCCATCCCCATCACTTCTTTAAATTACTAGTCTACAGAGGTATGAAGCAGCTCAGACAGCAGAAATAAGAGAGCTACTATGTAGACTTTCCACAGTAGGCTGGAAAGTAGGCTGATGATCTACTGAAACAACTCCAGATACTCTACCATAGTATATGTGCCATCCATTTAATGACCAGTAAGTCAAACAACCTTAACATTTTAGTACTAAAAAGGGCCTGATGAGAAAACTAAGCCCAGTGAATATCAGTGATCTAAGACCACAGAAAAATATAGGAAAAAAGAAGTTCCTAATGGAGTTTGCCTCTGTAAGCACTCCACTGCCTTATCCAATACCACTTAGAAGCTTCAAGTGAAGCCTGCCAGCAGCCTGGCGTAGAAAGGCAACTTTAGAAGCAGATGAAGCTAATTTAGTCCATCTTTTCTACAAAATAAATAAACGTATGACCCAGTAATCAAAATCCTAAACGTATGACCCAGTAATCAAACTCCTTGGTATATCCCCCCAAAAACAAAAACATACACCCACACAAAATTTTGTACATGAATGAACATTCACAGCAGCACTACCCTCAATAGCCAAAAAGTGTAAACAACTCAAAATGTCTATCAACTCACGAATGGGTAAACAAAATGTGATATAGCCATACAGAGAGATATTGCTGGGACACAAAAAGGAACAAAGTATAAGTTCATGCTATAATATGGATGAACCTTGAATGAAGTCAGTCATAAAAAACAACACATACTATTTAATTCCATTTAATGAAATGTCCAGAACAAACAAATCCATAGACTAGTGGTTGGATGGGGGAAGGAAATGGGAGTGACTGCTTATGGACATGGGGTTTCTTCTTGGGGGTGGTGAAAATGATCCAAAATTGACTAGTGACAGTTGCACAATCCTATTAATACACAGAAATAATTGAATTGTACAGTTTAAATGGGTGTCTTGTATAATGTGTGAATTATATCTGAATAAAGCTGTTAACATATTAAAAAAAAATCGAAAGTACCACCACATACTTACAGGGATTCCAAGAAGTTGAGGGTCCACAGGCTGACGAAAGGGAAGGGATTCTGGATCCTGCCGGTAAAGTGCCTCCAAAGTAGGCATCAGTGCCTGTCGTAACTCTTCTGGTTTGAAAACTTAAGAGCACATTTAAAATTAGTTATCAATGAAGCAAAAGAAGAAAAAAACGCTTGAGTTGAAGCTATGAAAATATCATACAAACCACAAAACACAAATCTGCCTACATTATCTCCATGAAGGTATCACTTAGGACACACTTCCTACTTCTAATTCCTGGTCTGCATCAGGTAGCACCTTTAAAACACCATGTCTAGTCAGCTTTAAACACCCTTCATGGCTCAGCTAATTTTTCAGTCAGAAATTCAGTTAAGATAGTCTTGACCAAGTAGAAACAGAATCCTAAGCATTCCAAAAATTTATGAACAGACTTGTCAAAAAAACATTCCAAGAGATAATTTTTATCTTCAGGAGGGGATATTTGTTAGTACTTTAGATATTTTTCACTTCATGGTGGGGGCGACCATGAAAAAAATGAACAAACAGAAGGGAGAGGATACTTTGTTTTTCATATCTGCTTGTACTCAAAAGAAACAAAATTTGAACAAACTTGTGAAATTAGATGTTTTAAAGACAGATTCCTAACAGGAAGATTGGGTTTTTTGCAGCCTCTATTAAAATAACATCTCAGTTATATAAACCTTATTTAAGTAATTGTTTTAACCCCAACATGTTAAACTGCATTATATTAACGGAACACCTTTATATATACCATCTTTAGGAGCCAGCAGACTCCTCCCTTGAGAAAAGTCCTACCTCTGCCATAGAAGGGATCACTAAGAGCCATGAGAAGTTCTAGTCCTAAAGTAGTTAGTAAATCAATTTTTGTGAGAATTAACTAAAGAGAGTAACACTCTATATTAAGCAGAGCTGCTTGCTCGGCTTGACTCATTAATATTTAAGAGTTGGTTGGGAGCAGAGACTCTGAATCAGCCTGCCTGGGTTCACTTACCAGCTGAGTAAGCTGGGGCAAGCTACTTAACCTTGCTGAGCCTCAGGTTTTCCCTGCCTGTAAAACAGGGATCAGTAACTCAGAGTTGTTGTAAAGTTTTTAGACGAGACAATGCAGGTGGCACAATGCCTGGTGCCCAGGAGGTTAACAATAAACAGTACTATTTTCACTGCTATTATTTCCTGCATTTCAGTCAAGGATATCTAACAATTTTTCTCCTCTGAAAAAAAAATTTTGAAAAGTTATTAAACACCCAACCCTGAAGAAATGATGGGTGTGACTGACCCAATGACTGCAGGAAGGAAATGCACCTATAGAAAAGAAAAAGTCTTCCCCAGGAGCGCCTGGGTGGCTCAGTCGTTAAGCGTCTGCCTTCGGCTCAGGTCATGATCCCAGGATTCTGGGATCAAGTCCCACATCGGGCTCCCTGCTCGGCAGGAAGCCTGCTTCTCCCCCTCCCACTCCCCCTGCTTGTGTTCCCTCTCTCTGTCTGTCAAAATAAATAAATAAAATCTTTAAAAAAAAAAAAAAGTCTTCCCCAACATTAGTAATAACCCAGATACCAGGCCAAAAGGGCTCTAAGCTTAATGAAATCACACTAAAATCAATTTCAGAAACCCAAGAAGCTTGATCCCATTCTACTCAAAGTCTCCGGTTTTTTTCCCTGCCTCTAGAAACAGAGAGCCTAAGAGACCTACTCTTCTTCTTTGACTGTCCCGGGGCTGGAGATGACTGGGTAGCTGAAGTACTTGGCTGGTCTTCCTCCTCTTTTGTTTCAGTTTTTAATTCAGTGCCTCTCTCTTCTGTTTCTGTAGGTTCCATTTTACAGTCTTCTGCTTTAGTCTGAAAGACAAGGTAAATATTTTTAGTATTCCAAAGACTCGCCACCAGGAAGCAACAAGATCATTATCTTATTTACCCTGTCCTGGAGACCTATCCAAAGACCATTTCCTCATGCGGAAATCAGTGAAATGAGACCTAATTATCAGAATGCTAAGTTGGGTTCCGAGACTGAGGCCCTAACCAACGGCAGTCCTGGCCCTGCTCTCACCTCTGGAATATCCTCTGGCTGAGTATCGGCTGGTTCTGGTGGATCCACTTCCATCTTTGCCTCCATTTTCACTTCCTGTGAAGGCTGCTTCTCAGGAATGGTCTGAGAATTCACTTCTGTGCTACTAGTGGATGGTGGGTTTGATACCTGCCCTTCAATGCTTACAGCTGGTTGGGAAAGCTGGGCAGAAAGAGAGGAAAACACACAAAAGTTTGCCAATTATACAACCACAGTTTAAGCTCCACAACAAGATGGCATGATTAACCACCTATCTCCAGACTCCTTATTCATTATATTCATTTATGATGCTTTCAGGTACTCGGCCTATTTCACTCCCTTGAAGTAAACCCTGCTTCAGAACAGAAGACTGAGGACTTGCAAACACTGGCTGGCTGGCCGGCTATACATGAGAGACACTCAACAGTTCCTGCGCTAGCCGTCATTCTGTAGCAGTGTGAGGGCTGGGGTCTCAGAGATGACTTCCTCAGAGGAGCTCACGTTTACAGAGAAATCGAAAGAAATGAAGGACTGACTAGTTAGTTTGTTTTGTTTTTAACTTTCCAGTAGGAAAGGCTGCAAGTGTACAGAAAAAGTAGACAGCAAATAATGAACTCCCATACTGAGTGGCTGTTTTGAATCACCACATTCTAATGGGATAATGAGCAATCTCTCATTTTCCTAGGTCTTCCAATAAGGAACCTCATGAGTAGTTAGTATTTTCAGGAACTACCCTAATCAAAAGTTTCCTTTCTGAATTCTGCTGTTCCTTGCCTATCAGAGGGTGGGATGAACCAGTTGCTGACTTAAGTGTTTCATGAAGTAGCTATGATTCATGGGACTTCTCCGTTCACCAACATGACAGAGAACTAAAATATAAGTATCAGTGAGCAAGCAGAAAGTTCTGAGCCTTGACACAGAGAATTCTATCAGTAAGGATGCACTATTAGATGTGAACTTGGATTTCTGTTATGTACATAATGAGCCTCTCACAAGGAAGCTACAGACTGTTCCAGGCCCATACTTATCTTAGGTCATGATTTTCTAACCTTGGCTAGGACCACAAAAATTCATAAATCTATGGTTTTGTTCATTCACTCTCAAATACTACAGTTCAGACTGTTTGAAAAAGATTTTTTTAAATAAACAGAAAACTTGTTTAGTACACTAAACATACTACAGACTCTTTCCTCTTGTCACCCTGGTTATATGCCTTCAAGTCTCAGAACACAACACAAAACATACCATGGTCAACGTCAGACCTAAACAAAGTCTTTGAGCTCCCTCTATGCTAGGTACTATCCTGGGAAGAAAGAACAGGAAGAAAAGAAAGTCCTAATTCTAGTTTAACAGGGGAAACAACACAATAGAGAACAGAACCGGCATATAAATAATCTTAACACTACAGTACAATTTGAGAGGGTCTGCTGAAACCCAGATCTCTGCTTACTGGAGTCGAAGGCTGTGGGGGCAGCAGCGGCGCCGTCGGGGTGGGGGCAGATGCCGCGGCGCTCTGCTGTGAAAGAGGCTGCTGCTGCGGCTGCTCAGCTGAAGGAGCAGCAGGAAGCGAAGGCTGAACTGGAGGAGGAAGCTGCGTCGGCGGTGGTGTAGGTGTCTGCCTCGGAGGTGGATGGAGGGCCTGGGTCGGTGGCCCAGGTGGCATGGCTGGAGGTGTAGGAACAGGGGCTGGAATTGTTGCTGGTGGCTGCTGAGCCCCTATGCTTGGGGGAGTGTGGTGAGGCGTAGGGGTGCGACTAGGTACTGGAGAGGGTGAATTCTGATGCAGAGCTGACTGAGGGAGAGGGGGACAGTGAATGTGGCTCCCTTGAGACCCCGGAGGCATTATAGGAGAGTTCACAGGGCAGGAAGAACTGGACATTTGTGCCTGTTAAATGAGAAACATAAGATGACAATTGAGAACACAATAAAAGAAATATTTACACAGGCAGACTATATGCAATATGCTTCCATTTAAAAATGTGTCAAAAATCCTGTTACTGGGGGCATACCTTCAGATAATCCAATGTACTTAATTAAGGAAACTTCAAAAAAATTCACCAAAACAAAAACAAAAAAACAACCCACACCAGAATGGCCTCAGCTGCTTCAGGGGCATGGGACAGTTGAGTACACAGTATTTTCTGCCTGGTGATGCTCTTTAGCCACAGTTCTTTCTTCTGCATTATAGTTCTAAGATTCCATTTTTTTTTTTTTTTTAAATTTTAGGCAATAGTTCATTTTATTTTTGTGTTTCTAATTAGTGGCAAATTACACAAGTTCAATACATTTTCCTAAGATTCCATTTTAAGAAGTGTTCGCTACTATAAAAAATGGTTACAACTATCAATTTAATCTCTTTCCTAGTTTGTAACAATTATAATTGCAGCACTGCTACTTCAACTAATCTCTTCATGTTCAGAATACCATATGTCCATAACTGCTCTTATTAAAAACTTAGAAACTAGGGCGCCTCGGTGGCTCAGTCGTTGGGCGTCTGCCTTCGGCTCAGGTCATGATCCCAGGGTCCTGGGATCGAGCCCCACATCGGGCTCCCTGCTCTGCGGGAAGCCTGCTTCTCCCTCTCCCACTCCCCCTGCTTGTGTTTCCTCTCTCGCTGTGTCTCTGTCAAATAAATAAAATCTTTAAAAAAACAAAAACTTAAAACCATCTATTTTCACCCATTATTTGCTGCCACCCTTTCCTGTAAAAACCTAGATCAAGAGAAGTTTAAAGAATCACAAAAACAGGTGGAAAAAACCCATCTGTGAGACCTACTTGGGATACCGGTGCTTGCCCGCCAGACGGAGCCAAAGGCATATTCGTTACATTCATTCCCTGTGTTGAGAACTGAGTCTGGGGAAGGAACTGGCTCTGGTTGGAAGGCTGCTGCATGCGAGGCCCATAGCCCATAGGCTGCATAGGGGGAAAAAAACAAAAACAGAGCACCAATTGCTTCATTATGGTTATTCTACTACAGCTAGAATCACAACTGCTATGGCTCTGCTGAGGGGAAAGTGGGGTAGAAAAGGAAGAAAGTGTGCATGCAAAGATAATGGAGAACAGCCTTACAGCTGACCCAAGCCTACTCTAAAGCAATTACAGGAGGTTACTGACAAACCAATTTTCCTGATATACAAATGCACCTGACAAGGTACAGAGGTAACTGCTCTTTGCATACTGTTTGTTAAGTGACAGTGAATTACACCTTCACGAGGTCTGTGTTCATGTAATGATGTTGTAGTAGCACAAATCGTAAGACTCTGTAATAGGTACAATGAAAATCTTACAAAAGTTGTGGCTGAACTTGGTAGCATTCATGGTCCACAAGTATTTGAGGATTGTTACATTTCTTTTTTTGGGGTGGGGGAGTGTTTATAGTAGCTTTATTCATTAAAGTCAACAACTGGAAACAATCGAAATGTCCATCAATAATAAAGAATAAACACATTGTGGCACACTCACAAAATGGAATACTACTCAGCAAGAACAAATTACTGACATAAACAACAATGTAGATGAACTTTAAAACCATTATACTGAGCCAAAAAGATCAGACACAAGAGTACATCTGAATAATTCCATTTATATGAAGTTGAAAAACAGGTAAGGCTAATCCATGGTGATAGAAATCACGGCATCGGTTGTCTAAAGGAGACAGTGATTGAGTGGAAGGGGACATGAGGGCACTCTCTAGTGGAAATGTGCTTGAGGATTATTAAATTTCATTTCTAAAATTCCCTCAAACAAATATAGGCCTTTAATAGAGGAAGGAATTATGGAAAAACAAAGGCCAAAAACTTCATAATCTAAGAAAGGTATTTATCTTTTAAACATGGCAGTCTGGTGCTCAAGGACTAAAGGCACTAATTCTGAAAGCATAAGGGTTGGGGTTAACATGGAAAGGTGGATTGCCTTAGAATTTGCATAACGAGCAGTGAGTGCTCAGAGTCCCTCTTCTCCCTCCAGTCTCTAGAACCAAGCAACTGCCCCTACATCACTCTTGCAAGAGACAGTTTCCTGTCTGGATAGGTTCTGTGTTTGACGCACATTATAAAAGAGAGGCAACTATCAAAGTTGCAGGATACTAAATATTGAGATTCCAGGGAAAGGTGACTGGCTGCTCTTACCAACTTTCTAGTATGTAGACCATGGGCTGTACTTGGAAATAAATCTTTTTTTTAGTGTTTATTTTATACAGATTATAATCAAGAGAGTTCTTAACTATATTGGATCCTCTAATACATATACTTCAGAAACTTGGTTTTTCCTTTAAAGCTATAAACAGCTTTTATGCCACCATGTAAGTTGAAATTTTGCTTACAGAGCATTCCAATTTACAAATGTACCATAATTTAACCATAACAAATCCCCTACTGTACATTCAGGATATGGCCTGTTTTTAAAAACAGAGTACGTAATATAAGATCCTTAACATGAATTTTCTCCAAATTATATCCTTTTGGTACCTTAGTGATGAATTTTGTAGGATAAATTTCTAAATACAATTTGTTGGTAAAAGAGATAGATGAAAATTAGGGATTATAGCATTTACTGCCTAACTGTGGTATATGGTTTAGTTTTCTCCTACTCCACTTTAAAAAAAAAAAAACTATTTATTCTCATCTCTAAAACACATATATAATCATTTATCAATAAGGGCCAAATACAACAGAATTACAGAAAAAAAATCAATGTTAAAGGTTAATCACTTACAGTTAGCTATTTAAGCAACTGTAAGATTTGTTGTTTACAAAGTAGAAACAAATAAAAAGGATTTTTAAATGTTAGGTAAAGGCCCAAATAATTACCCAAAGACGACACACTTACTGGGTTGAGAGTTCCAGGCTGAGCTAACTGTCCATGGTGCTGAAGAGGAGAGGTTTGCCGGGGTCCAATTGGGGGCTGGGGCATACTCATCTGGCCAAACTGATTCAAACCTGTAAGTACAAAATATTTCGTCTGAATACCTTCACTGGAGAACTAAAGAATGAATTCTGATTCTGTAACATTTTATCAGGACAAATAAAGGAATCTGCTCTCAACTGTGAATGAATTTGTTTTAATCACAGCAGCCACAGAAGGACACTGTTAATTAATTAACATATGTTCTCTGAATAAAATTTTATAATTTGGAATAAAACCCATCTTGACCAGTTGTTTTTATTTTATTTTATTATTTTTTAAAAGATTTCATTTATTGATTTGAGAGCGAGTGAGCACAAGTTGGGGGGGGAGGGGGACAGATGGAGAGGGAGAGGCAGACTCTCGGCCAAGCAGGGAGCCCGACTCGGGGTTCAATCCCAGGATCTGGGATCATGACCTGAGCCTAAGGCAGACACTTAACCGACTGAGCCACCCAGGCGCCCCTGACCAGTTGTCTTTAAATGGATGCTTGATCATTTCGTATCTCTGCCACCTGACCTGCCACCCAACCTATGCTCTAATACCCTTTTCTTCCCTCCCTGGGCTCCAACTCCAAAATGTGTTCTGATTTCTCAAGTAGGTAATTATGATACATACTGCTGGTTGAGGCAGGAATCAAGGTGGCAATAATCTTGTAGTACACCAGAGACTCTGTTTTAAAAAGCCATGGTTGGGGCACCTGGCTTGCATAGTTGATAGAGCATGGGATTCTTGATCTCAGGGTTGTGAGTTTAGTTAGGCCCTATGTTGGGCATTGAGCTTACTTAAAAAAAAAAAAAAAAGCCATGGTTAGATACATGGATTTCTTTTATAACTTACCAGGCTGTGGAGTTATCCGAGGCATCATCTGGTTTGGCACATTGCCACGGATCATAGATGGGTCAGGTAGAGGGCCATCTAGGGTGGAATAGAGAAATGGTTAGAAAATCATTTTTTTTTTTAAAAAAGATTTTATCCATTTATTGTTTAGAGAGCGAGCGAGCAAGCATGCCTGAGCAGGGGGGAGGGGCAGAGGGAGAGGGAAAAGCAGACTCCCCACTGAGCAGGGAGCCCGACACAGGGTTCTGTCGCAGGACCCTGGGATCACGACCTAAGCCGAAGGCAGATGCTCAACCGACTTGAGCCACCCAGATGTCCCTAAAAAACCATCTTTTTTTTTTTTTTTTAAGATTTTATTTTACTTGACAGAGAGAGTGAAAGAGCATAAGCAGAGGAAGGGGGAGAAGCAGGCTCCCCAACGAGGGACTCGATCCCAGGACCGTGGGACCATGACTTGAGCCGAAGGCAGACGCTCAACCTACTGAGCCACCTAGGCGCCCTAGAATACCATCTTTTAGCCAGTGGCCCTTCCATTAAAAAGAGAGAGAGTGGGAAAGAGAGAGGGAGAGAAAAGAAAAAAAAGGAAAAACCCTCACAAAATATCTTTAATAGTATCATGAAAAATTCAGCCTGAATCTCCAAAGAATAAAGCTATGAACTCAGGAACCTGAAGAAAACGTTATTTCTGGTATATAAGAAAAGCCTCCAGGGGCACCGGGGTGGCTCAGTCATTAAGCGTCTGCCTTCGGCTCAGGTCATGATCCCAGGGTCCTGGGATCGAGCCCCGCATCGGGCTTCCTGTTCCTCGGGAAGCTTGCTTCTCCTTCTCCCACTCCCCCTGCTTGTGTTCCCTCTCTATCTGTCTCTCTCTCTCTCTCTGTCAAATAAATAAATAAAATCTTAAGGAAAAAAAAGCCTCCAAATATAGTAGAAACTTTACTTAATCTTTCAGTGTTGACAGGAAAATAATGTAAAATCTTAAATTAAAAAAAAAGAGAGAAAGGCTACTATAGCATTTAATATGCTACTGTTTGACTAAGCTGGATTCTTTGGTTGGTATGCAGAATACCTCCAAGAGACAGCCACAGATTTTGTTCAGTGACCAAATTTGATGTGTACCTCCATGTGTTTTTATGCGCACAAACCATTTCACTGTGACCACTGACCTTAAATAATTCACTTATTATACTGCTCTATATACCAAGGACCTCTTAAATACAAAAGCAGAAATAATTAAAATGACATCAAAATATAAATACAGTTGACACTTGAACAACATTTGAACTCTGCAAGTCCACTTATGCAGGTTTTTTTGGGTAAATATATATTTCTTAGGAGTTTCTTAGTAACGTTTCTTCTCTCTAGCTTATTTTAAGAATACAGTATTTAACACCTATAACATGCAAATATGTGTTAACTGTTTATGCTATTCCTAAAGCTTCTTGTCAACAGTAGGCTACTGATAATTAAATTTTGGGGGGAGTTCAAGTTTTTTGTGGATTTCTAACTGTGTTGAGGTCAGCGCCCCTAACTCCTGAGTTGTTCAAAGGGTCAAAAGTATGTAAGTTCTAATGGTTTCGTGGATTATCTGGACATCCTCTAGCACAGTGCTTTCCAACCTTTTCCATATCATGGTGCAGAGAAAATAATACTTCTCCAGCACTCTGGGAAAAGACAAGATGCTTGTAGTGACCCAACTCTGCCCTGGACACCCCGCCAAACCGAAGTGCTGTGCACGCAATCCTCAGATGTGCTTGTGGCAGACTATGCTCTAAAGAGAAGGCTATCACACTTCAGACAACTCAAAATTCCCTGTCACTTCTGCAAGTGTGCTATACTAACAAAAATGATCACACAACTAAGTGGTTTAGTGCAATTCAAGTAACTAAATCCACCAGGATTTACCATTAATATTGTTCTTAATAAAATTAAAACACAGTCAAATTGAATACTGGATTCTAAACATTTATTCATACTCTTTTATCCACAATTGTGCAAGATTTATAAAATTATGCATATAACCTATGTTCACTATATAAAAATTAGAGACCCTAAGACAGATAAAACCTATATAATCTTCCATATGTGTATTCATTACACTTTATGTAAAAGCAAGATTTTCACCTAATATATAAAGAACGTTTTTCCTGTCAATAATATGGATAGGTGTTGTAAGCTAAATGCCAGCAGGCACCAGGCAGTTAGTATCAACGAGTGGGAAAGACTAGGCATCTGAAGCAACACGGAAGGAACAGGGAGCGACTGGGATGAAGTGGGGAAGGCACAACTCTTCTAACAAGCAGTCACGACTCTAGATGGAGACTGTGGTACCCCTGGAGGAGAGAGGGCCAAATCTGCTAGATCCTTCCCTTCTTAAAGGAAACCAGAAATCCATATTCTAATGCAAAATCTTTTCAAATATATGAGACTAATCAAATGAAAAATCAAAAACCTAATTCTATTGCCCACATCTGGCCCTAATACCTTCATTTACAACTATGATGCACATGCTAGTTTTTTTCTGGCTACATGGTACAAATGTGTCATAAAACCTACTGTTGGCCTATTAGGCAGGTCTTAAATTCTCTTATCATAAGGAATATCTGATGGACACTGAAGGAACATTTTGATAATTTTTAATTATTTACAAATTTTTAAAACATATATACACACAGACACACACAAAACCATTAATTAAAATGCTTATCATTCACATTTAAATAAAATACTCTCAATGCAAAGTACACACATAGACAGGACAATCAAAAACCTTTTAAAACACAACATTAAATATATTCAAGTAAGCCTATCACCCCCACAAGAAACCAATATTAACAGGTTAGTATTTATTTCTTCCAGAACTTTTTTTTTTCTGGGAATTTGCCATATTAAATATTATACAGATAATACACATACTTGTCAACTTTCTCTTAATGTTTTTATGTTTGCAAAAAATTGAGGAGTCAGCTCCTTATTCAAACTCATTAAAAATTAGGTTCATTTTTGGACTACACATATATGTTGTTTATATCCACTTATTATAAACACCTTTCTAGTCTAATACAAATACCTACCACAGCCACCCTCTGATTATATAATGCATGCCCTTTGGGGTGGGGGGGCTTTATAGAAATACAAAAATGAGAAAGTTCAAGTCTTCCATAATCCTTCCTTGTGCCCATAATCATTTTCTCATGCAAATATAAAAATGAGGTAGAAATAAATTCATACTGAACTTGACAGATTATATTAAATGAGTATAAAAACTGTGTTTTCCAAATTTCCCATTGCGTTTGTCTATCTTTTTAAAAACTGAGATATAACCGACATGACAATGTATTAGTTTCAGGTGTACATGATTCAATATTTGTGTATATTACAAAAGGACCACCACAGTAAGTCTACCCCACACCCACTACCATACAGAGCAACAAGGGTTTTTTTGTGATGAGAACTTTTAAGATCTACCCTTCCGGCAAGTTTCAAATGTCTAATACAGTATTATTAACTATAGTCATCGTGCGGTATGTTACACATCCTCAGGACTTATAAGTGGAGGTTTGTACCTTTTGATCTTCCCCCATTTCACCCACCCCATCCATACTGCTGTCCCCACCCTGCCTCTTGCAACCACCAAACTGTTCTCTGTATCTATGAGCTCATTTTTTAAAAATAAAGATGCCAATCTAAGGGAGATCATATGGTAGGTCTTTCTGACTTATTTCACTTAGCAGAGTGCCCTCAAGGCCCATTCATGTCGCAAATGACAAGACTTCCTTTTTTTATGACTAAGTAGTATTTGTGGGTGCGTGTGTGTGCACGCACACACACATTTTCTTGACCCATTGATGGACATATCTTGTCTATTGTAAATAATGCTGCAATGAACATGAGGGTGCATGTATGTTTATCTTAACTAGTTTCTTCCTTATGGTACACTTCGGGCTTTTTACCTAGTCAAATCTTCATGGTTTGGTTTTATTTTCTGGATATTTCCTCATGTACTTTTATGTTAAGACAGTGATGAGCTAGGTTTGGTTGGGCAATTCAGCTTTTTCTTTCAAGAAAACTTTCTTTTATTTTTAATTACAATTGTATTTAACATATCTAATGGTTTAGAGCAGACTGTGAAGACAAAATGCCTGGGTTTGATTCTTGGTTCTGCCACTAACATTGTGACCATGACAAGTTAGGCCACCTCTCTCTGTCTCAGTTCCTCACTGGTAAAATGGGGCAACAGTACCTAAGATTATTGCTCAAATCTTTTTTTCTATGTATTTATCATCTACTAATTTTTTTTTTTTTTTTTTTTAAAGATTTTATTTACTTATTTGACAGAGAGATACACAATGAGAGAGGGAACACAAGCAGGGGGAGAGGGAGAGGGAGAAGCAGGCTTCCCGCCGAGCAGGGAGCCCGATGTGGGGCTCGATCCCAGGACCCCGGGACCATGACCTGAGCCGAAGGCAGATGCTTAACCATCTGAGCCACCCAGCTGCCCCTCATCTACTAATTTTTTTATTAATGTAAGCTCTACAGCCCAACGTGGGACTTAAACTCATGACCCTGATTTCAAGAGTCACATGCTCCACTGACTGAGCCAGCCAGGTGCCCCATATTTTGTACCTTTTTAAATAAAGCTGTTTGGGGCACCTGGGTGGTTCAGACGTTAAGCTTCTGCCTTCAGCTCAGGTCATGATCCCAGGGTCCTGGGATCGAGCCCCGCATCGGGCTCCCTGCTCCACGGGAAGCCTGCTTCTCCCTCTCCCACTCCCCCTGCTTGTGTTCCCTCTCTTGCTGTGTCTCTCTCTGTCAAATAAAAATAAAATTCTGAAAGAAAGAAAAAGAAAGAAAAGAAAAGAAAAGAAAGAAAGAAAGAGAAAGCTGTTTTAATTCTTATCTTGTTTTTTTAAATGCTAATCTGGTTTTATACTGCATCAACTCTCCCAGTTCGTTTTCCTTTTTTTTTTTAAAAAAAGATTTTATTTATTTATTTGATACACAGAGAGAAATAGAGAACAGAAGCAGGGAGAGGGAGAAGTGGACTCCCCACTGAGCAAGGAGCCAGAGGCGGGGCTTGATCCCAGGACCCTGAGATCATGACCTGAGCCGAAGGCAGAGGCTTACCAGACTGAGCCACCCAGGCGCCCCTCCCAGTTCGTTTTCCATCCCGTCTTTTTGTTTTCATTTCTTCTGTGTAGTAATTTTTTCTTTTGAACATTTCCTTTTTGTATAATAAATTTCCCTTGCAGTTTTAATTATCTATACAAGGACCACAGGATGAATCCTTCCTGATCATTATTTATCTCTATATAGGAAACAGTCCCCTCAGGGTGTGCTGTCTGCTCCAGAGGGTAGGTGGAATTACCTTAGAGTGGTTTCTCTAACAGCCACACCTTGCCCTTTACCTTTAAGTAGAGGGCTCCAGATGGTTGGTTGGTTAAATCTGTTCAACCTTCCAACTGCTTGGGTAAAAAGGGAATGCTCTGGAGAACCCTCAATTAAAATATTATAGTGTACAGCTGTATGGCTACTTCAGCAATGCAATACTGGGGGCACTTTTTGGATGTTTCTATAGTATAGATTAGGTTATTGTGAATATTTCACAACTGAAGTTAAGGAAATGAAAAAAAAATTTAAATTCTCACCAACAGCATATTCCAGAGCCATGTTACTATACAATCTTTAATACCCACTTTAACCTTTAGAGACTCCAAAAGGTCACGCTGATTTTACTTGTTCTTTCAGTTCTTTTCCCATTTTTCTTCCCACGTTCCATCTTTTTCCCCAAGTCACATACTAAAGGAAATTAGCTCCTTTAATGTTGAAAACATTTACCTTGGTTTGTCCACTAATTATGTTTATGGTATCTTCTGTTGTCATTTTTTTCTTCAAAACTTCTAGGTAGTATCTAGTTTAAAGACGTTTCTCATTTCATTTTATATTTTCTTCAACACATTCTGTGTACTACTTTTAATTTTTTGTTTAAAATTTAAAACTTTTGATTCTTCTATAATTAATTTGCATATGGGATAAGGCAGTGATCTCATTCTACAAAATGCCAGAATTAGTACAGGCTAAAGGTCAACATATACTTACGAGGCGATTCAGTTCCATTAATATTTGTTCCTGTCGGCATCAATACACCATACTGCTTTCCCTCTAATGCAAGACCACAATTTAATACCTGTAGACTTTAGACTTGGCTCAAATTTCTAAAGAACTTCAGAAAACTATCACACCCAAGTATCTCAGGTTTGCCCACTTGTCTCTATACCTAACTGTTCTGGTTTAGACCATCAGCACTGAAATCAGTCTAAACAATTCTAATCTTGACTTTGTTTCTGAACATTTGTTCTCCTACCTACTCAAAAAACAGCTGCTTGGGCATCTGGGTGGCTCAGCTGGTTAAGCATCTGCCTTCGGATCCAGTCACAATCTCAGGGTCCTGGGACTGAGCCCCGCACTGGGCTCCCTGCTCAGCGGGGAGTCTGCTTCTCCCTCTACCCCTCCCCCCGGCTTGTGCTCTCTTTCAAATAAATAAAACCTTAAAACAAAACAAAACAAAAGCTGCTTTTTCTTTGCCAGTGGACCTCCATGTATACTCTTCTTCTGCCAGAAACACTGTTGCTCTTCTCAATTCTGCTCAAATCACGGCCCTATGAGAGCATGTAACCAGCACTCTGCATTTAACAAATGGGGCTGCTGAAGGCCACTGGGAACCCTGGAGCTCACCATTTTACTACTTGAAGGCCTGAGGGAGATGAATTTCTCAGCCCTCCTAAAATCTTGACATATGAGTTGGTGCCTGCCGGCTCACATGGCACTATCTAAAGGTAGTCAGTCAAAAAATACAGGCTTTTCCTTCTCATAGCCTTTCTCACATCATTCAGAATAGCCTGTGTTGTTCTTCACCATGTACAAAACTCCTAATTTCACTACGTGAAATCTAGTAATGAGACAGTGAATGAATAAGGGAATGCATAATAATCTTGGCTATCTGGTTAATTCATTAGGTTGAGAAGGCTCCTATAACCAGAACACTAAAACTGTCAAGATGAATTTTAAATGCTTCTAAAAAATAGTTCTTAGCCTTCAAACATATTGTGTCAAGAAGAAAGTGTGACACTGTTGAGTAACATGACATTTATTGTGTGTTTAGGATGTATGAAAGCTGATGGGGACTTTGAACCTGCTTGGCCTGTATCTATTAGGTGCCTACCAAATTCAAGTCAGTGCAAACCTGTGGGCCACCGTCTTCTAGGTGTCACTTTGAGAGAACAGTATCCTGGGCTTCTAAAAATGATGCCAGATTATCAAGACTTTTTAAGTACTTACTATGCCCAGAAATCTTAAATATACTGTTACTTCTTTTACTAAGGGATGAATTAAGTTTCTTTGCAAAGGCAAAAAAAAGAAAAGGGTCATTCAGAAGCTCTAGGATAGGTACATAAGCTAGTGCAAATTAATGACTTTGGTTAGAAACCATTTTATTACCAATTTCTCCCCAAAATAACTGTAACAAAAAGCACTTACTGGAAGTCATTCCTGGTTGTGGCTGCCCCATATTGGGCCCTGGATTCATAGAAACTGGCACCATGCCTGCAGCACTGGGCAGCATGTTTTGTTTCTGTAGTCTAGTCCTTCGTTTTTCTTCTAGTTCTTTCTGGATCTTATAGATCTTCTCAGCTAGCAGGTGGTAGTATTCCGCCTTTTTGAATGTTGGAAATAAAACAAAGATAAGGAAAAGAGAGTAACTACCATTAGGTAACAGAAAAAATGAACAAAGAACAGATATTAGCTTCATTTAAAGAGGTAAGCAGAAACCCAAAGGGGGAAAATCTAATCTATTTTATTTTTTAAAGTTTTTATTTAAAGGCAGATGCTTTGTAAGTTAACATACAGTATAATATTAGTTTTAGGTGTACAATATAGTTACTTAACACTTGATATACCACCAGGTACTTATCATGACAAGTGCACTTCTGAATCCCCCTCACTTGTTTCCCTCATCCCCCACCCCCCCGTCTGATAACCACCATCTAATCTACTTTCTTAGATCATTCCAGATGTGAATTCGTGTTTGAAATCATCATGTGAAAAGCAGCTTAATTATGAACCTATATAGTAAAGCATGACCTCTCAAAAGTAGGTTTACAAAATACATGTTGGCAATTTGCAGCACAGGGGATGGATATGCTACATTTTGAAAAACTGCCAATTTAAAGAACAAAGTTCAAATGATGAAGAGAAACGAATACTTGAGATGAAAATACTAAGCAGCTGATTCACCATACTCTAGTGAAAATAGCACAGAGCTGGTAACAGCTCAACCACTTTTTAAGTTGACAGAAGGACAACCCAGATAAAGTGCCACACAAGTACACTGTATTATTAAGAGGAAAAATGTAAGATTCTTGATGACATACACTTAAAGAAAATTGCTTTGTTATCTTGACTGTGCACAGTGAGAATAAGACAGGATAGCTAAAGGGTAGCCTCTAAAGTACACTATTATTTGTATATGTTACAAAGAAGAATAAACAACTAAAACAGGTCCACTTCTGACTTTATATAGGAAAACAGATGCTCACTCGATTATTTGCAGATTCATACATGTCCCCTTCCACTTTCCGGGCATATGCAACTAAGTTTTCCATCCGTCTGTCTTTTAAAGCAGCAGGATCCGGAGTAGGAAATATGGCTTGAACACTAGGAAAAGAAAATTCTACCACTATTATATCATGTCAACTTTTCATTCTCATCACAGAAATATACAGTACTTTAAACTTTTTCCTGATTAGTGCTTTCTCATTTTTATACAATGTGCACATTAAGTGAAATAAAAAGGGGTGGGACATACTCAAATATTAAATAATACCGGCCCAAATGACATTGTCTCTGTGGTAAACAAAAGGCTTCCCCGATCAGAATATAAGAAATGACACTGCAAAAATCCCCTCTGGTCCCTGTCACTCTAACATAGAGTAAAAAAATTATACCAAGCTATTTGCATAAAGGAAGTGAGGAAACCTGACCTTTGTCATAGTGTCAAGATCCAACTGCCTTCAGATCCTTCTATTCTCAATTTATTCAGCTTAATGAAACCTAACGGGGTGCCTGGACGACTCAGTCAAATTAAGCATCCGACTCTTGATTTCAGCTCAGATCATGATCTCAGGGACATGGGATCGAGCCCCGCTTCAGGCTCCACACACTGAGCATGGAAGCTGCTTAAGAATTTTCTCTTTCCCTCTCTCTCTCAATAAATAAATAAATAAAACCTAATAATCACTACAAAAATCTTACAAGATAAAAAACATGAAGTGGAAGGGGCAGAGATGCATGATGATTCTGCCCAATTCAATGTCTTTTACTTTCTAACAATTCCCTACAAAATGCTTGGCACTAGTGTTCCTGAAGATTTGACAAATACATTTCCAGTCACTAATTTTATTATTTAGATATCTCATGTTCAGTTGTGCAGGATTCGGAAAAACCAGATGGAAAAGAAATAAATGGAAGTTTAGAAGAATATTTAAGTTGGTAAAAAATTCACAAGCATATAATATACTTTTAATGTCAAGTCAGATGATCAATCCCAAATAATCTATTATCTGTTACGAGATAACGGTTGTTAAACAATTTGAATGTCACAAAGTAAGTTTGTTTTGGTTGTTCTTTTTTAATTCATTTTATTAAAATCTTAGGAGTTTCCTCCTTGTTGTCAAATTCCACTTCTAGTGCCATCATTTTTGAATTCCTAAATGAAACTTAAATATACTTGGTAGGCTTATGTAAGATAAAATTAAGTTTAGATAAAAGATAGGCCACATGGTTCTAAACCAATAAAAAATATGGATGGAATGAAGGAGACCCTTCTATTAAGTGGAAAAGAAATGAAAAAGATTGCTTTCTCTGAGAAAAAAATGCTGGATGTCATTCACAGCACAAGCTCTGTAATAAGTGAGGTCCAAGCTCTACTTTTATGATATTGGGCACATTACACTTTACTGCTCTCTATCCCTCCTCCCCTTCTTTCATCTGACAAGACGCTTCTTTAAATAAGCTGAATGCCTGGCATATATCAACTCCACAACAAACAGCGCAGAGATATCTCACAAACCACTGACATGCATTTTTGGAGGGCCAGAAGACAATAGGGCGGCCACCACTCAACATCTTAAGAGCGTTATTAGGGATATTTACCACTACCATATTCTAATGCACTGAGACATGGTTTTTCTTCTAAAATTTGAGTTTTGCAAAGGCAGTGACACTAAAATAATTTTTAGCTAATATATTGAAAACAGTCACTAGGTAGAATAGTTTATACACTAATGTTAAAGCTGAAAGACTTCTACGAATGGTGGTGGAAAAGCTGAGAAGCAGAGAACAGGAAGCAAGAAAGCTACAGGAGCAGAAGCATTAGCATCAAGAGCCAGGCTACAGAAAAATCAATACTCCTCCTCTGTGGTTTAAGTGTCTGGCAGATTGGAAGCATGTTGACATGGTAACTCTTTATGAATAAGACATGCCCAGTCTTTATGAATAAGACATACAGTTTGTGAACAAGATGATTTCGAAGATCCTGAGTAATATCTTCATGCCATTGTTTCCGAATTCCAGTATTGGATGGTTGAGCTGCTGTTGGCATAGGACCCAGGGAGGCCACACTGGCATTTTCACTCATCATTGGACTTTAAAAAGGAATTGTGAAATAGTTTTAGTGAAGAAGGTAGGAGAAAAAAGATTTCATTTAGAGCTAACAGTGATGACTACAATGGGTCTAACACACTATGACAAGTCTATTTACATAAAGAAATCTGAGAGAAATAGTGTATATGTGTTTGTACTTGTGTGAGGCAGAGTTAACCCACAATACTTCATCCTCTGGAGGAGAGGATGAAGTCTTAGGTTTAGAAGATTAAGTGTTATGTTGTAAAACTAAACTGTTACTCTGACACAACTTATCCCAGGAATCCACTGGGTAATGGATTAATTCTTACCTCTGGGATAACTCCTATTTTAAGTAGCTGCATACTTGCAACCTCTTACTATATGGAGGGAAGGTACAGGTTACCCTGGATAATTGATACAATTTCAAATAAGATTGTAGAAAACCAAAAGCATGGACTCAAATATAATATTTGCCTTCATTCATCAAGGATAGCTTCAAATCAAAGAAACAAAAAAACTCAAATAAGGAATTCTAACAAGTGTTTAAAACATGACATAGGGAACACACTGAGAAAAAACTTACTTTTGAGAATTTATGGCTGAATGCAACATTGAGTCAGAAAGAAGATTCGACGTTTGAACCCCTACACCTCCATTTACTCCCATAGGACTAGCACCTAGGTCAAAACAAACAAAAGGAATATTTTAAATACCATAGCAAAAAGAAAGAACAAACAAAAGAATAGCTATAAAAGTACTAGAAGAACATATCACAGGAAATTTTTGTGCTTTCAAAGACCCAAAACCCAGAAGCCGTAAGGACAACATTTAGAAACTTGAGTAATAAAATAACCACCATGAGCAAAGAAGACAAATGACAAACCAGGGGAAAAAACAAAACAAAGAAAACACTAGGGCTATTTACCAAATGCTGACAAAAAAATCTGTGCACACTCTTTGACTTAGTATTTCTACTCCTGATATTTTGTCTTATAGGTTTACTCATATATGTATGGACAGACACTGCCTACAATGATGTCAAAAGGAGCAAAAAATTAAAACCAAAACGGTTTAGGTGACATAACTATATATGCATATATTTTCATAAGTACAACTTACGAAAGGACGTAAGTGTGATGATCCCTGGAGAGGGGGGAATGAAATCTTAATCCGAAAGATGGTGTTTTGGTTAAACATTTGAATACTCCTTCAAACTGGCCGGAATAGCTCTATGTGCATACATTACCTCCTCAATTAGCAATTTTAATGAATAGTCTATTTCTTTAAAAACAAAAGCTAACAGCAATATTCACACTAAACCAGATTTTCATGTGGTTAAAATTTTTTTTTTCTTTAAATACACAATTCTATTAATATACCTCAAGGTATGTTAAAAACAAGGAAAAAAAAGAAACTTCACACTATAATGCAAATAACTGGTGAGATCTGTAAACAACATTTAATGAAAAAAAAATGCTGGTGCTTTCCTTCACCATGTTTCCTAAATATTTAGGTAGAAATTTGCTTCTAACAACATCAGCCCAGCTCTGAAATGTAGTTGCTGGAAGTGGTCTTTTTAAAACAGAATTGTATTGTTCCTAATTCTGTATTTGTCAACGTAAACACTACATGTGGAAATACTCCTTTTTAGAGAAATTAGGTACCCATCACATTGATTTGCTTTATTGCTGGCAACAGCATGAAGGGGTAAAAGAAAAAGTGATGACACTCCACCAATTTGCTTACTGTCTTCTGATGGCACATGAAAACATAGCAAAACATTCTCTATGAAGTCCCCAGGTCCATTTAATATTCGGCACTGACTCCAAGTTATGGCTCAATCATAACTTGAGAAGGAATAGGTTAATATTTAAGATCCTAAGAGGGGGTTAAAAAAAAAATTCCAAGAGCGAACATTCACTTGAGAATACAAAAATGAAGTCAAACAATACTGGCACTGCCTGAGATTAAGTCAGAAGGCGGGGGGGAAGGGAATCGCAACACCTAAAAATCATCAAGAATATATATATATATTTTTTTATATATATATATTTTTTATTTATTTATTTGACAGAGAGAGACACAGCGAGAGAGGGAACACAAGCAGGGGGAGTGGGAGAGGGAGAAGCAGGCCTCCCGCCGAGCAGGGAGCCCGATGCGGGGCTCGATCCCAGGACCCTGGGATCATGACCCGAGCCGAAGGCAGATGCTAACGACTGAGCCACCCAGGCGCCCCATCAAGAATATATTTTTGTTGGGGTACCTGGGTGGCTCAGTCGGTTAAGAGTCCGACTTTTTTGTTGTTGTTGTTAAGATTTGAGAGAGAGAGAGAGAGAGAGAGAGAGAAAGGGCGCTTGTGCGCACACACAAGCAAAGGAAACAGCAGAGGGAGAGGGAGAAGCAGGCTCCCCGCTGAGCAGAGAGCCAAGGACGCAGGCTGATCCTAGGACCCTGAAATCATTACCGGAGCCCAATGCAGACGTAAGCGTAACTGAGCCACCCAGCACCCCCTGCATCTGACTCTTGATATTGGCTCAGGTCATGATTTCAGGGTAGTGCGATCTAGCTCCATACTGGGCGTGGAGCCTGCTTAAGATTCTCCCCCTCTCCCTTTCTTTGTCCCTCCTTCCCCTCTAAAAATAAAAAAAGAATGTATTTTTGTTTTCTAAGCCCTAGGAGAAACCCCATACTAACCTTTATAAAGTAAGGGAACTCAGCAGGGACTGTAAGAATGTGGTCAAATATGGTCAAGGAAGTCTTATACAAAAAAGCTCAAATTTAGGGCTCCAGAAGGGTTTCTACCTTTTGGCTACAGAATCTCTATAACCTGATATATGTTAACAGAGATCTTGTAGTTCTGTCTGCTTAAGTGCTTCCTTGCCCATCCAAACCAGAGATGTTTCAAAGTAAGGGCCATGCCCCTTTCTTAATTTTTTTTCCAGCACATAGCACATTTGAATGCATGCTGTTTCTCATTTACTCAAATGTCCCCGTCAATCAAAGGTACCTGAAATTTATAATTGATTCCAGCATTACAGCCAGTTCTGCCACAGGGGGAGACACATCTGGAGTCCCAAGTTGTTTTGGTGAATATGTCTGCTTAAAAGCACTAGTATAAAGGTTTGCTTAAGTGCTTCATCCTACCCAGTACTATACACCTCAGGGAAAGATGCTATGACATAGACCCATAAACACAAATACTACCTTTTCTAAAAATCCAACAGCCTCGGAACATACACTAGCACCTGTATCTGACAAAGAGGGGGGACAGAAGGCCTTCAGAGAGAGTACAAAACAAAACCCGGGAGTTCTTAACAGAAATAGTTCCAGAATTTCCATAAAATAGCTGAAAGATAGCTAACCAATAATTTGAAGGTCAGTAATAAAGAGAATAGGGATACTATAAAGGCCAGTTAAAGGCAAATAAAGAGTCCCAAAACATTTTTATGCTGAGATTATTAAAACCTGAACATACACACCACTATACATGACATATTCATACCAAGAATGTTTAATCTGGATCTCACTACAAGGAAACAATCAGACTAATCCAAACTATAGGACAATCTACAGTGTTCATCAAAAGTCAATGTGTGATGAATAAAGAGAGGAGAGATGACTTCTAGATTAAGAGAAACAAACGGCACATAACAAACTGAATGGAAAAAACCCCAAATGACTTCGGGGGACAACTGGAGAAATTAAAATACAGACTGTACATTAGAAGACATTATTAACTAATGTTAAATTCTGTAGGCATGATAATAGTGTTGTGGCCATGGAGAAGAATCTCTGATTAGGAAACACATGCTGAAACAGCAGTCAAATGTCAGGACAGCTCAAGAACACACAGAAATAAAGCAAATTTGGCAAAAAATGCTGAGAATAAAGAAATCTAGGTAAAAGGTATGTATATGGTCTTTATTGGAGTATTACAACTTTTAGGTAGGTTTTGAAAACTCCAAACTAAAATTTAGAAGAAAAGTATGTATTCATATAGGGGAAAGAAACATGTAAATACTACCTTTACCTTAAATCTGCAACGATTATGAAGAACCTAGAGCATTTTTTTTAACTTTTTAAAAAAATATTTTATTTACTTGACAGAGAGAGACACAGCGAGAGAGGGAACACAAGCAGGGGGAGTGGGAGAGGGAGAAGCAGGCTTCCCGCCGAGCAGGGAGCCCGATGCGGGGCTCGATTCCAGGACCCTGGGATGACCTGAGCCGAAGGCAGACGCTTAACGACTGAGCCACCTAGGCCCCCCGAACCTAGAGTATTTTACACTGCTATAAAGGAGGATACAAAAAGTGTTTTTATGTCTCAAATTTCCTGACCAAGTTTTCCCCTGGATTTCTGATTATATATCCAACCTGCCCTCTTGTCAGAGTCCCCAACAATACTTTAGGGTTAAAATAATATGGGTGAGACCTGACAGCACTAACCACTTGGGAGTCCGATCTTGGAAAAACACAAAAGATAAACATTATAGGTTGCTGAGTAAATGGAAATATACTCAAGTAAACTGCTTTTGTTTACAAATGCCATAAAAACCCTACACTGTTGGAGCACACGACACAGTCCCATTTGTGGATACAGTCCAGCACATCAGGCTAGTGTCCTAAAATAGAAACCATCAGTGAAAGAAAACAGAAGTGAAAAGAGTCTGGTTTAGTATTTCAAAATCATGAGATATCAAAAAAAATACAGTTAACACTAATTTTGAGTATTGAACTGTGTATTTCTTTACTCTTTCTGATAATATGGCTCTAGGCTAAGGCCAAGATGCAACTCCAGAGTCATTATTTCTGATCATCAAAATTATATTCCTAGTAAAATCCATTATAAAACTCTAAAAATAGAAGCTTGAAAGGATCACTTTAAGTACCCCCAAAAAATCAATTTACAGTAATCCTTAGTCCAAACATTACTCAGAAGCATAAAGTTTAGATTAAAACTAATAAATTGCTGGGGTGCCTGGGTGGCGCAGCTGGTTAAGCATCCAACTCTTGGTTTTGGCTCAGGTCATGATCTCAGGGTTGTGAGACTGAGCCCCACAACGGGCTCCACAGTGAGTGCAGAGTCTGCTCAAGATTTTCCCTTCCCGGGGCGTCTGGGTGACTCAGTCGTTAAGCGTCTGCCTTCGGCTCAGGTCATGGTCCCAGGGTCCTGGGATCGAGCCCCGCATCGGGCTCCCTGCTCAGCGGGGAGCCTGCTTCTCCCTCTCCCACTCCCCCTGCTTGTGCTCCCTCTCTGTGTCTCTCTCTGTCAGATAAATCAATAAAATCTTTAAAAAAAAAAAAAAAAAAAGATTCTCCCTTCCTCTCCCTCTGCTCCCCCTCCCCCCGTGCTCTCTCTCTCCCCCTCCCTCAAATGAATAAATAAATCTTTTTTTATTTTTAAAAAAAATTTTTTTTTCAAAGATTTTATTTATTTATTTGAGAGAGAGAGACTGAGAGAGAGAGAGCATGAGAGGGGGGAGGGTCGGGAGGGTCAGAGGGAGAAGCAGACTCCCTGCCGAGCAGGGAGCCCGATGCAGGACTCGATCCAGGGCCTCCAGGATCATGACCTGAGCCGAAGGCAGTCGCTCAACCAACTGAGCCACCCAGGCGCCCAAATGAATAAATAAATCTTTAAAACAACACAACAACTAATTAATTGGTTAAGATTTTGGTGTGAAGTGAAAAAGAGGTCACATGTTCATAATATGCAATAAAATATTTTCTTAAAACCCTCTTAAAGACTGCAGAGAGGGGCGCCTGTGTGGCTTAGTCAGTTAAGTGTCCGACTCTTGATTTCAGCTCAGGTCATAATCTCAGGGTCGTGAGACTGAGCTCCCCATAAGGCTCCAGGTGTAGAGCCTTCCTGAGATTCTCTCTCCCCTTCTCTCTCAAAAAAGAAAATAAAAAGAAAAGAGTGTGGAGAAAATTACATGCCCCAGTCAGGGGGATTTCATTTTGAGATACATTTCTTTTGTCTAAGTTTTACGGAACTCATAAAAAGAAAATGAAAAGACAGGGGGCACCCTTCAACATAAACACACAGGATTAATTACTTTTAAAAGGGCTTTGGTATAAAAGAATAACACTTCAGGGGCTCCTGGGTGGCTCAGTCGTTAGCATCTGCCTTCGGCTCGGGTCATGATCCCAGGGTCCTGGGATCGAGCCCCGCATCGGGCTCCCTGCTCAGCGGGAAGCCTGCTTCTCCCTCTCCCACTCCCCCTGCTTGTGTTCCCTCTCTCACTGTGTCTCTCTCTGTCAAATAAATAAAATCTTTAAAAAAAATAAAAAAGAAGTAACACTTCATATATAAGCCTTTGCCCATCTGGCTTGGGCCTGATGAATAGAAACCATGAGGATGTAACATGCCAAAAAGAAGAGTTTGTTTTCACACTAGTTTTTAAGATGAGATTGAACACAATGAAATAAATGAGGTATTCTAGAAGTTTTGGCTCATGGTGATTATTACTAATAAGGTACCATTAACTGAACTAAGAAGAAATAGATGGAAACTTGATTAATCTTCAATCTTAAAATAAAGACACTGAGAAAAGGGGAAAAGAAATCTCAAGAAGCCAACTTTCAAATGATTTTGTGGCTATATGCAAACATACATACATAGATGATACAAGAGGAGACAAAAAGAACAAAACCAGGAATTGAACACAGAAAATTTGAAAAATTAATGGGAAATACCAATTACAAAAATGAAAATCCAGGCCAGGCACAGTTAGACAACAGCACTGGTTGAGATCCTAAAACTCAAGAGGAGTTTGGATAACACTTCGGGTAACATGGGAAGAAAGAAGAAAAAGGCAATCTTAAGTAAAAAAAAAAAAAAGATGAAGAGGGGTGAAATGAAGTCCCCAGATCTCTATTTCTGACCCCTTTCATGTATTTGAAACACAAGAGTTTGAAAACTAGCCTGAAAAGGCAGGATTAGCTCTTCATCCCGGTTTCTGGTCTAGTTTTTTAAACTCCTCACTCAGTAATTATTTAACAAGTTTGCACTGCCCATCAAGGAATGATGTACATTTCGTTAAGTTAAAAAGCACAAAAATCAACAAGATTACATTTTTCTAAGAGCAGTATGCCCAATTTTGTTTCCTCATTTGGAACCGAACAATAATGGGCAGAAACTAAAGCTTACTATAAATATTAACCGAAGGAAGACAATGGACTTCATAGGAAAAAACACGGTGGATCATACAGAACCAGACTTTTTTTTTTTTTTTTATGATTTATTTAAGGAGACAGACAGCACAAGTGAGAGGGGCAGAGGGATAAGGAGAAAGAATCTCAAACAGACTCCGCACTGAGCAGAGCTTGACTGTGGGGCTCGATCCCAGGACCCTGAGATCATGACCTGAGCTGAAATCAAGAGTTGGATGCTTAAATGACTGTGCCACCCAGACGCCCCCAGACTGTTTTCTAGTTACAGAAGAACTCATCACCAAGGACAGTTTTAGAATAAAGAGGCAAGGTATTAAAAGTCACTGACTCACCAGTGGACCTACTTATTTATTTAAACAAAATTGCTTAGATGTTCAACTTCTTAACAGCAAAGGGATACAATCTAAATGCAAATCTCCTTTACTTCACTACACAATTAGAGGAAAAGAAAAATATGCCCCAAATTAGGATACTAGAACACTGCTCATTCTTCCCCTTCCTTCTCAGTCATATCATAGGAAGAAGTTAAGTAAACACATACATTCAATAAGCTATTTCAAAAGGCACACTACTTTAGCAAGAATATGGGAATCTGTATTAATAACCACATTCATTTCTACACACCTCAAACCAAAATATAACAATTTCCTTTCCTTTTTCTTTTTTTTTTAAAAGATTTTATTTATTTGAAAGAGAGACAGAAAGCGACAGAGATAGCAAGAAAGATCATGAGCAGGGAGGAGAGAGAGAAGCAGGCTCCCCGCTGAGCAGGGAGCCCGACGCATGACTTGATCCCCAACCCTGGGATCATGACCTGAGCCAAAGGCAGACGCTTAACCAACTGAGTCACCCAGGGGCCCCCACAACAATTTCTTTGTGCGGTTTAAGATGGGGGAGAGGAGGGGGAAGGAAACCTAAATGTCTATGTGTAAAAGACTGTTCTATAAAATGAACTACTCTTCAACCATTAAAAAGGATACATGGGTATATAAAATGAAAGATGTCCTGAATTGTGTTAAAGAAATAGTTTGCTATAGAGTAACACACAAGATCACATTTCTAGAAATACAAATTCACATATGCATGAAAGAATTAAGAAAGATATAAATCACTAGCAGTTGCCTCTGGTATACTGACTGTGATGAGACTTTTCTACTACAATCTTTAAAAAATTACTTCAAGAATTAATCACGTGGGACACCTGGGTGGCTCAGTCGGTTTTAAGTATCTGCCTTTGGCTCAGGTCATGATCCCAGGATCCTGGGATGGAGCCCCACACTGGGCTCCCTGCTGCTTCTCCCTCTCCCTCTGCTGCTCCCCCTGGCTTGTGCTCTCTGACAAATAAATAAATAAAGACTTAAAAAAAAAATACCTTAAAAGAAATCATGTAACAAAAAAAATTAAGAGTGGGGACAGACACACACACACATAGACTAAAATAAACTAAGGAGGTAATTCTGCATATTACATGGCATTTACATATATAACCAACATCACATCTGTCACCAGAGAGGACACAAACTTACTCATGTTGCTCATGGGCCGCATGCCTTGGGGAGATTGCCCAGACTGCTGATTCTGCTGGTTCTTTGCTTGCACCTGGGGCTGCGTCGGCATTTGATTTACTTGATAGGGCAGCCCAAGAGCTGCATATGCCCTTTCTATAGAGCTGGGATCAATCTGACTAACAGTGCTTAGGCTGGGGGTAGACTGTTGACCCACCCCTAGAGAACTAGTATTTCCAAGTCCAACTGGTGCTCCAGTCAGAATTGCTAGAGAAGACAAAAAAAAATGGGATTATAATGTTAAAGATGTAAGAAAAGTAGACTAACCCATCATGAATTTAAAAGACACCAAATCAGTTATGTGATTATGAAACATCTCAGTACATGCATCTTGTTTCTCATTATTTCCTTAAAAAAATGTCTAGATGCAGAACTGAATGGTCAAAAGAGGGTCACTGGCATGAGAGGCTTTTGATCCAGAATACCCAAAAGCCTCCCTTCCCTACAGGCTGTATCAGTGTTCCCACCAACAGTGTATGAATGACTCAGAGCCACACAAATACCAACACCAGAGAGCATCATTTCTGCCAATGTGATGTGAGACAAATAGCACCTTATTTCATTTCTTAATTTAATAGTGAACTTTTTGGTATGTCCTCCTCCCTCTATTAAACTATTTCCTTATCCCAATTTTCTCCTGGGTTGTTTATGACTTCTTCTTTAATTTATGGTACTTAATTCCTTCTTCACATGCTATACATATATTTCCAAATTTATCTTTTCAGCCCTAAATGCTTAATGTTTTGTTTCTAGAGAGGAGGTGTGGTAGCTGCACTTAAATCTTTCTACTTTTGTCTTTCTCCAAGAAAAGCTCCTAAACATCCCAAGCTTCTAAAAATAATCTCAAACTTTTTTCCTTTCTCTTTAGTTTCAAATTATCTCTATTAGACCATAAATATAAAAGAGTAACTTGCCCAATGTCACTGTCTTTTCAGTTTTCATGAATGTAAAAATGAAGTATAAATTCACCGTTTTCAAACAATGACTATTAACAGTTTCTAGATCTTACTTTAGGTAATAAGCAGATCAATTCTAATCTCATTAATATGAAGTTAACAGGAGTGGAAACAACCTAGTAGGATAGCACAAGGAAGACACAGGAACTTCACATAATCGAGAAGTACTCTAAATCCCACCAAACTGCATGTGGTAAGAGTCTAAGAATATTTTCGGTATAAAAGCTTCAAAAGATTTAATCACTTACACTGTTGGTTTCTCTTATCTCCAGCATTTTTAAGGGGGAGACACACAGGACAATCATGCCTTGTACAATTCTTCCAGTGTGAAATGATTTGTCGAGAAGAAGCACAGTGTGCCACTAAAAAGAAGAAAAATAATTTTTTCAAATGCAGCTTATACTTTTTTATATTAGTATCAGCTAACTTACTGATCACTTAACAAGTGCTACAAATGTTAACTCACTTCATCTTCCTAACATCCCTACAGGGTATTAGCACTCACATTTTATAGTTGAGAAAACAGGCAAAACCTGGTTAACCAATTTGCATAAAGTCAGAGTACTCAAAGTGGGATTCAAACTTAAGCAACCTCCAGAGCCCATATTTTCCACCAAGATGTGCAATCTACTTTATAAAAACAGATTTCTAGGGGCGCCTGGGTGTCTCAGTCGTTAAGCATCTGCCTTTGGCTCAGGACATGATCCCAGGGTCCTGGGATCGAGCCCCATATCGGGCTCCCCGTTCTGCGGGAGGCCTGCTTCTCCCACTCCCCCTGCTTGTGTTCCCTCTCTCGCTGTGTCTCTCTCTGTCAAATAAATAAATAAAAATCTTTAAAAAAAAAACAAAACAAACAGATTTCTAATGACTCCATAAATATACAAAATGCATTAAGCTGGGTAACACTGTTTTAGTATTTGCCTATCTGATAGTTAGCAAATCCTCAATAATATTTAAAGTATGCTATGCTGGGGCAAATCAAAGTCAATAAGGATCACCACAAAAGAGACATCCTTTAAAATTTCTACCATATCCCTAGATACTAACAAAATGATACTGAATTTTATCACATCCTAATATGGAATTAAGACATTATCAGTAAAGGAGTTTCAAAATAGAGTAGATCACGTTTTCTCTTGGACTCTAAATGTTAATTGCTGACCACAGAAACCCTTTGAGCCCACTCACCTTGGCAGGACTTGCCTGACTGGCAGTGTGTCATGTGGTTTAGGACGTTCTTCATTGTGCGACAGTGGGGAAGGTTGCACTGCCTCACTTCCCCATTAGCCTGCTCCCGGCGCTGGCACTTGTGAGCATGCAAAAGGAGAACAAGCTGCTGCTGGATGAGCTTGCGCTTCTCTGGATCAGCTGTATGCGCTCCAGAACCCATCCCTTGGGCTACTGGAGTCACAAGGCCTGGCTGCTGGACCTGTGGGGCCTGCTGTTGACCCTAAGGGAAAAAAACAACAAAGATACATTTAACGTTGAAAATATCTAGCTCTATAGGTGTGCCGCAGTGTGCTCTTTAATAAATATAGACCTAGACATTTTCAATTAAAACCTTTAAGGACAGGGGCGCCTGGGTGGCTCAGTCATTAAGTGTCTGCCTTCAGCTCAGGTCATGATCCCGGGGTCCTGGGATCGAGCCCCGCATAAGGCTCCCTGCTCGGCAGGAAACCTGCTTCTCCCTCTCCCACTCCCCCTGCTTGTGTTCTCTCTCTCGCTGTCTCTCTGTCAAATGAATAAATAAAAAATCTTAAAAAAAACACAAAACCTTTAAGGACAGTCTACCATGTGCCACAGGTGAGTCCAAGGTAAATAAACAATGGTTCCTACCATCAAGAAGCTCAATAAGAAAACAAAGTTACATTACTAAGTAATATAGTCAAAGTATATATAGTATGCAAAGCAAAAAAAAAAAAAAAAAAGCATGATAAGCTGGGCTGGGAGAGGAAAAGGCAAGGAGTCTGTAGTGAAGAGAATGTTCAAGTCAGGTTTTGAAACACAGTAACAATGAAGAACTCCTTGGGAGACCCAGCACCGTCTTTTAGGTGGGTGAAAAATTAATTTTTGTAATTAGGAAGCCCCCTTTTTCCCCTAGTGAAAAAAGTAAACATTTCTGGGGACAGAGATGCCCTGTTTTATTCATTTTTATATCTCTAGTACTTAAAGTATCTGAAATACAGGCAATTCAGTGAATATATGACACAAAGCAAAAAATAAAAATAAAAAATCTGAAAGAGAAGTAGCATTTCTACAGGACAATTTTTTCCAAAGGTGAACAGGGACTACTTAACAAATTTACAACTAGAAATTGTTTTACTTTAGAAAAATAGCAAGCAGCAGCTCTTTCTGCCTATGGGTCTTTGTCCCCGTGCTTTAATTCCCTTTTGCACCGAAAAAAGAAAGAAAAATAGCAATGTTAGAAGCTTTGGAGATTCCCAAAACAAAAATCACTGTTTAAAACAATGTGTAACGGGACGCCTGGGTGGCTCAATCGGTTAAGCAACTGCCTTCGGCTCAGGTCATGATCCTGGCATCCCAGGACTGAGTCCCCTTCAGGCTCCCTGCTCAGTGGGGAGTCTGCTTCTCCCTCTGACCCTCCCCGCTCTCGTGCTCTCTCAAATAATAAAAAAATAAAATCTTTAAATAAATAAATAAATAAATAAATAATAAATAAATAAAAATAAAATAAAACAATGTGTAACTTTGAGGGAGGTTACTCTTGTATGGCAATATCAGATACAAATCAGTAAATACGGTCATTGAGAGTTGGAATCCTTTGCCACAGAGTCCTTCTGAGGAGAAAGGTTCTACTTTCCTATTCCATAGAAATGCTAACAAGCAGAAGATATGTAGTACAGCAGGCCACAAAATTTTCGTTGTAGAAGCCCCACTTGCTCGCATTTGGCCAAGCACCCTTACTGAACAATACTGTAAGAAACAAAAACCCATGGGAAATGGAAGGAAGGCACAAGCCTCCTCAATCATGGGGTCCATCCATTACTTCCTAGTGTGTATAGCAGACAGCATGAAAGTTTAACACAGTTCTTTTGTCAAAATGCCAGTTTAAAGACAAATCTGTACACAGATTACTACCCACCATGTTGGGCATTCCTCCACCAGGAACTGCCTTTTTGTCCATTGCAAATGGAGATAAGTTATTTGGTAGTACAGACTTTGTCTGAATCTGGAGACCAAGGCCACCGGCTCCAATCTGCTGTCCAGAATTCTGAGTGTATGGTGAACCATAAGGATTAGGGTTGTTCATCATTCCCATCTAAGAATAAAAACAGACAAGAAATTAAATCTTATTCCCTGCATTAACAGAACATTACTATTCCTTTTCCACTTCCTAATTTATAAAGACAATTTTAAAAGTAGTTCTCTGCTGTTATAAACAGACTATAGAAGTATGTTCATGAAAATACTCATATGTTTTCGAAGATTAAGATTTATGGGGGGGCGCCTAGGTAGCTCAGTTGGTTAAGCATCTGCCTTAGGCTCAGGTCGTGATCCTGGGGCCCTGGGATCACGCACTGAGTTGGACTCCCTGCTTAGCCGGGAGTCTGCTTCTCCCTCTTGCCCCCTCCCCGCCAACTTGTGCACACTCTCTTGTGCTTTCTCTTGCTCACTCACTCCCTCAAATAAATAAAATCTTTAAAAAGAAATTATTAAAAAAAAATTAAGATTTAAGGGCTTCAGCTCAGGCAGAGTAAATCTACAGGGCTATTTTCTGTAAATATTTGAGATAAATGTGTTTTAGAAAAACTTACAAGCATCTTCACTAAGCTGTATCTACAAATCAAGGTTTGCCATTCATCTTCGCTTGAATGAAGTAGATGCATTTTTATTTAATGTACAAAATACGGCTTAATAAATTCAACTCAATAAATGACCTAATCCCTAAATATGTTAGAGTGTGTGGATTTGAATGCTTAGTCCAGCATTTTGTTCACATAAAAGGTAGAAAACATAATTTAGGGGATATGTCCTTTTTCATTTAGGCATATGGCAGCACAGTGATTTTAAAACTTTTGAAATCTGAATCCCTTAGATAGAACATGCAAACTTCAGAGTCCACATCATTCCTTGCAGTCTTAAACCTAGCTGCTTTATTCATTAAATTACCTGCTTGGCTCCTAAAGTAATCTGAGTTTCTCTGTAACCCGTATATATTTTCAAAAGTAGACTTTTGTCTGTATTTACGACAGTGTGGAGCGATCATATTGCATAGTTATTAATTTAAAAAACAGAGTATTTATTCAGAAGCCAAATGTTTTACTGATAGCAATGATGCAACTTACAATCCTATTCTTCCATAGAGGAACCCACCAGTAGTCAAACACCACCTACTAAAAACATACAGCAAAGCTCTCAGAATAGAAACTAAGGAGACTAGTACTACTACTCAATTAACGACTGAGCCACCCAGGTGCCCCACTACTACCCAATTAAAAGGAGTCATACTAGATTTCTATTCTTCTTAGCCAGATCCAATTCTATCAGAGGGGCCTTCAAATTCTACCTCTAAATACACACACACACACACACACACACACACACACACACACCCTAAAACTGTCCCCAGTCCGCTGTCACTGTCTTAATTCAAGCCCCTCATCACAGCTTGTGTAGACTGTGTCCAACAGGTTTTCTTGCCTTCTGTCTCTTCTATTTTCTACCCAGAGCCCTCATGATGCTCATCAGGCCTATCTATCCATGGTATCCTACTATAGCCTGTACCCATTAACTTGCAAATCTGAGGAGCAACTTGTTTCTTAAATCTCTAGCATCTGCCTTAAAGATTTTCCTTTTTCCTCTTCCTAGGCTGTGGCACACCCTCCCTTCCTACTTGATTCCTGAACGATAACCTGTAAAGGAAATAAAATACTTAGTTCACAAAGAGGCAGTCCAATTTTCATTTTTTGTTGCTTACTTAGTTGGTACAACCTAATTAAGAAGCAGCTACAGATTCTACTCATCCTCTAAGATACATTTCAAAAGTTACCATCTCTGTGAAGCATCTATTGTTCTAGACTGCTAAAGAGCTCTTTTTCTACCCTAATCAATGTTTGTGCATTTATAATACAACATAGGTGGTAAAACAAAATGCATGCCTCTTCTATCCCCCCAGACCACACATATTAAGGGTAAGAACCTTAGTTCACTTATCTTTGTAGCCCCAATGCCCTAATCCTAATCGACAAAAGAGCCCGTTGACTCAGGAAAACAAAAATACTAAGTCATAAACACACAAACCTCTGTAAATAAAACTGTTCTTTAAATCATATGCAGTATCTATACTCTGAGTACATATACTCTGAGATTTTTTAGGAATATGGCATGTTTATCAGTTTAAAGGTTTGCCTGTAATGAAAAATTAAAGAACATTTACAGTTTCCAAATGACATAACTAAGGGAATAAGCCTGAGGGAAGTGGCAAGGTTTGGGGGAAAGCATACAAGAATGGGGCAGCCTGAACAGGAAGCATCCAGAGTGAAAAGCTAACTGCTTCAGTCTCCAATAACTGTAATTCCCTAAGTGAATCTGGCCAAAAGATTATAGAGACTATCAAATACAGAAACAGGCTTAAACGCCAAGTTCAGGTTTCTTTTGGTAGTTTCAAGTGTGGCTGCAAGTGCTGTTCCTCCATATGCTTTTAAAGTCCTAATATTTATATGAATATAGTTCTAATAATACATGAGCCTACATGTGGGGGAGTTACAGTTCACTTGACTGTGTTTCCTACTAGCATAGAAATTCATGACAGACATAAAATGAAAGCTCTTCTAACAAAGAATCTGCAGGACAGACCATAAAAGACCAAAAGACAATAAATTAAGCTTTTAGGAGTCCACTATTTACGAAAATAAAACACAGGAATTTGTAAGCTGCCTTGATGTCTCTTGATAAGCATAATATCTCTACTGAAATGTATCACAGTAGAATCTGGTCCTTCACATTTGTTCACATAGACACTGCCTTACCTGCTTACAACAACTGGGTTTCAACCAGTTCCTGACATTGCTTGTTTTCCCAATTACAATGCATTACCTAGAAACTCCCAAGTGGGCCATGGTCTCAAATATACAGACTGCACCGACTGCTGGTCTGTCAGCAGTAATTCATTCCTGACACTTTTGGTCCCTCTGACCAACCAAGACTCTCAGGCTTTTGGCTCTTCTGTCTTCCTCAGAGTTCTGCTGCCAGTGTTAGACAGAATACAACCAATCTCCCCATCTCCCATCCCTATCCTTTCGATCTCGCTAACTTCCAGTACTCCCCCACCAAATATAACAGGAAGGGAATATACTGGACTTAATGTCTGCTGCACTGTAGTTCCTTATTTGATCTTGTTCCCCTTCTCTGTATCTCAAGTGATCCCGATGTCCAACTCCCCACCACCTACCTGCATCACAAGGATACAGATAACCACCTAAACGGAAAAGGCAGAGGACCAGGAGACCAGGAAGCCACAACAGTTCCAGGCAACTAAAACAAAAAACACCTCAGGGGGCTCTCTCTTCTTTTTTAAAAAAATCTGACTCTACAGGGGCACCTGGGTGGCTCAGTCTGTTGAGCGTCTGCCTTCAGCTCCGGTCATGATCCCAGAGTCCTGGGAAGGAGCCCTGCGTGGGGGGAGGGAGGGGGTGTCCCTGGCTCAGCTCTCCCTCTGCCCCTCCCTCATTCTCTCTCTCTCAAATAAATAAATCCTTAAAAAAAAAAAAAAATCTGACTCTACAGGTTTTTTCTAAGTTTTCAATATATTAAAAGCAGAAACTTATGGAGCACAGGAACTCAAAAAACACCCGACAGTGGCAATAATTGGCAAATATATAGGAAAAATAAAAGTAGTACCTCAAATATTAAGAAAATAATTGGGAATATTTAGCGCAGAGAAAAAAAATCCCTTAATAATATTTGCAGGCACCACAGTAACTCAAACCAATACCATGCATGTGACTCCAAGATTCATCAAATAATAAAAACAAAATTAAACTACAATCAGACATTTCCTACTACCTACTGGATTTAATAAACGCCCATGTTATGCAACATGTTACGTTACATGTTATGTAAATCCGTATCCAAGTTAGATGCCAGACACTACGTTAATAACTGAGGGTACAATGATAAACAAGGAAGACGAGGGATCTCTTAGAACCTACAGCAAATCCTAAACATTACTTTTCAGACTCGTTCCCATTACTCCTATACCAATGCCTTAGTTTAGGAGGCCTCATCACCCCATTGGGACTATCCCTCAAACTGTTATTACACACCTAAAACCACATCCATCTAGATGGTAAATTTGGGTATAAACTCTCCTCTTTGGGGCACCTGGGTGGCTCAGTTGTTGGGCACCTGCCTTCGGCTCAGGTCATGATCCCGGGGTCCTGGGATCAAGCCCCGCGTCAGACTCCCTGATCAGAGGGAAGCCTGCTTCTTCCTCTCCCCCTGCCGCTCCCCTTGTTTGTGCTATGTCAAATAAATAAATAAAATCTTTAAAAACAAAACAAAAAAAACCTCTCCTCTTTCAAACCTGTCAGATTACAGCATTTATAATTAGTCTTTCTCTCAACATGGATTCTCCCTCCTTTCTTTACACTTAATACCTGCAGTCCCAACTGGTCCTTCCTACCTGCTTCACTCCTGGCTGATCCAAGTTCTAAAACAGATCAATCACTGCTCTTGTATTTTAAAATTTTATAGGTTAAATATTCTTTAACATTATATGCCGAAGACCATCACTACTGATGTTAATTTTAAGAGAAGAACTCCAAAAATGATATTACTGTTCCTACCTCCTCAAAAAAATTTTTAAATGAGAAAAAGAAAAAAGGAAAAGGGAATTATTCCTAAGGCCAATATTCATTTAAATGAAGAGGTTTTTGTTTTTGTTTTTTTAATATCAATTTCAGGGCGCCTGGGTGGCTCAGTCGTTAAGCGTCTGTCTGCCTTTGGCTCAGGTCATGATCCCAGGGTCCTGGGATCAAGCCCCACATCGGGCTCCCTGCTCAGCAGGAAGCCTGATTCTCCCTCTCCCACTCCCCCTGCTTGTGTTCCCTCTCTCACTGTCAAATAAATAATAAATAAATAAATAATAAATAAATAAATATCAGTCACAATTCATACAAAATTTGGATATCAATCTATCCAGATGCCAAGTAACACACAATTCTTCACAACATGTGAGGTAACCAGAGTCAGAGGAAAGGAGGGTTAGGATTTGTCATCCCCCAGATCTAGGACTACAGAATAAGAACTAAAAAGTAATACATAAAGATCCTCCAAGACAGGGTGACTGGCGGCGCCTGGGTGGCTCGGTCAGTTAAGTGTCTGCCTTTGGCTCAGGTTACGATCTTGGGGTCCTGGGATGGAGCCCTGGTTTGGGCTCCCTGCTCAGTGGGGAGTCCACTTTTTCTTACTCTGCCCCTTACCCTGGCTTGTGCTAAAATAAATTTTAAAAATCTTAAAAAAAAAAAGATGGGGCACCTGGGTGGCTCAGTCGGTTGGTTGTGTCTGACTCTTGATTTTGGCTCAGGTCATGATCTGGCAACTCATAGGACTGAGCCCCATATCCGGCTCTGTGCTCAGTGCGGAGTCGGCTTGGGATTCTCTCCCTTCCCCTCTGCCCCTCCTCTTGTGCTCTCAAATAAATAAATAAATAAAATCTTAAAAACAAAAGGATGCTCCAAGACTGTCTGTGAAAGGTCCAGCGATCACTAAGACTGAATTATAGAAAACAGGCAAGGTTCCTGCTCTTATAGGTCCTAGTCTAGCAATGATCACCCCTATACAAGGTTACAAGTAAGTGAGGAGGGACTGTTGCTGTAAGAAACATAAAAGCGTTGTATGTTTTTAGCTGTGTAAGTCTTATCAATATATGAATCATAATAATAGAATGACATTATACTATAGTGATAAACAACATGCACTTTTTTTTAAAGATTTTTAATTTATTTTTATTTGACACAGAGACAGAGATAGTGAGAGAGCGAGCATAAGCAGGGGGAGCGGCAGGCAGAGGGAGAGGGAGACCAGGCTCCCCGCTGAGCAGGGAGCCCGATGCCGGGCTCTATCCCAGGATCCTGAGATCATGACCCTGAGCCGAAGGCAGACGTTTAACCAACTGAGCCACCCAGGCGCCCCAAACAACATGCACTTTCAATTCAGAAAGACAAGAGTTCTCTGTTAATACCCATTCCCTGACTCTGTTCCCTCACCTGTACAATGGGAATAAAACCATAGGGTTGATACTAGAATTAATGGCTCTAACACATATTAAACCTATTAACATTCAGTAGCTCCTTAACTTTTGGAGCCTAACACTAATTTAGGTACAATTATACTGATGTTGTTATTTAATAGTATTCTGGATCTTATCTCTTTAATCCTAACAAGCTCTTTCATGGAACAGATTTTTTTATTCCTTTAAAAAAAAAAAAGATTTTATTTATTTAAGTGAGCGAGAGAGAGAGGAAGAGAGAGCGTGCTGAGCAGGGAGCGCCAATGTGGGGCTCGATCCCAGGACCCTGACTGAGATTATGACTTGAGCGGAAGGCAGATGCTTAACTGACTGAGCCCACCAGGCGTCCCTAGCTTTTTTTTTTTTTTAAAGATTTTATTTATTTATTTGACAGAGAGATAGAGAGCACAAGTAGGCAGAGGGAGAGGGAGAAGCAGGCTCTCCACTGAGCAGGGAGCCGGACGTGGGGCTCGATCCCAGGACCCGAGGATCACGACCTGAGCCGAAGGCAGCCGCTTAACCGACTGAGCCACCCAGGCGCCCCTCTAGCTTTTTTTTTTAAAATTCTAAGGGTGGGGGGATCCCTCCACAATATTAATGAATACTTCCTGAATAAAAAGTCCTTAATTCCAAAGAAAGTTACTCTTCCACCAAATGTAGAGAATATTAATCCACTGAAGTCTCTACT
This sequence comes from Halichoerus grypus, assembly GCF_964656455.1. NCBI lineage: Eukaryota > Metazoa > Chordata > Mammalia > Carnivora > Phocidae > Halichoerus > Halichoerus grypus. The sequence goes on along the minus strand of NC_135717.1, from coordinate 171,392,328 downwards.
AGTGGGCATTCCCATAACCTCTAGCCAACAGCTGTTCATGTGGTAGGTCGTTTATCTCGTTAGAGCCAAGAGCTACGCCTCTAGAAGGTTACAGCTTAACTTCCGTGATCTAGATTTGATTTCTCCCCCTCCCCCATAAGTTTTAAGAACATCACAAAATGGGAACTACAATAATACTGAACACTTGCTACCACTACTATTACTACTCTACAAGTCCTTACTATATACCACTCACAAAGAGCTTACTTCTACTAATCACTTAGTTCCCCAATAATCCCATGAGGTAGGTTACACCCACTTTTACTATTTCCATTCTACGGGTGGGAAAACTGAGGTATAGCAAGCAAGTTGTCCAAGGTAATATAGCTACTATGTGAGTGACTGAGTTCATTTTTAACCCAGGCAGTAAAGCTCCACAGTCCATACCATTAACTATGATGATTAACTTCATCTCTTTCCTCATACATAAAGAGCAGCTATTAGGGAAAGGATTTTCAAAAATGTTTATTTCTTTTGTCACCAGCATTTTTAAGGAGGCAGACAGAATATTTTGCGATGTTGCTGGAGAGTGAAACAATTTAACCAAGAAGCTTGGCAATATGCAGCCGAAGAGGACGACGACTATGGTAACAGCCCAGATGCTAAACCAGGTAGCAGGATTCCAAATTGGCACTATTCTGCCCTTCACTGTACCCTCCTGAACTAATCAGTCAGAAGTAACTTTAAGACATAAAACATTTTGTCTTTATCTTATGTTAACTCTAAAATCAAAGACTAGATTAAAAGAGAATATGATCCAAGTTTTTTCCCATTAACCACTGTTAGGCTTTGGAAGAATGTTCTAAGTAGTAATGTCACAACCTGCGTGCACACTTGAACCACAGATTCACCCATAAAAAAGAACTGTGTACAAAAGCCACTGCCATTTGCCAAGAAGGTTCAAATCTTCAAGTCTCACTGAAAACTTCCTTAATTCCTGATTCTTAAATATCATTAGAACTCTTTAAGAATTTTGGAAGAAATGTAATGAATATAATTAGCTCTTAGAGGTAATTTTAGGACCTGGTCCCATGGAACAATTTTAACGCCTTGACTTGAATTTATTTTAATCTTCAATAGGAAAATACGGAAGGTTTTTTTTCCTGTTATAAAGAGAAAACTCATTTTATAAAAGTACTTAGTTGTATATTAATTGGGTATCTCATCGTAAACTTCCATAATTCCTCCAAACTCATTTACTAATAAATAAGCATTTAGAGTTCTTAGCACTGCTCTAAGTACAAGTATCACTTTATTACTTTTTTAAAAAATTTTATTTATTTATTTGAGAGAGAGAATGAGAGAGAGCGAGCACATGGGTGGGGGGGAGGGTCAGAGGGAGAAGCAGACTCCCTGCTGAGCAGGGAGCCCGATGCGGGACTCGATCCTGGGACTCCAGGATCATGACCTGAGCCGAAGGCAGTCGCTTAACCAAGTGAGCCACCCAGGTGCCCTAAGTATCAACTTTAAAATATAGGTGGGACTCATTTAAAACCACAAAATATATATATTTTTTTATTTGACAGAGAGAGACACAGCGAGAGAGGGAACACAAGCAGGGGGAGTGGGAGAGGGAGAAGCAGGCTTCCCGCTGATCAGGGAGCCTGATGCGGGGCTTGATCCCAGGACCCTGGGATCATGACCTGAGCCGAAGGCAGACGCTTAACGACTGAGCCACCCAGGCGCCCCAAAACCACAAAATATTTTAATAATATTTTTATATTTGAATTTCTCCATCCCATGAAAACAGAAGCTCCACAAAGACAGGAATTTTTGTCTATTTTGTACACTGCTATATATCCAGTCCCTAAAACAATGCTGATATAAGAAATTTGTGATTTAGATTATAAGGAGAACAGTGCCCCACTCCCACTGAGCCTTTCCTTTTTTTTTTTTTTTAAGATTTTATTTTTAAGTAATCTCTACACACACGTGGGGCTCAAACTTACAAGATCAAGAGTTGCATGCTCAACTAACTAAGCCAGCCAGGCACCCCTCGGCTTTTCCTTTTTAAATTTTTCTTCATGACACACACCTGGAATACTATAAACTTGTAACTTATGTGCACACTAGAAAGTAAGTTCTATGAAGTAAGTTTATTCACCAAAGCTAGGGCTCAATAAATATTTGATCAATCAGTGAAGGTTTAGTCTGTCACCCCACCACTCGCCACTGGAGTATAAACATCAGGAGGGCAGGGACTCTTCACAGCTCTGTTCTAGAATCTGGAAGAGGTACCTAATAAATATTTTACCTTCTTGTTTCTGGTTTCCACTCCAAATATTCAACCTTAACCATATTAACACAGCAACATGAAAGTGCCAAAAAAGGAGAATCTACAGAGGAGGTAGGAATGCAAACAGAATCTTTCCCTAAGTTAAGAGGTCAATATTCTTTACTGTGTGGCAAAAAAAAAAAAAAAAAAAAAGAATTAAATAAAATTAGGAGCTTTCATATATGAAAATGACCTCAGTCTCCTCACTCCCAATTTATCCCTATGTCTTTTTTTAAGTAGATTCCATGCCCAGTGTAGAGCTCAAAGCGGCACTTGAACTCAGGACCCCAAGATCAAAACCTGAGCTGAGATCAAGAGTCGGATGCTTAACCGACTGAGCCACCCAGGCGCCTCTCATCCCGATGTCTTAATTTGATCCCTGAACTCTCATCATCATGATTCTCAGGAACACGAAGTCCTAATGCCTACTCAGTTATTCCTCTAATGGAGAGAGCTTGCTCTTAACTCCTTGTGAAAATCTTACCCATCTCCAATATCACCTCCCAAGCAAAGTCATCTTTTTCATTCAACAAATGTTTACTAACTATATATCAGGTGTTGGCAATTGTAGTGTGATCCACTTCGAGAAAAATAAATAAATAAATACATAGGAAAAATATGAAGGAATAAGCATCAAATATATGCTTATAACATCTTAATTTTATACATAAAGAACACATTTAAAAAGTTTTGAAAAATATATTTAGTATGCTTTACTTAATAAAGTTTTTTTAAAAAGTAGGCTTTTTGAAAAAGAAAAGCCTTTCAAACAATGACCAAAATTAGGTTAACTGGACACTTGGAATGTTAGTTGAGGTTTCAGAGTACATGAATGCACCTTAATGTCCATCAACTAACGAGAAAAAAGTAACATTTAATAAATCTTTTAGAATAAATACCTCTTGAAAACCAGGGACATTCCAAGTGGTGGAAATAAGTGATGTCTCTCTGAAGATGGTATAAAGCCAGCTAGCTCAAAACTACTTTTACAAGGAGTCTATGAAGGCTAAAGTGGGCTTAGAAAGGAGTCAAAAATACTCTAATATTTGTGAAAATATTCTAACACTTATTCTAATATGCTAACACTGAGAGAACAGGAATTAGCAATCAGTTGGAACTGAAGGCATACAGTATCACTGAACTATAAAATAACTGGTTTACTTAAAATTAATATAAGAGCTTCATAAACTTTATGACAACACAGATCCTTGGCATATATGGGAGAAATGGTACACCATGTAAGAAGATTAAGCATGATTAGTAAAGAATAAATGAGTAACTGACCTCAAGTCCTCCCTCCATCATTGGAACAATCAAAAACATACTGATAGTGCATACAAATCAAAACTGCACTTACCTTAAGAGGCTGAGGGCCTCTCAATCCTGCTTGTCCTCCCATCTGAGGAGAGCCTTGCTGCAGTGGCTCGGTCATTAAACTGCCAGCATTTCCCATGCCTGGGTTTGGGTACTGCATATTAGGTCGCCCCCGGCCTGCTCCAATTGAACCGTTCATGACTTGATTAGGCATCATCCCCTGTCCATTGCCTGCATTCAACATTCCAGGATTCATGCCAGCATTCATCCCTGTGTTCATTCCCATGGCAGGTTGATTTACTGGACTGTTCATCATACCTGCTGCAGATGGCGTAGGACCCTGATTTGGTCCACTAGTGCCCATCCCCATGTTGGGAGAAGTCAAGCCTGCCTGTGCCATTGGGCTTTTAACCATGCTATTTATCAAACCTAATCCAGGACTATTCTGTTGGGGCTGGCTGGCCATGCCTTGGCCTGGGCCACCAACCCCCATATTGAGGTTAGGGGAACTACCAGACCGGAGCAATTCTGACAGTTGTTTATGTTTAGAGGCTGCATCTTGTACTATGCCAAGACTTGTCTGAAGCTGACTAATATCACCACCATTGGTTAGTCCCAATTCTGTAGAGTTGATTAATTCATCTGGTAAGTCATGCTCCAAATCAAACAGAGAGCCAAAATCTAAAAGCAAAGAGAAAAGATAAGAGTTAGAGTTTGACAGAATCAAAATCACAAATTTCTCTGTTTTGTTCTTGATAAGCATTAAATATTTCCAAACCTCACTCCATGGGATACTATTTGTATTGCAGTCTTTCATATTATGCTAAAAAAATTTTTGTTACATATGTATTTAAAAATTAGAGAATATTTGGTTATGCCAACAAGTTTAAACACTTATGAACTGTACCTAACGTAAGACCAAAGGAAAAAGGATTACCTGTTAGCACAACACCCATTACATGTATTGCCCAGTTTGTACCGGTTTACGAAAAAAAGATATACAATCGTTTAATATTCCAGAATTCCTTAGAAGAGGTTAAAATAACTTATCTATACACAAACTAAGTTCAGAATGAAATAAAAGATTTAAAATATTATAATAATAGACAACTGGGGCGCCTGGGTGACTCAGCTGGTTAAGCGACTGCCTTTGGCTCAGGTCGTGATCCCAGAGTCCCAGGATGGAGCCCTGCATCGGGCTCTCTGCTAGGCGGGAGAGCAGAACATTTACTTAAATGTTCAACACTAAAACTACGCAGATGATGGGATATTTCCTTGTATACTGTAGGGGGAAAGTAGAATGCAAAATTGTTCATAATGTTCTCTGCTTCTCCCTCTCCCACTTCCCCTGCTTGTGTTCCCTCTCTCGCTCTCTTTCTCTCTCAAATAAATAAAAAATCTTAAAAAAAAAAAATACAGGGGCTATATCCATTCTTTACCAAGTGCCTATCACAGTACCTGCCACAAAGCAAGTCCTTGATCTGAGAGAATTCACTTTCACCTGACCTCAGCCTACAGATCAGTTTCCCTTAACCAAAATCTCGCTGGAATAGGATATAAAACCATGCCTAGTTCCTTTAACAACATATAAATCACCCCAAACCCAACAAAAAGAGGATGCAAATTATGGATTAACTCAGGGTTTCTCAATCTTGGCACTACTGAACATTTTGGGCTGGATTATCCTCTGTTGTGGGGGAAGGGGAGATCGTCCTGTGAACTTTAAGATAAGCAGCAGATCCTTGGTCTCTCTTAATGCCAGGAGTACCCCCACCCCATTTGTGACAATCAAAAAATATCTCCAGAAATTACCAAATGTCCACTGGAGGGAAAAAACTGTCCTGGTTGATCTGTGGACTAACAGTATTAACTCATTATATAGATTGAGGTGTTGAGTTTTTTTTCCTTTTAATTCTCCAAGTAGTTTTCACATTAACAAGGCATAATTGGGTATTTAATAATTAGATATACTTGAATCAACAACTGATTATACTATTAAAAGATAGTCCATCCCTTGAAGACAAAATACCACTTAGTAATGATCTACTTGGTCCAATTAATCTTGGTTCCAAAGCCCACCTCTTCCTCTATGTGCCCTTCCTATTCTTAAAAGCATTCTATCATGGCACTGAAATTATCTGTGTGTCTCTCTTCCCTCCTCCTGGCTATCTCTTCCTACCACCACCCCTCACCCCACACCTGCATCCAGACTGTAGCTTTTTGGGAAGGCTAAGTTTCACCACTTATACACCAACTCCCTGCCTATGTCCAACACACTTAAGCAACTGGTCATATTATAATTGCTCTGAATTGGGACACCTAGGTGGCTCAGTTGGTTAAGCATCCACCTTCAGCTCTCAGGTCAGGATCCCAGGGTCCTGGGATCAAGCCCCACATCAGGCTCCCTGCTCAGCGGGGAGCCTGCTTCTCCCTCTTCCCCTGCCACTCCCCCTGCTTGTGCTCTCTCACTCTCACTCTGTCAAATAAACAAAATCTATTTTTTAAAAAAAAAAGGGAGGGCGCCTGGGTGGCTCAGTTGGTTAAGCGACTGCCTTCGGCTCAGGTCATGATCCTGGAGTCCCTGGATCGAATCCCGCATCGGGCTCCCTGCTCGGCAGGGAGTCTGCTTCTCCCTCTGACCCTCCCCCTCTCGTGTGCTCTCTCTCATTCTCTCTCAAATAAATAAATAAAATCTTTAAAAAAAAAAAAAAAAAAGGGGGAAATTCTAATACATATGTAAAATATTTATTAATATATATATATTTGCTGTCAATCACATCCCAGGATCTCAGGGCATGATTCAGAATCCAGACTTTTACAGTATTATTCTTTCCTTTTGAAAAATCATTTTATGCTCCTCCATTATAAAAACTAAATGTGTCTTAGGTGTTTTGGAATACAAATAAGGTTTCAAATAAAATTTCCCTGATATCATCGGGATGCCTGGGTGGCTCAGTTGGTAAAGTGTCTGCCTTCAGCTCAGGTCATGATCCCAGGATCTTGGGATCATCAGGCTCCCTGCTCAGTGGGGAGCCTGCTTCTTCCTCTGCCTGCCGCTCCCCCTGCTTTGTGCTCTCTGACAAATAAAATCTTTTTAAAAAAATTTCCCTGATATCACTACTGAAAGACAACTGCTTAATATGTGGATGTATTTCCTTCACTGTTTCCACTTACACAAGTCACAAAACTAAAATCATACATATTTTAGGAACAATTTTGCATTCTACTTTCCCCCTGCAGTATACAAGGAAATATCCCATCATCTGCATAGTTTTAGTGAACATTTAAGTAAAAAACAAAACAAAACAAACAAAAAAAACCTCTGCTCACTTAGAAATTTTAAAAGCATATATATGAATAAGTGAGAAGAGAAAATCGCAAAAAAAAGTAACATTTCAAAACTTAAATAAAAAATAAAGATAAAACTTGAGTTAAGTAGCCAAGTTATTATGTTAGAAAAAATAGTAGCAAGATAATCAAAGATAAAAGCAATTATCAACAGAAGAGAAAAATAGGGATACAACTGAGAGGGTATCAACAAAACCAGAAGTTGGTTCTTTGAAGAAGAGTAATAAAAAATAAATTTCTGGGAAGGTTAAGGAAAAAAAAACAAAACAGAAAGCAATACAGCTAATCAGCTTCACACAAAAAAACTGAAGAGTCAAAAATGGATACATTCCTGAGAAAATATTCATGAAACTTTAATCAAAAAGAAATTCTGTAGGATAAACGTCCTAGTTTCTGCAACAAATCAATGACATAAAAAGACAAATATAAAGGAATGGGAGGAGTTGTTTTAAGGATCCAACAACTAGGGGCGCCTGGGTGGCTCAGTCGTTAAGCGTCTGCCTTTGGCTCGGGTCATGATCCCAGGGTCCTGGGATCGAGCCCCGCATCGGGGGCTCCCTGCTCGGCGGGAGGCCTGCTTCTCCCTCTCTCACTCCCCATGCTTGTGTTCCTGCTCTCACTATCTGTCAAATAAATAAATAAAATCTTAAAAAAAAAAAAAAGATCCAACAACTAGACATATCTTGTTTGGAACCTGAAAACTAGCTATAAGAAAACACATTTTTAAGAAGAGAATCAGGACGAGGCACCTAGGTGGCTCAGTCAGTCGAGCATCTGACTCCTGGTTTTGGCTCTGGTCATGTTCTCAGGGTCATGGGACTGAGCCCTGAGTTGGGCTCTGCGCTCAGCAAGGAAGTCCGCATGAGATTCTCTGTCCCTCCCTCTCCTTCTGCCCCTCCCCAGGCGCCACTCATATATCTCAAATAAATAAATAAATAAAATCTTAAAAAGAAAATCAGGAAAACTACATACGACTGAGTGGTGGGTAATATTAAATTATCAATTTTGGTGGGTGTGGTAATAGCATAGTTACTACGTTAAAACAAATCCTTTTAGGGGCGCCTGGGTGGCTCAGTCGTTAAGCGTCTGCCTTCGGCTCAGGTCATGATTCCAGGTCCTGGGATCGAGCCCCGCATCGGGCTCCCTGCTCGGTGGGAAGCCTGCTTCTCCCTCTCCCACTCCCCCTGCTTGTGTTCCTGCTCTCGCTGTCTCTCTCTCTGTCAATTAAATAAATAAAATCTTTAAAAAAAAACCAAACAAACAAACAAAAAAATCCTTTTAACTATGAGATACATATTGAAGTATTTCTGGTGAAATGACTTGTCTGGGATTTGCTATAAAACACTCCAGCAAAAAAAAGAAAGGAGGGAGCATGTATGTGTGTGCAAAAATAACTTGAAGTAACAGGCATATGGGAGTTCCTTTATACTATTCTATTAAATTGAAATTTCTCATTTAAATAAGTTTAAAAGGAGACATAGAGAGCCTATTATTACTATTAAAGGAATAGTCTGGGGGTGCCTCAGTGGTGCGGTTGGTTAGGTGTCCAATTCTTGGTTTCGGCTCAGGTCATGATCTTAGGGTCGTGAGATCCAGCCGTGCATCAGGCTTCTGCCCAGGGAAGAGTCGGCTTGGGATTCTCCCTCCCTCTCCCCGTGCCCCTCCCCTGGTTCTCTCCCTCCCTCTCAAATAAACAAATCTTAAAAAAAAAGAAAAGAAAGAAATAGTCTGTCTTAATCGTTGGTTGGGGCGCCTGGGTGGCTCAGTCGTTAAGCGTCTGCCTTCGGCTCAGGTCATGATCCCAGGGTCCTGGGATCGAGCCCCGCATCGGGCTCCCTGCTCCGCAGGAGAGCCTGCTTCTCCCTCTCCCACTCCCCCTGCTTGTGTTCCCTCTCTCGCTGTGTCTCTCTCTGTCAAATAAATAAATAAAATCTTAAAAAAAAAAAAAATCGTTGGTTAATCTTCCCATAAGGAAAACACCAGATCTAAATGTTTTTACAGGCATGTCCTACTGAACTTTCAAGTAAAAGACAAGTCAACCTCATACACACACTTCTAGAAAACAGAATACTCTAAAAAAATCACATGGCCAGTACAAGAAAAGAAAATCATGAACATCAGCAAAAATCCAAAAAAGAAAAAACCAAACACCAAAACCCACCCCCAAACAAAAACAAACCCCCAGCAAATCAAATTCATCAAGTGTCTTTAAAATGTACTGTAACGATCAAGTTGAGATAATGTCAGGAATCCAGGGGGGGAGGGGTTTGCATTAGAAGCCTAGAATATCTGTAAGTCATTCATCATATTAACAAAGATTTCAATGGCTCTAAGAAAAGCACTGTATAAAATTCAATACCCAATCACACACAAAAAACCCCAAACCAAAACAACAAAAAACTACAGCGATCAAGAAAGTGATGGGAACTTCCTTAAAGTGATAAAAAAGGTTCCTTCCAAAACATAAAAACTGACAGCAAATATGCATTAATGGACCAACATCAAAAGTCTCTTTAGCATCAGAACAAGACAAAGATACCTATGACAAACACTTCTAATCCAATGTTGTACTGGAGAATCTAGCCAAAGTAATAATACAAGAAAAATTACACATTCAGTGCAATGCCAATCAAAATTCTAACAGTTTTTCAGGGAACCAGACAAGAGGGTTCTGAAGTACACACAGAAGAGCCTAGTTTCCACCTCTGTATAATAGGAAAGTACCTACTTCATAAGTTATTTGTTGAGTATTAAATGAGTTAATATGTATTTAAAATAGTGCCGACACATATTAAGCACCATGAAAATATTTTATCTATTATTATTCAATGGAATCATTACCCTATTAGGAGACAAAACAATCTTATAATAATGAGAAACTTTTATCAGGCACTTTCAACGTGTCAGGGATTGTTCTTGGCACTTCAATAATTTTATTATTCCCACTAATCCTCTCAACACTATCAGAAGTAGGTAAGAACCACATAATACAGAATTCACTGAGGAGAAATCAACTTTAGTAATACAGAAGTCTTACTGGAGACCCTAGAATCTTGAGGATTTTAATTTAACCTGTACTACAGCCAAATTTGCTCCATTTGATTGCTGCTTCATGTTTATGCAAAACATTTCACATCACATTACAAAGTTAAACTCCATTGTGAAGCCAGACAGGAGGGTTTACATTGGTAGACCCTGAAAATAAAAGTTTAGGACTGTTCTTAGATCCACTCAGGTTTCAACTCAAAGACTGATTCCAATTCTCTTGTTTCCCAAGATGGCTCTCAATCAACTATGCACTTACTATCTTCTATCTTTTGTTATGGCTAAATATTTGTGTGCATCATTACTTCATTACCAAATTATGAGTATCTGAAGGATAAGGGTTGCATTTATTTTTTTTAAAAGATTTGAAAGAGAGAGAGAGCTCAAGTATGTGCACAGGGGAGGGGCAAAGGCAAAGATTCTCAAGCAGACTCCCTGCTAGATGTGGGGGCTCAACCCCACAACCCCAAGATCATGACCTGGGCTGAAATCAAGAGTCGAACGCTCAGGTGACTGAGCCACCCAGGCGCCCCAAGGGTTGTATTTAATAAATATTTACATTTCTCACAGGATCTAGCGTAAGCTCACAGAATTAATGTTTTCAGCAATTCTAAAATTGCATATTGTAATTATTTATATCCGATTTGGTATTTGTAACTTAATAAAAGTTCTCTTACCTCTACTTAAAACATTTTCAACAGCTATACTGATTAAATTTGGAAGACTGTAAAAGTCATATATATACTTTGATTAAACAGACACTATTATTTCATCTAATATCATTAACAGTCATCATTACTCCTAAGCTACTTTGTGTGCCTAAAAGCTGGACATTTATAATTCCTAAATGCCATCAGCTATCACTGTTACCTATAGCTTGGCACTGCTCAGGGAGTCTAAACCCAATTCTATAAGCTGACCTCATTTAGCAACTGTGAGCTCAAGTCACCCCTTCCATCAAGAGATAGTACAACTTTCTCTACTTCCCTCATGGAGTTTTATTGTTGTTGTTCTGTTTTTTGGGATAGGAAGAGTGTTAACTGAGAAAGGTAAACTCACACAGAAGATTCTGGTGTCCCTGGCTGAGTGATAGAGAATCTGAATGCCTGATGAGAAATTTCAGAACCTTCCGTCCAGAGGGAAGGGCCAGGATAACTTCCAGGGTGAGTCCTTAGCTACGACTTTGTCCTAAACAGCAAATGAAACTCATGGTCTAAAACTTGTTAGAAAAGCAAGTCCCAAACTAAAAGCAATATGTATGAAGATGCAAGGGAAAAAAATAATTAAAAAATTTAATGTCACAATTTAGGAAATCCTACTGGATGGTGGATTTTAGTACTGACTAGTCTCAATTTCACGCTTGTTACTGAGCTCTTCAAGTTCTTCCTTTTCCTTCAAGGAAAGGGAAAAAAATGAAGGTTCAAATAAATCATCTTCTCAGGCCCTTATCTCAACTTGCCCTTCATAGGGATTAGTTCAGATCAGCTGAGTAAAATTTAGATGTTCAACAAACATGAGAAACCTAGAAGATCCCTTAACCTAAGAGTTCAGAATTTTTATTCTAAAGAGAAAATTGGTCTGAGGACTTGTAAGCAAAAGTCTGGTATGAACAAATTTGTATTTCTTAGAGCCCACTCAGGCAAACAAGATGAAGAATGAATTGGACAGACGTGTCTGGAGTCAGAGAGACTGGTTAGGAGGCTGCTGCTGGAGAAGTAACAAAAACTAGCAGTTGATCTGGAGCAGAAGTACTAAATGGGTAGAGGCATCAAAGATGCCAATTGAAAGAACTCTTTGTGACTATAGGTAGGGGATTAAGAAAAAGACAAGGATGATGCCTAAGTTTCTGGGTTGGACGACCTAAAAGTATATAGGGGTTCTGTTATCCAGAAGGGAAACCCAGAGGAATACATGGTGATGTAAGAAAAAAAGTCACTGTTAGACATTAAGGGGACCATCAGATATACAAGTATTTAAGGGACAATAATCTTAACCATCAAAGGATGTTGAGGGGTACCTGGGTGGCTCAGTTGGTTAAGCAACTGCCTTTGGCTCAGGTCATGATCCTGGAGTCCCAGGATCGAGTCCCACATCAGGCTCCCTGCTCAGCAGGGAGTCTGCTTCTCCTTCTGACCCTCCCCCCTCTCATGTTCTCTCTCTCTCTCTCATTCTCTCTCTCAAATAAATAAATAAAATCTTTAAAAAAAAAAAAAAGGATGTTGAAACCCACCATTCCCCAAGCCCATCCACCAGGAACACTGTCCTGGAAACCAGGTTCCAAGAAGGAAATGTTAGTGGTGTCCCATGCTCCAGAGAGAATTTACTAAATGTAGATGTACTAGGAAATATTTACTAATCTAGGAAAGAGTAGTTCAGTGGAGTTGGAAAGAGCAAATGCCAGACTGCAGCGGACTGAGGAGGTAAGAAAGGAAAAGACAACAAGTATCTTTTCTAGATATTAAAGTAAGCTCCTAAATACTTGCTTAATTGCCCCCTTTCTCTATGATTAGAAATTTATAAATCTGAAATTTATTCCATTACCTTTTAAACTATCCTATGCCAAGTATCACAAAACAGTATCACAAACAACTGTTGAATGAACTCACACTATCTCCAATAAGACATTTCCTGCTTACTTTCAAAATTATCAATCAATCAATATCATTAGCAGACGATTTCTACCAAATAGTTCACTGACAAGTTCCCAAATACCTTTAATGATGCTCAAGTACAAAATAACTTTGAGTAAAATATTTCTTCACCTGAGTGCACATTCAATCCAAACACAGTGATACAAATGTGACTGACAGGACAGATTTAAATGTGATTTGCAAAGTTTAGAATACATGAAGTATATCCAATGGACCAGGTATTTAGAAATGTGACAATCTAAACAAAAATGAATTTGGATTGAATATGTGGGAAACTAGTGTTGAGTCAAAACGTCCTTTCATTATTACATACTGATTTTGTAGGTCACACTTGGGTGTTTTCTATATTGCTATGTCAATTTGGCCATATAATATCTTGTAAAATGAATACTGACATCACTTAGCCTTTCCAAAAATCAAGATAAAGATGATTCCACAATATGTGAGAAACTACATAAATACTACCCACCATGAAATATATAAATGAAGCATAACCTTCAAAATTAGAATTCTTAATACAATCCCACACACTGCACTGTGCTGTGAGCATAAATAAGAGGCTTTTTTTTAAATTACTAATTACAATGTGAAACTTGAAATAATTTTGGCTCAAAAAATCTAATTCTACTGAATAGCACCTCTTCCCAGTTATACATTTTTTTCCTATATAAAAGGCTCAAACATTGTAACAGGCTTATTTTTGTGCTTCAGGTAAACTGAAGTCAAATAAAAACTCAGTTCTGCTCTTAAACTGTGCACATAAGCAAAATACCCATACTAATAACCATACTGTTCCAAAACTAGTAAATTCTCAAGTATCCACTTAGAAGACAGAACTCATCCATTGATTTTTTTTTTTTTTTTTAAGATTTTATTTATTTGGCAGAGAGGGGCGCCTGGGTGGCTCAGTCGTTAAGCGTCTGCCTTCGGCTCAGGTCATGATCCCAGGGTCCTGGGATCGAGCCCCACATCGGGCTCTCTGCTCTGCGGGAAGCCTGCTTCTTCCTCTCCCACTCCCCCTGCTTGTGCTCCTGTTCTCACTGTGTCTCTCTCTGTCAAATAAATAAATAAAATCTTTAAAAAAAAAAAAAAAAAAAAAAAAGAAAAAAAAAAAAAAAAAGATTTTATTTATTTGGCAGAGAGCGTGCGCACGCACGCCCACAGGCAGGGGGAGCAGCAGAGGGAGCGGCAGAGGGAGAGGGAGAAGCAGGCTCCGTACTGAGCAAGGAGCCGGATGGAAGGACCCTGGGATTATGATATGACCTCGGCTGAAGGCAGACACTTAACGAACTGAGACACCCAGGCGCCCCTGATTCTGCTTTCATTTAGTTTTCTATATGGCATTAAAATGTTTTTAAAAAAACGAACATTCCAGATCTCAAAACCTTTCCTTCCTCTAACCCGGTGGTGAGGCCAGAGGATTAAGTAGGAGCAGGACAGGTGAAGAGTGGAGAGAAAGAAAATGGGATGCGTACCACCTAAAGCTCAACCAGTTCAGCAACTGCAAGAATTACAAGTAGGGAGAGCAAAGTGAGTGATGAGGTGGGAAGAGATCAGAATGCTCAGAGCCCCTATTCCAGGTGAGGGATCTGGGATTTAAAAAAAAATAAGGATGGAAATGAAAGTCAAATCTATGTAACTTCAATAAATCTGGTAACAGTTTGGCTAGACATTGACAATATAACAAAGATCTCTCATTCTTACTGGTTTAGGGCACTTCCTACATTATTAACTCAGCTTTTTGGGGTGCTTAAGAAGCATGACATTTTAGGGGCGCCTGGATGGCTCAGTCGGTTAAAAGGCTGCCTTCAGCTTGGGTCATGATCCCGGAGTCCCGGGATCGAACCCCACATCGGGCTCCCTGCTCAGTGAAGAGCCTGCTTCTCCCTCTGCCCCTCACCCCACTTGTGCTCTCTCTCAAATAAATAAAAATCTTAAAAAAAAAAAGCAGCATGACATTTTAGATACAGTCTTTAAAATGAGGCAAATTTGCAAACTTCATGAAATAATTAGGTTGAAACAACTTTCCTAACCTTCATTCAGTGCTTTATTTAAAAACAGTATTTTGATACTCTGCAGACGTAGAACTAATCTAATGAACTAATCTAATCACAAACAACCCACCTATCAAGGAAAGAAAGATGCACAAACACTTAAAACTACTTCTGAAAGACTAAGAAAATTAAATGAAATATCCATGCTGGAAAAACAGATATGACTTCTAATACTTTTCAAGAAAACTGGAAACAATTTGTGATTTTACATACAAACTTGGATTGAAGATGATGATCAATACTAGATTATACAGGATCACATAGCTATGCATGTTATCAAGTGTTGAATTTTGAAATCCAATGGAGTCAAAGGGCAGAAGTGCAAGCAAATTTCAAAATATGCATTCTTAACATTGTCCTGCAACAATGACATCAAAAGGGGTACTTATACTTTGGCAAGTGATTGACTTGAAGTTGCCTCTTAACCCCAACACATTTAAGTTAGGTCTTAAAATTTAAACAGAGATGAAGTGCTATAACTGATCAAATGTGTGACCTTGCCCCACTTTTAGAAGTTTTATATTGACTATCTGCCTTGCTCTTTATTAATATGGTGACACTTCTTCGCATGAAATTAACTAAAAGGTGAGGACACTATTATTTATCAAAATCCCACCTTAAAAATCAACTCAATGACATGTTTATATTAAACCTAAACTGCATGTTAACTTAACCACCACTGATCATTTCTTGATTTGGAGTAGTGGTAACATCTTGGGAGAAGCTTTGTGGTGAGTTTAAGATTCGTTTGCTTGACTGGGGTTAGTTCTGAGGGAATGAAACGCCTATAGGGGATCCTACGTGATACAACTATCATAGCATCTCTCCAAAAAACAAAACCAAAAAAATTCCTAAAGATTGCATATCTGCAAAGAAAAAGGAGAGAGTGAATTGTTTGAGTTATCTGCTGTTATTCTCTACATTTAGGACAACTGGTAAACAAAACTTGGACCTTAAAAAAATAAACAATTCACATCAATAATTACAGTCTACCAAAAACTCCCAAGGCAAATGGAAGTGCACTTCAAAAGATAAATGACATACCCCTAGTCTTCCTGCCATTAGGTGCTCTCCTTGCTACTGATCCTGTACTGTGTCACCAGAATTAGTCTTCCCCTTTTCCCTGACCACGTCATTCTCTTGCTCATAAAATTTTTATCCTGATGGTAAGAAACGTCAAACTCCTTACTACATTTCTGTCTTTTCATAATAGGACACCAAAATCCTTTCCCATCTGTCTCACATAAAAACATACGCCATAGTCTGATTCCAGCCACATTAGAACCACCTGTATTTGTTAAACAGAAATACTCTTCCGGGGGGTCTGGGTGGCTCAGTCGTTAAGCGTCTGCCTTTGGCTCAGGTCATGATCCCAGGATCCTGGGATCGAGTCCTGCATCGGGCTCCCTACTTAGGGGGAAGCCCGCTTCTCCCTCTCCCACTCCCCCTGCTTGTGTTCCCTCTCCCGCTGTGTCTCTGTCAAATAAATAAATCTTAAAAAAAAAAAAGAAAAAAGAAATACTCTTCCAATTTTCTCTACTTCTAAGGTAAGTTATCTTCAAGTTCTCCTACCTCTGTTCAACTTTCCCTCTGCAGTTTTCCCTCAGTTCTCCAAACACACCCCGTCAGAAACAATCCCTATCCTCTACTTTTATCTCCAACTTTTTAGAATACTTATCAGAGTATAACTCACAGGAAAACTGTGTGGACATGTATACCAACCCCACCAGATCCTAAATGCTTTGAGAGCAAAAAGTGCAACCTTGATTCATTTTTAAATTTCCAAGTGTCTAATAATTGATGTTTGGTAATTAACGTTTGTTGGCTGAAAGGAGAGAAAGACACACCAAATGAAAACAGTGACTACTCAACTCAGGAGAATCACACAACTTCAAAATGTTCACAATTTAACTCATCACAACCCCTCCCCACCACATCCATACACAAATACTTCACTTCCTATGTTTGCTATCTTAGAAAATGGCAACCTCACCAACCCAGCTGCCCAAACTTGAAACTTGGGAATTACCCTTGATCCCTCTATCACAAAATCCTAATGAGTAATAAATCACCAAGTTCTGCTGGTCACCCACTTTCCTCAAATCTTTTCACTGCTTTCCATCTACTAGTTCAGGCCACCCTCATCACAGCTGGAATCCTAAAACAGCCACCTCTCTGGTCTCCCTGTTTCATATTTTTCCCTGTTCCTTTGCAAAGCATTCCTCACTTTAGTCAATCATCAAGGTACAATTATGCCCCATCCATTTAAAAGAGCTAAAATGGGGAGCGCCTGGGTGGCTCAATGGGTGAAGCGTCTGCCTTCGGCTCAGGTCATGATCTCAGGGTCCCGGGATGGAGCCCTCTGTCGGGCTCCTCGCTCAGTGGGGAGCCTGCTTCTCCCTCCCCCTGCTGCTCCTCAATTGTGCGCGTGCGCATGCACATGCAATTGCTTTCTGTCAAATAAATAAAAATCTTTTGAAAAAGAGCTGAAATGGAAAATCTAAACTCCAATAAGTATTATAAGCAAAAAAAAAAAAAACGAAAGAAGTATTATAAGCCAAGCGTAACTGGCTCCACACTCCCCTCTATGGCTGTATTTCTTGCTAACCCCCCAGTCAGATGGAACTTAACAGGTTCCCTGAACAGGCCATACTCTTGTTCCCAGCCTGGACTCACTCTTACGAACACTATATTCTATCCTTCAGATCTCAAGATCAGACATCAATTCCTCAAAGACAGCATCCAGAGGAACAGTAGTTACAGGTTATAGGCCCTCCTATTTCTCCCACTGTACACAGTACTTCCCAAATACAACGCTGGTCACATCAGTCTTGAATGTCACTCTCATCCCCTTATCTATGAGCAATGGGAAGGAAGGGTCCGTATCTATCTTGATTACCAGAGTATTCCCTGCACTGAAAATGCTGGTCCAATACAGATGAATGCCAGCTTGTCAACTCTTCCAAGCCAGTATTTTTCAAATTGTGGGTCACAAGCCAATAGTGGGTCATGAAATCAATACAGTGGGTCACAACCAGCACTTAAAAAAAAAAAAAAAAAAAATAATAGAAAACACCAGAGTATATTACAGATAGTAAGGATAAGTAGTTTGTCCGCTTGCTGAGGTAGCGTCTCTAGTTCTCCACGTAAAATGGAGTTCTTATGGGGTGTGGTCAAAAAAATCTGAAAAGCACTGCACTGCTTCTTTTCTTCTCCCTCTTCCTTTTTAAAAAAGTCTTTTAAGACCCAGTAAGCAAACAGAAAATAGAAAAAGTAGTGCTCAATCACACAGTTCTTTAGCAAAAAGCCATTCTAACTTGAGCATTTCCAGTAAGAACAATCCTTCTGATTTCTCACGCTTTAAATACTTGATTTCCATTTTAATTACTTACATATACAAGACACCCTATATGACAGTACATATAGTACTTCTACTTTTATTTTAGTCTCCACTACCATATTCTTACACTCTTCAGAAACTTAATCTTTGAGATCTATTGGCTAACTTGCGCCATAAGCTTTACTTCTTAGACTACTACTACTCTCTGAACTTCATGAACTTGGCTTTCTCTTTATCCAATCTATCTATAAATCCATTAAAAAATCTACCACTGCTTTGTTGTTGCTATATATTTAGCCAGTAAGGTTAAAAACTGTCAACACAATGAGCGCATACTACACCGCAGCAAGCACTCTACCCTAAACATTTGACGAAGAGAATTTTCGTTTATTCCTCACCACAGTCCTGTAGGGTGGGTACCACAGGTGAGGAAGCTGAGCGAGGTTAAGTAACTGGCCCTAGGTTCACAGTTAAAAAGGCACGTCTGGGATGAGAACTCTAAAGTAGTGTCTCCAAAAACCCCTTTTCTTAACCGCTCACGTTTTTTCCCAGGAGTTTTAGTTTTCGTTTCTCTCTCTCAACTAAATTACTCCTAATTGCCTTTTGAAGCATTTATAAAATAAGATCTATATCTAAAAACAAAGGATATCTAAACTGTTCAGGAGAAGCTTAACACCTTAATATTTATTCTCTTAAACCTGTGAGAAAAAAACAAAAGACAACAACAAAAAAACCTGTGAGAACTGAGCAATAAAAAATTTCCTACCAAAATTTCAGAAGAAAACTAACACCCATCACATGAAAAAATCACCTGCAAAATTTAATGTTTTAAAATTTTTACACTTGGTATAATTTAAGTTTCAATTTGCCCATTTATTTCCCTAATGTTTGCCACACTAAAAAAATTCAACTTCGGAAATTCTCAAAGAAGAAAACCCTAAAATCACAAAATACACACAAAACAAGCATATCTTATTTTTCTATTAATTGTTGGCTGTTATGAATTGGCAGAACAGCTCCTGAACTGTTTTTGTAAATATACCAGGAAGAGGTATTTTGCACTCCCACTTGTATCTGCAACATTCTTCCTACTCTTTTTTTTCTCTTTCCTATTTACCACTTAATGTCCCTACAAACACCACTAGGCACTTATTTTCAATTTCTTGTTTCAATTTATCTCGCTTTTTATAGAATAGACTAAGGAGAAGGTGGAAAAGCAAAGTAAAACAGAAAATAATGCGAAAAGGCAACCAAAGGCAGAAACCGTTTCCTCTCTCTCCATTACACATTCACTGGACATGCCAATACATTTCTTACGTCTGTGACAGACACGAATTTCTGCTGGAAAAGGGCACCCACACTGTATATAACAAGATTTACAATTTAACAAAAGTCACTATCTCACTATCAACCACATACAGCCTTCTTGAAGCCCTATAAATGAACTTACAAAGCCTTGAGAATAAGCAACTGCCAGAGTTCAAGGCACTTAATAAAATGTTTTGCAACATTAACACTGAGGTCAGCAATACCTCATTGGACCAAGGAGCCATAACCGAAAAACTCCAGGAGAACTCTAATATAAACATGCATGCCTTAAAAATAAAATTAAAACACAGTATCATAGGTTTAAGAGCTGAAAAAGAAATTGCCACCAAAAATATTCTGGTTAGGATAATAAACCATTAATCCACAGTAGTGTTTTGAGAAAGTATAACTGACATTAAAAAAAATCCTTGCCACTTCTCTATTATGTATATTAATCTAGTGGTCAAAATAATATATTTTATATCCTATCTGCCCTGTTCCTTTGAAATGAAAAACAGGGATAAAATCCAAGCCAATTCTGACACGAATACACAGTAGAACTACAAAACTGGTACCAAGACCAGAAAGATCGTTACTTAATATGCCAGATCCTAATGCTGTCATCCATCTTTCCAGAGTCTGTTCTTTCAATGCATATAGCATTAAGTGTTTACAAAGCAGTGACAGAACATATCCAATGAACAATGAAGGCAACTATATCATCCTCATCAAGCCCACTGCACATATTATTACTAGAAATAGGTTCAAGAAATATTTTCAGGACTTACCTGTTAACTTTCTTGGTCAATAATTTTACCAAAATATTTCTACAAATGGTTTTTATAATCTTTTTTTTTTTTTTTTGGGTGGAGAACATAAAGTTATTTTATTTATCAAATAGTTTTGGCCTAACCATACCAAGTTAAATAAAATTTTCAATGGATCAAGTACAAATATTGAAACAGGAACATAAAGATGCAAAAGCTAAAAAATTAAGTCTCTCCCTCCCCATTCCAACACATAAAACTTGAACTTAATTCAAGTTATTTGAATCAATCTGGAATGTTTTAGAAGAATCTTTGACATCTCATTAAGAAGTCATTTTTATTCTGCATCAGTGGCTAACCTTAAAAATTCAGAAGTTGGAATTTAAACACTAATTTGTTTTAACATGTTAGTATGTCAACCCAATTGCGCTCCAGTTTTCTTTCCTATACAACTGGAACATGCCAACACTCTTGGTAGGTACACTTAACACTACTAAAATCACAAGTCCTGATCATTAAAAAAAAAAAAAGAGTTTCTGATGTCTACAATGTTGGGATCATTTTGACCCAGTTCTAGATAAAATTCATAATCAATTACCAAAAAACAACTTACTTTCACATTTATAAAATATCCAGGTAATAACTCAAAAGTCAAAACACAGAAAAGGTACGTGTTTGAAAACTTAAAGTTTTAAGAAGTGAAGTGTCTCTGTTAAAAGTTCCCTGACAACTTATACTACACACTGCTGCCTGCAAAAAGAAAAATAAAAGAAAAATAAAAAATCATCAACTTCAATTATGTTCACAATGGGACAGTATTTTCTTTATAACTACCTCCCTCCATCCTCCCCCGCCAAAACCCATACTGATTAGGATTAAAAATTGACACCGAAGAATTCCTAGAGTACAATCTTAATGGGGGCAGGAGGGATCAACTCTCATCACAAAATTTAGAGAAAGGTAACTAATACTAAGATAAACTCTTAGTACTAAAATTGAGTTCATCTCAATGTTGAGGGTTTTTTACTCTAAAAACCCACCTGATACATTTAGGACTCTCTTAATTATCCAAAGATATTTCAACTAGCAAAATAGTTTTTGTATACTGGACAGGTGAGACACTACTAAAATGAGTTAGCTAAAGTTGCCAAGTACACAGATCAAATGTGGAGAAGGCAGTAGTGCACCGAATAGAGGTGTCTGAACAACAGCAGAGCGCACTCTCCCTTCAGGCCTTGCATTACTCCAAGAGTAAGCTGCTCAAATCAGGAGTCATCAAAATGACACACATTAAAGAAGTTTTCTCTACAATATCCCAAGTCTCTAGTGAACTCAAATGTAAAATCCATTACCACATTACACAAAAATTAAAGAAATAACACAAAAACATACAGGCAGAAATATGTCTAAA
Source organism: Halichoerus grypus (assembly GCF_964656455.1). Classification (NCBI taxonomy): domain Eukaryota; kingdom Metazoa; phylum Chordata; class Mammalia; order Carnivora; family Phocidae; genus Halichoerus; species Halichoerus grypus. The sequence continues at coordinate 171,370,776 of NC_135717.1, read as the reverse complement.
GGTGATCTGAAAATCCTTCGGAACATTTTAGTAAGTGCAAAGGAATATGATACTCGATATGTGTAACAGTTCTAAGGAAAAAAGGCAAGTAAGAGAAAAAAAAATCTGTGAAGACTACAGAAAGTTAAAGGAATAAGAATAGATCAAAGTTCTTGCATTGACAATTTTACAAGTCTGAAGTGGAAAACTACAAGAAAACTGCACAAATCCTCAATCTTTGCAGGTTATCTTAAACTCATGACACATTTTTCTTATAAAAGCAAAGAATCCAAAGCATTTGCCATATCCTTACATTTTCACCCTCTGAAACGAAGCCTGCTTAGAAACATGCTTTAAAAGTTCTCTACAAACTCATAGGGTACATTTAACTCCATTATGCACTCTCACTGGCAGATGGAGGGATGACGCGGAGTTAAAGAGATGCTCCGTAGTAAGGGGGAACATCTTGTGGACTGTCAGATGGCCAACCATTCTTCCTCTTCATTATCCTGGCACCTCAAACAACTACGACAGCAAAAGAGAAGGTCGGTGGCCATCAGGACAGCACCAAACTAATTATAAGAAGGGGATGATGGAGGGAAGTCTCCCTGAATTTCCCTTGACAAAAGGGCTGGTCCACAACTGAGTGAAGTTAAGAATGGTAGAGCTTTTCTACGCTGAAATATGGATCTCCAAGTATGTTTAAAGCATAAAAAAAAACAACAACAAAACACAAAAACACACAAATACAGTACCTTACGCACATTTTAAACTTTCGTACGATCAGTCTGTTTGCAGTTCATGACTGGGACCCTTACAACTCCTAATTTTGATTTCCAAGTACATAACTCCACACAATTGGTTATCTCCACCGCCCCCCCCAAAGAGAAAGTGACTACAAACTGCAAAGAAAATGCCTCTGCTCTCTCCCAACCTAAAACCCCAGAGTTTCAGACATTTTGGTCTCAGACCAAAGAAATGGGAGATGTAAAATGAACTGCGCTCCATATTGATTCTTAAGGCAAATAAAAAGGGGGGGGGAAAAAGCTAGGAATGGTAGGTAAAATAATTCGAACCAAATTTCAGCTTTGACGTTAAAGCTAACGTCAAACCTGAAATCCTGGATCACACATAACACACAAATAAAAATCAAGATTTTTTACACTCTCATCCTCAACGGAAAATCTTGTGCAAAAAAGAGAAAATCTTGAAAAGAGTGGAAAGTAGAGAAAACAGAGTAAGTGCAATCGAGGAGAAAGGATTCGCAATTCCTCATTTCTCAACAACAAAAAATTCAAAGCAAAATTGCATAAAAAGCCCTTACACACAAATGCACTGGCATTTCAAAAATTAAACTGCATGGGAGCAACAATAAAAGCTATTTCCATAGCACCACTCAAGAGCTCTAATTCCAGAACACACATCGATATGACATAGTGTTGCAACGAATGTATTAGGAAGCAAAGAAAATGGTTGGGCTACTGGACGTCTTCGACCAGCTCATTCAAACACCTTTAAAATTAATCAAGAAGCAGAGAACTAAGAAGAGAAAAAGAGGAAAATATGGAAGAGGAAAGGTGCACCGAGCAAAAAAGATTAAGGGGGATGTGGAAGGCCAGGGCTCCCGGGACTAACCTGTGCCATCGCTGGCCGACGCCGAGAGGGCCGGAGATGAGAGTTTAGGCCGCTTGGCTGAAGGCGGCCCCGGTTCCACCACATTCTCGGCCATTTTTAATTCTTTCGGAGATACAGGCGAGGAAAACGAGAATCCTCGGGAAATCTCTTCTTTGGCCAGGGCTCCCCGCCCCGCTCCCTGGGGTGGGCTTGGGGGGCTCCGCCGGCCCCCGAGGGGGGTGGGGGAAGTTCCTTTTTCTCTTCGCTGGGTCGCGGTGGCTGAAGAGGGATGCGGACTCGATAGAAAAGGTAGGGGCAAGTGCGAGGGGCCGGGCCTGCGCCCAGGCCCGGAGGAGGGCACAGGAGCACAAATCCGCCGAGCGCGTCCGCTGCGGCGAATTCCCGAGAACTCGCGGCTCTAGAGGCGCAGTCCCCGGCCCGCCACGGCCGGCCCCTGCCCAGCCGAGGTCTCTCGGAGCTCCGCCGCCGCCATCAGCCTCTTCCTCCTCGGCGCTGTCCTCCTCCTTCTCATCGCCACAAGGAGGCGGGGGCGAAAAGGGGGGAGAGGAGGAGGCGACGAGAGACACTCACCTCCTCCCGGTGCCCCCTCCCGGACCTGCGCCCCCACCCTCCGAGCCCTCCTCCTGCCGCCGCGCTCCGCGCCGCCGCCGCACCGGCCCCTAATGGCCGCAGAGAGCTCGCCCGAGCCGAGAGCCAGGCTGGCGCCGCCGCCTCACATCGCGCGGCGGGCGGCGGAGGCGCGGCGAGGACGCCGGGCGCGGAGCTCGCCGGTCCAGAGGGCCGAGGGGGCCGGGCCGAGCAGCGCCGCCCGCCCGCGCCGACGCCGAGCCCACCGAGGAGGCCCCGCTCCGGCGGGCGGCGCAGGCGGCCTCTCCTCGCGCCGCGCTCTCCCCCTTCACCCTCCTCTCCCGCGGCACAGAAATAAATACGGCCGCCGCTACGGCCCCCACCCCCGGCGGCCAGGTGCCGGGAGCGCCCGCCCCCCGGGGCTCCGCTCGGGGCCGCCCTCGGCGACGGGCGAAGGCGCCGCGGGGCGCGGGGTTATGTAATGGTCCCCCCTAGGCGTCGACGCCGGCCCGGCTGCCGGGCCGCGGTGGGGGTGTGTGCGGACGGGAGGGGGCTGGGGTCGCCTCAGCCCGTGCGCCCCGGGCCCCCTGCCACTGTCTCGGCCCCTGCCGCCTTTCTTCGGCCCGGCTCGCCTCCGCACTCTGGCTCCCGCAGTTCGCACTCAGCCCGGCGTCCCGCTTGCCCACTCTCGCCCGCTCCCTCTCGCCCTCTCTCCCCCCCAGCCTAGCACACAAACAAGATGGCGGCTGTTGTTTCTTCCCTCTGCCGAAACCTCCTTACAGGCTAGCGGTAGCAGCGGCGGCCGGAAATGAGCCAAGGGGGGGGTGAAAAAAGGGGAGGGGTTGGGCCTCCGGAGGGAGGTGGCGAGGGGGGCGGGGCCTGGGCCCGAGCCGCTCACACAATGGGGGAAGAGGACCCGGGGGGCGGGACCAGCTCCAATCACGGGATCCGCCCAAGGCCCCAACGCGGTTGGCGCTTCCGCAAACTCCCCCGGCGTCACCGGTGGCTCCCTTTAAAGGGGAGGACTTGGCGGCGGCGGGGGGCGGGGTTCAGGGCCCGCCTCGGGATCTATTTTCAGTCGGTGGACACTTGCGGGGGAAGGTGCCTGTGTTGGGTCTCTGCGTAGGGGACCGGTGGGAACCGGGGGTGACGGAGCCCGGGAGCTGCGCCGGGGAAGACGCCAGGTTACCGCGCAGGTGGCCGAATGGGAGCGCCGTGGGGATGGCCCTGTATCCCGGGTCCTTGGGCGGCCAGTCTTCCGAATCCCGGTTGAATCAACCAGGCTGGGGGTACTCCGTCGTTGGCCCGTGTTCTCTCCTCCATCTCTTTCCCAGAGGGATCATCCAAAAATCACACTGATTATGAGTTGTTTCCCTTTTCTCCGAATTTTACAATTTGTTTTACAATAAGCATATATTATTTTGATAATCAGGAAACAAAAATCGCAGCGGTGGGAAGACACTGTAGGACCAGACCTAAATTCGTTTCTTGCCCACCACGTGTCCACTCGCCCTTACCAGGTACCTCTCTCACCAAAGGAGACTTGAATTATTTTTCTGAATACATCTGAGACCTGAGGACATCTTATGGTACTTCTTTTCACCCACCCCCAGTAGGCTAGCTCAACAAAAGACCACGTTTAGGTAGTGCCTTAAAGATAATGTAGATACGGAAAAGCGCAAAAACATAATGTGCTAAAGATAATCTAAGCATGGACAAAAGCAAAAATGTAACTACAGAGGAAAATTCTTGAATATAAATAAAGTGTGTGCAAAACACAGTTTTGCAGAGGAGGGCCTCACCAGCATGCTTTCACATTCCTACACATTACGGGATTCCGCTGTGCTTGGCCTTGGGTAAATTGGTACTTGAGGAGGTGGCAAGGTTGTTAGTGTTCCCCAAGGAAACCCCCAAACCAGTATCTATGGCGATAGTTAAAAGCTTTTTCACGTATTTCAAATCTCATCCTCCTTAGTTGGTGTTTGCTTATTGTTGAATTTACTTTGGTGGTGGTGGTTGTTTGCTCTTTAAAGTGAATGGTGAGAATAAATAAGAAGGTAGCAGTGAAGATATTAATGGAGCAATTCAGGTTACCAACAAGGATGAGTTCTGTTCTGTGATGTTAAGGCCTAATTCACCCCAACTACAGTAGAAAAGCAGGTAAATTGAAAAGGTACTTTAAGAAAGTTGTTTTGGATGGATTCAGCATGTAGGACTAAGGTCAAAATGGGTCTTCAAGAATGATTCAGTTATTTCTAATAGTTTATACCCACATTCACAGTAAAGAGGACATGGGAAAGAAATGTGGACAATACCTGGAAACTTGACTGGTAGTTTCCTTCTGGAAGGTTGCTCACCCAACTTTTTAAAGAGTTTATGACCTTTGGAAAAAGATTTGCCTCCTTTTGCAGAGGAGCCAACCTGAGTCTAAGCAGCATTCAAACATAACTGGCCTGCGTGGCCAAAAATACCTTAGGACTAGGTAAAGGAAGCCTGTCCAGGAAGATCTGAGGACCATCTCATGAGAGAATTCTGCAAAAAGGAGAATCGGGAGCCATGGACCTGCCCAGAAGGGAAGGCTCCACAGTAAACTGGGAGTTCTCATGCGTTCTGCTCCTTCCCAGGATTTGCGCCTTGGGGTCTTTACCCAGACCTTCAAGTCAGCTGAGCTGGAGACGTAAGGGTCACACAAATGCAGTCAAGATGAGACTTCAGATTGTTTCAAAAAAGCAGAATGAATCATCAGCCTGGATTATATCCAGCCTAATCAAAATGAAAATTTGCTCCAAGGGTGCCTGGGTGGCTCAGTCAGTCAAGCAGCTGCCTTTGGCTCAGGTCATGATCCCAGAGTCCTGGGATCAAGCCCCGCATCGCATCAGGGGAGCCCGCTTCTCCCTCTCCCTAGGCCTGCTCCCCCTGCTTGTGCTCTCTCTCTCTCTCTGTCAAATAAATAAATAAATAAAATCTTTAAAAAAGAAAAGAAGAGAAAATTTGCTCCAATCGTGCCGTGCTATGTGTAGGTTAAGAGTGTTCATGAAGAAGGAATTGTCTGTCAGTCACTAGCCAGCAGGTGGAAGGGGGATGGGAGATGGAGACACAGGAGTGAGCAGAGACTGGCAGGTAAGAACATGGGCACTGAAGGCTACCAGGCCTGGGGTTAAATTCTGGCTGTGTCACAAGCTGTGTGACTTGAGCAGGCTTCTAATCTGTAAAATGGATTTCTTGATTAGACTTACTTTATTGTGAAGATTAAACATGACAATTTATAAATAATGCTTACCACAGTGTTTAACACATGGTAAGCACTCAATACACCTTAGCTATATCTAGTCATACATTCTAAAATTAAGTTAGAAAGGGCTATTCTAGGTGTGGCCCAACAAAGTTTGTCTCAAGCACTTGTCATCAAGGGAAGAATGCCTCATGAACTTGGGTTCCTCCTGCAAATACGAATGGGGATGGGGTTGTGAAAGTGGCTGCATATCCATTCCAAGGAATTATTGATTTATATACTCTTCTAAAATGTTGTCAGCATTTGCAAGAACACATTTTTATTTATATCATATATTTAATAAAATCTGTTCTTGAAAAAAATTTTAGTAGTCAATATTGGCAAGGATGGGGGCGCCTGGATGGCTCAGTTGGTTAAGCGGCTGCCTTCGGCTCAGGTCATGATCCCGGGGTTCTGGGATCAAGCCCCGCATCGGGCTCCCTGCTCTGCGGAGAGCCTGCTTCTCCTTCTCCCTCTGCCTGCCTCTCTGCCTACTTGTGCTCTCTCTCTATCTCTCTGTCAAATAAATAAATAAAATCTTTAAAAAAAAAATATTGGCAAGGATGTGGAGACTTGGTGTTTACACACAATGTTAATGGGAAAAGAGCATGGAAAAAATGTTTAGGTTCATACGATTTTTTTTTAATAATTTATTTATTTATTTGAGAGAGAGACACAGTGAGAGAGGGAACACAAGCAGGGGGATGGGAGAGGGAGAAGCAGACTTCCCGCCAAGCAGGGAGCCCGATGCGGGACTCGATCCCAGGACACTGGGATCATGACCTGAGCTGAAGGCAGACGCTTAACGACTGAGACACCCAGGCACCCCTAGGTTCATACGATTACATTTACAGATTTTTAAAATCCCAGTATTCTAGGATGTATTCCGCAAGTGCACAAAGATGGATATGAGAATGTTTATTGCAGCCATTGTAATACTTTCTCTCCCTGCTCCCAAAGTTAAACAAACCAACAGCCCATCTCTAGGTGAATGTTAAAAACAACAACAACAACAACAACAAAAACCAACTATGGATATGATTCCACTTATATAAGCTTATGAAGGTACTCAGATTCACAGAGACAGGAAGAATGGTGGTTGCCAGGGATTGAGAAGACTGGGAAGATAATTGTTTAATGGGTAGAGAGTTTCAGTTTGGTGAGATTAAAAAATTCTGGAGCTGGATGGTGGTGATGGTTGCATAGCTGTGTGAATGTACCTAAATGCCATTAAACTGTGCACTTAAAAACGGTTAAGATGCGGGGCGCCTGGGTAGCTCAGTCGGTTAAGTGTCTCACTCTTCATTCCGGCTCAGGTCATGATCTCAGCATCATGAGATGGAGTCTGGTGTCAGGTTCCAGGCTCAGCTTGGAGTCTGCTTGGGATTCTCTCTCCCTCTGCCCCTCCCCCCACCACGCGCACGTGCTCTCTCTCTCTCTCTCTCTCTCAAATAAATAAAATCTTTTTTTTTTAAAAAGGGTTAAGATGGTAAAGTTTATGTTATGTATATTTGACCACAGTTTATACAAAAATTTTTAAATGGTTAAAATGGTAAATTTTATGTGATGTATTTTTTACTACAAAAGGAAAAAACAAGCCAAAACAAACAAACAAAAAAACCCCAAGCAATGAAATAGCCTTACCATGGTGGGGTATAATGCAGTCATTTAAAAATGAGTAGGGGGCACCTGGGTGGCTCAGTCGTTGCTTTGAGCCCCACATCGCAGGCTCCCTGCTCAGCAGGAAGCCTGCTTCTCCCTCTCCCACTCCCCCTCCTTGTGTTCCCTTTCTCACTGTATCTCTCTCTGTCAAAATAAATAAAATCTTTAAAAAAATAAAAACAAAAATAAAAATGAGTAGGTAGATATGTACTACCATAGAAAGATATCCATATATTGCTAAAGACAAAAAGAAAATTATAGAACTGCAGGTATAGAATGGCTGTATTTTTATAAATGTAATTAATAATAATAATGGGTTTGAAGCTGAGAGAATATGTACCAAACTGTCAACGGTGTTGGAGTAAGAGAAGTGTTATGAGGAGCTTTCATTCTACATTATAAATTTTGTGGTGTGTGAAATCAGAACTAAAAAGTATTTTTTTAAAAAGCCTAAACGATTCCTCTTTGCCATTAGGATAAAGTTTCATGTGCAAGAAATGGCCCTTGTCTACCTGTCTCATTTCTTTCAAATTCCCTCCTTGCAGCAAAGTGGAATCATTTCTGTGCTGCTTGTGACGTGCTTTCTCTGTCCTCAAGACATTCACACATATTCCTTCTGTCTGAAACACTCACCACCCCCACCCCTTTTATCCACCTAATTCCCAATACTTTTCAGGTCTCAACTTACACATCCCTTTTCCTGTAAAGGCCTTCCTGATGCCCCCAAATCCTGGTTGCAGACTTCTCCCCTGCCATCCCATGGCCAGCATCCTGTAATTCCGAATTGCCTGCATTTCGCACTGTGTCATAGTCCTTGTTGGCCTTTTCCAGTGACAGCAGGAAAGGTGACCGTGTTGTCCATCTCTCTCTCTCCCGGCTCCTAACTCAGGACATGATGCATGGTAGAAACTCAACTCAAACTTCTTTTTTTTTTTTTTTTAAAGATTTTATTTATTTATTTGACAGAGAGAGACACAGCAAGAGAGAGAACACAAGCAGGGGGAGTCGGAGAGGGAGAAGCAGGCTTCCTGCTAAGCAGGGAGCCCGATGTGGGGCTCGATCCCAGGACCCTGGGATCATAACCTGAGCCGAAGGCAGACACTTAATGACTGAGCCACCCAGGCGCCCCTCAACTCAAACTTCTTGAGCGAATGAATAGATACCACTGATTTGTTAATCTGGTCTGAGTGAGTGGGTCTCCTCGCCCATCCTTTTATTCCCTGCAGCGACAAGGACACAGTCTATCTGGCCCTGAAAAGAACAGTCTATCTTACCTGTCCATTGGGTACCGGCCAATCTTCCTCTCTCCTGGAATCGTGAATATCTTGACCCAGATTCTTTATAATAGAAGGAGAATAAGTGTATTCATTAATGATCTGGGAAACTAAGGCTCTAAAGAAAGTAAAATGTCCTTCATGAGACCCCAGACTGAGGCAAAGGGAAGGCTTGAACTCAGGTCTTCCAACAGCACATACAGGCCTCTCACCACTGAACCCTCAGGGCAGGAAGTGGGTCTCATGCTTTCTCATGGTTCTGGTACCTAGTACAGGAACTGCTATAGGATTCATAGCCAAGGAGTGTCTGTTGAATGAGTGAATGAGTGAATGAATGAATAAAGGAAGAAGGAAGTTCTATACATAAACACATACTCAAACACACACATTCACAAAATCCTTTTTTTTTTCTTTTAAGTAGACTCCTTGCTCAATGTGGAGCCCAAGGTGGGGCTTGAACTCATGACCCTGGGATGAGGACCTGAGCTGAGACCAAGATGTCAGACACTTAACTGACTGAGCCACCCAGGTGCCCCATCACAAAATCTTTTCTATAAATTTAGAATACAAATTCTAAATTGTATTAGAATACAGAGCCACAAAAGCAGCCACAGAACTTGTAACTTTCCATGTTGTTAGGCATGGTGTCCCACCATAAGGACTGAAGTGGACTAGGAGAGCATAACTACTAGCAAGCAAGAACTTGCAATCTTTCCACCCTGAACCAACCTTTTCTGAGCATCTTCTCTGTGCCCAGCACTTTGCTGAGGACTGGGATTCCAAGATGGAGAAGATACTATTCCCATCCTCTGGGCACACCATCTAGTTGGAAAGAAACCTATAGTGATAAGTAGTTACCAGACAGAGTGATGGAAGCTATCTCAAGGCAAATGAGGATGGATAATTCATGAGTGAAACACTTGTCACATTGGTGCCCGGGTGCTGCTCACCGAGGCTGGAGCATATGCTAGTGAGAGGACCCAGGCAGCAGAGGATGCTGAAAGAGTGGCCTGGCCAGGCCACAAAGGACCACGTGTACCATACCGGGAAGTCTGGACTGAGACCGGCTTTTTATTTGGAACTTGTGGTCATTTGATCTACCAATTAGAATGTACAGCAATTCAGTGGAATATTAAAATATGTTAGCAGTATTATAAATAAAAATATGATTGACTTCAAAATAAGAAAACCATGACCTAAAATTTGGTCCTTTATATTCTAAAAGGGTTCTTCAAAGGATGGCAAAAAGGACAGACATGCAAATCAGATGTTTTCAATGCCTTGTACCCCTAAGCTGATGGTAACTATCGCCACAATGTGTGGGCCTATCAGACTGTGACTCTACCTAAAGGATCTCAAAATAGCTCTGCTCTGCTCTCTGCGGCAGGCAAGCGTCTGCTCTATTCGGCAGTAGCTCATTCTTTACTATTGTTGCTATGTGACAAACTATTGGCTCTCACTGTTAATCTAAGCCTGCCAGAGAAGGAGGGCGGGCAGAGGGCTTTGGGAGAAGCATCTTTCCTAGAATCTAATGTAACAAACGTGTCCTGAGAATTTCCTAGGTACTCCTGTGGTACCTGGTCCTGAAGATACAGATATCCAATTCAGATCATTGAACATTTATTGAATAGCTCCTATATGGAGGCCCTGTGCTGGGCTCCAGCAAAAATAAATAAAATTCACATGATTTCTGCCCTCAGTTTCTCACTATCTAGTGGTAGAGATAGTCTCATAAACAGGAAACTATAATCTAATATACAAGATGCAATGATAGAGTCTTGGGTGCTATATGAACACTCAGACAGGGTGCTTTAGATTGCGTTCAGCTTTGGACATGGTAATGTGCTTGTGGGACACCCATATGGACATCTCCAATGGACAGATGGACCTACAGGTCTATAGGGAAATCAGACTCAGTCCTTGCCCTGGAGGGTCTTGCTATTGAGTGAAAGAGACAGAAATGTAAATACAGAGATCAATTACAATACTCACAATTACAATTCACACAAAGGTGATGGTACAACTACCTTGACCTGGAAGTTTTGATGTCCCTCTAGGAAAGAGCCTAGGAGCTGAGTCTTGAGTGACTCAGAGTGGCTATCCTGGTAAACCAAACCAAACCAAACCAAACAAACAAGCAAACAAAAACAAAAGGTCCTCTATGAAATAATTGAACAACTCTTTAGCTCTGTAGTCCAGGCATAGGTAAGGGGAGGCACAGCAAACACCATAAAGCCCAAGCCCTGGGCTATGGGCACTGGTGATCTGGTGATGTGGCTTACTGGGGAGCTAAACATGTGGCATCACTTGGTGACAAGAGATAGTCTGGGGTGGTGAGATCATTAGAAGCATACAAAGTAGCAAACCCAGTGTTCCACACACTGCCAACCTGAAAAACATCTCCTTCCAAAGGACTTCAGGTGCATCTCCATGAGACACAGGTAGAATATCTGCCTTGTCCTCCTACCTGCAGCCTCATTGCGGTTTATTCTTTGCACTACTACTTTGACTCATCTTGGCATAAATCAAAGTCAGAACAATTTCAGGATTGTGAGTTTGAGCCCCGCATTGGGTGCAGAGATTACTTACAATAAATCAATAAATAAAAATTAAAAAAGAATTGACACTTTGGCAAACAAAGGGTTAATCGATTTAATCCACAGAGCTCTTGCATGTGGATAAGGAAAAAAAAAATAGAAAAGAAATTGGATGAAAAACTCACAAAACAATAAACAGTGGTGACTGAGAAACCCAAAGGTGACTCCCCCAAATTCCCACCTCCTGATGTTCATGCCTCTCTGTAATCCCCTCCCCTTATGTGTGGGCAGAATCTGTGACTTGCTTCTAATCAACAGAAGTGGCAAAGGTGATAGGATATCACTCCCAGATCAATTGTGTTATATAAGACTACATCAAGACTTAGTCAATTAGAGAGTCAGATCAAGAGATTCTCCTTGCTGGCTTGATGGAGTAAGCAGCCATGTGGAGGAAGCCAAGTGGCAAGAAACTGTGAGTGGTCTCCAGGAACTATAGGCCAATAGCCAGAAGCAACAAAGCTGGGGCCCTCAGTCATACTGCTACAAGGAAATGAATTCCGCCAACCATCTGAATGAGCTTGGAACCAGATTCTTCCTCATTCAAGCCTCCAGATGAAATGCAGCCCTGTCAACACCTTGCATGCAGCCCTGGGAGAACCTGAGCTGAAGACTCAGCTAAGCAATGCCCGGACTCCTGACCTGTATAAACTGTGAAATAATAAATGTCTGTATTGTTTAAGCCACTAAATTTGTGGTAACTTGTTATGTAGCAATAGAAAAATAATACAAACAGGACTACTTTTTCAAAAATGCAAATGTATTTTTAAGCAGGTAATATATCAACAAGGTTTAACACTTTAAAAGGTGTATTTTGGGACACCTGGCTGGCTCAGTTAGTGGAGCATGCGACTCTTGATCTTGGGGTCATGAGTTTGAGCCCAGTGTTGGGTGTAGAGATTACTTAAAGTAAATAAATAAAATGTTTAAAAAAGAAAAGGTTGGGGCGCCTGGGTGGCTCAGTTGGTTAAGTGGCTGCCTTCGGCTCAGGTCATGATCCCAGGGTCCTGGGATCGAGCCCCACATAGGGCTCCTTGCTCAGTGGGGAGCCTGTTTCTCCCCTGCCTGCTGTTCCCCCTGCTTGTGCTCTGTCTCTCTCTCTCTCTCTCTGTGTCAAATAAATAAATAAAATCTTAAAAAAAAAAAAAGAAAAGAAAAGGTATATTTTTCCTTCTGCTCTTGTCCCCTAGTCACTTAGTGCCCCACCCCAGTGACAATCTTTATCCCCAGTTTCTTGCATATGCTTCCAGAGCAAAGCAGTGCATATTTGAGCAAATAAATTTATATTTCTTTATATTTTTAACTTTTTTCTTTTCATCTAAATGGTATACATATGCTCTTCTGAACTCTTAGATTATTTTTTTTTTAATTGTGACAGACAAGGCCACCTGGGTGGCTCAGTTGGTTAAACATCTGACTCTTGATCTCAGCTCAGGTCTTGATCTCAGGGTCGTGAGTTCAAGCCCGGCTCCCCACTGGGCATGGAGCCTACTAAAAAAATAAAAATAAATTAAAAAAGAAACTATTCTCGGGGAGCCTGGGTGGCTCAGTCGTTAAGCGTCTGCCTTCGGCTCAGGTCATGATCCCAGGGTCCTGGGATGAAGCCCCACATTGGGCTCCCTGCTCAGCAGGGAGCCTGCTGCTCTCTCTCCCACTCCCCCTGCTTGTGTTCCCTCTCTCACTGTGTCTCTCAGTCAAATAAATAAATAAAATCTTTAAAAAAAAAAAAAAGAAACTATTCTCTAAACTGTGATATACCTCATACATACATAGGAGTGTGTGAAATATATATATATATATATATATACACACACACACATTTTAAAAACAAAGCCAACACTTGTGTAACGTCAGGCAGGCCATGAAATGAAATATAGCCAGTCTTTAGCAGCTCCGTCCATGGCTGTGTGGCCTCTCCTATTACATATCCGTTGCTTCTCAGAAGCACAACTACTACACTGATTTCAGTCACTACCATCCCCTTGCCTTTTGAATATAGTTTTCCCTCCTGTGTACACATCATCAGACACTGTAGAATAGTTTTGCCCATTTTGACCTTTATATAAAGGAAATCATACTCTTCTTTTGTGATGGCTGCAACCCAGCCATATTGATGCATGAAGTTGTGATTTGTTCATTCTATTGCTGTAGGGTTTTCCACTGTCTTAATAAATCACAATTTATTTTTCCATTTTACTATGGATGGACATTTTAAGGCTTTTCATTTTTTTTTTTTAAATATTTTATTTATTTATTTGAGAGAGACAGAGATAGTGAGAGAGAGCTCGAGCAGGAAGGAGGGGGAGAAGCAGGCTTCCCGCGGAGCAGGGAGCCCGATGCGGGGCTCGATCCCAGGACCCCGGGATCATGACCTGAGCCGAAGGCAGAGGCTTAACCATCTGAGCCACCCAGGCGCCCCAAGGCTTTTCATTTTTATCCTATTAGGAACAGCTCTGCTCTGAACTGGTGCACATGGGCAAGGCTCTCTCAAGGAGTATGGGTCTTAGGACTGGAATTTCTGGGAGGGATATAGGGCCTTCATCGCTTCAGTTTTTCTGAGCAGTTTCCCAATTTACACTCCTGCCACCGGTGCCTGAGAGTTCCTATCATCCCACTTCATCAACATTTGGTATTGTCAGATTTCTTAATTTTATTTACTTATTTATTTTTAAGATTTTATTTATTTATTTGAGAGAGAGAGAGAGAGAAAACACGAGTTGGGGGGAGGGACAGAGGGAGAGGGGAAACAGGGCTCATGTGTGCAATGACACATTCAAGGATAGTCGAGGTAACATTGTTTATAAGAGCAAAAGATTGAAAACAGCTTCAATCCCCAATGGCTGAGGACTGCTTAAGTAATTTATGATACAAATTTACAAGGGAACACTAATGCAGATTTTTATTTTTATTTTTTTAATTTTTATTTATTTATTTGGCAGAGAGAGACACAGCGAAAGAGGGAACACAAGCAGGGGGAGAGGGAGAGGGAGAAGCAGACTCCCAGCTGAGCAGGGAGCCCGATGCGGGGCTCGATCCCAGGACCCTGGGATCATGACCTGAGCCGAAGGCAGACGCTTAACGACTGAGCCACCCAGGCGCCCCCTAATGCAGATTTTTAAAAAAAATTTTATATAGGCTGAAAAGGAATATCTTCCAAGATATATTGTTTTGTTTTGTTTTTAAAGATTTTATTTTTTGTCAGAGAGAGAGAGAGAGAGCACAAGCATGGAGAATGGCAGGCAGGCGAGAAGCAGGCTCCCCGCTGAGCAGGGAACCCGACGTGGGGCTCGATTCCAGGATCCTGGGATCATGACCTGAGCCAGACGCAGAGGCTTAACCGACTGAGCCACTCAGGTGCCCCGGCATATTTATTTATTTACTTATTTATTTATTATTATTATTTTTTTTTTTTTAAAAGATTTTATTTATTTATTTGAGAGAGAGAAAGCATGAGAGGGGGGAGGGTCAGAGAGAGAAGCAGACTCCCTGCCGAGCAGGGAGCCCGATGCGGGACTCGATCCTGGCACTCCAGGATCATGACCTGAGCTGAAGGCAGTCGCTTAACCAACTGAGCCACCCAGGCGCCCTTTATTTATTATTTTTAAAGATTTTATTTGTCAGAGAGAGAGAGAGCACAAGCAGGGGGAGCAGCAGGCAGAAGGAGAAGCAGGCTCCCCACTGAGTAAGGAGCTGGATGCTTCGCAGGGAGCCCTACCAGGGCCCAATCCCAGGCCCCCAGGATCATGACTTGAGCAGAAGGCAGACGCTTAACTGACTGAGCCCCAGGCGTCCCCCAAGATATATTGTTAAGAGAGATAATAGTCAAGTGTCCCATACTATGTATAATATGCTACCACACCCAAAGTGAATATGCATATGTACTTGTATTTGCATAGAATATCTTGGGAGGATGCTCAAGAAAATAGGTACAGTGGATGTTTGGGGAACCAGGGTGGAGGGAGACATTTTTCACCATACATTACTTTGCACCTTTTGGATTTTCTACTAGTTGCATGTATTACCTATTTTTTTTAAAGATTTTATTTATGTATTTGAGAGAGAGAAATACAGCGCACGCGAGAGAGAGAGCATGAGCAATGGGGAGAGGGAGAAGCAAGCTCCCCACTGAGCCAGGAGCTCGACATGGGGCTCGATCCCAGGACCCTGGGATCATGACCTGAGCTGAAGGCAGACGCTTAACCAACCGAGCCACCCAGGCACCCCGCATGTATTACCTATTAAAAGTAAGTTAAATAATTTTAAAATGTATTGAGTTCCTATTATGGGGCAGACCTGTGCTAATTCCTAGAGATATGGTGGTGAACAAAAGAGAGACCTTGCCTTGTGGAGCTCCCAGTCCAGTATGGGAGACAGTCACTGAAACCATCATTGTGGTGACCTGTGATGAGTGGACATTGAGCCACTTTGGAGGAAAGGGATGCATAGCAGGGACATCCATTAGAGTTTTGGAGGTGGGCAGGCAGCCTGACATTTGCATGGGGAGCAGAAAGAAGAGGGAGCCAGCCCGTGGAGGTGGCTGGCAGAAAGCAGAGGCCCCGGCAGAGGAAACAGCATTTGTGGAGGGAGAGTAGAGTTCTGTCCATTTGAGGAACTGAAAGAAGTTCAGCTAAGCCGGAAGTTCACACGAGCTGAGTCGGTTTTCAGAAAAAGCCACACTAGAACTATGGAGAAAGGATTGAAGAGGGCAAGAGTGGAGTCAAGGAGGCTGGTTAGGAAGCTTCTGTCGTCATTAGACAATAGAGGACTGGAGGCTGGATTAGGAGGGTGGCAGTGGGGACAGAAAGGGTGAGACAGATTCAAGAGACATTGAGAATGTAGAATCTACAAACTCAGTGGTTGGATGATGGGTGAAGGAGGGAGAGGATCGTTATCATAGTAAAGACTAATATTTGGTAAGTACTTACTATGTGGTAGTACCTGCCCAGCACTTGCTGTGATTCTATCATTCAGTGACCTGGGGAGGTAGGTATGGCTAGGATGAGAGTCTACAGATTTAAAGTCTGAGAGGGTGCAGGAACTTGCTTGAGGACACATAGGTATTATGTGGCATAGCCATTTGAAGCCATTTATCTGGCTGCCACATTCATGCTCTTAACCCGTCTCTCTCTCTCTTTTTAAAGATTTATTTTACTTATTTTTGTGAGAGAAAGTGGGAGGAGGGGCAGAGGGAGAGGGAAAGAATTCCAAGCAGACTCCCGGCTGAGTGTGGAGTCCCACACGGGGCTCGATCTCACGACCCTGAGATTATGACCTGATCTGAAACCAACAGTTGGTTGCTTAACTGACGGAGCCACCCAGGCACCCCTCTTAACCCGTCTCCTAAAGGTGACTCCCAGCTGCCAGGTTTGGGCAACTCGGTGGTGAATGATGCTATTTATTGAGAGAAAACACAAGAGAGGAAGAAGGTTCAAGGAGGAAAATGGGCATCTGACTCCTCTAGTTTAAGGTCACTGCAAGAAATGGGAGTAGGTAAGCAAAATAGGCAGTTTTATATCTAAAAGTAGAGAAAGTTCTGGGCTGGAATTTGGGCCTCATCAGTATACAAATAGTGCCCGAGGTCAAAGGAGTGGATGAAACTATGCCTTGACAGAGTAAGAACAAAGAGCAGCCAGCCAGTAGAGGTTTTTTTCCAGCAGGGAAGTCACATGATCAAATCTTGTTTATGAGAAGATAAGTCTGGCAACGGTGTGGAAGATTGACTGGGGAATCTTGGTAGCAGAAGAAGAACCTTGGAAAACTAGGTAGCAGAAAATCGAACACTTGCATTCATTCTTTCCTTTAGTTATCTTCCAAGCATCGCCAGACACTTTGTGTGAGGTACCACCAAGCCCAGGGAACACGGAGACAAACCAGACCCTGTCCTCGACCTCGTAGAACTTTGGGAGCTAGGAAAGAGTGAGGTTAGTGAGCCTTATGAGAAGGGGGGGGCGCACAGGTCACTGTGGGAACACAGAGGAGGGAAAGGAGACTTAAATCCACCTTGGGCAGGGGCTTCCTCAATGGAAGATGTGACTGGAGGTAAGCCTTGATGAACAACTAAGTGTCCCCTCAATGAGTAACAGGCAGAGCCAGCAGGGTGGGTGAAGGTACTCCTACCTTAAAATCACTTCAGTAACTGCAAAGGGGTTCAGTGAGACTGGGGCAATGGGTGGATGCGTGGGGAAGGAAGATGGATAAGGCTGGAGATCTGGATAAGCTCCTGAAAATCTGGGTTCTTAACCAAGGAGTTTGAATTTTATCCTGAAAATAGTGGTGAGACATTGGGGGTAAGCAGGGAAATCGTGTGATCAGATTTGCCCTTTAGAAAGATCCCTGTGACCGCAAAGTGGAGAATGGGCAGGAGGAGGCCAGAAGACAAGCAAGGAGGATAGCTAGGAGGATGTTGCAGTGAGAATAAGGAAATATTGGTTGCAGTGATCCAGGTAGAACTATTAAGGACCTGAACTGAGGTATATGTACTATTCAGCTTTCTCTAAGTGATGCTGCATAACAAACAGCTTTAAAATCTCATGGCATATGGCAATCTATACTTATTTTTTGCTCATATAATAAGATTGCAGGTTGGCTATCTCTCTGCTAGACTCAGCTACCCTTATCTTTTCATTTTGGAATCCAGGTTGAAGGAATAGCCACTATCTGGGACATTTTTTCATAGTGAAGGCCTAGAGCAAAAGTACCCCAGCCAAGCCCCACAACTGCATTTAAAACTCTGGTTGAGTGTGACAAAGTTCCCATATGCTCATATCCAATTGGCCAGAGCATATCGTGTGGCAAAATCCAAAGTCAATAGGCCAGGGAAACACATTAAGGGTTGGAGAAAATGAATGCTTATGAACATATGGGATAGTTTCTAGCAACCGGTTGTTGAGGACAAAAAGGAAAAATGGATTTGATTTGGGATTTGGTGAGATTTGATGGATGTGCCAAGGATCACCTCAGGTGGTTAAACTGAAGGTGGTACCACTCAACAAGAAAAAGGATAGGGGAAAAGGAACCTTATAGTAGATGATGCCCAGCATCACATCTGCCTTCTTAGGATCATGGTACCCTGGTTTTGCTTTTAGGGAACCATTCTTTCTCCACTCTCAACCATTATGCTTTGGGTGAAACTTCTACCCCCTTACCAAGGGTGCATGTGACCTCATCCTAAGCCAATGAGAACATACTGTACTCTTGAACACTGATTCGTTCAAGTGGAAATTCACAACACACACATGGCCAATCAGAGCCAGTGAGGCTCAATTTTAGGTCTTTAGTTTGTGGACTTGAATGAGAAAGGTAAAAATTCTTGCAGCATGAATGGAGTCAGCACAGAGGAAGCAGAACAGGGAGGAGGTAGAAGAATGGTTTCTGGTGATATCACCTGAACTTTGACCAAGCCATATGTGGAACAACCCCAGGGAAATATTAATTCTAAGCATCAGAAACCTGGAGGAAAAAGCTAGAGAAAGAGTAGTTCATGGAGGTCAGAATAGTCCGAGCAAGAAATAATGAGGGATTCAATAAATCAGTGGCTTTGGAAATGGATGGAAACACTGAAGCATATCTGAAGACCATGGAATTTGTTGGCTCACAGCATTTGGGGGGTAGTGGAAAGAAAGGTGAAGATGATGACATGCTAGTATATAGTGAAGAATATTTGGGGAGATGGTGAAAGCATTGAGGTCAAGAGTACAGAAAGTGGGGGCATACTTGAGGGTCAAAGAACAGGTTCCATTTTGGACATGTTAAACTTGAGGTGCCTATTGCAGATAGAAATACTGACATGGAGCATGATAAATAGGTTGAGAACAGGGATGTAGGCATGGAAAATGTCAACGTATAGTTAAGAGTTGCAGCTAAGGGGTAAAGGAGCTTTCCCAGAGAGCGCTGATAAAGATGGAATGGAAGAGGGTCATGGACCTTGGAGAAGCACACCCATTTAAGGAGCTGGCAGTGAATGCAGATCGATGAAAAGACGGAGAGGCATGGTCATAGAGAAGGGAAGGGTGAAGGGCTGCAGAAGCCAAGGAATTAGGGAGTCCCCAGCAGTAGGGGGTTTTCATAACACTTCCCTCTCCTATGCACTCTACATCCAAACCACTGGCAAAGGTAATCAATCTTATTTTAAAAACGTGTCTCAGATCCCTCTACTTATCTCCATCCCCATTCCCAGCATGTAGTCTAAGCCACTATTTTGCCTACATTACAAGACTTCACTGGTATCCCTGCTTCTACTCTTGCTCCATTTCAAATCCATTCTCCACACAAAAGCCAGGGTGAACTTCTAGAAATCTAAATTGAATCATGTCACTTTACACCTCAAAACCCTCCGAAGGCCTCCTACTGCTCTTAGAATGAAGCCCATAGGTGACAAGGAACCATTGGAGGGCTTTTAGTAGGGGGGTGACACAATCAAATTTGAGAATTTGGAAAGCATTTTGGAAAGTCACTCTAAGAGCTGGGTGGAGGGTAGAGAGAAGAGGAGCAGAAAGTACAGCGAGGAAGCTGTTGCGTGGTGACAGAAAACGAGAGGGGATGGGTTTGAGGAATATTTAGGCAATGGAATCTATAAGGTTGGTGGTTGACTGGCTGGTTACATGTGTGGTTGAGGTTTCCAGTTAGGGGACACTAAGTGCCATAACCAGTAAAAGGAGACAGGGAGATGAGGCAGTGATACATCAGGCAGCGAGCTGTACAGGGCGGACACAAACTGGTATGACTTAAAATTCAAGGTCACCCCTCTCCCCATTCAACAATGCTGAGAACATTACTGAGCATCTCTGGTCAGCTCTCTTGCCCACTCTGCACAGGACGATTGCTAACCTTCTTTTGCTGTGTGCTCCCCTTGCCTTCCTCTTCCACTCTCAGGAGATGGCTTCACTTCCTACCTCACAAAGCAAAGATAAAGCTTCAGAAGCCAACTGGTTCACGTCCCTGCTACCACATCCCCGTACCCGTATGCCTCTGGTGCCTATCCCTTCTTCCAGTTTCAGTAGTATGGCAGAATGAACCAAAACCTCCCGAAATTAGAGGAGAAATTTGAGAATCAGAGAAGATCTAGCTCCGAATGGGGCCCTTCTTCCCTGGTAGCTTAGATGGGGGCGTTTTCATACAATCATTTTTATGAAAAAATCCCCAGGAGGAGAGCAAATACATTGTTGGGACCAAAAGACAAGGAAGTCTTTATCATTTCTCAAGGAACAAGGCAACATCCTATCAATAAGAGGAAATTGGGTTTTTCATATGACTAGACAGTATGGAGTTGGAAGAAAAGAAATTCTTTTCTTAAAAAAAAAAAAAAATTCTATGGTGATAAGGTGAGTTTGCCCTTTGGTAACTGAAGAGTGAAACAGCTACAGCTACTACTGATACAGAGCAATCAAACCGAAGAGGAAATGCCTAACATTTTATACCCCTGTAAGAGTCCGGAGCTCCCTCTTGCCCCCAGTCGTCTTGGAAAGCAGTAGATGCCCAAGCAGAGGAAAGCTCCCCTGACATCCAGTGGGAATGTGCCAGAAGGGAGATGGTGTGGCTCTGCTCTCCTGCCAGGAGGGATGGGGAGTCTCAAGGGGCAGAGGGGGGCTCAAAGTGAGAAAGGACTTACAGAGGAGGCTCGCAGAAGAACCAGACAAGTGAGAGAAGGGAACGAGGGGGGATCCACAGGCCAGGAAGGGGAGGGCTTTACTCCTCCTGTCTCATTCTCTGGGTTTTCTTCCTCTGCCTTTAAGAGGCTGAGATCCCCACATCTCAGTCCCTGGCCCTCTAATACCACTCTCTATCCCCAGGCAGGCTGTAAGTGCCATCTCTACATAGGTTCAGCAAGTGTTTGTTGAATGAGTCTGTGAATAAATGATATTATGGACTCAGTGGTGTCCCTCCCTAAATTCATGAAGTCCTTACTCCCAGTATCTCAGAATGCAGCTATATTTGGAGACAAGATCTTCAAAGAGGTGGTTAAGTTAAAATGAGGCTGTAGGGTGGGGCCCTAGTCTAATATGACTGGTGTCCTAATAAGAGAAACAGATACCAGGGATTTGGATACACAGAAAAAAAACCGGGCGCCTGGGTGGCTCAGATGGTTAAGCATCTGCCTTCGGCTCAGGTCATGATCTCAGGGTCCTGGGATCGAGTCCCGCATCGGGCTCCCTGCTCCTTGGGAGCCTGCTTCTCCCTCTGCCTCTCTCTCTCTCTCTCTATCTGTCTCTCATGAATAAATAAATAAAATCTTTAAAAAAAAAAAAGAAAAAAAAAACCCTGTGCGGTCACAGAGGAGGCAAAGGTGATATTGTGAAGAAAGAAATATGCATTTGGTCTTTGTCCCCAGTTCCCGGCACAGAGTTCCTAAAACCCTTGGAATTTCCTGAGTGAGAGGGGTGAAAGGACCATCTTTTGTTATTCATAATTAGCCCCTTTCAACCGCACCGAGTTTATGCGAATGAGGTGACTCTTGGTGCACCCCCAGCCCCTAGATAGCTTCAGGATCCTCCCCTGCCAAAGGATCCAACCATGTGATTGGAGGGCTGGAACTTTCAGACCCACCCCATCCCCCACCCCTGGGGAGGAGAGAGGGGTTGGAGGTTGAGTTAATCTCAAGGGGCCAATAATTTAATCAATCATGCCTCTGTCATGGAACTTCCATAAAAATGCTAAACGATGGGGCTTGTAGAGCTTCTGGATTGGCAAACACATCAAGGTGCTGGGAGGGTAGGTAGTACACCCAGAGAGGGCATGGAAGCTTCAAGCCTGTGCTCCCATATCCTGCCCTATGCACCTCTCCCATTTGCCTGTCCCTGAGTCACATCCTTTATAATAAACAGATAATAGGAAGTAAAGTGGCCTTCCTAAGTGAGCCATTCTAGCAATTTATTGAACCTGAGAAGGGGGTTGTGGGAACCCCCAATTTATAGCCTCTATCAAAAGTACAGGAGGCCTGGGAATTGTGATTGGCTTCTGAAGTAGGGGGCACTCTCTCTTGGGACCCAGCCCTTAATCTATGGCGTCCGATGCTAACTCCAGGTAGTTAGTGTCAGAGTTGAATTGAATTGTTGGACACCCAGTTGGTGTCCAGAGAGTTGGAGAATTGGTTTTTGGTGTAGAAAAACAACAACAACATACGTGTGATGTTATGAAAATTGTTTAGAGTGGCCCCCTGCAAAACGGAGATCGGTCTCAACAGACACCAAACCTGCCAACACCTTGATCTTGGACTTCTAGCCTCCAGAACTGTGAGAAAATAAGTTTCTGTTGTTTAAGCCACTCAGCCTATGGTATCCTGTTATAGCAGCCCTAACGAATGAACACCGATGAGGAAGCCCTGGGACAGGGACCTGGGGAAGGACCGCAAGCTGATGGCAGCATGCAAGTTGGATATGTGGGGTCTCAACCCGAGAGTGGGGTCTGGGCTGGATAAAAAGATTGTTGGGCAAAGTGTGATATTAGTCTGTTGTCTCTGTCTCCTATGGAGACCATGGGAAGTGAGAAGAAAGTCATTATCCTTTATATTCAGTCTGGGAGGATGCTGTTGGTTGACTTCCCAATGTTCAGGTCCCCCTTCCTCCTTCCAACTAGAAACTTGGTTTTGTTTGGGTCTTTGCACCTCCCCAGGCAGCCCATGAGAATCTTGGGAATCTGACCCCATTCCCAGCTCCAGCATTTGATCCTCTTTCGTTTGAGCCAGCATGGGAAATTCATTTTTCTAGTGAGTGATTATTGCCAGAATTTAGGCTTAAGCTAATCGTCTCAAACCATTCCTCTGGTCACTGTCATGTTCTAGGGGTTGGCAGAGAGTAGGTAGCCTCCAATATTCCTTCTTTCTGTAGAACTCTCAATATTGAGCCGGGCATTGGCCACCCTCCCCATAAAGACTACCTTTCCAGCACCACTTACAACTAGGTGTGGTCATGGAGTAAGTTTTGACCAATCATATGTAGATATGATTGGTGAAGGCAAATTTTGAGAAGCATACTTAAAGAGGGATATTGTAATTGTCCATTGCTGCATAAAAAAGTGGCCCCAAAGCTAAGTGGTTGGAAAACAACAAACATTAGTTTCTTGAAGTTTCGGTGGGATAAGAATCCAGGAGCGACTTAGCTGGATGGTTCCTTCTGGCAAGGCTGTAATCAAGGTGTCAGAGGGGACTGCAGTCACCTAAAGGCTCCAAGAGAGGAGGCTTTCCTTCTGAGCTCACTCATGTGGCTCTTGAGCAACCCTCAAAGGAAGGATCCATTTCCAAAATTACTAACATGGGGCTCTGTGCAGGACTGCCTCATGACATAGCAGCTGGATTTCCCCAAAGCGGTCATCAAGAGAAAGTGAAAGAAAACACCCAAGATAGAACCACCATCTTTTTATGAACTAGTCTTGGAAGCAACATCCTACTACTTCTCCTGTAGTCTATCCCTTACAAGCAAATAAATAAGTCCTGCCCATGCTTGGGGAGAGAGGATTACACAAAGATGTGAATCTTGGGAGGCAGGGATAACTGGGCACCATTATAGAGGCTGCCCCCCACAGTGGGAATGTGCTCACCTCTTTACCTTTTTCTTCTGCCTGCTGACCAGAAAAAGAGAACTAGTGGCTGGAATTCAAGCAGCCATCTTGTACCATGAGGTGATCTTGGGAATGGAGGGTGTGAATAGCACAGCAAAAGGGTAGAAGGAGCGGTCCCTGACATTGTGGAGAGCCATTCCTGTGTCTCTCGGGTTTTATTTATCTTGTTTAAGCCATTGCTATTTTATACTTTCCATTTCTGGCAGCCAAACCTAATCCTACATGATCCAGGTCGTTAGTGTGGCCCTGGAAACTATTCTGGTTGGTAAAAGAACTGGTTTCCTATCATTTTTATGCTTTAGATATGATAATTACAAGGATTTGTTCTCTTTCTTTCTCTCTTTTTTTATTTTTATTTTTAAAAAGATTTTATTTAGGGACGCCTAGGTGGCTCAGTTGTTAAGCATCTGCCTTCGGCCCAGGTCATGATCCCAGGGTCCTGGGATTAAGCCCCACATTGGGCTCTCTGCTCAGTGGAGAGCCTGCTTCTCCCTCTCTCACTCCCCCTGCTTGTGTTCCCTCTCTTGCTGTGTCTCTTTCTGTCAAATAAATAAATAAAATCTTTTAAAAAAAATAAAAAGATTTTATTTACTTATTTAAGAGAGAGAGAGAGAGCACATACACACAGATGGGGGGAGGAGCAGGGGAAGAGGGAGAAGCGGACTTCCCCCTCTGCTGAGCACAGAGTCCAATGCGGGGCTCCATCCCAGGACCCTGAGATCAAGATCTGAGCCAAAATCAGACCCTTAACTGACTGAATGCCCTGGGCGCCCCTTTCTCTTTTTTTAAAAGTATAGTTGATATACAATGGTACATTAGTTTCAGGTGTACAATATAGTCTATATGTTATATTATGCTCACTGCAAGTATAGCTACCATCTGTCACCGCGCAACAATATTACAATACCATTGACTAGATTCCTTATGCTGTACCTTTCATCCCGGTGACTTACTCGTCCCCTAACTGGGAAGCCTGAACCTCCCACTCCCCTGCCCTCATTTTGCCTACCTCCTCACTCCCCTTGCCTCTGCCGACCACCAGATTGTTCTCTGTATTTATGGGTCTATTTCTGCTTTTTGTGTGTTTGTTCATTTGTTTTGTTTTTTAGATTCCACAAACAAGGACTTGCTCCTGATATATGTTCACTGAAATCGCTTTCAGTCTCTTGCCTTCTTTCAATTCAGCCACAAACTGTCCTGAGTTCCCTTGCCCCTGACTCATCCTCTCTCCCCTTTCAACTATTTCGCCATTCAGATGCAGAGACTTAAACACATTTGCAGAATGTGAAGAAGAAACTGGCATAGAGGAAGAAATTAAAAATCCAGGAGGAGTCAGGAATAATTGGTGGAACAATGCCCCAGAGCAGGGGGCAGCAAACTACAGACGCCAGCTGCCGGTGTTTGTAAATCAAAATTTATTGGAACATAGCCCCACGCATTCATTTACTGATCGTCTATGGTGGTTTTCTAGCCACAAAGGAAGACAGGCCAGCAGAACCTGAAATATTTGCTATCTTGCCCTTTGCTGACTCTTGCCCTAGAGGCAGGATTGGGTGCGCGGGAGTCAAAGATGCTGGAAAGGTAGCAAATAGTGGGGCCCACCGCCGGTAGGAAAAGTGGCATGATTAAGGTGAGGCTGAGAAGAAAGAGGAAGAGACAAGAGGCATGAGGAGGCTCCATGCTTCTGAAAGGCAGGGACCTGTGGGGGGGGGGGGGGGCGGGGGGGGCACGGAGGCAACCAGATGGGGATGTCAGGAACTGAGGTTTCTGAGGTGTTGAGAATGGCAAGATGGTGGGGAGAGTTTCATTTAGTCCCCACGTCAATCACTAGCACCATCAGCTCTCTGTCCAGTTGTCTTCCCCTAGCTGGCCCTGCCTGGGGCCCAGATGCCCAAGTTTTCTGTGAGTGTGACAGAGTGCCAGGCAATGGTTTGAAGAGACTGAGGAATTGTGGTGAAGAACTAGCAGGGAAAGGCTGCAGAGCTGGAGCCCGAGGCATAGGAGGTGAGGAACCAAGAGCCTCTGCTTTTGCAGCTGTAGGGACAAGGCCAGGTTCATCAGGTGCCGGTGAAAACAAGCTGCTGCAGGGAGTAGGCTCTGAGTGTCGATGCTGAGGGTTTTTTTTTTTTTTTGCCATGAAAGTAGGAGCAAAAGGCAAGGAGGTGGTGTGAAGGGTAAGGGAACTCAAAATAGTTTAGGGTTGAGCAAAGCAAAGAAAGGCAGAGACTGGGTTGGATTTCCACACTTAAGATCAGTAACATTTAAAGTATTAAAACAATCATGGACTAGTTACTAAGAGTATTTGGAAAAATTAGGAGTAGAAAACCTCAAAACAAACAAAACAAGAATTTCTTTCTTTCTCCAGTAAAAGTCCAGAGGTAGGTGGCCCAGGACTGGTGTTAGGGACTCTAGCTGGTATCAGAGGCCCAGCCTCCTTCCACCTTCTTGCTCTGCCTTGTGCATTTTCCTTTCCCAAGTTACCTCTGCTCCAAGAACTAGCAGCCATCACATTTCCACTCCAGCCTGGAAAAGGAGGAAATGGGAGAAGCTGCACCTGCCATTACATATCCCCTTGGCCAGACACCTTGCTGCAAGGCAGCCTTGGAAATATGGCCTTCATTCTGAGTGGTCATGTGCACACCTAAATTTTACAGAAAGTGGAAAACATAAATTGGGAAACCAATACTTTTTTCTGCCATGTCCCACCCTTATATCTATGTGTATGAAAGATGATTGTACATTTCAATTTGCACGGAATTGTCATGGTTTACACTGTTATCCCACATAATTATTGACAGCATTCCTTTTCACTCAAAAGTGAAAAAAAGAAGAAAAATTGGTGGTTCCTCAAAAAGCTAAACACAGAAACATATGATCCAGAATTCTACTTCTAGGTATATACCCAGAAGAATTGAAAGAAGGGATGCAAACAGATTACTTCGACACCCACATTCATAGTAGCATTATTCATAATAGCCAAAAGAAGGAAAGGACCAGTTGTCCATTACCAGATTGATAGATAAACAAAATGTGGAATATATGTACAATGGAATATTATTCAGCCATAAAAAAGAATGAAGTACTAATTCATGGTACAACATGGATGAACCTTGAAAACATTATGCTCAGGGAAAGAAGCCAGACACAAAGGACAGATACCGTATGGTTCCTCTTATATTCTAGGAATAGGCAGATTCATAGAGACAGGAAGTGGTTATGAGTGGCTAGGGCGAGGGTCAAAGGGGGAGTTATTATTTAATGGGTATGGAGTTCTATTTGAGATGATGAAAAATTTTGGAAGTAGCTACAAGAACACAATAATGTGAATGTACTTAATGCCACTAAACACTTAAAATTGTTAAAATGGTGAATTTTATGATATATATTTTTTACCATAATAAAAGAAAAAGGAAAATCAAAAGCTTAAGGTATTTACAAAAAGAAGGCATAAATATCCATACAAATACTGACTATTCAGAGCAGCTTTACCTGTGGAAATTGGAAACAAGCCAAATGTACACCAGCAGGTGAATGGACAAGCAAACTGGTATATCCACACAGTAAAACACTACTCAGCTGGAATACAACTCAGCCATCAAAAAAATATGAAATCTTGCCATTTGCAAAGATGTGGATGGAAGTAGAGGGTATTATGCTAAGTGAAATAAGTCAATCAGAGAAAGACAATTATCATATGATCTTACTGGTATGTGGAATTTAAGAAACAAAATAGAGGATCATAGGGGAAGAGAGAAAAAAATAAAACAAGATGAAACCAGAGAGGGAAACAAACCATAAGAGACTCTTAATCATTGGAAACAAACTGAGGGTTGCTGGAAGGGAGGGGGGTAGGGGATGGGGTAACTGGGTGATAGACATTAAGGAGGGCACGTGATGTCATGAGCACTGGGTCTTATATAAGACTGATGAATCACTGTTCTCTACCTCTGAAATCAATAATACATTATATGTTAATTAATTGAATTTAAACTAAAAATGGAAAAAAATAAAACACTACTCACCAATAAAAAGAAATAAATTGCTGAGACATACAACAACATAAAAGAATCTCAATTATGCTGCATGAAAGAAGCCAGACAAAAGAGTATATACAGTGTTTATATATAGATTTATACAAAATTTATGTAACATTCTAGAAAATGCAGGCTAATGTATAGTGACAGAGGTAGATCGGTGCTTACCTGGGGAGGGGGGTACAGGGAGAAACAGGAGAGAAAGTTTACCAAGGGACACAAGGAGTTTTGGGAAGAGGTGACAGATATGTTCCTTATCTTCATTGTGGTGACAGTTTCATGGACATACACATAGGTCAAAACTTTTCAATTTGTATACTTTAAACATGTGCAATTTTTTGTTTGCCGAGTATACCTTAATAATGCTATTAAAATAAACATGCGTGCATACTTACGTTAACATATGAATAGATACTATTAAAAATAGAGATTTTTTAAAGAAGTGTTCTAGTTTGGGTGGTATGTCACATGGTCGCCCTATATATATGTGTGTGTGTGTGTGTGTGTGTATATATATATATATATATCCTTCGTCCCATACATAAAGTATACTCACCTGTGCCCAGTAGAGAACCCCCAAATCTCATCGCATCCCACTTAAAGTCTATAACCATCCATCAGATCCAGAAGTAGGTGCAACCTACAAACTAAAAGATGAACTCTCTTTTAAATATATGTTGGTGGCACCCCAAAGATATAAATGTAGTGATCCGAAGGGGTATGTGCACCCCAATGTTTATAGCAGCAACGTCCACAATAGCCAAACTATGGAAAGAGCCAAGCTTTCCATCAACAGATGAATGGATAAAGAAGATGTAGTATATATTTATATATACAATGGAATATTAGGCAGCCATCAAAAAACCCGAAATCTGTGGATGGAACTAGAGGGTATTATCCTAAGCGAAATAAGTCAATCAGAGAAAGACAAGTATATGATCTCACTGATATGAGGAATTTGAGAAACAAGATAGAGGATCATAGGGGAAGGGAGGAAAAAATGAAACAAGAAGAAACCAGAGAGGGAGACAACCATAAGAGACTCTTAATCTCAGGAAACAAACTGAGGGTTGCTGGAGGGGAGGGGGGTAGGAGGGATGGGGGTGCTGGGTGATGGACATTGGGGAGGGTATGTGCTATGGTGAGCGCTGTGAATTGTGTAAGACTGATGAATCACAGACCTGTACCTCTGAAACAAATAATACATTGTATGTCAAAAAAAAAAAAAGAAGATAGTAGGAAGGGAAAAATGAAGGAAGGGAATCGGAGGGCGAGACGAACCATGAGAGACTGTGGACTCTGAGAAACAAACGGAGGGTTTTAGAGGGGAGGGGGGTGGGGGGATGGGTTAGCCCGGTGATGGGTATTAAAGAGGGCACGTACTACATGAAGCACTGGGTGTTATACGCAAACAATGAATCATGGAACACTACATCAAAAACTAATGATGTAATCCATGGTGACTAACATAACATAATAAAATAAAATTAATTTAAAAAAATAAATAAATATATGCTAGTGGCGTAGGAACAAGATAATCACAATAAAAATGACCATTCTGAAAATTAAAGGCTATGAAACACATAGATGATGGCCCACTGCAATCAATAACGTCTTCTGAGCAGAACGGGAGAGATTGCCTTCTCTGGCAGTAGAATTAGTTCCTGCGTGCACCTGACAACCACTAGCTCTTCCCTCTGGGAGGTGTTTCCCTTTCCATTATCCCCCATGGACACCAGAGAGGTGGGCACCGGGGAAATGGCCTAGTGGGGCTGCACAGTTTTCAGTGTCTACTTCCTGCTGGTGCAGTTTTTGAAGCCTGGGAATGGCTTCAAGGGTTGAGTAGTCACAGACGTTTGCAGGCCAAGCTAGTGGTTTCTTTGGTGATATAATTCTTTCTAACACTTAAATGGCTTTCAGACTATCTGCTTCAAGTGCAAATGACCATGGCCTAAGATCTCATCTAGATAAAACTTTTAAGCCTGGGTACCTTGGTCTTTTACAAATGAGCCTCTGTGTTGAGCCTAATGGCAGCCATCTTCATTCCCTCTGAAATAGGGTGGGAGAGCAATATCCTTTAATCCTGTTTTTGCCCTCAGGCTCATGGCCTCTGGGGGGAAAGTTAGTCTAATCTCTTGCTACAGCTCCCATGCCACTCCCTATAGTTGCTCAGGTTTGAAATGCCAAAACAGACGGCTTCTTTCAGCTGTGAAAGTCGTCTCCATGCTATGGAACTCTTGGACAACTTGGACTGTGAACCACCAGTGGAGTATCTTCCTTTCTATCTCTGCCAAAGACTGGGGAGCTTCAGCCTGCGCCCTGCTCCAATAAGACTCTAAAAAGCAGCAAACAGCACCCAACACACAGGAAGACTGAATTTTCCCAACTAGTTCTCCAGTATTCCTGCCTTGTTTGGAACTTGCCTTCCAAGGGCTGCTGGAACTTGTGACCCATGAGTGTGTTGTGAAGTCAGGTGGGTCACAGCCTTCTTTTTGTTGTAAGGAGCTAGAATAGAATAGAAAATATTGTATGCATGAAGCCTGGGGCAGGAACAGAAGCTCAGCTATACTAAATTCCCTGCTCAGGCTGCTTCTAGCTCTCTGGCCCATGCCCCTTTGAAAATGGGTGGCCTTTGTCCTCAAGCACCAAGACAGCATCTGCAGTCCAGGCAGAAGTTTGGGGAGAGATGAAGGAGGAGGCAAAGAGGACACCCACAGTCTCTTACTTTTTTCCTAGAAGTCACCAGACAGCACCTCTACTTATATCCCACCCACAAGAGCTTAGACACATGGCTACAGTTAATGCAAGGAGGGGGAGAGATGTGATTTTTATCCTGGGTAACATGTGTCCATCTAAAAGTTATCTTAAATGGGAAAAATGAAAGAGGATGTTAATTATAAGGCAACTGACAAGATGCATGAATATGTATAGATTTTTTTAAAAATTTATTAATTTCAAGGCATAATGGGTGCTAATCAATGATTTCTTTCAAAACTCTCAGAGCTATTCTCACCTAGGAAGAAGTAGACACTGTGTTCTTGGTCTGCCTTTGACCCATTCCCACCAATAGTGTCTCCAGACTCCCAGGTCCTCAACCACTAGATAAAGTGCTTAAACTTAAAAGTGGAGTCAAGATTCCCAGGTGCAAATCCAGGCTTACGGGCCATGTGACTTTTGTTGGCAAGTTATTTTAACTCAGTCTCTGTTTCCTTGGCTGTAAAATGATGGAGACCAATAGTTCCATAGCAGAGCATTTTTATGGGGATGAGATATGAATTTCCATGTAAGGAAGTGGAGAGCCAGGGACATGGTTAGCTCTTAATAAATGATAATTCTAGTTCATTATTCAGTATCTTCTTGCTACCTCAAGGCTAAACTTCCCCACACATGAGAGTCTTCTAGAATGTGTCTGTGGTGTCAGCCCCCTTTTTCCATCCCATGGTCCCTTATTTATTTTGTAATAACATTGTTTCCAATTAAAAAGTAATACAACCCAACAATTTCACCTCTAGGAATCTATTTTAGATTCCCATGAGCACACAAAGATGCACCTGGTGTGCTGGCATTATTTGTAATAGCAACAAATTGGAAAACAACCATCAATAAGAGAATATTTAAAAATTAAGGAGCAGCCAGACTCTGGAATCTCATGAAGCCATTTAAAAGACCTAGACTGGGGGCGCCTGGGTGGCTCAGTCGTTAAGCGTCTGCCTTCAGCTCAGGTCACGATCCCAGGGTCCTGGGATCGAGCCCCACATCGGGCTCCCTGCTCCGCGGGAAGCCTGCTTCTCCCTCTCCCACTCCCCCTGCTTGCGTTCCCTCTCTCGCTGTGTCTCTCTCTGTCAAATAAATGGATAAAATCTTTAAAAAAATAAAAATAGGGGTGCCTGGGTGGCTCAAATGGTTAAGCATCTGTCTTCGGCTCAGGTCATGATCCCAGGGTCCTGGGATCGAGCCCCACATCGGGCTCCTGGCTCAGCAGGGAGCCTGCTTCTCCCTCTCCCTCTGCCTCTCCCCCTGCTCATGCTCTCTCTCTGTATCTCTGTGTCTCAAATGAATAAATAAAATCTTTAAAAAATAATAATAATAATAATAAAAATAAAAATAAATAGATAAAAGACCTAGACTGACTTCTTCTTATACCACTCTCCTTGTCCCCATCTCCAGCCTTCCGGAGAGGTCTCAAACATTCCACTCTTTGTTCCTGTTGTAGGCCCCAGCATGAGCCCTTCCCTCAGCTTGGCATGTTCTGTCCCTGACAGATTTCATTTAGATATGGCTTTCCCTAACCCCCTCTCCCAATATAAAGTAGCCCCTCAGCCAATCTCTAGCACTCACCCTGTTTTATTTCTCAATGTAACACATTCCCCTAATTTATATATTTACTTATTTATTTTCTGTCTGTCTGTCTGCCTGTCTCTCCCATTTATGAAACACAAATGCCAGGAGAGTAGTGCCCTAGTCTTGTTTATCATTCTGTCCCCACTGACGGAAAACTGAGCCTGCTCCGTAGCGGGGATTCAATAAATATTCACTGAATAAATAACACCAGCTACACTTATTGAGAGCTTTCTATTTTCTGTGCATTGCTCTATATCCTTTATGTATACTTATATGCATATTTGTAGAACCCTTAAAACAATTCTATCAGGTATTTACCATTGTTATAGAACCTGGACAGGGTCACCTGATGGAAGAACCAAGCGGCACTCGGAGATCTTGGAAGATAGGAGGTTTATTTAATGCCAGCAGGCTCAGAGGAGAGTGGTCTCCAAAGGTCTGAGCCCTGAGCACAAATAAAGGGGGCAATTTATACACTTCTACTTCCACATACTTGGCACTTTTGGCAAGCGGGGGCAGGGAGAAGAACCGGGAAAAGCCCCAGGGCAAGGACTGGGACTCTCCTACTGGCTCAGTCGGCCATCTTAGGACACAGATTTTCCTTATCATTCCCCCCTTTGATGCCCCTTTAAACACCTAGTTTAGAGGGCATCATTCTGTTTGACTCTGAGGGTTGACTGCAAGGCTTGGGGAGAACACAGACTTAATCATAAACCTAACAGCACACCAGGTAGCAGAAGACCACGACTGACTGGGGCCAGGAAAACCATGGTGAAATGCGCTCAGGAGTAGACAGCAGAGGGCCAGTAAAAGTGGGATCTATGACCTTAAGTAGAAGCCTCTGGGGGAAAGTCCAGTCAGGAGGGGCCGCAGTGTAGAGTCCGGCTCCCAAGATGAGGGAAATCACACCGATGAGAGCCAGGGACCACGGCTGGACTCCACTGGTGCGGCTCCTCATCCAAATGATGAACTTTCTTCACTCTTGAGTGGTGGACCCACGGGGTGACACCTGAGATCTTGAGGGCAGTAGGGGTGGTTAGAACAACAGTGTGGGGCCCTGTCCACTGCAGTTTGAGGGGGTCTTTCTTCCAATCTTTGACCCAAACTGAGTCCCCTGTCTGGAAGGAGTGTACCTGAGACCCTAAGGAGATTGGGGCCCTCTCAATGGTGTACTTTTGTAATTTATTTAGGGTGGCCCCCAGGGCCTGAAGTTGCTCCTTTATCCCTTTATCTCCAACCTGATGCAAGTTTCCTGGAAGGCTTCCCAAGCATGGGGGAGGCCGTCCATATATTAATTCGAATGGGGAGAAACCTGATGTCCCGGGCGTGCAGCGAGCACGCCGGAGAGCTAGGGGTAGCAGATCCGGCCATGGGAGGTTAGTCTCCTGAAAAAACTTTGCTAAGGTTCCCTTGAGGGTGCGATTCATTTGCTCTACTTTCCCTGAACTTTGGGGCCAGTAAGCGGTGTGGCATCTCCAGGTGATGTTGAGAGATTTGGTCAAGACCTGTACAACGTCTGCCACAAATGTGGGTCCATTGTCACCATGGCTTGTTAATGGCAGGCTGAACCGGGGCACGATCTCCCGCAAGAGGACTTCAGCTACTTCCTGGCTTTGCTCCGTCCTGGTCGGGAAGGCTTCGACCCACTCAGAGTATGTGCATACTATGACTAGGAGAGATCTGAACCCCCGGCTTGGCTGCACATCTGTGAAGTCTACCTCTAGATCTTCGAAGGGGGCTGCTCCCATCCTCTGGACACCTGGCGGGGGCCGCGGTGCACACCGAGCATTATTTTTAGCACATGTTGTGCATCGTTCACTCGTCGCTCGGCATAGTGCCGGCAGCTGACTGATGTAGTGGTGCTTCTTTTTTTTTTTTTTTTTAAGATTTTATTTATTTATTGGAGAGAGAGAGAGAGAGGGCATGAGAAGGGGGGAGGGTCAGAGGGAGAGGCAGGCCATCCCTTTTCAGTCAGGGTGGCCCCCTCAGCCATGGCCCATTCCTTTTCCTTTTTAGTGTAACTGGGTGGAGGGACTTCTTCTGGGGGTGTCAGGGCCATGGTGAGGGAAGGGGCTCTGTCCATGTCCTCACTGGCTGCGGTCTTGGCTGCCTCATCTGCCAGACAATTTCCTCACACTATGGGGTCGTCTCCTTTCTGGTGTCCCTTACTGTGCAGGATTGCTACTTCCTTTGGAAGCCAGACGGCTTCGAGGAGTCTCAGTATCTGCTCCTTGTTCTTGATAGCTTTTCCTGCTGTGGTTAGGAGGCCCCTTTCCTTGTAGATGGCCCCATGTATATGTACAGTAGCGAAGGCGTACTGAGAGTCAGTATACATGTTGACTCAGGACTAAGGGATACAATTCAGCCTGTTGAGCTGACCATCCAGCTGGTAATGCCTTAGCTTCTAGGACTTCAGTGGTTGTGGTTACTGCATAACCTGCTTTCCGGGCACCCTCTTGTAGGTAACTGCTGCCATCACTGAACAGCGTGAGCTCTGGATTCTTTATGGCTTGATCCCACAGATCTGGACAGCTCATGTAGACTTCATCAGTCACCTAGGAGCAGTCATGGTCTGGTTCCCCCTCTTCTCTGGGGAGAAAGGTTGCTGGATTTAATGCCCTTACTGTTTCGAGGGTGACCTGCGGGTTTTCACAGAGGAGCCCTTGGTATTGTGCTAGCCGAGAGTTGGAAAGGAAGTGATGTCCCTGTGTGTTCATGAGGGACACAACTGCATGAGGGACCTTGATGTTAAGTTCTTGCCCCAGGGTAAGTTTGTCCGCCTCCTTGATGAGTAGGACTGTGGCTGCCAGCGCCCTGAGGCACGGGGGTCATCCCGCTGCCACGGGCTCCAGCTTCTTTTACAGGTAGGCAACTGGACATTGCCAGGGTCCAACAGTCTGGGTGAGTACCCCGAGCGCTATTTTTTCCTTTTCATGCACAAAGAGATTGAAGGGTTTCTCTACATCTGGCAGGCACAGGGCTGGAGCCCGCCCCAGGGCGGTCTTTATCTCTGTGAAAGCAGCTTCTGCTTCCTCAGGTCCAGGCAGGGGGTTCTCAATCTGGTCCCCCTAAGAGATCATAAAGGGGGTCTTGCTACTGCCAAGAACCCAGGGATCCAGATGCAGCAGAATCCTGCAGCCCCCATGAATTCTCATAGGCCCCTTTTTGTCTGGGGCTGTGGCAGGGAGATGATGACCCTTTTCCTCTCTGGCCCTAGTTCTCTTTTCCCTTAGGTGAGGAGGAAACCAAGGTATCGGACCTGTTGTTGGCAGATTTGTGCCTTCTTCCATGAGGCTCGGTATCCCGAGTCTGACAGGAGCTGTAGGAGGGCCTTTGTGCCTTTTGCGCAGTCTTCTTGTGTGTCACTGGCAAGGAGGAGGTCATCCACATACTGGAGGAGGGTGCATAGTGTGGCTTCTCTTGGGAAGCTGGTGAGGTCAGCGGCCAGCGCTTCCCCAAAGAGGGTGGTGAATTTTTAAACCCCTGCAGGAGGCACATCCAAGTCAGTTGCATCTGGCGCCCTGTATCAGGTTCAGACCATTCAAAGGCAAATAGTGGCTGGCTCTGGGGAGCTAAGCGGAGGCAGAAGAAGGCATCCTTCAGATCTAGGCAAGTGAACCATCTGGCCGACCCTGGGATTTGGCTGAGGAGGGTGTATGGATTCGGGACCACTGGGTGCAGAGAGATGGTCACCTTGTTGATGGCCCGTAGGTCTTGAACTGGTCAGTATCCCCCTCCTGGCTTCTTGACTGGCAGGAGTGGGGTATTCCAGGCCGAATGGCACTCGACTAGAATACCTGCTTCTTTAAGTTTGGTCAGAAGTTCTTGGAGGCCGATCTTAGCTTCTTGTGGAAGGGGATATTGCCTTTGCCTCTGAGGTTGGGCTCCTGGGATCAGTTCAAAAATGATAGGGGCCTGATTCCGGGCTAGTCCAGGTGGGTTGCTTTCAGCCCATACTGAAGGGAAGGCGAGTCTGACTCCGGCAGGCTGCTTGGTTGGGCCTGGGCACAGAATAGCCTCCATTCTTCTTCCCTTGGCATGGTAATTGCTAGTATTAGAGACCCCGTCTCCTCTTGCCTTGGGTTCAGTTGGAGGCTAGTGTGTCCAGTGGGCTCAAAGGTTATCTGAGCCCTAAGCTTGGAGAGTATGTCTCCACCCAGGAGAGGGATGGGGCGATCAGGCAGATAAAGGAATTCGTGTCGGACCTTGTGGCCCCCGAGTTCACATTGGCAAGCCTGGCAGAAGGGCTGTTGTATTGCCCGCGTCCCGGTGGCCCCAAGGATGTCGCAGTCTTTTTGCTGAAAGGTACCACTGGGGAGGTGACAATAGAGTGCTCGGCCCCAGTATCAACCATAAAAGTCACTGGTTGGCCCCCCACCTTCATTTTGACCATGGGTTCATGGGGGCCAAGGAGGAAAGAGCCCGGTCCCCCTCAGTCTGAGTCCATCCCCGCAAGGCCTACGAGGTCCTCCTCTCGGGGTTCTTCCTTGTAGCGGCTGGGCCTTTGAGCCTTTCCCCAGCTGGGACATTCATTTTTCCAGTGACCTTTCTCTTTACAGTAGGCACATTGATCCCTTGCCAAGGGGGTTCTGGGCTTCCCCCCCTTTCCGTGGTTGGGGTCTCCCCATCTTTGTGTTGTCCTTTTCTTTCAGGGCGGCGGTGAGGAGGCTGACTTTCTTTTTCACCTTTTTATTAGCTTCCCATTCGGCTGCGACTTCCCTGTTCATGTAGACCTTATTGGCAATCTCTATTAGTTGGGTGATGTTCATCCTGGCAAAACCCTCTAGTTTCTTAAGTTTTTTTCTGATGTCTGGGGTTGCCTGAGCCACGAAGGAGGTGTTTACCATCTGTTGGCTTTCCTGTGCCTCGGGGTCAGATGGAGTGTATATCCTATAGGCTTCACATAGTCTTTCGTAGTAGTCCCCGGGGGACTCCCCTGGTTGTTGAGTGACCGAGGATACCTTAGTCATGTTCATGGGTTTCTTAGCTCCTGCCCGGATTCCCCAGAGGAGGGTCTCCTGGTACCAGCAGATATGGGCCTGTCCCTTGGTTGTGGTGAAGTCCCATGCTGGGCGCTCTTCGGGTGCGGCCGTATTAGCCCAGGCAGCAGGGTCGATGACTCCCGCTGGTACGTGGTCTTCCAGGTACTGCCGTGCACCTTTCATTATTCTCCTCCTTTCCTCTGTGTTAAACAGGGTACGGAGTAACTGTTGGCAGTCTTCCCAGGTTGGCTGATGAGTCTGGAAGAGGGATTCCATGAGGTCTACCATAGCCTGTGATTTCTCAGAGTAGGATGGGGTGTTATGTTTCCAGTTGAGGAGGTCGGTGGTGGAGAAGGGCTGATAATACATCATGGAATGACCAGGTTGGACCGTCCCATCTTCATCGTGCCTCTCGGGTTCCCGCATCTCTCGTACTGGCATTTGGAGGGCGCTTGCACCTGGCCTGGGGCGCAGCCTGGCTGCTGGTCCTGGAGAAAGTGGATCTTTTGGGCCTGGGGGTGCCGGTGGATCCTCAGGGTCTGGGGGCACCGGTGAAACCAATGGCGGCGGAGTGTCTGGAGCTGAAGGGCCAGGTGTTGGCAGTCTTGGGGGTATGTACGGTGGGGGCAGGATCGGTTCGTCCTTGGGCTCTCTGGCTAGGATTTGTGGAGACTGAGGCTTTGCTGATTTTCTTTAGGTCATTTGGATGAGGCGATTAAGACCCTGGCCTGTCCCTCCTATTGCAAGCAAATCGCACCCAGAGGGGAAGAGTCTGAGCAATTCCTAGCCAGGAGTCAATGTACAGAAACTGGTCAGGGTGTCCTGGTTCTCCTGTTACTGACTCGCCATACTCGACAAATCACTGGGACATCCAATGTCCCTTCTGAAGGCCACTGGACATCAAAGGTGGGCCATTCCAATTCACATAGGGTTCTCAACTTGCCAGGGTTCATCCTGACTCCATAGTCTCCTGAAAACCCCTTCTTGAAATTTTTGATCATGGTCTCTAGAACCATAGGTTTACTCTGTCCTGACCCCATGGTGATGTCCCCGTGTGCAGTGGCACAGAGACAGAAAAAGGGGGGGTACCTCCTGAGATGAGACCAATCAGATGCCCGTCTGGCCGTGTTCCGAAGGAGCTTAGGCGAGGCTTAGCTGTAGTGATCTCAGCGTTGTGACTTACGATCGGAAACCATTCCGATGCCGCCATAGACTGTATGCCGTTCACCACAGAATCGCAGACGGGCCCACTCAGACTCTGTAGGCTTCTGGGGACCTTAAGGGTGCCCGCCCGTGGAGTCACAGAATCAGTCCGCTTGAGCAAGCCAGGTTGGACTACACATTCACTCACACATTCACACTCCAGAAGTTATTACATGCCCTCCCTGGGAATCCCTACCTGTGAGACCTCTAAGAGGTCTCTGGGAGGTGATCAGGCTCCCTTTCCACCCCAATGAGGGTGGGCCTGTCTGGGTCCTGGGTCCCCAGGCCTTACCAGAATCTGACGTCGGAACCAGGTCCTCACCTGCCAAGTCTCCTCGAGTCTGGCAGGAGCAGCGGAGCGGGGCCAGCCCGAGGCAACCGGGGCGGAGACTGCCAAAAATTAGGCAGGGCGTGCCTTCTCCGTTAGGATCCCTCGTTCCATCGCCACCCCACCGTTGCCCCCAAACCGGTGGCAACAATGGGCCAGTGCGGTTGGGTTTCCTGGTCAGGGAACTAAATGTTACAGAACCTGGACTGGATCGCCCGATGGAAGAACCAAGCAGCACTCGGAGATCTTGGAGGATAGGAGGTTTATTTAACACCGGTGGGCTCAGAGGAGAGTGGTCTCCAAAGGTCTGAGCCCTGAGCACAAAGGGGGAAATTTATACGCTTCTACTCCCGCGTACTTGGCACTTTTGGCGCGTGCGCGAAGCGGGGCAGGGAGAAGAACCCGAAAGAGCCCCGGGGCAAGGACTGGGACTCTCCCGCTGGCTCGGTCGGCCATTTTAGGACACAGATTTTCCTTATCACTATTACTATTATATCATTTTACAGATGAGGCTCTGCCTAAGACCAAGCAGCTACTAAACAGTAGAGCTGAATTTCAACCCAGGGAGTGTGAGTTCCAGAGGCTGTGACCTTAACCCCCTACACAACATCGCCCCTTAAATGTCAAGGACCAAAACATATAGAATGTAGGTAAAGCAGTGCTCAGAGTGAAATTTATAACTATAAATGCCTATTTTTAAAAAAAGAGATCTCAATCAATAACCTAAACTTCCACCTTAAGAAACTAGGAAAAAAAAAAGCACACTAATCCCAAAGCAAGAAGCAGGAAGGAAATAATAAAGACTAGAGCAGAAATAAATGAACTATAGAAAAAAAAAGAGAGAGAGAAAATCAACAAAACCCAAAGCTGGTTTTTTGAAAAGATCAACAGAAGTCATAAACTTTTAGTTAGACTGACCCAGAAAAAGGAGAGGAGATTAAAATTATAAAAATCAGAAATAAATGAGTGAACATAGCCACAAAACTTAGAGAAATAAAAAAGATTATAAGAGGAGAATATATAGGGAAATGCTGCTCAAAGGGCACAAGCTTTCAGTTATAAGAGGAATAAACTCTGGGGATCTAATGTATAGCATGGTGACTACAGTTAATAATACCGTGTTGTGTACTTGAAATTTGTTAACAGTACAGACTGTAAGTGTCTACATACAAAAAGGGCAACTCTCTGAGTTGATGGATGTGTTAATTACCTGATGGTGATAATCAATTCACAAGGTATACATATGTCAAATCATCATGCTATACACCTTAAATATATACAATTTTATTTGTTAATTATACCTCAATAAAGCTGAATAAAAAAGGGAAAAAAAGGAGGATATTATGAACAACTTTACTCCAACAAATTAGATAATTTAAATGAAATGGATAAATTCTAGGAAAACGCAAATACTCAAAATGACTCAAGAAGAAACTGAAAATATAAATAGGCCTATAGCCAGTAAAGACATCAAATTAATAATTAGAAACGTCCCACAAAGAAAAGCCCAGTCCCAGATAGCTTCATTGGTGAATTGTACCAAACATTCAAAGAATTATACCAATTGTGGTAGGTTGAATAATGGCTCTCCAAAGATATCCATGTCTTAATCTAAAGAACCTATGAATGCTAATTCACATGGCAAAAGGGATTTTGCAGGTGTAATTACGTTAAGAATCTTGAGATGATGAGATCATTTTGGATTATTGGGATGGGCCCAATGTAATCACAAAGGTCCTTAGAGAAGGGATGATTGAAGAGTCAGAGTTAGAACACCACGTGGGGGGCGCCTGGGTGGCTCAGTTGGTTAAGTGACTGCCTTCGGCTTAGGTCATGATCCTGGAGTCCTGGGATCGAGTCCCACATCGGGCTCCCTGCTCAACAGGGAGTCTGCTTCTCCCTCTGACCCTCCCCGCTCTCATGCTCTCTCTATCTCATTCTCTCTCTCAAATAAATAAATAAAATCTTAAAAAAAAAAAAAAAGAACACCACATGGGGAAGGAAGCAGAGGGAAGCACAGCCCAAAAGAGAACCTACTACT
The DNA here is from genome assembly GCF_964656455.1 of Halichoerus grypus. Classification (NCBI taxonomy): domain Eukaryota; kingdom Metazoa; phylum Chordata; class Mammalia; order Carnivora; family Phocidae; genus Halichoerus; species Halichoerus grypus. The sequence continues at coordinate 171,330,313 of NC_135717.1, read as the reverse complement.
CGGATGGCATTGAGGATGGAGGAAAGAGCAATAAGCAGCTTCTAGAAACTGGAATAGGAAAGGAATAGATTTTCTCCTGGAGCATCCAGAAGGAACCAGCCCTGCTACACTTTGATTTTAGCTCTTTAGATTCATTTTGGATTTTCAATTTCCAGAAATGTAAAAGAATAAATTTGTGTTATTTTAAGCCACTAAGTTTGTGGTAATTTTACAGTAGCAATAGGAAACTCATACACCAGTCTTCCACAAACCCTTTCAAGAAACAGAAGAGGAAGGAACACTTCCCAATCATTGTATGAGGCCAGTATTAATCAGATACCAAAACCAAACAAGTGCATCACAAGAAAAGAAAACTACAGAGTAATATCTTTTATGAATTTAGATGCAAAAATCCTGAACAAAATACTGGGAAACTGAATCCAACAATATATAAAAAGGATTATACATCATGATCAAGTGGGATCTATCCCAGGAGTACAAGGTTGGTTTAATGTCTTCTGTAGAAGAGAGTTAACATGTTGAGCTTGAGACTGCTCTCCTTGGAAATGCCTGATTATGAGGTTGACCCTTAGCTGGCATCTGGGAACATGGATTTCAGGACTGGTAAGAGTTGTTCACTGTGACTACACTGTTTGTACAAACAGTGTGGTCTATGCTAAATACCTGCTTTCCTTCTGGAGTCAGAATTTTGGCACATGCTAAGCAGAGGGTGCCTACATGGCCAGCCCCTATTAAAAATCTTGGGCATTGGGGCACCTGGTGGCTCAGCCGATTAAGCATCTGCCTTCGGCTCAGGTCATGGTCCCAGGGTCCTGGGATCAAGCCCTACATCGGGCTCCCTGCTCAGCAGGAAGCCTGCTTCTCCCTCTCCCACTCCCTCTGCTTGTGTTCCCTCTCTCACTGTGTCTCCCTCTGTCAAATAAATAAATAAAATCTTTTAAAAATCTTGGGCATTGAAGTTATCGAATGAACTTCCCTGGCAGACAACATTTCACTATGTTGTCATGACTTTTTGGAGGAACTAGGCGTTTACTATATTGACTCTATTGGGAGAGTACTCTGGAAACCTGTGCCTGACCTGATTTCCTCTGGACTTTGCCCCATGTGCTGTTTCCCTTTGCTGATTTTGCTCTGTATCCTTTCACTATAATAAAACTTAGCTGTGAGTATGACTATATGCTGAGTCCTATGAGTCCTCCTTGTGATTCATCAATCCTGAGGGTGGTCTTGGGGACCCTTAACACACATTCAAAATCACTTAATGTAATATAACACATTAATAGAATAAAAGACAAAAAAAAAAAAAAACCCATATGATCATCTCAGTAGATTTAGAAGAAAGCATTTGATAAAACCCAACACCCTTTCATGACAAAAATGCTAAACAAACTAAGAATAGAAGGGAACTTCCACACCTGAATAAGGGAATCTATGAAAAACCCCTAGCTAACATCAAACTTAATGGTGAAAGACTGAATGACGTCCCCCTAAGATCAAGAAGAAGACAAAATGTCCGATGTCACCACTTCTCTTTAACATTGTTTTGGAGTTTCTAGCTAGGGTAATTAGGCAAGAAAAAGAAATAAAATGTATCCAGATTAGAATGAAATAAGTAAAACTATCTCTTTTTACAGATGAGATGATCTTGTACATAGAAAATCCTAAGGAATCTACGAAAAAACTATTAGAACTAATAAATGAGTTTAACAACGTTGCAGGCTACAAGATCACTATATGAAAAGTAATTGTACTTCCATATGCCAGCAAGGAACATTCCAAAAATGAAATTAAGAAAATAATCCCGGGCACCTGGGTGGCTCAGTTGGTTAAGCGTCTGCCTTCAGCTCGGGTCATGAGCCCGGAGTCCCAGGATCGAGCCCCATGTTGGGCTCCCTGCTCAGTGGGGTGTCTGCTTCTCCCTCTCCTGCTGCCCCTCCCCCTGCTCGTGCTCTGTCTGTCTCTCTATATGTATCAAATAAATAAAAAAAATCTTAAAAAAAAAAAAAGGAAATGGTGCTAGGACAACTGGATAGGCACATGCAAAATATTGAAGTTGGACCCTTACCTCATACTGTACAGAACAATTAACTCAGAATGGGTCATACACCTAAATGTAAGGGCTAAAACTATAAAAACTCTCAGAAGAAAATACAGGAGTACATCTTCATGACCTCAGGTTAGGAAACAGTTTCTTAGATATGACACTAAGAGCACAAGAATCAAAGAAAAGCATATAAAGTGGACTTCATCAAAAATTTAAAACTTGTGTTCCAAAGGACACTATCAAGAAAGTGAAAAGATATCCCACCAAATGGAAAAAAAAATTGCATATTTTGTATCCAGAATATACAAAGAACATTTACAGCTCAATAATAAGACAGATAATTTAATTTTAAAATGAGCAAAGGATGGGGCGCCTGGGTGGCTCAGTCGTTAAGCGTCTGCCTTCGGCTCAAGTCATGATCCCAAGGTCCTGGAATCGAGCCCTGCGTCGGGCTCCCTGCTCAGCGGGAAGCCTGCTTCTCCCTCTCCCACTCCCCCTGCTTGTGTTCCTTCTCTCGCTGTGTCTCTCTCTGTCAAATAAATAAAATCTTTAAAAATAAAATAAAATAAAACGAGCAAAGGATTTGAGTAGATATTTCTCTAAAGAAGATGTACAAATTGACAATGAGCACATGAAAACATTCTCAACATCATTAGCCAATAGGGAAATGCCAATCAAAACCACAATGAGATACCACTTCACACCCACTAGGATGGCTATAATCAGACAAAACAAGTGTTGGTAGGATGTGGAGAAATTGGAACCTTCACGGGCTGATAGTAGAAATGTAAAATGGTGCAGCACTGTGGAAAATAGTGGTTCTTTGAGAAGTTAAACTAAGAGTTGGGTGGGTTCTTTGAGAAGTTAAACATAAGAGTTCCTGAGGCACCTGGCAGGCTGTCGGTAGAGTGTGTCACTCTTGATCTCGGGGTTGTGAGTTCGAGCCCCACATTAGATGTAGAGGTAACTTAAAAAAACAAAAATAAAATAAAATATACCCCCCAAATTAAAAAAAAATATATTTATATATTTAAAAATACCCCATAGACTTGCCATATGACCCAGCAATTCCACTTCTAGGTATATATTCAAGAGAAATGAAAATATCAGTCCTCACAAAAATTTATACATGAATATTCATAGCAGCATTATTCATAATAGTTAAAAAGTGGAAACAATATGAATGTCCATCAATAGATGAATGGATAGGGGCACCTGGGTGGCTCAGTGGGTTAAGCGTCCGACTCTTGGTTTCAGCTCAGGTCACGATCTCAGGGTCGTGAGATCGAGCCCCTTGTTGGGCTCTGTGCTGGGCGTGGAGCCTGCTTAAGATTTCTTTATCTCCCTCTGACCCTCACCACCCCCCTAAAAAAAATACATTTGGATGGATAAACACAATGTCGCATACCCACACAGTGGAATATATTTGGCTATTAAAAGGAATGAAGAGAAATAAGTTGTAAGTTATGGAGCTGTGGATGGGGGACAGTGAGCTTGCACTGGAAAGATGCGTAGAGGGATAAGAGAATTTGGGATGGAGTCCTGAGCCCCTTCCTCATTGGAGGCAGAGGGAGGGGGATTCAGGAAACGAGGCTAAATAGGAACGGCCAATGGGGTAGAAGAAACCCATGTAGTGTGGACCAGCTGAGGCCAAGAGAGGAGAATGTTTTGAGAAAGGAGGATCAATCTTGTCAAAGGCAGTGAAGTGGGCAGGAATGTGCAGGCAGACTGTCCTGCACTTTGGCCAAAAAGTCATCAGTGGGCTCTGATGAAGCCTCCCTGAAGCCGCAGGGAGGTGTAGTTAGGTTGAAGGAGTGGGAAAACGAGCATGGAGTTTGGTGTCCAGCACACTGGGGACAATCTCGGCTCTGCCGCTCATTGCCTAAGTGACCTTAGTAAAGACACGGAGGCTGCTTCCTCCACTCCCAAGTGAGGAGAGTACTGCTGGCCTTTTAGGGTGGATGAGGCGATCGAATATTAGCCTGTGCAAACTGCCTGACGGTGGTGGGCACTTTAGTTGTCAGAAGCTCTGGCTCAGTCTAGAGAGCATGCAAGTCTTGATCTCAGGGTCATGAGTTCAAGCCCCACGTGGAGCACTGAGTTTACTTAAAAAATCAATAAATAAAATGCTGAATAATAATAATAAATTATCATTTAAAAAGAGAGAGAGAGAGGGGCGCCTGGGTGGCTCAGTCGTTAAACGTCTGCCTTCGGCTCAGGTCATGATCTCAGGGTCCTGGGATCGAGCCCCACATCGGGCTCCCTGCTCCACGGGAAGCCTGCTTCTCCCTCTCCCACTCCCCCTGCTTGTGTTCCCTCCCTCGCTGTGTCTCTGTCAAATAAATAAATAAAGAAAGAAAGAAAGAAAGAGAGAGAAGCTTGAGTTCCAGAGACAGGCATCCAGCTGTGTGATCTCAATCAGTTTCCTTAACCTCTCTGAACCTCGGTTTTCCGGAGGTTCAGGGAAATATTAGTAAAATCAACCTCATTGGCTTGTTGTGAGTTAGGTCAGAACACGCAAGTAAAGCGTTCGGCATGGGGCCTGGGCACAGTCGGGGCTCTAGGAAGAGCTGGATGTCCCCTTTGGCTCTCACCCTTGCCCTGATGGATGCCCGTGTTCGGTGACAATCAGGTGGCAGCTCGGGGAACGGGGAGCAGCTCCCACAAACCATGTTCCCGCAGGGCTGGGCCAGGACTCCTAAACATCCACTCGGTTCAGACAGCCCTGAATCAATGAATCAACGGGCCACCAGGAGGGTTCAGACCGAGAGCAGAGCTTTGGGCCTCAGCTGTATCGGGGTGAGTGTGGTTGGGGGCGGGGAGCCTGCAGCCTTCCCTTAGCTTGTACTGGCTCCCAGCCTGGCAACATGATCGCCCCCTTGACCCCGAGAGGGAACAACTGCACCGGGGCCATCCCATGACTGCTATCCCGCACATAAGTCCCGCTTAACCTTGAGCAGCTGCTCCAGCCACCCCAACAGCTGGGCCCCGCTGGTCATAAATCACTGATGACACCAGACAGCAGCTCCTGGCAGTGGGGGTGGGGTGGGGGAGCAGGCAGGGGCTCAGAGACACGCCCCCCTGCCCCCCAAATCCCACCCATTCCATTCAAGCCCAAGGTGGCAGCTTTGTGTCCTTGCAAGCAAACTTTTCTTAAATATCCATAGGCTTTTGGACACTATGCAACGGAAGTGATGTGGACATACAGGCTGAAGCTACAATGTGGAAGCCAAGTTGGAAACTGGGAAGTCTGACGTGAAAGTTACTCATTCACACACACTGTGGGGTGGACATACAGGCTGAAGCTACAATGTGGAAGCCAAGTTGGAAACTGGGAAGTCTGACGTGAAAGTTACTCATTCACACACACTGTGGGGTGGACATACAGGCTGAAGCTACAATGTGGAAGCCAAGTTGGAAACTGGGAAGTCTGACGTGAAAGTTACTCATTCACACACACTGTGGGGTGGACATACAGGCTGAAGCTACAATGTGGAAGCCAAGTTGGAAACTGGGAAGTCTGACGTGAAAGTTACTCATTCACACACACTGTGGGGGCAGCCGGGAGGGCAGGCCCGCTCTCTGGCCCAGGGCTCCGCGTCGCTCATGCCTCCCCCTCACCGCAAAAGCTGGAGTGCGCAGGAAGCCAGCTAACCGACAGGTTCCACGGAACACAGGGCCAGGGAGCCAGGGACCAGGACACACGCCCCAGGCTATGGGAGTGCAGACACCAGAAGACAGCCTGGATTTTTCCCTTATCTGATGAGAGTGAATTCCAGGCAGTTCATCCACGTGTTTACTTTGCTCCCGTGTCATTTGTCTAGAAACGTCTGAAATGGCATTTTTCCTTTAACATCGTAATGGGCAGCAGAAAGGAAAACAGTATTAATGGTTACTTGCCATGAGATTCGAAATGGCAAAGAATTGGCAGGGGGTGGAAGCAAACAGGGGTGTCAACTAGATTTTGGCAACCTTCCGCAGGGATTCACATCTTGAAAAGACTGGAAAGAAAAGTGCAAATGTGAAAAAGTTGTTGCAGGGTGCTGAGATGATTTGCTTGTAATTGTTCCTTGGCCACACTAACCTATGGGGTCAAGATAATGGTGGCCTTGGGGTGTGGGAGTGGACGGGGAGGAGTGATGTCCTACCATCCACCAGGGTGCTGGTCGTTACACGGGCATGTTCATTTTATTTGCCAAGGTTTACACTTACGGTTCATGCACTTTTACTTCAATAAAACGTTTGCTTTATGTTTGAGCATGGTATCTTTTCTTCTGTAAACTATAAAATATTTTCAAAGGTACTCACAGGGCGAAAGGCCCTCTAAGGATTACCTCATCCAACTCCACTGATGAGAAAGGGAGGCTCACAAAGAAACCGATCACTGTGGCCCACCAAGTCAGAGGCAGGATCAAAACTGAGACCTCAAAACCTTCCCGCTTCCATCCCACGGACCCAGGTGACTTCTGCAAGCCTGAATTAAGAAACCTTGGGGTGCCTGGGTGGCTCAGTCGTTAAGCGTCTGCCTTCGGCTCAGGTCATGATCCCAGGGTCCTGGGATTGAGCCCCGCATCGGGCTCCCTGCTCCACGGGAAGCCTGCGTCTCCCTCTCCCACTCCCCCTGCTTGTGTTCCCTCTCTTGCTGTGTCTCTCTCTGTCAAATAAATAAACAAAATCTTAAAAAAAAAAAAAAGAAAGAAAGAAACCTTGTAGAGGGCTATGATTTTTTCCAAAAAGATTTATTTATTTGAGAAAGAGAGAGAGAGAAAGCGAGCAGGGCAAGGGGCAGAGGGAGAGGGAGAGAGAATCCTCAAGCTGACTCCCAGCTGAGTGTGGAGCCCGACTCGGGGGATCCCAGGACCCGGAGATCATGACCTGAGCCGGAACCTAGAGCTGGATGCTCAGTCAACTAAGCCACCCAGGCGCCCCCAGAGGACTATAATTTTATTGAGTTCTAAAAGAATAGTGATAACATTCTTGCATCTTTTTAAGTTAAAAAGATGTTATTTATTTAGTTAGTATTTGGTTATGTGTACAAAGCTGCAAAATTCAAGAGGTATAAAAAGGGTTTAAATGCAAAGCCTCCTTCTCATTGGTTCTTAGGGGACCCTATCCCATCCTCCACTCCAGAAACTTCTGTGCATCTTTCCAGAGATAGTCTGTGCATAACAGACACGTTCCTTTCTTATTTACACAAAGGGGAACATACTGCGCACACTGTTCTATACCTTGCTCCTGTTACTTATTAACACAATATATTGAATCCTGTTCACTGTAACACACTTAGCTCTTTTTAAAAGGCTACAGAAGGCTCCTTCCTTTGAACTATTTATTTATTTATTTTCAAGTAATCTCTACACCCAGCCTGGGGCTCGAATTCACAACCCTGAGATCAAGAGTCACACATTCTACCAACTGAGCCAGCCGGGCACCCCTCATGTGAACTATTTAAACAAATCCCCTATTAGTAGATATCTGGATTGTTTCCAAGAATTTGATATTCCTTCAATGCTGCAATATATAGACCTTTTCATGTTATTTTGTATACATCTAAGTAGGTCGTAGGATCAATTCCTAGAAGCAGAATTAGTGGATCAAGGGCATGTTCATTTTAAGTTTTAATAAATAATGCCAAATTGCTAGCTTCAACTTGTACCATTTCGCATTTTCACAAGCAAGGTATGAGAGCACCTGTTTCCCCACATTCTTGCAACACAGTGGTGTTATCAACTCTTTGGACTTTGCCAATCTGACAGATGCAGAAGGATGTGTCAGGCTAATCACGACGTACGTTTCTCTCATTATGATGGAGACTGAGCATTTTTTCATTTGTTGGATTCATTTATTTCTTCACTATGAGAAGCACCTGTCTATCCTCTGTCCATTTTTTGATTTCATTTTCTATGGGGTTCCTGGTTTTGCATTATCAAATTCTTCTTTAGAAAATATAATTTGTAAAAAAAAAAAAAACACGGAGAGAATATAATTTATAGTGTGAAGAAAATTCCACCCCTTCAGCACAAAAATCACAGTTATTTTTGGTGTGGTCCCTTGATGCTCTTTTCCAGAGGCATACATTTTTTTTTACATTGTGACAAATAATTAATAATATCTACCATTTGTTGACTACTTCCTGGGTGTCAGGCTACGTAGCAAACAATTGTAGGGGTACATGAAATTTCTAGTTCTGCTTTTTCACATCATGTAGCAGGGGTGGTTTTTCATGTCGCAACATTGTCCTTATGATTCTCATTTGTAATGGCTGCTTGGTGTGCTGTCAAGACACTGTATGTACTATTATGTAATTAGCCATTCTCTAATTGTTAACTTTTGGTTGCTTCTATTGCCTTATAATTTCTGATTAGTAAACCCTTCACATCTATGTTAAAAATTAAATTCTTACATTGAGGGGCGCCTGGGTGGCTCAGTCGGTAGGTGTCTGCCTTCAGCTCAGGTCATGATCCTGGGGTCCTGGGATTGAGCCCCGCGATGGGCTCCCTGCTCGGTGGGGAGTCTGCTTCTCCCTCTCCCTCTGCCCTTCCCCCTGTTCGTGCTCTCTCTCTCAAATAAGTAAATAAATAAAAAATAAATTCTTACATTGACATTGTCAATTGCATCTTACTTTAATGTCAAACATCCTTAAAATATTTATAAATATTCAATCATTGTAAGTAGAATGTTTGCCTTCTGAAATAGCAGGTAATGAAATGGCAAAAGTAACTAGTGGTTATAAATGGCACGCCCAAACACACAGACCCATGTATGTGCACACACACAGCCTTAAACACACACCATCTACAGCAGCTGCTTCTCCATTTGGTGGAAACTCTCCCCCAAGATTTAAAATTATGGATGGAAAATTATATCACTCTACTTGCTGCAGAAAGATTTCATTTAATACAACTCTATTTGCAAACACTTTAAAAACTAAATCAAGGTACACACATTTTAGTGTGACTTGCTCCTCAATATCAATATTGAAAGGAAGTGCGATTTCCCTTCACTATCATAAAACTGTAATAAAAATAATTACTTTTGGGGCACCTGGGTGGCTCAAATGGTTGGGTGTCTCCCTTCGGCTCAGGTCATGATCCCAGGGTCCTGGGATCGAGTCCCACATCAGGCTCCCTGCTCCGCAGGGAGCCTACTTCTCCCTCTCCCACTCCCCCTGCTTGTGTTCCCTCTCTCGCTGTGTCTCTCTCTGTCAAATAAATAAATAAAATCTTAAAAAAAAAACAAAAAAAAAACTACTGATGTATTGTATGGTGACTAACATAACATAATAAAATTAAAAAAAAAAAAGTGTGGTAGTGAACCCGAAGTGGCCATCATTACATGTGTTTATGTATGTAAAGGCTTGTTTCACAAAAAGGCTTACTTTCTTTTATTTTTCTAAGTAAAATGCTTTTATGTAATGTCAAGTGCAAAAACAGTATAAAATTACACATACAATATGATTGCAATCATATTTAAAAAAATAAAATACCTGTGCGCGTGGGTGGTGCCATCAGTTTTAAGCTTCCAACTCTTGATTTTGGCTCAGGTCATGATCTCAGGGTCGTTAGATTGAGCCCCTCCCCACTGTTGGGCTCTGCGCTCAGCGGGGAGTCTGCTTAGGATTCTCTCTCCCTCTCCCTCTGAGGCTCCTCTTCCGCCCCACCCCCACATGCATGCACCCTCTCTCTCGCTCTCTCTCAAATAAATAAATCTTAAGAAAATATATACCTAATAAAGGGGAAGAAAGTCTCTAAGGAAATACAAAAAAGTTTACAGCTGTGTTACCAAATTTTGCAATATAATATTAGCTTTACAATGAAAACTAAGACATAAAAAAAAATTTTTTTTTAGGGAAAGAAATCCTAACAGCTGCTATAACAATCTGACTTAGGGGCCAGAACATTTGGGGAAGAATTTCTGGGGTCCACCCGTATAGTGGGCTTATCCCAAACTACATAGCAGCACCTTAGTTGATTGCCTTGACCTACTCACAGCCAATGTCAGAATTCAGCCTAGGCAGGATCTTTTTCCCTTGTAATAACACAGAACAGAATTGACATCAGCTGTGGGCAGGGAAGATCCGAAAGAAGCTTCCCATGTTAGAGGTTAATGTTCGTCTGCTTCCTGGACAGACATCGAAATTACAGGGACGATGTTACCCAGCACCACACACAAAAAAATCATTGTATTAAGCAGTTGTGACTATAAATGATTCCCCACTTCCATGTTATAGAGCATTTTTTAAAAAGATTATTTATTTTTTTATCTGAGAGAGAGAGCACACGAGCAGGTGGGAAGGTGAAGGAAGGAGAAGGAAGGAGAAGGAGGGAGAGGGAGAAGCAGACCCCCAGCTGAGCAGGGAGCCTGATGAGGGGCTTGATCCCAGGACCCTGGGATCATGACCTGAGCCCAAGGCAGACACTTCACTGACTTAGCCACCCAGGTGCCCCTATAGAGAATTTTTTTATTTAAAAAGTGGGCAGGTGAGGAGAGCTGTGGGAGGGATGAAGAGTCCCAGAGCGTGAAACGGAAGAGAGCAGAATTCTGAAGAAGAAAACAGGGAACAGACAAACGCCCAAAGGGTAAAGATTGTTCTGGTCATTGTGACCCAGCAAGCCCACGAGGGCATACCACTTGATTCTAGCGCAGAAAGTCCCCAACTCTTGCCTGCACCCCTGAAGGGATCAGTCCAGAACAGACAAAACCCTGGAGTCCCCAGTACTCCAGACTGAGGTGCTCTGCCCCTCTGAGTGGGGGCGCATGCAGTCATATGGGTTATCTCTTTGCTGCACTGGTGAATGGATGCTCTCAGCACCCCCAGGTCTTCTTATCAAAGGGAATCACCTAGCTCCTTCCCAGAGAGCCCCTCCTCACCCGGGATTTTGCTTGACTAGATAAATCCGGGAACGTGTTGTAGATTGTAGCTTTCCCTCCGTTGTGGCTCTGAGGTTTTATCACTAACAAATTTGGTTGCCAAGGCAACCATGCAGCAGTTTAGTCTCCTGACACTGATCCACCTAGTCTGGCTTAAGTGGCAGGAGTTTGAGGTTGTATCTGGTGTTTTGTGAACTCTTACCATGAAATCCCCTCCCCCTTGGGACGCTTGGGTGGCTCAGTCGGTTAAGCGGCTGCCTTCGGCCCGGGTCATGATCCCAGGGTCCTGGGATCAAGTCCCACATTGGGCTCCTTGCTCAGCAGGGAGCCTGCTTCTCCCTCTCTCTCCCTCTGCTTGTGCTCTGTCAAATAAAAAAAAAAAAAAGAAAGAAAAAAGAAATCCCCTCCCCCTCAAAAAACCCTCACGGAAATGACCACTCAGTGGCTGTCAAGGGTCATGCTTTCCCTTTCTATGTCTAGTTCTTTCTCTTTTGTCTTCCTCCCTGCTTAGCGGGCAAATGCAGAGACCATCAGAGGGAAGAGTCAGAATTGGAAGGAGGGGCATGGTGTGTCCACGGAGAGGTTCAGCCATGAGCCCAGTGGTGATCTTTCCCCCTTGCGTTGCTCTTCACAGCTTGCTTGCTGATGTCTGATCCGTTGCCTTTTCCACTGTGCTGAGCTGGGGAAGCTGGGGAATCCCAGAGGAGGCGGGCCTCCAGGGAGCATGGGAGCAGCATGGGATGCTGCTCAGCTGCATTGCTCTAGGGGTCAGGCCATGCCAGCCAGCCAGGCTTCTTCCAACCCCAGCGACAAATGACAGGTCCCTGGGGCCCAAACCCACAGAACCCAGTACCTGCCACACTGCGTTGAAATATTCCATCAGTTGTATGCCTCTCTATAGTGGAGGCCTGGTTTTGTTTTCCTAATACCTCTCTCCACTGTGGACCTCACTCCAGCTCATCCCACGGTGGGATGCTCACTCACAGGGCCTTGACCACCACCTACCTGTGGAATTGGGCCCTGTAGTCAAGGTTTGGACAATAATGGTGTCCCATCTCTTGTCCAGAGTGACTGGTCAAATGGACGTGTACCCCAAACAATTTTTTCTAGTCCATCTTGCTGTAGGGACACTAGGAGGGACAGGGTTCTTCTTTTAGGTTGTGATCTTCAATAGTGGAGGCTGCCTTTCCCACCAGGTAGAGATGGTCTGGCTGTGGCCAGAGGGAATGAGAAAAACATGCAAAGAGGAAGAAGGACAAGCAGAGTCAAGAAATGGAGAGCCGTGTCCACTCTGTGCCATGTGGTCATGCCTGCAGCCCATACCCACTCTGGGCGTCGCTGTCGCCTGGATCAATACACTATCACCCGATTTCTGCACTAGTTCCTGCTTCCGATTCAAGATGAAGCTAGGTATCTCTCTTCTAGCTGGGTTCCAGAGTTACCAATTTTTGGAATTATCAGTTACCAATTATTCTTTGGACAAGCAAAATGACCTAACATCAGTGAATAAGTAGATATTACTTAAAAGTATACTCTTAATACTTAAGAGTATGGTTCTCAAGCCAGATTACATGGGTTTGTAAATTCACCGGCAGTATAAGTTTGGCTGTATTACTTAACTTTCCCTAAGCTTCATTTTTCTTATCTATAAAATGAAGATCATAGACACAATAATACATACGCAGTAAGAACTCAATAAATGCACATCATTAGTATCACGTGGTTATCATAGTTTCAGCAGACGGTAACAGCACCCGACACCTGTAGTGAAGTTTGACTTCGGTAACTATACCATACTATTTTTATATTGTTAATATTTTTATTATATGTATTTATTATTTTTGTTGTTGGCTACTATTATTTGCTACAATTAACATTTTTATTATTTATTTTTTTTGAGAGGGGGAAGGGGCAAAGGGAGAGAGAGGGAGAGAGACTCTTAAGCAGGCTCCGCACCCAGTGTGGAGCCCAATGTGGGGATCGATCTCACGACCCTGAGATCATGACCTGAGCTGAAATCAAGAGTTGGACACTTAGGGGCGCCTGGGTGGCTCAGTTAAGCGTCTGCCTTCGGCTCAGGTCATGATCCCAGGGTCCTGGGATCGAGCCCCGCATCGGGCTCCCTGCTCGGCGGGAGGCCTGCTTCTCCCTCTCCCACTCCCCCTGCTTGTGTTCCCTCTCTCGCTGTGTCTCTCTCTGTCAAATAAATAAATAAAATCTTTAAAAAAAAAAAAAAGAGTTGGATGCTTAACCAACTGAGCCACCCAGGTGCCCTACAATTAACATTTTTAAGATTTTATTATTTTTCAGTCTTTTTTTTTTTTTTAAGATGTTATTTATTTATTTGACAGAGGGAGACACAGAGAGAGAGGAAACACAAGCAGGGGGAGTGGGAGAGGGAGAAGCAGGCTTCCCGCCGAGCAGGGAGCCCGATGCGGGGCTCGATCCCAGGACCCTGAGACCATGACCTGAGCCAAAGGCAGACGCTTAACGACTGAGCCACCCAGGCGCCCCATTTTTCAGTCTTCTCTACACCCAACATGAGGCCCGAACTCACAACCCCAAGATCAAGAGTCACACGCTCTACCGATTGAGCCAGCTAGATGCCCCTGAAGTTAACATTTTTTGAAGGCTCACCACGTGCCAGGCACTGTGCTAAACCCTCTGTGTGGGTGTTGTCCCAGCACGTGTGTGGTGGCCATAAGTGTTTGCAAGCCCCTACTCACATGGCTGCCTCCACCATAAAGGAGGGCGCTTCCATCCAAACGCCCACAACGGACACTTCCAGCCTTTCTTTCTCTCCCTTCCTTGCTCTCCCTGATGGGAAGAGGAGCTAACCTAAGAGTTAGAGCTTTATTAGTAGGTGGTGTCACTTTAAAATGATCGGCAGGTGCCCATTCCCTCTCTGTTCTCCCCGTGATGGGTGAGGGTGAGGGTGTGGGAGATAGCTGGTCTCACGCTCTTGCAGCTTGCCTACCTATACCCGGTGGGATGCACTCGGGGCCCAGTTGTCTTCATTTCCGGCAGGGAGAGTAGGAAGGCTGGACTGAGGCCCAGGCCTAGGCCAAGTTCTCAGCACAACTAACCAAAAGCCCTGGGTTATAGTTTTGGTATTTTCTGGTTTGCCCAGGTTCATAAGAGTACTCTTAACATATGCTAAAGTAAACTATGAGGATTCTGGTATATGGGCTTGGCAGATACAGACAAGGGAGACCAAGTGAGAAACAATGATTTAAATAATGGAGGTGATCCCACCCACCATTCATCTGAATCTCCGGCCCAGAGCGTGGAGAGAGAAGACCCAAATCAGCAGGTTCTCTGTTCTACTCAGATCCCATATGCTCCTAGGAGTGTGGGCATCTCCCTACTAGAAGTGATTCTAATGCCTAAGGACGGGGATTTTTCAAAAAAGATTAGCCTTCAGATGTAGCTAATGGCTTCCTCTGGTGTTCCCCAGTGGGTTTCTTTTTAAAACAGGAGGGGACACTGGTTGTCTTGGACTCACCGTGGGACAGGATGATCCCCGACCTGGCACCTTCCCAGGGCGTTTGAAGAGCAGTTTTAACCAGGAGCATGAGTACCTGCTGTCCATTTCTGAGGTAGCCCTTTGTGTCTGCCCTGTGGGTCAGAGCCCTGTGGGGAGAAGAGGTGAGGAAGCATTCCAAGGCCCTAGACGCTACGTTACTTGTGCTCAGAGAGGGTGAAGCATCCTGCCCACTTTTGCACAGCGAAGTGGCAGAGCCCAGATTCAAAGCCAGGTCTGCCTGGAGGCACAGGCCCTGCTCCCACCCTCCCGAGTGCCTCTGGGGCCTGGTTTAGCAGTTTGCTCAATGTCGCTCCACAGAAGCACAAAGCATGGAAGCTGGAGGCAACAGGTAACCACCCAGAGCTGCCTGTCACCCAGGAAAGCTCTCCTCTTTCCAGCATCTTCCGTGGCCCGTCAGCTCATCTCTGTTCAGATACCCTGAGGGACGGTGAGCTCATTACCTCCCTCCAGGCCTCCCAACTCATGGTTAGAGATGCCTCCTTCTGCTAAATAGCTCACTATAAGGTCCTAACTCTGCCTTCTGTACCCTACCTACCTGTCTGCCAAATCCACATGACCGTGTTCCCCCAGACGCTTCACTTATGCACACGTATTGTTCTTTTATGTGCCAAACACACAGCACTGTTACTGCCCTCAGAGTGCTCACAGACTAGAGGGGGAGCTGGCTGTGGACACAGAAAGCAGGTCAGGGAGGAAAGAAAAGAGCTAGGGAGGCACAACCCAGCAGGTGCGCAGTGGGAGCTGCATAGAGACTCCTTCGCCCATGCATCCCTAGCACCAAACGCAGCTCAGGACACACAGCTGGGGGTAGGTAATGTCGATGAACAGCCGAGCCAGTGATGCTAGGGAAGTGCTTCCTGGGAAGGTGTTCTCTGGGCTGGGTCTTGGAGGAAAGATCTGGATCAGGCCAGACGAAGACTGAGCTGGAAAACTCCTGGCTTTGTAAAAATTTCGATTTACGGGGCGCCTGGGTGGCTCAGTCGTTAAGCGTCTGCCTTCGGCTCGGGTCACAATCCCAGGGTCCTGGGATCGAGCCCCGCATCGGGCTCCCTGCTCAGCAGGAAGCCTGCTTCTCCCTCTCCCACTCCCCCTGCTTGTGTTCCTGCTCTTGCAATCTCTCTCTGTCAAATAAATAAATGGAGTCTTGAAAAAAAAAAAAGTTTTAAAAAAAAAATCTCAACTTACTTTCCAATACTGAAAAATCGGGAGATTTCACAGTAAAAGCTGGCCTGGTGGCCTCTCCCGAAAACATCAAAGATCTCGCAACACGGGGCTGACACATCCTCTGGGTGACCACCTCTTTGCGCTGAGTACCCGTGGCTCCAGACATGAGCCATGATCTTGTCCAGCCCACTTCTCTCACTCACACCGTCCTGCCCGGTCCCTGCGGATGCTTGTGTAGAAGCTGCCCCATTCAGTTTCTTCATTACTCTCATTTAGAAAACTTTTAATGCAGTGATTCTCAACGTGAAGGAGGAAGGAAAGATAGCCTCCTAGGAATTTTTCAAACAACACGTGTATCCGGGAAAGACTCCCATTGTCCCTTCTCTCCCCACCCACCGTCAGAAGCCCAGCCTCGCCCCTGCCACACCAGCAGGGCTAAGTGTGGTCCTTCCGCCCATGAAGTCTCCCCGATCCAGCAGGAAGATGTGTCGACGCTTACTCTCATCTCACACGACAGCGGTCACGCCCCCTTCTCGCTAATCATCACTAGAGTCTGTCACCTAGCAACATAGCATCCAGCCGGATAGCAACCGCTCACCAGTTCATTCATCCCTCCAGCAGACATTGACTGAGCTGCTCCCACGCCTGGGATAGTCAGGGACTCAAAAAAGATTCATTGCATGAATGAATGAAGATACAGGGATGAATGAGGCCCCAAAGGAGGTCATACTCTGGGCAGGAGAAAAACAGATTAAAAAAAGAAAAAAAGAGTTGTAATACAAGCTATAATAGATGTGTGCATACATATGTAAATTCCACAGATGAAGCCACAGTCCTGCATAGGGAAGTCAGGGAAACAAGAGGGGATAGTTCAGTTAGGTCTTGAGGAGGAGTGGGAGTTCATTACGACAGGAAGAAGGAACAGGAGAAACCATGTACCAGGGCACAGGAACATCATAGACATCACAGGCAAAGGTCCTGAGGTATGGTACTGCATGTCACATCTGAGGCCACAGAGAAGTTCAATATCAACAGAGGGTGGGGCGTCTGGGTGGCTCAGTCGTTAAGCGTCTGCCTTCAGCTCTGGTCACGATCCAGGGTCCTGGGATCAAGCCCCCCATCGGGCTCCCTGCTCCACGGGAAGCCTGCTTCTCTCTCTCCCACTCCCCCTGCTTGTGTTCCCTCTCTCGCTGTGTCTCTCTCTGTCAAATAAATAAATAAAATCTTAAAAAAAAAAAAAATCAACAGAGGGTATACCAAGATTCCCAAAATCCACATCCACAAGGTTCAAGCCTTGTTCAGGGCAAGATCAGATAGTTCTTTTGAGACAGAGGTCAGGCGTGCATCCCTGCGTGGCCTACTCAGGGCACAGGAACTGGACAGCCCTGGTCAGTAGAATGCTTGTAGAATAAAGTCAAAGATAGAACGGAGACAAGAAGGGAAAACAGGAACCATTCATAGGCCATGCACGGCCAAGATGTTGTCTGAGTGGTTCCCAAATACTTTCTCCCTTATTCCCCTCAAGGTTGTTGCATGGCATGATCTGGCCCTGCCTACTATCTCTGTTACTCAGTGTTCCTCTCCTGCCTTTCCAGTCTTCTAGTATCTGTTTAACTAATTTCCTACATTAGTTTCTCCGGGTTAAAATCACCGGTTTGGTTTCTGTTTTCCTGCCTAGAAATGAATAAAGGAATTCATGAACAGAGAAACAGACCAGCACGAGTGAAAAGGAGAGCACACAAAATGAGGACGGTGGGGTAAGCAAGGCCAGATCATGCAGGGCCTGTGGACTGTGACAACCTGGAGGAGGGGCCCGGGGGCCTGGAACCTAGACTTCAGCACTGTCAGAACCTCATCAGATCCTCGAAGTACTCGTTCCTGTGCACCCCAAGGCTTCCCAGGGCAAGCACCCAAGACTCTTGGCCCGAAGCACTTTCCCTGATCACAGGGAACATGCCCAGCCTGAATGTGGGCACTACTCAAGTGCCAGGAAATGAACACTCCCAAGAGCAGTCCTCAAATGGTGGGAAGTGGAAATGAGTGGATAAATACCAAGCTTCCTTACTCCTAGAGTGAAAGAGTCCAGAGGAGAGCTCTGTGCCCCTCCTAAAGGGAGTCTAGAGACAGGGTCCTGTTGCCCAGGTGGTAATGGCGTGTTCACGTATCCGTATATCAACCAGACCCTGTATGCTAGCTTCCGAACTTCTCCTGTCTCACTTTCCCGTGACTCTACGGGGGCTTCCTGGGATCATTTTCAAAGAAGCTATCTGCCCTCAAACCCTTGCCTAAGGACCTGCATTTGATGGAATCTAAAACAAGATGCTACCAGAAATGGTTCCACGAAGTAAGCTCTCCGAATGGGATTTTGGAACCAGATGGTGTGCCCGCTAGGTGTGGACAAGGACACTGTTACTGATGTTATGTGCAGTGGGGAGCACCCCATCACCAGGACTCTAGCTTTGGGTAGACTGGAATGGGGTACAGGTAGAAGATTCGCTGGTGCCTGCGACAACTCTATCACTTGAAAAATAGGAGGGTAGGGGCGCCTGGGTGGCTCAGATGGTTAAGCGTCTGCCTTCGGCTCAGGTCATGATCCCAGGGTCCTGGGATCGAGCCCCACGTCGGGCTCCCTGCTCAGCGGGAAGCCTGCTTCTTCCTCTCCCTCTGCCTCTCCCACTGCTCATGCTCTCTCTCTCTCTCTGTATCTCTGTGTCTCAAATGAATAAATAAAATCTTAAAAAAAAAAAAAGAAAAATAGGAGGGTAATGGTTATTATAAGGATTATGAAGCTGGTTGGCTGTCTTAATGGCCATTAAAGCCCAGAAGGAAGAAAATAATAGGCTCAAGTCAGTCCACTATCAACTCAAAGCACGATACGAAAACCAGAAATCTGGGCAACCCCCTCGGGTCCCCTCCCTCCTTGGGCGCTTTGTACTACAACTTTGCTATTGCTCAATAAACCTTGCTTTGCTGCCCACCAAAAAAGGAAGGAAGGAAGGAAGGAAGGAAGGAAGGAAGGAAGGAAGAAAGGAAGAAAGGAAGCCAGCCAGAAATCTCTGTGGTGGTATCTAAAGAGAGCCTCAGCTCCTGTAGCCAGAGGACAGACAATGCTGAAAATCAGGCCCAAGATTTTATTTACAAGTGACAGGCTGAATTCACAGCTCTGGCAAGTCTCCTCTGCTAGGGACTGGAGAGGGAGGGAGTGGAACTCTAAGACCTGGATGTGACATTGGAGCAGATTCAGCTGAGAATCTTAAATACCCAGATTCACCATGTAGGACAGCAGAACTGGCCCCCTCCCTTTCATGAGGGGAACACAGCCTTCATTCCCTGGACACCTCATAAAGCCCTCACCAGAGACAAGTGTCTTGTATGAGGATACCTGCCCTCTTTGAGATCTGCCCTTTCCTGCCCTCAAGGTTTCTAGACCAAAAACTAGGGTCAAGTCTTACAGAAGAGCTTCAGAACCTGGCTAATCTGTTCCAGCAGGAACAAGGCCATGCCTGGGAATGTGTCCTGAGAGCAATGGATCAGGGAGGGTTGATTATAAGGCTGGAGGGAGAGATTTTATTGATTTGGGAAACTGTCTCACGATTTAGGATTTAGTATTCTAGCAAGGACTCCCGGAACTCCAGTTCTAATAGTCTCCAGAGAGGCCCCTCAAAGCTTGGAAACAAAGACATCCTACAGTAAATTAGGTGGAAATGCTGGACTTGCCTGGGCAGAGTGGAGAGAAGACTCAAAAAGCTGAGGGAGGTTAGCACGTTAGAATGGGTTTATTATGTAAAACCAGAGAACCTGCCGGCTGACCACCATCTCTGGAAGACACTGGCTTCACTAAAGCAGTTTGGAGTAAGAGGTCAGCATTGTTGAAGAACAGTGGTAACCATCCCGTGGGCCTGGGCAGCTACGGACCTGGGCTCCTCAGCGCCAATATGGATGACAGGAGTCTGACCAGCAGAGGCCAGCTGGTAGCATTTAGTCATCAGAGGCAAGACAGACACAATGACTCTAATGGGGAAGAAAATGGGAACGGCAATCAGATGGCCTCTAGCACAGAGATCCGTGGTGATGGATGGCTTTGGCAGATGGCTGATGTCAGCCATTAAATTGGAAAATCTACGTTTCTCACCTATTGGGCAGACAGGAACTGGTTCTTACGCCAGAACCCAACAAATGAAGAGGAGGTCGGGGTTCCTCTAGGAAGGACCCTGCAGGGTCACAACAAGCATATACAATAGAGGTTCCCCAGCTTCTCCAAAACGACTTTTAGTCACTTACCAGGATAAATGTTCACTACAGAACAGAGGAATACCCAGATCTTTCGAGGGCTCTTAGATAGAGGTCTGAGTTGACACTGATACCAAGAGACCCAAGTACCATCACGGCCCTCTTGTTAGAATGGGGGCATTCGGGAGCTGGCGATAAATGGAGTTAATGGTCCTCTAGCCATTTCCCAAATCTTTGAGTGATCAGAATGGATTTACTTATCGGCCAGCAGAACCCATACATTTATCCCTTGACTTGGAGAGTAAGAACCACCGTGTTTGGAAAGACCAGGCAGAAGTCCCTGAAACAGTCCTTCGTTTGGCCAACACAGCAAATCAGAAGCACTCCTACAGCCTAGGTAGGAATGGAAGAGATTAGGATCATGTTTAATTCACCGGACTAGCCCTTGCAAAAGCCAGACGGATCCTGGGAAATGACAGCGGACTACAAGAACTTGACCAAACGGTAGTTCTAATCACAGCTACTGTACGCGACACAGCATTTTTACTGTAATACAGCAACGCAGCCCCTGGTACTCGGTATGCAGCTATTAATCTGGCAAATGCACTGTTTTCAATGGCGACCGAAAAGCAGATTGCATTCATCTGTGATGAACAGCAGGCCACATTCCCTGTGTTACCCCAGGGCTACGTGAACTCTCCTGCTTTCTATCACAACACAGTCCTAAAGAATCTCGATCACTTTGACGCTGGCTACCACATACTACCTCTTGAGCTGCCGGTCCGATAGAACAGTAGAAAGATCTCTAAAAGACACAGCTGTGGTGGGTAGCTGCCACGGTCTTCTGTGTCAGGTCTGTAGGGGCTCACAAGGCGGTGGTGAATATTTATTAATTCCTTCTTGCACCTCTAGGAAGGACCCTGCAGGGTCACAACAAGCATATACAATAGAGGTTCCCCAGCTTCTCCAAAACGACTTTTAGTCACTTACCAGGATAAATGTTCACTACAGAACAGAGGAATACCCAGATCTTTTGAGGGCTCTTAGATAGAGGTCTGAGTTGACACTGATACCAAGAGACCCAAGTACCATCACGGCCCTCTTGTTAGAATGGGGGCATTCGGGAGCTGGCAATAAATGGAGTTAATGGTCCTCTAGCCATTTCCCAAATCTTTGAGTTATCAGAATGGATTTACTTATCGGCCAGCAGAACCCATACATTTATCCCTTGACTTGGAGAGTAAGAACCACCGTGTTTGGAAAGACCAGGCAGAAGTCCCTGAAACAGTCCTTCGTTTGGCCAACACAGCAAATCAGAAGCACTCCTACAGCCTAGGTAGGAATGGAAGAGATTAGGATCACTCTGTGTATTTTGCCCTCAGCCAGAACTGCAACAGGTTAGCATTCTTTACCTGGCAGAGTGCCTCAAAACTTCATATTTAAAGGATCTGAATTCTCAGGGGTCCTGCTTTATCAGGGTTACTTTGATTTCCCATTAATTTTTAATTCTGGACATGCAAGTAGTAAGAGGTGCCACGTGGAATCCTCTGGGTTCCGGACATAGTTTCGCTGCATGCGTTGTAACCAACAGTTTGATTTGGCAACTGGGGTGAGTCATCTGGGCTAGCAGAGTAAGCTCTTTCTTCACCAGTTGAGAAACACACAATGTCCAGACTCCAATTCAGTGGAAACCCTAGCTGTGTCCCCTAATGTTAGATACCTCCCTTGGGAACTAAGACCTCCCATCCAGCTGCAAGTTGTGGGAGGAGGAATGAGAAGGAGATGTAATAATGAGAAGAGCTACTCCTGTTCCAGAACTTTGAACAGCACCATATATTGATCGCAGGTCCAAAGCATTGTGTAAGACAGACACCATCCTCTCAGGGAGTTTTTCAACTGATGCCAGAATAGAATCTTCAGTAGGGCATTCCGCCATTCTTTCAGGCCAGCTTCTTCTGGGTGATGGGGTACTCAGTAATATTAGGGAATTCTGGGGGGCCCTGGTTGGCTCAGTGGGTTAAGCGTCTGACTCTTGATTTTGGCTCAGGTCATGATCTCAGGGTCGTGGGATTGAGCCCCTCGACAGGCTCCGTGCTCATGGGGAGTCTGCTTGTCCCTCTCCCTCTGCTCCCTGCCCCCACTCACCCTTTCTCTCTCTCTCAAATAAATAAATAAATAAATAAATAAATAAAATCTTAAAAAAAAATTTAGTGCATTCTATGCACACCTGGTCACAGCTGCAATTCTTCTGCTAGGAAATTATCCCCTTGATCAGAAGCATTGTTGTGTGGAATACCATGAGAGTGCATAAGGCATTCCAGAAGCCCATGGATGGTGGCGCGGGCAGAAACGCTGCAGACAGGGAAGGCAAACCCTCTCTGGAATGCGTATTTCTTCTAGTGAGGGCAAACTGCTGTCCCCTTCATGATGTAAGGAGTCCAAAAGGTGGTTGGTTGGTCCTCTGTACCGGGGCGGGGGGGGCGGGCAGGGAACGTCAGTGTTGGTCTCTGCTATTGCAAAGTGAAACACTCAGGAATGCCGTAGCCAGGTCAGTTTGAGGAGGGGATGTCCTGGCTATTTGTTTAGTTCATTTCCCCCATCACTGCCACGCAGACCCCTTGGAGAAGCAGCAGGGTAGCTGGGGAAAGAGGCTGACTGACATCCACAGAATGTGTCATTTTGTCCACCTGATTACTGAGCGCCTCCTCTGCAGCAGATGGCCTTTGGAGAGCATTCACATGCTCAGGGACACAGATACGGCCACACAGTGCCCATGCTGAGGAGTCCATTCCCACACCCCATCCCCAGATTTCCCGTTACCCATCTTCCAGGCCTATGCTTCACAGGAGTCCAATTTCAGGTTACTTCTAAGTCTAGAACATGTAAACAATGAAATATTCTCCAAGTTCTGCCCCTCAGGAGGATTTCTCTTCGCCACCGATTGGGGTTGTAATGCTGAGGGGGTGACAGGTGAAAGGCTGGTGGGGAACTTCATACTCGCAGGATCTGGCTGAAGACACCAGAGCAGTCACACAGAGAGACAACCAGACTTTATGTGACACCATGTTCATGGCACCATCATAAGGATGCCATCAGCAAAACCCAGGATATGGGAAATTCTAAAAGACAAA
This sequence comes from Halichoerus grypus, assembly GCF_964656455.1. Lineage (NCBI taxonomy): Eukaryota > Metazoa > Chordata > Mammalia > Carnivora > Phocidae > Halichoerus > Halichoerus grypus. Next base: position 171,307,326 of record NC_135717.1, on the reverse strand, counting down.
TGATTTGGTTTCTTTCCTTTTTTTAAGATTTTATTTATTTATTTGAGAGAGAGCAAGAGCTCGTGGGCATGAGCAGGGAGGAGGGGCAGAGGGAGAGGAAGAAGCAGACTCTCCACTGAGCAGGGAGCCAGACATGGGATTCGATCCCAGGACCCTGAGATCATGACCTGAGCCCAAGGCAGACAGATGCTTAACTGACTGAGCCACCCAGGTGCCCCTGATTTGGTTTCTTTAACAAAATAAAAGGAGGAGGGGGTCGGGGTGGGGATGGGGAATGTTAGAGATTAAAAGAAGCTAAAGAGACATATTCAATAAATGCAATATATGGACTTATTTGGATCCTGATTGTAACAAACCAAGTATAAAAAGAAATCATGTATGGGATAGTCAGGAAAATGTGAACACTTGTGACCACATAGTAAATGATATTAAGGAATTACTGCTAATTATTTTTAGGTGTGATAATTATTCTACAGTTATGTTAAAAACACAAAATCTTAAAAAAAAACAACGAAAATCTTTGACTATTAAAGACTGAATCCTTATCTATTAGAGATACATAAGGAAGTCTATGAGTGAACTAGAATGAGTTCTGAGATTTGCTTTAAAATAACTAGGCAGGCGTAGATCAAACAAAATTGGCAGTCGGCTGATAATCACTGGAGCTAGATGATGGGAATGGGCTCATTATATTATTCTTTATACTTTTGTGTAAGCTTTACATTTTCTGTATTTTTATTTTTATTTTATTTATTTTATTTTTTATTTATTTATTTTTTAAGATTTTATTTATTTATTTGACAGAGAGAGACCAGCGAGAGAGGGAACACAAGCAGGGGGAGTGGGAGAGGGAGAAGCAGGCTTCCCGCAGAGCAGGGAGCCCGATGCGGGGCTCGATCCCAGGACCCTGGGATCATGACCTGAGCTGAAGGCAGACGCTTAACGACTGAGCCACCCAGGCGCCCCCAATTTTTTTTTTTTTTTTAAGATTTTATTTATTTATTCATGAGAGACAGAGAGAGAGAGGCAGAGGGAGAAGCAGGCTCCCCGCGGAGCAGGGAGCCTGATGCGGAACTCGATCCCAGGACCCTGGGATCATGACCTGAGCCGAAGGCAGACGCTTAACCGACTGAGCCACCCAGGCGTCCCACATTTTCTGTATTTTTAAAAGCTTGTTTGGGGTTTGACTTGTTTTAAGCAGGCTCCACACCCAGCCTGGAGCCCAAGGTGGGGCTTGAACTCACAAGCCTGAAATCGAGACCTGAGCTGAGATCGAGTCAGACACTCAAATCGACTGAGCCACCCAGGCGCCCCTGTTTTTCTTTGAAATGTACCTTGTCCCCATGCCTTCTTCGGCCTCCTATCTCTAGCTTTTCTTCACATCAAAATGTCTTCAAAGATGAACTTATCACTCTCTCCCTCCTGTTCTCTCAAGTCTCTCTTGCGTTGGCTTTCAGCTCTGTCACTCCTTTGAAACTCTTCTCGCCAAGGTCACCAAGGGCATCCATGTTACTAAATCCCATGGTCAATTTCTTGTCCTCCCCTTCCTTGACCTCTTAGTGGCATTTCACACTGTTGACCCCTCCCTCTTTCACGGGAACATTTTCTTCCCTTGACTCCTGAGGGCACACTCTCCTGCTTTCCCTCTAACTTCCCTGGACACTAGCCACACCAAGTCCAGTCCTAGGATTCTGAATACACTACATGCTCTCAACTCCCGGATTTCTATCTCTAGTCCTGCTCTCCTCTCTGAGAATTCTCTCGAAACACCTCCATTGTGGCATGACCACTCCGATACCTAAGTGGCAGCTCAGAGGTAACATGGCCGAACCCTATTTTGATTTCCCTCCCTCTCCCATATCTGGTCCCCACTGCAGTTAATAAAAGCACCACCAGCCACCTAGTTTCCCATTCTTGAAGACTCGTTCCCTCAAGCTCCCTGTCCAATCCATCAGCAAAGCTGGTCACTCTGACCTTCCATTAGTGCCCTGCATCATCACCCCTTTTCTCACCAGCTCGCTTGCTCCTCTGCTCAAGCTCTTGCCTGGTTGACCCGATGTCCCAGAAAGCACCGCTAGGGCTTTCCTCCACCTTTTGTCCTTCCACGCCTCCCACCCACCACCGTGTTTATCTCCATCTCAGCTCCAATCAGCGCCTTTATCTCCCCTCCTTAATGTTTTAATCTACTCAGTTTTTAAAGTTTTCTAAACAAACTAGGCTTTTCCTCAAAACCCACTGGGATGGTCAGGGGGTGAGGGGCACAGCTGGACACGACTTGATGCTACGGATTCGCTCCACGATGACGGGGCGGGGCTGTGGGCAGTGGGTACGGAGCGAGGGACAGACAGAGCCAGCCTGTCACGAGCTGATACTTGTATCTGGGTGATGAGCACCTGGGGGCTCATTGTACAGTCATGACTTTCGTCTGTGTTGAAAGTTCCCCATAAAAAAAATCAAGTAGAAAACCCAAGGTTACCACCTCCTGTGTACTGCCTTTATGGACAGGAACTCTTGTATGGGGCTCCTGAGGTCAGACCTAGTTCCCGAGATCCGCAACACGGAGTTCAGAGAGGGCTGGCTGCTGGCCGCTGCTGAGCGCCACCCGGGCAGGGCCGGCGGGTCCGCCGAGTCGCCTCGCGGCCGCACCTCCCACACCCGCCCGGCGCCCGGAGCACCCTGGTGCGGGCGGGCGGAGGACGCAGCGGCCCGGCCGGAGCTCCGCCCCCGGCGAGGCCCTGCACGTGCCGCGCGTGGACCCCGGGCGCCTCCCTCCCCCCCCGCGGGCACGTGACCGCCGCCCCGGGTCGGCGCAGGGCTGAGGCCCCCCCCACCCCCCGACGGCGAGGGGAGCCGCGAAGGCTGGGGGTCCCCATCCCGGCAGAGGGCTGGGGCTGGGGGGGCTGGGCGGCTGGGCCGCGGGGGTCTCGAGTTTCCCCTCTCACAAAGGTTCGGACGAGAAGCGCCCGAGGGGCGGTGACCGACGCCGCCCCGGGTCCGCCGGCGAGCGCCCCCGCGACCTGGACCGTCGGCCCCCGGGACGCGAGCGCGGCGGGGCCAGGTGCCCGGGTGTGGCCGCCCGCCGCCGCTGCTCCTCCGCGGAAGCCCCCGGGCGCCGGCGGCCCGGCCGGGGAGGGTGGGGGGGGCGAGCCGCCGACTGGAGCGCCGCCCCCCGCGCCCCGCCGTGCGACCTGCGCCCCCATCCACCTCGCGCCGACCCTTTGTGTCTCCGGGGCTGGGGAAAGGAAACCGCTGGGGTTTTGTCTTCCCGTTCGAGTTCCCTTTTCAAGCGCGCCCTCCCAGCGCCTCCGGCCGGACCCCTGCGCGGCCAGACGCCCTCGGAGTGCGGAGACGAGACTCGATCGCTGAAAAACAAACGCGTCCCGACCGGGCTGCGGGAGAGTCCCCTGTACGCGCCGCCTCCGGCAATGGCGCCGGGGCCCCGACTCGGGCCGGTCCCGCTCGGGAGGCAGGTGTGACCGCGGGGGCCTGAGGGCACAGCAGAGGGGGTGGGAGTGTGTGCGTGTGGGTGGGGGGAGCCCGCGGTCCGAGCCGCCTGCATTTCAGAGCTGCGAGCGGGGCCCAGCGAGGGAGGGCGGGGGACGCAGGCAGGGGCCGGGGGGCTGCAGCGAGGAAACCCCGCCAAGTAGAAGGTCGGTGCTGCGACCCGGGCTGGACGGTGGACACATTCACTCCTTTTAACCACAGAATTGAGGAGCCTAACCCTCCTTTCTCCTCCCCCCACTCGTTATTCGGGCGGGGGGCGGGGAGTGGTAAAAGGCACAGGGACAGAGGAAGCAGGACACTGCTGTAGGGGCAGGCACAGGATCCGTGCGACCTCAGCGAGTCGCTTCTCTGTGCCTTGGATTCCTGGTCTGTGTAATGGGAGCATTTGTGGGGCGCCTGGGTGGCTCAGTCAGGACTGCGTTCGGCTCAGGTCATGATATCAGAGTCCTGGGATCCTCCCGCAGAGTCCCGCATGGGGCTCCCTGCTCTGCGGGGAGCCTGCTTCTCCCTCTCCCTGCCCTTCTTCCCCTCCCCCTGGCTCGTGCTTGTTCGCGCGCTCTCTCGCTCTCTCAAACAAATAAAATCTGGGTGGCTCAGTCCTTAAGCGCCTTAGGCTCAGGTCCTGCTCCGCGGGGAGCCTGCTTCTCCCTCTCCCACTCCCCCTGCTTGTGTTTCCTCTCTCGCTGTGTCTCTCTCTGTCAAAGAAAAAAAGAAAAAAAAAATCTTTAAAAAATAAAATAGCATTTGTGCTTGGCACCCGCCATGCACATCAAGACACCCTCTGCCTCCCTTCTCCTGAAGAAAATGCTGGGCACAAACCTGGCAACCGTGCCATGAAACACTTCCGTTTGGGACAGACCCAGTCGCTCGGGTTTTCTTTCCTTCCTCCCATTAAATATCCTGAGGCTTCTGGCACCAGGCCTCTGCTGGGCGGAGGCTGCATGATGAAGGCAGCAGGCTGGGCCTGGAGAAGCCAATAAAACAGCCACCTCTTTCCCTGGGGCCAGGAAGTGGGCCCTGGAAGATGCCGGAAGCCAGCCTGCCCTCGGCCTTTCTGTGTGTCAGGGCCCAGGAGCCCCAGGTAATGCCTTGCACTTGGAATATTGGCTCCCTGGCCTGTTTTTAGAAAGGCCACATGGCCTGAACACTGTTGGTGTTCCTCCCAAATGATGGTGAGCCTCCGTGTAGACTCTGAGAAAGAAGCCAGAGCTTGGCCCCTCAACAGGCTGAAAGATTTTGCATTGTGAAGAGCTCTGAAGGAAACACCTTTTCTCCCCAAGTCTTGTGGTGTTTATTGGGTGATGTCTCTGTCCTTCATTCAGTTTCAGCACTAGGCTCATGATCATGTCCAAGGTCTGTCCCCAGGGTGTTTAGTGGGTGCGTGCTGAGGGAACGGAGGCTATCTTTTGTGCTCCCCACAGTCATAACAAATTCATAATCCCAGGTACTGTTTACTAAGTGTCCATGCTGTGCCAGGTTCATGCTGTCCTGTAGGAGGGGACACGGACAGCTCATTCAGGGAGTTCAGCCAAACCCAGGCTGCACTCTGGTGTTGGATGGACTCTGGAGGCAATGAGCTTCCCACCACGCCTTGCCGGTCTTGCACAACTCCCATGGCGGCTGAGTGGCCTGGTATTCTCAGTGTAGGGACCAGAGTCAGCACAGGGGCCTGTCATTCTGGGAGCTTGCAGGGCCATCACCTCAGCCAGGGGCCAGGTCCCACTGATGCTACCCCTAAATGTCCCTCAGATCCAGGTCTCACCATTTGTCCCAGCTCACCACACAGCACCATTCCCCTCCCCTCCTCTGCCACCCCCAACTGCCAGTTCTCCCTTTTCAATCCGTCCCTACCCTGCATCTTCGGAAAAAGCAAAGTCCATCCTTAAAACCTGCAAAGCTCTGGGCCACATTTTAGCCCATTGCCCAGCCATCCCACTGCAGGCTTTAAGGTGCAGCAAAACCGAAGTCCTCACTTCCCTGCCTTGTCACAGCTGGGCGTTCTACCCGGGGTGCCCCCTGTCCACACCTGCCTCCCCAGGCCGGGCCACATGGCCCAGGTGCTGCCAGATCAGTCACCTATTTGCTCTCTTGGTTCCTCTGCAAGGGCTGTGAGCTCCTTGAGGACATGTCTCATTACACATGGGCTCCCTAGTGTCCAGCACAGCATATGTTGAGTCGAATGAATGAAAGAATAGAAGAATGAAGGGGCTCCAGTGAGTGTCCAAGATATGCCTTCAGCGAATACTCACCATGTAGTTGCGCGCCCGCCGAGCATCAGTGGGGAAGACCAACGGCAGGTGTGGGGGGAAGCTGGGCCGGCAGCACGCCGGTCCAGGAAGCTCTTGGCCTTGCCACAGGGAGCTGCTAAAGCCACACAGGCAGGCCCACCTTCCCCTTCCTCATCTCAGGCCTGCTCTTTTGACTGTCCTAGAAGACCATCCTGCACCTCACTGTGGCTTTGCTGTGTAAAGATGCCTGGGGGTTCCTGTCAAACTTCTGCAGAGCACTTGGGGTGGGGGTGGGGGGCGCTGAGGGATTTCATATTAGCTAAGCATTACCACATACCAGGTTTGTGCTAAAGGCTTTTCATGTAGAATCTCATTTAACCCTCACACTCCCATTTTACTCTTTTTTTTTTTTTTTAAGATTTTATTTATTCATTTGAGAGAGAATGAGATAGAGAGAGAGCATGAGAGGGGGGAGGGTCAGAGGGAGAAGCAGACTCCCCGCCGAGCAGGGAGCCCGATGCGGGACTCGATCCTGGGACTCCAGGATCATGACCTGAGCCGAAGGCAGTCGCTTAACCAACTGAGCCACCCAGGCGCCCCCATTTTACTCTTGAGGGAAACGCAGCACAGAGAAGTTCGGTAACTTAAGGACAGAAAGTGTCAGAGCCAGGATTTGAACACAGGTCATCTTCCTCCACTAGGACTCGAAGTGAGGATGAACACGTGGGCCTTTCCTTCACTCAATGGCTTGCAGGGGCCAGGGGCCACCTGGTGGCAAACTGGCCTTCCTTCCCTCCTAGTGTGGTTCAGAAGCCAAGTCTGAGGGAACCTGCCTAAGCGACCCTGTTACCATGGCAACAGCCAGGTCGCTGCAACTGCGATTTTGCAGGCAGAGCATCAGTCATATGTGCACACGCATGAGCCTGAGAGATTCGGGCACCTCCAAAGTGGCCGCACCTGTTGGGATTCTGGGGCAGGTGTGTGGGACCAGCCAAGGTGGGCTGAGGGGTGAGCCCACCAGTCTTCCCTCCAGACCAGGTTCAAGCCTCTATTACCTTCAGACTGAAGCAACTTCCAAAATGCAAAACGTGCAGAACAATGTGCATCACGGAGCAACTGCTCTTCTACTCAGAAACCTTCAGTGGCTCTAAATAATCTGCCCCACTGATGAGTTACTCCTCTGGGACAAATAGAGTGTGGATTGGCCATTGTGTATTTTTTCCTCATTAAAAACAACCCTCAAAAAACCCCAAAAAAACAACAAAAAAAAAACCCCTCAATTCTATCTTTTCAAATCCTCTCTCCCATCTGGGTTCATCTCTCTTCCCCACCCACGCCCACCTCCACTGCCCACCGCTGACCCAGCACAGACCTACCTTAATTTTCACCTTGACCACTGTAATAACTCTCCACCATTTTCTCACTACAAGCATCCATTTGCTCAGCAAGTATTTCTTCAATCTCATGCTCTTAGCTGGAGGCTGTGCTAGGAGCTGGGGACTCTAGGAGCAAAGGGGAACCTGCCCCTGCCTCCTGGAGCTGGTGGTCCAGCAGGAAATGCAGAGGAACCGAGCCATTGTCAATCCAGTACTGCTGAGTGTAAAGATGCGGGAGCTCCAGGGCCCAGAAGGAGGAAGGTGAGCTGTGGGAGCAATCAGGTGGGGGAGGGAGAGAAGAGGCTTGAGGGCTGGGCAGGGCTGGAGCCTGGAGGGCACCTTATACCTGAGCCTGTTGGCATGAATGCAGGGCCCACTGAGGGCAGCAGAGAAAGGCAAAAAAGTCCCCTAAGTTCTAACCTGGCCGCCACAGCACTCCAGGCTGACGGGGAGATCCCTGTGACCGGATCGCACACTCCATCCCTAGTCTTCTGTGGGAAAAGGAGGACTGGGTGAAGTAGTCTTTAAGCCTTTGAACAATTTTAAACCTTAGAGAAAGGCCAGATTTGCAACACAGAAAGTTTTCTCAGGCTGGAGAAAGGCCACCCCAGGCTTCCCTCCCTTGCTGCTTCTCCCTAATCCATCCTAGAGTAACTGGGGTTACTGTAAATGTTCCCCAGCTCCTCCCCATTAACTTATAAAGTTGGACTTTATATTTTTTTCAATGTCAATTGGAAGATTAATATACAGCGGAATAGAGCTTTACAATGGAAAGTCACTAAAAACACGGGATAATATAATAGGAGGTAAAGAGAAAAATAAAAATCTGGTCCTTCAGAGGAAGAGTACATCCAAGGGAAAATGGGCAAACTCTCTATATATACCAACCAGAAGCGACCTCTAAAACATAATTGAATAAGAGAAGTTTTGGGAATAGCCTGTGGAGTATGATCCCACATATTAAGGGTCTCATGTTTTTTTCATCTGTAAAATGAAGATTAAAAACTAGTGCAACCTCACAAGGTAGCCATAAGCTTTACATGAGTTTACGCTCCTTAAAGTTTTCAGAATCAGGCCCCTCACATAGTAACAGCTCAGTAACTATTAGGCATTATTACTGTTCTCATGTAAAATTATTTTGGAAACAAATGGAAGTATATACTCCACAATTTTAACAGTGGTCGGTGGCCCAGACATTATAAACAAGTAAACACTCACACAAATGTATAAGTATAAATTATGATAAATGCAAAGAAGAAAAACGGACCCGAAGGACAAACGTGGGAGTCAGCAAGTAAAGGGGAGCTGCAAACTTGGGGGCCTCCTACCCATGCCATGGTTATTCAGTCCTTAGGATTTAGGGGAAACAGTTATTAAGAAAAAGTTGAAAGGTACCTGGGTGGCTCAGTTGGTTATGTGACTGACTTCAGCTCAGGTCATGATCTCAGGGTCCTGGGATCCACCCTGCTTTGAACCCCAGGAGGGGCTCTGCCCTCGGCAGGGAGTCTGCTGGTCCTTCTTCCTCTGCCCCTCCCCCTACTCGTTTTCTCTCTCTCAAATAAATAAAAAAAATATTAAAAAAGAAAAGAAAAGGGTGCCTGGGTGGCTCAGTCCTTAAACGTCTGCCTTCGGCTCAGGTCATGGTCCCGGGTCCTGGGATCGAGCCTCGTATCGGGCGGGAAGCCTGCTTCTCCCTCTCCCACTCCCCCTGCTTGTGTTCCTGCTCTCGCTGTCTTTCTCTCTGTCAAATAAATAAATACGATTTAAAAAGAAAAGAAAAGAAAAGGGGCGCCTGAGTGGCTCAGTCAGTTAAGCGTCTGCCTTCAGCTCAGGTCATGATTTCAGGGTCCTGGGATGGAGCCCCACATCCAGCTCTCCGCTTAGCAGGGAGCCTGCTTCTCCCTCTCCCTCTGCCTGCCACTCCCCCTGCTTGTGCTCTCTCTCTGTCAAATAAATAAACAAAAACCTTAAAAAACAAAAAGAAAAGAATTAAAATTAAAAAAGAAGAGATAAAAGAAGCTGAAAAACGAGACATTGTTGAGTGGAGTCCCTGCTTCTTCAGAAAAGAGCAGATGGACTCTCCCCTAGAATGCAAGTCACGTGTGGTGTCATTTCTAGGTTTCAAACCCCTCAGTGGCTCTCTGTCCTGGGGATAGAGACCAAATTCCATGCCCTCCAGCAAAAACTGGCTCCACATCCCTCCTCCATGTCTCTGAAGTCTTGTTTTTGATGCCTAGCTTTTCCCACCAAGGGCTGGTACAGGAGTATTCTTCCGCCCGAGAGCTAGTCCTTGGGCCACGCCCCCCTCTTGCTCCGCCCCCCTTAGAGGTGACCTTTCTGGTACCATTCTCTGTTCCTGCCCAGCACTTACTCTCAGTGGAATTAAATATTCACTCACTTACCCTGTTCACTATCTCCCTGGTGTCTCCAGGGGCTGTGTGGTTTGGTTTGCCACTCTCCCATTCCCTCTGAGTGTCTCTTGGCTGAGTGGCCGGGCACACACGAGTCCCTGGATGGACCCTGGCTGGAGTGCTGAGGTGACTCCATGTCCTGGCCATTCACAATCCCCCTTGAGTGACCTGCTCTGGCTCCCCTGCTTCCTAAAAGACGTTCTCTCTCCCTGACATGCCTCCATTCATCCACTAACACCTAAATGACCTTTAGCTCTGGATCTGGAGGCTACCTGTTCTGGGGAGCACCCCCCCCCCGGCCACCCGTTTGGGTCTTCACATTGGGCCATCATTGTCCCCCTCCCACTGTCACACTCTAGTACCTCTGCATTTCCCAGAGTGTAGATTCCAGTGGAAAGAGACAGAAGATGAAAAAAGAAATAGGAAAAAAATGTATAGTGGTATGAGGGGAAGGAAGGAGCAGTGTGAGGAGACACAGCAGTTTGGGGTAGGGTGGTCATGGATGTTCTTCTGCAAAGGGTGACCTTCAAGACCTGAAGGAGAAGGACTGGGGAGCACTGGCCATCCTAGGGGGGGAGCAGTCCAGGCCAGTGCAAAGACCCTGCCCCAACTGAATGTAGCCGATGTGATTGGAGTCAAGTGAACCAAGGGCAGAGAGAAGAAGGCAGGGAGGGTGGAGGGCTGGCTCAGAGTACGGAGACCCTGAAACCACTGCAAGGCCTTTGCCTTTTACTGAATGAAATGGGGAAACTTCGCAGGGCTGTAGGCTTAAGAGGGGCGGGATCTGACTTAAAGAAACCAGCATTCAGTGTGCCTGTCCTGGCCAGGCTGAGTCCTCAGGACAGAGAGATGCCAATCAGACACTGAACCAGCCCCCCAAAGCCTCAGGCAGTGGGGTGTTCCCCAACAGAATCAGGTTTCCATTGTAGAAAAGTCACTGCCACCAGCTCATGGATGGCCTGGAACACTTTGCCTGATCTGTATAGTGTGTTCTGATCAAGATTTGTTAAATGAAACAAGTTCTACTTCCAATTTCTTCTCCTCTTTCCCCTGCTTGCTTTCCTTTCACCCTGAAACATTTATTCAAAGCCTATTATCTTAACAGCAGTACTGGCTTACAACCCACAGAGTAAAATATCCTCAAATGCATACTGCTATAAAGGAATAATTGAATAAATAAATAAATGGGAGAGAGGGGAGAGGAAGGGACAGCTCTTCCTTGCAGTAGGAGTCCAGTTAATAAATGCAGAAAGGAAAAAGGGAAACAGAAACTCACCATTGGAACACCACAATAATAATCTTTGCAGGCAAGATCCACTGATGGATGTGAAAATTAGTGGGCAAATTTTGAGGAAAAACAGAATATTCGCATGGTCTGAAATATTTCCCCCAAGATATATTATTTTTATTTTTATTTATTTATTTTTAAAAGATTTTATTTATTTGAGAGAGAGGGAATACACAAGAAGGGCGAGGAGCAGAGGGAGAAGCAGACTCCATGCTCAGCAGGGATCCTGATGTGGGGCTTGATCCCAGCACCCCGAGATCAGGACCCGAGCTGAAGGCAGACACTTAACCGACTGAGCCACCTAGGCGCCCTGAGATTTTTTTTTTTTTAAGATGTATTGATTTATTTGAGAGAGAGAGTGTGCGAGTGGGGAGGGGCAGAGGTAGAAGGAGAGAGAAGGAGACTCCCTGCTGAGTGTGGAGCCCTTGATCCCACAACCCTGAGATCATGACCTGAGCTGAAATCAAGAGTCGGACCCTCAACCAACTGAGTTACCCAGGCACCCCTGCCCCAAGATATTTGTTAACTACAAAGGGAAAATACTAACTGGACAATGGAGAGAGCTGGTGGACTCCATCTTAACCAAGTGATTAACATCCCAGGAATAAGACGTATCAACACCATATATCCCCTGGAGCCCTGAAAAGAGGGTCGCGCCTGTGTTATTCTTCCCTACAAGGTATAACCTCAATCTAGTCATGAGAAAACACAAGACAAACCCAAAGTGCAGGACATTCTACAAAACACCTGACCAGTACTCTTCAAGCGTCAAGGTCATGAAAGGTGAGGGAAGATGGAGGAACTGTCACAGATTAGAGGAGAGTAAGGAGACATGACAGGTTTGATGTGGACTGGGTTTTAGAACAGAAAAAAAAAAAGGCATTAATGGAAAAATGGACATTAATGAAATCTGAATAAAGTCTGTAGTTTAGTTAGTAGTATAGTGCCAATGTTATTTTTGGGGGTTTGATAATTTTACTATGGTTACGTAAGAAGTTAACCTGAGAGGAAGCTGGGTAAGAGGATATACGGAAACTCTGTGCTATTTTTGCAACTTTTCTGTAAGCTTAAAATTATTTCAAAATAAAAAGTAAAAAAAGAAAAAAATTTTAGAAGAAGGCAGGGAGGGTGGAGGGCTAGGACACCCCTAGAACCCAGCTTGTGATCTCTAAATACCATTTCCCTAAAAAGGAACCAGGGCTCTGTAGAGAATGGCTGATTCCTGGTCAGAAGGCAAGGAGCAGAACACAAGAGGAGTTTGGAACATCTTGAAACATCATCTGGCAAAGAAGCTGTCGAGACTCACCGGATGTCCAAAGGACCCCAGAGCCAAGTTGAAGAGATTTCCACAGACCAAAGATGGGATGATTTGAACATCAATAAGAATAATAACTGTGGGGCGCCTGAGTGGCTCAGTCATTGAGCATCTGCCTTCGGCTCAGGTTGTGATCCCAGGGTCCTGGGATCAAGCCCCCCATCGGGCTCCCTGCTCAGTGGGGAGCCTGCTTCTCCCTCTCCCACTCCCCCTGCTTGTGTTCCCTCTCTTGCTATGTATCTCTCTGTCAAATAAATAAATAAATAAATAAAAATCTAAAAAAAAAAAAAAAAAAATAACTGTAACAGACTAAAACACATCAAATATTTAAATCCATGAGTTCATAGTGATACTAAAAATAATAATTAAAAAAAATTAAGTTGTCATCCTTTGTGGGTGCTGAAGATCCAACTCATTATTCTGAAGACCAGTAAATAAAGGGCAAGAATGAAGCATTTATCCTGCCCTTCCTTTATGATTTGTACCTCAGAGGAACCAAATAAGGATGAGCAGAAGTTTCTCTTCATGGAAGTATTCCAGCTAATAGTAGAAGAGAAAATGCCCAAATTGGATGACTTCATCTTGCCACTCCTCATGAATTAAGGGATGTAAGCATTGAACAGCAATGGCCACTTACGTCACACAACGAGAGACAGCCAGACATGATTTACCTCCTAATGAAATCACACAACACCTCCTATGAATTAGTCTTGCCAGAAAACGCTAATCTGAATTTCATCAAGCTCTAGCTTAGACCATCAATTTATCAGAAATACAAAGGACAGAGAAGCTTGTTGGATTATACCACAGGGAGGCAATCGGCAAAATCCAAAGTGTGGGATGGGGTAGGACAAGTGAGGTGTTTGCAAAGCAAATAAAAAGGCATGGAGGGGAAACCATGTATAAAAGAGACCTAAGTGACATCTCAACTAATTGCACAGTGCAGTTTTAATTTTTATCCCAATTAAAAAAAAACAACTGTAATATGGAAACATCTCTGCCATTTATGAGACTACTGGAAACTTGAACACTGCCTGGCCATTTGATAATAGTAAGGAATAATTGTGTATCTTTTTAGTTGCAATGGTATTGTGGTTTTGTATATATATCTATATATATAGTATATATATATATAGTAATACAGTAAAAGGTCTTATTTTGAGAGATACGCATTGAAATGTTTGGAGAAGGAATGGTATGATGTGTGGATTTACTTCCATGGAATATGTCATAGACCTATGGATGGGTGTGGTCAGGGATGATTTGATGGTTATTGGGCTGAAAAAGTTTCATTATCTTATTCTCTTTTTTAGTGTATGTCCAATATCCTACATAATAAAGTCTTTTACAAACATCTGCAATCTACAACTTAGAGATAATAACTATTAATATTTTGTAGTCTACCAGTGTCAGTCTTTTTTTTTTTTTAAAAGATTTTATTTATTTATTCATAAGAGACAGAGACAGAGAGAGAGGCAGAGGGAGAAGCAGGCTTCCTGCTGAGCAGGGAGCCCGATGCGGGACTCGATCCCAGGACCCTGGGATCATGACCTGAGCCAAAGGCAGACGCCGAACCATCTGAGCCACCCAGGCGCCCGTACCAGTGTCAGTCTTAAAAAATCAATGTATATGTGCCTATGTATTTTATAAAATTGGGTCATACAACACACACCTTTTTAGCAACTTGTTTCTGTATTACCATACCGATAAATATCCTACTACCAGATAATTTTAAAAAGTCTTTCATGCCTCAGTGCTGCAGATGCAGTGTTAAGCTCAATATCCTATCTCCAAGGCACCTGTGATCTAGGGGAATGAGCGCCCACCTCTGTGACTCAGTTGGCTCCTCTCGATAATGGGAGTACCCGTTCTAATTTGCAGTGGTACAATTTCAAGGACAGGATATTCACTTTGCTGCCCATGCCTCCTTTCCAAGGAAGGCCTGGATTTGATTCTAGACAGTACCCTCCACACTTCTGAATGATAGTGTCCCGCACACAGTAGGCACTTAATAATTACAGCAGTGAGCTCCACTTCCGAGCCTGGAGCTTCATTTGATTATCATAACATTACTGTCATTCACATCTTCCTCTGGGCAGAGTCCCTGCCTTCCAGGCTGCATAGGGAATTCTCTGGAGTCCCAGAGCCCCCAGCTTTTCCCGTGGCTACACTGTGGTTTATGGTTGCCTTTTTAGCTTCTCCAGCAGACCCTGGGCTCCTCGGGCCCCCAGCGCCTGGCCGAGGGTCTGGCACAGAGGAAGCTCTCCTAAATGTGTTTCATTTCAGTAAATGAAACATGAGAAAGCCACCCAGAGTGCATGACCAAGAGTGTGTGTGTTTACTCAAACCCCAAGCCAAATTCAAACTCCTTAGTGACGTTTTATAAAATGAAGCGCCAAGGCAGTCGACAATTAGTTGGCCAAATGGTCTCCCCCTTTCCTTTGGCGGTGGTGGAGGAAGGCTAAAGGGGGTGAGACAGTGGGGCAGCCAGTGGGGGGTGGGCACTGAGTGTGGAGTTATGGGCACGAGAGGAAAGGGAGCAGGAAGATGGGCCCCTTGGCCCCCACCGCTCAGCTGTGTTAGGTGAGTCCCGGGGCTTGAGAAAAGGGAGAGGAAGCCCCAGGAAGGCATCTGGGGCTGGCGTCTTTCCCATTTGGCAATCGTGATTGCTCCAGACGGAGCCCTCCCCCTGCCCACTTCCTCTTAAGATTCCCGCCTCGAAGCCTGTGCTCTGGTCTGGTTGGCCCTGGGCCTGTTCCCACACCCACGGCCTCCCTCCTTTGGGCTTGTTTACCTGGTGAGGTGCAGGATGCTTGGGGTGTGCACTTTTGGCCTCACTCGGGCTGGGGGGGGTCAGGGGATATAGCATGGGAAGTGGTTTTGTTACTGCTCTAAATGAGGGACATCAGTTCAAATGGACTCCTGGGGGTGCCTGGGTGGCATCTGCCTTCGGCTCAGGTCATGGTCCCAGGGTCCTGGGATCGAGCCCCGCATCGGGCTCCCTGCTCGGCGGGAAGCCTGCTTCTCCCTCTCCCTCTACCTGCTACTCTGCTTGCTTGTGCGCTCTATGTCAAATAAATAAATCAATCTTAACAAAAAAAAAAAAAAAAAGAAGGTGGCGTTTGAGCCTTTGCTGGAGGGGAGGGAGACAGACATGCCAGCATCTCAAGCCAGAGTCGCCCAGGCCCGTGGAGAGCCAGGGTGGAGGGCTGGGGCCTGCAGAGGCTGTAGAGGAGTGAGCAGGGAAATGAAGTCAGGGGTAGGGTGGCCAGACGGCACGGGGCATTGCCGGCCCCGGTGAACTTAGAGTTTACTCGGAGTAAGAGGAGCTCTTGAGTCTTTAGCAGAAGAATGACCGGATCCGACTTGCACAGGAGAAGGATAATGCGCTGCCGGGCTGAGCCTAGACCAAAGGGGCAGGGGAACGGTGAGAAGAGCAGACAGAAGCCCGGTGCTGGTGTCGGTGGTGAGGGGGAGTCAGATTCTGGGTGTATTTGAAGAGCCAGTTTGGTTTCTCGAGGGGTGGATGTGGAGTGTGAGAGGGAGAGAGGAAGGAGTCCAGGATGCCTGTGGGGTTAGACTCAACAGGCAGGAGGAATCAGTTGTCACCTGATGGTGAAGGCTGCAGGCGAGGCAGGTTTGGGGAGGAGACCAAGGGGTTGGTTTGGGATGTTTTAAGATGTAGAGGTCAGTTAGCTACACAAAGATATTTAACGGGCTGCTGACGTAAATTTGGGAGTTGTTAGTACGACTACAACTATTTTTCCTCTATTCTCACCCTTGATCCTCACACCAGCCAGTGAAGAAGGCAGAGATTATTCTCCAGCATGACAGAATGGCAATCCTACCAAGAGCATATACACTTTCAAATAACTGAAAACAGGTATTCAAACAAATACTTATCCATGAATGTTCATAGCAGCCCTAGTCACCATAGTCAAAGGTGGAAACAACTTGGACGTCCGCCAACAGATGAGTGGATGTATAAAATGTGGGATGCCCGTACACTGGAATATTGTTCAGCCATAAAAAGGAAACCTCCAAAACATATTAAGTGAAAGAAGCCAGTCGCAAAAAGGCCACCTAGTGTATGATTCCCTTCATACAAAATATCCAGAATAGGTAAATTTAAATCAATAGAGACAGAAAGCAGATTAGTGGTTGCCAAGGGTTGCGGGGAGAGGGAAGCAGGGAGTGATGAGTTAATGGGCACGGGATCTCCTGGGACAGTGATGAAAGTGTTTTGGAGCGAGATGTTTCAATGCACAACACTGAAAATGCACAAAACGCCACCGAATGACACACTTTATTTATTTATTTACTTACTTATTTACTTATTTATTTAAAGGAGGCTCTGTGCCCGATGCAGGGCTTGAACTCATAACCCTGAGATTGAGAGTAGCATGCTCTAAGGACTGAGCCAGCCAGGCGCCCCCAAAGGATACGCTTTAAAATGGTTAACTGTATGTTATGTGAATCTTACCTCAATAAAACCAACCAACAAACGAAACCCATGAAGCAGCTAATGCCGGGCTCTGTAGCTCCCTGCCCGGTGTGCTGACTCCCACTTCTGTTCTCCACTCGACCCAGCAGTCTCAGTTCCCCCTGGGAGCAGAGGAGCCAAGAGAAGCAAAGGGATGTGTCCCCTGCAAGATCAGTTTAGAGCAACTGGATTGCCCAAAGCCCAAACCAGGAAATCTGGTCTGACAAGCATGGGATTCACATCTGAAATCAGCCCTGCCCTGGAAAACCTGCGGCTGGGGTGGGGGGTGGGGATGGGGGTGGGGGGGTGGGGGGTAGGGGGGTTTGCTGGCGTCAGAGGGAACCTGCACTTCCGGGTAGGTCGGGTTAGTTCTGCTCGGGAAGGAAGGAGCAGGGAGCAGCCCAACTTCCATATTTAACCCTTCAGGATCCAAGGCTCCCAGAGCCAGAAGGGACTTTAGAAATCATCTAAGCCGGAAGGGACTAAGAAATCATCTGAGAGGAAATGGAATCTCCAAGCAGATAAATACCTTCTCCCAAGTCACAGAGCCTATAAATGGCCGGGCTGGGACAGGGAGGAAGGGAACCAACATTTATACAGCGCAGACGCCAGGTCCAGCAGCCTCCCAGGACTTATCTCAGCCACCTGCCAAGCAGATGTTAATAGCTCCATTTTGCAGAGGAAGTTCAGAGAGGCTCCGTGACCAGGCAGACAGAGGACAGACAGACGTCACACTATTAAGAGGCAGGGCTGGCAGTTGAATATAGGTCTACCTGACTCTTACAACCTGTCGGTCTTGCTAGGCTTTTGTCTGTCTTGTTCACATGGGTATCCCCAATGCCAGGAGAATGAATGAATGGGTCACGCCAACCTCTTTCCATTCTTCCCTACCTCCTTCCAGACTTACCCTGTTCAAAGTTAACAGCTCTCTCTGGGCCTCGCTCACACCGTTGCCATGGTAACTGAACTCTCAGAACTTAGAAACAACAGCTCCGGGCAATCCAGGACAAAAGCAGTGAACCCTTCTCTTGCTAAACTAGTTAAGGCTTTTCTGTCCAAGGTGACAAGGATTAACACAAACGAGCAAAGAGGGAGAAGAAGGTATTTCCTAACACACCTTTATTGTTACTGACCATGGTCATTGACCAAGGACCCTTTGTGACCCACCACTGTCACTTTCACAGCAGATCCCTGGTTTAAAAAGTAGTATCTACTGAGGACATCTGCCTTTAAGTGGTAACTAAATTATAACCCTGATCGGGCACCTGGGTGGCTCAGTTGGTTAAGCGACTGCCTTCGGCTCAGGTCATGATCCTGGAGCCCCTGGATCGAGTCCCTGGATCAAGTCCCGCATTGGGCTCCCTGCTCGGCAGGGAGCCTGCTTCTCCCTCTGACCCTCCCCCCTCTCATGTGCTCTCTCTCATTCTCTCTCTCTCAAATAAATAAATAAAATCTTAAAAAAAAAAATTATAACCCTGATCTACCACTGGTGCTCAGGATTATCGGGAGATAACCACCATTACCTCAACGGGTTGATAGCATTTTAGCCCAAAGCAGGAGACTTGCTAGTTTTGCTAAGTAGTACAACCTATAGCATTTGGACTTTTTGAAATATTGAAGATAGTTTCTTGGGGCACCTGGATGGCTCAGTCAGTTAAGCATCCAACTCTTGATCTCAGCAGCTCAGGTCTTAAGCTCAGTTCAAGTCCCGCACTGGGCTCCACGCTGGGTGCGGAGCCTACTTAAAAAAAAGAGAGAAAGACAGAAAGGAAGAAAGGAATAAAGGAAAGAAGGAAGGGAGAAAGGAAGGAAGGAAAGAAGGAAGGAAGGAACATCTTAAGACAATTCCAAACAAAATAAGAAATGAAAATGAGGAAATAGTTATAGCCCCCCCCCAAAAAACCAACCAAACAAAAAAACCTTCAAAGAATTGGTTATTATGCAAATAAATGAGAAAGCCTGAATTAAATGGATGGTTTGCTAGGAAACCATAAATTACCAAAATCGATCCTAGAAGACAATTAACATTTGAAACAGACCAAATATCACATACAAAAAATGAAAATGTTATCAGGGAGTGGTTTTCCCACCCACAAAGGAAAAAAGAAAAGCACCAGGATCAAACAAATCCTTGGGTGAATTCAACCAACACTTTTAGGAGCGATGACTAAAAATGCCATTCAAATGCTTCAAGTTCCTAGAAGAAAAAAAAATCCCTACTTTTATTGAGTCCCTAGTGGCAGGGGCAGTTCTATTGTATTCATTCAATTCTCAAGATAATCCTGTGAAGAAGATAAATTATTGTCCCCATTTTAGAGATGAAAAAGCTCAGGCAAAAGGAGTTAAATTGGGGCGCCTGGGTGGCTCAGTTGGTTAAGCGTCTGCCTTTGGCTCAGGTCATGATCTCAGGGTCCTGGGATCAAGCCCCACATAGGGCCCCTGCTCAGCAGGGGAACCTGCTTCTCCCTCTCCCTCTGCCTGCCACTCCCCCTGCTTGTGCGTGGGCGAGCTCTCTCTCTCTCTCTGTCAAATAGGTAAATAAAATCCTAAAAAAAAAAGAGTGAAATCACTTGTCCGGGCTACATAATTGTAAGTGGCAGATCCAAATTTGAACCTGGTTCCAGAATTTACTCTCTTAACCACTATGTCAGGTCAACTCTTCCAAATGCCTTTTATGAATATTACATATCAATACCCCAATCTGTCAAAGATAGTACAAGGGAGGAACACTATAGACTAGTCTCATTTATGAATATAACAGCAAAAATTGTAAGCCAAATTTTAGCAAATAAAATCTAGCAACACATAAAACATATATATACCACAACTGAGTTTGGGCATACCAAGAATATAGGATGGTTCAAGAATAGGAATATTGTTTTTGTTTTTGTTTTAAGATTTTATTTATTTATTTGACAGAGATAGACACAGCGAGAGAGGGTACACAAGCAGGGGGCGTGGGAGAGGGAGAAGCAGGCTTCCTGCCGAGCAGGGAGCCCGATGCAGGGCTCGATCCCAGGACCCTGGGATCATGACCTGAGCCGGAGGCAGACGCTTAACGACTGAGCCACCCAGGCGCCCCAAGAATATTGTTGATACTATTCACCATATTGATAAATCATTTGAGAAAAATTGCATGATTATTACATAATGTTGCAAAGGTATTTGGTAAAAGTCAAAATCCATGCCTAATTTAAAATGAAAAAAAATTTTTTAAAGCTTTTATTTTATTTATTTGTCAGAGAGGGAGAGAGAGACAGCGACAATTAGGGGTAGCATTATGCTGAGGTAGAACAGGCTCCCTGCCGAGCAGGGAACCCTAAAATGAAAATTTCTAAACAATGGGAAGGGAAGGATATGTTCTTAAAATACAATTACACACACCCACCCACACACCCTTAAAGCCAAAAAGCCAATTTGTAAGGATAAAATACTAGAATACTAAAAGCATTTTCATTAAAGTCAGGACAAAACAAAGATACTCACTATATCACTTTTATTTAAAATTGTTCCAGAGGCACTTACCAATATAAATAAACAAACGGACAAACAAAACAGAGATATAGTGATTAAAAAAGAGGAGATATTATTTACAGACATTTGATACAATTATATCTTAGAAAATGTAAGAAATTCAACTAAAAATCTGTAGCACAGAAAGAATTCAGTAGGTGTCTAAGTACAAATTTAGTAAGCAAAAATCAGTAGGCTTGGGGTGCCTGGCTAGTTGGTGGAGCATACAATTCTTGATCTTGGAGTTCAAGCCCCACACTGGGTATAGAGATTACTTAAAAATTAAAAAAAAAAAAAACCAATAGCTTTAGGGAAGCCTGGGTGTCTCAGTCAGTTAAGCATCCAACTCTTGATTTTGGCTCAGGTCATGATCTCATGGTGTGAGATCAAGCCCTGTGTTGGGCTCCTCGCTGGGCATGGAGCCTGGTTAAGATTCTCTCTCCCCCTTTCTCTCTGCGTCTCCTCCCCACTTCTCTCCCTCTCTAAAAATAAACAAACAAACAAATAAATAAATAATAAATAATCAGTAGCCTTATTATATATAAAAAGATTAGTTTGAAAATATAATGGAAGATTTACATTTTGACCCAGAAATTCCAGTTCTGGGAATTTATCTTATCAATATGTTTGTATGTTCATTCATTCCTTTAGCAATTATTACTGAGTGCTTATTCATTCTGCATCAGATACTCTTTTGTATGCCAAGAATACAAAATGAGTAAACAAATTGGACAAAATGAAACCAAAACCAAAACCCTTCCAATCTGGTGGTAGGAAGCAGATAGTAAATGTAATTGTGAAACTAAATGATATAACACGTTAGAAGGTGATGATTGCTAACAGAAAAAAAGTCGAGCAGAATAGGGAGCTTGGGAGTGCCAGGTGGCCGAGCTGAGCTTCCTGGAGAAGAAAGGAGGTGAGGAGGTGAGCCATGTGAATATGGGGTGGGGGGAAAGGAGCACAAAGTCTCTGGGGTGGAGTGGTGTATGTGTGCACAAAATGAATTGTGTCTGTAATAGCAAAAGATGCAAAGGGTAAGTATTCATCTATAGAGGACCAGTCAACACACTAAGGTACATCTACCAGTGGAATGCTATGCAGCTGTACAAAAGAATAAGGAAACTCTATGAAGTGAGATGGAAAGATCTCCAGGATATATTGTTGAGTGAAAAAAAGGAAGGAGCAGAATAGATTATATGGCATGGTAGCTTTGTGTCAGAAAAGGAGGGAAATCAATATTAGAAAGATATCAGTTCTCGGGGCGCCTGGGTGGCTCAGTTGTTAAGTCTGCCTTCAGCTCAGGTCATGATCCCAGGGTCCTGGGATGGAGCCCCGCGTCGGGCTCCCTGCTCCGCGGGAAGCCTGCTTCTCCCTCTCCCACTCCCCCTGCTTGTGTTCCCTCTCTTGCTGTCTCTCTCAGTCAAATAAATAAATACAATCTTTAAAAAAAAAAAAAAAAGAAAGATACCAATTCTCTCTCAATTAATTTATAAATTTAATGTGGGCTCCCCAAAAGAAACAGAAAAGCTGGTTTTTAAGAGTTAAGAAAATTCTTTTTTTTTTTTTTTTTTTTTTAAGTAATCTCTATACCTAATGTTGGCCTTGAACCCACAACCCAGAGGCCAAGAGCCTCACGCTCCACCGACTGAGCCAGCCAGGTGCCCCTAAGAAAATTCTTAAGAAGAGTAAGACAGGGGTAGGGGGCAGCCCAACCAGATGTTACCTGGGTGTCTCAGTTGGTGGAGCGTCCAACTCTTGATTTCTGCTCAGGTCATGATCTAAGGGTCGTGGGATGGAGCCCCTCACTGGACTCCGTGCTCAGTGAGGAGTCTTCCTGAGAGTCTCTCCCTCTGCCCCAACCCCTGATCTCTTTCTCTCAAATAAATAAATAAATCTTAAAAGAAACTACTGTAAAACTACTCTAATTAAAAATCCTTTTTTGGGGGAACATGAATAGACAGGTCAATAGAATAGGATAGAAAGTCCAGAAACAGACCCCAATACAGGAAATAGTAGAGTATAAATAGTTCTGGGAATATTGAGTAGTCATCTGGAAACAAATGCATTTGTATCCTTCCTGCATTACTTACATTAAAATAAACTTCAAACAGTTCAAAGATATAAATCTAAAATATGAAATCATAAAAGTATCAGATTAAAAAAAATTTATAATCCTGCAGTGGGGTGGGTTTACTTAAGCATGACTCAAAACTCAGAAGTCATCAACTTTGACCACAGTAAAAATTTTTAAATTTTCCATGGAGAAAATAACAAAATCAAAAGACAATAAGCAGAACAAGACTATAGGCAGCACATATGCGGACAAATTTCCGCAGCATAAAAAGAAAGCATAAAAGAAAGCCTATAAAAGTGCAAGACCAAAATCCTCTAGAAAAGCAGTCATGGGATGTGAACAAAGAGTTCACAGGAAAGGAAATTAACGTGGCTCTTAAATATATTAAAAGATGTTTAACCTCACTTAAATTGAAACCACAGCAAGACACCATTTAGACTCAATGTTTGGCAAAGATAAAAATAGTTTGATAACATATGTGGCTCATGGGGCGCCTGGGTGGCTCAGTCGTTAAGCGTCTGCGTTCGGCTCAGGTCATGATCCCAGGATCCTGGGATCGAGCCCCGCATTGGGCTCCCTGCTCGGCGGGAAGGCTGCTTCTCCCTCTCCCACTCCCCCTGCTTGGGTTCCCTCTCTCGCTGTGTCTCTCTCTGTCAAATAAATAAATAAAATCTTAAAAAAAAACAAAAAACCATATGTGGCTCATAACTCTCTTTAGTGGACAGTACTGGTCGAGATTGAGACAAATTCTCCCTTGAGTTGCTAAGTCACTGGGCTGCAGGGCCTGGAGGCCTGGTTCTTCCCTATCTGCCAGGACCACGGCAGCAGGGGCCCGGCCTCAGCCCTTACTGCGAGGATGCTCAGCCCGCCATACCTCTTATTCTCCGTCACTGCCCAAAAGATCGGCAACTCTGGTCATCTCTTTTCTCCACACTGCTCTGTCATTCCTACCTTGGTTTACCAAACCCCTGTTCTCCACCCTCCCAAACCTTCTCATTTGGTCCTTTTGAAAGCTGGTTCTTGGTCAACAGAATCCCCCACACTCTTGCTGCTCTTCTAGGGTTTAACTCTGGGGTCTGGCAGGTAAGGAAAATGCATGAAGTGTGAAGGACTCATGGCGGGGTGTAAATGCCCATGTGCCCACTGTGTGTGGTGACAAGAGTGACAAGCTGGAGAGCCCAAGTGTCCTGATCCAGCTTCACGTGCAGAATGTGGACTCGGTCCTGTCAGGTCTTCGGTTGTTTCTCAAGAGAGGCAAGAACCCCTCCCACCCTGCTGGTGGGAATGTGAAATGGTGCAGTGCTGTTGAAACCATTGACCGTTCCCCAGAAGGTTAAACCTAGAGTCACCACGTGACCCAGCAATCCACTCCTAGGTATATAAGGGAGAGAATTGCAGACAGTTGACACAACAACTTGTACGTGAATGTTCACAGCAGCAATGTTCATCATGTCCAACAGTGGACACAACCTGAAAGTCCATCAAGGAATGACTATACGGACACCGTGCGGTATGTCCATCCAATGGAATATGATGCAGCCATAGGCCGGAATGAAGTACTGAAACATGCCACAACATGGATGAGCCTTGGGAACATTTTGTTCAGTGAAAGAAGCCAGACACAAAAGGCCATTTATTGTATTCCATTCATATGAAACATTCAGAACAGGTAAATCCATACAGAGAGATGATTGATTGGTTGCTGGGGCTCAGGCTGGAGCGGGGAATGATTGCTAATGGGAACCAGCGTTCTTTGGGGGATGATAGAAGTGTTCTAGAATTAGGTAACGATGACAGTTGTACAACCTTGCAAATGTACTAAAAGCCAGTGAGTTGTACACATTAAAATGGAGAATTTTATGGTATGGGAATTCTACCTCAGAAAAAAAACAAACAGAAAGACACCCGCCATCTGAAGAACCTTCATGAGAAACCTCCTGATAGTTTTCATATTGACTTCATTTTCTGAGCAAGCAAAGCATGGGGGTGGGGGTTTGGCCTGTAGGCCAGCAGTTTGGAGCCTCTGTCTGAACAGAAGTCAGGCTGTTCTGTGAGGTCACCGCCTCCCCGCCCCCCCGCCCCCCCCAGTGTTCCTTTGCCCTCGTTCCTTGCCCCTGGTGCACCTGCCTGAGGCTCCCTCCAGGCCATTATCCTTTAGTGTCTGGTCAAAACCCTGCCTCCTCTGAAGTTCTTGCCTCACCCCTTCACGGCAGGTTTGGGCCCAGACTTGCTTTCTCTTTCCTCTCTTCCCCAGGCCCTCCTTTGTTCTGCTGTCTGGGTGCCCACGTGTGGGGCCATACAACACAGGGCCTGTGTGCTCAGCTCCCGGCCTTCCCTCTCGCCTCATCATTCCACCTCCCTCCTTCCACTGCGCCAAACTGTGGACCTCGTGACCTCACCCCGCGTTGTGACAGCCCAGGAGCCCTTTCTCTCACTGTGGTCCCTCCCCTCCAGCTGTTGGTTCATTGCTGAGCTCACACTTCCTGTTCTTTACCTTAAGATGGTCTTTGGCTCCACTCCTCCTGTCTTCACTTCCTTCCCGCTCCTGCGGGGGTGCCACAATTCCCCACCCTGACCACCCTCTCGACAACCCCCTGACTTCTCTTGAGCTATCTCTCTGTTGCACCTGCTTGGGAGCCCCAACTTGGGGCAGTCTGATCGTTCTTCCTCTCCCTGGGAACACCGGGGCCCTCAGCTCTGCTGGAGAAAACCATGTCACCGCAGAGTCTGGTGCCTGTTAATTCGTGGATGTCAACTGTAACAAGGCTTCCGAGACTACACACCGGTCGGCTCACCCTGCCCGCTCCAGTCTCCCCAAACCTCCGACCTCCCCTTCTATTACACACAGAAGCTGGAAGCCTTCAGACAGGGACTCTCCCATCGTCCTGCCATCCGGGTGCCCCCCGCTGACTGCACCCATTTATTGCCTCCAAGGGGAAGACATGTCCTTTTTCCATCTGCTATGGGCTGAATGTTTGTATCCCACAAATGTCATAATGTTAAACCCTCATGCCCAGTGTGTTGGTATTAGGAGGTGAAGTCTTCGGGAGGTGATTAGGTCATGGGGCCAAGCCCTCATGAATGGGATTAGTGTCCTTATATAAGAGGCCCCAGAGGGATCTCTCGTCCTTCCACCGTGCGAGGCAGTGTGCAACCTGGACTCCCAGCCTCCAGGACCGTGAGAAATACGTGTTTGTTGGTTGCCAATCACCCAGTCTCTGGTATGCTGTCATAGCAGCCTGAGCTGCCTAAGGCACCGCCTAAGGCCATCCTCCCCACTGCGCGCGGATCCCAAACCAGATTCCACCTTCGGCTCCTTGATGTTCTCTCCGGCTTCTCTGATGTCTCCCTACTGATTCCTTGCCAAGAACAAACAAGAGTCCTCACGTGTCTACCTCCCTCCCTGCCTCCACCTTGGGTCCTTTTCCAGCAACTAGCCTCTTCCCCTCCTAAGCCAAAGTAGATAACTTGTTGGAAGAGTTATCTACACCGGCTACCTCAGTTTCCTGATACCCCACTTCCTCCCCAAAGCAACCTGGCTTCTGCTCCCAGTTCTACTGAAATTTTTCTTGCAGGTCATCACCAATCTCCTAGCTGCCCAATCTAACTGACCCTTCTAAGTCATGAGCTTATTTGGCTTCTCTGCAGCCGCTAACCTCCCGTAGACCTGCCCTGTGGCAGGTAGTGTGATAGAGGGGTTTTCGGGAACTCACCGGAGAGACATTTAATCAGCCCTGGGGAGAGTCAGAGTGGGCTCCCTGGGGGAGGTGACACCAGGGCAGAGCCTGAAAGTACACATATAAGTTGGCCGAGTAGAGAAGGGGAGCAAGGGCATTTTAAAAAGTGGGAAGAATCCCAGAATCTAGAATCCGCTAGAAGTTTTAACATTCCTGAAGTTGAACTGCGAGACGGGTTATGAAGGACTCTGAAGGTCATGTTAAAGAGTTTGCGGTTTGGGTTTTAATCTGGAGGCAATGGGAATAAGTATGTGACCTAAGGGAGAGGTTGGCAAGCTTTTTATGTAATGGGCAACATAGTAGATGTTTTAGACTGTTGCAGCTTTTCACCTCTGCTGGTGTAGCCGGACAGAAGCCATAGATCATACGGAAAAAAATGAGTGTAACTGTGTTCCAATAAAGTTTTATTTATACACACTGACATTCAAATTTCATATAATTTTTAAAGCAATATATTTTTATTTTATTTAACTAATTTTTTTTTTTTTAGAGAGAGAACACGTGTGCACATGCGTGAGCAGGGGTGGGAGAAGCGGAGGGAAGGGGCAGAGGGAGAGGGAGAGAGAGAATCTTTTTTTTTTTAAGATTTTATTTATTTATTTGACAGAGAGAGACACAGCGAGAGAGGGAACAGAAGCAGGGGGAGTGGGAGAGGGAGAAGCAGGCTTCCCGCCGAGCAGGGAGCCCGATGCGGGGCTCGATCCCAGAACCCTGGGATCACGACCTGAGCCGAAGGCAGACGCTTAACGACTGAGCCGCCCAGCCGCCCCGAGAGAGAGAATCTTAAGCAGGCTCCACACCCAGTGCAGAGCCTGACCTGGGGCTCAATCTCAGGACCCTGAGATCATGACCTGAGCTGAAATCAAGAGTCAGACACTTAACCGACTGAGCCACCCAGGCCCCCCCTGAATTTCGTATAACTTTTATATGTCATGGAATACCATTCTGCTTTGGAATTTTCCCCAACCACTTAAAAATGTAAAAACCAGTCTTAGCTCAGGGGTTATGGAAAAACAGGCAGGCTGGCTTCAGCCCACAGGCTGAAGTTTGCCAACCCTGATGGGAAACCAGGAAGTGATGTAATCAGAACTGGGCTTCAGATGATGGATCGGGTGAGGGTGATTCCGCCAACCAGAGGGACTGGTGAGCAAGCCAGGGCAGCAATCTGGGAGAGAGGACACACACTAGGGAAGTGGCGGTGAGGATGGAGCTAAATGGGTAGATTCGGGAAACCCTGTGCACAGAGAGGGCTTAGAAGCCTCTCCTACTACACCCCACTTGGGGAAAGAATTAAATAGCATTGGTGTCTTTCCCAAAAAGAGCAAGGCCCTGAAATGCTAGGATATTGGAAGTAGGTATCACCACTGTCTCCACAAAAGGGAATCATCCCAGGCTAGTTCTGGATAGGTGCCCCCCAGAACAAGTGGTAGGGGCTTTCCAATACCATGAGCCCCACCCCCTCTCCAGATGTCCAGAGACCCTCCCTGTCCGGGGAGTGCTTACATATGTCATGGGCTATTGACAAGGTCATTGTTCACATGGAATACTTTCGATGCCCTGAGTGAGGCCTCCAGACAGAAAAACATCGTTAGCTGGGCAGCCAGTGGGTAATGTGCAGGCAGCTGGTCTTGAGAGACCCTCCTCTGAGGGCGAGATGGTACACAGTATTTCCTTGACGCAGGTGAAAAGTGGTGGTGTCTCATGGTCCCAGGAGTTGCTTTAGCTCTCTTGCGGAGGCCAGGCACCCAGGGAGGATTCCAACTCCTTTGGACCACCAAACTCATCCCAACTCTCTTTTTCCATCTGTACTCCCAGATATAATCTCCTCTTCCCAACTCAGGTGAAGCCTAACACTTTGTCTCTTCTCTTTCCAAGCTACTGTTGATGAATAGATACCATGTCCTTCCCCCTTCAGGGGCCCCTCTAGTGTCATCATCGCTCAGCTTGTGCAAATCAAAAGCTCTAGCTCTCTGCCTCAGCACTTCCCAGCGCAGGATGGGTAGACAGCCCTCAGATCTCTTTGCCCCCTGACAACCTTCATCCAGACAAAATGTCTATGTAACCAGTGTCAAGAAGGAGCCGGTGTTTATGACTGATTACTTCTCTATCTCTGAGAGAGGTGGGAGAAAAAAACATGGATCAGCATTTTGGGTGGGTGTTGGATTTCTGAGCAGCACTGTTCTCATTTTGACTTCATCACACATAGGACCTACTTGAGATTCGTGTGATGAAGTCAAAATGAGAACATTCAGCATTGGTTGAGCCACATTCAGCTGCTCAGCAAGGAATGGATTAAAATGATGGACCACAAATCTAATCTAGGAAAGAGATGATGACCAGTTAAAAGATGGAGGTCCAGTGGCTCAGGGATCCCAAACGTGAGGAAGAATTGTCATATCAGGAGACTAAAAGGAAGGAGCTAGAAATACAGGTGGAGGTGGAGGTCCAAGACTGGGATGTTAGACATGGAAGTTCTGTAAGATGTGCTATACTTCCTAATGACAGGGTCCAGTGTATGACAAGGATAATAGACGTGAGACTGGGGCAAATTAGGGGATGTTCAGAACCAGATGGATTTGGGGTTCTCGATGATGAGAGGTGACCTGGGAGATGTGGGTTTTGGGCAGCATGGAGCATGATGGGCTCCCGTCCTTTACATGTTCTTTGGATTCCTTCTCTTCTCTATTGAAACTCATCCCATAGATGACCTAACCCAATCCCACACCTTAGAATACTCTCTGCCAGTGAGTCCCCATTCACTCAAGTCTGTCCCCAGCTTGCACCTTTGCCTGCAGTGCTCATTCTTCACTATCTTCAGGGCTCTGCTCCAATGCCACTTTCTTAGAGAGACCCTCCCTGACCCTCCTGCCAAAATAGCTCCTCCCTCCTCTCTGTCCCTTATTCTGCTTTGTGTTTCTTAATACACATCAATATACTTCATATAAATCAGTAGTATACTTACTTGTTTATTCATTTTTAATTTTTTGAGAGAGAGAGAGAGCATGCGAGGTCGGGGGGGGGGGGGCAGAAGGAGAGGGAGAGAGAATCCCAAGCAGACTCCATGTCCAGCACAGAGCCCGACGTGGGCCTCGATCTCACAACCCTGAGGTCAAGTGTCAGACGCTCAACTGACTGAGCCACTAGGCGGCTGAATTGGTGGAGCTTGGTGATAAGTCAGATATAGAGGATGAGGGAGAAGGAAGATCAAAGAAGGTGCCATGCTTCTGGCTGGAGCAGAAATGGACATGGTGCCATTTATGAGGTGGGGAAAGTGTCAAAGGAAGGGAGGGAGGAGGAAGGACAGATGCAGAGCCAGGGAAGCAGGAGGGAAGGAGGGAAACGTGGGGAGTTTTGTGTCACAGACGTCAAGGCAGACACCAAAACCAAAGTGGAAGCACATGTGACGAGCTGAGAGTAAACCTTTGCCACACATATAACAGGTTCATCGTGAAAAAGATCAATGATACTGAAAGAAATAGGGAAATGACACACAGCCCAATAGAAGACTGGGCGGCCAATATGGAAAGGATCCAAATTTCTAGTAAACGTAGGGAGAGAAGTTCAATGTCCCTAGGAATTAGAGGAAGGTAAATGTCATGGGCTGAATTGTGTCCCCCTTCCCCAAAATATCTGGAAATCCTAACCCCCTGTACCTCAGAATGTGACTTATCTGGAAACAGGGTTGTCACAGAGGTGATGAGTTAAGATGAGGTCATACTGGAGTAGGGTGGGCCCATAATCCCATATGACTATCATCCTCCTTAGAGGAAGAGGGCCATGTAGCACCAGAGACACAGGGAGAACGCCATGTGAGGACAAACAATCAGCGATACACCAAAGGTGGACAACCACCACCAGAAGCTAGGAAGAGGCAAGGAAGGATGGTCCCCTACAGGTTTCAGAGGGAAATGGCCCTGCTGGCATCTCCATTTCAGACTTCTAGTCTCCAGAACTGTGAGACAGTAAGTTTCTGGGCTTTTTATTTTTGTTTTGAGAGACAGAGAGAGAGCACACATGTGCAAGTAGGGGGGGAAGGGCAGAAGGAGAGGGAGAATCTTCAGCAGGCTCTATGCTCAGTGTGGACCCCGACCCTGAGACCACGACCTGAGCTGAAATCAAGAGTTGGATGCTTAACCAACTGAGCTACCCAGGTGCCCGTTTCTGGGTTTTGTAAAGCCAGCCAGTATGTGGTATTTGGTTACAACGGCCTTAGAAATTAATACAGTAAATTAAAATAACATTGAAATGCCTTTTTATTTTTCCCATTAGCTTGGCCAAAAAACCCCAAAAAGATGATAATACCCAGTGCTGGCAAGGATGTATGAGAATTCCCACCACAATGGCTGGTTGGAGTGGGATTTGGTGACACCTATTTGGAGGGCAATGTAGCCCTCCTTGAAATAAAACCTGAAAATAAAAATGAAACGGTCCGTGACCCAGCAGTTGGCAATTCCTATCGTGGAGAAATGCACGTGTTCACAAAAGAGTTGCATGTACGAATGTTCTTTGTAGTGTTTTGGTAATGGCAAAAAAACTGACAAATGCATCATGTCCCTTGATAGAGAATGGTTCCATAAACTAGCTTGTCTCTTCTCGGGGATGATTCATGGAGTTAATGAAGCTTAAGCTTCACGGCCCCTCACTTGCATCAGCTCCTTTGAACGCCCAGAAGGGTTTTTAGCAATTGCTCTATGTAACTCTGTCTTATTTTTCTTAAAGACGTTCCCTCCAAATGCATCAGCTTCAGGCCCCATCAAACTCGAATCTGCCCCTGTCATAATATATAACATTCGGCCTCAGTTAAAAGAGAAACGAAGCAGGTAACTAGAGAGTGGAGGGTTTCACCAAGTGCAGAGAAGGACTGAAAGCGACAAGTGGGGTTGTCACCTGAAAGTTCCTGGTAACCTCGGTGGGCAGTTCCAGTGGAGTGGTGGGAAGAAATGGCAGGCTGCTGGGAGGGTCGGTGACAAAGTGGGGACCATGAGTATGGACAGTCCTTTTAAGACACCTGGCTACAGAGGGAGATGAGTTGCAGGAGGAAGTCTCAGGAGAGAGAAAGTTTTAAGAAGGAAGAGGCTTGAGCCACGGTGTCAAGGAAGAAGAACCAGGTAGTGTCCAGCTTTGAGGTAGAATAACAATAGTTCTGAGAATACTCATCCCTTTGGCTGCCCAGCTTCCAAACACTTCCGATTTGGGGCATTATCTCAAGCCCCCAAATCCCATCCCAGAAGCAGAAATGGATCAGACATCACCACCCCCTTCCACCCTCGTGGGCGGCCAGCACGGCCATGTGACCCAGGCTCCGGAGCCGCAGGGGGAGCGGGGGGCCAGCAGTGGGCGGGAGGCACCCCAGAGCTGCCAGGCCAGTAAGGTGTCCAGGGCCATTCCTGTGGTTTGCTCCTGGCTGACAAAGGTCCCTCTTGGTTCCAGCTTAAGCTGCTTCCCTAGGCTTCCCACCATTTTGTGCGCCATCCCACGTTCTCCCCATAAACCCTTTCTGGCATGAGCTAGCCAGTTGGCTTCTGCTGTTTGCCACCAGGACCATGACTGCTTAAGCAGCTTTCCCCGGTTCTCAGGGATATTGAAGGGAACGAACAGAATCCTTCTCAATCCCATGCTTTTCTCCCACAATTTTTTTTCTGAAATCTTTGGTGTCTGCTACCACTTGCTCCAACTAGAATTTCATAAAAAGTGATAGTTGGGGGGCGCCTGGGTGGCTCAGTCGTTAAGCGTCTGCCTTCGGCTCAGGTCATGATCTCAGGGTCCTGGGATCGAGCCCCGCATCGGGCTCCCTGCTCGGCGGAGAGCCTGCTTCTCCCTCTCCCTCTGCCTGCCTCTCTGCCTACTTGTGTTCTCTATCTCTCTGTCAAATAAATAAATAAAATCTTTAAAAAAAAAAAAAAGTGATAGTTGACCCGGCACGAAAGGCAGAGGTTTGTTTATTGTGGATTTTGTCTGACTTCAGTCTCGGGCTCTGTCCCCCAGGACCCTGGAAGCCTACAGATCCCTGGGCAGATCCTCTCGATAGTGAAGTAACCTGCCAGATAGGTTCTCATAACAAGATTCTCATAACACTCAACACTTGGAGGTTTTGTTCCCTGTGTAACAGGTAAAATGATTGAGTGGAAAGAGTATGAGATTTGGAATCAGGAGACTCTGTTCGAGTCCACGTTTGCACTTAACTAACTGTGTGCCCTGAGGCAAGTCTCTTAATCATTCTGAACCCCAATATCCAATATCCCCAAAGGGGGATATCTGTACGCCTCCTGACGAGCAATTCGAGTGACCCTGGGTGCTATCACACCGCAGCCCCTGCTGAAGAAACAGTCAGTTCTTCTGAACCTATTTTTTTTTTTAAGATTTTTTTAATTTATTTTTCAACAGAGATAGCGAGAGAGGGAACACAAGCAGGGGGAGCGGGAGAGGGCGAAGCAGGCTTCCCGGTGAGCAGGGAGCCCGATGTGGGGCTCGATCCCAGGACCCTGGGGTCATGACCTGAGCTGAAGGCAGACGCTCAACGACTGAGCCACCCAGGCGCCCGTGAACATATTTTTATGCTTTATTCCTGGAACCTCGGAAACGTGGACTGCGGGAGGATCAGGGCCCGGAGCGAGGGCAGCCAGCGCTGGAGGCCAGTGCTAAAGAGCTGGGCTGGTGGGAAGTCAAGGCCACCCAAGCTTCTCTCGAGGACAGGTTAAACGCAAGACTTACATAGAGACATGGGCAGCAGAGTGACACAGAAACCCAGAGATCTGCAGAAACTACAGCCAAGAGTCGAGGTTGACGCAGTAGAAGCTTTGAGCATGCAGGAGTCACAAAGGGTAGAGGTGGTTGGTGGTGGTGGTTGCAGAGCCCACAATGTCTCACCTCATATCCCCTCCGTCCTTCTTAGTCCCCTTGCAGGTGCAGGAGATGGTTCTCACCTCCAGTCCCTTCCTCACTCTGCTTCTCAGCCTCAGGGTTCTTTCTGGAAGTGTGGGAACCCGCTTAGCCCTTTGTGCAGGGTAGCCCAGAAGGGCCGGTTTAAAACCTCTAGGACTATGGGAGTCAGTGGATAAACCCCCAGGAGCACAGTGCTGCAGGGTGACCTGCAAGGTCGCTCAGCTGGCCTCCAGTGGGACTGAGCCCCAACTGCCCACAGAGGCATCCTGCTGTTGGCTTTCCTCCCTTCATGCCTTCATTTTCTTTCTTCCTCCCTGCGCTTCCAGGAATATCCTTCACAACTAACTAACAAGCTCTTGTCCCAGGGTCTTCTGTGGGGAATCCAAATGTAGACAGCAGCACTAGAAGAGAGAAGCAGACATGGAGAATCTACTTCAGGTGCTGAGAAGCAGTGGACACGCTCGGGGACAACCAGATGAGGGCCTGTGGCCTCCTGAGCAACATTCCTGTCTCCCCAGGCCAGCTGTGTGGGTGGGGATGACTTCCAGTCAGCCAAATTCCCAGTGTGTCTGGGGGGAACCTGAGTGAACCTCAGCCTTTCAACCTGAAGACACCTAAGCAGACTTCTCTTCAGGATAGCTGCTGTCTTCTCTTCAGGATAGGTGTTAAGCACCTACTGTGTGCCAAGCTGTGGGCCAGGCACTTCATTTGCATTATTTCTCATTCTCATTCTCATGACAACTTGTAAGGGAGGTAATATCCTCTTCCAACAAACAAAACAGTGTAGTACTGGCATAAAGACAGATATATAGACAAATAGATTAGAATAGAGAGCCCAGAAAGAAGCCTTCACATATGTGGTCAATTGATTTTTGACAAAAGTACCATGAACCTTCAACGGGGTAAGGACAATCACTTGAACAAAGTATACTGAGAAAGCTGGAAAAAAAAAAAAAGAAGAAGAAGAAGAAGAAGAAAACTGGATATCCACATGCAAAAGAATGAAGTCTTACCTTTACCTCACACCATATACAAAAATTAACTCAAAATAGATCAAAGAGCTAAATCTAAAAGCTAAAACTATAAAACTCTTAGAAGAAAACACAGGGGCAAATATTCATGACCTTAGATTTGACAGTGATTTCTTAAATAGGACACCAAAAGCACAGGCAACAAAAGACAAAGTAGATAAATCAGATTTCATCAAAATTAAAAACTTTTGTGCATCAAGGGACATAACTAAGAGAGTGAAAAGACAGCCCATAGAATGGGAGCAAATTTTTGCAAATCATAGTAAGCAGGATAAGCATTTAATATCCAGATTATATAAAGAACTCCCCCAACACATTGTAGAACAACCAACCAACCCAATTAAAAAATGGGCAAGGAACCTGAATGGACAGTTCACCAAAGATATACAAATAGCCAAGATGCACATGAAAATATGCTCTATGTCATTGGTCATTAGGAAAATGTAAATCAAAACTATAATGAGATACCACTTCACTGCCTAAGACTTTTTTTTTTATTAAAGGAGAATAATAAGTGTTGACAAGGATGTTGCTATGAATTGAATTGTGTCCCACCTCCCCAATTCATATGTTGAAGTCCTAGCCCCCAGTGTGACTATTTGGATATAGGCTTTTTAGGAGATAATTAAGGTTAAATGAGGTCACAAGTGTGGGGCCCTAATCCGATAGGATTGGTGTCCTTATACAGAGAAGAAGAGAGATCAGCTCTCTCTCTCTCTCTCTCTCTCTCACTTTTTCTCCCCAAGTGCACATACTGAGGAAAGGCCATGTAAGGACATAGCCAGAAATGACTGTCTACAAGCCAGGGAGAGGGCTTTCACCAGAAATTGAATTTGCGAGGGGCACCTGACTGGCTCAGTTGGAGGAGCATGTGATTCTTGATCTTGGGGTCATGAGTTTGAGCCTCACACTGGGTGTAGAGATTACTTAAAATAAATAAATAAACTTAAAAAAATTTGAATTTGCTAGGACTTTGATCTTGGACTTCCCACTCTCCAGAACCATGAGAAATAAATTTCTGTTATATAAGTTACCCAGTTTGTGGTATTTTGTTATAGCAGCATGAATTTACCATATGATCCCACAATTCCATTTCTAGGTATATACCCAAAGGAATTGAAAGCAAGGTCTCAGGGAGATATTTGTACACATCATGTTCATTGCGGCAGTATTCATGATAGCCAAAATGTGGGGGAAAAAACCAAGTATCCATTGACAGATGAATGCACAAACAAAATGTGGTCTATACATACAATGAAATATTATTCAGCCTAAAAAGGAAGGAAATTCTGACACATGCTACAATATGGATAAACCTATAAGACATTGTGCTAAGTAAAGTAGGTCAGACACAAAAGGACAAACCTTATATGGTTCCACTTATATGGGGTCCCTGAACAGGCAAACTCATGGAGACCGAAAGTAGAACAGAGGTTACCAGGGGCTAGGGAGAGAGAGGAATGGGGAATTATTGTTTAATGGGTACAGAGTTTCTGTTTGGGATGATGAGAGAGTTCTGGAAATAGTTGGTGATAGCTGTACAACATTTTGAATGTACTAAATGCCACTACATTGTACACTTAAAATGGTAAGTCTCATGCTATGTATATATTTTACACAATTTTTAAAAATTTGTAAAAAAATAAATACAAAAAACAACAACAAAAAAAATGAGAGACTTAAAACTTGGGAAACAGCCCAAATGTCCTTCAACAGGTGAATGAGTAAGCAAATCGTGGTGCATCCATACCATGGAAGGGATAAAATGGAACACACTATTCATACACAGGAAAACTCGGATTAATCACAAAGAAGTGATGTTGAGGGAAAGAAGCTAGTCTCAAAAGGTGACATACACTCCATTGTATGACATTCTCAAAAAGACGACACTATAAGGATGGAGAACGAATCAGTGGTCCATGGGGGATAGAGGTAGGGATGATGGCCCTGCAGGGTGGCCAGGCCTCTGTAAGGGATGGGGTAAAGTAGAATCATCATCACCAAAGACTAAGACAGGGTGGGCTGAATACTCTGGGTGGGGAAGGGGAGAGGCTGGGTGTCAGCTGTGAGACTAGGGAGGAGCACACTAGCTTTGGAGTCAGATGAACCCCAGTTCAAATTTTGCCTCTGCCGTCCCTGGTGATGAGAACTTACACAGTCACTTAGACTTTCTGAGTCTCAGTTTCCTGATCTGCAACATGGGGCAGTAACAGCACCAACCTCCTAGATTCTATTTTTGTGATGATTGTTTGGTAAAGTTCCCATCCGTGCCTGGCACATCATTGAATAGTAAGTAATAACAGTAATAAACATTAGCAATAATTACCAAGCTCTTAGACTCATATACAAAAAGATTACACAAAAATAATTCCACAGTGAACCACAACTATTCCAGGGATGAGAAAAAATATTCACGTCGATACATCAGTTTAATACTCTTTCACAGTGGGCCCCCCAATCCTGATCCGACAGTTGGCTTGGTAGGCGTAAACAAAATAAAAGCGAGGGCAGTTGATTTGTTCATTCCTTTGTTTATTTGTTCAACCAATGAAAGCACCATGGTAGGTCATGGAGATTCAGGGGCGAACAGGACAGACTAAGGAGCTCTCCTGGAGCTTCCGAAACAGGAGGGAAGACAGACTGTAAACAAGTAATCATGTAAGTGGCCGAGACAATTTAGATAGCTCTAAGTGCTATGTAGCCAACAAAGTGGGTTGATGTAATAAGAGTGAACTGGGTGGCCATTTCCACAGGGTGGCAGGGAAGTCCTCCTTGGGAAGGTGATAGTTCAAGTGAGTTCTAAGACTTGAAGAAGCCAGCCAGGCAGAGATGTGGCAGGGGAGTTCCAGGCCAAGGCCGCGGGGCAGGGGTTGACTACCTCCTAGGAGGCTGGAACTCTGTGAACACCAGAGGGGATGACATTTTTTTTTTTTAATCTCTTTTTAATGTTTGACTTAATAGAAGACAGCTGGAATCTCATACTTTCATCTACATTTAATCTGTAACAATATGCTGGTTTTTAAAATTTTTATTTATTTATTTGAGAGAGAAAGAGATAGAATGTGCATGAGCAGGAGGCAGGGGCAGAGGGAGAGGGAGAAGTTGACTTCCTGCTGAGCAGGGAGTCCAACACGGGGCTCAATCCCAGGACCCCGGGATCACGACCCGAGCTGAAGGCAGATGCTTAACTGAGCCACCCAGGCATCCCAGGAACGATATTCTTAAATGAGATCAGGAAGGAGGGCAGGGGCCAGGTCACCTGGAGATGAGTAGGCCTGGGTAAGAAGTTTCAATTTTTCCTTAAGTACAAAGGAAAGCCAGGGGCAGGTTCTTGAAAGTTAGATGATGCAAATACTTAAAGTTATCAGGTGAAGATCTCCAGAACTGAGGTTAGCTTTGCCAATGGGCTGTGAATAGTTAAAAATCTATTGGCCAAGGCTGCTCCCTCTGCAGAGAAGCACTGCCTACTTTTGCCTCAGTGAAGCCCCACTTTGGGGTTTCTATGATTAATCCCCTTTAGAAATCAACATATTATTTATTTGGATATATTAATGCCCTCGGTCCCTTTACGGTCCATTCTTGGGCCCATTCAGTGGGCCATCTAATTTTCTTTATTTCTCATTTTTTCACAGTATCCTTAGTCATATACCTTTTTCTCCTTATCCCTATTTTATTTTTTTTATAATTTTTAAAAAGATTTTATTTATTTATTTGAGAGAGAGAAAAAGAGCATGAGCAGGGAGAGGAGCAGAGGGAGAGGGAGAATCTCAAGCAGACTCTGTGCTAAGAGTGGAGCCTGATGCAGGGCTTGATCCCATGACTCTGAGGTGATGACCTGAGCTGAAATCAAGAGTTGGATGCTTAACCAGCTGAGCCACCCTGGTGCCTCTATTATCCCTATTTTAAAGGTAAGGAACCCAGGCTCAGAGGCTTGTTCAGAGTCACTTCATGTGCTGGTAGCAGAGCCAGGATTTTAACCTAAGTTCATGTGACCTCTCCCTATAGGAGGACACTGGGAATCAAGAAGGCCTCAGGTCAAAATCTGAATAGGAGTGTAAAAATATACAGATAATGCTGGATCCTCAGGAGGACAAGGATATAAGGAAGCAAGAGGTGCTTGGGAACTCGGATAAAACAAGGAGAGAGAGAAAGTCTCCAGAGCCTTCCAGTTTCTGCCATCTTTATTGCAATACACAGTGGGTGGGTAATGAACAGGGTGAGATTGACCAGGTGGTGCAAGCAGCTAAGTATAGTCTCAGGTGTCTCTGAGATGAGCTGGGGTGGGAGTGGAGACAAGGAGTCCCACAGCTGACTTTGTTCAAAAGCAAAGATCTGATGGAGGAGCAATTAGGCTCCTTGTGTACA
This sequence comes from Halichoerus grypus, assembly GCF_964656455.1. Lineage (NCBI taxonomy): Eukaryota > Metazoa > Chordata > Mammalia > Carnivora > Phocidae > Halichoerus > Halichoerus grypus. Next base: position 171,269,119 of record NC_135717.1, on the reverse strand, counting down.
TAAGAGCATTTATGGAAGTGGTAACTTGTGAGGATAAGGCTTCAACAGGTTGAGTCACTCATGTTGGTGAATGGAGCCTTTTGAAAACTAGACAGTTTAGCTGCTTAGGGGGATTTTTTTTCCCGATTTTAAATGCAAGAGAAAACATAGCAGAAATAAATGAAAACAGTTAAAAAATGCCCCATCATTTAATCTGCCTAACTGCAATCTCATTTTTGCATGTTGTCTATTTTTATAGATTGCTGCCGTCACGATGCCTGTGATGATTCTATTTCCTCTGGGCACCGTATAGTTAAATACTTTTCAGTGTTTTTAGTTTTTACAGTTTTGAAAAATAACATTCCGCCCTATTGAAGTCCCATCGTCTGATTATTATAACATTTTATTAGTGTTAGTTTGTTTCTATGTCTTTATACCTTTGAGTCATTGTATTTTCAGGGAGTTCCGAAACTCGGGTCGCCTGGGTGGCTCAGTCGTTAAGCTTCTGCGTTCGGCTCAGGTCATGATCCCAGGGTCCTGGGATCGAGCCCCGCATCGGGCTCCCTGCTCATTGGGAAGCCTGCTTCTCCCTCTCCCACTCCCCCGGCTTGTGTTCCCTCTCTCGCTGTGTCTCTCTCTGTCAAATAAATAAATAAAATCTTTAAAAAAAAAAAAAGGAAGTTCCAAAACTCAGTGAGATCTAACCATTAGTGGGATAAAAAGAGAAATAGTTGGCAGGTATAACTTTCTTCTTCCACTGTCTTTGCCATGTTCTCCAACAGCTGTGGAAGAATGGAGATCCTTTCTGAAGACTGGAGAATATAGTTTAGAAGACCCACGGAACATGAGCTTGTTGAAAAGGCAGAATCTTCAGAGTCTACAGAACTGGGCCCCGGGATTATTCTTTATGATACTTTCTATTATCGGGGCTCCTGATTCTTATAGGTGAGGGGATAAATGAACCCATTTCAATGACCCACGTGATGCTAAAGGCCTACACAGTGGGGGAAGAGGGAAGAGAGTGGATTTAAGTGATGTAAAATTGATCTTGGATAGATAGGACATGGCGGCTGCCCAGATATTGGGGATGAGGGTGAAGCTGTCATTAAAGATGACTCTAAGTTTTCTCACCTGTTTGACTGGATGGCAGATAGAGGCAACCGTCATGAGAAGAGGAGTTTGGCAGAAAATAGAATATTTAATTATCAAGGCATCTGAAAAAAGTTTAGTTCTCCTGTAAGTATAGGATGATAGGTTCTACTTTGGTGTAATGGATACTTTCATGTCTCAGAATCCAAAATGTAGACACAATTAGTTTGAAAAATTGCTACTTAAGGCTACTCTGACTAAAGGGGAAGGAAGGGGACACTTTGGCAAAAGTCACCGTGCTGTTTCAGAATTCATCATAGCTAGAAATATGCCCTCACTGTCGGGGGAGATCTCAAAAAGTTCAGAGAAAAGAGGAAGCCTCCATGCTGGGGGCCTTACGGAGGCAGGGGCCCAGTGTGTATTTAGAGGCGCCTGGAAGAGGACCTGCCTTGCAGGGCCAGCTCTGAGGCGAGGGACTAGGGAGCTTGACTGGATGGGGTGTGAGATATTCTTGGAAGGAGCACAGAGGGTCAAGCCAGACCGGCTGAAGCTACTTGTGCAAGGCCGGAAGGAGACGCGCAGAACCAGGACACGCGCAGAACCAGGACACGCGCAGAACTCTACACACACAGGCTGTGTGAGGTGCTGTGTACCATAGGGTGAAGGCCCAGTTTAGGGGGCTGGACAGCGGGCTCCGTGGAGGCAAGAGGCCCCCAAAAGGTGTTCTACGGTAGGTCAAAAATTGATTCAAATAGAAAGGAAAGAAGGGGCATCTAAAGAAAATAATGTCCTTACACAAGGAATCGAGTCTTTAGTGAATTCCGATTTGAAAAGAGCCTGATTGGGGTGCTTGGGTGGCTCAGTCCGTTAAGCATCTGACTCTTGATTTTGGCTCAGGTCATGATCTCAGGGTCATGAGATCAAGCCCGGGCTCACAGTGGGCGTGGAGCCTGCTGATGATTCTCCCTCCCTGCCCCTCTCCCACCTCTTCCTCTCCGTCTCTCCCTCTCTAAAAAAAAAAAAGAAAGAAAGAAAGAAAAAAGAAAAGAGCCTAATCAAAACATGGGACAAACAAGGAATGGAAAAGATAGACAATTAGAAGAGTGATCTGTTGGCTGAGGAGATGAGTGAAAAATATCAGAGGACACTATAATGAAATGATAGGCTTTTTTAGGAATTCTTTAAGAGTGAATAAGGAAGGGGCGCCTGGGTGGCTCAGTCGTTAAGCATCTGCCTTTGGCTCAGGTCATGATCCCAGAATCCTGGGATCGAGCCCCTCATTGAGCCCCTCATCGGGCTCCCTGCTCCGCGGGAAGCCTGCTCCTCCCTCTCCCACTCCCCCTCCTTGTGTTCCCTCTCTCACTGTGTCTCTGTCAAATAAATAAATAAAATCTTTAAAAAAAAGGAGTGAAAAAGGAAAAGGTGTGCGCCCACTGGTAGGGACAGGAGGGGATAATAACGAGAGCTGAGAAGAAAATTGCTGGCTGATTTTTCTAGCAGAGGGGACACTGAAAGGATGTTGGAGGGGAGCCTAGCTGGTTCAGTTGGCTAAGTGTCAGACTCTTGGTTTGGGCTCAGGTCATGATCTCGGGGTCGTGGGATAGAGCCCCACTTTGGGCTCCGCGCTCAGTGCAGAGTCAGCTTGTCTGCTTGAGATTCCGTCTGCCCCTCCCCCCTTTCAAATAAATAAATAAATAAAATCTTAAGGGGAAAAAAAAAAAAAGGAAAGCGTGTTGGAGAGTTCACAGCGGCACCAGGAATGATGGGGAGTCGGGCTCAGCAAACAGGCAGCCGCTGGGACCCCAGCCAACACTCTGCCGCAAAACCAGTTTGGGGAGGTGCTGGCTGTTGAGACTGTTGAACGCTGGATGTCATAACCCATTCTGCCACCTGCACTGGGCCCTGGGTGCTGCCGGGCCTGCTGCCCACGGCCGCAGTGGGTGGCAGGGTGAGTGTGTCCGGGGGAGGTTAGGTAACCTCCCTGGTTCCAGCTGCGAGGAGCCAGGATTAGGCATGTTCAAAGTCTGATGGGAAACGAACTCGGCTTCCTTCAAAGTGGGGAATTTGTCAATCAGTGGAAGGGGCATCAGACAAAATTAAAGACTCACCTCAGGTTGCAGCCAAGAGACTAATGACAGTGTGACCAGTCAGAGGGAACGGCAGTTATTTTCGAGAAAAATGCAGAGGCCTGGGCTCCATCCGTGGCAGCGGGAATGGAGGAGAGGGTACAGATTTTAGTGAGAGCACAATGGTAGAGTGAAGAGCATTTCATGATTACATGCAGGGGCGAAGGAGCGGAGAGTATCTAAAATGCCTTTTGAATGCCTGTGGCTTCAGGAATTGGATGAGTGGCCATGCTATTAACCAGGCTAGGTCATCCAGGAGGAGGGGGACGTTTGGGAAAACGATAGGTCAGTCATGGTTGACATCCTGAGCTTGCAGCGTCTACAAGACACACAGCTGGGGATAGACAACGGACACATTTGGATACCATTATCTTAAAGACGGCTAACTATGCAGTAGTGTGCTGGTAACAACAGGCTCTCCAGGGAAAGGGAGCTCTGATTTGCAGCATTTCCCAATTTCTGTGGTGTGAAATACACCCACTTTGGCCAATTTCAAACTACCAAAGTGAGGTTACTGAAAGTGGATTTGGGGACGCTTGGGTGGCTCAGTCGATTAAGCATCTGCCTTCGGCTCAGGTCATGATCCCAGAGTCCTGGGATCCCTGCTCGGCGGGGAGTCTGCTTCTCCCTCTCCCTCTGCCGTTCCCCTCTGCTTGTGCTCTCTCTCTCTGACAAGTAAATAAATAACATCGTAAAAAAAATAAATAAATAAACAGAAGGGGATTTGGGAAGAGATGTGCACAATCAGCTCCCAGACGCGACTGGGACTAGGGGTGAGGATGCCGTCCCCCAGACAGAGCGGAACCCTGGGGATAGAATCTTCAGGGTGGACTGAAGAAGAGGAGCCCCTACAAGGCACCAGAGTTGACAGAAGGAAAACCAAGAGAGAATGGGCACTTCAAGATCAAGCCCAGAACCGAGCCCTGTCAAGCTCTCCAGAATGAACTTCCATATTCATTCCTTTTCTCAGCAGTCTCCTACTAGTCCTGTGAGCTCTTTGAGGGAAGAGATTTTGTCTGACTCAGCTGTGTCCTCTAGGTTAGCGTACAGCCGGCACTCAGAAAATAATTTCACTAATATCTCAGGGAAGATTCATGTCCACCAGTTTCATGAGGCACCACAAGAATAACTGGATATATATGTTACAAGATGTTTTTGCTCAATGTTGGAAAAAACTCCCTAGCATGTCTCCAAGTAGACCCATCTTGTGTTGTCTGTCCCACATCCCTCCCGTTCTTCTGGGAACTGTTACCCTCCATGCCAACGGAGTTCTCAGGCAGTCACTATGTTCCACAGGAATCTACCGACTAGTCCCGCTATGGGCACCTGACGCAGCTGGGATTTGGGGAATCAGAACTTGGTCCCTCTTGCGTAGCACCTGTGGGAGAAGAGGTGGCAGCATCGTTTTTCTGCCTTATGAGGCTAGTGAGAGTAGCGGGGAATCCCAGCAGCGTTTCCCTGGTTCCATTCATTCTTCCGTCCAAATGTAACCCTATAGGGCCCTTTCTCCGACTACATTACATGGCCCCATACCCGCCAATAAAAGTCCCTTACCTCAGCAGAAGCTGGATTTCTGTACTCTGCAAGCGATAGTACTAGTACTCAAGCAGAACTCACCAAATACTTAGTCATCTATGTGAAAAGTTGTGTGTTCGCTACCCTAAGTATTCACGCAGTCTGAATGACCACTTGAAATGGGTTTAAAAGAGGCTATTGTCAAGGGCGGTAGCCCTAAATTAACAGCAACAGCAGCAGCTACCTCCCTCGATATGAGTGCTTGCTGTATGCCTGGCTGTTAGCGGAGGAAAAAAATCTTTTTAAAAAGATTTATTTATTTATTTATTTTAGAGAGCATGAGCGTCAGGAGGGGCAGAGGGAGAGGATCTCAAGCAGACTCTGCGCTGAGTGTAGAGCCCGGGGTTCGATCTCATGACTCTGAGATCATTACCTGAGTGAAATCAAGAGTTGGACACCTAACAGACTGAGTCACCCAGGTGCCCCAGGAAGGTGGGTTTGATCCAGGTTTATTAAGACTTCAGTTCTTTTTTTTTTTTTTAAGATTTTATTTGAGAGAGAGAGACAGCAAGAGAGGGAACACAAGCAGGGGTAGTGGGAGAGGGAGAAGCAGGCTTCCCGCGGAGCAGAGAGCCCGATGCGGGGCTCGATCCCAGGACCCTGGGATCATGACCTGAGCCAAAGGCAGACGCTTAATGACTGAGCCACGCAGGCGTCCCAAGACTTCGAAGTTCTTAATCACTAAGGTAGAGATTCTTAAATTTTCTACTCTCAGGATCCCTTTATGATCTTAAAAACTAAAGACCTCGAAGAATTTTTGTCTTTGTGGGTGAACATCTACAGATACATCTATATATATATATACACACACACATCTATATATATATATAATGGAAATCAAAACCAAGAAATTTAAAAGACTTGAAAAAAACCCATCATGTTAACACAAATATTTTTATTAAAAGCCACTATTTTTCAAAACAAAAAAATCAGAGAGTGGCACTGTTTTACATTTTTGCAAATCTCTTTTGTATCTAATAGAAGACAGCTGGATCCTCCCGCCTGCTTCTTCATTCAGTGCGTTGTTTTGACTGGAGGATATAAGGAAAAGCTGGCCTCATGCCGCCATGTAGTGGAACAGGAACTTCATGAACCTCCTGAAAGGGTTCCAGGAGCCCCCAGGAGTCCTCAGACCATACTTTGAGAACCAATACAGTAAACTAGACTGTTTCTCAGTTAAAGACTACATCACCACTGAGTTAGTTTTAGAACTGGCAATTCCTTCCATGACCAAGACTTTTTTTTTTTTTAAAGTAATCTCTATACCCAACATGAGGCTTGAACTCGTGACCCCAAGATCAAGAGTCGCATGCTCTACCGACCGAGCCAGCCAGGCACCCCCATGGCCAAGACATTTTAAACAAACTGCAAAAGATGGTGGTGGTAGAGGCAACTTGAATTCTTTTTAATTCCATTTTAAGTGACATCAATTTTCAACTTGAGTCCATAAATTCTTCTTTTGCCAGACAAAATTACATATTAGATTTTTTCACGTTTATTTTTCTAAACTAAGAAGAGAAAGCAACAGGTCATACATGGTCAAGGTTAACATTCGTACAGTGGTTTTACAGTTTACAAAGCTTCTTTCTGTGCACATATGATGCCATTTAGTTCTTAGGAGCCATTCTATAGGGGAAAGGGCGGAGCAGAGAGTCGACTTGCCCAAGACTGCCATCGATGATCAGGCTGTGGACCAGGATTCCTTGTGACCAAGCGATGTGCTCACAGGACAATTCTGCTCTAATGAAGAAACATCTCACTTTTGAAAGGAAGCCTTCTAACCTAGGAAGAGGGGACCCTTTATTTATGTTCACTTTTTCACATACACAAGAGACAGCATCTGTTCTAGAATCCAACTGGATTTTATTTGACACAGAATACAATATGGCTGCAGGAATAGCAAACTGAAAAGACAAAGCAGAAAAGACACAGTTCTATCTAATTTATAATTAAGTAACAGGGGGCAAGTCATTAAATGAATAACAGAACAGTTGAGCTCCATGGAAGAATTCTCTTTCTAGTGCCCATACCTGAAAGACAAAGTAAATTATTTTATTAATTCCTTAGTAATTTCCTCCTGAGACTACAAAACCTGCTAAAACATAGGAGCAGATGTAATGAAAACTTTTAAAAGATGTGAGTACAAGTGTACTCCAAGATTGGGCTGACACTAGTCTCTGCCCCTTTTATTTTATCCTGCGTTAACATTTTACCTACTACCCTCTTCTTAGTGACAGTCTCTCCATGGGCCTCAACTATACCTACCTGATCCTCCTTCCAGTTACCAGACAGATGTGGGCAGTATTAGGGAGGCGAAGGGGAAAAGTCAGAACGAGTGGCTGTGACAGGGAGCTGCTCTGGTGGCGCCAGTCAGTGGCTCAGACACCCTTTGAGCACTCGGCCTCCCCTTCCGACTGCGGCTTATTTTCACTTCAAATCTGCTACTCAGGTAAATATGGGGAATAGTCACTGAACCGCCTTCAATTTCAAAATCTATCACCAGGTCCAATTTCCGCCCTGATTACATTCAGCACTACAGAAAGAGAACTGTAGAGAAATGAGGTATGGATTTCAGGTGATTTCTGATTTCCCCAAAAGCCAAAATTTGGCTCTAACAAGATTATATAAAAACAAACAAGGCTGGGAAATTTCTTCCACATATAAATGGACTGCTTGAACAAAAATCCTTCATTATTATCTTACTCAATCTTTTGTCCGGTTCTTTATGGACAGTTAGCCTCTGATTAAAATACTTATAACAGGGCGCCTGGGTGGCTCAGTCGTTAAGCGTCTGCCTTCGGCTCAGGTCATGGTCCCAGGGTCCTGGGATCGAGCCCCACATCGGGCTCCCTGCTCAGCAGGAAGCCTGCTTCTCCCTCTCCCGCTCCCCCTGCTTGTGTTCCCTCTCTCCTGTCTCTCTCTCTCTCTCTGTCAAATAAATAAATAAAATCTTAAAAAAAATAAAAATAAATAAAATACTTATAACAGTCTAACATATAATAACCAGGGCACTCGAACTCTGGGTCATGGCTTCGATCACCCTGAAGGACTACTAGATGTTTTAAGCACTTCTCGTATGAAATCTATGTGAATGTTGTCTAGAAAAAAGTGGTTGTGCCAAATTCCACACAGGGTAGAGCTCCAGTGTTTGTTAGTGGACTGGAGGGAAACCCAGAAGTTGTCCATCACATTAAAGGATGCCATCATTTGCTCCTTAGGAATCTGTGTTCACAAAGCACTGCTGAGCACGGCCCTGTGACAAGGCTGCTGGCTGGACACAGCGGTGGTGTCAAAGCCCGACACAAGAAGTCTTCAAAGCCCCCACTGCCGAGGCTCAGTCCAGGGAATATTTAATGGGCAAAAGGGGAAAGTCTGGGTCCAAAACAGAACTTGGAGCCTGCTCCATGGCAGAGCCAATTACTTGAGAGCCAATTACCAATCTCTTGAGAATGTAGAAAAGTGCTTTTGCCCTGATATGTGTGACTTCATGGTTCTACTCAGAACTCGAGCTCCCGAGGATGGGGAAGGACTGTCTCACACGTTTTCGTATCTTACACATTAGGTAGCATACACGTTGCTGAACGAAGGATAATGGTATGAGCTGAACACCGAGTATTTGGCAGGTTTCTTAAAAAATGAACGTGCAGGGGCGCCTGGGTGGCTCAGTCGTTAAGCGTCTGCCTTCAGCTCAGGTCATGGTCCCAGGGTCCTGGGATCGAGCCCCGCATTGGGCTCCCTGCTCCGCGGGAAGCCTGCTTCTCCCTCTCCCACTCCCCCTGCTTGTGTTCCCTCTTTCGCTGTGTCTCTCTGTCAAATAAATAAATAAAATCTTTAAAAAAAAAAAAAAAAAAAAGAAGGTACATTCGATAAGACTTCCAAAAATTCGTTACCAAAATAAATAATGAAGTGTAAAAGCAAAATAACTGTACCAATAAGGGATTTCTAAACATTTAACAAGCTCAAGAACCCCATTTTTTGTTTTTTAAACTTAATTATATCCTATTAATCAAAACTCATATTTATTTCTTTAATTTATTTATTTTTAAGATTTTGTTTATTTGACAGAGACACAGCGAGAGAGGGAACACAAGCAGGGGGAGGGGGAGAGGGAGAAGCAGGCTTCCCGATGGGCAGGGAGCCCGATGCGGGGGCTCGATGCCAGGACCCTGGGATCATGACCTGAGCCGAAGGCAGATGCTTAACGACTGAGGCGCCCCAAAACTCATATTTAAATAAAAATCCCCCTTCTCATAAAAAATTTGATAAAGCGAATGATCAATAATTCAACAGCAACAAAAAAGGGCATTTCACATAAAGAGAGGCATAAAAACATATGAAAAGTAGCCAATCTCACTCAAAATTCAAAAAATGCAACTGAACACTAGTTTTCAACTATCAGAGTAGCTAAGATGGAAAAGTTTGATAATAGAGCCTCAGCAGGAAATGGAGAAAGGGGCATTCTGCTGCATTGTTTAGAGGGAGTGTAAATTACAACATATTCTTGGGAAAGGAAAATCTGACTTTATCAAAAATAAAAATGTACACATTCTTTACTCAGAAATTCCTCTTTTAGGAATTACTGCTACAAATATACCTGCACATATTCACAAAGATTCATGTGTAAGGATGGTCAACCCTACACACTATTTTCAAGTGAAAAATTTGAAATCTAAATGTCTATCAATAGGGACTGATTAAATAAATTATGGTACATCAACATAAAAAATACTTTGCACCCATCAGAAAGAAGGTAGTCTGATATATACGGATATGGAAAAACTCCAAAATGTATGAAATGAAAAAGCAAAGTGAATTACTATGTAGGATGCTCATATTTATGTTAAAATTATATACGTATATCCACCCACATACATGAATGCACATGTACGGAGATAGGAGGTACTAGGAAGCTGATGGTCACCTTCGGGAGTAAGATTAGGAGACTAAGGTGGGAAATTAATTTTTTTGGTATGCCCTCTTGACTATCTGAATTTTAAAAAATTTACCATGTCATGTTTTGTTTGTGTAATACTAATAATTTAATTGAGATAGCCATAAATACCATATCAGAGTTAATCAGCATGAGATAAACCAATGAAGCAGGATAGGTGGATATGATTCTAGCCCAAAGCAAAGACACCTGACATTGGTTAGCCCAGGGAGCCTTATTATGGAGGTGATTCTGGAAATATTTAATAGTTTGCAGATTCTCGTATTTTCTACTTTCACAGACCCTGGGAGTTGGGAAACTCCAGGCTGCAAACTTAATGTCGGCCACACCTTTGTGCCTTTTCCTCATAGACGAGTCCTTGTTGAACCAAAAGTTCGTTTATAAAACAAGATATGTTCCCTGTCTCCATCTTCTCAGACTATGCACCCTCCAGCCTGAGGTGACTCAAGGATGGCACAGACCACAGAACCCAGTCTTACAACATCAAAACAGCCAGAGACACCTACTTTTGGAATTCCCACTCTCTGTTGTCCAACGGACACACCTGCCGTGTTTTGAGCCAGCGAGAGATGCAGTGGAAGTGAAAAGCATGCTGGAAGAGAAGACACATTTTATTAAAAATCATTCTGTGCAGGCTCAGCCATCTACTGATAGTATGTCTCAAGGGCAGCGGCCTGGTGACACACGGGGGGCCAGCAAACAACGGGAGACAACAAACAATGAGAGGCAAAAGGTCAACAACCGCTTACACCTTGGTAGGTATAGGACATTCCCACTGGAACATCTGTTAGAAATGTCGTAACCACTACAAAAAGAAATTATTTGGCAAGGGCGCTCTCTCCCCTTCTCTAAAGGGAAGATGGAATGTGGCTTCCTGGTCCTCTTCAGCCTGTAAGGGGAGGCTTCTACTTTCCTTGGACACATGCCAGGAGGCCCTTGATCACAGGCAGATTTCAAACTTCCCCATTCTTTGTCCCCAACTGCCCCTCCCCCACCTTGGAGAATGGGAACCCCAGAAGCAGCGACGTCTCCTGCCGCTGCCGCCCACCCAGAGCCAAGATGGGCACATCCCCAATCTCTCCACACCCAGCTCAGCTCTGTTCAAAAGACCTTCTTTCCAGATTTGTTCAAAGATGTACTGATATTAAAACAGCTCAGTACTTGGTAAGCCTTTAAGGGGTGAGGCACTTTCTCTTAAAAAAAGAATGAGATAAAAAAAATTAGGGTAAAAGGAAGCCTTATGATGGACAAACTGCACACAAGCAGCTGAAAGATCATCAAACGACTTATTTCATGATCAAGGCCAGAAATAAAATGGCCAGAGTACCAAGAAAGCTGGTTACTGACAGGGAACTAGGAGGTGACTTTCAGATTTGGGCAAAAGGAAAATCTGTGTGAGTTTTTTGGTGTGAGTGAGTGACAGGCAGATGTTGCTCATAATACCTCACTGGAGCAGAGTATTAAGACAGCAGCACAAGTGCTCCCCCTCATCTCATCTGTGATGAGCTGGCTCAGGTGGGGACAGGGGAGAAATGCTGACACCCCAACAGAATGAAAGCTTCTGCAAGCTTGATTTAGTAACAGCCTCGAAATCTGGTCAGCAGGCCCCACCACAACATGCGTGGACCTTCGAGAAGAGTCACTCAGTGGACTGCCATCATGGCCATTGTCTTTTAATAAAGACAAAAGCAGAATTTGGTAATTAAGAGTGGAATCCACAGCTAGTACACTATGGGCACTCAACAGGACAAATACTCTCCCAGGGCGAGAGCTTTAGGAGATCCCTTTCGTGCAACTCGTTGACTCTCATACAACTCACTATGAAAAAGAGAAAAAAACAAAACTTCTAGAAAGCAGAAAGCTGAGGCATTTTTTTCCTCAATCACCAGGTAGTAGGGACAGGTTCACCTAGGGGTATTCAAGAGGCCTTTCTCCACCGGCCCCCCACTCCCTGCCCCCATGAGGCACCTTGCAGCAGTCCAGGGTCCTTATATACCTCAACTACCTCGGAAGATGGAGGGAATGAGGGGCTGCAAATAAGGCTACAGAGCAGGTGACAGCATCACTGAACCACTCTGGTCCCAACTTTCTTCCTGTTAATAACCTACGGTCTGTTGATGGGTACATTTAGCAGTCTCAAAGTACACTGCCTAGTGCTTTCCAGTTCACAGAAGATGCTAACATGTATTACCTAACTGGAGCCTCAGCAACCCTGGCAAGCAATCATGACAGGTAGTATTACTTTCATTCTGCAGACAGGAAACTGAAACTCAGACAAATCAAGTGACTCGCCTAATTCATGGAGCCGGTGAGAAGACCCAGAACTAGAAGCCAGCACTGGTCCAAAGGTCTCTGACACACCATGCCAGTTCTTCTCTGTGGCCGGCTCCCCGAGCTAGTCTCGCCTTAGCCAAATTTAAGGGAAGTTCACTTCCTTTTCCTTCCACCAAAAAATAACATGGCCCTTAGTGTATGCCTGAAATGTCAGGCAGAGCAAAGAGCCCAATATGTTTTATTTCTTTATCCCCATAAACAACAAATCCAATTGGGCCAATACTGGCTACTGTGGAACTGCTCAAAGGGCCTTGGCAGAATGAAGAAGGTGCAGCACAGGCTCGGGTAGGGCAGAGCCCCAGCCCGCTCGGCCGAAGTACTGATAGTCACTATCTGCTCAGTAACCAGCCCCCTCCCCCAAAGGTGACACTTATGTCTCCTATGTGGCAGGATAAAATCATTTCATCCTGATTATAGGATGAGGGAACCCAGGCTTGGGGATGTCAAATACCTTATTTGAAGTCACTTAGCAAGTAAGTCAAAGACAGGGAATGGTGGTCTGACTCCAGAGCCCCTTAGGCCTGTGCCATGCTGGGAGCTGGGGATCCTTTTTCCCCCTTGGCACAGAAGGACAGGACAATTTTAGCTCATGCGAGTGGGACTATATGGCTATTCAGATGACTTTTTAACACATGCTAGAAATAACATATTTGATGTTGTTATCCTTCACAGCTGTCACACCGTGGAAGGCTGTACATTCAGTCCAATGATGCTGGACAAAACATTTCTGGCATGAGCCACGTTAAAAAAAAAAAAAATCCTAACCTAGTACATTTGCCACACTTTAAAACACACACACACGGGCCCTTGAACACACGATTTATTCGCCAAACTTAGTTCCACAGGCATATAGCCCTAAAAAAAGATGTTAAGAAGGTAAAGATATGCACCAACGGGAGAATATTCCAAAGACTGCCACAGGCTCTGCAGGCAATTCCCAAAGATGAATCCCCAAAGTGTTGCTAACAAAAGTGGGTCCACTTTATGATTAAGACAAAATGGTGCCCCTGCAATAACTAATAATTTTTAACCTATAACAGGTGAATACTACAAAGATTTAAAATCTTTTTTACTATTTGTATACCTTTTGGGAGAAAGGTGGGCTAGGCATTTTTTTTCCTAGTTATTTTCAAGACTGGCAAAGCAGGAAAAGTGGTAATATGTTTACAAGCCATGCTGATAGGGAAAGATGTTTCCTTACGTTACAGACTCCCCATGCAACAGTGCACTCTTCAGAAGTAGCAGACGCCTGGTTAGCTTGACATTCTATGCCTGTGGGAACAAGAGCAACAAGATCACTGGACCTCCTGAGCAACCACCTTTCAATCTATAGCAGCCCTACCTGCACAGTAACACAAGGACAGGATTTGGGCAGAGGCAGGGGTGAGGGTGGTGCAAACCTGAACAAAATCAAGCGGTTCATTAGTCATAATTGTTTTTTAATGAGTGTAAGAAGGGGTGAAGCATAGAAGGCAGACATGTGACTTAACAGTTTGCTTTGCAACGATTTCCTATCCTTGTTCACAGAGTGATGAAGGAAAAGACACTTTTTAGTTCTGAACATAACCTGACCTGTCCAAATGAAAGTGATTTCTCCTAGTTTGGTCAGTTTAGTAAATTCCTAAAGCTACCTTGTAACTCTTACTGTGCTGAGAACTGGCATCTTCTCCCCCTGTTCTTGGCAAATGCTGCCTCTTAGGCCCTTACAACAGGATGGCCTAGTTGGGTAACAAGCTCCAGTCTCTAAAGGGGTCAGGCAGACACATAGGAACCGGGACAGAAGCAAAATAAAAGAGGGGGAAGAGGCCTGTGGCAAACCGTAGCATATGCTGTGTGAAAGCACCCAAACTCCAATGTCTTTAAAACACTGTCAAACAAAGCAAATCTGTTAGGCCAATGGGTTAGAGATTTGGGGCCCAGCACTTGTTGATGTCTACTACCCCTGAGGTGATTCTGTCTGGTGAACAGAGCACATTATGGCAAATATATCCAAATATCAATTTCACAGAGGGGAGGAGAGAGGAATTTAAATAGAATACAAATCTGACTGAGATCAAGAACTGACGAGTAAAGCTCTACTGGGGATAAATATTCAAGGAACAAGAATTAATAATGTCTAATTTGCTTTCTCTGAAGGTGGTAACTAAATGGAGTCTCCCATTTGAAGAATAAAAAGTTTCAGGAAAGACTAATAGGAGACAATTACCTCAAACTTCCATAGGTGAGAAACAGTAAAACTGTAAGCAAATAGTGCTGAGACGTGAATGGGTCTATTTGGTCTTGGGGGAAATTATATGCCATAAGGCATTTTTTCCATTCTTCAAAAATATGAAAGGCAAGGGGTCTGAAATCACAGAACTTCCTTTTGCTACCAGATTCACACTACAAAGAGAAGGGTTTTCCTTCTGATAGGAGTGGACAGTCTAGGGTCTATGCAGTATATTCAAGGATTTACTGGGGCTGTGACTGCACTACCATATTCAAAAGTAGAGAAAATAAAATCTGATGTCCTTCAAGTTGGATCCTCTCAGGTGAGTGCAGTGTATTATGAAATTAGCTAAATAAGAGGCATAATTATTACTAAAATAAATAACAACTATTTCAAGGTACATTATCATGTTTAAATTTTTCTAGGTCAAAGTATTTTTAAGGGACTCTGTCTTTCTATGCCAAGTGCAAAGTAGGCTCTCGGTACCTGAATAAGCAAACAAAACCACTTCTACAAACAGAGACAACGGGGGCCAAATATATATGCATTCTTTACCTGGTAATTCCTAACAAAGAACAGAAATATATGAGGGATAGGATTGCAATCTAGAATGCTACATAAGAAAGGATGTGGCAAGGAAAATTACTAAATACGAGTGTAAAATGTTTTCAAACAGAAAATGTTCTTGAGCTGTTGGTGCAGAGTGAGTACAGGAGTTGAGTGGTTCATTTAAACAGGGAAAGTAACTGTCCACTGTCAACCTACAGCAGCCAAAACAAGCAGCACATAACGGGTTCCTGTCATACCCCTGCAAAGGCAGAAGCTTAGTGCATGTGATACATAAAGCTTGGAGACTTTTAAACTTCAATACAAGAGCATTACCACCAAAGGACTGCTAAGGAAGCAATGGTTTCATCTTGGAAGCAGACAGATTTCACACTTTCAAAACAGGGATAGCCCTGTGGTTTAGGAGGAGGCTAACTTCTCACCGGCAAAGGCTGGGTCTACACCCTTCTGGATGCCCTCTTCCATCTGGAACAAGATTACCTGAGGTAATGGAGAAAACCTAGGAGATTGTGTTTTTCAGCAACTCTTTAGAACAAAGAAACGGGGCAATATACAATAAATACAAAGCTAGAATAGGGCATGTAGTGTCAATTTTGACTCAAAAGAGGAAGTCTTCAGACCAAGAAAGCTTTATAGAAGAGTCCAACTTGGGCACAGCCATAATCACTCTTAGTTATTTAGGGCTATGTATATAATTATTCATTTAATGCCAGGCCAGAATTTATTAGAAAATGGCCATTGCTAAATCAAGATTCTAATTTTCAGCTTTAAAAAAGGTCTTTTTACAAGAATCATAATCCATTTATTTATTTATTTTCAAAAAGATTTTATTTATTTATTTGACAGAGAGAGAGCAAAAGTAGGCAGAGCGGCAGGCAGAGGGAGTGGGAGAGGGAGAAGCAGACTCCCTCTGAGCAGGGAGCCCGATGTGGGGCTCGATCCCAGGACTCTGGGATCACGACCTGAGTCGAAGGCAGACGCTTAACCGACTGAGCCACCCAGGTGCCTGAATCCATTTATTTTTTTAAAGGAAGGCAAGCCCAGTTGTGGCAACCAGACTTCTCTTTAGTGTCTGTGATAAACAAAAGGGTATGTTTCTTAAGGGTAAAAACTTGATCTCAGTCACTGTTTTATCCTGGTGCCTAGCAAAATGTCCAGGATGTGCGTATTCATTGAATGAATAAAAGACAAGACTTGAGAACAGACTCTTAATTATAGAGAACAATCTGATGGTTACCAGAGGGGAGGACGGTGAGGGGACGGGTTAAGTAGGTGATGGGGATTAAGGAATGCACTTGTCATGATGAGCACCGGGTGATGTATGGAAGTGTTAGTCACCATACTATACACCTGAAACTAATATAACGCTGTCGGTTAACTAACTGGAATTAAAATAAAACCTTAAGAAATAAAAAAAAAACAACTTCTCAATTAAAATTTTAAAAAGACATGACTTGAAAATACTTCATAATTTTTTGTTATAAGAGTTCCATATTCTGGGGTGCCTGGCTGGGTCAGTCAGTAGAGCATAGGGCTCTTGATCTCAGGGTTTTGAGTTCAAGCCCCATGTTGGGGCCTACTTAAAAAAAGAAAAAAAAGGGGTGCCTGCTTCTCCCTCTCCCGCTCCCCCTGCTTGTGTTCCCTCTCTCACTATATCTCTCTGTCAAATAAATAAATAAAATCTTAAAAAAAAAAAAAAAGAGTTCAATATTCTACTACTTCATCTAACATTTAAAATATATCATAGAGTAGGTAGGTGTCTAACTGAAGACCTACATTGATCCCTTAAGTGTTCAACTCTAAGACAGAGTATTAATGGCCTTTGTCTGTTGTGGTCCTCCCAAGAAGTACATTCTCTTGCATCCAGAGAGACACAAAATGACTTAAACATAGAAGTGAGGAAGTGGGGGACAGGGTTATTTGGAATCATTAACTATTTACAGAAGAGAGACCCAAGAAAATAAAATTTGTTTTGGGCACGACTCCTTATGAAAATGCACAGCAACAAAATTGGCAAGCATGTAATCAAAGACCCCACCCGAACACATTTAAAACTGTGCATATGTTTTTCTGTGATGGGTTCCTTCTATCTGTATTAAACATCATGGTAGCTGCTGTCTGCTTTGACTGTTGTGTGAAAGGTAAACAGGGTCAAAACTCAAAGAAACCAAGGGCAACAAACTACCAACACATGGTATTTGATTGGTGCTTTCCAAGTTGCAATGATCACAGACTATTCCTCTATTTTGTATTTTTATTATTCATTGAGCAAGTACTTAGTGAGAACCTATTATGTACTGGACACTATGCTAGATGCTGGGAATAGAGCAGTAAATAACATAGACATGACAGAGAACCAACTAAATTAAATACTACAAAGGAAACTATAGGAGGTCTTGGGAATATTTAACAGAACTGTCACAGCCTGTGTGTATCTAAGTATGGTCAGGGAACACATCTCTGAGCTAGATCAAGGTAAGATCTAAAGACCAACTATGGCTTAACTCTGCATTGCCTAAAAAAGTCACCACTAGCCTCATATGGCTATTGGGCACTTGAAATGTGCCCAGTCTGAATTGAGATGTGCTGTAAGTGTAAAATACACTCCAAAGACTTAGTACCAAAAATAGAATGTAGAATATTTCACTTTAAAATATTATTTACATGTTGAAATGAAATTTTTTTGGATATAGTAGGATAAATAAAATGCAAATCATCTGTATCTTTTTATTTTAATGTGGGTACCAGAAAATTTTAAATTACGTATGTACTTCCATTTGTGGCTCATATTTAGATCGGACAGTACTGGGTTAGGTAAAGGTAGTGGAGAGAAGAGGGAGAATATTCCACACCGAGGGAAGAGGATATGTAATGGCTCTAAAAAAGAGCACGGACACTTCAAGAATGGAAAGAAAGCCAAAGAAACTACCAGAGTGAGTGGGAGAGTGGTGCAAGATGAAGCTGGAGAGGCAGGTGAGTGATTTTCAAACTAAGTGCCTGTAAATTCAACTCTAGAAAGCTGAAATTTCTTTACCTCATACCTGATCTCCGTAACAAACCATTTTAGTACCTGGATGAAAAAGTAACCTCAACTGTTCCTGGTGTGATCAATATACTTGCCCTGATTACTATAAGGATCCTGAGTCCATCAACAGCTATGATCAAATTCACCATGTGCTGGCTACTATACATGATGGAAGATGTAGGAGATTTAAATGAATTTTCTTTACGGCAATTAGTTGTCTATTTAGATGTTGGCAGTGATGTCCTCTTAACTTTGGGGCTAACATTGCAATTCCTTACTTATTTGGCTTCTTTCTTTATAAATCTTGCCAAGCAAAAACTAGCTTTGGTAGAATATTTTAGCTCAAAGTTTATTTTTTTCCTTTCACTATTTTTGCCTTTGAGTCTGGGTATGAGATGGGAAATACAGAGGAATAATCAACAGTGCCTCTGTGTCCACAACTCATTCTAAATGTGTGCTTGCCATCTTTAGATTGAGTATATTTATTCTGAGAGATGAGTGTGCCTCCAGGATATCATTAAATCTACTCTATTTCAAATATACCAACGGACTAGAGGCAGAAGACACCAAGTGTTCTGACTATGCTTTATATCTCCTTGGGAAGAAGAAATTTGGTCACATCAGGATAGCCACAATCTCTGTAACTTCTCAACTTCCTCCCATTCTCCTCCAGTTACTTACAAAGATCCATAATGTGGTTCCTGCAGATGGCACAGTTATCAACCACAATATCCCAGGCCCAGAGGGCTACTGCATTCCACTGCAAAGAGAAAAAGGGGGAACAATGCACTCTCCTTGTAACACAGGCACACACACACTCTAGGATTTCATGCTGCACCTGCAGTTATCACCTCTTTGGCCACAAGAGTTTGGGGATATTACATTACTCTTATTTATTTTATCAGAGGGCCACAGCAGGCTACATGTGTGCTCACCCGTTCTTCAAACAGTTGAGTATACGAACACAGATTAATCTTTATTTTTTCCTACAGCTTACAATAATTTAGTCAACCATATCAATGTAAGAAAATCAGGAATAATTTTTAAGTGCCTGTTTTAGGTTTAATAAGCACAAACTTGAATTTCTGTACAGATTCCCCTGAAGAACTCAATTTCTGCACAGATAAATATCTGCTCTTCAAGGCAGCTTTGAAAGAATGAGTGGGGAGGTGAAAGCTAGGAACAGAATGAACTAAGATGATGATTGGATCATAAAATGGGTAATCGTGGGATAAGCTGGATAACTAATTACCCAGTGTCAGTACACAGAGCAAGGTCACCACTTAAATCTTACAAGATTATTTCACAACAAACTCTAGAATTCACTAGAATTTTGGTTAGTTATTATTATCAAATAAACTGATGTTCTCAACTTTTACATGCCCAGACTCATATTTAGTTAAGATAATTCCAATTAAGAGTTCATCTGAAAGCGGCATTTAAGTAATTCAATCTTCTGGCTTCTGCAATTACAAATATTCCCAAACTCCCTTTTCATCCACTAATTTGGTGCCACTTCCAAAACCTTCATCTCTTTCAAACCCAATTCTCAGTGTCTAGTTCAACTTCTTCAGCACTTTTCACCCGACAGCTTCAACTTGAAGGAAAAAAACCCCTATTTCTATTCTTCAATATGGCTGCTGGCTGTTACTGAGCACGCAGTGCCCACAATGAAACACCAAAAAAGCACTAGGAGGGGGAATATTGTCAGTGTTTAGCCAGATGTTCCAAGAGTAACATTTTCCCCATCCCAGAGTCTTCATTTTGAACAGATTTATTTGATATTATGTGGGAATCGGCACTTTTCTCCCAAACTGTTGGCAAACCACTGTACGGCATTTCATGCAAAAAGACACGTTCCACATTTTTGCTTTCCCACTTTCACCAGGTCGTTCGCCACTAGTAGTCAACCCTTCCTAAATGACACAAGGTTTGGGCTCGCGTTTTCTTTTTAACAAATTCCACCATGGTGTTTTTTTTTTTTTTTTTTTTGGACAGAGGGAATCGATTCTGGATATGACCACAGGACTGTGGCGTCTGTGTGACAAACCAACAGACCTCTCAGAAGAGTCAAGAGTTGTTACACTGGAGACACTTCAACTCGGCGGGGACGAGGACTAAGAGGGCTAAGGGAGGCCTTGATTAGGCGAGGACCGGGCTGGGGTCCCTCAATCAGAAGGACCCCGGGCTTCGGGAAGAGGCGGGGCAAGGAGATCACCAGCGGGGCTCCTCAGAGGCCTCCAATGCGGTAGGAACTCAGGTCCCGGCTTTCGCCGCACTGCCCCCATCCTCCACCCACCGCATCGCTCCGACTCCCCCTTCCATCCACCCCACCCACTCCTCCCCACCCCTCCACCACTCCAGTGACAGCTCAGGCGCTTGGCTCTCTCAGCCAAGTCGCAACCCCGCGTATCGCAATAAGCGCCTCCGTGATTGGCCCCTCAGACTCCTAGCGAAACCAATACTGCCATTGGCAGTGGGCCCCAGTCACGCCGATCAACTCTAAGACCCGCCCCCCAGCTTCCTTTCCTGGTACCCGGTCCCAGGAACGCCCTGAAATGAAGCCCTTTCCTCCGCGCCTCGGTCATCCTCGGGCCTGCCAGCCAGATCCGCGCCTCTCTACCTTCCCTGAGGAAGGCGCTGGCGAGACCCAACCTTTTTCACTTCAAAGCGCTTCTTGCCCGCGCCGCTGTTGGTGCCGCTCGGGGTATCCACATCCATCGCTGCCGCCATTTTGGAAACACAAGGTCTGTCGTCCGGCCACTGCGCCTGCGCACCAGCGCACGCCTCGCTCCCCTCCCGCCCCGGCACCTCCTCCCGTACCCCGCCCCTTGCTGGCGCGGGAAGGGCAGGTGGGGGCGGAGCGCGTGGCCACGCCTCTTAAAGGCGCTGGTACAGGTCCCTCCCCCCCCCCTTCCGGCCCTCGCGTCGGCTGGGGAAGAGGCGGTGGCCGGGGCGGGGCCGGGCGGGGCCGAGCCGACGTGATCGAGCCGGGTGGAAATGCTCGAAAGACTCCCCCTCGCCCGCTCCCGCGGGAAGCCCCCGTCCACACTCCTTCAGCTGGGGCGGCGGCTGCTTCCTCCGCCTCGGCCGCGACCTGCCGCCCCGGCCCCGCCCCGCCTCCCCCCGCCGCCGCCGCCGCCGCACAGCTCCAGTGCCGGCGGGTCTAACGCTGCGTTCCGCCAGGGAAGCGGCGAGGGCGGGCGCCCCGCCTCCTGCTGCCGAAACCGGAGACCCCACAGTTTCGCAGGTCCCGACCCGCTTCTGAGCCAGGCCCGACGTGCAGCCTCCCTGGGAGAGACGGGTCCGGGCACCGTTTGGTTCCTGATTCCGATTCGGGAAATGCTCAGGATTCGACGGGGAGACCGGAGCTCCCCGAATGTCCTCTCCGGGGCCCAACTGTGTAGGCATTTTCCAGTCCTGCCTTAACCTGCCCCCTTGAAATAAGCGGAGGAGAATTGGGAGCCGGGGAGATGCCATCTCCAGCCCGCCCGAAATACCAATCCGTGCTAGAATGCCCTTTGGTTAAGGTACACGGCTTCAACTTCACATACTTGAGCACACATTTCCTGTTCCTCAGTTGGTCATCAGACAATGGGGTCCTTTCTCCCTAATTTCCGTCCTCTTTTCGCTCCTTGCTTTGTAGTCACATCTGCAGTCGCTGTACGTCTTAAATTTGTGTGAGGCATTTGGCCATTGATTCTTACTGGTCGTTCCTTCCTAGCCAAAGCACCTGTACTTTGTCACCCTCCCATTTCTAGATCCGGCCCCCCTTGTGAATCTCTAACCTTGCAGAGATATGACTCGACTAGATCACTCTTGAATCTTGTATTGGCTTATTTGAAATCTCGTATTTTCTCTTAAAAGAAAATTGGAGCGTATTGACTCCATTGCCAAACCGGAAGAACTGCGATTTGTTTCCTTATCTTGGTCATAAACAAGAACAACAAATCCATGAAAACACCACCATAGCTTTAACCAGACTTGGAAAGAGAAAAATTGTGTGAGACCTTAAAACATTATAGGAACCCTACACAGTTTTTCTTAGCCCAAATTTTGTTAGAGTAATAATTCCATGTTGAGATTTCTATCATCTAATTTATTGTGTTCCCAAATGCCCTTACAGGATATTAAAAACCCATAGTAAATTAAGGTATTAAGGGCATATTTATCCTTCATTAAAGAAATTCATTATGTACAAGGTCCTGTTTTAAATAGGAGAGACGTGGTGATGAAGGAGTCAAATTCCTTGTAGGGAAATAATACACAAGCAAATACACTGGGGTAAAAAACACCCTCAGGTATCAATAAATGCTATTAAGAAGACAAAACGAGGGGCACCTGGGTGGCCCAGTTGATTAAGTGTCTGCCTTGGGCTCAGGTCATGATCCTGGGGTCCTGGGATCGAGTCCTGTGTTGGGCCACCTGCTGGGCGGAGAGCCTGCTTCTCCCTCTCCTTCCTGCTTGTGCTGTCTCTCATTATCTCTGTCTCTCTCTCTCAAATAAAACCAAAAAGAAAAAAAAAGACAAAACGAGGTCATGAAATTGAGGGGAGAATTAGGGGATTAGGCAAGGCCTCTATGAGTAGTGACATTGCAGCTGAAGTCCTTCACAAGGGCCTAAAAGATCCTGCATGATCTGTTACCCAGGCATTTAATGTATTTTCTTCCTTTTTAAAAAATGGTATGCATATTTTCTAACAGGTTTTTCATTTACTTATTTATTAGATTTATTTGTGTGTGTGTGTGTCCTCACCAAGAGGGGAGTTTTTGTTGTTTTGTTTATTGGTAACAATGCAGTGCCTGGTACATTGCAGGGCTCAGTATGTGTTGAATAAATTTGAAACTTATTGAGCAAGGAGAGTGTGGTAAGAGATATCAGACAGACAGGCAGAGGCCAGATCAGAGCAGGTAGGGATTTGCAGATGTTATGGGAAAGTACTAGAGGGTTTAAATTAGGGGAAGGGACTAACTGACAAAATCTTAAAAGTTTTTAAGCTTTGTGAAGAAGGGATTGTAGGGCTATAAGAGAGGAAGCGGCAACAATTTACAAGTTGTTTGCTTTATATAGAGCTACAGTAAGGAGATGTATGATCTTAGGGGCAGTTGCATTAAGCTATGAAAACCTCATGTACTGATCTCTCCTTTGGAGATTTGCCTTGCTGTGGTGATTGGCCATGACATTCTGTACCCTAGACTCTACTGCATAAACCTAAGAAAACTTTTCATAGATTTCATACAGATTCCTGTCTTTCTTCACAATTTCACTATTTACAATGCAACAGGTTATAATTTTAATTTAGTTCCATTCCTTTCATCCATCTATTCATTCAACAATTTCTAAAATATCTACAGAACCTGCTGTCTGTCAACTACACCATGCTAATCTAGATAAAAAGGCATCTGATATCTCAAGTATTTACAAAAGGCCCCTTTCATCGTTGCTCTTATGGTATACTAGCAGAGAGGCAAGTCAGTTATTGATAATTCCAATGAATTTTAGGAAAGGGGAAGTTTGGGGTACTTTCAAACAGAAAGCAGGTCTGTTCGGGGGGGGGGGGTTCTGGTAGTGGGGAAGTCTTCTTAGAAGAAATGGTTTGCGATTGAAGGATGAGCCAGACAAAAAGCAGCAGATGCAGAGGGATGCTGGTAAATGTTTAAAAACCAGTTCTAAAAAAACAAGACAAGAAAGCCCTGATCTGTAGTGTGAACAGCCAGATTGCAAAATTCCTGAAAATTTCTCTTGTAAGCTCTTGTAAGCTGATGTAAGCTGGCTCTATCACACACACACACTGAGTGATATGGAAGAAGGTGGCATTCCAGGTAGAGGGAACAGTGTGCAGAAGGGACTCAAAGCTGGAAAATGCACAATGCATCCATAAAGACGTCTGGAATGACTGGAGTATAAAGAAAGAATGATATAAATGAGTGCAATGATTGTGCAAGAGTCAATTGTTTGCATCTCTTCTCATTTCTGTATTTAGCAGTCATGTTGGTAACTTGAAATTGGCCATAATAGTAGTATTTACACCATGGGAATTGGCAAACACTGCATATCAGGGTTTTCCACTCCCCAACTTGTTTATTAAATATTTACCACTGGTAGGGGGCCAGGTCATGCAGAATTGTTCAGTGGACACATGCAAAGGGTTTTGGTCCTTATCCTTAGTGATGGGAAGCCATTGAAGGATTTTAACCAGTGACATACATGGTCAGATGTGCACTTTTAAAAGTGCTAGAACGTGGCCCTAAAGTAAAGAAATTGGATCCCAAAGATTACAGGTGGGGAATTTTTGAAGTATGTCCATATCCAAGTGGAGATCAAAGGAGCCCAACTAAAAGAACCCTGAACTGACAGTGACAACTGTGGATTGAACAGTTCTTTTTAAAAGGGCTATTTTGAAGATTATGATTCTGACTTTAGAGGAACTGGTGATTAGCAGTGGAAGGAATCATGTAAAATTCCTTAAATAAAAATTTACTGACTTTAAATTAAAAAAAGAAAAGTGTTAGGCAGAGCTTCCACTTCTGGGAAGGTGGAGTAGACATACTTTTCCCTATTCTTCTCTCTTACCACTGAAATCCCTGAACAGGATATATATTTAAAAAATAATAAGACTCTGAGAGACAGAAGAGGCAGACCAGTTGGGACATCGGGACCTGAGGAATGACATGGTAGTGAGTTCCGTGGGTTTTCTTTTTAATTCCTATGTCCCAGACTTGGAGCTGAGGAAGCTGGAAGCCAGAAATGCCATTGAGTACAGACAGAAAAGGAAGAAATAAATAGAAAAGAAAGAACAACAACAACAAAAAAGGCTGCTTACTTTAGCAAACAGAAAACTTTAGACAATATCTGCTCTACTCCAAACAACAGACAAAAAATGTGGCCCCACTTGCATCCATGCCAGCAAAGCTGAATGAGGAGCCTAGTCTGTGCAGCTTGCAAGTCTTTAACCAGGTGTCCGAACACCCATGCTAGCGTGGGGCAGGCCAATTAAGGAATTGGAACTCTCATCCCTTCTGGTTGATGAGTTCCCCTAACCCTGCTGTGTAAGAGGGGACCATGACAAGGTCTGGACATCCACTCCAACCCAGCAGTAATGAGGCAACCCTTCCTCTCCCTGCTGGGGTGGTGTTGGAGGAGGCTAGTGGAGAGTGAGGACTTTCACCATCACTCAGCAATAATGAGGATGCCCCCACTACAGTGTCGGTGGAGACCATGTAGGGAGTTGGAACACCTACCCTCCACCCGTCAGTGTTAATGGAAACTAAGTGAGGAACCTGGACTTCTACCTCCACACTCCCCTGCTGCAATGATGTAAAAAAAAAAAAAAAAGTCAATTAAATTAAATAGAAGGTTTAAATAAAATCCAGAGTCTCATAACATAATATAAAGATGTCCAGTTTCAGTTGAAAAATCACTCAACTTACCAAGAACTGTGAGATCTCGAAAGTGAATGAAAAGACTATCAAATAGATGCCAACACCAAGATGACAGGGTTGTTAGAATTATCTGACAAAGACTTAAAGCCAGCAGTGATAAACATTTTTCAGCAAGCAGCTGCACACAAGCTTGAAACAGGTGAGAAAATAGACTTAACAACAACAAAATAATAAAAATAAAAGAAGACCCAAATAGAAATTTTAGAATAGAAAAATGTAATAACTGAAATAAATATCTCAGTGGATGTGCTCAACAACACAATGGAAGTGACGGGGGGAAAACAATGACTGAACTGGAAGATAGAACAATAGAAATTACCTAATCTAAACAAGAGAGAGAAAATAGTCTGAAAATCCAAACAAAATAAAACAAAAACAAAGAACCACCACAACAAAAAACCCCCCAAAAAACAAACCAAAACAAAAAACTCCAGAGCCTCAGAGACCTGTGGGACTATCAGAAAAGATTTAACATTTGTGTCCTCAGAGTTCAAGAAAAAAAAGAAGGAGGTCCAGGCTTAAAAGGTAATTAGTGAAATAATGGATGAATACTTCTCCTATTTGGCAAGAAACAGCCTATAGATTCAAGAAACTGAGTAAACCCACACGGGATAAACACAAAGAAATCCATGTGAAGAAATATCACAATTTGACTTCTGAAAACTAAAGACAGAAAATCTTGAAACCAGCCAGAGAAAATCACAACTTATCTATTGAAGAAAAATAATTTGAATAACAGCAGATTCCTCATCAGAAATCATGGAAGTCAGAAAGAAGTAGCAATATAGTTTTAATTATAGAAAAAACAAAGAAACTGTCAACCCAGAATCCTATACCCAATGAAAATATCCTTTAGCAGTGAAGGGACAATCAAGACATTCTAACATGAAGGAAAACTAAGAAAATTTGTCACTTCAGACCTACTCAAAAACATGGATAAAGGAATTTCTCAAACAGAAAGGAAACAATAAAACAAGGAACCTTGGAACATCAGGAAGAAGAAGGAACACAGTAAGCAAAACAGGGGTAAATACAATAGTCTTCTCTTGGGTTTTCTAAATCATGCTTGACGGTTTGAGTAAAAAATGTAATCTTGTGGGGTGCCTGGCTGGCTCGGTTGGTAGAGCATGTGATTCTTGATCTCAGGGTTGTGAGTTTAAGCCCCATGTTATGTATGGAGCTCACTTTTTAAAAAATCAACTGGATTTAAAAAACTTAAAAAAATGTTTTAAAAAATAGAGTCTTGTGTGGTTCTAAATATATGTGGAGGAAATATTTAAGAAAATTATAAAATGGGAAGGGTAAAGGGACATAGAGGAAGGTAAGGTATTTATACTTCATTTTAAATTGGTAAAATGATGACATCAGTGGGTTGTCCTAAGTTATGTATATGTGATGTAATACCTAGAATGACCACTTAAAAATACACAAAGAGATACACTCAACATTATAAATACATAAAAATGGAATCCTAAAAAAATGTTTAAGTAACCCACAGGAAGGCAGGAAAACAAAAAAGAGCAATGAAAAACAAAGAGAACAAACAGAAAACAAAACATAAAACAGACTTAATCCTAAACATAGCAATAACTACATTAAAAGTAAATGGTCTAAGAATATCAATTAAGAGTCAGAGGTTGGCAGAGTGGATTTAAAAACACGGCCTAGTATATGCTGTCTATGAGAAGCTCACTTCAAATATGATATAGGCAATGTGCAAGTAAAAGGATGGAAAAAGATATGCAAACATTAATCAAAGGAAAGCAGGTTATATTAATGTCAGATAAAATAGACTTTGGAGTAAAGAAAATTACCAGAGGAGAATATTATATAATGCTAAAAATGTCAATCCTCCAAGAAGACATAGCAATCCCAAATGTGTATACACCAAAAATGATCTTCAAAACAAGTGAAGCAAAAGCCGATAGACCTGAAAATAGAAATAGACAAATCTACCATCAGAGTTTGAGATTTCAACACTTCTCTTGCAACAATGGATAGAACTACTAGACAGAAAATCAGCAAGAATATAGAAGAATTTAACATTGTCAACCAACAGGATCTAATCAACATTTTATTTTTTATTTTTATTTTTTTTAAGATTTTATTTATTTATTTGACACAGAGAGAGAGATAGTGAGAGAGCATAAGCTGGGGAGCAGCAGGCAGGCAGAGGGAGAGGGAGAAGCAGGCTCTCTGCTGAGCAAGGAGCCTGATGCAGGACTCGATCCCAGGACCCTGGGATCATGACCTGAGCCAAAGGCAGCCACTTAACCGACTGAGCCACCCACGTGCCCCTCTAATCCACATTTTAAAAACATTCCATCCAGGGGCACCTGGCTGGCTCACTCGGTGGAACATGTGACTCTTGATCTCAGGGTCATGAGTTCAAGCCTCACATTGGGTGTGGACCTACTTAAAAAAATTTTTTTAAATAAATAAATAACATTCCATCCCATAACAGCAGCATATATATTCTTTTAAAAGTGACATGGAACAGGGCATCTCCCCTCTATGTTCTAGATGGGATGATGCCCATTTGTTTAATAAAGCCAGTTAGAACTTCAAATTAAAAAAAAAAAAAAAAAGTGCCATGGAACATAAACCAAGGTATACCTTACCCTGGGCCATAAAATGGATCTTTAAAATTTTTTAAAAATTTGAAATCCTACAATGTTTTCTCCAACCACAATGAAATCAAACTAGAAGTCAATAACAGAAAGATGATAGGAAAAACAACTAGAAACTAAACACATTTTTTCTTTTTTCTTTCTTTTTTTTTTAAAGATTTTTTCTTTATTTATTTGATAGAGAGAATGAGAGAGCGAGAGAGTATGAGAAGGGGGAGGGTCAGAGGGAGAAGCAGGCTCTCCGCTGAGCAGGGAGCCCGATGTGGGACTCGATCCCGGGACTCCAGGATCATGACCTGAGCCAAAGGCTGTCGCTTAACCGACTGAGCCACCCAGGTGCCCTAAACAACACATTTTTTTAAAGATTTTATTTATTTATTTATTTATTATTTTAGAGAGAAAGAGCGTGAATGGAAGGAGAAGCAGAGGGGGAGGGACAAGGCAGGGGGAAAAGAATTTCAAGCAGACCCCCCCCCACCCCAGCACAAGAGCCTGATGCAGGGCTAGATCTCACAACCCTGAGATGATGACCTGAGCCAAAACCAAGAGTCGGTCACTTAACTGACTGAGCCACCCATGTACCCCTAATCAACACATTTCTCAATAATCTATAGGTGAAAGATGAAGTCTTAAGGGAAATAAAAAATAAGGTTGAAATGAATGAAATAAAAACAACATATCAAAGTCTGTGGGACACTACTAAAACAGTGCTAGAAGAGAAATTTTTAGCACTAAATGTACACATTGGATAAGAGGAAAAGAATGATCTAAGTTCCCACTTCAAGAATGTGGAAGAAAAAGAGCAAAATAAACCCAAAGCAAGCAGAATGAAAGAAATAATAAAGATAAGAGTAGAAATTGAAAACAGAAAAACAAAGAAAATCAATGAAACAAAAATGGATTTTTAAAAAAGATTTTAATTATTTATTTGGGAGAGAGAGAGAGCATCAGTCGGTGGGGGGGGCAGAAGGAGAGGGAGAGGCAGACTCCCTGCTGAGCAAGGAGCCAGATATGGGGCTCGATTCCAGGACCCTGGGATCATGACCTGAGCCGAAGGCAGATGCTTAACTGACTGAGCCACCCAGGTGCCCCCAAAAATGGATTCTTAAAAAGATCATTAAAATTGACATGCTTCCAGCAAGACTGACAAAGATAAAAGGGAGAAGATACAAATTACCAATATCAGGAATGAAACAGGTGATATCACTACCAACCTTGCATAAAAAAGGATCATAGGACAATACCACAGACTCTATACACATAAATTCAACAACTTAGACCACTTCCTCAAAAAACACAAATTAACCTCAACTCATTCAATGTGAAATAGATAATTTGAATATCCCTATAACTATTAAGGCAAGTGAATTTATAATTTTAAAGCTTACAAAAGAGAAATCCAGGCTCAGATAGTTTCACTGGAGAATTCTACCAAATGGGTAAAGAATTAAAGCCAATTCTACAGTCTTCTCCAGAAAATAGAAGAACACTTTTCAATTCATTTTATGAAGCCAGTTTTATCTTGATAACAAAACCAGACAAAGACAATATAGAAAAAAGAAAACTGTGTGGGGTGCCTGGGTGGCTCAGTCGTTAAGCGTCTGCCTTCGGCTCAGGTCATGATCCCGGGGTCCTGGGATCGAGCCCCGCATAGGGCTCCCTGCTCTGTGGGAAGCCTGCTTCTCCCTCTCCCACTCCCCCTGCTTGTGTTCCCTCTCTCGCTGTGTCTCTCTCTGTCAAATAAATAAAATCTTTAAAAAAAAAAAAAAAAAAAGAAAAAAGAAAACTGTGACCAGTATCTCTCATTAATACAGACATAAACGTCCTTAACAAAGTATTAGCAAATAGAATCTAGCAATATATAAAAAGAATTATTCACCATGACCAAGTGGGGTTTATTCCAGGGATACAACGCTGGTTCAATATTTAAAAACCAATCAATGGATTCTGCCATATTAACAGTTTCAAGAAGAAAAATCACACAATCATATCAATAGATACAGGAAAAACATTTGACAAAATTCAACATCTATTCATGTTAAAGACTCTCAGAAAAGTAGGAACATAGGAGAACTTCCTGAACTTGATAAAAAGCATCTACAAAAAGCCTACAGTCAACATTATACTTAATGGTGAAATACTGAATGCTTTCCCCTTAAAATTGGGAACAAGGCAAGAATGACCTCTCAGCACTCTTACTCAGTATAATACTGGAACTTGTAGCCAGTGCAATAAGGTGGAAAAAAAAAAAAAAGGAAGTAAAAGGCATACAGATCGGAAACAAAGAAATAAGACCATCCCATTTTTAGATGAGATATAGTTTATTTAGAAAATCTCAAATAATCTTAAAAAAAAAAAAAACCACAACCAAACTCTTAGAACTACTCTGTAAGATCAGCAAGGTCACAGGATACAAGATAAACATACAAAAACTAATTATTTTGTATCTACTAGCTATAAACATGTGGCCATAGAAATTTAGAATTTTATGCTATTTATAATCATCAAAAAAATTAAATAATTAGGTATAAATCTAACAAAACCTGTATAGGACTTGTATGCTTAAAATGACACAACACTGATGAGAGAAGTTTTAAAAAGGTTTTTTTTTTTTAAGTTTTTTAAATAAATGGAGAGACATACCATGTTCATGTATTAGAAAATTCAACATAGTCAAGATGTCAATTTTCATCAAATTGATATACAGTTTAACACAATTCCTGTAAAAATCCTAGCAAGTTTTTTGCAGTTACAGACAAAATGATTCTAAAATTTATATGGAGAGGCAACAGAACTAGAATAGCTAAAACAATTCTGAAAAGGAAAAGTGAAGGGGCGCCTGGGTGGCTCAGTCGTTAAGCGTCTGCCTTCAGCTCAGGTCATGATCCCAGGGTCCTGAGATCGAGCCCCGCACTGGGCTCCCTGCTCAGCTCCCTCTCCCACTCCCCCTGCTTGTGTTCCCTCTCTCGCTGTGTCTCTCTCTGTCACTTAAATAAAAAAAATCTTAAAAAAAAAAAAAAGGAAAAGTGAAGTGAGAGCAATCACTTTTCCTGCTTTCGAGACTTATACAGCTATAGTAATCAAGGCTGTGTGGTAGTGGTGGAGGAATAGACATATAGATTAATGGACTGAACAGAGAACCTGGGAAAAGATCCACCCAAATATGCCCAACTAAATTTTGACAAAAGTGCAAAAGCAATTCAATGGAGGAAAGAGCATTTTCAATAAATAGTGCTGGAGCAAATGGATGTTCATAAACAAACAAAACCTTTGACCTATTCTCACACTTTATACAAAAATTAACTCAACACGTATCATGAACTTAAATGTAAAACATAAAACCATACAACTTTGAGGGCCACCAGGGCTCAGTCAGTTGAGTGTCTGACACTGGGTTTTGGCTCAGGTCATGATCTCATGGGTCCAGCTCTGAGCTCAGTGGGGGGTCTGCTTGAAGATTCTCTCCCTCTGTATATGCTCTCTTGCTCTTAAGTGAATGAATGAATGAATCAATCAATCTAAAAAAAAAAACCACACATACAACTTCTAGAATAAAACATAGGAGAAAATGCGCATGATTTTAGGGCCAGAGTTCTTAGATTTGACACCAAAACATGATCCATAAAAGAAAGAATTGATAAATTGGACTTCATCAGAATTAAAAACTTTTGCTTTGTAAAAGACTCTGTTAAGAGGATGAAAAGAGGGGCGCCTGGGTGGCTCAGATGGTTAAGCGTCTGCCTTCGGCTCAGGTCATGATCCCAGGGTCCTGGGATCGAGCCCCGCATCGGACTCCCTGCTTGGCGGGGAACCTGCTTCTCCCTCTCCCTCTACTGTTCCCCCTGCTTGTGCTCTCTCGCTCTATCAAATAAATAAATAAAATCTTTAAAAAAAAATGTTCTTAAAAAAAGAGGATGAAAAGACAAGCTACAGAGTGGGAAAAAGTATCTGCAAACTATTAAAACTCAACAATTAAGAACCAAACAATCCAATTAGAAAATAGTCAAAAGACACAGAGATATTTCATCAAAAAGGATGTACAGACAGCAAATAAGCACATGAAGAGATATTCAACATCTAGATAATGCATTAGATGAATGCAGATTAAATTCACAATGAGGGGACCTGGGTGGCTCAGTTGGTTAAGCGACTGCCTTCGGCTCAGGTCATGATCCCGGAATCCCTGGATGGAGTCCCACATCTGGCTCCCTGCTCAGCGGGGGGTCTGCTTCTCCCTCTGACCCTCTCTCCTCTCATCCTCTCTCTCAATCTCTCTCTCTCTCTCAAATAAATAAATAAAATCTTAAAAAAAAATAAATTCACAATGAGTCAAGGTGCCTGGCTGGCTCAGTCAGTGGAGCATGTGACTCTTGATCTTGGGGTTGTGAGTTCAAGCCCCACGTTGGGTATAGAGGTTACTTTAAAAAACAAACAAACAAAAAAACCACAATGAGTTATTACACCTATCAGAACGGCTAAAATTAAAAACTGTGACAACACCAAATGCTGGCAAGAATGCAGAGAAACTGGATCACCCATACATAGCAGGTGGGAATGCAAAATGGTATAGCCACCCTGGAAAACAGTTTGGCAGTTTAAAATGTACACATGAAACTACCATACAACCCAGTGGTTGCATTCCTGGGCACTTATCCAAGAGAAATGAAGACTGCTGTTCACATAAAATCCATGAACAGGTCTTAGCAGCTTTATTTATATTAGGTCCAAACTGAAAACATGCAGATGTCCTCCAATGGGTGAATGGTTAAATTGTGGTATATCTATACCATTCAGTAATAAAAAGGAACAGACTATCAATATACCCAAGTGGCTGAATTTCCAGATAATTATGCTGAGTGAAAAAAAAAAACAATCCCACAAAAGTTACATACTGTATGATTCTATTTATTTAATATTCTTAAAATGACAAAATTATAGAAATGGACAACAGATTAGTGCTTGCCAGGAGTTGAGGAAATGGAGGTGGCAGGGAAGTGGGTGTAGCTATAAAAGGGCAACACAAGGGATCCTTGTGGTGATGCAAATGTTGGGTATCTGGACCATATCAATGTCAATATCCTGGTTGTGATATTGTACTATAGTTTTGCAAGCTGTTAGCATTGGAGAAAACTGAGTTAAGGGTACACAGGATCTCTTTGTGTTATTTCTTACAACTGCAAGTGGAATTTACAATCATTTCAAAATAATAAGATTGATTAAAAGAAAATGCCAGCACCATTTTAAACTGCAGACAGCACTGAACAAGGCAGGTATTATCTCTGCCTTCAAGGAGCTCACGGTCTATCTAATGATGAACTGGGCACATAGCTGCATTTCTCAAGACATACATGGTGTTCACTGTTTTGGACTTTCCAGCATCCCCTGACCTTGTTTTGATAGAAATGTTGCCTCGTGTTCCCCTTTCTCCTCCCTTATCACCCATTCTGTGTGACTAGGACCAGTTGTATAATTTGTAGTACCCTGTGCAAAATAAAAATGAAGGGGTCTTTGTTAAAAGAAATTATTAAGAATTTCAAGACAGTTGGGGCGCCTGGGTGGCTCAGTCGTTAAGCGTCTGCCTTCGGCTCAGGTCATGATCCCGGGGTCCTGGGATCGAGCCCCGCATCGGGCTCCCTGCTCGGCGGGGGGCCTGCTTCTCCCTCTCCCACTCCCCCTGCTTGTGTTCCCTCTCTTGCTATCTCTCTCTCTGTCAAATAGATAAATAAAATCTTAAAAAAAAAAAAAAAAAGAATTTCAAGACAGTAACAGCAGAGCTTTAACCCATGTGCAGGGAGGGTCCTTCTGAGCTCAGAGCCCTGTGCTACTGCACAGGTCACACTATGATGATGCTGGCCCTCCTTGTGATTCTGGTAGTTGCCAGTCAGCATCTCACCTCTCTTGGCAGGAGATGGTCCTGAATTACCCAAGAGTGGTCATTCGTAATATCTCATTGCCCTGTTACTTCTATGAGAACTCTTCCAGGGAAGTCCTATTTAATGAAGGTGGGGGGAAAGCTCTCTTTCTCCCCTGGGATGAATTATTTATTGAACAAATATTTATTTATTTATTTATATTTTTAAAAGATTTTATTTATTAATTTGACAGAGAGAGACACAGCGAGAGAGGGAACACAAGCAGGGGGAGTGGGAGAGGGAGAAACAGGCCTTCCACTGAGCAGGGAGCCCGATGTGGGGCTCGATCCCAGGACTCTGGGATCATGACCTGAGCCGAAGGCAGACACTCAACGACTGAGCCACCCAGGCGCCCCATTGAACAAGTATTTATTGAGTACCCACCATGTGCCAGGCTCTGTGCTACATGTTGGAGTTACAACGGCAAGCAAACGTGTATAAGCTGTCGTAGCCCTCATGTAGCTTACATTCTACAGGTAGAGGCAGATGTCAGCAATTAATTACGAACTGGGTTAAATGCAAAATAAAAGAATAAGTAAAGATGCTGTGAGCAAAAATAATTGGGGTGGCCAGATATATACAATTCCTATTCTATAGATGAAGAAAGTGAAGGTAAGAAAAGGTTAAGTAAATTGATTTAAGATCAGAGAGCTGGTAAATGACCGATGACAGATTCTAGCCCAGGTGTGTCTGACGCCCACTACACCGAGCCAGTCTGGATAATTGAAAATTGAAGTACTTACTTGCACAAGGATGGGAAGTCGCATCACGTAGTAGAGTTGTTAAGGGCTCAGGTTCTGAGTCCTAACTAAATTCAAATCCTGACTTGGACAAGTTACTTTAACTTCTGTACATCTTGGTTTTCTCATTTGTAAAATGAAGAGTGTTAAGAATTATTGCTGCAGAGATTAAATGAAATAATGCCCACAGACTGCTCAGGTCAGCACATCACACCCAGTAAATGCTCAGTGAGTGTTACGTTTACGAATCATAGTCTCATATCCTCTGGGAGCCTATTTTCCACATCTGTAAAATGAAGAGAATGACATACCTCATGGGGTCATCCTAAGCATAAATGAGCTATTAATGTGAGTGAAAGTTCTATCCAAATATGGCAGTTTTATTATGAAACTCATGGAGTCTCTTCTCTGACCAGTGGTCCTG
Organism: Halichoerus grypus; assembly: GCF_964656455.1. NCBI lineage: Eukaryota > Metazoa > Chordata > Mammalia > Carnivora > Phocidae > Halichoerus > Halichoerus grypus. Next base: position 171,234,116 of record NC_135717.1, on the reverse strand, counting down.
ACTCCCTTCTCAAATGCAGTTCATCCGTTCCTCCCTTGTGCTGCCTCTGTAACTCTATTATGATGTTATACTGCATTATAATGTTTTCCATGCAGTGTCTTGTAGACTAAGGACTCTTTGAGGGCAGGGACTGTGTGCTCCCTTTTTGGTCAAAGCTCAGTGAAGTTGAATGAGTGACAACGAGTATGGGCCCAGCCCCTGGGTGTTTGCCGCGTAGGGCACTGGGCTGGAGTACACCTCACCTGGCAGTTCATGCGTCTGCCCAGTCAGCCCTGAGCTGCCCGCACGGATTTCACCCCCAGCAAAATTTCAATCGCAGGCAGGCTTCCTTCTGTTGACTAGCAGTATACATCTGCACTCCCTCTCTCTTTGGCCAGTTGTTTGTAGAGAATACAAAACCACCTGTGTTATTAAAAAAAAAAAAAAATCTGTAGAGTTCTATGTTGACTCTTCCTATGCTGTTCCCTTTTGCACTGAGATGTTTATTAATTTAGCATAATTTTGGTATAAATTATTGCATCTGGTAGTTATGTTGTGCTTATGTGTGTTGCTGTGAGATTCTCAGAGCTAAGATATATCGCAAAGAGAAATGGACACTTCTTCACTGTCTGGAAAAAAGAGGGAGGACTTCAGACCCTCAGTCGACTGCATGTTCTCACTCTCCCTGAGGAGCTGTCTCTTGCACACGGATCTGGGGTTGCCCACGTTGGCTCTTGATTTCTGCTCCGTCCTCGCCTTTTGCCTAATTCACGCTGGTCAAGGGCTACACGTGGGTAGCCATCTTTGGGGAAATACCAAGAACATCTGCACAGTCTCCTCTCAAGTCCAGAATCAACATTTTAAAATTAAGAATGAATGTGTCATTCAAAGAGTTTGGGGACAGTTTTTATAAGTAATGTATTGGAAAGTCTGGGAGTAGCTGTCTGGGAATGCAGCTAGACTTTTTATATTAATTCCTATAAAAATAATTCCCCTCTTTGATATAATGTGGAGTTTTCCTGGAGTATAATCTTGACATAAAATGATATCATCCCATAGAAAATTCCAGAGTAAAAAATAAGTGAATTGGGGGTGCCTGGGTGGCTCAGTCGTTAAGCGTCTGCCTTCAGCTCAGGTCATGGTCCTAGGGTCCTGGGATCAAGCCCCATATCAGCTCCCTGCTCAGCGGGAAGCCTGCTTCTCCCTCTCACTCCCCCTGCTTGTGTTCCCTCTCCCGCTGTGTCTCTCTCTGTCAGATAAATAAATAAAATCTTAAAAAAAAAAAAAAAGTGAATTGGGAATTGCTCTCTGTTTAGGATTACATATGTCACTAATCCTCTTCATGTATATTTTTATGCATAAATAATTGAAATGACTGAGAAGATGCCTTTTTGGCTGTGTATTATCAGAGAGTGTTTGGTTGTCCACAAATGATTTAGGTGAATATGGTCAAATTGGTTGCCGAGGACCTGAATTAGATCTAAGATGGATTCTAAATGGTCTCAGAACAAAAAGGGGGGAAGAGACAGAAGGAACTCAATCAAGAGCTTATTTGTAAGTCACCAAGATGGTGACTTAGGAAGACCCTGAACTCACCTCCTCCAGGAACACACCAAATCTATACCTATTTATAGAGAAATTCCTCCTGAAGAAGAACTGAGGGCTGACTGAACAGCTTCTGCCCAGCAAAATAAAGAGAGATCACACTGAGAAGGGCAAGAGAGATAGACACACAGTAACAAAGGGAACCCCCACCCCCAGCACTGAGAACTGCCGTGGGGAGGGCTAGTACAGAGGGACTAGGAGCAGATTCATCTGCCCTGGGTGGGGTTGGGGGGGGCACAGGAAAAAAACCATGGTTTATTTATTTTTTTAAGAGATTTTATGTATTTATTTGACAGAGAGAGACACAGGGAGAGAGGGAACACAAGCAGGGGGAGTGGGAGAGGGAGAAGCAGGCTTCCCTGCGCGGAGCAGGGAACCCAATGTGGGGCTCCATGCGGGGCTCCATCCCAGGACTCTGGGATCATGACCTGAGCCGAAGGCAGATGCTTAACGACTGAACCACCCAGGTGCCCCTCTAGTTTCTCTTTTAAACCATGGCTTTTGGGGTGCCTGGGTGGCTCAGTCGTTAAGCATCTGCCTTTGGCTCAGGTCATGATCCCAGGGTCCTGGGATCAGCCCCGCATCGGGCTCCCTGCTCAGTGGGGAGCCTGTTTCTCCCTCTCCCACTCCCCCTGCTTGTGTTCCCTCTCTCGCTGTGTCTCTCTCTGTCACTTAAATAAAAAAAAAAATCTTAAAAAAAAAAAAAAAAAGAGAAACTAGAATATAAAGGATTCAGCCCTAGAACTGTGCCAAACCCTGGGGAGCTGCTGAAACTCTCCAGGCCGGAGGTGGGGGGTGAGGGGAGCTGGGGAGTGCCATGGTTTACACTCTCCCTGCATCTTGAGACAGGAGCTGGGCTCTGGCTACCACAGCTGGCCTGTGGCCTTAGTGAGCCCAGGACACCCAGAGGCACAGAAAAAAAAAAGTCATGGTTTAAAACAGCAACTAGAGGGCTGTCTGGCTGGCTTAGTCGGTAGAGCACGGGGCTCTTGATCTCAGAGTCCTGAGTTCAAGCTCCACCATACTGGGCATGGAGCCTACTTTAAATCAATCAATCAATCAATCAGCAACTAGGATATAAAAGATCCAGCCCAAGAACCCTACCAACTAGCGGGGGAGCTGCTGGAAGTCTTTCTGGGCCAGAGGGGCTGGCAAGTGCTATGGTTTACATTCTCCTCCACCTTGACATTGTGGATGAGAGCAGGGTCCTGGCCCCCTAGCCAGCCTACTGCCTCAGGGAGCCCTGGGCCCCTAGCCCACACCAGCGCCAGACATTCAACCAAGGTGGCCCCAGTGCAGTGCACACCAGGACACCCCTGGTCAGTGCTCACTATATAGCTCCAGTCATCTTGCCAAGGTGACAAAGGTGCAAAGCACCCTGGAACACTCCAAGCCTGCACCATTTCAGCTCCAGATGACTCGCCTGGGCACTGCTGGAGCAGAGTACCCTGGGACACCCTGGCCCATGCCTGCCTCCACCCCAGCCTCCCTGCTAGGGTGCTCGTGCATGGAGTGTCCTGGGACACTCCAGCTTGCACCCACTTCAGCTGCAGCTGTCCTGCCAGTGTGTCCACAGTGCAGAGAGCCCCAGAACAGCCCCAGCCTGTGCCCACTTTAGCTGTAGCTGTCCTGCCAGTGTGCCCTCTGTGCCCAGAGCCCTGGGACTACCAGGGCCCACACCTATGTCAGCTCTGGCCACCCCACCAAGGCAGCCTCAGCACAGAGTGCCCTGAGACCCCCAGCCCACACCAGCCACAGCTCTAGCCAGCCCTTTAAAGTCACCAGGCACTTAAAGTCTAAACAGAGGATGACCCGGCGCCTGGGTGGCTCAGTCAGTTAAGCGTCTGCCTTTGGCTAGGTCATGATTCCAGGGTCCTGGGATCGAGCCCCACATCGGGCTCCCTGCTTGGCAGGAAGCCTGCTTCTCCCTCTCCCACTCCCCCTGCTTGTGTTCCCTTTCTTGCTGTGTCTCTCTCTGTCTAATAAATAAATAAAATCTTAAAAAAAAAAAAAGTAAACAGAGGATGACCCTACACAAGATAATTCCGTTAAGTTTAGGAGAAGTAGGTGTTCCACGTGCTTCATAAAAACAAACACAGAGGGGCGCCTGGGTGGCTCAGTTGGTTAAGCGACTGCTTTCGGCTCAGGTCATGATCCTGGAGTCCCTGGATCGAGTCCCGCATCGGGCTCCCTGCTCAGCAGAGAGTCTGCTTCTCCCTCTTACCCTCCCCCCTCTCATGTGCTTTCTCTCTCTCTCAAATAAATAAATAAAATCTTTAAAAAAAAAAAAAAAAAAACAAACACAGAAAGTCAAGCAAAATGAGGAGACAGAGGAATATGCTCCAAATGAAAAAATAAGACAAAACCTCAGAAAAAGAACTAAATGAAATGGAGATAAACAATCTACCTGATAAAGAGTTCAAAGTACAAGTCATAAAGATGCTCACGAGACTGGAGAGGAGTGGAAAAGCTTAGTGAGAACTTCACGAAGAGATAGAAAATATAAAAAAGAATGCATCAGAGCTGAAGAACACAATAACTGGAATGAAAGACACACTAGAGGGAATTAACAGTAGATCAGAAAATGCAGAGGAATGGATCAGCAACTTGGAAGACAGGGTGATGGAAAGCATCCAAGCTGAAGAACAAAAAGAAAAAAGAATGAAAAAAGACGAGACTAGGTTAAGGGATATCTTGGGCAACATCAGGCAAATAAATACTCACATTATAGGGGTCCCAGAAGGAGAAGGGAGAGAGAAGGGGGCAGAAAACTTATTTGAAGAAATAACCTGGGGTAGGAAATAGACATTCAGGTTCAGGATGCACAGAGAATTCCAACAAAATGAACCCAAGGAGGTCCACATCACAACACATAATTATAATGCCAAAGATGAAAGATAAAAATGCTGGTTCCTCACCTAGAACTATGAACTTAAAAGTTCTGAGAGTAGGCATGAAAATCTGCATTAAATAACAAGCCCTCCATGTGAGCTTATGCTTACTAAAGTTTTAAAGAGCTACTTGATATTAGAATGATAGATTTTACATTTTTAAGGTTTCTTAATGCCTATACCAATTTTTAATGAAGTGTGTGTGTGTGTGTGTGTGTGTGGTGGGGTAGGGAGTGATGGATGGGGTAGGAAGAACACTGAAGTTTGATAGACTTGATAGTTTGGGAATTGATGGTTATGGAAATGACAATTTTCTTGAGGGTGGTGATCAGATGGGGTGACAGAGAGGAGGTATATGAACAGGTACTAGTGACAGATGTCTTGTTTATGGGTGCTTGATAGCTCTGCTTCACCACATAAGTACCTTTGTGAAATAAACCCTGTTATGGTGATAGTTTTCAAAAACTATCATGAGAGGGGCACCTGGGTGGTACAGTCGGTAAGCATCTGACTCTTGGTCTTGGCTCTGGTCATGATCTCAGGATTCTGGGCCCAGCCCTGTGTTGCGCTCCGCACTCAGCACGGAGTCTGCTTGAGATTCTCTCTCCCTCACCCTTTGCCCCTCCTGCTCATGCTCTCTCACTAAAATAAATAAATCTTGGGGCGCCTGGGTGGCTCAGTTGGTTAAGCGACTGCCTTCGGCTCAGGTCATGATCCCGGAGTCCCGGGATCGAGTCCCGCATCGGGCTCCCTGCTCGGCAGGGAGTCTGCTTCTCCCTCTGACCCTCCTCCCTCTCATGCTCTCTGTCTCTCATTCTCTCTCTCTCAAATAAATAAATAAAATCTTTAATAAAAAAAATAAATAAATAAATAAAATAAAATAAATAAATCTTAAAAAAAAAACTATTATGAGAAATAAACTAGACCAACATAAAATGTAGAATATGTGTTTACATTTGACTGGTTCCTAAAAGATAAAAACTGGTATTTTTAGGAGTATGGTATTCTTTTAAAGCCCAAATAGCTTGTGACTCATTCTTTTCTTTTCTTTTTTTTTTTTAAAGATTTTATTTATTTATTTGACAGAGAGAGAGGTAGCGAGAGCAGGAACACAAGCAGGGGGAGTGGGAGAGGGAGAAGCAGGCTTCCCGCTGAGCAGGGAGCCCGATGTGGGACTCGATCCCAGGACCCTGGGATCATGACCTGAGCCGAAGGCAGACGCTTAACGACTGAGCCACCGAGGCGCCCACATTATTTTCGATAATTTTTATCACCATCAATCACTCTCAAACCAATATATAACTAACTTAACAAGCTGTAACCACCAGGTGAAACAACTTGAATAAACTAGCAGTTTTTCCAATTTCTTAAATTTCTCATTTTCGGTGCACATTAGTCTCAGAACTTCTCTCTTCAGAAAGAGAAATAGACTTTAAATATAGATGATACATAGTGAAGGCTTTCTACTCCATTAAAATTTGCCACCAAGGTTAAGCTTATCTATTAAAGAGAATGTTTGTGAGGGGAAAAAAAAAAAAGATAACGAACATGTGCATCACCCTCAAAAATTTCTTCATGCCCTTTGGGATTCCCTCCCTCTCATCCCTCTTCACCCTCCACTTGGTTCCAGATGTCCACGAAAATCTGCTTTGGTCATTGTAGATTAGCTTGCATTTTCCAGGATTTATATAAATAGAACCATACAGTATGTATGTACTCTTGCTTTGGTCTGACTTCTTTCAGGTGGCATAATTATCTTTTTTAAAAAAATTATATATATATATATTTTAAAGATTTTATTTATTTATTTGAGAGAGAAAGAGCATGAGTGGGAGAGGAGGGGCAGAGGGATAGGGAGAAGCAGACTCACCACGGAGCAGGGAGCCCGATACGGGGCTTGATCCCAGGACCCTGGGATCATGACCTGAGCTGAAGGCAGATGCTTAACCGACTGAGCCACCCAGGTGCCCAGGCAGCATAATTATCTTGAGATTTACCTGTGCTGTGGTGTTCGTCAATAGCTCATACACTTTTACCACTGAGTTGCATTCCTTCGTATGGCCATGTTTACATGTCAGTCCATTCACCTGTCTATGGACATTCTGATTGACTGTTTCCAGTTTTGGGCTATTACAAATAAAGCTGCTATGAATATTTCTGAAAGAAAAAAAAAAACTTACTTCGTTTTCAGGATGACCTTTTGCAAGTTAACCTTTATAAGGTGTGTTGCATCAATTGGCAACTTGACGTAAAACAATAAAATGGCAGAAAAGCTGTCAATTATTACAAGTTGAATTTTAGTTAGAATGGTATCAAACTTTGTTATCTTCTTCTGTATCAGGAGATCTTCAGATTTATACTCTGGTCTCCCCTGTTTAAGAAAAAAAAAAAACGTGGATTTTGTTGGAAGAGGGTTTATACACTGTGTAACTTTATTATTTGTGCACTCATAAAATGAGAGAATCCGTTGGCCTTCAGATATGTTCCTCGCCCTTTCCCTGCTCTGTCTCATGTCTTGGGTTGGGGGCAAGGCTCACCTGGAAGTCACTGTCAGCTGGATTGTGGTTCAGCCAGTGGGAGGCACTGGTGGGAGGTGAGGGGAAGAAGGGGGAAGGGGAGGGGTAGAAGGAAGGGGAGGGGTAGACGGGAGGGGAGGAGAAGGAAGCAGAAGGGAGAGGAGGGGTGGGGAGGGGGAGAGAGGGAGGAGAGGGGAAGGAAGCAGAAGGGAGAGGAGGGGTGGGGAGGGGGGAGAGAAGGAGGAGAGGGGAGGAGGGAAGGGAGAGAAAGGGTGGAAGGGTAAGGGATGGGGAGAAGGGAGAGAAGGTTGGGGAGGAGGAAGGGAGGAGGAGGGAGAGAAGAGATGGGGAGGAGGAAGGGAAGGGAAAGGGAGAGAAGAGATGGGGAGGAGGAAGGGAAGGGGAAGGGAGAGGAGGGGAAGGGGAGTGGAGGGGGGCTGGAGGGAGGAGGGGGAGGGGAGAAGAAGGGGAGAAAGTTGCGGGGAGGTGCGGAGGAGGGAAGAGGGGCAGGGGAGGGGCGTCCGGGCATCTCCTTCCTCTTCCTTTGGCGCCCAGAGCGGGCTGTGCTGTCGCCTCCCGCCGGCAGGCAGGCCGTGGCTGGCGCAGGGTGTGAGCTGGCCGGCGCCCGGGGAGGTGAGAGGGGCTGCCCGGGGCTTCGCCGCCGTTGCGGGTGTTTGGGACGCCTCAGGGCCCCCCTCCTGCTCCTTCAGCTCCGCTGAGACCAGTTCCTGACCCTGCACGTTCTGTTCCGAGTGTTTGGAGCGACTTCTGCTCTCCTGCCGGGCTTCTGCCGGACAGACACGCCCCTCGGGCTTCCGAGGCTCCGTAGGGTCACGTGTGCCGTCACCCCGGACCTCGCGGGGCGGCAGTCACTAGCCCCGTCGCGCGAGTCCTCCGACCGACTCCCGACGTGCGGCGACAGGAGGGTGACGGGCGAGCGCAGTCTGCAGAGGCCGAGGGAGAGGGGGGGTGCCTCCGTCTGTGCGGAGGAGGCGGAGCCGGGTTGCGGCCTGGGGTCCCGGAGGCGGCGGAGGGCGGGGGGCGTCGGGAGGCGGTGAGGGAGGGAGCGCGCCACGCGGTGCTGCCTCCCCGGAGAGCGGAGGGGAGCACAGTGAGCTAATTCCGAGGAGGTAAAGGTACTGAGCCGGTTTGGGATGCGCTGGGGGAATCAGCTCGCCGCCCCGAAAAGCACCGGCTCCTGGCGCTGGGATCCCCCCTCTTTGGAAACCTGGCCGCCCTCACGGGCTGTGTGGTCCAAGGCAGGTGGCTCCATCTGTAAGGGGCTTGGACAAAGTCACTGACGGCCTTTTCACCTCTAAAACCCCGCTTGCAGCCACCAGTTCTGGTTCCGAGTAATGAAGCAGCATAAAATACGCTCTACAGGACAGCTTTTAAATATGAGGAGCTCGCCAGCCTGTCCCCCGTACCTTCCTCTTCTCCACGGAATAGCCCTGCTCTTTCAACCACTTTTTATGACCCGCTTTCCTGGTAACTGTCACCTGGGTGTATGTTTTTAAAAATAGGTACCTCAAAATACACGTGACACGTCAGACTAGTCTGATTATGGCACAGACCAAGAGGTTACAAACTCCTGTTATTGGGTGATACTGATTTAGCATTTTATTAATTCTTACTTTAATTACTTAGATACTGCTGCTCGTTTCAGCAGCACATATACTAAAATTGGAACGATACAGAGAAGATTGGCACGGCCCCTGCGCAAGGATGACACACAAATTCGTGGAGCATTTCATTACTTAAATACTCAGTCGGCCTTTAGTTCTCGTCTTCCCCTTGCCCACATGCTAATGTAGTTCTTTTTCTCGTTAAAATTTCATTGTGCTAAATGTACAGTTTACCATTTTAAACATCTTTAAAGTGTATACAGTTTAATGACTTTAAGTGTATTCTATTTCCAGAACTTTGTCATCTTCCCTTACCAGATTCTGTCCCCATTAGACAATAACTTCCCATTTCTCCTTCCCCCAAGACCCTGGCAACCATCATTCTGTCTCTATGAATTTGACTACTCTAGGCTACTGCATATAAGTGGAATTAATATAGGTCCTTTTTTTTTTAAGATTTTATTTTTTTAAAGTAATCTTAACACCCAATGTGGGGCTCGAACTCACAACCCTGAGATCAAGTGTCTTACGTTCCACCGACTGAGCCAGCCAGGCGCCACAATATTGGTCCTTTTAAAATCTGGCTTATTTCACTTAGCACGTTTTACAGGTTCACCCATATTGTAGCATGTATCAGTTACATTTTTCAAACGTTGAATAGCAGCATTCCATTGTATGTATATATCACATTTTGTTTATCCATTCATCTACTGACGGACATTTGGGTTGTTTCCATCATTTGGCTATTGTGAATAATGCTATGAACGTGATACAAATATTGTTTGAGTTCCTGCTTTCAATTCTTTTTCTTTCTTCCTTCCTTCCTTCCTTCCTCCCTTCCCTCCTTCCACAGACAGAGACAGGGAGAGAGGGAACACGAGCAGGGGGAGTGGGAGAGGGAGAAGCAGGCTTCCTGCCAAGCAGGGAGCCCGATGCGGGGCTGGATCCCAGGACCCTGGGATCATGACCTGAGCCGAAGGCAGACGCTTAACGACTGAGCCACCCAGGCGCCCCTCAAGATGATTATTTTAAAAACATTTTTGATGTATCACTGCAGGCTTCCCAGTCTCAACTTTCCTAGGAAAAGAAAGACAGCATTTAGTGACAAGTATCCAGAAAAACTAGGCTTTACAAACTGGTGGAAATCTGGATCAATATTTACATAGTGCCACAAATTCTTATGTCCAAGGTAAGCTCTGGGTCAGTATAATTCTAGATTTTACAATTAAATACCCTGAGTGATGTGCCTTGAAATCAGTGTGTGGGGAGATACTGATCCCCACTGTCTTCGGGCTGGCGAGGTGGATGGAACTTGGAGCAGCCAGAGCTCCCTTATCTGTCACCTTACCACCAGGAGTCCTGGACTCCCTGAAATATGGCCAAGGAAGGGCACTACCACCTGGTCACCCACTCTGGCAGCAGCTGCTGAGTGTTCTGTTGCTCATCAAAGACAAGGAGCCATGGCGTTGCTGGAGCATCCGGTGTTCCAGGGACCTGAGGTGCTGCTAGCCATGCGCATCATGGGGCCTGAAGAGTGGTCCAGGGCTCCTGGCAGGTGTAGCTCCAGACAGCCTGGCTTTCTGCTTCACGTATGTGGAAGTAAAGTATTTTACTTTAGTATTTACTTCTGACCTTTGTGGTCAAAGCTAGGGGCAGGGTGACTGTTCTAAAAATGCATGTTCACATTCTGTGAATTATAGCTTCATCATCTTGAAATATTTGATGTGATTTTAGTTTGATTAAAAATCCACATCATAAGAAATTTCACATTTGTCAATGAAAGGAGTTAGATTCTTTAAATTTAATTTCAGTCGTAAATTATTGAGATTTAATCCAAAGACCATAGATTCCCTTTAAGAGTATACAACTCCGGGTTTTTTAGTAGGTTCACAGTTGTGCAGCCGCCACCACCTTCTATCCAGAATATTTTCATCACCTAAAAACGAAACTCTGTTAGCAGTCACTCTCCACTTCCTTCCTACCCTCAAGCCCTTGCAACTACTATCTACTTTCTCTCTCCATGGATTTGCCTGTTCTGGACATTTTATATAAACGGAGTCCTATATTATGTGTCTTTGAGTCTGGCTTCTTTCACTTAGCACACTTTTTAAGATTCATCTATGTTGTAGCAGGTGTCAGTGGTCCATTCCTTTTTAGGGCTGCATAATATTTCACATATGAATATATTACATCTTTTTTATCCATTCATCAGTTGAATCATAAAATTTTAAATGATTATAAAAATGGTTTCAAGTTTTTTGTCACCTATTTGTACAAATAAATTTCTTGTAGAGGGTGATTATGAAGAATGTGAAGATGTTACTGCTAAAAAGTCTGCATCAGGAATTGTGTATAGGGTTTCAGCCTATTAGGAAAAAAAAGGTCATGTTCCCACAAGTAGGCTGTCTTTTGACATTCTGAAAATCATTTCTTGGAAGTGTTATACAAATTTAAAAGTTTCTATAAAACTTAGTATATGTTATTTTTCTTATCACAATTATATAAAGGATATGGAATGAATTTTTTTCTCTAAGTCTTATGTATACATTCCTAAGTCCTCTCAAATTTATTCCATTGTGCCATACAAAAAATATCTTTTTATGTGTGCCAGGATGTGAAAAATGTTAGACGGCACACCTTAGAGAAAGCCTCAGATTTTACTTAAAGATTTTAATTTTAGGGGTGCTTGGATGGCTCAGCCGAAGTGTCTGCCTTCAGCTCAGGTCATGATCTCGGGGTCCTGGGATGGAGCCCTGCGTCAGGCTCCCTGCTCAGTGGGGAGTCTGCTTCTCCTTCTCCCTCTGCCCCTCCCCTCTGCTTGTGCTCTGTCTCTCAAATAAATAACATCTTAAAAAAAGATTTTAATTTTATTATTTAATTTTTAAAAGATTTAATTTTTTAAAAACATTTTATTTATGTATTTGACAGAGAGATACAGTAAGAGAGGGAACACAAGCAGGGGGAGTGGGAGAGGGAGAAGCAGGCTTCCCATGGAGCAGGCAGCCCGATGCGGGGCTCAATTCCAGGACCCCGTGATCATGACCTGAGCCAAAGGCAGAAGTTTAATGCCACCCAGGCGCCACAAAAGATTTAATTTTTAAGTAATCTCAACACCCAACATGGGGCTCGAACTTACAACCCTGAGATCAAGAGTCACATGCTCTACCAACTGAGCCAGCCAGGTGCCCCAGAAAGCCTGATTTTAACGAGGATTCCTACTAGGAAGAAATGGCCACACTCATGGCTGTGTATATGGCTCACTGAGAAAGTTCACAAATTTATAATTTTGCAAAGTGATCCTACTTCCCTACAAAATTCATCCTTCATAAAATGTTCATGGCCGAAGTTCACAGTCTTGAGTGGTACAGGGTCTGTCTGGAGACCTGTGGGTCAGTTTTGTGGAGTCAACCTTCTCCCCCTAGCTTGCTTGCTTGCTTTTTTAAAGATTTTATTTATTTTATTTATTTATTTATTTATTATTTAGGAGAGAGAACATGAGCGGAGGAAAGGGCAGACGAAGAGGGACAAGCAGACTTCCCGCTCAGCCGGGAGCCCCATGTGGGGCTCAATCCCAGGACTCAGATCATGACCTGAGCCAAAGTCAGACACTTAACCGAAGTAGACAGTTAACCGATTGAGCCATCCAGGTGCCCCTCCCCCTAGCTTTCTTGAGGTGTAATTAACCAAAATGTAAGATACTTAAAATGTACATCATGATGATTTGATATACAGATACATTTTGAAAGGGTGTCCCACCATCTATTTAATTAACACATCTATCAACTCACATATTTATCTCCCCCTGCTTTTTTTTGGTGAGAACATTTAAGTTCTACTCTCAGCAAATTTCTATCATACAACAGAGTATTATCAACTATAGTCACCATGTTATACACTAGACCCTTGAGCCAATCTTTTATTTTTTTATTTTTATTTTTATTTTTTTTAAAGATTTTATTTATTTGACAGATAGAGACATAGTGAGAGAGGGAACACAAGCAGGGGGAGTGGGAGAGGGAGAAGCAGGCTTCCCGCTGAGCAGGGAGCCCGATGCAGGGCTCGATCCCATGACCCTGGGATCATGACCTGAGCCGAAGGCAGATGCTTAACGACTGAGCCACCCAGGTGCCCCTGAGCCAATCTTTTAATGGGCCAGATCTAATTCATTCATTTTTTTCCCCTCTATGACTGATAAGATCATCTTAAGTTTGAATCATGATTTTGTGACAGCAGTTAATACTCTGTATAAAATATATATATATTTTATTTTTTTAAAGATTTCATTTATTTATTTGATAGAGAGGGAGAGCATAGAGGGAGAGTGAGAAGGAGAAGCAGACTCCCTGCTGAGCAGAGAGCCTAATGTAGGACTCGATTCCCAGGACCTTAGATTATGACCTGAGCCGAAGGCAAACGCTTAACAGAGTCATCCAGGTGCGCCTAAAATATATATATATATATATTTTTTTAAATTTTTTATTTTTTTTAAAGATTTTATTATTTATTTGACAGAGAGAGACACAGCGAGAGAGGGAACACAAGCAGGGGGAGTGGGAGAGGGAGAAGCAGTCTCCCCGCAGAGCAGGAAGCCCGATGCGGAGCTCGATCCCAGGACCCCGGGATCATGACCTGAGTCGAAGGCAGACGCTTAACCGAGTCACCCAGGTGCTCCTAAAATATATATTTTTAAAATACATATTTTTAAAGGGCGCCTGGGTGGCTCAGTTGGTTAAGCGACTGCCTTCGGCTCAGGTCATGATCCTGGAGTCCCGGGATCGAGTCCCGCATCGGGCTCCCTGCTCGGCAGGGAGTCTGCTTCTCCCTCTGACCCTCCTCCCTCTCGTGCTCTCTGTCTCTCATTCTCTCTCTCTCAAATAAATAAATAAATAAATCTTTAAAAAAATAAAATAAAATACATAAATTTTTAAATATTTATTTATTGAAGTAATCTCTACCCCTAATGTGGGGCTCAAATTCACAACCCCGAGGCCAAGGGTCACATGCTGTTCTAGCTGAGCCAGGCAGGCGCCCCTCTATAAAAAATATTTTGTAGAACAAAATGTTCTCACATTTAAAGCTATAAAGTCTAGATTTGAAAATCACACACACACACACCACATACTTTTCTATTGTTTTATAGTTTATTTTTAAAATGATGGTAATAAATGCTTTTCCCTTGTTGGGGAATGACATACCTATTTTCAGTGGCTAGAGCCTTAAAAAGTAACAGCATTTTGTCCAAACTGAACTTATATAATTGCACAAAAGTCATACAAAGCATTAATAAATGCTAACAAAGATTGCAGTTCTCTCAGATCCTCATGAAGCATACCCCAGGAGGCCTTGATTTCAGTGGGGATCTGAGCCCCAAGTTCCTCAGTGACACACGGGCAGAAGTAAGAAGAGCAGCCAGGAAGACCCATGTACTTTGTGACAATGGGCTTCTGCTCTAATTAAATGTTAGCATTTAATGATGTATCACCTTCTCATTATATTAGGAACATTAAACACTTCGGCTTGAATTATATTTTCCCAGGATTAAAACTTAATACTATCAGGTTAAGTTTTAGGTTACAGATCCCACCTCGGGAAACTAAAATTTAAAAAAATTAACCACACCATAAAAATCTCTTGCAAGCAGGGTCCTTTGCTGCCCCCATCCTGGGCCCTCACGTGGTTTCTAACACACATTCACACACAAATGAGCTCTATTATTGCTCATATGCCAGCTGAGGGATGGCGGACAGGGTCTAACTCAAATCCCAATTTTGTCTTATTGGTAGCAGTTAATGGAAACACAGCGTTACAAAGGACTCTGAGGTCACAGCTGGCCTGGCGGGGCAGTCCCTGTGCTGTCCTCGTGGTCTCTGACACGGACACAGGAGGAGGCTGGACTCCTGCGTCAGATCTGTAATCTTTCTATTATTAAGAAAGCTAAAGAGGATGCTGGTTATGTCAGCTTTGAAAAATATAACACAGTCCAATTTTTCCATTTTAATGAGTTACAATGTCTTCATGGGATTTTCTTAAACTTCATGGGATTAAACTTCATGGGATTTTCTTATTTTATGGATCTTAATCTCAAATTAAGATATAATGTCTATGGTAGGAGTTTTCCCTTTCTGACCTTACAAAGATAGTGAAAAAATAAGGGTGTTTTGAAAGAAGACCCAGAGAGAACTTTCATTCACCATGAGAAGTACCTTCCTGGCTTGGATATTATGGCTGTGGGAAGAGAGGGGTTTCTACTCCAGCAATTGCTACTACTGCATTTCAAATAACACAACAGTCTGTTTCCTGATTATGAGGAAAAACACAAATTTCTGAGATAAACACACAAAAGTAAGCAGCAGAGGCTATCGAGCTATGCTTCATTTACATGGCATCATTAATGACCTAACCATCTCTCTCCACCTGAGGGAGAAAAATCCCAGTGTAACATTTGAAGGACTTCTGAAGATTAAGGTTTCCATTAGGAGAGCCTGGTGCATATATAAAGTATTATACTTAGACATGGAGGAAATGCGGGGCTTGTCTGTGGTATGGCTAAGAACAAATGAGATTTCTGCCCTGTGCACCGCTATCTGCTCAACAAATCCTGAATATGTCAGACAGCCCTGAAACACTATGCCATCCATCTCTTGATGGTTCTGATAGTCTGAGGCAACGCTTAGCTACTGAGGTTAATCCGGGACTCAAAGGACAATGTACTTGGCTCGGGGATTAAAAGTCACCAGAAGAATTCTGCCACAGCCATTCTAAGCAGGACTCGTATCTGCAGAACTTGACTAGAGTCTCAGCAGAAGTCTGTTTTGTGTCCAGGTGTGCTGCTATACATAAAAGCCACCTAGACTTTTAGCTAGAAAGTTGAAGACCACAGAAAATGATTTATAGGAAGAAAAGGAAATTCCTTTTCCAGGATTGTAGATGAACTAAGGACACTCAATCCAAGGAAAGGGTTGTTGGGGCCACAGGAGCCCAGAGGGTGAGAAGCTAGAGTTATGGATTTATTTTCAGTCCCCTTCTTTTAGAAAGTAGCATGGGACTGAGAAGTTGGAGTGAGGTGGGGAGGACAGGCCCAGGGACAGGACTCCAGCTGCGTGGCCACCCATTCCCACAGCTGCTGAGCAAAGCCAGAGCACTCAAGGGCGAGTACTGGCAGGACAGCGTGTCTATCACTCTGCTTTATACCATTATCTTTGTCTCCTGATGAAGTTGCTGCTTGTCTGCTTTTGGCTCTGCACCTTGGGTTTTCCTGATAAGATGGGCAAACCTCTAGCACTGCAGGGAGTGTTAATCCCCTAGCTCGTTTCTTTCTTAAAATCCCTCGGATTTATGCTCTAACAAGCAGCATGTTTTGTACATCTTGGGCCCATATCCAGGTTTAAAGGAGGCGAGCACAGTAGTTCTATGACAGAAGCTCCTGAATAAACCATCTGCAATAATCTAGCCCCGTTCACTCTGCAAAGTGAGTTCTTGTATGAATGCAGCCAATGCTGTGTTGAGGGGAAATATGACTCCTTACTACTGCCCTTCCAGTGCTAATATCAGAGAAATAAAAGGATCATAGGATGTTTACAGGTACTGGGTGAGTTCCACATATTGCACTAGACACACTGTAGAATGATAACAGGAGCATCTCTCTGAAACCTGGGTGCCATTCCTCTGACGTCAACAGGGTAAGGAGAGGATCTACCCTTGGCCAGGGCAGCAGCTTCAAGGGTGTGCTATGAGGGTCAGTGCACTAAGAATCTACAAAGAAAGCATGGATACCTGGAAAAGGAATCTTCTTCAGATTGAGAACAGATGCACAGAGGTGTAGATATGCAGCAGATACATATATGCTTTTCTTTCTCTTCCATTTCTTCCTTCATCAAGCGCTAAACACTTTCCAGGCCACAAGCAACCAAATAGCAAGAAAAACTCAAAACTGTTTTGTTTAGTAGTTAGTGTTGGTAGAATCTGGATTGGAGCTGAATGGTGGGATTGCAGGACCCCAGTGCCCACAAGGGCTCATATGGTTCCAGTAGATATATAGGATCTGGAAGAGATGGATAGGAGTTATGGAAGATATGTATTGGCACCCACAATTACTGACAGGTGGCTTTTAGTATACGCAGAAACATTGGTGGTTAGCTCAAAATATAAGCATCATGAACAGCGTATGATATTAGGTAGATCTCAGCAAAAATGTAGAAAGGGAAAAAGTCGGAGAGAAGGAGAAAATTTTCTGTATGTTTAATTGTGTTAACTGGAATGCATGGACATATATAATCAAGATTTTTCTGTACATTTAAAAATTAAACCTGCCTTGGTCATTAATTGTACAGAGTTAATGTTACTAAAGTTGTAGTAACATACTGTTCAAAAATTCAATTTTCCAGATTTTTAGCTACTTAAATAAAGATCACATATGCAATTTCATACATTCTATACAGTTGCCACACTCCCAAATGGAACATGTGTAGAAACATACACGCAGAGACGCTCAGTCGGCAAACATGCACAGATGCAGACGTACACCCCCTCCAAACCTGAGGCACGTGGGCTGCAAAGAGGGTTAAGAGGCCCTGCTGCATATCTGTTCGATGTCATTCATCTCTTTGGGGCAATCTGCAGAAAGGATGAGAGGTAAATCCTGAGTCACCACTACATCATCTTCAATTCGTACACCAAGACCACGAAACTTCTCTGGGGCATCTCTGTCATCCTCTGGAATATAAATGCCTGAAAAGTAGAAAAAAGAATGTGCTATTCCTAAGTGGCAGTAACTGGATGATTTGGGACAAGCAAGCTAACCTCTCTGTGCTACAAATGATCTGTAAAACTGCGATCCTAAGAGTATCTACCTAGAACTGTGGATATTAAATGGGATAGTACATATATGTAAAAGTGTGTGGCACATAATGGTCAATAAATGTTGGCTGCTAAAACTATTGCTGTAATTGTTTTGTATACCAGACTACAGGCTCTATCATGATTCTGTCATATTCTGGTGGTTTAAGCAGGCCACTAAAGTTACTTATGAGTATGTCAACATATGCTGGGAACCAGTAGATTATATAAATGCATTCTTTCTCTGCCTAATCATCCCTTGGGAAAAGGGAACTGCTAAAATAGGGATATAAAGTATTTTAAAATATATTGAAAAAAACCCACTTAGCCTGAACAACAAGCTGCAGAGATACTCAAAGAAGCCATAAATATAACTGATGCATATGATGCAGAATAAGAAATAGGAAGACTTTAAGGAACATTTGGAAAATTCTAAGAGCCCAAGGTACCCTTTCTAATCACAAAGTCAGACAAGAACATGTCTTTTCATATTTAAGAAACTGGAAACGTCCTCCATTATACTCACAGATGCTGCCCTGTGATAAAAAGAAAAAGATCAGCTAAGGAATATGTAGCCAAAGCCTAAGGAAGCACCCATGCACCAACCAGATTGGAATGAATAGTACATAAGGCCACAGATAGCAATGTAGGACTGGGTAGTATAACAAAGTCAGGTCCCAGCTATAATTTCTATAATTTAGAGAGGAAAACACTTGAAATCTACAGCTGAAATCCATTTTCGTAACAAAAACAGAGTATTTAAAAATTATTCTTTTAACATCAATCCTTACACTCCACTGTGACCACCACTTCTCTGCTGAATTCTGCCCACTGCCCAGGATCATCAAGCTGGGCAGCCATCAGATCACCACCTTTCTCTGAAGCTCAGGAAAAAGGACTTAGATCCGAAGGAGAATAATGTGGACAGTTCAGTGCAGTTGGCAGAGTGAAACATGGTGAGTCTGAGTAGCTTTCTGCAGGGAAGCACCTGGGCCTCAGAGGTGTGAGCAGCCCACCACTGCACAGGAGACTAGTATAAATTGGCCCTGGCAAAGGCAGGGTATAAAAAAAGATTTATTTCTTAATATCTACTTATAAAAAGTATTCCCCATCTGTTTTTTATTGGAGAAGTCAAATTAAACAAATTGTGTGATGTTAAATAAGAAAGCTCAAGAAAAAAATCTAAAATAAAGTTCCCATCTATACTGAAGAAATCCGTTTTCCTGTCTCTCCTAATTTAACTACGTTGGTTCAGGTAAAAATAAACAACATTTACCTTTCTATCTGCTACTATTATGTGTCCCAAGGGATCAGAGGCTGCTAGCACCTGCCCTTACCTGGCTCCACCGTGATTACCATACCAGGCTGTAGAGGGAGGGAACGGGGCATGTCTGGAGTGTCATGGACATCCATCCCGAGGTAATGGCCAACATGATGAGGGCAGTATTTTCGAGCAGCCTGGAAAAGGTAATCACCACAGTGTTATTAGCACAATGACGCCTTAAGGGGAAAGCTAAACATGCATAAGTCAGTGAGATATGTGTTAATACTTCCCGCACGTTTCTGCCATTTTGCGGTTTAACCTACCCTCGGGCTAATGCTCAAGAGACTTGATAAACTGCTACCTCTTGAATGCAATTCTACTGATGGCCTTTGAACTAATCCACATTTCCTTTCCCATTACTTACACACATGCTGACTTGGGTAACCCCAGTAATGTCTACGGCAAATGAAAACCTCTTTTCTTGGGGGAGGGAGGATGATTATGTTAGAACAGTTCTCTTTTCAGTGTTCATAAGTCCTTGTCAGAAAGCCGGCTCTGGAGACCCTGAGGAACTCACGGCAACTTGTGGAGTAGGCACAGAACATCAAATTAACACAGTAATTATTAGGCATTTACCGGGTTGGATATTCCTATCCGTTAATTAGATTTGTTGGCTTCAGCAGGAGGAATTTATAATGTCTTTCCTACTGATAAAAGAAACCTTGGCAGCCTAAACTTGGAGATGCGATGCCTTAATGGTCTGTTTGGCGTGGCCACCTGGCATCTTAATTTAAAGCTAAGGTTTTACATTCTTACTGAACATCATTACATTTTGGATGCAGATGAAATTCACTAAAGACATGGCCCTTGGGGATACTGTTCATCTCACCAATGTCACTGAAGCAACAAACACCCTCCCCCACGACTTCTATCTTTTCAAAATCGCCACAAAGGGATTGAGAGTTAACCTCTTCTCCTTTTTTTGTGTCCATTTCCACCCTGTCGGCACCAGACTTCATTTTCTGCAGATTGAGCTACTCATACAAGATGCAACGAACTAGAATGTGCTGCCATCTTCTGGGAGAAGTAAGTACTGACTCCTTTTGTTTTAATCCATGTTCACTCGATATCCCTCTTATAGACGAAGATCACAAAGACCATTTCTAAATCTAATTAGTTTTCCATAGGATAAAAACCCAGCAGCACATCAGGTGTTTTTGAGAGCCGGGGTCAAAAGAGGGGCAGTACCTTGAAGGCATTATTTCCCTTAATGTTCTTCACGATCCCCAACTCCTTTAGCTTCTGTGCGATCAGTGTGAGCATCAAGCTGTAGATGTTCTCCAAGCTTGTCCCAGGGGAGCAGAGGGTCAGACAGTCTCTCTGTATCTCTAGAACAGCTTCATAGAGTTCTGCCTGAGGTGCCGTGAACCTGGGGACAGGAAAACCAAATAACTCACATTTGGAATAATCTGATATTGCAGGACGTTTGCTTCTAAATTTGATTAGGAAAACTCCAAGGTGCTGATGATGGGGCATTGTTGATTACTACTACATCAGTACCAGTAAATCAGTACTGACAGGACCTTAACTGTGCCCTCAACACTCAACAAGAGGAGCAATAACTCTTCAAGCTGGGGCAGCAATAGTCTATCTCTCAAATGACCAGCAGCTATACATGAGGTGAGGCTAGCGGATACACTCAACCCAGCCATGAGTGCAATGGGAGGGCCAGATCAAGCTCACCCTTGGTCCATTCCATTTTTTTTTTTTACCATAAACAAACAAACAACAAACCAAAACAAAGGGATCCACTTCCTGTAGGTAAAGCAGATGTCATGAGATAAACTAGTAGATACTTTGGCTACTAGTAACATGTAGTTTCTAGGTGTCCTTAGAATAATAATTTCTTTAGCAGTCATGGGGAAAAATGAGAAAATATTAAGCTGGCATAGTATATGATATGGATTTTCTACACTGTTGATGGCAGTGCAAATTAGTATAGCCAATTAAATGAAGGGCCTTAATAATGATACTCATACTATTTGAACTTATAATTCTGCTCTAAGATTCCATCCTAAGAAAATACTTGAAATAAAAAAAAGCTGACTATATAAAAACATTGTTTTTTTTTTTATAATTATGACACACTCTAAATGTCCCCTAATAAGAATGGTTAAAATAACAATATAATTGAATAATGAACACCTTCATATCCATCTCCAGGTTCAGCCATTAGCAACACTGTTATATTTGTGTCATCTATAAATGTACCTATATTCCAACCCACCACAGTATTACTGAAGAGTTAAGTTTTTTTTCATGTAAATTTTATATATACTAAAGTACAGAAATCTGAGCTGTACAATTTTGACAAATGGATGTACTGATCCCAATAAAGCTGGGAACATTGAGCCCTAAATTTGGTTGAGTCTTTGCCAGTAGAAGCAGCCCTTCTACCCCCCAGCTAAGGAGATTCACTCTATTTTGACTGAGAACCTACAGGAACCTCCCATGAGGTAGTTGCCAGCAGATGGTTCTAGACCTATGATCAGATTCTACTCTCAGCAGGCCCTAAAAGGTTAGATATAAAGTGTGACCCACCAGGAGGTGCACTATAATCCAAACAAACAAAACAAAACAAAACAAAAACCGATGTGATTTTTCCTATTTACACAGACAAAAATCTAGGAATATGTGTGGGAATGTATATGAACACTGCAGGATAATGATAGAAGGAACATAAAGTTGGATAAGGCTGAATGTATTGATATAAGTCCATTAAGCAGAGATTCTGGATTCAGTGTTGCAGCTCCAGGGTCAAATAAGGCTCTAACAGTCTATTTGGTTGGTTGGCTGAAACACACACTAAAAGGTAACCTACACTAAATGAATTCAAATGCCAGAACTGTCTTGCTATACTAGAGAAGGAATTCCCACATCTGCAACATCTATTTTTTGCTTGAGTTTCTAGCCTGCTGGCCTACCTCACAAAATGCAGACATGCCAGCCCCAACTGCATGAGCCAATTCCTTAAAAAGCAATCAACCAACCTACCTACACATATACCCACATACATAATATATCCTAGTGGTTCTGTTTCTCTGGAGAACTCTGACTGATCCAGATCCATATTCCCATCATGACACAGAAAGTTTCCTCACTGTTATTCTAATCAGTATTCCCACACCCAGAGGCAAAGGCTGTTCTGATTATTTTATATTTTTATTTTTTTAAAAGATTTATTTGAGAGAGAGAGATTTGAGAGAGAGCATGAGAGGACTTCTGATTATTTTCACCTTAGTTTTCTATCATATAAATGGAATCATATGTATAAATGGAATCATACAATACATACTCTTTTGTGTTAAGCTTTCTTCACTGAGTACAATGTCTGTATGATCCATTATGGTGTTGGTTCAATCAGTAGTTTGTTGCTTTTTATTGCTAAGTGATATTCTACTGTATGAATAAACCACAACTTGTGTATTCAGTCTCCTGTTGATGGACATTTAGGTTGTTTCCAGTTTTGGGCTACTGTGAATAAAGCTGTTCTGAGTATTCTTGTACAAGTCTTTTTGTGGACACATTTTCATTTCTCTTTGATCAATACCCAGAAGTGGGTTTGTTAGGCCAAGGAATCAGTGTTTGTTTCTAATAAGAAACTAGCAAATTTTTTCCCAAAGTAACTGTAGCATTTTATGTCACCACGAGCAATGTCTGAGAGTTCCAGTTGCACTGCATCATTGCCAACACTTGATATGCTTGGTCTTTCTAAGTTTAGCCGTTCTAGTGCATATGCAGAGGCTTAATTTGCATTTGCTCTGTGACTAACAATAAGGACTACCCATAGTTGTTCACATTACCTTATTATCCTTTATTTATTTTTTAAGTAGGTTCCAAGCCCAGCGTGGAGCCCAAGATGGGGCTTGAACTCACAACCCTGAGATCAAGACCTGAGCTGAGATCAAGAGTTGGATGCTTAACCAACTGAGCCACCCAGGCACCCCTACCTTATTATCCTTTTGGTATCTGTAAGACTTATAGTGATATACCCTTTCATTCCTGATTATGGTAATTTGTCTTCTCTTTTTTTTTATCTTGCAAGGGAGTTTATCAATTTTATTAATCTATTTAGGGAACAACCATTTGGCTTTGTTAATTTTCTCTACTCATTATCTTTTTCCTATTTCATTGATATTTTGGTCTTATCTTGTTTCCTTCCTCCTGCTTACTCTGGTTTTAATTTGCTCATCTTTTTAATAGCTTTCTAAGGTGGAAGTTTACATTATTGATTTCAAACCTTTCTTTTAATGTAAGCATTTAAAGCTACATATAAATTTCTGCTGTAGCTCTATGTGACACATTTTGATATATAGTATTTTTATTATCACTGATTTGAAGTACTTTGTGGTTTCTTCCCTTTCCCTTGTGGTTTCTTCTTTGACCCACTGGTTACTTAAAACATATTCACTAATTTCCAAACATTTGGAGATTTAAAAATATCGTATTATTATGACATTCTAATTTAATTCCATTGTAGTCAGAGAACACATTTTATAAGACTTCAGTCTTCTGAAACTCATTAAGACTTATTTGATGGTCCAGCAAATGGTTTTGGTGATGTTCCATAAGTATTTGAAAAGAGTGTGTATTCTGCAGTTGTTGGGAATAGTGTTCTACAAATGTCAATGTAATTAAGGTGGTTAATAATGTCATTCACAGGGGCGCCTGGGTGGCTCAGTCGTTAAGTGTCTGCCTTCGGCTCAGGTCATGATCCCAGGATCCTGGGATCGAGCCCCGCATCAGGCTCCCTGCTCGGCGGGAAGCCTGCTTCTCCCTCTCCCACTCCCCCTGCTTGTGTTCCCTCTCTCGCTGTGTCTCTCTCTGTCAAATAGATAAAATCTTAAAAAAAAAACAAAACAATGTCATTCACATCTATAAGTTGATGTCTTTCAGCACACTTGGGAAGTTTTTGGCCATTATTTCTTCAAAGGTTTTTTCTGCTCTGTTCTCTCTTCAATTTCTGAGTCTCCAATTAGATGTATGTTAATTTGCTTGAAAATGTCTCAGAAGTCTCTGAGGTTTTCTTCATTCTTCTACAATATATTTCTGTTCTTCAGACATAATTTCTTTTTTTTTTTAAGATTTTATTTATTTATTTGACAGAGAGAGACACAGCGAGAGAGGGAACACAAGCAGGGGGAGTGGGAGAGGGAGAAGCAGGCTTCCCACGGAGCGGGAGCCCGATGCAGGGCTCGATCCCAGGACCCTGGGATCATGACCGGAGCTGAAGGCAGACACTCAACGACCGAGCCACCCAGGTGCCCCCAGACCAGATAATTTCTATTTCTCTTCTAGTTCACTTGCCTTCTGCCTCCAATCTGCTGTAAGGTCCATCCAGTGAATTTTCCATTCCAGTTATTATACTTTTCAGCTTTACAGATACAGAAAGCCACACAAATATATACCTTAAGAAATTAGTGTAAGGTTGACTAGTCAGATAAAAGATGGAACTTGGCCAATTATCACAGAAGTCCCTTCTATGTGCTTCATAACTATTACAATTCTCTCAGTATGTACCATTATCCTAACTTTCACAGCTATCATTTCCTTGTGGTTTTTTATATTTACTTATTTATTTTTAAAAGATCTTATTTTTAAGTAATCTCTACAACCAATGTGGGGCTTGAACTCATGACCCCGAGATAAGAATTGGATGCTCTTCTGACTGAGCCAACCAGGTGCCCCACCTTGTGATTTTTTATTTCTATGTACTTGTTTCTCATTTTTATTGATATAATTTGTATATCATAAAATTCACCCATTTTAAAAAGTGTACAGTTCAATGGTTTTATATTTTCACAAATATGCTTATGCAACCATCATCACTATCTAATTCCAGAATATTTTCATGCAACCCTCCTCACCCCCATATCCATTAGCAGTCACTCCCCATTTCTTGTATAAAAAAATGCTTTATAACCCAAATATGCATCCCAGGACAATTTTCTTCCTGCTTATTTTAAACAAATTTGATATGCCTTTTAAGTCTCTTTTAGTCGACAGGTTCCTTTTTCTATCCTTTTTCATTTCCTTGTATGTGTTAAAGAATCCAGACTGTTTGACAAACAGGGTTTATCACAGTCTAGATTTTGCTAATTGCATTACGGAATGAAAGTCTGTATCTCCCCAAAATTCATATGTTGAAGTCCTAACCATTAGTGTGGCTGTATTTAGAGATGAGGCCTCTAAAGGAAGTAACTAAGGTTATATGAGATCATAAGGGTGGGGCCCTGCTCTGATAGAATTAGTGTCCTTATAAGGCACCATAGAGCTTGCTTTCTCTCCCTGTCTCTTCGTGTAGAAGAGGTCACGTGAGCACACAGCAAGACGGCAGCTGCTTACAGGCCAAGAGAAGGGGCGTCAGGAGGAAACCTGCCTTGCCAGCACCCTGATCTTGAACTTCCCAGCCTTCAGAACTGTTGTTTAAAACACCCAGTCTGTTGTATTTTGTTATGGCAACCTGAGCTGACGAATACACATCCCCTAGGTGTAGTTCAACATATTCCACTGTCTTTCTTATTTCTTACAAATTGGCAGCTGGATCCCAAGAATGAATCGGACTCAGGTTCAATCCCTTCAGCAAGGCTGGTTATATGTAGTACTTGGCAAAATTTCAGGAGGCACATGATACCTGATTGCCTCTTTTTGTGATCTTAGCAGCCACGGATCCTTAAGTGCTTATATCTATACATTAATGGGTGTTGCAAAATGGTAATAATTTTAATTCTATAATTTCCTTTTCATTCATTTCATGGAATATTTTTAAAGAGATATTTCCTCTAATCTATTTGGTTATCTAGTGACAGAGTTTATACATAAAAGGTAGGATGAATACTTGATTCTTTTATTTACCACTTTAAAAAAAATTTTTTTTTAAAGATTTTATTCATCCATTTGTCAGAGAGAAAGCACAAGCAGGGGGAGCGGCAGGCAGAGGGAGAAGCAGGCTCCCCACTGAGCAAGGAAGGAGCCTGATGTGGGACTCGATCCTGGGACCCTGGGATCATGACCTGAGCTGAAGGCAGATGCCCAACCGACTGAGCCATCCAGGCGCCCCTATTTACCACTTTTCAAAATAATGAATTGATTCCCATCATCCTCTGAAGATGAACAATTTTTTAAAAATTACTATTATAAAAAAGTTATCATTATGAACTCATGAATTTGAATTTATTTGATGGGTTTAAGTTATTACCATTATCAAAGCTCAAAGTTTCCTATCTTTGATCTGTGGGACCTCTTCAAGTTGGTTCCTGAGTCTTTTTGACAGGACGCTACTGGTTTTTGCTCATTTCCTTGCTACCTGGTATTCTTTTTTTTTTTTTTTAAAGATTTTATTTGTTTGACAGAGAGAGAGACACAGTGAGAGAGGGAACACAAGCAGGGGGAGTGGGGGAGGGAGAAGCAGGCCTCCTGCAGAGCAGGGAGCCCGACACGAGGCTCGATTCCAGGACCCTGGGATCACGACCCGAGCCGAAGGCAGATGCCCAATGACTGAGCCACCCAGGCGCCCCTGCTATCTGGTATTCTAAGATGTTCCAGGCTTCATCTTATAAATTTCCTGATCCAGACCTGGAGTCAGCCAACTCTCCAAGAAGCTCTCATTTATTTTAGGGAAAAATTGTATTTCAAGATCATAATCAGGGCACTGGTGATACTCATTGCTACTAAGTTGGTCATAGTTTCTAGCCTTCTTGGTGGACAGAAAAGGGAAGGGGAAAAATCATATAAAGAAAAAAAATCATTTGAGTTCATACTGATACTTCAATTAAAATTTGAGACGATAGAGCTTTTATGTAACCTCTCTATATTTCATTTACTTTTTTTCGTCCATACCATGCATCCTGGTTTTCAAGGGCACAAGGAAGAAGAATTAAAATTATCTCTTACTCTTTTGTTTGTATTTATTTATTTATTTTCATTGCTTGTTTATTTAAGTAATCTCTACACCCAGCATGGGCTTGAACTCATGACTCTGAGATCACGAGTTGTATGCTCTTCTGACTGAGCCAGCCAGGTGCCCCTCTTATTCTGTTTTAACCCCCTACCACAGACACACACACCAATTTCAGAATAACAATACAGATATTATAACAAATATAACTGCTGGAAATACTGAGATTTTTTTTTTTCCCCATATGCTCCTCCCATTCTCCATTTAAAAAAATGTTGTACTACTCTACATGATCAGAGCATACAGCTATTACTACAACGCTCTCTTCCTCTTAGATTCACTTAGTCTTAGTTCTACAGTGAACTGTTTCTCATGTTCACCAGCAATCCTTATGTCAATGTCTCTAGTCACTTTGGTCAACTGAAGCTCATGCTCTAGCGCAGTACTGACCAATAAACCTTCCTGTGCTGATGTGTTTTCCTGTGTATCTGTTGTCCAATATGGTACCCACTAGCAACATGTGCTAAATGTGGCCAGTTCAAGTAAAAAACTAGTGTAAATTTGATTTGATATTAACTTAAATGTAAGTAGTCCCATGGGACTGGTGACTAGGTGTCATATTGGATCACATAGCTCTAGCTCTAGCAGATTCCTCATGGGAGGAAGCCTTAAGTTTCTACATAACAATCTGTGCCCTTTACAGCTGAAAGTTGCTTTTGCTGCATATAAAGTCTTTGGCTTACACTTTTGTTCTTTGAGTATCTTTAATATGTTACTCTATTTTCTACTTGTATAAAGCATTGCTTTTGAAAGTCTGATAATCTAATTTCCTTTCCTTTATAAATCACGTTCTTTTTTTCTGGATCCCAAAGGAATTTTTCTTGTAGGTTCAGAATTTTACTAGAATATGTCTTGGTGTTGCTTTTTCTGGGCTGATATTCTCAGGTACATGATGTGCTCTTTCAAAAGTAGTTCCAAAATTTTTTTCATTTCAGGAAAATTTTATTGAATTATAGTTTTTAGGATATGTTCTGTTTCCATGCTTTCGTTTTCTTCTTCAGAGCTTCCTTTATGTGTATGTTCTAACTTCTTTGCTTATTTTAAATATTTGTCATTTTCCCTGTAATCTTTTTTCTCTTTATTTCATTTTGATTTTTAAATTTTTCTTCCCTCTCATCCTTCCTATTTGTTGTTAAGGCTTTATTGTGCTTCATTGTTAGTGTGTACCTTTCAACCCAGTCTTTTTTCTGGTATGATTTTTTATTTTATTTCTAGTTCTTTCCTGAGTATTGTCACTTTGTTTCTGAATTTTCCAGTTTTGATTTGTGTTGTTCTTTCATGTCTTGAATGATGTGCTTAAAAAATTCTAGCTTGCTTTAACATAGTAGGTCACTGTTTTGATCTCTTTTGTAGCCATGTCTTTCCAGTATGCTTCCATTATCAGTAGGGATGTTGATGTTATGTGCTTATTCCTTTTTTTGCTTTTAATTAACTTTGTATGAGATTAACCAAGACACTTTTTTGTTGCTTATTTTATGTAAAATTAATTTTCCTAAACTTTTAGAATGAGGCAGGCTTTAGTAAAGATTTTTTAACATCACAGAGCTTACTCTCCTATTGTTTTGGTGTAGTGGTAAACAATATGGCAGCTTGCTTTCAATTCCTCTCCCCCTCTCTGATTTGGGTATTTCAATTCCTTCCTCTCTCTTGTCCTTAACCTGCTTACTTTCGATTCTACTTCCAGCAGTTTCTTCTTAGAAGGGAGCATAGCACCCTCAAACTTCCTCAGGCCTCTGGAGTGACAAATCTTTCCCATTTTCAGTTTCTGTTCTCAAATTGGCTCACCATTCTTTCCAGTGAATAGCTGTTGGTTATCTGTGAGTTCCTTTGTTCCCAGGTACGTCAGATAGCTTCCTCTACTACCGCTGCCTCCTTTCTTCCACACAGATACTGATACCATCCAGGCCTTGTAGTTGTGCAGTATATTCATAACTTTGCATTTTACAGTTTAAGTGATATCCTATCACCCAGTGTTTGGTTTTGTTACTTAGTAGCTCTATTATTATTTGCCAATTTGGAGAGAGCAAAAAACTATGCTTTTGCTACCATCTCCCCAGAATCTCTGGTTATTTCTTACTGAGACTCTCCATTGGTTCACTCATTGTACTTATATATGTTCCTTTAACTCTGTGAACATATCTATAATAGCTGCTTTAAAGTCCTTGTCTACTAACTGAAATCTTAGGGTTATTCAGGATCTGCTTTTATTGACTATTTTTCTTGATTATGGGTCATTTTCTGATTCTTCTCATGTCTAGTTATTTTTTTTTTTAACTGAAAACTGGATTACTTTTGTAATCAGAAAATAAAAACTCCAAATTATTTTATTTATTTATTTTTAAAGATTTTATTTTTAAGTAATCTCTACACCCAATATGGGGCCTGAACCCCAAGCTCAAGATCAAGAGTCACATGCTCCACTGACTGAGCCAGCCAGGCACCCCTCAAATTTACTTTTTTAAATGTGAATGTGTGTGTGTTAACTAGGTGTGTCTAGAA
Organism: Halichoerus grypus; assembly: GCF_964656455.1. Classification (NCBI taxonomy): domain Eukaryota; kingdom Metazoa; phylum Chordata; class Mammalia; order Carnivora; family Phocidae; genus Halichoerus; species Halichoerus grypus. The sequence goes on along the minus strand of NC_135717.1, from coordinate 171,204,885 downwards.
GACTGATCCTATGATCTGGTGAATAAAACAGTCTTAGAAAGTAATCAGGAGTTTTGCAAAGGCAATTAACCTGAGCTAGAGGGGACCTGTATATTTTTCAGTCATTTATTCCTAATATACCCATATTCCAACTCATACTCCTAAGAAGCAATGGGATCTGTAAAAGTCCTACCTGCCATTGACAGGCCAGGTACGGGTTATGTCACTCACATAGCAAGAAGACTCACAACCTCCATCCAGCAGCACCATTTCCCCATCCTGCAACAAAAGTATGATATGTCAAAGTAGGTGACGTTATGACTGTCAGTTGTTTTTTCTAATTTAAACTCTTTGTGTCTTTCATTTTATATATATATTTAAAAAGCTAACTTAAAGGAGACTAATCTTCTCTGGTTCCTTCTTATAAGAAACAGCATCTCAATTTTTCAAATGAATTCACATGACTCAAGAAAGTGGCTGTTGCACAGTAATGCATAGGCCCACACTGGAACCACACTGCTTAGGTCTGAATTACTAGGTGTAAATAGCACATCATAAATGGTATCATTATCACCATTATGTTTAAAATTCCTATACAAGTTGGTATCCAGGGCCTTATTCAAATATGATTACCCTTAACCATTTAACTTTAGAATATCATTTCCCCTTTTGCTCCCCATCACAATACATGTGGGGAAAGGAAAACACTTTAGGTTTATCTCTCTCTTATTACTTGTCATATTATATTGAAACTACCTATTTATGTCCTTGAAGACAGGGTACATCTTATTTATGTATAAATAAACACACAATTTGGCATGTAGTAGAATAATGGTTCAATGGGTATATATATTTAATAATGGCAACTTTGACGAATGGATGTGGATTTTGTTTCTGGCAAAATGACAGAATACATTTCTTGTTAGAAAACAACTAGATCCTGGATACAGATATATTTTATGAAAGGTTGACATTACATAATGTAAAAGAGGTCTTAAGGACTTTTTCTCTCTTGAAAAAAGATACCCCAGAACTGAAACTAGAGCTGAGAGTAGTGATAAGGTAAGTGGTACAGTATACATATAAAAGGAGATGTTGCCCTGAGGTCCTGCAGCAAAAAGTGGGGATAATGAGCCAGCGATTCTCACATTAATCCAGGATTCCCATAGGGGATACAAGAGTCCCAGGTCATTAGGACCACTTATCTTTTGGCAAAAGCATATTCAAACAAGTTCTGGAGGAAATTTCCCTCAAATCTGGGCTGGCATGATTTCCAAAAAATAACATCAAGTAAATAAACGTGAGCTCACAACCAAAGGTCGTCAAGCACACAAGGTAGGTCACTGTACGTGAGAGTCAGCAGGAACAACATATACCAAATTTAGATCTTCCAGGACTTCAGGTAAGGGAATGATTAGATACAGAATAGCTATCATGAAATGTTTAAAGGGATAAGGAACAGAACCACAAAGATGAGTTGAAAATTCAATTGAAAAGAACTATGCTGATTTGAAAGGAACCAGAAAGAAAGAAAAAACAACTTCTGAAGTCAATCTCTCAGTGGATGGCTGAAGAAGCAGATTAGATAACCAAAGGGAAACTGGCTTCCTGGAAGACAGACATACCCAAGTCCCCTAGAATATGACAGAGAGAGACAAGGCAAATGTAAACACGAAAGTTAGCTTGCTGGAAACAGAAAAAGGTCTAACACACATCTACCTGAAGTTGCTGAAGGAGTGAACAGAATGTAGGAGAGACGTATCTACACCAGGGTCTGAGAATTTCCTAGAACTGATGAAGACACGAATGCAGATTCGAGAGGGGGAAGGTATCATAACGACTGTATGTAAAAATAAATCTACTCTTAGACTCACAATAAAACTGAAAAATACCAAAGGAAAAGAAAACTTTTTTTTTTTTTTTTTTTTATTTTTTATTTTTTTTAAAGATTTTATTTATTTGAGAGAGAGAGAATGAAAGAGAGAGCACATGAGAGGGGGGAGGGTCAGAGGGAGAAGCAGACTCCCTGCCGAGCAGGGAGCCTGATGCGGGACTCGATCCAGGGACTCCAGGATCGTGACCTGAGCTGAAGGCAGTCGCTTAACCAACTGAGCCACCCAGGCGCCCAAGAAAACTTTTTTTTAAAAAATTATTATTTATTTATTTATTCAGTTTTTAGAGAGAGCACATATATGCGCAAGTGGTGGGGGAAGGGGCAGAGGGAGAGAGAGAATCTTAAGCAGACTCCACATTGAGCACTGAGCCCACGATGGGGCTAGATCTCAGGACTCTGAGATCATGACCTGAGCTGAAATCAAGAGTTGGATGCCACCCAGGCGCCCTCCCCAAAGGAAAAGAAATCTTAAAGTAGTCAAAGCAAAGAGATTTCCCATAAGGAATGATAATTAGTATTTTTGTTTGTTTTTATTTTTTTTAAAGACTTGTTTTATTTATTTGAGAGTGAGCGGGGCGGGGTGGGGGGGTGGGAGAGCCCATGAGCACAAGCACAAGCAGGGGGAGGGGCAGAGGGAGAAGCAGATTCCCCGCTGAGTAGGGAGCGTGATGCCAGGCTGGATCCCAGGACTCTGGGATCATGACTTGAGCCGAAGGGAGATGCTTAACTGACTGAGCCACCCAGAAGCTCCTCGTTTGTTTGGTTTTAATCTGCAACACTGAAAGTCAGAAGATACGGGAATGATATACTAAAGATGATGATTGAAAAGAATCTAGGATAGTTTCCTTGGCATAGCCATCATCAAGAATTGAGAATGAAATAAAGATATTTTGACTAAAGAAAAATAGAAAATTTTATCAGCCACAGATCTTCATCTAAAGGGTTTTCTTCAGGTTGAAGGAAGCTGATCCCAGGAGGGCCATCTAAGATGTAAGAGGGAAAGGTGAACATGCATGTAAATCTAAACAAACTGTCAGAAGGGCTCTGTCTTGGCCTCTTGCTGAGAGTGCCATATAGCTGTGGTTAGAGGCAGAAGCACAGGGCAGCCTGTTCTGACGACATTTCTATCAGATGCCTACTACTGAGTCCACACTAGAGCTCTCCCAGATGCCCCAACGGTACCCTGCATTTCTCACAGCTTGTTGAGGACCTTGCCCACAGACTTCACCAGAAAAAGCCCTTGTAAGCTTTTGGATAACCAAAGCAAGACTATGACCTAGAAGTTCTCAACTTATATTCTCTTGGGCCAATTTATCTAATAATGGGAATACTTTTCTCTCCTTGGATGGCTACACTGGAGCTTATTCTCCAGTTTTTTAAGAATGGGCAATATATTATTTAGGAATAGACACACTGATGGTAAAATTATGAAGAAAAACAACAAAAATGATTAAAACAAAAGATGGTAAGAGACAGAAAGGGGAATGTGCTTGAGCTTGCCCAGGGGACTACTAATGTTCTTCTCATCCTAGATGATAGATATATGGTTATTCATTCAATTATTTTTAAACAGTACATTATATTTATTGTTTTTAATATATGATACATTTAACAACTTAGGAAAACCTTGGAGAATATAATCAAAGTGAGAAATTTATCCTTAGACACTTAAGAGTAAAAAAAGAAGAAAGGATGAAAATTAATGAGTTTAGCATCTAATTTAAGAAGCCAGAAAAAGAACAAGAGAATAAGCACAAAAAGTAGAAGGGTGAAATTAATAAAGGCAAGGACCCAGTGTAATGAAATAATAAACAAAGATAAAATAATATTAATGATGTGGAAAGTTGGGTTTTACAAGAATAATAAAACCCAGTGAATCTCTGGTGAGATTTCTTTTTTTGGCCAAAGTTTTTGAGATTTAATGTGTATGCACAGTAAATGCACAGATCTTAAGTATACACAATTAAGTCAGTTTTGTCAAATGCCCTCAGGCCCCTTCCCAGTCAATATCCCCACGAGAAGCAACCAATGATCTGATTTCTATCATCATAGATTAGTTTTGCCCATTTTAGAACTTCATATAGATGGAATCATATAGTTTATAATTTTTGTGTCTGGTTTATTCACTCAGCATAATGCTTTGAGATCATTCACTGGTAGTACAGTGGTTTGTTCCATTTTATTTGAAGAATACACCACATGGCAATTTCCTTATCTAATATCCTGGTGAGGTACACTTGGTCTATTGGTAGTGAACTTGCTATGAACATTCCTGTACAAGGCAATTTGTGAATCTATGTTTTAATTTTTCTTGAAAAATACCTATAAATGGAATTGCTGGTGCACAGGGTAAATGTATGTTTACTTTTTTTTTTTTTTTTTAAAGATTTTATTTATTTATTTGACAGAGAGAGACACAGTGAGAGAGGGAACACAAGCAGGGGGAGTGGGAGAGGGAGAAGCAGGCTTCCCGCGGAGCAGGGAGCCCGATGCGGGGCTCGATCCCAGGACCCCGGGATCACGACCTGAGCTGAAGGCAGACGCTTAACGACTGAGCCACCCAGGCGCCCTGTATGTTTACTTTTTAAAAAAAGAGAAAAGGCATCAGCTTCAGGCTGTCCTTTCCCCTGCAGCCTCTGCTCTGGCGGGAGTACCCCGGCCAAGCTCCAGAAACGTGTGGAGGGGACGGCCGTGGGCTTTGGACAGAGGAAACCCCAGGATGACTTGAAAGTAGGGCATCCTGAAGAGAGAAAATTAGTGGCTGGTGAGCAGTCTGTGTGGCATTCTCAGATGCCTTGACCTGAGTGAGAAATCTGCCTCCATCAGGACCTCAGATGTCTGACAGCCCTATGTGACACCAGGATGAGATACTCCTGTAAATACACTGCAGGTCACGTGGCATTCTACAACACTGACAACATTTACTGCATGTTGATGATGTGCCGAAATCGGTAAACTCATTCTACGTATCTTAATCCTCTCAACAGGCCTACAAGGTACTGCTGTTATTTGCCCAAGGTCACACAGTGGGTCCACGAACTACCGTGGTGTTCAATTAATCTAGCTCCAAAGCTAGTGCTTGATTTGGAACTTTTAAGTATGGTGCCCCCAGGTCTTTCCAACTAATTCTAATAACTAATTGCTTGCCTTCTTCAATCAAAAAAAAAAAAAAAAAAAAGAAAGAAAAAAGGCAAAAATATATCAAGAATGTAAAAAGGTACATAAATTATAATTATAAAAAATTAAAAGGCAGACGATGCTGAGTAATTTTTTTTTTTTTAAAGATTTTATTTATTTATTTGGCAGAGAGAGACACAGCGAGAGAGGGAACACAAGCAGGGGGAGTGGGAGAGGGAGAAGCAGGTTTCCCGCCGAGCAGGGAGCCCGATGTGGGGCTCGATCCCAGGACTCTGGGATCATGACCTGAGCCGAAGGCAGACGCTTAACGACTGAGCCACCCAGGCGCCCTGGTGCTGAGTAATTTTTAAAATTTAGACAAAATGGTAGAAAAATATAACCTACCAAATTGTCTCAGGAAAAGTGAAGTATAAATTGATATAATCACTTTGGAAATGTTTGGTATTTTCTACTAAAGTGCAAATATGCATACCTATGGCCCATCAATTCCATTCTTATGTGTCCCTTAGACAAATTTGATAATATGTATACTAGGAATAACATATAAGAATGTTCACAGAACATTGTTTATAATGGTAAAAACTTAGAAACTATATAAATGGCCACCTATGGATATTTATTTATCACACTAATAAATTAAAACTGAGAAAGCTTTACAGTATTTGCTGATTTGTTTAAAAATAACAATAATTACATATTAAGATAAATAACATTTTTAATGAAAAGTATTTTTCTAAATAAAAATATGCAGTTAGAAATGTGGCATTGTTACATAGTTTTACAAATCTCTTTGTCTAGCATAACAGAAAACAGAATCTCATATCTACTTCTCCCCCTTCAATCTGGTGTGATATTGCAGGTCATAAAGCTGCTGGGTTACTTCCTTGTACACTTGAGAGAATGAGAGTGGAAAAGACAAATAATGTCTGGGTAGTCTTATAAAAATGTATTTAACCTCACAGACCACACTTTAATTGCTGTTCTATACTACAACAATTAAGATGAACAAACTGCCGTGGTATGCAACAACATACTGTTATTTGAAAAAGACACAGACATAATATTTCAAATATATAAAGCTCAAACATGACCAAAGCCAAACTATGTTAAACCATATTGTTTATTAGTAGTAAAATAAAATGAAAAGCAAAGAAATGATGACCATCAAAATCAGGAGAGTGGTTATCTCACCAGGGAGAGAAGTTATCATTGGGAAGAACCACATGGTGGAAAAGCTTCTTAGGGGTGGAGGGACAGTAATGTCCTGTTTCAGGCATTCACAATTTTTTTCTGTAAAGGGCTAGATAGTACCTATTTTTTACTTTCTGGACCATACTGTCTCTGGTGCAACTACTCAACTCTGCCATTGTGGGAAGAAAGCAGGAACAGCTATATTCCAATAAAACTTTATTCACAAAACAAAATGGCAGGCTGGATTTGGTGCAGAGAGCTCTAGCTTGCCAATACTTGTTTTATTTGACATGGTAATGGTTACATGGGTGTCCACTTTATAATTATTAAACTGTTCCTTTATGTTTTAAGTACTTTACCAGTAGTTCCATTTTAAAATAAGAAATGTCAAAAAGGAAAAAAAAAGAAACAGAGAATAGTATATTAAAGAAATTGAATCAGTAGTTAAAAAAAGTTTACAAAGGAAAATATCAGGCCCAAATAGTTCTATAGGTATATTCCACCCAATTTTCAAAAAAACATTAACTCAAATCATTTCACAATATTAAAAAAAGAAACTACTCATTTTATAAGCTTAGTTTGGACTTGATATGAAAATCAGAAAAAGATAGTATGAGAAAAATAAGCCAATCTCACTCATGAACACAAATCAGAATATCCTAAACAACACATTAGCAAGTTGAAACTAGTAGTGCTAAAGATAAAAAAGATGCTTAATTTCACTGGTAATTAAGGTAACAGAAATTAAGACCACAATGAGATACTGTTTTATACCAATTAGAATAGCAGAAATTAAGAAGTCTGATAACGTCAAGGGATAGAGAGGATGTGGTCAACAGAATTACACACCACTGGTAGGAGTATAAACAGATACAAATACTTGGGGAAAGATTTTTGTTTTATCTTATCACACTTGTGAATAAAAAAAATTTCCAAAAAACTATATATAGCAGTATAATTTTTATGTAGTTCACAAACAAGCAGAACTAATTTTTTTCTTTTTACAAGCAGAACTAATTAATATTGTTTGGGGAATCATGTATACATGATACAACTACTTAAAATCAAGGGAAGACAAACAAAAATTTAGGATAACCAGTTAGTCACCTCTGGGAGGGAGGCAACAGGATAGCCAAGCATAAAGACACATAAGTAGATGCAAAGAATTGGTAATGTTCTAGCTCTTGAGCTGAGTGATCAGTTCATGAGTATTCATTTAAAAAATATGCTGTGTAATTTACATATTTGCTATATTTATTTTTCTGAAATTACTGAAAATTAAAACAGATAATTAAAAGTGGACTTTGGATGCCTGGGTGGCTCAGTTGGTTAAGCGTCTGACTCTTGATCTCAGCTCAGGTCTTGATCTTAGGGTCATGAGTTTAAGTGCTGCACTGGGCTCCATGCTGAGCATTGAGCCTACTTAAAACAAAACAAAACAAAAACCCCTTTCCCCACCTTTAAAAAAAAAAAGTGGACTTAATAAAGGCATATACAATTCTTTATTTGTATAGTCACTTGGGGAGAAAATCATAAAAGATACTCCCTCACAGCTAATAAGGTACTATTAAAATCTGTCTGCTCCCAAAATATGCATGGCCCACTGTGGCCCAAGTCCTTTGAGAAGGAGTGTTATTAAAAAATATGAGCAGGGAAAAAAAAATGAACAGAGGCTTTAGAGTAGAATTCTCAGCTCTGCCCTAATGAGTTGCCTAATTTTTTATTTTCCTCATCTGTTGAACAGACATGTTAATAATTGCTCCTATCTCACAGTGCTAACGCGAGAATCAAATGAGATAATGTCTGTAAAATCATTTTATAAACAATAAAGTGCTCTAGAAGTGGCACCACAGGAAGTGGCACTGAAGGGTATTTCACGTACCTTGATGAGCTGATTATTCTTCACATAGTGCAAAGTGTTTGACCGATTACCTCCAGCGACCACGGGCGGGTAGGCTAAGATGTCTGCACCACGGGCCCGGCATTCAAATTCAAACTGAAAAACAACACAGAAGACAGGATTTCCTCAGGGCTGTGCCAGCCCAGGCTCTCTCCAACAAACAGCCCATCCCTCCATTCAAGTACTTCTTTTCCGTCATTACTGGAAAACAAGTTATCAAATCTAACCAAACTTCTCATGCTGCAATTCCAGTCTATTTTTTATTCTCCCCACCATCCTGTTATTTGACCCTATTATTAAGTCTGTTCTGTTCCTGAGTGCTCCAAATTTCCTATGATTTTCAAATTAAGTCCAGAAGAGAACACAGAAAACCTACGATCAAGGCTGAGTACAGAGATACAGTGGAGTAAAGTTCCTGTTTTTTATTCTTATTTAGATAAACACTGGAATACAGCTTGCAGTTTTTTTTTTTTTTTTTTTTTTTTTTTTTAAAGATTTTATTTATTTGACACAGAGAGAGATAGCGAGAGCAGGAACACAAGCAGGGGGAGTGGGAGAGGGAGAAGCAGGCTTCCTGCCGAGCAGGGAGCCCGATGTGGGACTCGATCCCAGGACCCTGGGATCATGACCTGAGCCGAAGGCAGACGCTTAACGTCTGAGCCACCCAGGCGCCCCTACAGCTTGCAGTTTTAACAACAGCTCTGAATTACTAAATTTCAACTTTTTAAATAGCTACCAACCTAAATGTGCTGGAAAAGTGAAAAAGGATGCTAGGCATTAGTAGTAAATTAGTAGTAAATTCTACTAATTTCACTTTGTCCAAGGATGGAGCTGGAGACTGGTGAGCAGCTGCTGCTCTTTCCAGTACTACTCTGATTCTCCTCCTTTACATTTACTTAAACAGTATTCTCGCTCACATTTGACTAAGTCTTTGCTTCTTCATCTGTTCTGCTTTGCAGTTTTCATTTAACTGTAGCTCTGTGTATTTTAGACACATCTAATAAATTATCAGTGACATTTAAGAACCAAATCCTCTCCACTGATATCCTGGTCACTTACACGAAAGCCAACTGGATGCCATCTGCAAATCAATGGAATTACTTTACTTATTACTATTTTTGCCTCCAATAAAACCTTCCCAATCTTTTAAAGCTCACCTTAGCATAAAGGAAGCCTTCCTCCATGGGAGCTTTACTGGCAAACATGGTCTCTATGAAAGCCTGTAAACAGAATGGAGGATGAACAGTCTCATTTTAAATACGTTGCTTACTCAAACATTCAAAATACTGGAGCTCAAATGAAAAGCACCCTTCTCCCCAATTTTGCTGACCTGAAGTTGTGACTTTGTGACCTGATAATATAGATTTCTGAAGAGGAAACTATTGCTTTCAGGACTATTTGACTGATAACAGATTTAGTGGAAAGGTGACTCAACATCACACTCAGAATATACATTGGTATGCCAGAGTAAGCTACATGGGAACACATTTGTCATTTATGTAACAAAGTAGCCCAGAAATGTATGAAATTATGGATCGAATGGTCCAGTCTACTGTAAGGTTCCCCAACCTTAGCATTGTCGACATTTTGGACTATATAACTCTTTTTAGGGTGCCAGCAGCACTCCCCAACTGAGAATCAGATACTGCCAGATATCCCCTAAAGGACAAAACTGGGGCGCCTGGGTGGCTCAGTCGTTTAGTGTCTGCCTTCGGCTCGGGTCATGATCCCAGGGTGCTGGGATCAAGCCCCGCATCAGGCTCCCTGCTCAGCGGGAAGCCTGCTTCTCCCTCTCCCACTCCCCCTGCTTGTGTTCCCTCTCTCGCTGTCTCTGTCAAAAAATAAATTTAAAAAATCTTTAAAGGACAAAACTGCCCCAAGTTCAGAATCAGTGACCTATAGAAGAAATACTTTATTTCTCCACGTGTTTCCTTTTTTTAATGAACGTACAATGTTTATAATTCACCACTGTACCTTATTCCAAAAAGATTTTGACTAGTTTACATGGATACACAAAATACAACAAGGTGGCACAAATTCATGGCAGAATTAAAGAAAAGCAAGCCTTAAGCGGAATGGAGCTCAAAAAACTAAGAATGCATACCATCATGACCTTCACGATTACTACGGCAACTATGGACGGGCCACAAACTTATCTGAGTTTTCTAGTAGCCAGTGTGAAAAGGGAAACTATCAGCTCTATTTCCCATGTCTGTGGGATAAAAACAAATCAGCTGCACAGGGATAGGATTATATGATTCTACCACTAGAAAGGAATTTCTCTCGAGTTAGGTTCTAAGAGTGAAGGCAATATGGGAAGGAATGTTTTTAATAACATTTTTCCAAATATAAGGCAATGACATTATCATAAAGCCCAACAGAGGGAAAGCAAGCGGGCTGGCCATGAAATAGCTGTGTGGCTTGCCCCTGTTCTCATTCTGATCCTTCCTCAAATGTTCCATCCTCAGAGAGGCCTTTCTGACCACCCTACCTCACTCAGCACTTCTACCACACTTCATTCCCTTCCACTGCTTCCTTTTTCTTTTTCTTCACAGCACTTAATTCCAGTTGACTATACAGCATGTTTGTTTACTGTCTCTCCTCAACTAGAATGTACACTGAGGACACGGACATTGATTTGCATTTCCTTGATGATGGGTGATGATGAGCATCTCTTCATGTGGTATCTAAACCTACTCTGTTGAGGGTTTTCTTTTCCTTTTTTTTTTTTAAACTGGGTGGGTAACTTAAATTTCTTTTTTTTTTTTTAAGATTTTATTTATTTATTTGACAGAGAGAGAGAGACAGCGAGAGAGGGAACACAAGCAGGGGGAGTGGGAGAGGGAGAAGCAGGCTTCCTGCTTGAGCAGAGAGCCCGATGTGGGGCTCAATTCCAGGACCCTGGGATCACGACCCGAGCTGAAGTCAGACACTTAATGACTGAGCCACCCAGGCGCCCCTGTTGAGGGTTTTATCATGGATCAATGTTGTACTTTGTCAAATGCTTTTTCTGTGTCTCCTGAAATGATCCTATGGTTCTTATCCTTTCTTTTTTTTTTTTTTTAAAGATTTTATTTATTTATTTGACAGAGAGACAGTGAGAGAGGGAACACAAGCAGGGGGAGTGGGAGAGGGAGAAGCAGGCTTCCCACCGAGCAGGGAGCCTGATGCGGGGCTCGATCCTAGGACCCTGGAACCATGACCTGAGCCAAAGGCAGACGCTTAACGACTGAGCCACCCAGGCGCCCCTGGTTCTTATCCTTTCTTTTATTGATGTGATGTATCATGTTGATTGATTGGCAAATATTGACCCACCCTTGCAACACAGGAAAAAAATCTCACTTGATTGTGGTGAATGATTTTATGTATTGCTGTATTCAGTTTGCTAGTACTTTGTTGAGGATATCTGCATCTATGTTCATCAGAGATCTGGCCTGTGGTTCTCTTTTATTGTGGGGTCTTTATCTGGTTTTGGTTTCAGGGTAATGCTGGCCTCATAAAATGAATTTGGAAGTTTTCCTTCCTTTTCTATTTTTTGAGAAGAACAGGCATTAACTCTTTTTTTTTTTTTTTTTTTGAAGATTTTATTTATTTATTTGAGACAGAATGAGAGAGAGAGAGAGAGAGCACATGAGAGGGGGGAGGGTCAGAGGGAGAAGCAGGCTCCCTGCCGAGCAGGGAGCCCGATGCGGGACTCGATCCAGGGACTCCAGGATCATGACCTGAGCCGAAGGCAGTCGCTTAACCAACTGAGCCACCCAGGCGCCCCGGCATTAACTCTTTTTAAATGTCTGGTAGAATTCACCTGTGAAACCATCTGGCCCTGAACTTTTTGTTGGGAGTTTTTTGAGTACTGATTCAATTTCTTTGCTGGTAATGGGACTGTTCAAATTTTCTATTTCTTCCTGTTTTAGTTTTGGTAAGTTATGTTTCTAGGAATTTATCCATTTCTTCTATTGTCCAATTTGCTGGCAAATAATTTTTCATAATATTCTTACAATTGTTTGTATTTCTGTGGTGTTTGTTATTTTTCCTCTTTCATTTGTGATTTCATATATTTGGGTCCTTTCTCTTTTTTTCTTGAGGAGTCTGGCTAGAGGTTTATCAATTTTATTGATTTTTTTCAAAGAACCAGCTCCTGATTTTATTGATCTGTTCTACTGTTTTTTTAGTTTCTGTATCATTTGTTTCTGCTCTAATCTTTATTATTTCCTTCCTTCTGCTAGTTTTAGGCTTTGTTTGTTTTTCTAGCTCCTTTAGGAGTAAGGATAGGTTGTTTGAGATTTTTCTTGCTTCTTGAGGTAGGCTTGTATTTTTTTTTTTTTTAAAGATTTTATTTATTTATTTGACAGAGAGAGAGAGACAGTGAGAGAGAGAACACAAGCAGGGGGAGTGAGAGAGGGAGAAGCAGGCCTCCTGCTGAGCAGGGAGCCCAATGCGGGGCTCGATCCCAGGACCCTGGGATCATGACCTGAGCCGAAGGCAGACGCTTAACGACTGAGCCACCCAGGCACCCCGAGGTAGGCTTGTATTGCTATGAACTTCTCTCTCAGGACTGCTTTTGCTGCATCCCAAAGGTTTTGAAATGTTGTGTTTTCATTTTCATTTGTTTCCATGTACTTTTTTATTTCTTCTTTTATTTCCTGGTTGACCCATTCATTGTTTAGTAGCATGTTATTTAACCTCTATGTATTCGTGGTCTTTCCAGATTTTTTATGGTTGACTTCTGGTTTCATAGCATTATGGTCAGAAAATATGCATGGTATAACTTTGATCTTTTGGAATTTGTTGAGGTTTGTTTTGCAACCTAGTATGTGATCTATTCTGGAGAACATTCCATCTGCACTTGAAAAGAATGTGTATTCTTCTTAGAATGGAATGTTCTTAATATATCTGTTAAATCCATCTGGTCCAGTATGTCATTCAAAGCCATTGTTTCCTTGATTTTCTGTTTAGATGATCTGTCCATTGATGTAAGCGGGGTGTTAAAGTCCCCTACTCTTATTGTATTATTATTGATTAGTTCTTTTATGTTTGTTATTAACTGTTTTATGTATTTGGGTGCTCCCATAAATATTTAAAATTGTTATATCTTCTTGCTGGATTGTCCCCTTCATTATTTTAGTGTCCTTCTTTGTCTCTTGTTATAGTCTTTGTTTTAAAGTCTATTTTGTCTAAGTATTGCTACTCTAGCTTTCTTTCTTTCTTTTTTAAAGATTTTATTTATTTATTTGAGAAAGAGGGAGAGAGAAGCAGACTCCCGGCTGAGCAGGGGCTCAATCCCCGGACCCTGGGATCATGACCTAAGCCAAAGGCAGATGCTTAACGACTGAGCCACCCAGGTGCCCCTACTCCAGCTTTCTTTTTACATCCATTTGCATGATAAATATTTCTCCATCCCCTCACTTCCAATATGCAGGTGTCTTTAGGTCTAAAATTAGTCTTTGTAGGGGCACCTGGGTGGCTCAATCATTAGGCATCTGCCTTCGGCTCAGGTCATGGTCCCAGGGTCCTGGGATCGAGCCCCGCATTGGGCTCTCTGCTCAATGCGAAGCCTGCTTCTCCCTCTCCCACTTCCCCCTGCTTGTCTTCCCTCTCTCACTATATCGCTCTCTGTCAAATAAATAAATAAAATCTTAAAAAAAAAAAAAAAGAGTCTTTGTAGTCTACAGATGGTCTCCTGTAGACTATAGATATAGATGGGTCTTGTTTTTTTACCCATTTGTCATCCTTTGTCTTTTGATTGGAGTGTTTAATTCATTTACATTCAAAGTAATTATTGGTAGATTAATTGCCATTTTATTACTTGTTTTGTAGTTGTTTCTGAAGATTTTCTCTGACCCTTTCTTGTCTTTCTCTCTTTCATGATTTGCTGGTTTTCCTTAGTGATATATTTGGATTTCTTTCTCTTTATTCTCTGCATATTTATTAGTGGTTATCATGAGGTTTGTATATATGATGCTTGTTTAAGTTTGAACCCATTCTTTACTCCTCTCCTCCGCACATTTTAGGTATATGGTGTCATATTTGACATCTTTTTATTTTGTGAATTCCTTGGCTGATTTTTATTTATTTATTTATTTAAGATTTTATTTATTTGACAGATAGATAGCACAAGTAGGCAGAGTGACAGGCAGAGGGAGAGGGAGAAGCAGGCTCTCTGCTGAGCAGGGAGCTAGACACGGGGCTCAATCCCAGGACCCCAGGATCATGACCTGAGCCGAAAGCAGCTGCTTAACTGATTGAGCCACCCAGGTGCCCCCCTTGGCTGATTTTTAACAGAAATACTCATTTTTACCACTTTTGTGTTTCCTACCTTTATATTGTCATTTTTGGTCTTTCCTTTCCACTCAGAGTCCCCTTTAATATTTCTTGCACGGCTGGTTTAGTGGTCATGAAATCCTTTAGTTTTTGTTTGTCTGGGAAACTCTTTTATCTTTCCTTCTATTCTGAAGATAGCTTCACTGGATAGAATATTCTTGGCTGCAGGTTTTTCCTATTCAGCACTTTGAATATATCATGCCACTCCTTTCTGGCTTGGAAAGCTTCTGCTGAAAAATCTGATAGACTTATGGGGTTTCCTTTATATGTAACTGTCTTCTTTTGTCTTACTGCTTTTAGTATTTTTTCTTTATCACTGTATTTTGCCATTTATTTATTATTTAAAAAAGCAATCTCTACATCCAATGTTGGGCTCTAACTCACGATCCTGAGATCAAGAGCTGCATGCTCTACCAACTGAGCCAGCCAGGTGCCCCTGTATTTTGCCATTTTAATTACAATATGTCTTGGTGTGGACCTACTTTTGTTGGTTTTGTTGGGGGTTTTCTGTGCCTCCTGGATCTGGATAGGTTTCCTTTCCCAGATCAGGTAAGTCTTCAGCTATTATTTCTTCAAAAAATTCTCTGTTCCCTTTTCTCTCTCTTCTTCTTCTGGGACTCCTATAATATGTATGTTATTATGTTTGATGGAGTCACTGAGTTCCCTAAGTCTATCCTCATTTTGCATAATTTTTTTCTCCCTTTTGTTTATCTTGATTACCTTCCATTACTCTTCTAGGTCATTAATTTGTTTCTCTGCTTCTTCCAGCCTGCTGTTATTCCATCAAGCATGTTTCTCATTTTGTTTATTGAGCCCTTTATCTCTGCTATGTTATCCCTTATCTCTGTGTTAATGGTCTCACTGTCAAGTCCAGTGAGTAACCTGATGATCATTGCTTTAAATTCTCCATCAGGCACGTTACTTACATCTGTTTTGTTTGTAGCTCTCTCGCCATGGCCTTGTCCTGTTCTTTCATTTGGGTCAAATTCCTCTGTCATTTCATTTTGTCTAAGTCTCTGTGCCTGTTTCTGTATGTTAGGAGAGTCAGGTACATCTCCTGTTCTTGAGGGTATTGCTTTTATGAAGAGGTCCTGTAATGCCCTGCAATGTAGTGTCCCCTGTTCCCCAGGGCTTGGTGCTTCTGGGAGTATCTCCAATGTGTGTGCTTGCACCCTGCTGTTGTGTCCTGGCTGCTTTACCCTTCAGGCCAGTTGTCTTCAGGGGCTCTCTGCCTGTTGTAAGCAGTGTCTGGTCCCTGGCCTGAATGTGGTAACTTTCAACTAGGTGTGCTCTGGTTTGCTTGTGAAATGAGATCTGTTACTGATGCCACTGGAACCAAGGCCTTATAAAACTCCCGGGCCAGGAAACATGGTGTTGGCAAGGGTTTGGGCCAGTCTTCTGGGGGAGGGGGCCTAATGAGCTAGGACTGAGGGGAGTGTGAGTGAGAAGGGCAGTTCCACCAGAGCACTGGGGGTGGGGCTTGGTGTAAGCAAGTTAGGTAGCAAGTGCTGACACTGTGCTGATTCTCACAGGTGGCCCTGTGCTTATGCTGAAAGGTGGGAGAGAGAAATGGAGCCTGCCAGTTCCTTTGTTCCCAGAGGGATCTCTCCGTGATTGCTGCCTCTCTGGGACATGCTCTGAGATGAGCAACAAGCTCCCCGACCCCCAGTGTGTGCCCTTCAGATAGCTCTTTAGATAGCTGTTTCTATGAGGTATGTCCACAGGCTGTTTGCCCTGCCTTTTCTCCAAGAACAGCCCCATTGTCCTCTGAGCTCTTCCAGAGCCAAGCATGCTAACCTTTTGAACTCCAGGCTTTAAGCCCTTCTGGTTGCAAGAACTCACAAAATTTGGGCCCTCCTGCTTTCCAAGCCAATTGCTATGGGGATTGTTTTCCCCATGTGCTCCCTTGTGTGCTAGTTTGTCTCTTGCCCTTCACTGGGACTGTGGCTCCTTCCCCACCACAGCAGCCACAATCCGATTATCTCCCAAGACGTGTCTCTGCACTTCCTACCTTCTTCGATGTGGCTTATTCCCTACCTTTAGCTGTAGAGTTTGTCCTGCCAGTTTTCACATCAATTTCTGGGGTATTTAGGATGATTTGATAGTTATCTAGTTGTATTTGTGGGATTAAATGAGCCTAGGGTTCTCCTATTCCACCGACATCTTCCCCTCCTGTGTATTTTGTTTTTAAATTATAGTCATCTTACTGGGTATGAAGTCGTATCCCATTTTGGTTTTGATTTACATTTTCCTAACAGCTAATGATATTAAGCATCTCTTCATGTGCTTATTGGTCACTTGTATATCTTCTTTGGGGAAATGCCCATTTAAGTCCCATTTTTTAAAAAAGATTATTTGAGAGAGCGAGAGAGCGAGAGAGAGCATGACCGGTGGGGAGAGGCAGAAGCAGGCTCCCTTCTCAGCAGGGAGCCCAACCTGGGGCTCAATCCCAGGACCCCGGGATCATGACCTAAGCCGAAGGTAGATGCTTAACTGACTGAGCCACCCAGGCTCCTCCTCTATCCATTTTTAAACTGGGTTGTCTTTTTGTTTTTGAGTTGCAGGAGTTCTTTACATATTCTGGATACTATACCTTTATTGTATAAATGGCTTACAAATATTTTCTCCTATTCTGTAGGTTGTCTTTTCACTTTTTTGATAGTGTTGTTTGATTGATGCACAGAAGTTTTTAATTTTGATGAAGTCCAATTTAACTGTTTTTCTTGTGTTGCTTATTTTGGTGTCATACCTAAGAATCCATTGCCAAATTCAAGGTCATGAAGATCCACCCCTATGTTTCTGCTAAGAATTTTATAGTTTTAGCTCTTAAGTTTAGGTCTTTGATCCATTTTGAGTGAATTTTTGTATATGGTGTGAGGTAGGGATCCAACATCATTCTTTTGCATGTGGATATCCAGTTGTTCTAGCATATCTGAATTATTCTTAATTAAATATATAGTTAAAGCATTATTTTGAAAGAAAAAGAATGATTCTGATAAAGAGGATGAAAGTGCTACTATGAGCTTGGGTGACGGCCAAGCCATCCTTGGTTTGAATTAGCACTGGCTTTGAAATCAGTGGAATCAGGAAATAATAAAACCTGAACTTCAGCAGCTAGCAAAATAGATTGGAAGGAAGTTGCAAATCAATGACAGTTCTGTTAAAAACCCAGTGGTGTTGTTTGCTCTTTGCTGAAAGCAAGACGACTCTCCACAAGAGTTTCACCTTTGTGGCCGGCAGGTGGAGCTCCAACCAAAGGAACCCAGGCACCTTTAATTTTTGATAAATCAGCTGTGAGACACACTACAACTAATTCAAGTAGGGTAAACTGATGATGGAGGACAATAGATCATGAAGGGATTATTCAGTGAAGGAAATGAGCCATTTTGCAGATTTAGATACAACAACCTGATGAATTCTTTTTAAAAATGGCTCCTGAGAATTTTAGATCAAGGAACAGTATCTCTGGCTTTAAATACTGCTGAGGGTAGGGAAATGTTAGTGCTCACTGTGGTTCACATGACAATCCCTAGTTTACTAGAATGGATTAAGGGAGGGGTCCAACATAGAAGGACTATTGCCCTGCCTCTCCCTTGTTATATAAATTGTCACTGCGTCCTAAAGCTGCATCAATGCTGTGGATGCAGGTACTACTGATGAAGAAAATGAACACCCTTATGGGATCCTCCTTACTCAGGTTATGACTGACACTGTAATAAAGGATTTCATACATGACTTTGTTGTTGGACCCCAGGAGGATATAAAAAGATAGTTTCAGATCTTTAATCTCAACTTCCTCCTATGGATAATAAAAAGATAATAATGAGTTTAGGACTTCACAGGAGAAATAAAATCCAATAAGAAAGAGAACATGTAAAAGAATAAAATCGGACCCTTGTCTTTTTGTTGTTGAGTTGTAAGAGTTCTTTATATATTCTGGATATTAGATTGTTATCAAATATAGATTTGCAAATATTTCTCTTGTTCATAAGTTATCTTTTTACTCCCTTGATAATGTCTTTTGATGCACAAAAGCTTTTAATTTTGATGAAGTTCAATTTATCTATTTTTTATTGTTGTTGTTACTACTGCTTTTGGTGTCATACCTAAGAATCCATTGCCAAATCCAAGGTCATGAAGATTTACCCATATGTTTCTGCTGAGAAACACATACAAAAATTAACTAAAAAAAATGGATCAAAAGACCAAAACATAAGAGCTAAAACTATAAAACTCTTAGAGGAAAACATAGGGGAAAAGCTTCATGACCTTGGATTTGGCAATAATTTTTGGATATGACACCAAAAGCATAGGCAACACAAGAAAAAAACAGATAAATGTTGTATGGTTGTAGTAGGCAAGTTCAAAGTAGGTTTGAGGTTACCAGGGGCTGGAGGGAGGGGAAATGGGAGTTATTGTCCAATGGTTCCAGAGTTTCTATTTGGGATGATGAAAAAGTTCTGGAAATAGAAAATGGTGCTGGTTGTACAACAATGTGAATGTACCTAACGCCACTGAATTGTACACCTAAAAATGGTTAAAATAGTAAGTTTTATGTTATATAAATTTTACAACAAAAAAATAGCAAATGGAAAGAAAATAAGGGGGTAACAATTCAGATCCTTAAACAATTTTTTGTTTTTTTAAGATTTTATTTATTTATTTGACAGAGAGACAGACAGCAAGAGAGGGAATACAAGCAGGGGGAGTGGGAGAGGAAGAAGCAGGCTTCCTGCTGAGCAGGGAGCCCGATGCGGGGCTCGATCCCAGGACCCTGGGATCATGACCTGAGCAGAAGGCAGACGCTTAACAACTGAGCCACCCAGATGCCCAACAAATTCAGTTTTTTATGTTTAATTAAAAATGAAATAAAAAGGCAGAAATTGAAGAGTGCCAAGCTTTTATAATTTTACAGTAAGGCAGAGAATTGGCAACTGCCTGTCTTCAAACTTCTCAGGGTATAAAAATCCCAAGGCAGATATACTCAATTTATCTGAGTTTAGAGGAATTTTAGAAAGAAAAAGATTCCAATGAGCCACTATCATCAGATGTCAAAATACAGGCTTTTAATATAAAGATAATAATGGAAAAAGAAGATTGCTATGCTTCATATCATGCCAGGTCATCTCTGGCAGGGAACTCAAGACATTTTAACAAATGTGTGAGTGAATGGCTGGATGTAGAGAAGAAACTCTTTTAGATCTACTGAATACAGGAACACTATGCAGCACTGACTAGGACTGCAAATGAACCCCTTAGGGATGACAGAATTAATTCAAGGGAATGTGGGGATGCTACTGTGAAAAGAATAAAAATTAAAGTCTATTTAGAAGTTAGAATGTATAATAAAAAAAAGGATACTGTGATGTCTCCTTAACCTGACTGTATAACTGATATGAATATAATGTTTGAATAAAAATTCCTCTGCCTACTGGGTAATAAGAAAAAAGGAATAACTTGGATCCTCTCTTCATCCAGTACTCATTAGACATGCAACATGGGAGCCTTTAGAATTAACCTAAGCCAATTAAACTAGTAAATTTGAAACATTATTGGATACCTGGAAGGCAATAAGAAATTACTATCCTAAATAAAGAAACGTCAGATATAAGTATATTAGTGTCCATAAACTCACTGAAATAAGCCAGTGTGGCCAATGAGGAAGACTGTTGAATCAGGTCACAAACAGTAGACTACAAGGGGGCTCAATAAAACCATACCCTGAGGAGCCTCAGCTGCGTCCAGTACAGTCCAGACTATTCAATTCATATAAGCTAAAGGTGACTGGTATTCTCTACTATCTGGCTAATGCAGTTTTCTCATTATTAATCACCAATGAGAGCCTACAACAATTTGCATTCTTGTGGATTGGCTTACAATATACAGTATTACCTCAAAAATATTAAACCTCTTCTGAATATTGTCACAATCTGATGAGGCACAACTGAGATCTAATATAGCTGGACAATACAATATATTGATGGTATTATTTTCTTTTTATTTCCCCTTTATTTAATTTTTTAAAGTAGGCTCCATGCCAAGTGTGGAGCCCAATGTGGGGCTTGAATTCACGACCAGGAGATCAAGACCTGAGCTGAGATCAAAAGTCAGATGCTTAACCGACTGAGCCACCCAGGTGCCTGGGTATTATTATTTTCATCTGAAACTGCGGATCAAGTTAAAAGCGACTTTACTAAGGTCATAAATCATATGACTGACTGGGGATGACTGATTAACCTTGCTAGAAATCCAGGGCTCCACAGAGACTATGGAATTTTGGGAGATTACACAGGTTGGAGCAATCTGTGACATATCACAAACCACTAGGAATAAATTGTTATCAGTCCATGACCCTCAGATTGAAGAGGTTCAACAACACTACTGCACATATTTGGTTTTTAGAGAAACCATACTTCACTTAGGGATGTTCTTGGCCCCAATTCATAAAATCACGATGAAAAAGGCCTTATTTGATTAGGGGCCTTAACAAAAAAAGTCTTCTTAGACTGCAGAAGGCTATGACTTAAGCTATTATGTTAGAACCATATGATCCTAACACTGAAATGATATTAGAAAGTGTCAGCCCCTGCACTCATACCAACTGGAATTTCCACCAAAAGCCATAATCACTACTCCAAGATGATCTCTGGCTTTGGTGTTAAGACATTATTAGATGTTGCTTTCCACTCTATGTCTTTTGAAAGACAGTTGCTGATTTATTTTGGGGCATTTGCTGAGATCGCCCCAATAACTAAAAGACTTACAAGAGCAAATTAGGACCTGAAATACCTATCATATCATTGCTAATGTCAGAAAAACATTCCAGTGGGAAGAGCGATGCCCAAAAAAGTTGCATCATGAAATGGAAATGCACTATATAAAGCATGCGACCAGGGGATGGGACAGACTTATATTTATGAGCCTTTTTTCCTTGGGTCTCTTCTTTCAACCAACTGCCCAAGGATGCCAGGTAATTGGTCTGGTTCACAGATGGTAGTTTCAGAATCAAGAGTAATTCTGTATGGAAAGGAGGTGCTCTGAGTCCAGCAGAAGGTAAAATCCTCATGGAAGAAGGTAATAACAGACTGATCCACTGAGCTGAATTATATGCTGTGTTCTTACCTGTGATAGAACTAGATACAAATAAAAGTCTTGCTATTTGGGTAAATACTGATCCCAGGCTGTTGCCAATTGCCTTGCAATTGGTCTAACAAGTGGGCCATAAATAACTGGATAGTAAAAGATCCCCACATGTGGGGCCACTGTTCTTTGGAAATCTCTATGGAAATTCTGAGGGCAAATCAAAGCAGGCCATAATGATGCTTACCAAAGAAACCCAAAGCCAGGGTTTGTAGGTAACTACAATCAATAAGTTGATGGCCTAATTCGTTCTCTTGAAATGGCAATGAAGGTCCATGAAATGAATGGACATGGAGGAACTCAAGCCAGGCAGCAATGTAAAAAACAATGACATAGACCACTGGCCCCCACTGAAGCTCAAAAAAAACTGCCTTGGTTGCCAATGGTACAGTCCCATTTTTCTGTACTTATCCAATCTGTCCCTCTATTATTGGAGATGAACTAACCAGAAAATTCTACTTCAGGGGGAAAGGTGTGGGTTAAAATTAGTGTTGAAAGAAGGAAGAAAGGCCAGATTGTTGCTGAGGGGAAGGGAGCCAATAAATGAGTGCCACAAAAGGGAAAATCTAACATAATTTTGGTGCCTAAAGAGATGCTTAAAGCAAGAGAATAATATTTTCTCTTAGCTTTGATTCAGAAGGCTGTTGGGGCAAAGGACTCTGATGGAGTCTCCTTTTCTGAAGAGCCAAAGAGAGCTGAACAATAGCTAACCTAACAAATACATTTCCCAGAGTGACATAAGTCCTCAAAATGGATGAAGAAATAAATGGGAGCTCTGTCAACAATGCAAATGTTTTTTGATTCTCATTTCACAGGATACATCTATTATAGAGGAGCTGTGCTGGGAAGCAACCTGTGGAAAATGTTTAGCGGGCTGAATCTGAAAAACATTGACTAATAATCTCAAAGAACATTATGTGCCATTAATCATGATGATGGCTTTAAAAAGGTACCAGAGGGGCGCCTGGGCGGCTCAGTTGGTTATGCCTCTGCCTTTCGCTCGGGTCATGATCTCAGGGTCCTGAGATCGAGCCCCAAGTGGAGCTTCTTACTCAGCCGGGAGTCTGCTTCTCCCTCTCCCACACCCCCACCCCCGTCCCGCCCATGCTCTCTCTCTCTCTCAAATAAATAAAATCTTTTTTAAAAAAAAAATATTTTATATATTTATTTGACAGAAAGAGAGAGAGCGAGAGCAGGAACACAAGCAGGGGGCGAGGGAGAGGGAGAAGCAGGCTTCCCGCGGAGCAGGGAGCCCGATGTGTGACTCAATCCCAGGACCCTGGGATCATGACCTGAGCCGAAGGCAGACGCTTAACGACTGAGCCACCAGGCACCCTAAATAAATAAAATCTTAAAATAAAAACGTACCAGCATATGGTGGTAGAATGTTATCTACTGCATATCCCTTTTGTCAAAATAATATTATGTGTAAAAATAGCTATTTGCCCTGTTATTGTGAGTAAATAGGCACAAGAAGGAGGAACAATTGGGACACTTGGATCACTGATAAAGGACAAGCACTAGGTATAACTTGGTGGGTCCACATTCCTGAGAATTCTGAAATCTGTTTGGTTATCGGAAGTGCTATGAAACACTCAAACCAAAGTCTATTAGGAGTGACTACTACTCATGTGATCTAAGCCTGGGGGAATTCACATTTTTGAAGTACCAAATGTATTTCCTAATTGTACAAAGGCAGTTAGTACTCAATGACATGTCTGCTGTTGGCCCATTTGAAATAAGAGAGCTTTAGTGGAATTAGGAGCTGCTTAGGAGTATTTGGTCAGGCAGATTTGTTGTTGTTTTTTAAAGATTTATTTATTTTCAGAGAGAGAGCGCAGGAGTGCACAGGGCAGGGGGGGAGGGGCAGCAGAAGGAGAGAATCCCTCAAGCAGACTCCCCATGGAGCACAGAGCTTGATCCAATGACCCATGAGATCAGGACCCTAGCTGAAACCAAGAGTCAGATGCTCAAAGGACTGCGCCACCCAGGCACCCAGGAATATCTGTTTTTGTTTTTTTTTAAAGATTTTATTTATTTATTTGAGAGAGTGAGCGTGAGTGGGGAGAGGGGCAGAGAGAGGGAGAAGCAGGCTCTCTACTGAGCAGGGAGCCCGATGCTGGGCTGGATCCCAGGACCCCGGGATCATGACCTGAGCTGGAGGCGGAGGCTTAACCAACTGAGCCACCCAGGTGCCCTGGCATATTTGTTTTTAATGAGGAAAGACATACTGCTGAAAAAGACCTACTAAGGGGCACTAGGGTGGCTCAGTTGGTCAAGCATCCAAGTCTTGATTTCAGCTCAGCTCATGTTATCAGGGTTGTGAGATCACGCCGTAGTACTGGACAGATAATACTGATGTTAATGATCAAATATAGAGTGCTTCCTGTAGTGGATTAATGGGTTCTGCTGCAGGTTTCTTCTTACTGGAAACCAGTATCTGTCAAACTATGTAACTTGGTTATGTTCTCAAGATGTTTTGAATCCTAAAGAAACAGAGATATGGCCTCTGATCTATATTCGTATGAGAAATAATATATTGTACATAAGAAAAGATAGATTGTAGGGGCGTCTGGCTGCTTAGTCAGTGGAGCCTGCGGCTCTTGGTCTCAGGGTTTTGAGCTCGAGTCCCACGTTGGGTGTAGATATTACTTAAAAAGAAAGAAAAGAAAAGGTAGATTGTGTTGGAGAGGACAAAATAATTACACCATGATGGGGCATGGTAAGCTGATGGTGGCTCAGTAACCTGAGCATTTGACTTCGGATCAGGTTGTGATCTCGGGGTCCTGGGATTGAGTCCAGCATTTGGCTCTGTTCAGCGGGGGTCTGCTTCTCCCCCTCTCTCTGTCCGCCCGTCCAGCTCATGCTCTCTCTCTCAAATAAAGAAAGAAAATCTTAAAAAAAAAATTACATGATTTTTTTTTGGAAGAGTGTGTGTGTGCATGCACACAAGAGGGGGAGAGGAGGGGCAGAGGAGAGAGAGAAAACCTTAAGCACACCTCAATCTCACGACCCTAAGATCATGACCTGAACTGAAACCAAGTGTCAGATGCTTCACCGACTAAGCCACCCAGGTGCCCCTATACCAAAATTTTCTGATTTATACTGTAACTACAATGGTATTGCTATATATGGTATAACATAGGAGGCATAAAGAAATTAATATTGTAGATACTAATACTGAAATTAATGATCAAATATAGTGGGAGACTGAATTAAAGCTATCTCAGGACATTATCCCTATGGAGGAGAACTGGTCTGAGAAATATTAAGAGTTGATTAATGATAGATTAATAATTCAGCAGATGTATACCATAAGGAGCAGACACTTACAGATCCAAGAAGCGAAAGAACTGTATAGTTACAGAAACATGGGAAAGTATAAATGGATGTTTAGTTATCTGTTTAAATCCATACCAACCCCACATTGGATACTGTAAATGTTTGGATTCTGCATGTACATTTTTATTATCTTATATGATTATGAGATATTGCAAGGCAAGTAAATGATATCACACTAAGGATTACTGTTTTATTAGAAATAAGACTTGACAATGGGTTATGGGGGTGGACTGCTCTGTGTGAGTTAATTCCTGAAATTAGCTTGAGCTGTTTTGCTAAATTCCTGTATGGCACCGACTTTGGTAAAGGCATAGCATAAAACATACTCATTAAAAGTGTTGCGAGGGCAATAAACACATGAAAAGATGCTCAACATCACTAACCATTAGGAAAATGCAAATTAAAACCACAGTCAGATACTCTTTCATACACTAGAATGGCTATTATCAAAAAACAGAAAACAAGTTGGCCTGGATATGGAAAAATTGGAACCCTTGTCCATTGCCAGTGGGAATGTAAAATGGTACAGGTCCTATGAAAAACAGTATGGTGGTTCCTCACAATATTGAACATAGAATTACCATTTGATCTACTAGTTCTACTTCTGGGTATATATCCAAAAGAAATGAAAGTAGGGGTTTGAAAAGCAGAATGTGCATAGCAGAATTATTCACAATACCTACAGACAGAAACAACCCAAATGTCCATCCAAACAAGAACAGATAAATAAAATGTAGCATATACATAAAATGGCATATTATTCAGCCTTAAAAAGAAGGGAAATTCTGATATATATACCACAGCATGGATAAATCCTGGAGACATTTTGCTTGATGAAATAAGTCAGAAATAGGGGCGCCTGGGTGGCTCAGTTGTTAAGCGTCTGCCTTTGACTCAGGTCATGATCCCAGGGTCCTGGGATCGATCCCCACATCAGGCTCCCTGCTCAGTGGGAAGCCTGCTTCTCCCTCTCCCCCCTGCTTGTGTTCCCTCTCTCTCTGTCTCTCTCTCTCTCTGTCAAAAAAAAAAAAAAAAAAAAGAGAAGTCAGAAATAAAGTAACAAATATTGTATGACTCCACTTATATGAGGTGCCTAAAAAGTAGTCAAATTATAGACTCAGAAAATAAAATGGTGGTCAGCAGAGGCTAGAGGGAAGGAGAAATGGGAAGTTATTGTCTAACGGGTATAGAGTTTCAACATGGGATCATAAAGAAGTTCTGGAGATATGTAGTAGGGGTGGTTGCACAACAATGGGAATGTATTTAATGCCACTGAACTGTACACTTAAAAATGGCTAAAGTTTAAATTTTATGTTATATATATTTCACCACAATTAATGAAGAGTGTTACAAAGAATTTTGGGGCAGTTTGTACCAGGTTCTGAATACTGATAGCAGTGAGATTAATGGTTTATATTTGGTCTCTCTGTGAGCTCTCTGAAGGGCTTTGCTGTTGTACAGCAGGAATAAGCCAATATGACCAAAACCGCAAAAATCTCTAGCTGAGATTCCATTTTGGGTCCCCTGTTTCCAACGTGTTCTGTGTGTCCATCTGTGGTTCCTTATCCACGAG
This sequence comes from Halichoerus grypus, assembly GCF_964656455.1. NCBI lineage: Eukaryota > Metazoa > Chordata > Mammalia > Carnivora > Phocidae > Halichoerus > Halichoerus grypus. The sequence goes on along the minus strand of NC_135717.1, from coordinate 171,178,407 downwards.
AGGAAAAAGCATCCTGCCCGGCCCTTACTGAGGGAGGACAATGACAGCCTGCACCTGGCTTCTCTGAACCCTTCTGTGAGACGGCCATGGACTGTGACAGGTGTTCTTACTTTAATGCTGTTGCTGTACTATACCCCTTTCCTATAATAAATTACGGCTTTGTAAGCATTGTCATTTTGGGTCCCGAGTCTTCCTTAGCAATCAAACTGTGTTTAACTGCCACTATTGTTGTGGTTATTATTAGGAAAGGAAATACAATGAATTAATTTATGTTGCTCCAAGGAGAAACAACTAAGATCATGGGTGCAAGATACAAGAAGGCAGATTTATCTTGCCTTGTGAGGTATTGAGCAAGTCTCTAGACATGTTCACTAAACATTGAAGTAGAAGGTAGATGCTCATCTACTGTAAGATTACTGCATTGGGTACCTCAAGGTACCCACCGAACCCTAAGAACTTAGATTTTTTAATTTGGAAAAACTTTTTCAATAGGAACCATACCTGTGATGTTAGCTTCCCAGCAATCTGCATTCGCTCAATTTCTGCAGGAGATTTGATCAGCCGGAGGCGCTGTACCAGCTGCTGGACAGGCCGAACTTTATTCTTGCTCCTGGCTTTGACCTCAGTCAGATGCTGCATGTAGTCTGAGTGAAGCTGTGCGTGAGAGGGCCTCATCCAGTCATACCAGACCATATTTGTCTCATCTTAAAATGAGCAGCAAAAAATAAATAAATAAATAAAAATTAACAAGAAATACCAACTGTTATAATGACTTGAACAAGAATGAAAACTGTAAAACCTGTGACATATAACTCTCTCAGGACTGAAGCAACTGAAGGGTTATGTATCACCGGAAAGGCTATTCCCTGCAAATGGCAAGATATTCTGACACCGAATATACAGCTTTTCTGCCCCCAAACTTCAGGGTTCCTTATAAAGATGGTAGATGGGACTAAAGCTTTTTCTCCAGCTTTGATTTCATTCATTATTTATTAAAGAACTCCACACCACAACTGAGCTAGAGGCACTGTTGAATAACTAAACATAAGAGGAGTGAAAAAAATACTCAGATCTTGACCTCCTGGTTAAAAGTATTCTGTTCCTTTCCAATCTCAGTGTTAGTGAAAGGAGGTTCTTATCTCATTTAGGAGCAATTCTTCATGGCTATGGAAACACTCTAGTGGATAATGTGTGCTAACCCATCTGCCATATATTCTCATTAGACAACCACGTTCTCCTTTTAACTCTAGAGACCCAAGGAACTGGTCTCTATGTGCCTGAGATATAAGATGTGAAGGCCGATAATGAAAATGTTCCCACTTACACCACGTCTCCATTCGTCCCTTTCTTTTTTCCTGACGTGGCCTAAGAGCAGCATTCCCAACAACTGAAGTCTGAAGGTTGTATGTTTTATACAAAGTATTTGGGAAAGAAGAGGGGAAAAATCCTACAAATTTTGACTGGTTATATATTAGTGATACAATCTCCTAAATATTTTCATTTTAAAATAAAAATGGTTTTAAGTGTATATTACATGTCAAACGCTAATCTTATTTTTAATAGAAATTTAATTGTACTTTTAAAACAGTAAAACCACTTCTACTACCTGTTCTTAGGGTATGAAATCATAGCCCAACTTTTTTTGGTTTTTAAACTTTTAAATAAATATGATTTCATGAATCTTTTCCTTTGCCTACTACTTTTATCTAGTAAACTACTAACATTAAGAATGGTGAATGAAAAGTACTTTTGAGAAATACATTTGGTGTAAGGCTTTATTTAACAGTACTAGGTTGATGAAATTTACACTGTTGAATAGGACAGCTAGCGACTAATTAAAAAAATAAAAAAGCTAAAAAAAAATGATTCTGACTTTGTGAAGATATAAAAAAGTTCCACTAATTTAGCTGAGTAATTACCTCTGTAAAATAGAGAATACTTGCATAAAGCAATGAAAACAATTCAAACATATTAGAACTTGCATATTCAAATGAGTATTTTCTTTCAAAGGAGTCTTTGCAGAAACAAGTCCAATAAATTCCATGATCACTGGAAACAATTCTGGAATTTTCTTTTAGAAACTGACTTCAGAAATGATTTATAAACCATACAAGAAAATCAGACTATAATTTTACAACCATACATATTTTGTCTAAAATTAGTACTTTCCAACTTGATCAGCTATCTTATTTACCAAATTTGGCTCTAAGGACTTCAAAATATAAAATGCTTCCCAGAGCTGTAGATTTACAAGAATCACTAAAGATAGTTTATAATGTAGTGTAGGTTCTGAAAAGTTCCAGAAAAGGAATCCTAAAACATTATGAGTGATTATAATTTTACCAGAATAAACGTAGAGAAAAACGACCTTTTTGAGGGGCATGGACTCAACTGTGTACTATATGAATCACCTGAGAACCCTGTTTAAAGTCAGATTCTGATCTAGTAGGTATGGAGTGGGGGCCTAAGATTCTACATTTTCAATTATCTATTATGTATCTGTAATTCTAATATGTGTCACCAGGTTATTCTGATGCTGGTGATGCACTGACCATTCTTTGAGAATACTGCTTCTTTCTGAAGAGTTGGCAGAAGTAATAAGCAGTGATCAGAGGCCAATAGACTGGTCAGTGATCTGGAAGAATGACCTATGCTCATTCTGCACTTTAAGTCTTGTGGAAAAGATTTATGATCCTTTCATGGTGCTCAAGGAAATGCCGCTACGATAATCATTTTAGAAAATTAAGAACTTTGTCTAAATAGGCAAGGAAGGTCTTAATCCAAAATCTGGCCTGTGATTTGATTTGACTTCTGCTCCCTTTTGTTACCTTTCAGTTTTGGTACTAGATGTTGAAATTCTTCCAGTGTATAGGCTTCGTCCACTCCCGTTAAAGCTATTGCTCCATCAGTGCCAGATCGTGGGCCATCCCAAAGTTCTCGACTAGGGTCTCTCCGAGGCACAAAAAGCATGGCCTTATGTGCTGGTAACTGCTTGCCAGGGAGGCTTTGAAGGACCAGAATGCTATCGGGCTCTTGGAATCCACACAGGTACAGGAAATTGTTGTCTTGGTGGAAAGTATAGGGGATATCATTGCTCATGTAGTATGTAGGGTTGGACAGCAGAACCACTGTCTGGTCTGTCCCACTCTGCCCTTCTGTTTCCTTGTGGATCAGAGACATTAGTTTGTGCCTGCGAAGTGCATATTCCACTTGAGATAGTCCTGGCGTCACCTCTCCTAGAAATGACAAATAACAGTGATGCTTTGCATTTACATAGTGCCAAACTATTTTTAAGGTAGCTTAATATTAGATGAAGACACCCAAGTTCATTTCTTCAATTTATGCCAAATCTCCTCATAGCACATGGGGAATTAAGGAGATGACCCAGGTTTCAAATTTTCTATTCCACTGCAAAAAGGTTGGAAGAAATGATAGTTAAGTGTGTTCCTGCCGGAAAACTGGAATCATGACCCCATAAGAGCTCTTTCATTCTTTTACTCATTCAATCAAATCTTTATTGAACATTATTATGTGGAAGGCATTGTTAGGCATATAATTAAGGTTGACCTGAAGTGTCAATATAAAAGGTGAGAAGGATGACATTATCCGTGTATGACTTTCCTGAAAGAATGTAAGCTCCATGAGGACATAGATTTTTGTCTGTTTAATGTTATATTCCCAGAGCTTAGAATAACAACTGGAATGTAGTGGGCATTTGATAAATATTTGTAAAATGATGTATAGTTTTTAACATAATAGAGTTTAAGGCCAAAGAGCTTCCCCCAATTTCAAGAGTTAAAAATAAATTTTTCCTTCTGAATTTCCAGTACATAATAATACCTTTCTAATAGGACTTTTCACTCTCTACTTTGTATTAACAGTAGAGCTGGGTACACATAACTTCCTTGAGGGTTCCCTCCCTGAGGGAAAATCTTTGTATTTTCCAAGTGGGACCATCTTTGTACTTTCCAAAAACTCTAATAATATTATCTACCTCTTGGGGCTGTCATGAGAAGCAACCTTGATAAAGCATGTGGTTCTTAAGCAATGAAGACTCCCCAAAGAATCTTTAGAAGCTATGGATTCAGGGGCACCTGGGTGGCTCAGTTGGTTAAGCTTCTGACTCTTGATTTTGGCTCAGGACATGATCTCAGGGTCGTGAGATGGAGCCCTAGATGGGGTTCCATGCTCAGCAGGTAGTCTGCTTCTCTCCCTCTCCCTCTGCCCCTCCCCTTGCTTGGGCACGTGCACTCTCTCTCTCTAATAAATAAATCTTAAAAAAAGAAATAAAAGCTATAGATTCATTATTTACTAAACTGCACGTAGGCACACACAAACTTTTGACATATATTTCAAGAGTTGTCTGATTCACCTAAGCCCACTCACAAACTCTTATTAGGAACCTGTGTTATGAAGTGTTACATATTAGCTCTCAATATTAGTACCCAGCATACTGCCTGGTTGCTAGCCCAGTGGTGACTGGGTGTTTCCCTTCTGTATTGGAAATTATGTGTGCTTTCACTTTAGGTTGCAAAATAAAAGAACTACTAAAACAATCACTCATGAAAGCTGTATCCCTCAGCCTACACCTAGCAATAATAATAGTAAAACACCACCTAATGCTTACTGAATGCTTTTTTTTTTTTTTAAGATTTTGTTTATTTGACAGAGAGAGAGAGACAGCAAGAGAGGGAACACAAGCAGGGGGAGTGGGAGAGGGAGAAGCAGGCTTCCCGCTGAGCGGGGAGCCCGATGCGGGGCTCGATCCCAGGACCCTGGGATCATGACCTGAGCCGAAGGCAGATGCTTAACGACTGAGCCACCCAGGTGCCCCTTACTGAATGCTTCTTATGTGTCTGGTACTATTCTAATTACTTATAGGTATCAGCTCATTTAATCTTTACACTGACTTCGTGATGTGGATTACTATTATTTCCTGTAGTAGCCAGTCTCCACATCCAAGTATGGAAAGATAGCCATGAAATACTGCTGTATGAAAAAATTACAGTACAAGATGGGTAATATGATCCCAATTATTAAAACAAAACAAAACACAAAAACAAAGAGCAAAAAAATAATTAGAAAAAAAAAACAAAAACAATTTCTGGGGCACCTGGGTGGCTCAGTTGGTTAACTGTCTGCCTTTGGCTCAGGTCATGATCCTGGGGTCCTGGGATCGAGCCCTGCATCGGGCTCCTTGCTCAGTGAGGAGTCTGCTTCTCCCTCTCCCTCTGCCCCTTCCCCTGCTCGTGCATGCATGTTCTCTCTCAAATAAATAAAATCTTTTTTAAAAACGGAAAGAACCCCAAATTTTATAGTGGTAATCTATGGGGATTGAGTTAAGACTGAGATTTTCTTTTTAACATACTTTATTTATTTAGAGAGAACATGTGCCAGTGGGAGGCAGAGGGCAAAGGGAGAGGGAGACAGAGAATCTTAAGCGAGCTCCACGCCCAGCGCTCGATTTCACATGGAGCTCGATTTCACAACCCTGAGATCATGACCTGAGCTGAAATCAAGTCGGTCACTTAACTGACTGAGCCACCCAGGTGTCCCTTTCTAACATCTTTTTAATATTATTTGAATTTTGTTTCAATGAGTATATACTCTCAAAATTAAAATCCCAAATAAAGAGAAAAAGAGAGATCATGGGCAGTCCATGTCATACTCATAACCTACAATGGTTCTTTGTTGTCCATTAGATCAAATTCAAACTCTTAAGTAGATTTTAATGCTCTCTACCAGGTGATTCCAATTTATCTGGTCAACTTTTAAAAAACAGCTTGAGATATTATTTACATAGCATACAATCCACCCACTTAAATGTACTATTTAATGGTTTTTGGTATAGTCACAGAATTGTACAAACATTACAAAAATCAACTTTAGAGTATTTCATCACTCCCAAAATAAACCCCTGCCCATTTCCTCCCAATCTGCCCAAGCCCTTGGCAACCACTAATCTATTTTCTGTCTCTATGGATTTGTCTATTGCAGAAATTTCATATAATGAAATCACATAATATATGGTCTTCAGTGATTTGACCAACTTTTTTTAATCATTTCTCCAATTATTCTGAAATTAATTCCTTCTTATGTCTTACATAGGTCCAATCTGTTCTTTCCCTATTACCCTGCTTACAATGTGTCCCTTTTCCAAAATCTCTTCTCCCTCCACAGCAATTCCATTCCCAAGATTTCAGGCTCAGTGCATGTTTGTTTTTAGACTCCTCTTATTCAAAAGGCTTTCCTGATGAGCCCAGGTCATGTTAATTTGTCCCTCTTATTTTTTTTAAGTTAATTGTTTCATTTTCTTACATATACATCCTATAGTTGTGTATAAAGGTAATCACATCATACTGAACTCTTTCAATAAATATTTTCCCCCTTTTCCTTTGCTGTTTGATTCGTCACTTCCGTTCCCTCCTTCTACCCACACGAATACCTCACCCACACTGGTAATCTAGCATGTATCCTTTCCTATTTTTCTCAATACTCATATACTTGCATTTAGGGTTTTTTGGTTACTAGTGTTTTACAAACATGGGATACTACACATTCTTCTGTATCTTGCTTTTCTATCACAGTGACACCTTATAGAAATCCCTCCCACCAAGTCATCTTGCATAGCTTCAATTCATTCCGCTTGATGTCTCCATATATTTCTTGGGGTGATGTATCATAACTTACTGGTCCATTTCTATACTGGTGGGCATGTATATTGTTTTCAGCTTTTTGCTGTAATAATAAAGATCTTTGTACTTATCCTGGTACCTTTATGCCTTATGTACTGGTGCTTTCTATGGGATAGTCCCAGAATAGACATTGCTGGGTCAAAGACCTTTGAATTTTCTTAGTACTCATGTTCAGTACATGAAACTCAGTTGTTTGATTGCCTTGGAAGAGTCTAGTTGTTTTACCTATGTATAGTTTATCTCTCCAGCAAACTCTATAGCTTGCATTTCATTAATAAAATAAATTTTTATTTACGTATAAAGAGAAAAAAAATCTACATTTTTATTGATGAAGTTGGTAAGAAATAAAAGGTAAGTAAGCCAACAGAGTCAGTCCTGGAAGAGCTCACATTGCACTCCCCACCCCCCCACTCCAGGATTCAACTGGCTAAGAGTCCTCTAGGGTTCTTGGGCAGAATACTGAACTTTGTACCAGAGCCCAGGAAAAGCTTAACTATTTATCTCTGATAATTATTCATGTTAAGTCTGCCACTGTTACCCAACATTGGACATTTCCCAATGTACCCAAGCAGTAAATACCCTCTTATAAAAGCAGAGGCTGGTTGTAACTGGTGGATCATCCAACCTTTCCTTTTTGTCTTCTCTTTTCTCCCTTTCCTGTGCTTTGCTTTGGTTTCCCCCCAGCTATAGTCCATGTAATAAAACTAAATTAGAAATCAGTTCATTCTGTGTTTTTTTTTAATTTTGGGAAATAAGAAAATTCACAATTTTAATGACCTTAATATATGTGTTCTCTCCTGTTCTCATTAATAACAAAGCATATACAGAGATATATTGGAAAGAAACTTCTGAAAAAAGATACAATTATTTGGAAATCAAAACAGGATTGGAAAACTATCTTTTACTCCCTTCAAGATACTCCTCTACCTCCTCAATCCAATTTCATACAAATGACTACATGAGAAACATTTAAAACACTGGCTACCTTTTCCTAAGCTTATGAATCATCAACGCTATAGAGTGGATCATTAACTAAATGCTTCCAAGCTTCTGAAATCTCAAAGTAACAAAGAACTCTTTGGTCATGACAAAAAATTATCCAAGGAAAAAAAGACATCTTTTCTTATCATTTGAAGGAGGAAATAAAAAAGGTGTTATAAAGTAATGAACTTTAACCCTAGAGATAAACCTGGCAATTGTTAAGGCCTTTGATCATAAAACTAACCATTGTAATGGTCAATCTGGCCTGAATTTCTTCCAATAAAACCGTATCTGAATAGACATTCTGGTAACTTTGTCACACTGTAATGTAGTAAGGAACAAAGTTAGTATTTTATCATGTGGAATCAGTTAAGGATAGAGGGGCTATTCTAACAAGCTTCTTTACCAATCAAATGCCTACATGTCACAATCTGGACTCTGCAAATAGCAAAGTCTCACAATCAATTCTGAGACTCTACAGCTAAGAGGAAGAGCTCTTTTAGGACATTCAGGATTGCTCTTCTCAAGAGAATCAGAAAAATGTTCTTCATATTTAATCAGCCAAGCAGAAAACCCAAGAGGAAAGTTTTACAAAGACTGAAAATGGACAGAAAGATGCAAGTCTTTGCTACAATCTAGGTATGTATTTTAAATACTAATTTAAAATAACTAGATTAGGATTTTAATATGGTCTGATTTTGAACCAGCATTCTTAAAATCAATTGTGTTTAATATTAGGTAGTTTTTATTGTCTACAAGAAAGTAGTTTATAAATTGATCTATTACTATGTAGCTGGAGAATGGTGGTAAAAAAAAGTTAATAAATGTTTCCTTTATAAAGTAAAATACAGACCTCTCTGAAAAAAATGAAATGACCAAATAAACAATTAAAGAAGTACTCTAAATAGATTTTATTTGCATACATTGAGCAAAAACAAGCCTGACAGAAACGGTACATACTGTATGATTCCAAGAAGAGGCAAAACAATCCATGTTGATAGAAACTGGAGCAATGGTTAAAGATGGAGAGGGGGTACTGACTGGTGGGGAGAAGACTTTCTGGGGTGATGAAAATGTTCTATATCTTTTTTTTTTTTTTTAAAGATTTTATTTATTTATTTGGCAGAGAGAGACACAGCGAGAGAGGGAACACAAGCAGGGGAAGTGGGAGAGGGAGAAGCAGGCTTCCCGCGGAGCGGGGAGCCTGATGCGGGGCTCGATCCCAGGACCCTGGGATCATGACCTGAGCCGAAGGCAGACGCTTAACGACTGAGCCACCCAGGCGCCCCGAAAACGTTCTATATCTTGACTGAGGTGTGCGGGTTATATTGGCATCTACCTTTGTCAAAACTTACTGAATTGCAATTCATGATGTGTAAATTTAAGATCCGTGCAATTCATGATATGTAAATTTCACATTTAAAAAAGTATACTACTCTCTAAACTTGAAATACCTTTTACACTAAGACTTCCCTCAGGTGAATTTCTTCTTATTAAAAACCTATGACAAAAACAGACTTTTCAGAAGTTCCAGATAGTATTCTTTGGCACAAGTGTTTTGTATTGTTTTGTGGTTAAGTATGGACTCACAGTCAGACTTCCGTTGAGTTGGAATCCTGGCTCAACGACTTACTGAGTGACTTGGGGAGAGCTACCAAACTGCTTTATGACTCAGTTTTCTCATCTGTCAAACGGAGATAGTAATAGCAATTACTTCTCAAAGTTGTCAGGAGGATTAAATAAGTTAAAATACTTAGAACAGTAAGCACTATATAAATAGTAGATACAATTATTACCACCATAAAGAATTACACTTAAAGGGGTGCCCTGGGTGGCTCAGTTGTTAAGCGTCTGCCTTTGGCTCAGGTCATGATTCCAGGGTCCTGGGATCGAGCCCCGCATTGGGCTCCCTGCTCAACGGGAAGCCTGCTTCTCCCTCTTCCTGCTGCTCCCCCTGCTTGTGTGCGCACGCTCTCTCTCTCTTTCTCTGACAAATAAATAAATAAAATCTTAAAAAAAAAAAAAGAATTATACTTAAAGATGTCGTTCTGGTAATCCAAAGCCAGGCAGGACACTGAAAGAGTAAACTTTACATGGACAACCACTATCCCTATCAAAGTAATATTTACATAGAAACCCTGAAAGTCTTTGGCTTTCTCCCACAATAAGAAGGAGTCTCATGTGATTCAGAAGCTTTTTATTATTCAGTTCTTTATAAGATTCCTGATTCTTGTCTAGAGCAGATTCTTGCTAATCTTTACTTCAGAGATTTTCTCAATATGAATGAGAAATATGCACAAAGGTTAAAGAGAAATAGAAAAGTCATTTATTTTTAATGTATCAGTATTTAAACCACAGGAAAATTATTGTATCTCCAATTTTCTTTTCTCCAGCATTAAAAAAGAGAAATACTCCATAATTCTGCACTAGATGGCAGTTTATGGAATTTCTATAAACTAATTATCAGTATAATGGTAACTTGAAATGAGTAATCAACAAACACCATACATATAGGTTAAATATATAGGTTTAGTCACCTGTAAATTTATACATGTAACCACTCCAGTCTTTATTCTGCATGAAAATCTATTTCAGAAAATGAAGACAAGAGGAAAATGCACAATCAATACAAATAATGTGGTCATTTAAAAAATTCCATAGGTACAAAGGAAGTGAGAAAAGAAAATATATTACTTTATTAAAAAATAGGTAGGGGCGCCTGGGTGGCTCAGTCAGTTAAGCCTCTGACTCTTGGTTTCAGCTCAGGTCATGATCTCATGGGTTGTGAGATCGAGCACCTGTCCCCCTCGGGCTCTGCGCTCAGTGGGGAGTCTGCTTGAAGATTCTCTCCCTCTGCCCTTCCCCCCCCAGCTCATATGTGTGCACTCTCTCTCAAATTAATAAATCTTTAAAAAAAAAAAAATACAGGTAGACTTCATGGTGAAATATTTATTAAAAAAATTAGACCCTGAACTTAAATTTAAAATCTCTAGAATGCAAAAAAAAATTTTTTTTAAAGATTTTATTTATTTACTTGACAGAGAGAGAGAAAGATCAAGAACACAAGCAGGGGGAGCAGCAGGCAGAGGGAGAAGGAAACTCCCTGCAGAGCAGGGACCTCGATGCAGGGCTCCATCCCAGGACCCCAGGATCATGACCTGAGATGAAGGCAGAGGCTTAACCAACTGAGTCACCCAGGCATCCCAAAACTTTTTTTTTAAGATTTTTATTTATTTATTTGAGAGAGAAAATGAGAGAGCGAGGGAACACGAGCAGGGGTAGGGGCAGAGGCAGACGGAGAAGCACACTCCACACCGAGAAGGGAGCCCAACGTGGGGCTCAATCCCAGGACACTGGGATCACAACCTGACTGAAGGCAGATGCTTAACCAACTGAGCCACCCAGGTACCCCTCTAGAATACAAAACATTTTTATACTACTATTCTGCTCATCAGGTGTAACCTATAAAAACTGTTTTGAAACGGCTACATAAATGTAAAGTCATCATTCAGTAAACTCTGTGATGGTGGTGATGATAAAGCTATGAGTGAGTTTAAGAACTGAGTGTTTGGGGATGAGGATGTAAGAGAGGTATGGGGAAGGCACTCTGCTTCAAAATGTGACCTGTGGCCAAAGATCTGGTTTTAGGCATCTCACGCACCCACCTGAATGAGTACCCATTAGGCAAGTGATGTTCATCAGAAACACCCAGGGAGCTCTTCAAAACATATGGCCTAAGCCCTACCCTTGAGATTCTGATTCAGTTAAGTCTATAGGATCATGGCATGTATGTATATTTTTAAAAAGCTCACCCAGTGGTCTAGGCAGATTCAGACCACCTGGAATTTCTGTCATTTCTTGGACGTATATTTTAATCTTTTAAATAGTATAAAAATCTTACCCCACCAAAATAAATCTTGATCTTTTAGATATTGAAGTCAACCATTTTAATAAAACTTAGAAAAAAAAATACACCCCTTGCTCAAGGCAGAACCACAACTAAACTATGACTGAAAGATGGAGACCTAATTGTCTAAGGGAAGAAGATTCAGGAATTATTATCCAGCACCCACTCTAGAACCAACCTTTTCATCACTTTAAATATTATACTTCACAGTAACTATAGCCTCAGCCATTATATTTGATGATAAGGGACAAACAGGTAAATGGTAAAAGCATTCCCTCAAATTGTGGGGTCACACAGCTATAATCTGAATACTTCCCAATGAATCTCTTCAATACTGTAGTTGAAAGAAAAACAAGTGGTTCTGGGTATGTCGGACAAGTCATTCTGACAAGCCCAACTCTCTTTCTTAAAGCGCTATAAACTACATCACATATTCCAAAATCAAATGTGCCCAGGAATGTAACAATGTTAGAAATATAGGTTCTTGGAAATAATGCTTCATTAGGCAGTAGTTCTTCCTATTCTCTGCTAAGTTGCAGTGTTTATGTGAGTTGAACACCTTGCTGTTCTGTTAATGACAGCATTACTCCTGTGTCAATGTCCAGGAACTATGTAAGTATCTATCTGCACAGATATTATAAAAAGTAGATTCACGGGGCACCTGGGTGTTTCAGTCGTCAAGCGTCTGCCTTCGGCTTGGGTCGTGATCCCAGGATCCTGGGATCGAGCCCCGCATCAGGCTCCCTGCTCGGTGGAAAGCCTGTTTCTCTCTCTCCCATTCCCCCTACTTGTGTTCCTGTTCTCCCTATCTCTCTCTGTCAAATAAATAAATAAAATCTTAAAAAAAAAAAAAAAGTAGATTCACACTATATAGCTCAGAATGCCACTTGCCTTCCTGCATGGAATCACTTTTTCCTGCTTGGGTGATAAGTGGTGGGCATATTAGTGATCAAGGAGGATGAACGGACATTTTCTGTCTCTACAGACACAGTCCTTAGCACCGGGATGGCAATGTTAAAAAAGAAGAAATGGGGGGTGCCTTGCTAGCTCAGGCAATACAGCATGCGACTCTTGACCTTGGGGTTGTGTGTTCAAGCCCTATGTTGGGCCTAGAGATTACTTAAAAATAAATACATACATACTTTAAGGGAATAAATTTTAGAAATCACTAGGAGACCTTGGGGGGAGTCAGTCTGATTTTTTATTTTCATCTCAAGCAGTAGTAGCACAGTTAGAATTCCTTTATCTCTGAGCCATTCTGCTGAGTATTTTCCAGGTTACTCTTGCTTCAGGAAACTTGGGTGGATATGGCCAGGAAAAATCGAGAGGAAACAGCTCCCCAGAATTCAGAAAGAGCTGACCCAGTAATTTCATTTCTAAGAATTTATTTTTAGGGAATAACTGATTGGTATACAAAGTATACACATGTGTATACACACACACACACACAGACACACATACTTCTATATAAAAAATAAGTCTAGAAAGATACATATACCAAAATCTCAACAGTGGTTTTCTATGAGCAGTGGAATTATGAGTAATTTTTTAAAAAAATATTTTTACCTGTATTCTCTAATATTTCTATAATACATATGGACCTCGTGTAATAGAGAAAGGATTGAGCTATTTCCCAAAAGTTTTAAGTACTTCCAAGTACTGGGAAAATAGCTATGCCAAACATGAAACTTTTTGAAGAAAACCAAGTAACAGATGATATAATTTCATACTCCAAACTAACCAACTGACTGCCTCTGTAAAAGAAACTTATTTTAAAAAAATATTACATGCCTTTTATTTTTTCTCAATAATTTACTCTTTCTCCACTCCATAATCATTTTAACACTTCCATGTCTACCTAGAGAAAGACAATTGATTAATACTTTGGATACTTACATAAGGCAAAAACTGTATACCTGCTTTCTTTAACACTGATGATTCTGTTTTAAAATTCCATCTACTTCTAACCCCTCTTACCCCAGTGTCTAAAACCCTATGTCCAGAAGAGTAAAAATTAAGACAGACATCTCTTTCCCCCCCATAGCTGATATGAGCATAATACATTTATGAATATGTATCATGTATATTTATTTACAAGCATTTTTTATACAGTTATGCACATAACACACATAGAAAACAGTTTAGATAGAGGCTATCATCTTGACAATATGGTTACTAGTTTCAAGGCCTAGAAAATGCAGCTCACCATGTAAAAATATCTCACCACGAGAAATCAGTAATTTTCAAAGCTGGTAAAATTCAATGTCAATTCAACTTTTTTTTTTTTTTAAATGAGGTTATAGGTAGGTTGATAGGTTAGAGAAATACTTAAATTAATACTAACTGGAATGCTAGTCAGCTTACCTTACAGCTTTGAAAAACTCTGATTTCTTGTGTATTTCAGTGGTGAGCTGCATTTCCTGAGTCTCAGCCGATTTCCCAGCAGGAATTCCAGTCTGATGAAGAATCAGCAAAAGGAAGCCCTCACTGAGAGACACACTGGTATCATTCACTGAGTGGAGATAGTGAAAGAGTAACATATTTCTAAAGGCAATTTAGATTATTAGTCTATATACTTACATAATAAATACAGATTTAACTTCCCATGGCAGGAGCAACAATTAATTTCCCTTGAAAATCTGACTGCTTTTTCTATAAAGCATTTGGTTTTGCCCTACCTACCTGTTTGGAATGGTATTCATTTACCACAGTTCACCCCTTAACTGTCTCTTTATCATTGTTATCACCTCTCAAAGTTGTGAAAATCAAATCTGGAAATCTAATGTAATCTACCTAGCAATATTTTTGTTAAATGGAACTGAGCATTTAGCACTCTCAAGAAAAACATGTTTTCTTTTTTTTTAAGTAGGCTCCATGCCCAACACGGGGCTTGAACTCACAACCCTGACATCATGAGTCTAATGCTCCACTGACTGAGCCAGCTGGGTGCCCCAAGAAAAACATGTTTTCTAAAATGTCTTTAACATAGCAGTTTACAGGGATTCAATCGTTGGACTGACTAGCAACTATGTCTTAGAAAGTAATGTAACTTTTCTTTTAAAATATCCTGAAATACATACTTTTCATTGATAATTCTGAATTGTAAGGCTTATTGTATTTATTGCTCTAGATAGTGCCATCAACACAGTACCATTAGCCACATGTACCTTTTTAAGTTTAAAATTTAGTTAACTAAAAAAATAAAATAAAATAAAACATTAAGTTCTTCAGTTGTACTAGCAACATTACAAGTATGCAATAACCACTTGTGGCTGGTGGCTACTGTATTGGGCAGCACAGATCTAGAACACTTACATCATCAAAAAAATTCTATTGGATAGCACAGTTCTAAGTAAAGCATCTAAAGAGAGAGACAGTTATTACAGTTAAAAGGGCTTACCTGGTCTGAGGAGGTGTGGGTGTGTAAAGGGGCTGGGCTGGCCTAAGTATCGGTTTGGAATTCTCCTCTCTGGGATGGGCTGGAGGGAGTACCTTCGCTGAGAACATGACAAGCATCCTGAAGGAAAAATAAAGTGAAATGGAACAATTATGCAGAAAGTCCTCACAGTATGTATACATTGATCTATCTCCAGCAGATGGATGCTCTAGAAAAATGCAAGTTAGGATCTCCTTCAATATTTTTATGGCCCTTCCTCTGTGCCAGTCAGGGCCTGTGTTGGGCCCTAGGAATACAAAAATGAGATAATTTTTACCCTTAGCAACCTCAGTCTACTGCAGTATAACAGAGGTACATACACATAGAGTATGACTATGGTATGAATAAGGAGCTATGGGAACAGAAGGAAGGCAACAAACAAAAGCAAGGAAGGGGTGAGGGTATTTCACTGAGGTAGTTTGAAGCTGTGTCCTAAAATTCAGAAAAAGAGGGGCACCTGGGTGGCTCAGTCGTTAGGCATCTGCCTTCGGCTCACGTCATGATCCCAGGGTCCTGGGATTGAGCTCTGCATCAGGCTCCCTGCTTGGCGGGAAGCCTGCTTCTCCCTCTCCCACTGCCCCTGCTTGTGTTTCCTCTCTTGCTGTCTCTCTCTGTGTCAAATAAATAAGTAAAATCTTTAAAAAAATAAAAATAAAAATAAAAAAATAAAATTCAGAAAAAGAGAATTAACATTCTTATTGAGAATATGTGAAGTATGAGAAAATATGCACATGCTATCTCACTTAACCTTGGAAATGTTAGAGCTAGATTAAATCATGTCTGAAAAATGCTTAATCATGGTATACAACAAACACTATTATTAGCATTCATTCAACAAGATTTAAACATGCGACTGGAACACATGCTAGAAAAAGACATAAGGAGGTCTGGCTGTGGTCTTTAAAGAATATACAGTCTACTGGAGGTAAAACAAAACGACACTGTAACACTACATGGTGAACACCATGGTGGATTCATTCACAAGGTTTTTTTGAGAGCACAGAGACTAATAAAATGTTGTGGGATGGGTACAAAGACAAAGATAGGCACACAGTGCTCTGGGGAACACAGAGAAGCACACAAAAGGTGTTGGTGTGGGACTGTAGAAGCAGGGGATGCCTACTCTGAATAAGAATTACTCAAGTGAAGGGCATCTGGCTGGCTTAGTTGGGAGAGCATGCGACTTGATCTCTGGGTTTTAAGTAAGAGCCCCATGTTGGGTGTAGGGATTACTTAAAGATAAAATCTTTTTTAAAAAATCAGTCAATTGAGGGCGCCTGGGTGGCTCAGTTGGTTAAGCGACTGCCTTCGGCTCAGGTCATGATCCTGGAGTCCCTGGATCGAGTCCCGCATCGGGCTCCCTGCTCGGCAGGGTGTCTGCTTCTCCCTCTGACCCTACCCCCTCTCATGCTCTCTCTCTCATTCTCTCTCTCTCAAATAAATAAATAAAATCTTTAAAAAAAAAAAAAAAAATCAGTCAATTGAAAGAGAAACGGGTCTGGAAGGTGTTATGAATGAGATTATGAAAGGGAAGGCATAGAAGGCACTGTGTGTGTGTGTGTGTGTGTGTGTGTGTGTGTGTGTGTGTGTGTGTAGGTGCGAAAAGAGTTTAAGGTCAGTGTTGCTGGAGGAAGATGAAAAGATTAGAAAGGTAAGGATCAGACAGTGAAAGGCTTTGTATGTATACCAAATTACGGAATTAGGATTTTAACTGCCATCATCATGGCTTTTTTACAAACAAGGAACTGGATTCAAAGAAGTAATTTGTGCCATGTTACACATTACTGGGGAAGCTGGAATTCAAACCTAGGGTTTTTTTGGTTGTTTTTATTTTAGATTTTATTTATTTGAGAGAGGGACAGAGTGCACACCAGCAGTGGGAGGGGCTGAGGGAGAAGCAGACTCCCCACTGAGCAGGGAGCCTTATACGGGGCTTGATCCCAGGACCTGGGGAACATGACCTGAGCTGAAGGCAGATGCTTAACTGACTGAGCCACCCAGGCCCCCCCAAAACCTAGGTTTATTAAACTCCAAAATCTTTGCTCTTATCCCTCCACCCTGTTGCTCAGTAGGTGTTCTCTGTTGATCCCAACAACACAGTCAGTACTATACAATCTCCTTGTGAACATACAATCGCTACAACAGGAGGATGTGATGTCTGGATCAAGTTAAAGGTTTTTGTAGGGACTATGTAGTATGAATGAGGTGTATACATTTGGTGAGTTAGGAGTCTTAAATGTTAACTCTGAATTAAATTTACAGAGGATTACTGAAAAAAATTATAGCTTCTTGGATGATTAGAAAGACAAAATGGTAAAGGCTTCTGGGCAGTATGAAAATAGTTAAGAACAGTGAAAAATGAGAAAAAGGAAAAACAAATATTTCCTGGAATCTAGCTTTAGAAAATGTACAGAATACATATTAGGAAATATGCCCAGTCTATATACATTGAAAGCTTAAAAAGATGAGGCAAGTGATTTACAGAAATACAGAGGACGGAGGAACTAGCTAGAGGACAACATAGGAACACAATCAACAAAGTCCTAATGTGGGAACACTACAGGACAAACAACTCTGTTTCTTCCACATAAATTTTATGGCAGGTAGGGGTGGTAAGAGATGGAAGGAGGAATCTGTAGATTAAAAAAAAAATCTTAAAAATTATTATCAATTATGTGAACCTTATATGGATCCTGATTCAAGCAACAAATTGTAAAACAAGTATCCACTACACTGTTTATTAATTTATGAAAAAATTGGAAATTTGGATAATAATTGCATATTTGATGGATTTGGGAAGTAATGTTTACTTCTTTAAGGTGTGATAATAATGTTGTGGTTATGTTATTTTTAAAAATTATTTATTTGTGAGTGGGGGGGCGCGTACAAGCAGGGGGAGCAGCAGAGAGGGAGAAACAGGCTCTCCACTGAACAGAAAGCCCCATGTGGGGCTCGATCCCAGGACCCCAGGATCATGACCTGAGCCAAAGGCAGATGCTTAACCGACTGAGCCACCGAGGCGCCCCTGTGGTTATGTTAAAAAGGAAGAACCTTACCTTTTAGAGATATAAACTGAAATATTTACTGATGAAGTGATACAATATGGGATTTGTCTCAAAATAACACAGGAGTGGGGTGGATTGGGGAGAGGATGAAAGGGGTTTTGGATGAAAGAAGACTGGCCATGAGTTGGTAACTGTTGAAGCTGGGTGATGGGTACATGGGAGTCCATTATATACTATTCCATCTACTTATATGTTTGATATTTTCAAAATAAGTAAAAAAAGATGAGTTTAGAGACAAATGAAGGAAATAAGTACGCACTCTGAAAGGCAATCTAAGACAAAGAGTTAAAGCTAGCAATGGTATAGTAGAAAAAAGTGCCAATTCTATGATCTATGTGATTTTGACATGTTACATAATTCCTTTACGCTATTTCTTTACCTGTGAAATAATGCAGTTATAGTAGATAGTGGATTTCAACCTTTTAAAACCAAGATCCACAGTAAGAAATATATTTTACATGATAACCTACTATACACAGACATATAAACATGATATATATAAAAATTTCACTAGGGGCGCCTGGGTGGCTCAGTCAGCTGAGTGTCTGACTCTTGATTTCAGCTCAGGTCGTGATCTCGGGGTCATGGGATGGAGCCCTGCGTCGAGCTCCATGCTTGGTGCGGAGTCTGTTTGTCCCTCTCCCTCTGCTTCTCCCCGCACTCTCTCTCTCTCTCAAATACATACATAAAATCTTTAAGAAAAATTTCACTAAATATTATTCTTTCTATGACTGATATTTGTCTGCCCTATTCCCTTAAAAAGTTTCTCAGTACACTACAATGATTTTATTACTGCAATTTCTTGAATGGTGGCCCCCAAAAGATATGTCCACGTCTTAATCCCCAGAACCTGTTAATTTACTTGGAAAAGGTGTCTTTGCAGATGTAATTAAGGATCTTGAAATGAGGAGATCATTCTTTACCACCTGGGTAGGTCCTCAATTCAATGACAAGTGCTCTTATAAGAGAAATGCAGAGAGAGATTTCAGACAGACGAGAAAACAGAAGAGTAGGAAGTAATGGGACCATGGAGGCAGAGATTAGAGTGATGTGGCCACAAGCCAAAGAACACCTACAGCCACCAGAAGCTGAAGAGGTAAAGAACAGATTCTTTCCTAGAGCCTTTGGAAGGAATACAGCCCTGCTGACACCTGATTTCAGACCTCTGGCCTCCAGAGCTGTGAGAGAATTCTATTATTTTAAGCCACCATGTTTGTGGTGATTTGTTATGGCAACCTCAGGAAACTAATACCATGACCTACTAAGATTACAACTTGCCACTGGAAAACACTGCACTAAAATGCTATCTCTGTACTGAGGGAAGCTCTAGTTCAGAGAAGGAGGGAATATGAGGATGCTTAATAATTTTTAAGAGCATAATGGGATCCTGAGAACAACCCCTGCCTCAACCAAACATCAGATTCCCTACAGTATTACTTGCAAACACCTGCAGAAATGACCTTCCCCAATGCATAGTAGCTTTTGGCCCACTTTGGTTTTTAGTTATTTGATCCTTGATATTTCTGTTTCTTGAAAATACAGAAGGCACAAGGAGGAGATGATAATGGGTTGGGTTGTCCATGTACAAGACTGTGCTGGTGGAGTGACTGGGCTGGAGTGTTATGAAGAAAAGGAATACAAAAAGAACTATGTGAGCTTTCTTCACCTGTAAGCAAACTTTTTTTAAAAAGATTTTATTTATTTGAGAGAAAGAGAGGGAGCGCACACACCAGCAGGCGGAGGGGCAGAGGGAGAGGGAGAAGCAGACTCCCCTGCTAAGCAGGCAACCAGACGCAGGTCTCGATCTCAGGCCCCTGGGATCATGACCTGAGCCGAAGGCAGACGCTTAACCGACTGAGCCACCCAGGTACCCCAGCAAACTCTTGTCCTAATCAAAGCTCACAGAATATAGCATAAAGCTCCATTTTTCCTTATTACAACAAATAGTAGAGGCACAGTGTATTTAATACTTCCAAATCCCAGCATCATTGATAATAATGATCATGGTAACAGCTAATATTTACTGTTTATATTGCAGAAAGTATTCTAAGTACTCTAAACATATTAACTTATTTAATCTTTATAGCTGTGTGAAGTAAGTACAATTCTAAATTTTTAACTAATTTCTGAACTGGTAACATGTTCATATGGATCAAAGTTCAAAAGATATAGAAGAGATTTACAGGGAAAAGCCTTCCTCGAGACAACCACTATTATCACTTTTTTGTTGAAACCACATGTATTTATTGGTATCCCCTTCTTTAAACAAATAGTAGCATGTATGTTTGAGGTAGATGTTACTACAATACTGCCCATTTAAAGATGAGAAAAAAAGATACACAGGAAGGTTAAGAAACTTGCCCAAGATGAAGAATTACTGAGACAGAACTAGGATTTGAACAATCTATTTATAGAGCCCATAACCATTGGACTATATTGTCTACACTATTGTGTGGCAGTAAAATAACTGAATGTAAAAAGTTAACCAATTCTCTCTTTTTATGTTTAAATGAACTAATACTAGAAAACCCAATCCTTCTATTTTGGACCACTTCTAGCACAGTAAGCTTAAGTCTAAAAGATGTAAATAAACAATAGTTTTACCTACATTTAAGTAAACAGGATTTTTTGCCCAAACGTCACATAATTAGTTGGTAGCAAAACTGGTAATGTTGAGTCCTATTTCTAAAATCCAATTCGATTCAAAGTAGGGCCATTTCCTTAGTATAGACCCTCCTCAATTCACCTGGACTACTACGTCTCCAAACTGGTATGCCTTTCTTGGATCTTTTATTTATTTATTTGAGAGAGAGAATGAGAAAGAGAGCACATGAGAGGGGGAGGGTCTGAGGGAGAAGCAGACTCCCTGCCGAGCAGGGAGCCCGATGTGGGACTCGATCCCGGGACTCCAGGATCATGACCTGAGCCAAAGGCAGTCGCTTAACCAACTGAGCCACCCAGGCGCCCGCCTTTCTTGGATCTTGTCCTTCTTCTTTAATTCATCCTCTATAGCTATACTATTTCCAAAGTATCCCTCTAGTCCTTTGCCTCAATGTCCTCAAAGATATTGTCAGCCAACTCAGGTTTAAATTCAGGATCTGTCCTTAACTTTCCAGCTTCTCAAACAAACACTATATATCTAGAATTTTCTATCTTTCAGAATGAACTTTAAACCCTAGCTTAGCACCCTTCATGATCTGGCTCCTATCCATTCCTCCGCCTAATAATCCTCAAAAAAACATTATTCCAGCCACACTTGAAGAGCCCCAGCTAATTAGTCTGTACTGTAACAGTATTTACCTTTGAAAACACAGTTTTCTTGTCTAAAATGGCTTTTGCCTGCTTCTGTGAGCTCAAACATCACTTACTCTAGGATGCCTTCTCTTACAATTCCCCATCCTTGCTGATTCTGATGCAAATGCCCCTCCTCAATGCTCTCATGCTTAATTCTGTTTTAATACCTATGACACTGCACGTAATTCCTAATTAGATTGCCAGTCTATTATAAACTTTTGGAAGGCAGGGATTATTTGTTATTTGACTTTATTCCCCAGTGATTAGATTGGGATATATTTTTAAGGTCAAGAGTCAACCAGTCTGCCTTTTGATTAGATGCAGAGAGTAAAGAAGAAAGAAATTAAGATGATTCTCAGGTTTTTTGGCTTGAACGATTGGCTTTCAATGATTACACCATTAAATGAAATGGCAAAGACTGAGATACTTATTGGATATTCCAAAAGAGTACAAATAGTCAATCTGAAGTTCAGGGGGTAAAATAACAGGCTAGATATATAAATTAAGATTTCATAAGCACATAGGTGGTATCTAAAGCCTTGGGACTGGATATTACCTACCAAGACTGTGTAGATCAAGTTTAGTTACATTTTAGTGTGAGAAGGAAAAGCACAGGAAAAAGGAAGAAACTAGAGGAATGTGGTATTTAGGAAGTTAAACAAGTGTCTTAATAGAGGGAAGTGCTCACCCGTGTCAAGTGCTGCTAAATACAAGGAGGCCAAAAGGAAAACTACTGGATTTGGCAACATAGAAGTCACTGGAGACCTGGACAAGAACAGTTTTAGTAGAATATAAAAGACAGAAGCCAAAATGGGTAAAGGTGGTCAAAAGGTACAAACTTCCAGTTATAAAGTTCTGGGGGATGTAATGTACAACATAGTGACCATAGCTAACGAGTCTTCATTGCATATTTGAAAATTGCTAAAAAACAAAGATCTTCAAAGTTCTCATCACAAGAAAAATGGGGTACCTGGCTGGCTCCATCAGTAGAGCACGAGACTCTTGATCTCGGGGTCGTGAGTTCAAGCCCCACGTTTTGGGCACAGAGTTTACTTGAAAAAAAAGTTCTTATCACAAGAAAAAAAAATGTTAACTGTGTGAAGTAATGGATGATAACTAAACTTCTTTTGGTAATCATTTTACAACGTATACATATATCAAATCATTATATTGTACACCTTAAACATATATGTCAATTACATCTCTGTTAAGACTGAGTAGTCTTAGAAGCCAGATTGGAGTGTGCCAACAAAATAGGATGGAAGAAAGCAGAAACATCAAGCAGAGACAATAATTTTGAGAAGTTCAATTGCCAAGAGATCAGAGATAATGGCACAGCAGCTAGAACGGGTGAGAGATCAAGGGAGGGAGAATAATTAGAAGCAAATCCTTGTGTAATATCTTAACACTCTATTGAAGTTAGTTTTTCAGTGTTTCTTATATAAATTCCTCGAGAGCGGAATTTTCTAACTCCTATCTGTATTACGGGTTCTTAATACATATTTGTAGAATGTCTAAAACCTGAACTCTTAAATCCTGGTCCAGGAAATGCAATATAGAATTTAGAATCAGATAGATTCAAGTTCAAATATCAGATTTTTCACTAATAAGCTAGGTAGCCTTAGACAAGTTTATCTTTAAGAACCTCAGGTTTCTTATGGGCACAAAATATTTATTTTCCTAGAATGCTATTAACAATTACACGAGAAACTGTGTGTAAGTCACTTGGTATAGTATTTGACCTAAAGATGGTGCTCAAATAATGTTCAATATTATCATTATTATTATTTTCAGTGGCATCATGTGTATGCCATTCATACATACATGTAGACAGGTATACTGTAGAGAACTGAAAACCAATCTGAAGTAGCTCTCTGCCCCAATCACACTACCATTTTTTGTTTTTTTTTGAGGGGGAGCACATATCACATTATTTTGTTTTCTTTTTTATTATTTATATTCCGTTATAATGTAAACCATGAAAATCAGAATTTCTTGTTTAATACTATTAACATCAGTGGTTAAAACTGTCTCACACAAAGTAGACATTCAATAATTATATACTGAACAAGTAAGTGTACAATTTTCAAAATCTTTAACTACATGTTTTAAAGTAGTAAACTTGGAAGTGGGTAGACACTGTCATCTCAAATCATTCAATACTGGCATGCAGAAAGCTTGTGTATTATGCTACTTCAGGAAGCCTTCCCTGAAACACCCCAAGTCTGGGCTAGGTGTCTCTCATGATTGCTTAGCATCCAGGGCTTCCCCCATCAGTCCTTATTATACTGTAATCGAGTTGTATTTCCTATCGAATTGCCTCTTGTCGCAAATAAACAAAAATGTCATCTACTTGAATACTTTTCCATGTAGTTCACGATTTCTTCATTTTTCAAAACGAAACACAGAACTGGGAAATAAGTTATTAAGGCTCAGTAGCCTAGAGGTCATATTATGCAAGGGGCATGCTGTGGACATCAACAACAGGTCCCACTAGTTTATGAGGCATTGTTTGAGGCTTCCAGGAGAATATAGGAGAAATAGTCCAGAGGATGGTCTGGTACGACTCTAGACTAGCTCTATTTGGAAGGTCTAGTCCCTATCCCAACCCCAGAATGACACCATAATGCAAACCTCTCTGACATAAGCTTTTAACTCTGCTTGCCACATAATCAGTGTCCTAATGTCTCCTAGCAGTGTCTAACATTGTCTTCAATGTAAAAATGTGCCTATTTGCGGTTACTGCCTCTACCACCACCGCCAGGAGAGCTTGAGCTGAGAGGAAACTACGGTTCTCACTACTCAGACCCAGAAAACCCCTTTTCAACAATCTGTTAAAACATGGTGGATTACTATGAAGTTCTAGGAGTGCAGAGATATGCTTCACCTGAGGATATTAAAAAGGCTTATCGTAAAGTGGCACTTAAATGGCACCCTGATAAAAATCCAGAAAATAAAGAAGAAGCTGAGAGAAAATTCAAAGAAGTAGCTGAGGCATATGAGGTATTATCAAATAATGAAAAACGGGACATTTATGATAAATATGGCCAAGAAGGATTAAATGGTAGAGACAGCAGTCATTTTGATGATTCTTTTGAATATGGCTTCACATTCCGTAAACCAGATGATGTCTTTAGAGAAATTTTTGGTGAAAGGGACCCATTTTCATTTCATTTCTTTGAAGACTCACTTGAGGACCTTTTAAATAGTCCAAAAAGCTCCCATGGAAGCAGAGGTACAAGATCCTTTTTTGGAACCTCTAGTAAATATCCAGTTTTTGAAAGATTTTCTTCATATGATACAGGATATACACCATATGGTTCACTGGGCCACGAGGGCCTTAATTCATCCTCCTCCCTGGCATTTGATGATAGTGGGATGAGCAACTACATATCTGTTACAGCTTTAGGTAAGATTGGTAATAGCAGAAATACAAATACACAGAGAATTACTGAGAATGATCAAGAAAGAGAAGAAGTTGACGATGATGGTGAGTTGAAGTCCTTCCTTATAAATGGTGTGGCAGATGAAGAGGGCTTTGCAGAAGAATGCAGTTGGAGAAGAAAGTTATTCAACAATTATTCACCAAAGTCCTACAGCCCCAAACATGTAACTCAATATACTTTTGTGGATAATGATGAGCAAGATATACCTTGGGTCACCAGCAACTGGAATCCCTCTATTTTCTCAGCAGGATTCAAAGAAGGTGGTAAGAGAAAAAAAAAGAAGCGTAAAGAGGTGCAGAAGAAGTCAACCAAAAGGAATCGTTAAATTGACTCTTCAGACACATTATGTTCATATAACAATTGAACATGACTCTCTGTGTGTTTTGGTTAATCAGAGTTCTGTAGATAACATTTGTTTAATACTATACTAAGATTATGTTTTAACACGTTTAGCAGCATTGTGGACATTTGGTCAAAGGTTGTTTGGATTAGGTATATCAGAAAAAGATGAGTTTGTGGTGACAGTGATGTTAAGAATTTGGAAAACAGCAAATACCATTTTACTTTTTTTTGAGCTAAACATTTACAAATCATAGAGTTTTTCTTTGGCAGAGCTTATGATCTATTTCATTCCTTTTATCTATTTGAAACTACCGTGCAAACTTCTGAAATGTGTATAGCATTAAGAGCTAAAAACTTATTAAGATACACAGGTTCAGACTATATAATTATTCATGAAATGAAATTTTACCAATAGAGGCAGAGCATTTGACACATAAATACACTATAAATAAAAATTAAAGCATGAAATATTTTAAGTTAAAAATAGCTAGAATTATATTTGCACCCCCATGTTTACAGAACTTATTCACAATAGCCAAGAGGTAGAAGCAACCCAAATACCAATCAATGGATGAATAAACATACATATGGTAAAATATTATTCAGCCTTAAAAAGGAAATCCTGTTACATGCTACATGGGTAAACTTTGAAACATTATGGTAAATGAAATAAGCCAGTCATAAAGACGAATCCTTATGATTCTACTTACATGAGATAAGAAATTGATAAAAACAAAGTAGAATCGTGGTTACCAGGACAAGGGAGGGAGAGGTGTTAATGGGTCTACTTTTAGATTCCAAAATGAAGAAGTTCTAGAAATCTGTTTCACAAAGTATATTTAAAAATGATTAACATGGTAAATTTTATGTTATGTGTATTTTACCACAATTAAAAAAGAAAACTAGACTTATCCTGGATTTCTCAGAGCAATGTGAATATTTCATGTATGGTAGGCCTACAGTGAATCACTCCAGACGAAATTTTCTATTTTCTTTTTTACTATATTCTATGTACACAGGATCTACAAAGACATTACTCTAAAACACCAACTTTAGCCAATGTAATTTAGGGTTACGATGGAAGAAAAATTAGTTACAGATACATCAGACATTGAGCAAGTGGTCTTAGCTAAATGCAGACATTTGCTTATTTTAAATGAATTTAATTTCAACATAATTACTTCTTAGCTTCCTCTAATTATTTTATTTTCAAAATATATTACTTTTCAGCCCATGATTTTTATTCATTCATTCATTCAATGGTATTTTTTGAGTACCTACTATTTGTCAGGTACTTGGGATACAGTAATGAACAAACACCAAAAATCTTAGCTGTCACAGAGCTTACAAACTGGGCAAAGACAATAAACAAATACTAAGTAAAATATAATGTTAGTCATAGGTGCTAAAGAAAACAAAATAAAAGGGGACAGAAGTTTTGGAATACAAGGGTTGAAATTGTAGTTAAGGTAGCCAGAGAAAAATGATGGTTAACATCTGAGTAAAGATGTAAAGAAAGTAAAGGAGTTAACCATGTGAATATGAGGTGAAAGAGTATTCCAGAAGGTACAGCAAGTGAAATGTCTCTAAGGCTAGATGTTTAAGGTGTGTCCGAGGCTCACAGAGGAGTTCATTGTGAACAATTAAGAGAACAAGCAGATGAAGTTAGAAAGGTAACAGGAGGTCAGATTATGCAGGGACTGCTAGATCACAGTATGGACTCTGTTATTATAGGTGGGACAGGAAGCCACTGAGGCTCTGAGCAGAAGAGTGACATAATCTGATACATTCAAACAGGCCCACTCTGGCTGTTATCGTTTTTTTTTTGTTTGTTTGTTTTAAATGATTTATTTATTTATTTATTTATTTTTTTTTTAAAGATTTTATTTATTTATTTGACACAGAGAGAGAGAGAGAGGAATCACAAGCAGGCAGAGTGGCAGGGAGCGGCAGAGGGAGAAGCAGGCTTCCCGCGGAGCAGGGAGCCCGATGTGGGACTCGATCCCAGGACCCTGGGATCGTGACCTGAGCCGAAGGCAGACGCTTAACGACTGAGCCACCCAGGCGCCCCTTAAATGATTTATTTTAGTAGGGTGGGCAGAGGAAGGAGTCTCAAGCTGACTCCCTGCCAAGTGAAGAGTCTGACATAGGACTCTATCTCACGACCTTGACATCATGACCTGAGCCAAGATCAAGAATTGGATACTCAACCCACTGAGCCATGCAGGCACCCCTGGCTGTTGTCATTAAGAAAAGACTCAAAGTAAGCAGGTGTAGAAGCAGGGAAATCAGGCTACTGCTAGAATCCAGACAAGACACGGTAATCGCTTGGTCCAGAGTGGTAGAAGTAGGGGTGGTGAAGAGTGATCACATTCTGGATATAGTCTAAAGGCAGGGCCAAGCAGAATTTACTGACAGGCTGCATACTGGGTATGATAGGAGTCAAGGTTTTTCGCTTTAGCAACTGAGAGAAGGGATATGCCATTATCTGAAATAGGAATGTAGGTGTTAAGTTTTGGATGTGCTACGTTTGAGATTCCTGAATTTATCGACTGAAAAGAATTTCTTGGATTGACTTGCATTCTGCATATTCCTCGCCATTAAATTTTTTTTTAGCGATCTATTGATCATATTATTCTAATCTTTTATCTCTTAGAAATGTAATGACTGCACATTTTAATGTGACTAAAAGAGAGCAAATAATCTAGCAAAACTAAAATCCAATCACCTTTGGCAAGATACAGTTCAGTGGCATATAGCAATGTAACAAATCTGGAAACCACAAAAGATAGTAACTACTACTCTTTAAATGACTGCTATAGTAAAATGTGAGCTTTTGCTTAATTTTGTTTGATTTTTAGTTGGTCGGTGGAGTCTATAGGAGGGACTGCTAACGATTTGCATTAACTTATTTTCAGGGGGCACCTGGGTAGCTCAGTCGCTTAAGCATCTGCCTTCGGCTCAGGTCATGATCTCCCCTCCCTGCTCAGCGGGGAGTGTGCTACTCCGTCTCCCCCCACCCTTCCCCCTGCTCAAGCTCTCTCTCTCAAATAAATGAATAAAAATCTTAAAAAAATAAAAAAAATGAACAAAACTTATTTTCAGGAAATAAAGTCATAAGAGCTTAGAGTATTTTATTTTTTTAAAAAAAGATTTATTTATTTGAGAGAGAGAGAGCATGCACAAGCAGGTGGAGCGGCAGAGGGAGAGGGAGAAGCAGACTCCCGACTGAGCAGGGAGCCTGACATAGGGCTCAATCCCAGGACCCTGGGATCATGACCTGAGCTGAAGGCAGATGCTTAACCAACTGAGCCACCCAGGTGCCCCAGCTTAGAATATTTTAAATGCTACTTTTATAAAATGTGTTTGGTAAAGTTTATCTGTCATGTATCTGGGACTACTCAGAGTTGAAAAAAAACCCCAATTTTCCAACAACAAAACCAAAACCCAGTGTCTCTGAAAATTTAAGAATGCAACAAACAACATGCCCTCCAGTCCATTTTTCCACTCTTAAACAGATAACTAAAAATTCAGATTTAATCTTACTCAATAGCTTAAAATTATCCAATGGTTTCCCACTGCCTAGAGGAATGGGAACATACAAGACCTTTAATGAGCCAGCCACCAGCTTTTCTTCCTAACTTGTTTTTCTTTTCTTTTTTTTTTTTAATTTTATTTATTTGACAGAGACACAGCAAGAGAGGGAACACAAGCAGGAGGAGTGTGAGGGGGAGAAGCAGGCTTCTCGTGGAGCAGGGAGCCCGATGAGGGGCTCAATCCTAGAACCCTGCGATCATGACCTGAGCCGAAGGCAGACGCTTAATGACTGAGCCACCCAGGCGCCCCCTAACTTGGTTTTTTAATCACCTCTTCCTACACCTTATGCTTGAACCCAAATTTTTCCAAAATGTGTTCCAAGGGATACCAGTTCACCACAGAAAAAGGGCCCCATGGTCAAATACAGTTTGCAAATTACTGCCAAATACCTTTTTTTTTGGAGACTTAGAATTAGTCTATTACGGACATGATGAAATGCAGCACTCCCCAAACTTATCTGACCACAGAACCATCTGGTCTAACACCTACTACATGCCTACGAACAGATTTCTGAAAAGCTCCTCCAGGCTTACTGAGGATTGAAAAGCTTTGTTCCATGCCTTTGCATATGCTCCCTTTGGCAGAATGACTCTGTTACTCTAGTCTGCTTGATAAAAGCCTTTTTCAAGTCTCAAATGTCTCCTAATGTTTAAGGGCATGCCCACATTTCCTCTTGGCCTCTCCCTGCTGCCAGGAAACATCTATCACTTTTTCTTTTTCCCCATCACTATTACTAAATTTAGTATGTTATATTACAATTACTTGCTTCTTTGTCTACCACGATGGTAGAAACCATGCTCCATGCTCACATGTGGTGCTCAATGTTTGTTGAATGAATTAACTGCAAACAGGCTTTTAAAAAATTACGTATTCTTTATTCAATGTTTTCACTTTAGGATTGCATGACTCTCACAGATGAGAAAGTTTCCTATTGTACTCAATACTCTATACTACAGAGCCTTTCTAAAGAATGGCAACCAAGAGCACCACAGACATGCAAAGTTCTATTTATGAGCATATCAAGAGAATAAAATTTTCAAACTCTGAAACTTAGTAAAATCCCCAAATGACATTTTTTACAACCCATTACTGCCTTTCTTGAGCCCCTATGCCACTTGAGTCAAGACTCTTAGAATCTATTGCTATACCGTCATTTATCTATTGCTTGTCTATCACCCTGACATGACAGTGAGCAACTCCAGGGAAGTGGAGATTCATCCACAGTGACTACTAAAGTTATTGAATGAAGAGAACATTCTTTTTGGCTCAATAAAAAGTTCCAAAAAGACTCTAATAAGCCAGACTTAAGACCTACTGGTGGTATAACAGAAAAAGCAGTAGACAGCAATTATACAACTAAAATTGCTGACTTGCAACTTGTGATCCTGTGTTGGTTTCAGTTCAGTAAAATGAGGGTAACTGCCCTAACTTATTGGACTTGTGAAGATCCAAGGAGATCATCCATTCAAAACACCAATATATATATCATGGTGTTAATGTTAGGAAATGATTAAATTTACTTATTGCTTTAAGGCAAAATGAAGCATAACGAATATATTTTTCAAAGACCTTGGCATGTATAATCCAATGTCTAGTGTTAACCTTCCATGGGGCGCCTGGGTGGCTCAGGTCATGATCGCAGGGTCCTGGGATTGAGCCCCATATTGGGCTCCATGCACAGCAGGGAGCCTGCTTCTCCCTCTCCCTCTGCTGCTCCCCCTGCTTGTGCTCTCTCTAATAAATAAAATCTTAAAAAAAACACACACACACACACTTTCATTAATAAGGTTTTACACAAAGCCTCAGTTAAAAAAAAAAAAAAAAGTCACAAGCAAAAGATGGTTCTGGCTCTAAATCATAGGTTGTGGCTTCTGTGATTAAGACTACGTATCTATTCATCTACTCCTATGGAGAAGAGCTTTCTGCAACTTAACTATTAGAATCAAAGAGCAAATTCTGTGCACTGGACAGTGGTTTTTACTTTTTTAAGGAAAAAAATCTTATAATTACCATCCCACTTTCATTAAAGTAGATCAATGTAAGAAATACACGCCAAGGGGCGCCTGGGTGGCTCAGTCCTTAAGCGTCTGTCTCCAGCTCAAGTCATGATCCTAGGGTCCTGGGATCGAGCCCAGCGTCGGGCTCCCTGCTCCGTGGGAAGCCTGCTTCTCCCTCTCCCACTCTCCCTGCTTGTGTTCCCTCTCTCGCTGGGTCTCTCTCTATCAAATAAATAAAACCTTTATAAAAAAAAGAAAGAAATACACGCCAAGCATGTGCTCTGGTTCACACATTGTTCACCTACTGGCCAAAAACCCTGAAATATGATCCAATGGCAGATCCGCCCGCAAGGTAGTTGATTCAGCTTTCACTGTTCGAGGTTTATGTTCATCAGATTAACTGTTCGCGATAGAGTACACCCTACAAGAACTTCCTGGATTCCTTCATCTTGCCTTTACGAACAAGGCTTTCAGACATTAAAAAGCCCCGGGAGTATTTCCAAGCATTCCGAGAGGAACCGCTCAAAGGATTTGTGTTACTAAACATGTTTCTTGTACATGCTGGAGCCAGCTCTCAAGTCAACTCTTTGAAAACACGAAAACAGGATTTTATAGTAACCTAACAGAAACACGAGCTACTTGATTTGAGACACTTCGTTATTTACGCAAGTGAAAACTGACACAACTTCTAGGAGTCCGAGGAACTTTGAAGACAGCCCCTCTGGGGGATGACACACACTTTTCTCTCTGCAGTCATTCCGGCTTCCCAGAATACCTCAACGGTAGGGAGAACACAGGGCCCACCCTCTTCCAGAAGCAGCAGGTAAAGAAATCCGAGGAGCGCACAAAGGATTTGGGAGTGGAGGCCCCAGCAGGAGAAGGGTCCGCCGAACCAGAGATCGCCTGAGACCAACTTGGATCCCTCTGGGGCACCTCAGGTTTCTCAGAGAGCAAGCCCCGGAGGGGACACCGTGGGAGATGAATCTAACCTGAGAGGCAGCGGGCGCTTGCTACGGCGGGAACCAGCTTAGTTGCTGAGAGTAACCAAAGCATGACGGCCTCGCTCACGCGGCAGAACGGAAAAGAGAAAAGTAGCCGGAGAAGCGGCCGTCCGCAGAATTGCGTCGCCAGGAAACCAGGCCAAGCGCCCCTCCCCTTCCGGCCAGCGCCGCTCGGCGGGCTTTCCTTCCATAGCGGCGCTGAATGCTGACGTCACGCCCAGAGCTGTGACTGACGTCCTTGCGGGAGCGCCCGCTTGCTGTCCTGTCGTCGTGCTCCACTTAATGCCCACACGAACAGAATGTCTGAAACTAAATGATTCCCTGCAGGGGCTGATATTTCCCGTCTCCTTGAAAGCACCATGTGGGGGGACTGATTCAGAGAACTCGCTCAGATTTAGAATACAAGAATGCATGCGTAGAAAGGCAGGCAACAGCGTGAACAGCCACACTTCTAGAAGGTTCTAGGAAGTGCGCAGGGGCAGAGGCGGAGGGAGTAGGAATGAACGGGCGTAGGACCCGGGGTCACGAGACCGTTGGGTAGGCGGAGCCAGCAGCCGGGGAGGTTCTAGTCTGTTCTGCCTCGCGGCAGCCGCCCCCTTCCACACGATCACGCTGAGCTAGTGCCCGGGCTTGGAATCGGGCCGCAACCTAAGCCGCGCCTGCCGCCTTTCACCGCCTCTGGACCATGGACCCCCGCAAAGTGAGCGAGCTTCGGGCCTTCGTGAAAATGTGTAAGCAGGATCCGAGCGTTCTGCACACCGAGGAAATGCGTTTCCTGCGGGAGTGGGTGGAGAGGTGAGACCGGGGCCGAGGACCGTTGGGGGTGGGAAGAGGGACGGCCGGAGGGGAAGCTGGGCGGGAGCTGGCGTGGGGCGGACGAACGGGGAGCTCCGCCACGAGGGCCGCCGAGTCGCCGCTTGTTTGTGGCTCTCCCTGGCCAGGAACCGGAGGCGACTTCGGGGTCTAATGGAGGATTGGGAAGCTTAGATAGTACAGAGGTGGGGAAGGAGGAGGCACAGCTGGGTTCTCTCACCTTGAGGTGGTTAGGGGTGTGTCTTGGGCGAAATATAAAAGCAGAGATTGCACGGACTTGGGCACTGTAGACGTGGGGGCGGGGGAGCTGCAAGATTTCGCTTTCGCGTGGAGTTGTTTTCTTGAAATCTCGTGTCCTGCTTAGGTCGCAGTGGCACATAGCTCTTTTACACACTGTGTCTTTAAAAATAGTGTTTTCATAAGGATAATTTGTTACATAATGAGTTATAATAAAATGGTAATTATTAGATTACTTTTAAATTTACAGCGATTCTAACTGCGTAGAATTATTTTGGGAATCACTTATTGGTACCTCCGTAATATCGGTGCCATTACACTAAACATTTGAAAAAAAATGATTTTTCAAGGACCAGCATGTTACCATGATCTATTCTTGTTATCCTTAAATCTAGAGTACTTCGGTACGTGCACAGAATTAATTGAATAGGCATTGTGCCAGATGCTAGGAAACCGTGTAAGTGCAGTTTATTTAGTGATACAGATGAATAAATACAGAAATCTGTTTTGATATTTACTGTCTAATAGAGATTAATATTCTTCATATTGAAGGAGAACTTAAGGGAAAAAGGGAGTCTTCCCCGAGACGGTTTTTAAAAAATCACTTCTACTGGTGAGGAATTTAAATGACACACAAATCGCACCTCATTGTGATAATAGCGACAGTGCAAAGCAATGTAACTCCTTAGAGGTACTACCCTAAACATCGATCTATTTTAGTGATACTTTTATAGGGGAAGATGAACCCATAATTAATCATACACTTTAAAGAATATTTCTTTCAACAAACTCTTCTAAGAAAGAAACTTGTTAAAATCTACTAACGCTGTATGTAGTGGTCCGATATTTTCCCTCTAAGAAGTTTCTCAGTTTTTCTCCTCCACTAGTTTTCTAGCTATGGTAAGATTTTGCTCATGTTATAAATGTAAAATTCCGAGATCACTTACAGTTACTGCAGTAATTTAAAAACTTGTTGATAATAGTTAACAAGAATACTGTTTTGTAAGGGGAAGACCTACAAGATGCTAATTTCAGGACTAGGAGTTCAGGCCTAGATTTTAGTAGTGTTTTTTTTCTCTCTTGAATAAGTTGATAATCCAAATCCTTCACTTGAGATATTTGTATGTTTTTAATCTCTTATATTTACTTATGAGAGGAAAGAGCCTGCAATTAAATTGTTTATAGAATTCCAGGTAAAGCTGACGTGTATACCACAGGAAGAAGTGGTTGATGCCAAGACTGAACGTGATACTGAGTATATACAATGTTTTGTTCCACTGCTGAGAGGAAAAAGGGAGTTGTGAAGAAAAAGCTAAAACAACTCTAAGAACAGTGTAACTTGTGCTGGAGTGATTATGGCTACGTAGAGAATTCCAGTTTAATGTCTGGAAAATATTGTCAGACATTATTTCCAGAAAATACTTACCTCTCTTTTTTTTTTTTTTAACGTTTCACATAGGTAATTCTATTTTTTTAGTCCAGCTATATTTTTCTTGTGGCATCCTAAATTTTTGGTTTAAGTATAGGATGAAGCATCTTGGCACGTGTAGGGGCCCTATTCTGAAGTTTTCGTTATCTATTTTAATCTAAGCTAAAATTTTTGTAGTCTTTGAGGCTTTTGCTTGAAGCGCATCAATTTCTCTCTGCCTTTATGTCAGCCTTCTTAAGTGCAGGATTATAGGAGATTGGGCTGAATGTGGAGACTTGTGGGTCCAGAAATGTTCCCAGGCCTAATCCTACCATAAGGGCTCCTCAAGTTGAAAGCATATCAGAGTTCTTCTCTGTTCATACTAGATTAGTCGTAGGTGTCCAGGCTTAGACATTGAAGAACAGTTTATTTAATCTATTTGCAAGAATTTTTACTATTTATAGTTTAAAATTTTATTTGGTGTTAAGAATTTATTTAACAACCTTTTAAATTGGGCAGAGAGAAATAAAGAATTTTTTTTGGCTCAGTGAGGATCCAGGGAGACAATGATCTTTTCAACAAATACGTTTTGGGGTATTTTTGTTTTTCTTTAGGAAGAAGCATTTTTTGACACTATTATTTCATTTTATGGTAATTTAAGATCAAAGGGAGTACCTTTGTGTTATAATTTCCAGCACAGTGCATGGCACATGGCTTTTCAGTAAATACTTTAAATGAAGTGAACAGGATGCACGTCTCTTCTCAATGAATTCAGAACATAGCACCCAGTTTTTTGTACAGGTGCTTAATAACTATTGCTCAAAGCAATTTGAGCAATTAAGAGAATTATGAATGGGGTTTTGGAGATTCCATATGAGGAAGGTCTCTGCACTAGCCCTACTTGGCAACATAAAAGCCTATACTGACAAAGTCCAGTTTGTAGTGTTGGGCAGGGAATTAGTGTGTTTTAAATCTTGAAAGCATTAAATTAAATTTTTGTACCTATAAATTGGTGTTAACCTTCCAGTAGTGAACTAGAATTTGGAAAGTGAGAAACTAAATGTACTTACGAATAACCTTCTTGTGTTCCTTCCCTCCCTGTTTTAAAATTTAAAAAAAATTTTGAAACTTGCAGGAAAATTTCAAGTACAGTACATTTTTCCTGAAATGATTTCCAATGTTGTGGCCTCAGCACCATTGTGTATTTCCTACAAGGACAGTCTCTTCAATACAACCACCAAATTCAGGAAACTAAGAATGATACAGTAATGCTATCTAGTTCTCAGAATTATATGTTGCACTTTATTGTTGAGACTTCTAATCTCTGTTTTCAAAGGATTTTTCGATCTTTCCTTGACTTTCATGGCCTTGGCAGTTTCGCGTATTACAGGCCAGTTATTTTGGATAATTTCCCTCAATATGGGTTTGTCTTATCTTTCCTAAGGATTAGATTTAGCTTAATACATTTTTTAAAAAAAGATTTACTTATTTTAGTGAGAGAGCGAGAGCATGAGCTCTTGCGAGCAAGTGGGGTGAGGGGTAGAGGGAGAGGGAAAGAGAATCTCAAGCAGACTCCAAGCTCAGCGCAGAGCCGGGGGTTTGATCCCACAACCCCGAGATCACGACCTGAGCTGAAACACTGGATGCTTAACCGACTAAGCCACCCAGGCACCCCTAGCATAATACATTTCTTGGTAAGACTGTCCCTTCCCAAAGTTTTAACATAAGTTAGACTGTTAGGGCTGTGTCCTGAAAGTTGCATTTTGAAACTTAGGAAAAACACAGCTTAAGAAGCCCTGTGTTTTCATTAAAATTTAACTGCAAAGAACTATTGTTTGATTACTTTTTTTTTTTTTTTAGATTTTATTTATTTATTTGACAGAGACACAGCGAGAGAGGGAACACAAGCAGGGGGAGTGGGAGAAGGAGAAGCAGGCTTCCCGCTGAGCAGGGAGCCCGATGCTATGCGGGGCTTGATCCCAGAACGCTGGGATCATGATCTGAGCCAAAGACAGACATTTAACGACTGAGCCACCCAGGCACCCCTAATACTTGATTACTCTTTTGAAAAGTAGTTTTTCTGTAGATCAGAATTTTAAAGAATTTTGTTTATATGCCTGTTTCTTATTAAATCATTTTACTTTGCTGAATTACAAACTAAGAATTAAAAAAATTCTTTTTCATGTGGGAACCATTTTTCTTTATTAAGGGTACTGAGTAAGTAAAGATTTTTTTGTAACTGTCACATTAAACTGAATGGGGAAAGTGTGCGCATTTTTCTTGATTGGTGCTTAACAAGAAATTCCAAACTTTGTCTGTTATTGCATTTGCTGTTTTAGATTTATAGTTTTGTTTCATGTTGGCTTCATTTTGTAAGTGAAAAGGCAAGCCACGGGGTGGGAGAAGATCTTTGCAACACATAAAACTGACAGAAGGCTTGTATGCAGAGTATACAAAGAATACCTACAGATAAGTATTACAGGATAATCTAACAGAAAGCTGGATGAGTTGAACTTTACACAAAAGGCTATTCAGAGGGCCAGTAAATGAATGAGAAGGGACTAAACTACCATGAGATACTACTATACATCTATCAAAATGGCTAAATATTTAAAAGATGGACAATAGCTAAATGTTGGCCGAGGTGTGGACCAACTGGATTTTTAAAAAAATTATTGGAATTCTTATGCACCGCTAATACAAGCGTAAATTGGTAAAAGAACCTTGAAGAACCAAATCCATTTCCCTTTTGGAAACCAGTATCCATTTAAATCCAACATACACATACTTTGTGTCCAGAAATTCCATCTACCTGAAAGGAATGTAAACATGGATATAACTCTAGTTAC
Organism: Halichoerus grypus; assembly: GCF_964656455.1. Classification (NCBI taxonomy): domain Eukaryota; kingdom Metazoa; phylum Chordata; class Mammalia; order Carnivora; family Phocidae; genus Halichoerus; species Halichoerus grypus. The sequence goes on along the minus strand of NC_135717.1, from coordinate 171,141,339 downwards.
AAAGAATACCTAAGGATGTTTTGAAGTAGATTCCTTTGTTTTCTAAGTGAATATATCTCTCTTTTTTACATAAAAGTTAATGCCTTTTTTTTTCTTTTTCTTTTTTTAAGGCAAATTTTAGTTAAGTCCTTGTGACTTCCAGTTTTCACTATCGTGGAGGAGTGCCCTTAATCCATTGAACATCTTAGTCGCTGTACTGCTGCTGCATGGGGCCCATATACTTCAGGGTCTGGCCCAAATGGAGCATATAGCACTAATTCTTCATAGTCTTTTTTACTCCTTGTTTTTAAGTTATTTGTTTTTAATTCATGGTATTGTCATGGAATGTTTGGGAAAGGACTTACAAGGCCAAGGGGAAGTATTAATGGGTGGATTGTAGAAGGGATAAGGAGAAAATATATATTGTGAGGGGCATATGAAATATAAGCAGAAAGAGTCTTTGTAGGTCCTAGTCAGAGGAAACAAACATTTTGAATTATTATACTATGACTTCATAATTATTTCATAAACTGATTATTTTAATTTAAGTGAGCGCTTACTAAAGTTGAGGTTTTGGATTCAGTATACCTACTGAATTCTAACTTGTACAAATGATTTTGTTATTGCATGTTTTTCTGCCTCTTCCTTTGGGAATGGGCACAGAGAAGCTACATAATTAATGTTTATTAGGCTTATTGAGGAAAGGAAAGGGTTAGATTTTCATTAACCAGTAAAAAAAAAAAAAATTTTAAGCTGAAAAACCTAATACTGAAGCATTCAAATTAATTGAGTTTACTCTTAAAGGTTTGAGAAAGTAACCATCTAAATATCTTTTTTTTCCAGTGTAAGTACATGTTGCTTTGCTCAGTGAATTTTAGTTTTCTAAACAAATATCTTTTTTCTCATCTTCCTCAAGCATGGGGGGTAAAATACCACCTGCCACTCATAAAACTAAATCAGAAGACAATATCAAGGTAAGTTATGAATTTCGTGTGTATGTTTAGTGATAAAGTACTGTAAGGTTTTTAAAGTGCTGTTCTCAAATTGCCATTCCTGATTTCCCCAGGATCACTTGGAAATAAGATCTTTGTAAAATTTCTGTTTGGACATAGAGTATCTGGAATCTCATTTAACACTGAGAATTTGGGGTTGAATGTTCACTGTGTTTGAGAACAAAAGCTTGTGTGTGTTACATGCATGACCTGTGGGTGGTAAGCTCTGTGACTGTGTGCGTTACGTAGTCTTCATCATCATTGCATCTTTAGCACCTAGCACAGCGTTTTATGCATGGTAGGTACTTGATTAAAATTTGCGAAGTAAATGAAAAATAGTCCAAATCAAAGTTTCTCTACCATATCACCTGAGGGTTATTTTGGAGTATGAGTCAGCATATTTGCCAAAAAAAAAGATGCCAAAAGATTAGGAGGAGCTTACCAGTAGCTGATGTTTAGAGATGGGGGTGGGTGTACCCTTAAGAATGCTTCCTTCAAGAGAAGAGCAGGGTGGAGGGAACAAAAAAGACTTTGGGTGGTTCGTGAGAAAGAAAGCAGAAAAGAGCCCACTACACTCCTTTAAAGTGGGCAGGAGGGGCGCCTGGGTGGCTCAGTCACTAAGCGTCTGCCTTCGCCTCAGGTCATGATCCCAGGGTCCTGGGATCGAGCCCCGCATTGGGTTCCCTGCTCAGCAGGAAGCCTGCTTCTCCCTCTCCCACTCCCCCTGCTTGTGTTCCCTTTCTCACTGTGTCTGTCTCTGTCAACTAAATAAATAAAGTCTTTTAAAAAAAATAAAGTGGGCAGGAAACCAGCCCTAACAATGGACAGAGGTGGGGGTTAATGCCAAGCCAAGCTTCCTAGCTGTCCCAGCACTCATTTTAATTTCATTTTTATTTTAATTTCCGATCCTCCTCCAAAAACCCTTCCCATTCTTTCCTGTTTTTTCCTTTCTTCCTTTCCTTCTTCCCTTCTTCCCTCCCTTCCTTCCTTCAAAAAAAATGCTTCCTTCAGAATTCTTATTTGTCCTATTTTGTGTTTTCATGCCTAAAATATTTTTCCCCAAGTTTACTTCTTCCCTTCCTTTCTTTTTTTAGAGAGAGAACACGAGGGGTGGGGGAACAGAGAGAGAGAATCTTAAGCAGACACCGAGCTGAGCATAGAGCCCTACATGGGGCTGAATCTCCCAACCCTGCAATCATGACCTGAGCCAACCATGTGCTTCTCCCTAAGTTTTCTGGTTAGCAGTCTTAAATTGTTAAGAAAATTTACTGTTTTATTTTTTAGAACCTTAAACAAGGTTTATCTATCTGGATATGAGATCAGAAGTTCTATCTTTGAACAAGTGAAGTGAGAGAAGTTAAAAGCCCCAAAAGTAGTTACTTTAGAGGAGTCATTCGTCAGAGTTACTAGTTCCTGATAGGATACTTTGATAGGATACCTAGACAGGATATTTTGCTATATGGTAAACATCTATGAAGACAAAATTATATTTAATCTATGTCTCTGCTAAAATATTTTTGTAAGAAAACATTCTGATTTGGAATTACATGCTAAAGCATCTGACACCTTGCACATGGTAGGGTCTCAACATATATTTTGTAATGAGGTAGGGTTTTGAACCTAATTTTTAAGAATTATAAAAAGTCGCAACCTAATTCACTGGTTATATAATATATACTAATACAGTTAAATGAATAGATGGGGGTGTGCTGGTTGTGATATATTTTTTATGAAACACAGCATTGTGAAATGGAAAGGTCAAAGTGCAGAATTGTCTTATCTATGCGTTGAGAATATCTAATGGGATACCCAGAAACCACACTGGTTACTTACAGGATGGGAAGGAAATTTGGTTTTCATCATGTGTACCTTGAAATTCTTTGAATTCTCATCATTTATGTATTACAGTTCCATTGTTTCATATTTGAAATTCCAAACTCAAAACCCTTGAAAATGTAAAGATTTTTTAGTGTATTTGTTTGGCAGTAAAGCATAATCTGAACAGATGTGAGGCTATTTATAGTTTGTATCCCACTAAGAATGCTCAGACTTTATTTTGCAGAAATAGTAATGTGTTGATTATGGAGAGTTGTGGACCACAGTGCCTGTTGAGGGTGCAACATAAGTATGGGTTATGCATTTGTATTAGGTTCCTACAATCCAGCATTTTTTAAGTTCTAAAACTTGTTTAAAAGGTTTGGAGGAGGGATTTTACCTATTCTTACTTTAAAAAGAGAAATGAAAACAAAACTAAAGCAAGTTTACCAAAACAGTGTAAGAAAGGGTATATTAACAACTGAAATACAATGTATGTGAACAGTTTATATATGTTTTTATAAATTAGTATATATATTGGGCGTGTTACTAAATACTGAAAGCATTGTTTGCCTTCCCTTTGCTAGGAAGAAAAAACAGATAGTAAGAAGGCGGAGGAAAACATAAAGACAGACGAACCATCAAGTGAGGAAAGTGATCTAGGTGAGGAGATTGTGTAGTTAGTTTGTATTTGATAATCTCATGATGAGATCCTGTGCCGATTTTTACTAAATTGACTAAATCAAGGCTAATAGAAATGTAATGTAGCTGAGCTACATATGAAACTTAAAATTTTCTGGTAGCCACGTTTAAAAAATTTAAAAATTAAACAGATGAAATTAACATATCTAAACTATCTAAAATATTAACATTTCAACGTGTAATCAATATGGAAAAATTATTAGTGAGATCTTTTCCTTTTTTTCATACTAAGTCTTCAAAATCCAGAGTGTATTTTATACTTACAGCACATTTCAATGCAGATGTTAGATGTTATATTTTTGTGGAAATATTTGCTGTATATGCAGACTTAATGAAATTTGTAGTTGGGTAACATACCCAAGTTGTTGTAAATATATGTAAAAGTTTTCCAATAACTGAATCAAGTACCAGAAAATTATTCTGTTACTACTTGCACCCACATTGATTAAACTTGTTCATTTTAGAAGAAATGATACGCCATGAATTTTGTTTTTTTTGTTTGGGAGTTTTTTTAGGCTGCAAACTGACAAAAATCTTTTCCTAAATTTGGAAGTCCTTTGAGACTATAAATACATATCCCAGTTATTAAATGGGCAGTCTCTTAATTCATAGACTCTGTCTAAAAGCTAAAGAAATGTAATTTTTCGAATTTTGAATCAATTGATCTTTGATACTGTTAGAAAGGACTTCTTGTTTGCGGGCTTAATTGATGATCTTTCACTTTTTGTAAAATACCTTTTTCAGTCTTACTATTTCCCAACAATTTCCATAACTATGATAATGACTTACCATCTCTTCATCCAAAAGCATTTTCTTTTTTGTATATGAATTAAGCTGTTTTATAGTTAGACAAAGGTACAAATTCAGTTCCTAGTAAAAGTTGATGAAAATTTTTTTGTTCGACGACAATTTGAATTTCAGGTAGCTAATTTCAGTTTCATTCTTTTGTTTTTTTTTTTTTTTAAGTTTATTTATTTAATCTCCATACCCAATGTGGGTCTTGAACTCACAACCCTGAGATCAGGAGTCACATGCTCTTCTGACTGGGCCAGCCGGCTGCCCCTCAGTTTCATTCTTTTTTGACTGTCAGCGTTAAACATTAAATTCACTCTGTTTGCTAAAAATGTCTCTTAATATTTTATCTATTATCTTGAAAAGTTTTTTTATATTGAACAGTTATTATGTTTTCCTTTACTGTAGCAAGTTACAGTTGTCTGTCCTGAAATTTATGACTTATATCTCTTTCTAGTTTCTTTCTTTGCTGTTTTGGTTATAGTGCTAGCTTTTGATTTAGAGTCTGCCTCAGCATTGTGCTTTATCCTAAAATTTATCTGTAAAAAAAAAAAATTTTTTTATTACGATTTACATCATCACTCTAACTTGTGCTATCTGCATAAAATATTTTTGAAAACATTACATTGATGTGTAGAATAAAATATTTGAATCATTTTGCTGACACTGACTAAATCAGTGGTGTCTCTGTGTAGTACTAGAAACTGCACTTGCCAACATTCCCACTACAAAACAGTGATAAATATCCTAGATGATGCAACCGTTGAAATATGTTTACAAAAGAATAAAGTAGTATTTAATGGGGAAATATTTTACAGTGCATCAGTTAATTAGGTTATCAGTTGGAGTGGCCATAGTTCATTAGTTTTTAAGAGTCTTATGCAACTAGTGGCTGCTGTATGGGACAGCACAGGTCTTATGGTCATTTTCTTAATTTTGGCAGAAATTGACAATGAAGGTGTGATTGAACCAGATACTGATGCCCCTCAAGAAATGGGAGATGAAAATGTAGAGGTAAGTTCAGTGGCTTATTTTCTGCTTGTTGTAAGGAATGTGAAGGTCCCACCTATTGCAATGATTTTATGACATAATTCTGCCAGGAAAAGAACATACTAAATCTTTCTCTGACTTAAGGTATTTAGGAAAGCAATTTTATTTTACTACTTAAAATATTTGTGAAAATACCCGTTATTTTCTTTTTTCTTTTTTTTTTTTTAAAGATTTTATTTATTTATTTGACAGAGAGAGACAGTGAGAGACGGAACACAAGCAGGGGGAGTGGGAGAGGGAGAAGCAAGGTTCCCGCGGGGCAGGGAGCCCGATGCGGGGCTCGATCCCAGGACCCTGGAATCACGACCCCAACCAAAGGCAGACGCTTAACCACTGAGCCACCCAGGCGCCCCAGTACCCGTTACTTTCAATCATACTCTGTTACTTTCTGTTTACCTGCTTTTTCAGTTTGCATCTGTTTTGACCACTCTTTAGACTACAGAGTTTGCCTAACATTTATATTTAGAAATGAAATTGCTTATTAATGGGATATCTAATATCCCATTGTTTTCCAAAATGGTTTTGTCACATTGGGTACAGTTTTACCCTTAAGGTAGTAAGAATTGGTTCTTGGGAGAGGGCTTGCAAAAAAACTTAGATATTACAGTGGCCAGTGGTCTTCCAGAGGTTCATAACATATATGCAATGTATCTGTGTGGTGTTAAAATGGAATGGGGGAGTATAAAAAATGTCTCAAATGGCTCTTTGGGGGTTGATAGTGAACAAAGGCTTGAGAAACACTGAAACAGCGTAGTAGTGGTTTAGAAGCTTGGTCCATGTCCTCACCAACACTTGATACCATCAGATTTCATCTTTGCCAGGCTTATTGTGTGAAATGGTACGCCCTTCTGGCTTTTAATTTGCGTTTTTCCAATTTCTAATAAAGTTGAGCATATTCTGATGTTTATTGGTCCTTCACAGGTATTTGTGAAGTCCTATTGTGACTTTTCCCATTTTTCTTCTGGGTCGTCTTTTTTCTCACTGATTTATAGTTCATTTTATGTTCTAGAGACTAACAATTTGTCATTTATATGTACTTCACATATTTTCTGCTAAGTTTGTGGCTTGTCTTCACTTTATGTTGTCTTAATAAACAGTTTTAGTACAGTTAAATAGATTATTCTTTTATATATTACGCTTTGTTATTTCAAGGTTATAAGTGCTGTAATAAATCATTTTTTCATTATGAAAATTTTATGTGTTAACCTTTTCACCTTTAGTCTACCTGGCAGCACTATTAAAGAATTCCTTTCCTCACCAATGCCAAAATACACTGTTTCCATATATGTGTGGGTCAGTTCTGGTGTTGTGTTCTCCTTGTCTAATTTTTTTCCATGTGCTTATAACACATTGTCTTACTTGGTTTTATATTAAGTCTTGTTATCTGATAGGGGGACTCCCAACAATTTAAGAGTATTTTGGCTGCTTTGTTGGCCTTTGTTTTTCCATATAAATTTTAGAATAGTATCAATTCTCTCCGCCCTCAGTTAGAAGTGCATTAAATTTAAAATCAAGTTAGGGAGAGGATACAGCTCACTGTTGTGATTAACTACCCATGAATATATATATCTGTCTAATTTTTAGGTCTTTTCTGATGTTTTTAGATAATTTATTAGCATTTTCTCCATAAAGGTCATGTGCATCTTTAAGAACAAATATAGGTACTTTTTGTCACTGTTTGTGAAAGGAATTTTTAAAAATTATGTATTGATGATGCTGTATCACTTTGACTTGTCTAGGCTTATAACACTGTATTTGTGCTACTTGGGATATATTGGGCATTTTAAATTCTAGGGTTAACTTTCTTTACCTCTGGAACATTTTCATCTAGTATCTTTCAAATATTTCCTCTTCCCCATTCTCTCTACTGTCATTCTGGAGTCCTAGTTAGATATGTATTAGATCTTTTTCACTATTAAATTCTGTTTCTTTCTTTTTATTTTTTTTAAAGATTTTATTTATTTAATTGACAGAGAGACAGTGAGAGAGGGAACACAAGCAGGCGGAGTGGGAGAGGGAGAAGCAGGCTCCCCGCAGAGCAGGGAGCCCGATGAGGGGTTCCATCTTAGGATCCTGGGATCATGACCTGAGCCGAAGGCAGACGCTTAACTGAGCCAGCCAGGCGCCCCTTAAATTCTGTTTCTTTGTCACTACCGAATTATGTATGCTTTCAGTCATTTGGCTGTTAATGTTTGAATTTGAATGCTTATGTTTTTCATCTTTATATCTTGGCTTTGATTCATTTTAAAGTATACTGGGTTATTTATAAGTCTCTTTTTCAGAACTTGCCTTTATTCTTTTAAACATATTATAAACTTTGTCGAACTCTTCCTGGTTTTATTCTTTTATTTTTCCTGACTCTTGCTCATTGAGGGAGGTACCTTGTTTACTTGTGGATGGTATGTGTATGTGTGTCTGTGTGTATTTTGACTGCGCGCATGTGTATGTGTGTGTGTTGGAATTTTGACCATGAGTTCTTTGATATCTCACCTGGAAAAGTTTTTGAGGCCTGAGTAGAAGGTGTATTCCTCCAAAGAGGAAAGTGTTTGCTTACATCGAGACTCTTGAGTTGGAGCTACCAAGTCAAGGACCACTTTAAATTCTCAGCTTGGTTTTTTTTGTTGTTTGTGTAACTATACAAGTAATGGGAATTCCACTGGAAAGCCTCGCTTATCATTATGAGTTTACAGGGGAATTTTTTTTTTTTCTTTTTGCTACTTGGCTATACCTTTCTTTGGGACAGGTTTATTTTTGGTTTGCTATTATGCTTGCAGGTATAGGCATTGGGGATTCCAGATTTATTGGAGGGTGTCGATTAGACAACATGCATTCCCTTCTAGACTTTCTTTCATGTGTCCTGCACTATATTTGAAAACAATTGCGAGGTCACCAGGTTTGACACCTGAAAGGGTGAAAGCAGATGGAGCATTCGGCTCCCATACTGGATTTCAAGTCTTCTTTTAATCTTGTTCTTTGAGGATTTCTACATTCTTAGGTCAAAGATGGCTTTTACACTTACTCAGGGCATCATGTGTAACATATTGCCACAAACTGAAGTTGTCTTTTTTTTTTTTTTTTCTCCCAATTTGGCTTTGTTACGATGTCTTACTATCTGGGAAAGTGTGTCTTTGTTGTTTTCTTCTTTTTCTTTTCAAAAGATTTTAAAATTTTTGTTGGAATTACTTCAAATTTATTGAGTAAGTTGGGGTTAGGTTGAAGTATTCAAAAAAATCTTTCCATGAACATAGTATACATTTTGTGTTCTTTCGTAGAATTTTACTTTTGTTCCCCCTTTGAAAGTCTTTTTTTTTTTTTTTTAAGATTTTATTTATTTATTTGACAGAGACAGCGAGAGAGGGAACACAAGCAGGGGGAGTGGGAGAGGGAGAAGCAGGCTTCCCACCGAGCAGGGAGCCCGACGAGGGGCTCAATCCCAGAACCCTGGGATCATGACCCCAGCCGAAGGCAGATGCTTAACGACTGAGCCACTCAGGCGCGCCCCCGCCCCCCCCGAAAGTCTTACATGTTCTTAGAATGGTATCTTGTTCTGTCCTATTTTGTAACTGATTTTTGCTGATGTGGAGGAACTCTGGATTTTTATGTTGTTTCTGTGTTTCTGAGGACTATTGAATTGTTTTGGTAGCTCTAATAGCCTGTGATTCTTGAGTTTTCTAGGTAAACTTGAAGACAGCTTGGTATTTCCTTTCAATTCTTAAACCTGTCAAATCATATTCTTAATGAATTAGCCAGCACCAGTAATATTTTACACAGTGGTTGGTGATAGAGTAGATCTTTTTGCCTTTTGTTAAACTATCTTAACTTTCTGTTTAGGTGGGATGTTTGCTGTAAGTTTTTGTTACTAATCTTTGTACTGTCAGCATCTTGTACAGTGTTCTGTACAGTATAGGTACTCAGTAGTATGTTTGTTGGAACAAAAGAATGAGACATTTCACTTAAAATTTAAGTCTAACAGGAACTAGCTTTAGTTACATCTTTACGAGGAGATTGAGTTTTAGTATTTGTGAAAAACTAGAAAGGAGTTGGTGGGACAGGAGCAGGAACATCCTGCTAAGATTGGTTGGGATGGAGGGAAGCAATGGTCATGTCTAAAGTAAAGGGTAGGGAGTGAAATTTATTGTTTATATTGTTTATATGAAAGATTAAAGCTCATCCTGTGTAATTTCTTACTAATCACTTACCATAGTTATCCTCTTGCTCCCTGGAGACTAGAGAAGAATGAATGAAAATGGGGGTTGTGTCTACCCCATCCCTAAGAAAGCCCAAGCTGCTTCCTTCTCTTTGCTTTCTCTGTTACTTCTAAGTTGACCTACAATTTCCCCCTAGATAACCGAGGAAATGATGGATCAGGCAAATGATAAAAAAGTGGCTGCCATTGATGCCCTAAATGATGGTGAGTGATTTTTTTTTTCCCTCTTTGCTATATTTCTGTGGTAGTCTGAATATTCTTTTTCCCTGCAGCAACTGTTAAATAGTGGGAAAGTGGAAGGGAACTTATATTTATTAAGTATCTTATGCTGGAGAAGAAATCGTCTTGTTCTCTACCCACCCATTCCCCCCTTGAAAAAGAGGCTGAAATCACTCAGGTATTAATTACCTTGCCTCAGGGCACGGACACATCCTGATGTGATTGAAAGACTCCTTTCCTGACTAATCCTGGTGTTTGTCCACTGAGGAGAGGCTTTAAGATAAAGGTGAATGTTTTTCAAAAAAAGTGGTAGTATTAGAACAGTGGCTCTTAATCTTGTATATAGCAACACCCTTGACAAATGATGTCCGTTGGCATAATGTTCTTGTTCTAATCTTTATGTGTTAGACCCTCTTCAAAAGATCCTTTCAAAGTGGGAGAATGCTGGTAATATAGTAAGCATAATATTTAATCAGTTAAAATTTGTGAGAACAAATCATTTCTTAGCTTGGGTAGTATGCAGACCCCTTCATAGCTTTGTGGTAGTGTGTCACACAATGCCATTGTGGGAGAGCTGCTGCTGTCTAATGCTGATGTGCATTTGGACTTCATCCGTAGACTTAGAAGATGACTAAAGTTTTAGAAAGTTCAGTATTGATTGCTGTTCCAAGTTGGCAAATAATACTTGCTTTCTTTTTTTGTAATCTTACCACCTTCTTCGTTTAGGTCATTATCACATGTTTATGCCATTGCATTGGCCTTAATAGTTTGCCTATCTGAAATGTCTATTTCCTTTATTGCTTTCTATTCACTGCCTCTAGATTATTCTTTCTTAGAACCGCTTTTTATTTTCACACATTCCCTTGCTTGTAACTCTGACTAGCTGTTTGCATACTTTTTGAAGATGTTCATCATAGCGTTAGACCTGCTAGAGTCTGATCCCATGTATTGCCTTCCCAGCCTTGTTCTCTTCTTTTGAATATTAACCTTCCATTACAGCCAGACCTCGCTGTTCTAGAATTTTCCTATACTTTTGTACTCTGCTGCTTCTTTCTAAAGCTCTTCTTCACCTATTTCAGCTTTTAATTCATACCCATCAATTGATCCCAGCTACTTCTCTTCCTGGCCATTCCTTTCCCATACTTATCTTTTAATTTTACTACCACCTAAGATTTCTGTTTATCCAGCATTTATTTTGTGCCTACTACCTACCTGACAGTTTTATTATATGTGCATTATTTTATTAAAATCTCATACTACTCCCATTTCACAGGTTAATGAATAATTTGAGGGATCAGAAGGGTTTTGACTTGTGCAGGATCTCACTGCACCATAATATCAACTAATTGTTTTTGTCACTTATTTTGGCATATTCTTATATTTTTTAAATTTGTTTTATTTATTGCTTAGCAATTTTTAAGGAAAATGAAGCTGTTGTCGCCATCTAAAAAGTCACGTTCTTGTTTTTTCCACATTTATTTCTAAGCTGTGTTCATGTATAAATTTATCCCCGTTCTAATTTTATTTTATTAAAGATTGATTAACTTATTTGAGAGAGAGACATCACTGATTAACTTATTTGAGAGAAACAGCATGAGTAGGAGGGGCAGAGGGAGAGAGAAGCTCAAGTGAACTCCACGCTGAGCATGGAGCCTGACTCTGGCCTTGATCCTAGGACCCTGAGATCATGAGCTGAACCGAAATCAAGAGTTGACACTTAATTGACTGTGCCACCCAGGCGCCCCTAACCTAGTTCTAATTTTAGAATAAGTGCAATTTTATAGTATATCCTAGAGGGATATAAAACATTAGTATTCTAAGCCAGGGATTGTAGATTCAGGCCCTACCTGGGGTTGGAGGGGCAGAAATATAATTAAATACTGAACTTTGGAAGCCAAAGTGCCTGGGTTTGAATCCCAGCTCTGGCAGTTACCAGCTAGATAAACTTAGAGAAGTTATTCTTTGTCTCTGCTTCTGTTTCCTCCTCCTTTTTTTTAATGATTTTTAAAAAAGATTTTCATTATTATTTGAGAGAGAGTGTGTGAGCAGGGGGAGGGGCAGAGAGGGGGAGAGAGAGAGAATCTCAGGCGGACTCCACGCTGAGTGAGGAGCTTGATCTCAAGACCCTGAGATCATGAGCTGAGCCAAAACCAAGAGTTGGATGCTTAACTGATGGAGCCACCCAGGCACCCCTGTTTCCTCCTTTGTAAGATAAAGATAATGTACCTACCTAGTATATTGAGTCATGAGGGATAAATGAATAAGTATGTGTAATGTGCCTAGAATAGTATCTGGCATCGTTATTATTAAGGTCCTGGTATTACTAAAATGTCAATAGTCGTAATTTAAGTAAGACCTTAGTAAGTATTTTTAGCTGTCACGTTATTAGTAACATTACTATGCTTTTTTCAGTTTAGTATATTTATTTAGACCTCTAGGCAGTGTTTAGATGCTGGATATACAGTGAGAAAAACAAAACAGACCCAAGTTCTTTACCTCATGGACCTCATATATTACTGGGGAACAAAACCATATTCATAATTTAATATTAGGTGGTAATAAGTGCATGAAGAAAAACAGAGCTGAGTAAAAGAATAGTCAGTGATGGAAGCTCTATTTTGCAAAGGGTGGTCAGAAAAGCATATGATGAAGTGAAATGTGCAAGCCATGTGAGGGAAGAGCCTTTGAGACAGAGGGAAGAACAAGTACAGAGGCTAACTGGGGGAGCATATGAGATGAATACATATTCAGGGAATAGCAGAAAGGCCTTGTAGCTGGAGTGTGGTGAGTGAAGGGGTAAGAGTGGTAGAACTGAGGTCAGAGAAACTCTTCAGAGTAGGAGATACATGGTGGGAAGGTGGTGAGAAGGATAGATCACTAAAGATCTGTAGTAGATGTACAAGATCACTTGTAGACCATACTAAGGACTGAAAATTTTAACCTTAAGGATGATGGGAAGCCACTGAGGTGGTAGTGTTGTGGGGTGTTTTTTGTTTTTGTTCTGTTTTTGTGTAGGAAAGCTTCATCATGAGATGCATTTACTTTTGAAAAGGATTATTTTTGCTATTTTCTGTAGATCAAATTCTAAGGGCAAATAAGGGTATGTTCATTACAGAGGCAGCCAAAACATGAGTTGATGTGCTAGAGATATACTTAAGAAAATGCCTGAAAGGAAAAATAGGGGAGCAGGGAGAGCCAGAGGAGTCTGGAAGTCATTTAGACAGTCATGTAGGTCTTTACCCGCTGTATAGGAGAAGTCGTCAACTATTGGTGTGTTTCTAAAAAGTCACAGCAAGCTGAGTTGCCCGCTAGGGGATTTAACATGTCTCACGATAATGGACCAGTCTTGGTATCCTTGCTGTACTTAGTCAGTAAGTGGGAGCAGCTTATGAAGTGTAGCCTTGAGCACAGAACATGGGGTTCCCAGTCAGTTAGGTTCTACCCCAGGAGATCTAGGGTGCATTTTCATGATCCTACAGAGGGAATGCAAGAAATTGAGTCCAGGTGGCTAACAATCATGGCCTGGATTAGGGCAAAGGTTCCCAGACTTTTCTCTGTTTATAGTGCTCTTACTGTCTTGATTTTTTTTTTTTTAACAGAACTTTGAAGCCAAAAGAAAGGCATAAGGGTTTCATTGATAATGTAGTTAGGTCCAAACAATTTAGTAAGTGTGTTGTAACAAGTAAGTGATTGGAAAATAATACACACAATTGAAAGAATATATTTAATCTTATTCTTAAATAACCATATTTATTTTCTAGTAAGATGTGTATATATGTTGGGCACTAAACAACTTCTCAAATCTTGGCGTCATATTGGACACTGCCGCCCTCATTTCCTGTTCCACAATCTGTTTTTCTGCAGTTCTTTATTTTTTTTTTTTATCATAACAACCGGTAGAAACAGTTTTTCAAAGATACCATCAAAAGGAATGTAGTGGTGCAGTGTTGAAGCTGTGAACTCTATCAAGTGAGTAGTTCATGCAGTGCTAACAAACTGTCCTTGGGGGGGAAACGTCAGGACTGGGGTGAGGAGTGGCTAGGTTCTTTTTTTTTTAATATAGATTGATTTATTTGGGGGGGCGCACGAGGGAGAGGGAGAGAAAGAATCTCAAGCAGACTCCCCGCTGAGCGTGGAGCTCAACCATGGGGCTCGACCTTATGACCCTGAGATCATGACCTGACCCGAAATCAAGAGTCGGATGCTTAACCGACTGAGCCACCCAGGCGCCCCAGGAGTGGTTAGATTCTAGGTATATTTTGAAAGTTAGAGATAAAAGGATTTAGGTTTTAGATTGGGGAGTTGAGAATGACTCCAAGATTTGGGCGTTGAGGTAGATCAGGAGTTAGCCAAATTACAGCTTCCTGTTTTTGTATAAATGTAATGGAACATAGTTACACCCATTTGTTCGTGTGTTGTCTGTGGCTTCCCCACTACAGTAGTAGAGTTGAATGGTTACGATTGGTATGGTCTGCAAAGCCTAAAATAATTCTTATGTGGCCCTTTCCAGAAAAGTTTACTGACCTCTAAACTAGATTGAATGGAAGAGCCATTTATTTGGTAATATAAGGATGAGAAATAGATTTTAGAGATGGGATTGGAATTAAGAGTTCAGTTTTGAACATGGTAGGTGTGAACTGCTTATTAGACATCCAAGTGCAATAATTTGTAACATCTGTAGTAGTACTTAATAAGACTCAACGTTCTTCTGCATTGTTTTATGAGTTCTGTTAAGGTCCTTTACAGATTTATAGCCGGGTAAATGTATTTTCCAAAGTGAACTGTGACATTTACTTTAAAATTCTGTTTGTCTTGTTGTCCTTCCCCCTCCCCCACCGTGTTTCCTGTGTCCAGGAATTAGATTTCATGCAAAGAACTATTCTTTTTTTTTTTTTTTTTAAGATTTTATTTATTTATTTTGACAGAGACACAGAGAGAGAAGGGAACACAAGCAGGGGGAGTGGGAGAGGGAGAAGCAGGCTCCCCGCTGAGCAGGGAGCCCGATGCGGGGCTCGATCCCAGGACCCTGGGATCATGACCTGAGCTGAAGGCAGATGCTTAACGACTGAGCCACCCAGGCGCCCCTTTGCAAAGAACTATTCTAATTGTATAGTATGCTTAATTTGTTCAGTGACTTCACTGAAGGCACTAATACACAAAGAAGCTAACTGTGAGAATAGAATACAATGAATGAATTTAAAATGGGGGTTATGGGCTTCTTACGAATTCTAGTTTTCTTGAATCTTATACCATTCCTGTGAATTCAAATAATAATTTTTTTAATCAACCCTGTAAATTTAGTATGAGTATTTTTTCCTTTATAAGTTTAATTTTATCCTTTTAACTTAATGGATAAAAGAGAATTAATGGACTAAAATTGATTATCCTTTACCTTATCCTTTTTTTTTTCTTAACTAAAAAAATCATGAGTTCTAAGAATGTGGTATTCTACTGTTAGGGAATTATGTATCCAAAAATTGTTTCTATTTTGAGTGATTTATCGTATAGGTGTGGTAAGACTTGCTTTGAAGAGCCGTTTTTGTTTTTTGTTTTTTTTAAGATTTATTTATTTAGGGAGTGAGTGGGGGGAGGGGCTGAGGGAGAGGGAGAGAGAGAATCTCAAATAGACTCCGAGCTAAGTGTGGAGCCTGGCGGAGGGCTCGATCTCACAACCCTGAGATCATGACCTGAGCCGAAATCAAGAGTCAGATGCTTAACCGACTGAGCCAACCAGGCATCCCTGAAGAGCCATTTTTGTATATTAATTTAGAAATTAGTCTTTTTTTTATTGGACTAAAAGAAGAATGTGGAAGATTAATAGGATAAAGGATCAACAATTTTTGTTAATATTTTTTATTTTTTATTCTTTATTTCTCAACTTGTTTTACTTCAGGTGAACTACAGAAAGCCATTGACTTGTTCACAGATGCCATCAAACTGAATCCTCGCTTGGCCATTCTGTATGCCAAGAGAGCCAGGTGAGAACTGTAAACAAAAAAGAATCCCCTAGTGAAGAATTTCTGCTCATTTATTTAAATAGAATTGCTTCTGTGGTGATCCCAAAGGTGTTATTGTTTGAAATGAATACTTTTTAATATCACACTTATTTTTTTAGTGTCTTCATCAAATTGCAGAAGCCAAATGCTGCCATTCGAGACTGTGACAGAGCTATTGAAATAAATCCTGATTCAGCTCAGCCTTATAAGTGGCGAGGGAAAGCACACAGGTAAACAACAGAATTTCATTATTTTCAGAAGTTCTGAATTTTAAATCTGATGTTTTAATATGCTTTGAAAAAAATGAAATTGCTTAAGGATTTAATTTCAAAGTAATATGTGCTTAATATGAAGAATTGAGAGAGTATAAGGAACAAATAAGAAAATACAAATAAGAAAATAAAAATTCTTTTTATTCCTTCAAAGAAAACCACTATTTAACAGCTTTTGACCACATATAGCCAAATTTAAGGTAAGGATCAAAATTATTTCTAAAAAGAGCATAACCTTACAAATTTTCTCTTAGTTTTAGATTTTTTTGTGTGTGTAACCTAACATTAAACTAGTGTAGTACAGAAGAAGGAATTCTTTATTTTCAAACTACTTGAGTTGCTGCTAAGTCACCTGAAAAATCAGAAAAAGGAGACAATAAAGAGGTGAATATATCTTAGGTTAGTCATCATTCCTGGAAGTGAAACTTAATGTTACAAGTGGGTGTTGGTAACTTGAGGATGAGCTGTCCAATGACACTCACATGTTACATGGATTGGAAAGGTGCTGTACTCCAAGTACGGGTGGAAATGAAGATGGATATGCTTGGGATAACTGTATTAGGTTACTCAAAAAAAGGAGCTTTAGTGATTATGAAGTCACAAGTCAAAGATAGAGGTGAAAGATTAGCATAAGATATAGTAATGCTCTGGGGGTCATAAAGCTCATGAGCATTGATGTGTGACCCCAGTAGTCTTTGAGCATTTCTTTTGTTGTTGTTGTTTTTTTAATTAATTAATTAGCCTTCTGGTAAAAGATAGCATGAGCTCATCTTGTGTTTTGATTGTCCCAGACTCAGAATTAACCATTTCTCAAAGAAACCAGGGTTCATTTTTGTGAGCATTATATTTACAGAAACTAAAGTTTGACCACTAAGTGTGTTTGTTGCCTGTGGAATATCATTACTTCTGTCATTTCAATGAACAGAGTTAGAAAAGACATTTTTTATTTTTTTTAAAGATTTTATTGAGAGAGAAAGTGAGCAAGCATGAGCAGGGGCTGTAGGGCAGAGGGAGAGGGAGAAGCAGACTCCCCGCTGAGTGGGGAGCCTGACATAGGGCTCCATCTTAGGACCCTAGGATCATGACCTGAGCCAAAGGCAGAGCTTAACTGACTGAGCCACCCAGGTGCCTCAGAAAAAAACATTTTTTAAATAATTATTTTAAGGGGAAAAGTTACGGAATCTTGAGCTTATACTGATATTTTCAAAAAATTCAATATTAACATTTTCCCTTTTGTTTTGCATTTTTAACACTATTCTCCTAGACTCAAAATCTTTATGCGTATTTTTTTTTTAAAAGATTTTATTTACAATTTATTTGACAGAGAGAGAGACAGCGAGAGAGGGAAACAAGCAGGGGGAGTGGGAGAGGTAGAAGCAGGCTTCCCGCTGAGCAGGGAGCCCGACGCGGGGCTCGATCCCAGGACCCTGCGATCACGACCCGAGCCGAAGGCAGATGCTTAACCAACTGAGCCACCCAGGCACCCTATCCATAATATATTTACTTGTGTTACTCTGTGATAACATAAAATTGTTCTACAATCCTATCACAATAATATTCTAAGTAAAATTGAATGTTTTCATGTTTGTTGCAGCTTTTATCCTTAGAATATATCCCACTTAAGATACACAGTCAAAATACTGTTTTAAAAGTTAATGTGACTTCTGGGGTGCCTGGGTGGCTCAGTCAGTTAAACATCCCAAGTCTTTATTTCTTTTTCTTTTTCTTTTTTTTTAAGATTTTTCTTTATTTGTCAGAGAGAGAGAACAGGCTAGGAGAAGCGGCAGGCAGAGGGAGAAGCAGACTCCCCCCTGAGCAGGGAGCCCGATGTGGGGCTCAGTCCCAGGACCCTGGGATCATGACCCGAGCTGAAGGCAGACGCTCAACCGACTGAGCCACGCAGGCGTTCCAGGCGTTCCCGAGTCTTGATTTCGGCTCAGTCATGATTTCACAGTCATGGGATTGAGCCCTGTGGAGTCTGCTTGGGATTCTCTCTCTCTCTCGCCCTCTGCCCTTCCCCCTGCTCTCCCACGTGCACTCTCTCTCAATAAATAGGTAAGTCTATATATGTATGTATATGTATAGGTTACCTTTTTTTTATATGCTGTGTGCTCAGTGTGGTAAACAGCGTTTTTTGTCCTTTTTTTCCTGTTTGTATTCAAGTTTAGGGATTGCTTTATTTCTGTCTTTTCTGGTTTAATTTTCTTCTTTACGTATGTAGAACATTTGCATGTTTAAAGAGTCAAAACTGAGTTGACACGTATACCCAGAGAAGTCTAATTTCCATTGCTATCCCCTCTACTCCATTCTTATCTTCTTCCACCAACCTTTAGTTTCTGATTTATCGTTTCTCTTCTTTCAATAAAATGTGCACACATGTATTGTTTTCTCTTCCACCTTCTAGCATGCTAAGTGTACATTATGTTAATCCTGTTTTTAAGGAGTTGAAATTGTTGAATGAGCTTGAAAATTGTAGTTCTACATAATTTTAAAAAATTTTATATTTTGAATTAAAAAAGTAATTTTTTAAAGTTTTTAAACAGTTTTTAGAAAACAGCTTTATAGTTGCCAAGGAGGAAATTAAACTCCCATGTTTTTATAGAGTAGAACATACTAATTCAATTGGTTCATGAAAATTTATAGTTCAGATATTTAACTTTAAACCTCTTCTGTAACACTCCCTTTTTTTAATAAGGAAGAAAGACACCACCACATTAGTGGATATGTATAAAAGGCCCCTAAAATGAATTTAATCTGTTTCAGACTTCTGGGCCATTGGGAAGAAGCAGCACATGATCTTGCCCTTGCTTGTAAACTGGATTACGATGAAGATGCTAGCGCAATGCTGAAAGAAGTTCAACCGAGGGTATGTTCAAGTAGGGAGAGGGAATGTCATCACTGTGATGCTCTGTGGCTCTAGTACTTAGCCCCTGGCAGTAATTTACCTGGAAAACAGATACAAAGAAAGAAACGTTTGGATATTTCCATCTGTAATTACTGATGTTGGTGTTCAACTCAGGAAATGTCAATAGTTTGTCATGCCTTTATTTCTCATGCTGCATTACAGCAAGCTCTGTTACTTTGTTGTTTGCAAGCCTACAGTAGAGTTATAACCAGAAAGTTAGAAATGGAAAAGGGGGCATCAAGTTCACAGCAAAGAAAGAAATAGAAAATCTATAAAATGTGACCCGAGGTTGTGCGTGGTCTGTCCTTGTTTATCGTAGGTATATGCAGCCACTGTATAAAGCATGAGGGCCTTGTGGAAGTTAGCAAGTTTCATCCTTTTAAAAATTATAATACTGACTCCAAAAGCCAGAATATTTTTTAAGGTAATTGTTAAAATAATTTTAATGCATTATTTACATGGTAAATTCCTCAGCTTTGTGGGATGTTGCATTACCAAGAATTTATTCCCAAAGGTTATAAGGAAATTTTATTGAATTTAACTTATCTATAGTCAGAGACTTTTTGATTTTTTTCTCTCATAACAGGGCTAACTCCAAGGTTATGGTGAGAGAGTCTAGAACATGAGATTCTTAAAAAATAATGATAAACAAGCTGAAGTAACAATTGAGTATCACTCTCTTACACTTACTCTATTTTCTGAATAATAGATTCCAAATATTTGGCCCAGGTTATGTGCTAGTGTCTGGAACATATATTTTCTCTTAATGTTCATAGCATTCTATAAGACTTAAGTATTTCTCTTCCCCGCCCCCCTCATTTTATGGATGAGAAAACTTCAGTGTGGTTAGACTGGCAAATAACTGGTGTGTGCGTTCCCAATCTCTACCTTCCCTTGGCCAGTATCAGGCAAGAATTGTGCAATTTGAAAACTTGTCATCCTTGTACTAGTTACTTTTTTGAAATTTGTAACACTTCTAACTTCACTTCTCAGCCTCTTTCCTTTATTTCACAGTGGACTTGTTAAAGTGTGAGTTATGTAAGGTCTTTTTCTATAAGGTAAATCTGTCATTATTCAGAACTGTTTGTTGAATTTAACACCTCTCCACAAAGAAAAATGATTCTTTAACAAAACTGGTGATTTGGGTTGCCCTTATTCAGCTTTTAAAGAAAACATTTTTTCTGTGGCTTTTTTTCCCCTAGGCCCAGAAAATTGCTGAACATCGGAGAAAGTATGAGCGAAAACGTGAAGAGCGAGAGATCAAAGAAAGAATAGAAAGGGTTAAGAAGGCTCGGGAAGAACATGAGAGAGCCCAGAGGGTAAAGTTTCTGTAGCTAAACCATTAAAGGGAAATAAAATAGATTAGAGTTTGAGGATATCATTCTAATTCCTGGCTCTTTCTTAATGCTGGCCTCGTTCTGTAGGGTAATGATACTGCTTAAAAGAGTTTCTTTCCCTTCATTATCTCCAATTTGTAGGGATATTTTTTTTTCTTAAATTCCTAAGCGAGCTTATATATCACCTGTTTATATTCTTGTTTGTGTCCTCCTAAAATTGGGAGTTTTTTTGGTCAGGTAATTAGAACTTGTCAGTATTACTTGTTTCCTTGTGGTTGCTTGCCCTGATTTGTTGTTTTATGATTCCTCTTGTTCGAATAGTGGATTCATAGCTATTTAAAATAGACTCTAGCTATTCTTTATTTTTAGTCACAAAGTCATAAAATTTAGAAAAAAGTTATTCATAATTCATCTACAATATTGTTGCTGTTCTTAAGATTTCTCGTTTTTTTCTATATTAGCTTTTTGCATTTTGATACTATCAGTTTTCATTTAGTTATTTCCAATATTGTTGAAGTAAAAGGACATAAAGCTATATTATAATTGTATAGCATTACTTCGTAACTTTGTCATTTAATATTAAGTATTAATACTTAAAATTAATAAAACTATAATTATATTGAATGAATTTAGTAAGATTTAATAAAGTTAATATTAAATGCTTTTAAAGCATCATGCTTGGTTTTTAGGATTATAGTTACTGTATTCAAAAATGATTTTTACATTTATATATCCTTGATGACTTTATAACTGGTTATGAGGGAAATTTATTTTCTTTTACTTTGTTTGCTGAATAACAAATTGGTAAACCCCGGTTGTATTTGTTAAGTTATGTAGAGAAAGTATGGAAAAGATGAACTTGGGAAACAGAAGTTATTGGCAGTCTTCGTAATCTAACCATGTGCTTTCATTTTGGAGTTCTAACATCGTTAAGAATTTATACTTTGCGGGGCACCTGGGTGGCTCGGTTGGGCAACTGCTTTCTTTTTTTTTTTTTTTTTTTTTTTTAAAGATTTTATTTATTTGACAGAGACAGCGAGAGAGGGAACACAAGCAGGGGGAGTGGGAGAGGGAGAAGCAGGCTTCCCGCTGAGCAGGGAGCCCGATGTGGGGCTCGATCCCAGGACCTGAGCCGAAGGCAGACGCTTAACGACTGAGCCACCCAGGCGCCCCGGGCAACTGCTTTCGCCTCAGGTCATGATCCTGGAATTGAGTCCCACGTTGGGCTCCCAGCTAGGCACGGGGAGCCTGCTTCACCCTCTGACCCTCTCCCCTCTCATGCTGTTTCTCTCTCAAATAAATAAAATTAAAAAAAAAAAATTTATACTTTGCATAAGCATAGACAGACATCAGTACCGTATATTGCTTTCCATGTGTTGTTTTTTTTCCTGCCCCAAGTAGAAGTAAAACACTACTTGACATCATTACCAAAAGTAATGCTCATTGACAACCTAGCTGGAAAATTTTGAAAGGGGATTTGGGGTGTGTGTCTTTTAGTTCAGTATTGCCATTTGAAACTCGTCATTCTCTTAAGTCCTCTGACTAGCTGATTTTACAGTTTTTTTCATGGTTTTGCATGGGTAGGGTACGGGTGGACAGTAGACTCCCCACCAGCACCACCACTATATGATTTCTTTATTTCTTTGTATTAAAGGAGGAAGAAGCCAGACGACAATCAGGAGCTCAGTATGGCTCTTTCCCAGGTATTTTTAAAGAAAATTTAAAACTATTAGGATTGTAAATAATTGGAGAATATTCTGATTTGGGGGCTCAAATATGTCTATTATATTTAGTACTATTAGTCCCTGGAAATATCGAAAAGCCTTTAGAATGTAAGCCTCTAGAAATTTTCATTCTCCTTTAAAAATTGTATGTTAGTAGAAATATAGTGTATTATTTTCCTCACACTTTGAGCAATATACTTTTTTATAATAGCTAACATTTAGTGAGGTCTGAGCATTGTACTTTTCTAAGAGACTGTGAATTGATTATGATGTATTTTAAGTGTTTCTAAATTAGAACTTTAAATTGAAACAAATAATGCTAGAGAATGAGAAAATATGATGACCAAGATGATTTATTAGACTTTTTAATTTTGTAATTCCAAGAGATTGTTAGCTTTCTCTTTAAGGGTAAGGTTAGTTTTCTTTTTTTAACAGTTTTATTATTAGGAAAAAATAAATGCAGAATGTAGCAAAGTTGATTTACAGCCTTATTTTTTAAGAAAAAATTTGAAGATAAAATTATGTCCTGTTACATCCTGTTAGAATGTTTAGATTGCTTTGTGTTTAATAGCCCCCTTGTTCTTTGCATATGCACGTGTGAGTGTGTGTGTGTGATTTTCATCAGAAGGAAATAGTCTACTATCAGACTACTTGAGAATATGGTTGGTGTCTAAGCAGTTATTTCATTTATTCTTGCAGGTGGCTTTCCTGGGGGAATGCCTGGTAATTTTCCTGGAGGAATGCCTGGAATGGCAGGGGGGATGCCTGGAATGGCAGGAATGCCTGGGCTCAATGAAATTCTTAGTGATCCAGAGGTTCTCGCAGCCATGCAGGTAAGACTTGGAAGAACAAAGTTGGGCTTTGTATCACTAAGGCATTTCTTTCATTAATTCTTTGTAGAGACAAAGGTTACTCTGTTAGCTATGTTTTACTTATCTGAATTACCAAATAGCTAATGATGCAGTTAGACCATTTTTTTTTCCAGAATGAGTAGCTTAAGTTATTAAAAATTGGTTTATAGGAAATACTCTGTAATAGTTTGATTATATCCAGTTGTCCTTTTCTTTTTTTATGTTCCAAGTTTTTATTTAAATTCTAGTTAGTTAACATATAGTATAATATTAGTTTCAGGAGTAGAATTTTGTGATTCAGTTGTCCTTTTTGTCAAAATTGTGTATGCTTTTTTTCATTATCTAGTTAAAGTGACATAATTGGCATTTGACTTTGAAGTGCACGTTAGTAATATTTATACTTCAGGGATTCGTCCAGACCCCATTTAACTTGGCTGTGACAAAATCGTCAGTCTAAATAAACACCTAGGATTTCGACTCATAAACTTGTTAAACCACAGAACTCTTTCAAATACTAAAAAAAACCCACCACCTTTCTTTGCAGGATCCAGAAGTTATGGTGGCCTTCCAGGATGTGGCCCAGAACCCAGCAAATATGTCAAAATATCAGAGCAATCCAAAGGTTATGAATCTCATCAGTAAATTGTCAGCCAAATTTGGAGGTCAAGCATAATAATGCCCTTCTGACAAATAAAGCCCTTGCTGAAGGAAAAGCAACGATCACCTAATGGATGTCGCAATAATACAAACCAGTGTACCTCTGACCTTCTCATGAAGAAAGCTGGGGTGCTGTGAAGAGAATCCCTACCCCTCTGCCCCACATGCAACTGAAACATTCTATAGTGGTTTGCCATTAGGGTAGTCATTCAGATAATGTTTTCCTACTAGGAACTACAAACTTTAAACACTTTTAAACCTTAAAAATATTTAAAAACATATTAAAAGGGTGTGTTAGTCCCTACATTTTTCTTTACTAATCATTTCAGTTTTTTTCCTTTGGATTAATTGGGCAAGGAAGATACTTCAGTGTGGAAGATTTATTGCTCAGTTTGAGTGAAATAAAGGTTTATTAGTGGGAGGCAAATATAACATTTAAATAGATGAAGTTTGAGTTGGAGATATGGTTTCTGAGGCATTTTGACTTGTCTTCTTAAATGCTTTATTTTTTAAACACAATTTATTTGGATAAAACCATTGGGACCACCAGTATTGCAGTAGGACCTGGGTAGGGACCGGAAGTGCTTGGCAGGGCAGCAGCAACCTTACTCCTTTTATATAGTGTGCACCCTTGTGCAGATGCATTTAAATCTTACACTGTGGTGAAGGGATGATTTTTATAATGCTGCAGTAGAATTGGATTACTTAGCTGTGTTCTTGTCTGATATAGAAAATAAATGTTTGCATTATTTCCACATAGGGGAAATAAGGGAATACTTTTCTTTTTATATTTCTGTGTTTAGAGTGACCTTCCTGGTCAGAAAATACCCATCTCTTCGTGTGCTTTCTACTTGTTTTCACTTGCCCGCCCCCCATACTCTTTTTGGGCTAAAGATAGTCATTTTTCACTGGCTTCATCACTACTGTATCATTCACAGCATAATTGTGCAAGTATATGTCATGCTGGGTTTAATATGTAATATAGTGATTATGTAAGGTAATACCCATAACAGCTGTAGTTTCTTACTTGGCCAAGCGATTTCATATTTAAATTATAGGTTTCTACTTTGGTGAAATCTTACCATGTCAAAAGATGTTGGAAGGAGGGATTCCCTTTGGTGTTCAGTTTTCTACTTGGGAAATACTATTGCAGTTGGAGTTTATCTTACATTATTCATCTTCGTAGTTTGGAGAGTATGAGGTTTGAATTCATTGATATACATAGAGGGGAACCAAACTTCTTGATCCAACACGAATTATAAAATTGATGAGATCCATGGTTCTTCATTTCGGGGTTGATGAGTTGTGCTCCTGTTTAGCTCCTAAATACTGCACCATATCCCCCACCTCTCCTTTTTCTCCCTCCTTCTCCTCCAAGGATAAAGAAATGATAGATTTTCTGTTGTACATTCAACTCTTAACATTAATAATTAAGACTAAGTCCAGGCACTGTAACAGGAATTGCTAGGGTTCTGCCTGTCTTTCAATTTAAAGTGCTGGTGTTTAAAAACAGTTTCAAGGGTAGGGATGAGACCCTCTGTACTTTGCTTATTTTGAAGAATCAGTGGTAGGAGCAGTGAAAAAAATTCCATGGAATACATTTTTGAAGTAGCACATTTCTGAAGTCATAAGTAAGTTGATTTAGGTTCTAACCCTTTGCTGTACACAAGCAGATAGAAATGCATCTGTTTTATGAGTGAGAAGAGGCTGTATGCTAACTGAGCATGCTTTTTAAACCCTTTAAAAATACTCAGCATATAAACTTGCGTTTGAGCTTGCCAGTGGTTTTTTTTGTTGTTGTTAATGTGTGTTCTCTCTCAGATTTTCTAATGTGTGCTGTGAATAACTCAAGAAGACCAGTTCCTTTTGGGTTCCTTATTTTATTTACTTAATTATATATTAAGTACATTCTAACATTGCAAATATTACCATAAGTGGGTAAAAGTAAAATTGGTCTTCTGAAAATGTGTCCTGTGCTTTTAAGTTCCACAAATACAAAGTACATTCATTTTCATAGAAACTCAGTATCATTTCTAAACCACAAGTGTTTTTTCTTGTGCTAATAATGATATAAGAAGGAAAAGTAAAGGAGTTTTTTTCTGCTTAAAAATATATAGTTATTTGATTTCTAGCTACATTAAAAATAAAGTATGGTTTCAAACTGGATATTGACCCCCCCACTTTTTTTTCCCCAGCACATGTTCTGTTTCTTTTAGGTCTTTAGCACTCAAGTTATTTGCTGGACATAGTAGGCTTCAGTTTTATAAAGTGCTGTTAACAATGACTTCTAAGAATACTTAAACTGTTAAACAGCTTTACTTTTCTTTCAGGTAGCAGTCCAGAGGTAAGCCATTCTGCCATCCGTTTCTGAGTCCAAAAGTGCTTGCTCTCATGCTCATCTTGTAGCTTGAGGAGAGGGCGCAAGGGAAGCACGTACTGAGATACTGATGCTAATACCCATAGTTAACATTTCATTACTTCTCATAGCCCACTGGTCTTTTTTTTTTTTTTTTTTTTTTTAACTCTTGAGACCATATTTAGCTGCAAGGAATAGTCCACTGCTGTATGGTCATGTGCCCAGTAAAAGATTACACTACAAAAGAAAGGGAGAAAAGACATGGGGTAACAACTAGCAGGCTGCCACTTTAGGAAATACTGGCCTAATGGGATAAGGGAGAAACAAATCG
Source organism: Halichoerus grypus (assembly GCF_964656455.1). Taxonomy (NCBI): domain Eukaryota; kingdom Metazoa; phylum Chordata; class Mammalia; order Carnivora; family Phocidae; genus Halichoerus; species Halichoerus grypus. The sequence goes on along the minus strand of NC_135717.1, from coordinate 171,115,154 downwards.
TATTTTAGAGATTTGTAATATCTAACATTAATGCACCCAAGTAGCCACTTAGGTAAGTAGTACTTACTCTGTGCCAAGCACTCTGTAAATAAATTTGAAAGCATTGACTCCATTCTGATAATGACCATAACGGTAAGTGCTCTTCCCATTTTATATAGATGAGGAAACTGAAGCACTTAATTGCCCAAGTTAACACCCCTGATTATTTGTAAAGCTGGTATTCTCACTAGGCTTGTTCGGTCTTGCTCTTTTATGTTCTGCTGCCCTCTCTGTACAAGGTTGCTTCTTGCAGAATTGTTCATGACTTCAAGGAATTGGAAACAAAATACATTTGAAGAGGATTGATTAAGGAATATCACACATCATTGGGTGTACTGATGTGCACACCCAACGGATTAATAGTAAGGGATGTAGCATAATTGAAGTGCTTAGAACACTTGTGACAGGTCCAATAATGAGGACAAGAAAAATTCGTTTTTTAAAATTATGGTGCAATAATTTTAAAGTTTAGTATTTACAACCTGTAGCATACCTGTTAAGAGTGCATAGTTTGGGGAGGAAAATACCCTGAAGTAAATAGGCAACAGATATTAAAATAGCTGTTAAGGTTTTGATCAGAGTAAATTTAAACTATGGCATATCAAATTGGTGGTTTTAAATATCTTGGCAATTCAGTGAGACCTTTAGTGTTGGTATGAGTATAACAATTTTCTATAAAGTTGTCTATAAGAATTTTGACATTCTTTTTTGGTGGAATCCTAATGTTAAACTTATATTCAAAGTATTAGGAAAAGCCAGGGTAGCAAGGAGGTAAATAGAGCTAGTGTAAAACACATGTATGCGACTCTGAAAATCTTGGTATCTGGCACATAATCAAGAGATCTCTAAGTAGTTCACTCTCCCCCAGATCACTAGGATGTCAGGTTGCAGTTAAGTAACCTGACCATAAATCTGCCAGTGTAGAAGCATCATATATGAAATGTTAAGTTCTGGATAGGTTCCTTTAACTCACTTTGTGTTCGATGGCATGGGTGTAAAAGAACATGCATAATTTTTTATATACTATTTATATAGAGGGGGACTTGATGCCTCTAACTCAGGGAGCCCTCTTTAAGGAAAATATGTAATTATGAATACTAAAGTAGATGTAAAAGTGAATGGTTAGAACAAAGGAAGCAAAAATTGCAGGTTTTAAAAATTGGAAATCTCTCAAAATCACAACTACAGAGACCGTTTTTATTATTTTTAAAGATTTTATTTATTTGAGAGAGAGAGAGAGAGCATGAGAGGGGGGAGGGTTAGAGGGAGAAGCAGACTCCCCACTGAGCAGGGAGCCTGATGCGGGACTCGATCCCGGGACTCCAGGATCATGACCCGAGCCGAAGGCAGTTGCTTAACCAACTGAGCCACCCAGGCACCCCGTTTTTATTATTTTTTAAGGATTTTATTTGTCACAGCACACAAGCAGGGGGACTGGCAGGCAGAGGGAGAAACGGGCTTCCCTGCTGAGCAAGGAGCCTGATGTGGGGCTAGATCCCAGGATCCTGGGATCATGACCTGAGCCGAAGACAGACACTTAACGACTGAGCCACCCAGCGCCCCTAAGTAAAATCTTAAAAAAAAAAACCTGGGGGCACCTGGGTGGCTCAGTTGGTTAAGCATCTGCCTTCGGCTCAGGTCATGATTTCAGGGTCCTGGAACTGAGCCCTGCATCAGGCTCTGCTCAGCAGCAAGTCTGCTTCTCCCTCTCCCTCTGTGATCTCTCTCACTTTATTTATTTTTTTTAAAGATTTTATTTATTTATTTGATAGAGATAGCGAGAGCAGGAACACAAGCAGGGGGAGTGGGAGAGGGAGAAGCAGACTTCCCGCGTAGCAGGGAGCCTGATGTGGGGCTCGATCCCAGGACCCTGGGATCATGACCTGAGCCGAAGGCAGACGCTTAACAACTGAGCCACGCAGGTGCCCCTGTGATCTCTCTCACTTTAAAAGAAAAAAAAAAGTCTTGCTTAAATTGTGTAACTGACCTCTGTTTTAGTGCCAGCAAACTATTTTCATTTGATGTTTGGACCTCCGCTTTTCTGTCATGGTCCTAGGGATTGGTGAGAGTATTCCTGGAAGCCATTTCTACAACAGGTCTAGCAGTAACAACCATACATATAAGTAGGTACCACTAAATCTGGTGTTCCCAACTCACCTTTCATTTAACTTATGGTCACTGTAGCACCACCCTAAATGAAGGGGAGTTTAAGTGGAAAGATCTTTTAAGATATTTTACGCAAATTTTGTGAAAAGACCAGGTAAACATTGTTAGGGCCCTCTCTTGAGCAGTAAATATGATAATGGGCATAATAAAGCACGGAGCCAGGCATGCAGTAAGCACTTAGGAATTATCACAGGGTGTATTATAAGGGGAAACTGGAAGAGACCTATGGCAATGGCACTCCAGTAGAGTGAAGTTGGAGTCCTGAGACCTTGTGTCTCACAGTATGATCTAGGCTAGAGGTTGAAAGTGGTTTCTGCAGTTCTTTGTAGTTTGGTTCTTCACTTTAGAACATGTGAAGATTTTTTTTTTTTTAAACAAAGTACGTCTACATAAATTAGCTTTTGTAATCCTTACAGCAGTGGAGTTGGATTAACACTGTCACTTAACAAAGAAAACCTGGGCGCCTGGGTGGCACAGTAGGTTGGGTGACCAACTTTTAGTGTAGGGTGGTGAGATGGAGCCCCAGCCCCATGGGGCTCTGTGCTCAGCAGAGTCGGCTTGAGATTCTCCCTCTCCCTCTGCACCTCCCGCTCGTGCTCTCTCTCTCAAGTAAACCTTTAAAAAAGGGGGGGGAACCAAAGGGGTTAAATTACTTTACTAGTTGCTAACAAGTATAATACTGCGGGGTGTGGGACTTCTGTGGGTCCAGTCCCGGGATATGGCTGCATTGGATCACTTTGATCTCAAGTTCCATTTTGTCTTCCTACCACACGCGGGGGTTTTCAAGAGGGGAGAAACTTGCCCAATCGACGTTTCCTTTCGGATAAAATGTGACTTTAAAAATACTGTCGAGAGAAAATAGGAGTTAACTTGCAAGGAAATAGGAAGATTTGAGTCCCCATCTTGCCGGTTACCACCCTGTCTTACGGAGGGAAGGTGGCCGTCTAGGCCTTCCTAAATCCCAATGTTGAAGCACAACCCGCCAGGTCCCCGAACTCGAGAGGGTACTCCGGTCAGACCCAGGGGCCGCTACGTGCTTTCTGTCAGGCTATTCCGCGTGGTTGGGCCAGCGCTTCTCTGCCCCGCCCACGCATGCCCCGAGGGCCAATCAGAGCCAAGGGACTTTCCCAGGCCCGCCTTTCTCCTCTTCCAGCCCCTGCGGCCTCTGCCTGGGAGACCGGGTGCCGTACGACCCGGAAGTGGTTGTTCTGGAGGAGGCGGGCCTGAGAAGGTGGGGTCTGTGACGCTCACGCCCCGGGCTCTGGCGCCTCTTTCCGCCAGCTGCGACCTGAGGGAAAAGTGTTGCTAGGTCTGTGGGGAGCCGCAGCGATGGCCTCCGTGCTGTCCTACGAAAGCCTGGTCCACGCTGTGGCCGGAGCCGTGGTGAGGCGGGCTCTTCACGCCCGGGGCCACTGCGGGGTGTGGGGCTTCTGTGGGTCCAGTCCCGGGATATGGCTGGGGGATGGGGATGAGAGGGAGACGGTGGGTTGGTATCTGCAGTCATGACTGTGGGACAGGGAGGAATGAGACGTAGGCGAGAAGGTGCTGGAACAATTTGGGGTGAGGGCCAGCACACCCTTCGCCCCTGTTTTGAGCTCTTAGAAAATATCTGGGATACAGACAGCGACGATCCCACATACCCACAGAGAGCCTGGAAGAAAATAATTGCCGTTTTCTTTGCCTTCTGAAATTTAAAGACCAATCACCTCCCTTAAAGGCCACCACAGACACAAACTTTGTTTCACTGGGCCGGAGGAAAACGTAGATGAGAAGCTGTGTTACTTAGTCACGCGCTTCCCTATAGCCAATTTTCATACTCTTGCTGCAGACAAGTGGCAGTACTTAGGGTATCTCTGGCCAATATTGGCAGAAGATACATCTTTTTTTTTTTTTTTTTAAATCAGGATGAGAGTTGCTGTCTACCACAGGTATGGTTTACTGTGAGGTATGTGCGTGGGTCTTGGGTTTGTGGATGTCTCAGTTCCATTTGACACCACTCCCTTTTCCTTGACATTTTCCACTCTTGGCTTGGGTCACTTCCTCCTCTGGTTGTCCTCTTAACTCTCTGGCTGCCCTTTCTCATATCCTCTCCAGCTGTCAAGATGCACCTTTAGCAGTTGGAATCACTGTGACTTCAGAGGCATGTCAGAGTCATCTCCTTTTAGCCAGCAGAACTTCACTGAGAGCTCTTCTGTGCTCGCTAATCAGGGATGAACCCCAACTCTATCATTTGTTAGATAGGTGGCCTGTAAATTTCATTTCCTAACCTATAAAGTAGGAATGTTGAAACCTACTTCACAGACTTGTTTTTAAAGTTAATTGAGAAAATACTTCATGGAAGTGCCTGATTGAGGAGTCTTGGTTCATTTAATTAAACCAGAACAGCCTTTCGGCCAGTACAAAGGTGGTGAAATGGAAGCTTGCTTGATGTGATCTAGGACGGTCATGGGAGCCTGTGTGTCTGGAGTGGAGGGAATAAAGAGGCAGAAAGGCTTCAGGGGCCCAAACTATATCAGACTTTAATTCTGAGTAGGAAAGAAGGCTAGCTAAGTTTTGGAGGTCTTGAGCATCCAGCAACTTGCTGATTTTTACATTTTAAACATGATCACCCTGGCTGCTCTGATGAGAGTAAACTGTAAGGGAGTAAAGGTGGAAGCAGGGAAATTGTCAGGGGGTTGTTAACATCATCTCAGGCAAGAGATGATGGTGGCTTGGACTAGGATAGTAGTGTGGAGGTGGTTAGAAATCATTAACCTGGAATGTAGTTATAAGATAGAGTCGCCAGGATTTGATGGTGGGCTGGATATGGGGTATAATAGATTGAGGGTTGGTTGACTCCCCAAGAGTTTTTGGCTTGAGCAACTGGAGACATTTACATTTACTGAGATAATGAAGACGATAACTGAGCAGGTCTGGGAGAAAGATTAGTTTTGGATTAGTTCAGTTTGAAATGCCTGAGAATAGTCATGAGACTAGGTAAGTGTGGACTGAGAAAAGTCTGGAAGAGTGAGTGAGCATGCCAACATTAAGAGATTTCAGAAGTGAGATAGCACCTGCAAAGGAGACTAAGGAAGGGCCTATGGGGTAGGAGGAAAACTAAGAGAATGTGGTGTTCTGAAAGTCGCATGGAGAAGGGTAAAGATCAACTGGGTCAAATAAGGTAAGAAGTGAGAATTAGCCATTGGATTTATTAACTTGTTTCTCAATATGATAAATCCATTGGTTAATTGACAAGTCACATTTTGGTAAATGGTGGAGTGAATAGTTGAAGTGCATCTTAGGAAGAATGGGAAGATGGGAAGTGTTTGTTTTCCCTTCTTTCTATCAATAAATGCCATTCATTCAGCACCTGTACAGAGTGCTTTCTATGTGCCATGTAGTGTTCTAGATGCTAGAAATATATTGGAAAACAAAGTCGTTTTATTCATGAAGAGTGCATTCAATGGGGAAGTCAGACAGTAATTGATTAAAAAAATAATTTTAGATAGTATTAAGTGCTATAAAAGAAAAGCGTCGGCAGACTTTTTCTGTAAGAAGGTAGATGGTAAATATTTTAGATTTTGTGTACAGTCTCTGGTGCAGCTACTCAGCACGGCCATGATAGTGTGAAAGTGTGACAATAAGTAAATGAATGAGTGGAGCTGAGTTCCAAAAAAATCCTGTTTACAAAACCAGACAGTGGATTGGATTTGGCTCTTTGGCCATAGTTTTCTGAGCCTTACTATAGAGAGTGATTGCAGGTAGAGGTAATATATTTCCATGTAACCTACAAAGACATTTCTATACTTTTCTCTCCTTGTTGCCTATTTTTCTCTTGTTAAATTTTTTTTTTTAAGATTCTGTTTATTTGAGAGAGACAGAGAGAGAGAACGAGCGGTGAGGAGGGGCAGAGGGGGAGAGAGAGAGAGAGAAGCAGACTCCCTGCTGAGCAGGAAGCCTGGTGTGGGCCTAGATCCCAGGACCTAGAGATCATGACCTGAGCCGAAGGCAGATGCTTAACCAACTGAGCCACCCAGGCGCCCCATCTCTTGTTAAAGTTATGCTTGAAATTAAGCACCCTGAATTTGCTATGGTTTTTCTTTCTTCCATAAGCTGTGTTAGATTATCTAATAGATACGCTTTTTAAGAATTTTTTTTCTCAGGGCGCCTGGGTGGCTCAGTTGTTAAGGGTCTGCCTTTGGCTCAGGTCATGATCTCAGGGTCCTGGGATCGAGCCCCGCGTCGGGCTCCCTGCTCAGCGGGAAGCCTGCTTCTCCCTCTCTCACTCCCCCTGCTTGTGTTCCTTCTCTCGCTGTGTCTCTCTCTGTCAAATAAAGTCTTTAAAAAAAAAAAAGAATTTTTTTTTTTCTCATGCTTCCCCTCAGGGCAGTAATGTTCCTAGCACGTATCTGAGAAGTTGCACTGTGTTTTTGTTTTTGTTTTTTTTGAACTATTATGCTGAAGAATGTTCTCAAACTTTTTTTTGCAAACCTTTATGTTAAACCATGTAACGTAGGCCTTTCTTCTGGTTGCTACCAAAGGAAAAAAATTTCACCACAAAAATGTCACTACAGTTGATAAGAAAAATGGCATTGCTTTTAATGGTATAGTATTGTCATGGCTCGTGTTTAATTAAATGTCCTGAGCACAGTGTTCAGCCAAAGCTTTGAGATGATCAAGGAGTCGGCTTAGCATAGTGGTAAGAGTACTTGAGTGCCTGAGTGCCTGACTTGAGCTAGGCAGTCTGGGTGAGAATCCTGGCTCTGCCTCTCAATAGCTGCATGACTTCCGTATAAACTCCAAGCAAGGCTGCCTAGAGTAGTTGCTTCTCCCCAAAGGATTGTTGGATCATTGCTTAAGATGTTGATTTACAACCTTTTTGAGTTGACATGTTTCATGTTTGCTTATTTGCTTCCAAGTTCTACATTTTCACATCAAGTGTGGTGGTATGCACATACACACATTTAAAAATTAAACTGATTTTGAGTGTTTTGTGGCACACCTTGGAGTAACTGCAGATAATCTCAAGTATTTGAAAATTAGAATTGTACTATTTCAGGAGAATGCTATAGCTCTAATGGATGATTATTATATGATATAATTAATGGCCTCATTCATAAACATTTCTCAAAATTTTGAGTAAATTAGGTTTATAATTTTATATTTTGGGTTCTCATTAGATTAGTTTTGAAAGGTAGATTCTATTTGTAGAAATGTACATTTGTAATTAAAAGAAATTTTATTAATCTACAATTTGAAAAGTGTAATTGGTTAGAATTGCCTAAGTGGGGTTTAGACACTGAAACAGATTTTGGAATTGTAATGCTAATAATCAGGGAACTTCTTTTCTCTTTATAGTTAATTTTAAATTTCTTTTGTTTTTTAATTGCATAATTTATGTTTAGAGTAGGAGTTTGCTAGGCAAAATGAAACAGGAGGGTAATAAGAGACTTTTGGACACAAAAAGCATGGCCAAAGGTCCTCATATGTAAATCAGCATGTGGAGAACTTCAGGTTAGTTCTGACAAGCTGGTGTAAAAGATGAGAGACGAGTAGAAGCCTGTGTAGTTGGGGAATCTCATACTATGCAAAGAAGTTTGGGTTAAATTTTATCAGAAACAGTGTTTCTCAGAATTGGTTGTGTCTTCCTCATTGTGTTTTCTCTGTTTATATACAAATAAGCATTTACAAATAAATTTTTTGTTTATATAACTGGTATTATAGAGTTTCATATCCTGGGGGTTTTGGTGTGTTTGTTTCAGAATATAAAGCATTTCCCCGTGTATATCAATTAGGGTTCTCTGGTTGCAAGCTGGAGAAACAGACTTTGGGTGATTTAACAAAACAAAAGTTTATTGGCAGGCTCTTTGGGAGCTCCCAGGACAGGATCAGTGAGGAGGCTGACGACTTGAAGTAGGAAAGAACCAACATATTCCACTGGAGTTTTTCTCACCTCGTATGGCCAGTTTTAGATTCACAGCAAAATTGAGAGTGTTGGGCACCGCTAATGGAATCAGTGGATTTTGTCCCTCTACAGGATTCTGCTCAAGATTTAAAGTCATAGGAGAGTCCCTGTTAGACGTGCTCAAGGTTATGTGCCCAGCCCTTGACTGTATCAGGTGGGAATAGTGTCTCTCAAAAGAAGCCTTCCAGGACTCTTCAGCTAGGTAGTGGAGGGTGGGCACCTCAATTTACCATCCTACCAAAATTGTACACAGTGGGAAGAAGTGAAGATCAGGCTGCCCTTAGGAAGAGGGGATGATGCCATGTGGCTCAAAACATCAGAAATCCACTATATCATGTCATTAAAAAGATTTCAAAAAGTATTGTTTTTTTAATACAAAATATTCTATCATATGAGTATTCCATAATTTATTTATGGACATATACATCATTTCTAACTTTTCTCACCGGTAAACATTTAGTGCAATGTAAATGTTAATGTGGCCTCCCACACTCCGTTATGAAGATCTATGGCCTTGCTTAGTTAAGTGATTTCCCTAATGTCATTCATTAGAAACAAAAACCTCGGGGCACCTGGGTGGTTCAGTAGTTAAGTGTCTGCCTTCAGCTTGGCTTAAGTCATGATCCCAGAGTCCTGGGATCGAGCCCCACATCATCGGGCTTCCTGCTCAGTGGGAAGCCTGCTTCTCCCTCTCCCACCCCCCCGCTTGTGTTCCCTCTCTTCACTGTGTATCTCTGTGTCAAATAAATAAATAAAATCTTTAAAAAAAAAAAGAAACAAAAACCTCTATTTCCAGATTCAGTTTAGTTAACTCAGATTTTAATTTGTAAAATGTCTATAACCTCACAGGGTTTTGTGAATATTAATTAAATAATATAAGTAAAACAGCTTTTATGCTATCTGACACATAAAAGGGGCTCAATAAATGGAAGCTATTAATCATTTTGTGCACAATTACGTTTTCTAATTTTCTGTGCATCCTAACTTGATTTAGTGAATTTGATGTTATATTTAATAATAGTATTTAGTACTTAGAATTCCCTAACTTCTTTTTTTTTTAAAGATTTTATTTTTTTAAATAATCTCTACACCAAATGTGGGGCGCGAACTCACAACCCTGAGATCAAGAGTCGCATACTCTACCAACTGAGCCAGCCACGCACCCCTAGAATTACCTTACCTCTTAACCCCCTCTCACATCTGTTCACAACTCTGACCACTCAAGTGGTTAAAAGTGTGGGCTCTGAAACCAGACTGCCTGAGCTCCAACTCTGCCATTTACCATCTGTGTGACTTTGGGCATGTTTCTCAACCTCTCTTTGCCTCGGTTTCTTCATCTGTAAAAAGGGGAAAATAATAATACTCACTTCAGGGTTGTTTCTGGGCTTTTGGACAAGTATCTTTATTCTCACACAGAGACAGGGAAGTGGAAACAGGGATGTTAAATGACTTCCAGGGTTACCAGTGAGTTGTTTATAGGCACAGAATCCAGGTCTCCCCTCTCTGCTACTCTGTCTTCTCTCTGCTGTGCCTAGGTGCCTTCTCTTCCACGCTTCTTGTCCCATTCCTTCGTGCATTTCAAAACCAGACTCTGAATATCCTTAGATTATCAGAAAACAAGTGACAAATATTAAGTATACACGTGTATAAACAAACTAGAGGCACTTGGACACTGATTGTTTATTGGGAGTATTTTAAACTACAGTTCTAGCAATTTATATGTTCAGTTCTCTTCGAAAGGGTTTTCCTTTCCACAGCTGATTCATCCAGATCCAGAGTTTAAATCTAGTTGCTCAGATTCCTCATAGAATTAACTTAGGTTGGTGTACATCTGAGGGCATTATGTTACTTTGGTTTAAACATCTCAAAAAGTGGTGATTGGAGTAAGTCTTTGTTGTATTATCTTTACTTCCTAGCCTGCTGTTTTATATCATTTAGGCTTCTGCTAAATTATGATTGAATTACTATGTAGCTTTTAGTCTTTAAGACTTCATTGCCTCACTACCTCCCATCCAAAATATATCTTTATTTCTTAGTAAACCTTTTTTTTTAAGACTTAATTTTTTAGAGCAGTTTTAGATTCACAGCAAAATTGAGCGGAAGGTACAGAGATTTCACTTATACCCCTAGTCCCCACACATGCACATCCCCCACCAGAGGGGTGCGTTTGTTACAATTGATGAACCTGCATTGACCTATCATAATCATCCAAAGTCCATAGTGTATATTAGTGTATATTCACTCTTGATTTTGTACGTTGTATGGGTTTGACAATGTATAATGACATGAAACCAGCATGATAGTATCATGTGGAGTAATTTCACTGCCCTAAAAATCCTGTGTGCTCTCCCTGTTTATGCCTTCTGACCTCCTTAATAAACTTTTTTGCTAACGGGGTCACTTCATTTCAGTTCTTCTAATCTTAAAGGTTCTTATGCAGTCTTCATTGGGATTATTTTTCTAACTTTACTTGGCTTCTTTATGCTTGAGTCAGAAAAAGGTTAAAGAAAATTGTATTGCCATACATACAATGGTCTATAACTTTATTTTTAAAATAAATATGGTTTAATAGCCGCAAAGAAATTTTGGAGTAAAACTTAATTATCCATGTCATCTTGGGTCATTTATGTTTTCTTCTGAACCTGAGTTTTCTGAGCTATAAAGTGGGGACAATAACACTTCACTTACTGGGGTCTCCTGGTAACACTTGTGGAGCACCTAGTGCAGTGCCTGGAAAAGTGTAATAAGGCCATAATTTATTTTTTTTTTCAGATATATCCTTGCAAATATAGTATTTGTACTCAGTTTCAGAAATTCAAAAGAACTGAAATTTTTTCTCACCTCATATGGCCACCTCTACCCATTCACTTGTAGCAAATGATCTCACCTTTTATTCTCTAGATAAAATGGGGGCTACTGGGATGAGCTTTCTCACTTTTCCATTTTTTCTGATTACAGAGTCAATTGCAGTTGTACCCATATTTCCTATATTCTGCTGGCCTCAGGAAAAACAGATGCCTCCAGTCTCTGCTATCTTTGACCTTGATCCTCCCCCCTCACCCCATCCCCAAATATCTTTTAGGACTTTGTTCCATTAAATTTCACCTCTTTCCTATAGCTTTAACTTTTCTCCAGTGTTTGCTTCTCTTCAGCCCTCAAACATGCTTAGCCCTGTCCTTTCATACCAGTCTGGTCTGGAGACTGCCTTTTTCTTAGCTGCTGCTGGTTCTCCTAAGTTTACTTAAAGGATATTCTGTACCTATTGAATTTGCTTAACTATTGTATCTCTCGGTGTCTAAGTGTGAGAGTTAGCTTGATGGCTTTATCAAGGGAAAGACTTACATTAACTCTGATTAGGTGAATAACATTTTTGAATATCAATGCCTCGGTAAGTAGCTTTCAATCTTTGGAATTTCATTTGCTCAAGATCTACCGCTGGAAATGTATTTTAGTTATTTTTCTTTCTTCCTTTTTAAAATAACCCTTCTATCTAGTAATGCCATGTATTCCATCAGGAGAAACCATAAACTGATTTCAGTGGTGCTGTGACTCAGCCACCATTTCTAGACTCCTCTCTGGAAATTGACTTTGGAACTGGCATTGCATTTTTTGACTGTGTTTCACCCTTCAGTGGTGAATTAACATTTTGGAAATGGTTGACTTTGGTGACTTGGTTGGTAAGCTAACCCAAACATCATTGTACTTAAAGGCATGATAATCTGCTTCTGTATTTATGCATGTCTTTTAATGAGATACCTGTGTAGAAAGGATCTAAATTCAGATTTCTGGCTTTTTTCCTTCTTTGATTTTGTCATTTTCCTAATTTTCATTTCCAGGGTAAAATGGTAGCTATTTTACATCTGTTTTGATTTTCTTTAGTTTACTAAATTTTATAAATTTTTCAGAGGCAAGGTATTAAGTTAGAATTTCACTTGTTAAATATCCAGGGAACATAAGCGAGTGGTGTTAGACACTTTGAAGTAATAGATTTGAAATGTGAAGTAATAGAATTTGAAATGTGAACCTGCCCTTATACAATCACCCAGTAAGCCTGGAATCCCAAAGGAATACACTGTAGAGGTGAATGGAAAATGATCTTACTCCTCCCCAGGAATATCAGCTATCTCCAGCCTTGGCACTGAGAAATCACCACTGAGATTTTGAAGCCACAAACCCTCTCTTAGGTTGTAGCCTGAATTCTCACTACTTGCATCATTTGAAAACCTGAAGTGAATAATTTAACTTGGAATGATTCCAGGTTGGTGGGACCCCAGAGTGTCTGGCAGAAATACTTTCCAGAAGTACTTATCTTTAGAAGATTTAAAAGAATGCCCAAAAATAAAATTCTAAGGGAAATGAGCAGTTCAGTCCAAACTAACTAAACTCACAGAGAAACAAGGCATTGTGAACAAGAACAGTGGCATACAACAGCAACAATCAGAAAATGGAATTTTCAGTCACAATCTTAAAAAGCTATTTAGTATGTATAAGGAAATAAAAGAAAGGCTAGAAAATATGTGTGAGGAACAAGAAACTTAAGATTGGCTGAGCATATTTGAAAGTTAACCGAATAGAGTATCTAGAAATGAAAAGTAAAATAACTGAAATTTGAAAGTGGATGCATGATTGTCATGGGAATACTGAAAACCTATTTAAACAAAAATCATAGCTCTTAGGAAGGTAGGACAAGAAGGCAGAGGGGAATATAACAGAGCTAAATTTTCACCCTCCGTAATTTAAAACAAATAATGTCTAAAATTGATAAATCAGAAGATAACAGGATATTTTTTAATTATATAGAGATGGGTAAATATCAAAAGAAACAGCTAAAAGAAGCTATAATAATTGCCTCTGGGAGGAAGGCTGGGTAAAATGGAGAGGAGTGGGCAGGAACTACTGTATTTTGCCATTTAATATTACATGACTTTTTTAAACTATGTGTGCATCTTTTGTTTTGATAAAATAAAAATTTAAAGCTAAAATAATTAGTGCATAGCTGTAAATTAATAATTGAAGCCGAGTGATGGATTCAAATTCAAAACATGTTTTCAATATATTAGACACAACTGAAGATGGAATTAGAGAGCAAAAGGATAGCTGACACCTAATTATCATTGGCAATGATTGTAGTCAGAAAATTGTGTTTTCTTCATTTTGCTGAGAGAAAAGAACATCTGCCTAGAATGCTATACCCAGTGAAAATCTTTAACACATACATGAAATAGAGACATTTTCAGACCATCAAAAACAGTTTGCCACTAGCAAGATCCTCATGAGAAATTCTGAAGGATGTTCTTCATACAGAAAGCAAGTGATGCTAGATGGAAAGTATGAGATGGAAGAAAGGATGAAGAGTAGAAAAAGTGGTAAACATTGCATTTGTCTAAATCTAAATAACTTTAACTATCAAATAATAAATTAACTGTGTTTTGTGGGCATTGAAAAAGAAGCAAAAGAAGTTAGAATTAAAGTAGGTAACAGTAGCATGAAGGTGAGTGGGAATGAATGGAATTAAATTTCTGTTCGGGAGGAGGATAAACCTATTGAATGTTTTTAGCATTGATAAGTTAGGAATGTATGTTGTAATTACTAGGTAGCTTGTAAAATTTTATCATGAAATAACAAAATTGAATAAACAGCAGAAGTAAGAAATTAATTAAAAAACAAAACAAAACCTCTAGTCGAAGAAAGCGGAAAAGCGCAGAAAAAGCAACATAGAGTATGTATGACACATAGCACAAAATAAGATGGCAGCTTTAAATCCAAATACATGTTAATGAACTAAATGCTTTGGTTAAAAGAGAATGCACTAGATTGTTTTTTTTTTTTTTAAAGATTTTATTTATTTATTTGAGAGAGAGAGAATGAGAGAGAGCACATGAGACGGGGGAGGGTCAGAGGGAGAAGCAGACTCCCTGCCGAGCAGGGAGCCCAATGCGGGACTCGATCCAGGGACTCCAGGATCATGACCTGAGCTGAAGGCAGTCGCTTAACCAACTGAGCCACCCAGGCGCCCTAGATTGGTTTTTAAAAGGGAGAAATGCTATTTATAAAACATGTGTCTAAAAGAAAAGGATACAGAAAGTTCAAAAGTAAAAATGTGAGAAAAGACCTATCAGACAAATACTAACCAAAATAGAGCTATCAACATCAGACAAAACAGACTTTATAGTAATGGCGTCATAGAGAAAAAAGGCTCAATATGTCAGGAAAATAAAACAGTTTTAAGTTTGTGTTCATCTAATAACAGTCTCAAAAGATTTACTTTTTTAAAGATTTTATTTATTTGAGAGAGAGAGAGAGAGCATGAGAGGGAGGAGGGTCAGAGGGAGAAGCAGACTCCCTGCCGAGTAATTGATAGAACAAGTTGTGAGGGGAGCTATGAAAATAAAGAATTGAATAATATATTTAACAAACTTGACCTAATAGACAGACATATACAGAACATTGTACCAAACAACCACAATACACATTCTTTTCAAGCCAAACATGGAAAAGTTATCAGAAGTGACCATTTACTTGACTGTAAAGCAAAACTTAAATTTTGAAAAAGTTTTCATTCTATGAAACAAAATGAATTCTTTTTTTTTTTTAAGGGAGATCCCTGAGCCAAAGGCAGACGCTTAACGACTGAGCCACCCAGGCACCCCAACAAAATGAATTCTTAAACCACAGTGCAGGGGATCGAGCCCCACATCGGGCTCCCTGCTCAGCGGGAAGCCTGCTTCTCCCTCTCACACTCCCCCTGCTTGTGTTCCCTCTCTCTCTGTCTCTCTGTCAAATAAATAAATAAAATCTTAAAAAAAAAAACACCACAGTGCAATTAAGTAGCAATCAATAACAAAAAGGTAATTAAAAAAACGTGTGTTTGGAAATTAAATACATTTCTGAAACATCTGTGGGTTAATGAAGAAATCATAATGGAAATCAGAAAATATTTAGAATTGAGTGATAGATAGTGCATATTAAAACTTTTAGGTACACTGAAAAATACAAATTATCATTGAAAAAATGAAAAACTTAAGTGGAAAGATCCCATCTTCATTGATTGGAAGACAATTATTAAGATAGCAATAGTCCCCAAAAGAATCTACAGATTTGGTGCAATCCCTATCAAAATTCCAGTTTGCTTTTTTGCAGAAATTGATAAGCTGATCCTAAAATTCATATGAAAATGAATAACCAGAATAGCCAAAACAATCTTGAAAAAACAAAGTTGACGGATTCATATTTCCCAGTTTCAAAACTTAGTACAGAGCTACAGTAATCAAGAGAGTGTGGTACTGGCATAAGGATAGATAGATCAGTGGAATAGAATTGGGAGTCCAACAAATAAATCGTCAATTTTTGTTCAATTGAGTTTTGGCAAGAATATTAAGATATATCAATGAGGAAGGAATAGTCCCTTTAATAAATATTGCAAGAACAACTGGATAGCCACATGCAAAAGAATGAAGTTGGACCCCTACTTCACACCATACACAAAAATTAAAATGATCCACAGACCTCATGTAAGAGCTAAAACTACAAAACTCTTAGATGAAAACATAGGTATAAATCTTCATGACCTTGGATTATGCAATGGTTTCCTAGATATGACACCAAGTAATAAAAAAGAAAAAATATGTAAATTGGATTTCATTCAAATTCAAAACTTTTCATGCTTCAAAGACCCCATCAAGAAAGTGATGACAACAGAATGGGAGGACATATTTATAAATCCTCTATCTGTTAAGGGTCTAGTATCCAGAACATATAAAGACTGCCTACAGCTCAATAATAGGCAAATAACCCAATTAAAAAATATACAAAGGATTTGAATAGCCATTTCTCCAATGAAGATATACAAGTGGCCAATAAATACGCGAAAATATGCTTAACAGCATTAATTACCAGGGAAATGCAAATCAAAACCACAATGAGATACCACTTCGCATCCACCAGGGTGACCTTAGTCAAAAGGACAGATAATAACAAGTGTTGCAAGTTTATAGGGAAGTTGGAAACTTCATAATTTGCTGGTGGGAATATGAAACTGTGCAGCCACAGTAGAAAACAGTTTGGTAGTTCCTCAAATTGTTAAAACAGTTACCATATGACCCAGCAATTCCACTCCTAGAGAACTGAAAATACATTCATACAAAAATTTGTACACAAATGTTCATAGCAACTCATAAAGCAGAAAAGTGGAAACAACCCAAATCCATCAACTGATGAATGGATAAACAAAATGTGATGTGTCCATACAACAGAATATTACTCAACCATGATACAGAATGGAGTTCTGATTCTACAACATGGATGAGTCTTGAAAGGAGCCAGTCACAAAAGATCATGTATTATTTGATTCCATTTATATGAAATATCAGAATAGGCAAATAGAGACAGAAAATTGATAAGTGGTTGCCAGGATGTGGGAGGAGGTGAGAATGGAGAGTAGCTGCTAATGGGTAGAGGTTTCTTTCTGGGGTAATAAAAATGGAGTTAGATAGTGGTGATGGTTGCACAACTATGAATATATCAAAAACTACTGAGTTGTAAAGAAAAGAACCTGTCAGACACAGGTAAAATACTTAGAAATTAGTAGCCTTTAAATCAAGTTGGGAAAAGAAGAAAGACAATGAGCTATGCATCCATCTCAAGACGTGAGATAAAAGTATCAAAATTAGCCCAAAGAAAGGAAAAGGAAGGTAATAAAACAAAAAAATTACTGAAATCTTTTCAGTAATTATTTGTTGAGAGTGAAGATTTGATTATAAAAACAAAACAGTATGTAATCCTATATTTTTGGTAAAATAATGATCCCACCCACCCCTAAATGGTACATTATTGTTGCCTCAAAGGTGAGGAAATATTCTATATTTCAGTGACTCCCAAATCTACATTTCTATCCCAGAATCTCTGTATCTTCAGACTAGTATCTGGCTACCTGCTGGACATCTTCAAGTAGAAGTCCTCGAGGCACTTAAAATTCAGCTAATTGAAAGCCAAAATCATCTTCTGACCCAGAATTGCTCTTCCTGCAGTGTTTACCTACAGTTATGACCATACTGTATCCCTGGTTCTTTAAGTCAGAAAGCTGGGTGCCCTGCTTGAAGTTCCTCTTCTTCCTCTCCCCACATCTGTCTAATCAGTCACTAGAATATTCCTTATTATACTTAGCAAAAAAGCCTTTGATTTGATCCCTGCTTACCCCTAAAGACATTCATTCCACTCTTGATTTTGCTGTCTGTATTCTGACAATAACAGCTTTTGAATTTCCAGAATGTTCAGCTCCCTTCCAGATTTACACTTGCTTCCCCTTTCAGCATCCTGTCATATGTTCTTTATGAGTTATCTAGTATCCCTGTCATTAAAAAAACAAGTATCTAATAAATGATTAGCTCTGAGGTGTTACTTATAGGCTACATTTGTTCTTCTTAGAGTTACTTGCTTTTTAAAGAATTTCCTGGAGAGGATAGTGGCCAGCCCAAAGGTAGTTGATGTTTTCAGTTTGCTTATGTCACGCTGGTATAATGCTAGTTGAAAGGGATATTAGAAGTGAATGTGTAAATAGTTGTTTGTGTTTTTTTAAGATTTTATTTATTTGAGAGAGAGATAGAGCACGAGCAGGGAGGAGAGGGAGAAGTGGGCTCCCCGCTGATCAGGGAGCCCAGCAGGGGGCTTGATCCTAGAACCCTGGGATCATGACCTAAGCCTAAGGCAGAGGCTTAACCAACTGAGCCACCCAGGCACCCCAATAATATTTTGTTAACGATGTATGGTTTTCAAACTTAATGGCATGTTTATAACAGCAGTTCTCAAACTTTTTGGTCTCAGGATTTCTTTATACTCTTAAAAATTATCACAGACTCTGAAGAGCTTTTGTTTATGTGGTTGTAACTATCAGTATTTAATAGAAATTAAAATTGAGAAATCATTAACAGTTCTTTATTGTTTACAATATTAAACCTGTTACATGTTAACATATGTAGCATTTAAAAAAACATTTTCCCCAAAATAATAAGAGTGACATTGTTTTATATTTTTGCAAACCTTTCTCATGTTTGACTTAAGATAGCTGGATCCTTGTATCTGCTTCTGCATCAGTCTGTTACAGTATCACATATCATGTACCCTCTGGAAAACTTCGTTACACTGCTGTGAGAAAATGAGAATGAAAAAGGCAAAAGCTGTGATAGTATTCTTATGAAAATAGTTTTAATCCTGCAGACCCCTGCAAAGGGTTTGGGGACTTTCAAGGAGACCCACACAATACTTTGAGAATCTCTTGGCTATATGCTCTTGTATTCTGATGTCTTTAAAAAGTGTATTTGCTTTTTCCCCACTTCAAAACTAAAACTAACACATGCTTGTTGTTAAAAAAAAAAAAAAAAGTAATTATATGGAGAGTCATAACAAGGGAAATTGGGCCACCTTTAATTCCTTTCCTCTCCTTACCTATTCACTGTTAAGGTTTTTGTGTGTGATTTTCCCAGATTTGAGTGTGTGTGTTTGTACTGTGTACACTTTGTAAGTGGAAGAGAAGAGTCAAGTTAAAAGACTGAAACAAGGTTGAGAACAGGTAGAACAGTGAACAGTAGAACAAGGAGTCTGAGAGCTCTGGGTTCTAACTCCACCTCTGCCCCTCAGGCTTTGGGCAGACCTCTCCACTACCCTGGCTCAGACTCCTTAGTTCTCAGGTAAAGGGAGTCCACTGCAAGATAATTTCTTTCTTTTTTTTTTTTTTTTAAGATTTTATTTATTTATTTGACAGAGAGAGACACAGCGAGAGCAGGAACACAAGCAGGGGGAGTGGGAGAGGGAGAAGCAGGCTTCCCGTGGAGCAGGGAGCCCGATGCGGGACTCGATCCCAGGACCCTGAGATCATGACCTGAGCCGAAGGCAGACGCTTAACGACTGAGCCACCCAGGCGCTCCTGCAAGATGATTTCTAAAGGCTTTTCTAGCTCCAGGTGCCAGTGCAGTGTAGCAACTAATTCGTTTCCCAAGACCTAATGTTTAAATGCCAGAGGGGGATGGTAGAAAGTTGTGACTAAAAATGTTTGTTTTTGGTGAGACACCAGAAGGTTGTTTCTCTGGAAATGGATTCTTTTAAATTATAATTAATGTCAGCAGTAGAACTCCCACTCAGATGGTTAGAATTCTGTGGGACTCAAAATAATGGATTTATTTTTGTCTCCCTGGCACAACAATATTGTACATTGTGGTTATCTTCTCGGTATTTTGTGCCTTCTAATTTTATATAAGTGAACAGACGGTCCTGGAGGAAAAAAAAAACACTGAGTATTTATGAAAGAGGAATTTAATTCAAATTCTAAAAAGTCATGTGCTTATATAGCTTGGCATAAGACTCGCATATATAATAAATATTTTCCTTCAGGTAACAGCTGCTTATGAAAAGGAAAGCAGTCATCTGTGTGTTTGCTTGGTGAGGAGACAAATATAGCAAGTTCCCAATGTACAGAACAGCTATGTTCCAAATTTATCTTTAGCATTTTGAATACATTTTTTCATGGATATTAAGTTTATTTGTAGGTGCATACAGTCATACATTAATTAACAAGTTTAGGGCTTAGACTATGCCAGGCTATATGCTGAGTTTCCAGACTAGTACACAAAAAAATATTTGACACATAAACTAGGCCCCATATTAGTACCTTTTTTTCTTTTTCAGTAATTTTTAGTACTATATTAGTAAATTCTCTTTAAAGTTTTAATTATGGGCGCCTGCGTGGCTCAGTCATTAAGCGTCTGCCTTCAGCTCCGGTCATGATCCCACGGTCCTGGGATCAAGCCCCGCATCAGGCTCCCTGCCCCATGGGAAGTCTGCTTCTCCCTCTCCACTCCCCGTGCTTGTGTTACCTTTCTCGCTGTGTCTCTCTGTGTCAAAAAATAAATAAAATCTTTTTAAAAAAATAAAGAAAATTAAAAAATAAAGTTTTAATTACAACAGTGATTAAGAGTGTGGTCTCTGGAGCCAAGCTGCCGGTGTTCAAATACTAATTCTGCCACTTGCAAAGTGTAACTTTAGTAAAGTTACAAAACCTCTTAGTATCTTTCCTCATGTGTAAAATGGAGAAAATACCAGTACTTATCTCATCAGGTTGTTGTGAGGATTAAATGTTTGGGGTTTTTTTTATTGTGTAATTCACATAATATAAAATTAAACATTTTGAAGCGTATAGTTCAGGGACACCTGGCTGGCTCAGTCCAAATGAGTTTGAGCCCCATGTTGGGTGTAGAGCTTACTAAAAAAACAAAAACAAGCAAACAAACCCACAAAACTTTAAAGTGTACAGTTCAGCAGTACTTAGTACATTCATAATGTCTCATTCCAAAACATTTTGAGTGGATAAACAAAATGTAGTATATACACACAATCGAATATCACTCAGCCATAAAAAGGAATGAAGTACTGATATATGCTCTAAGGTGGATAAACCTTGAAAGCATTATGCTAAGTGAAAGAAGCCAGAAGCCACACACAAGAGGTCACATTTTGCATGATTGTTTTTATATGAAATTTCAGAATAGATACATCCATAGAGACAGAAAGCAGATTAGTGGTTGTTAGGGCTGAGTGGAGGGAAAGCGGAACGTGCCTGCTTTTCTTTTGAGGTGATGAAAACATGTTGGAATTTGATAGAGGTGGTGGTTGCACAACATTGTGAACATACCAAATGTCACTGAATGGTATACTTTTAAATGGTTAATTTATGTTTTGTGAATTCCACTTCAATTTAAAAATAATAATAATAAAGCCACTTGATCACTTAGATTGGCAAAAAAATTCTTAGGCAACCAAAACTAGAGTCTGCTTAATCCTATGGGTTCCTGCTCTTTCTGGCTCCAGTGCATTTCCCTTACTTTCCTGTGATCTCAGCTAAGCACTTAAAAGGTGTTTGTTATATATTATTTAGTATTTTATGTAACAGTACTAGGTATTTTGAAGCATGTTGTCTAGGCCCCTATATTGCTGGAAACAGAAACCCTCATTTCACCCTTAAATTTTTTTTTTTTTAAGATTTTATTTATTTACGGGGCGCCTGGGTTGCTTAGTCATTAAGCGACTGCCTTCAGCTCAGGTCATGATCCTGGGGTCCTGGGATAGAGCCCCACATCGGGCTCCCTGCTCAGCGGGAAGCCTGCTTCTCCCGCTCCCACTCCCCCTGCTTGTGTTCCTGCTCTCGCTATCTCTCTCTCTATCAAATAAATAAAATGTTTTTAAAAAAAGATTTTATTTATTTACTTTAGAGAGAGAGCAAGAACATGAGCAGGGAGAGGAGTGGACGGGGAGGAAGCAAGAGGGGGACAGAATCTCAAGCGGACTCTACCCTGAATGTGGAGCCTGACAGGGCTCAATCTGAGGACCCTGAAATCATGAAACCTGATCTGACCTGAGCCCAAACCAAGAGTCAGATGCATAACTGACTGAGCCACCCAGGTGCCCCTACACAATACTTCTACATATAAACCTTTAATTTCATTAATAGTGATTGGAATGGGGAGGAGGCAATGCTGGGTTTTAAGTTTACCATCTTGATCCAGTCTTTCCAGTACTAATAAATTTTAAAAAGTTATTTAGTTTTACTGATTTGAACTTTATGCTAGTCCTTGAGGAGGTAATAGACCATCGAACTCTTTGTACTGACTATTCTTTTTATCTTGGCATACTGTGTACTTCACTTGAAGATTTCAAGGTAGGTAGGCAGTTTTTTCTACCTTAGAAAACTTTGGGTGTATGTTTAAAGGTGGCAAGGAAGAGGGATGGAAATGGCCCAGTTGTTTGAAAAAGTAGTTTTCAGATAGGACTTTTCTGCCTGGAGATGCCCTATATATGCAATACCCCACATGGACATGTAGTACAAATGATGGGAAAAAAATGCCACAGCCTTCATAACCCAATAAGCATTCTCCAGCTTTCCAGTCCCCTTTTTTCTTGGAAATTGCCGGTAACATAAGCAAGGATGTGGAAGCATAGATCTGTAGACTATAAGACTTTGTGGGTCCAGTGTTTCTTGAGACATCAAATATTACCTAGTCCTTAGAAAAGAACATTTATGTTGGAGTCATCAAAAAAGCATAAATAACTGAAGGGTTAACTTGAATAAACATTTCATTAAGAATCTATGTTATGCAAAGAGACAGTAAATATTCTTGCTGGTAGAGGAGACATAAGCAAGTGCTGTGGGAACACAGAGGAACGAACAACATAGAGGAATGTACCCCGATGGGCAGGGGGTGGTAACATTCCATCTGAGTTTTGAAGAATACTAATAGGACAACACAGTGTTCTCCCTTGTCAAGCAGGCTGACCTATTTTTTTTTTTAAAGATTTTATTTATTTATTTGAGAGAAAGAGAGACAGAGAAAACAGCATGAGAGGGGAGAGGGTCAGAGGGAGAAGCAGGCTCCCCGCTGAGCAGGGAGCCCGATGCGGGACTCGATCCCAGGAGTCCGGGATCATGACCTGAGCCGAAGGCAGTTGCTTAACCAACTGAGCCACCCAGGTGCCCCAGGCTGACCTATTTAAATAGATAAGAGACCTGGCAAATGTCTCTTATCTATAAGGTTGACCTAATTTCCAGTTGTTATCATGATTAAAATATTATATGTAACTATTATTAGATTATTAGCCTAAAACTTGATCTTATGCCTGAGAATATACACCAGTGGGCCTCCCTCTGGGTTGAGAACTGTAAACCCACTGGAAGATTTCATCCCAAACTAGATGCTTGTGGTTTTTATCTGTCATAGGATTTTTTTAAAGAGAGTGGGGGAGCAGGCAGAGGGAGAGGGAGAAGCAGGCTCCCCACTGAGCAGGGACCTTCCCCCCACCCCTCAATGTGGGGTTCCATCCCAGGACCCTGGGATCATGACCTGAGCCAAAGGCAGATGCTTAACCAACTGAGCCACCCAGGTGCCCCTATCTGTCTGTCATAGGATTTTATGAATGGAAAGACTGGTGTTGGCTTCCGTCCCCGATATTTTTTGTCATTGTGTTACCCTGGATGAATTTATAGAATATTGAGCCCAGATTGTCCCTATTTAACTTAAAACACAAGCAAACAAAACTATTTTAAAGAATAATATGATTTTTACACTTCTTTTACTTTGTGGTAAATATATTGATTAAGCAAAGAGAATAGAAGTATATACCTGTTTGATTACTGGATATTTTGGTTTGTGGGGTTATCAGAGAGAGCATAGGAGCAGCAACTGACCTATGAAAGGCTAAAAAATCCATTTATCTGCTATCTTTTACATTTGTCCTGGGTTGCAAACCCCTAAGTTTGTCCTCTCCAGGGACCCACTTCATTTTCTTTTTCAGTATGAGAAAAAGATTTCTTCTGGAAAATCAAATACTTCTGTTTAAGTATATAACTATAGAACTTGAGCAATAATAATCCCAATATTGTATATGTCTGTTCACTGAAAATCTGATTTGACCCCTTGTTAATAATGAACCTTTGTTCACTTAAAAGTTGTGGCTTTTTGTTTTTGTGAAACTGTAATTGCTAAAGGCTTTTCAAACTTTTCAGGGAAGTGTGACAGCAATGACAGTATTTTTTCCCTTGGATACAGCTCGACTCCGACTTCAAGGTGAGTACCTTTTGTAGGCATCATATTCTTTTCATTTGGTGTCAGGAAGCAAACATATTTTTCTCATAAGTTCTAAGTTAACATAAGGATATCTGTTTTGTTAGTGATCTACCCTTGTCTGTTTCCACTGACTTTAAATACTGGTCATCATTGCTGTTTCCTAATTAACAGAGAGGCATTCATGGATGAGTTATAGTCTCAGCCACTCTCTGAGAGAACCTGAGTGGGTTTGCATTAATAATTGTGAATCATTACAATTCTTTCTAATAAACAATATAACTTTTTTAAAAAGATTTTATTTATTTATTTGACAGAGAGAGAAAAAGATCAAGCACAGCAGGAGGAGAGGCAGAGGGAGAGGGAGAAGCAGACGCCCGATACAGGGCTGATCCCAGGACTCTGGGATCACGACCCGAGCCCAAGGCAGACACTTAACCGACTGAGCCCCTCAGGCTCCCTGATTTTTTTTTTTTTTAAAGTAATCTCTACATACAACGTGGGGCTTGAATTTACAAACCCGAGATCAAGAGTTGCGTGCTCTACCAACTAAGCCAGCCAGGTGCCCGCACAACATGACTTTTTTAAGGCACAGTGGGGAGAGTTTTTGCTGGGGGTAGATCTTCTCAAAAGAGAACAAAGAATAGGAGACACGGTGGAGCCAAACACCCACAGTCACTGCTAAATTGGGCATGTAGTCCTAGTTTGCCTCTTTTGCATTATAGGACTAGGCAACTCTCTATAATTCCTGCTTGTTTTTTCCCCAGTATTTTTCAACTTAAAATTATAAACCTGTGCCAGAACTTACGTGAAGAGATAAGAATAGATTAGCTTTGAATAAACTAATTCCTATGTTAAAACCCTTCATGGCTATTATTATAAATTAATTTTAGAGTTTTGTGATAGGTTTTTTCATATGACTCAAAACCAAAAATATATAAAACAATGCACAGTACAGTGGAAAATCTTACTCTTATCTGCCCCTTTTCCCCTTTTCTGTCCTCTGCAGATAACATCTTTATTATTCCCTCAAATGGTCTTGCAGAGTTTCATTATGGAATAACAAGCAAAAAATTTTCTCCCATCCTTCCACAAAAAGCATATTTGTCACACTGTTCTGTAGCTTACATTTTTCACTTAACAGCATATTTTGGATGCCTTCCAAATCAGTGCTTTGGGAGCTTCTTCATCCTTCTAGCTGTAGAATGGTTCCATACTGTAGATGCACCAGAACCTGTTTCCCCTTCCCCTATTGTAGATTCTTGGGTGGTTTCTTCTCTCTCTCTCTCTTTTTTTTTTTTAATTTTATTTATTATTTGAGAGAGAGACAGAGAGTGTGATCAGGGGGAGGAGCAGAGGGAGAGGGACAAGCAGACTCCATGCTGAGTGTGGATCCCCATGCAGGGCCTGATCCCACCACTCTAAGATCACAACCTGAGCCAAAACCAAGAGCTGGATGACCAACTGACTGAACCACCCAGGCACCCCTCTTCTCTTTTGTAGAATAGACTTGTTCATATGCTGCTTAGTTTCTGTAAGTTCTATGGGATAAATTCCCAGAAGTGAGATTGCTGGATCAAAGGGTAAGCCTGTTTGTAATTTTGATAGCTATGGCCAGATTGCCTTCTGTAGGAGCTTCCTATTCACCATCCCAAAAACCGTATAGATAACAATTTTAATTCTTAGGAAATTGTTCCATTTCTACATTTTTATGTTTTCAAAATATTCTCCAAATGTGGGTAGGAAATGTGAAGTTAATTGAGGTTTTGTGATTTTCAGTGAGAATGCTAAGAAAAGCAGAGTTCTCATCCTTTTTTTAGTTTTAAATAAGTTCTAGGCCCAAGGTGGGTCTCAAACTCATGATCTTGAGATCAAGAGTCACGTATTCTACCAACTGAACCAGCCAGGCACCCCAGTTCTCATCTTTTTGAGACCTTTTATTTTTTAGATTAGGAAATAGAGCACAAGCCTGAAACTTTGAAACCTGGAGTTTTAATCCTGGCTCTGCTGCCAACTACATGTGTCCTTCACAGCTTTTGGTCTGGCCTCTCCACTAACAAGGAGATGGTAATTCATTTCCTCTTTACTTTATAAGATGTTAAGATAAAAATGAGAATATGTAACTGAAAAAAAAAAAAAACCAAAACAAAGCCTTATGAAATATAAGATTTCTGTCACATCTTTTGCTTTGGGAATTAGGTGTTTAATTAAAATGCTTAAAGGTTCATGAATAACAGATGAGACCCAAGGAATCCTCAGTTGGGAATTTAGCACACAGGAACAAGGAGGATTGGTGAGTTCTGAGGCAAGTTAGGGAGCTCAAAGAACGGGGTGGGAGATTGCTCAGGTGAGGTACATGGCACTTCAGTGAAACTTGTTGATGCTAAAGATAATAGTTCTCAAAGGATTTAGTTTAAACGTTTATTCTTTTATCTTATAGTTGATGAGAAAAGAAAGTCCAAAACTACACACATGGTGCTCCTCGAGATCATTAAGGAAGAAGGCCTGTGAGTACCACCTTGCCCATTTTGTTAGACAAAGCAGCCCGTTAGGAGATTGCTGGGCCTCTAGCACACCTGCACTCACTCTCTTTCCATTCTCGTAGACTTAAAGTAGTTGTGAATCTGTAATTGCCCGACTTGTAAGTACATAATTGTTTTCATCTCTTAAAGTTTTGTAGCTGGCCATTTTGATTCTTGATCATAGAGTCTTCCATGAAACCAATGCTTTATTTTATGTTTTATGGTTTTTTTACAGTGAGCTGAAGAAGCTGTTGTTTAGTTCATTCCTATCAGATGCATTCAGATTATGTATTTTTTTTTTTGACTTTTTATTTGGAAATAATTTCAAGTTCACAAAAAGTTGCAAAACTGAAAGCAGTACAAAGAATATCAGTATATGCTTTACCCAGATCCACCTATTAACACTTTTTTCCCATTTATTTTCCCTGTTGTTCTTATGTTCTCTCCCCACTTTCTCTCTCCTTCCCCCTTCTGTCTTTATTACACACACACCACACAGACTTTTTTCAGAATTATTTAAGAATAAGTTACACACCATACATCAAAGCCTTTTACCCCTATGATGTTGACATTTTTAAAGAATATAGCTCCCCTCCCCCCCTTTTTTAAAATAAAATGTTTCTCATTTTAAGTTTGCCTCATGTTTCTTTATGACTAGACTGAGGCTATGCATTCTTGACCAGAATAATGCATAGGTGATATTATGTCCTTAGGATATCACATCTGGAGTCACGTATTGTCCCCCTGCCCTTCATTGGTTAATTATGATTTCTCAGATTCAGGTTAGCCACTGAATCATTTAATTTTTCCTCTCTTGCAACTATCAGCAGTCTATGAAGAGAAACTTTATTTAGTAGCAGTATAGACTCAGAAATTCCTGGTTTTTCAGTGGTTTACAATTGATTACTATACTATATTATTTTGGTGTTGAAACTGTCACAGGTGGGAGCCCCTTCAGCCTGGTTCCTGTGCCCTAATAACATGCCGCCATCACTTCTTTTTTTTTTTTTTACACTTATTATGTCTATATTTACTTCATTTTCAAGTGTTGTTACCCTATAATAAAATGTGAATGATGCTATATTAACTAACAGCCATGAAGAAATTGTCTCTAATTTTACATAGTAATTTGCAGAAGGAAACCAAGGGGAGGAAACTAGTAAAATCAGTCATTGAAAGTGTGTTGTTTCTTTGGCATCATTAATGGTAGGAAAGATTTCGTGGTTTGGACAGCCTTTAGAATGTGAGATATACGTACAGTTTGGAGTATGTTGTAGTGTCGGAGTGAACTTTGAGAATATGTGAATGATGGTCAGCCTTTCCTAGGACTTTGCCCATTTCCACTAGCTTTTGTCCAGCATCTTTACATTGCTTATTGTGTTTTTCCTCTAGCCTGGCACCATATCGAGGGTGGTTTCCAGTTATCTCCAGTCTCTGCTGCTCCAATTTTGTCTATTTCTACACTTTTAATAGTCTCAAAGCTGTCTGGGTCAAAGGTCAACGTTCTACTACTGGAAAAGATCTAGTAGTTGGATTTGTTGCAGGTAACAAAGTTTTCTGAGTATAAAATTTTTTATATTTTAATATTTATCTTATGGTTCATATATTCCCTAAGAGGTTGTTTTAGCACAAAGTAATGCTACAAAGAATATAATTAATTTTCTGACTTGGCTCTCTGTGTGTATGTGTGTGTTTGGTAAAAATATATAACATATAATTTACCATTTTAACAATTTTTAAGTGTATGCTTTAATAGTAAGTTTATTTACATTATTGTGAAACAGATCTCCAGAACATTTTCATCTTATAAATGTGAAACTCTATAACCATTAGACAGCAACTCCCCCTTACCCCCTTCTCCGACCCCATTCTTTATGTTTCTATAAATCTGACTACTTTAGATGCCTTATATAACTGGAATCATACAGCATTTTTCTTTTTGTGACTGGCTCATTTCATTCAGCATAATGTTCTCAAGGTTCATTCATGTTCTAGGATGTAACAGGGTTTCTATTTTTTTTAAGGCTAAATAATATTTACTTGTATGTATATACCACATTTTGTTTATCCATTCATCTATTGATGGACATTTAGGTTGTTTCTAACTCTTGGATACTGTGAATAGTTGCTGTTATAAACATGGGTTGTACAAATATATCTCTTCAAGTCCCTGCTTTCAGTTCTTTTGGATATATACCCAGAAGTGAGATTGCAGGATCATATGTTAGGGGGTTTTTTTTCTGTGTGTGTGTGTGTTTTGTTTTTTGTCTGTTTTTTTATTTCGTGAGGAACCACCATACTGTTTTCCACAGCAGTTATGCCATTTTATAATCCCACCAGCTGGGGTTTTAAATTCTCCACATCCTTACCAGCTTTTGTTACTTTCTGGGTGTTTTTTGTTTGTTTGTTTATTTTTTGAAAAGGAATTCTATTTATTAACATATAATGTATTATTTGTTTCAGAGGCACAGGTCTGTGATTCATCAGTCTTACACAATTCACAGCTCTCACCATAGCACATGCCCTCCCCAATGTCCATCGCCCAGCCACCCCATCCCTCCCACCCCCCTCCACTCCAGCAACCCTCAGTTTGTTTCCTGAGATTAAGAGTCTCTTATAGTTTGTCTCCCTCTCTGGTTTTGTCTTGTTTCATTTTTCCCTCCCTTCCCTATGATCCTCTGCCTTGTTTCTCAAATTCTGCGTATCAGTGAGATCATATGATAATTGTCTTTCTCTGATTGACTTATTTCACTTAGCATAATACCCTGTAGTTCCATCCACGTTGTTGCAATGGCAAGATTTCATTTTTTGATGGCTGCATAATATTCCATTGTGTATATATATACTACATCTTCTTTATCAATTCATCTGTTGATGGACATCTAGGCTCTTTCCAAAGTTTGGCTATTGTGGACATTGCTGCTATAAACATTGGGGTGCACGTGCCCCTTGGGATCACTACATTTATATCTTTGGGGTAAATACCCAGTAGTGCAATTGCTGGGTCGTAGGGTAGCTCTATTTTCAACTTTTTGAGGAACCACCATACTGTTTTCCAGAGTGGCTGTGCCAGCTTGCATTGTAAGAGGGTTCCTTTCTGGGTGTTTTTGCTTTGATAACAGCCATCCCAATCATAGTGTGAGGTGATATTTCACTGTGGTTTGATTTGCATTCCTCTGATGAGTAGTGATGTTGAGCATCTTTTCATATGCTTTATTGGCCATTTGTATATCATCTTTGGAGAAATGTCTGTTCAAGTCCTTTTCCCATTTTTTAATAGAGTTATTTGATATTTTATTGTTGAGCTGTAGGTATTTTTTATATATTCTGGATATTATTAGCCCCTCATGAGATACATGATTTGCAAGTATGTTCTCCCATTCTCTGTTGCCTTTTACTCTGTTGATTATGTTCTTTGTTGCTCAAAAATTTTAAGTTTGATATTTGTCCTATTTGTCTATTTTTGCTTTTCTGTCTGTGCTTTTGGTGTCACATCCAAGAAGTCATTGCTATGTCTAATGTCATGAAAACATTTTCTGCTTTGTTTTCTTCTAGGAGTTTTATACTTTTAGGTCTTACATTTGGGTCTTTAATCCATTTAGAATAATTTTTTTAATCTTTAATTTAGAATAAATTTTTGTATGTGGTGTAAGATACAGGTCCAACTTCATTCTTTTTTGTGTGTGGATATCCAGTTTTCCTAATACCATTTGATGAGATTGTCCTTTCCCCATTGAGTGGTCCTGATACCCTTGTGGAAGGTCATTGACCATATACACAAAAAGGTTTATTTCTGAGCTGACTTGGCTTATTTCGTCTTTTTAATCCAGAGAAGATAGTTTTATCCCTGTTTAGCAGTGTTCCAGAATTTATGGAAATTAAAGTCTCTCTCTTTTTTTAAAAAAAGATTTTATTTATTTATTTACAGAGAGAGAGAGCGTGCAATCAGGGGGTGGGGAGGGGCAGAGGGAGAGAGAGAATCCCAAGCAGACTCCATGCTGAGCGGGGAGCCTGACACAGGGCTTGATCTCATGACCCTGAGATCATGACCTGAGCCAAAATCAAGAGTCAGACACTTAACCAACCGAGCCACCCAGGTGCCCCAAGTTTCTTTAAAAAGAAAACGATTACAATACCTTCCCTGCTTGCTTTCCATGATTTTTATTTTACTCTTTTTTTTAATTGAGTAAACTCTACCCCCAACGTGGGGCTCAAACTCATGACCCCAAGATCAAGAGTCACATGCTCTACTGACTGAACCAGTCAGATGCCCCCCATGATTTATTTTTTGACTGAGGTCTACATGAGATGTTTAACATGAACGGGACTGACTACATAATTTGCAAGGTCTAGTACAAAATGAAAATGCAGGACTCCTTGTTCACAATTTATTAGCATTTCAAGACAGTTGGCAATGAGATTAAACCAGGCACAAGTTGGGTTGCACACCCATGAAGCCCACCATGAGTGTGAAAACAAATATGACAAAGATATTTTAGCACACAGCCCAGTGTAGTTAGTATCATAATGGTTAATGCTTTAGAGGTTCATAGGAAGAAGAGAGATCACTTTTAGCTGGGAGGGATCTGCTTATAGAAAGCCGTGGCTCTTGAACTGGGCACGATTAGTAACTTTTGTAGATGAGTGGTGATAGTTTTCTAATGGAGAGAATGGTAGGGAATTGAGGAAATACAGGACCATGTTTAGAACAGTGAGCTCTCTAATTTAGTTAGTAAGTGAAGTGAGCACAAGAACATGAGCAATAAGGTTGGAGAAGTAAACAGGAGCCAGATTTTAGAAGACTTTGGATCCTTGTCATCTGAGATTTTAAAAGCTCTAGGGAGCCATTAACCTGATATTATGAATATTTAGTTACTGTCTGTGTCTCCTTAGTGGAATGTGAGCTCCATAAGAGCAAGTATCTTAAATATATGTATGTTTAATATATATATTTATATAATATATATTTATATGTATATTTAAGATAACAATATGTAGATATATAGATAATATATAGATAAAAAATATATATGGGTATTTTATATATATGGCTATATATATATATACACACACATACACAAAGATACAGAACAGATATATATATGTTACAATTAAATATATTTTTATATGTAATGTATCTTATATATAATTATATGTAAGATTACATATATACATATATGTGTTAATGCATACTTATATATATATATCATACCTCTTCTTAGGGAGTATATATACATGTTTCCTCCTCCTACTATGACTATATTCCCAGTAAGAACAATTCCTAACATGTGCTCAATAAATATTTGCTGGGTGAACAAAATATTTGTTAAATTAGTCAGAGTTTTACTAAAGAGATGGAAAGAAAGTAGATATATTTCCTATTTTTTTGGTGTATTTATCCATTTTAGTCTGTAACTAAATTAATTAATTAATTAATTTATTTTTAAAGATTTTATCTATCTATTTGACAGAGAGAGACGGAGCCAGAGAGCACAAGCTTGGGGAATGGCAGGGGGAGAGGAAGAAGCTAAGCAGGGAGCCCAACTTGGAGTGTGATCCCAGGCCCCCAGGATCATGACCTGAGCCAAAGGCAGATGCTTAACTGACTGAGCCACACAGGCACCCCTAAATTAATTGATTTAACTGTTGTACTTTTAGTGTTCTATTTTGTGGAATCACTTTTTGGTATATTTGAAAAATTAGTACTTTGGGAGCCACACAATTGAATAATGTAAATGTCCATTTGAAATTTATTTATTTATTTATTTATTTATTTTTAAAGATTTTATTTATTTATTTGAGAGAGAGAATGAGATAGAGAGAGAGCATGAGAAGGGGGAGGGTCAGAGGGAGAAGCAGACTCCCCGCCGAGCAGGGAGTCCGATGCGGGACTCGATCCCGGGACTCCAGGATCATGACCTGAGCCGAAGGCAGTCGCTTAACCAACTGAGCCACCCAGGCGCCCTCCATTTGAAATTTAAATGAGTTAATTAAAAAGTAGTTACCAGTCCAAGAGTATTCATGCCCCACAAGTTTTCCTCTTTACCAGTATGAGGCCACTGATGTGTTTTGGCTTGGTCTCTGAGCTTTTCTTCTGCTTAATACTCTCATTTTGGTCTTAGGTTGATTTAGATCTAATTAACTTTCACCTGTACCAACCTTTTTATTTTATTTTTTTAAAAAGATTTTTATTTATTTGACAGAGAGAGACACAGCAAGAGAGGGAACACAAGCAGGGGGAGTGGAGAGGGAGAAGCAGGCTTCCCGCAGAGCAGGGAGCCTGATTTGGGGCTCGATCCCGGGACCCTGGGATCATGACTTGAGCCGAAGGCAGACGCTTAACGACTGAGCCACCCAGGCGCCCCCCCCCAACCATTTTTTTAATTGAGTTATAATTGATGTATAACATTATATTAGTTTCAGGTGTACAACATAATGATTTGATATTTGTATATATTGCAAAATGATAGTTAACATCCATCACCACACAGTTAAATTTTTTTTTCCTTGTGGTGAGAACTTTTTTTTTTTAAGATTTTATTTTTAAGTGATCTCTACCCCCAGTATGGGGCTCGAACCCACAACCCTGGAGATCAAGAGTCACATGCTCCGCCAACTGAACCAGCCAGGCACTCCTGTGGTGAGAACTTTTAAGATCTACTCTCTTAGCAACTTTCAAATACATAGTACAATATTATTAACTATAGTCACCATGCTGTTCATTACATCCCCATGACTTATTTATTTTATAAGTGAAAGTGTGTACCTTTTGACCACCCACCAGGCCAACTTTTACATAGAGTATAACACACAGGATTTTATTCTCTGAGGAAATGAATAAAGATTTGTAAGTAACTCAGGATAGAAATCCAGGAGTCATCATAGCGAGTGCTCTCTCACCCTCCACAATCGTTTGGTCAAGAACCATCAGTCTCAGGGATGCCTGACTGGCTCAGTCAGTAGAGCATGTGACATTTAGTCTCGGGGTTGAGTATTTGAGTCCTATGTTGGGCATAGAGATTACTTAAAATAAAAAAAAGAACCATCATCAGTCTGTCTCCTAAGTATCTCTAGAATCCATTCCTTCTTTTCCATATCCATAGCCTTTTCTGTTGTTGCCTCTGAATCTTCCTTTTTTTTTTTTTTTTTTAAGATTTTATTTATTTATTTTGACAGAGAGAGACACAGCGAGAGAGGGAACACAAGCAGGGGGAGTGGGAGAGGGAGAAGCAGGCTTCCCGCTGAGCAGGGAGCCCAATGCGGGGCTCGATCCCAGGACCCTGGGATCATGACCTGAGCCGAAGGCAGCTGCTTAACGACTGAGCCACCCAGGCGCCCCTGAAGTCTTCCTTACTTACCTACTTTGCATAATCCTGCCTAGCTAACCTTTCTGGAAGAATAGTTTTCTAACAGTGTCATAACTCCAAGAATTCAAGTTTGAGATTTGTTCACTTGGGAAAAAAATCAGAATAGATTCAAGGATATCCTGTACAGAAGGAACCTTCTTTTTTACATAATTGCAACAAATGGCTATCTAGTATTATGTTTAATACCTGAGACCAAGTATTTGTAAAATTTTAATTTTAATATATTTTAGATTACTGTAGTTTTATGTATTGACATTTAGAAGTTTATCACTCACTGTCAAGGACTAACTCAATAACTTTGCATGAAACTACTAATTCATGAAATATATGACAAAATCTTTTTAAATTTTATTTATTTATTTTTATTAACATATAATGTATTATTTGTTTCAGGGGTACAGGTCTGTGATTCATCAGTCTTACACAACACACAGCGCTCACCATAACACATACCCTCCCCAATGTCCATCCCCCAGCCACCCCATCCCTCCACCCACCTCCCCTCTAGCAACCCTCAGTACGAAATCTTTTTTAATTGTTCAAAGCTGTTTATTTGCTGACATCTGACATCCCATTCTCCACCAGGTACACAACACCCTTGTTATTCTTTCTCTCACTGTGCTCTGCTTTTTTCCTTTTTAACTCTTACACATCTATAATCACAGTAGATTCCCCTATACGTAACACAGCTAGACTGGTATGGTAGGGCAGTTAGTTTTTAAAAGTCAGTTGACATAGGGAGTATCATAAATAGCCTACTTACCTTGTATTTTATTTTAACTTAAGATGTATAAATATATACTTTTTCATTTTCTTCAATACATGGTGAAGGCTTATTGGTTCACTGATAGGAGTTTTATGCCTTTTCTTGTACATACCCCATACCTATAAAGTTTTGCCTACCATAACAGATTCAACTGACGTAAGCAGGTTTGAGAAAAGACATATCATTCTCATTCACTTACACTCTGAAGTGTTTTCTGGAGTATGTGAAAGAAAGGTGCAATGGGTCTGTGTCAGTTATGAGCCTCATCTGTTATATGTCTTATCAGAGAGATGGTGGGGAACTGCTGTTCTGAAACCCAAATCTAATAATGTTATCTCCAGCTTCAAACCCCTTGATGTCTGCCACTTGCATGTAGGATAAAGTCATGGTACCTACAGCATAAAAGGCCCCCACCGTATACGGGATAAGAGCCCAACATACAAGATCTGCTGTGATCCTGCTTACCTCTAGCTTGATCTCTACTGTTCCCATCCTCTCTTGGAAAACTGTGATTCCTTGAATGTACCAAGCCATTTAATGACATCCTTCTACAGCTACTGTTGTCTGTCTGATACACAGTCACGACCCCACCTGCTGCCCCAAACAAAGGATTATCCAGCTCACAATCAAAATGTGGATTGTATAACAGTTGAGAGACCCTTGGTCAAATGTATTTTATAGTCCTTTATAATTCTGAGATTCTCTGATTATAGGGTCTCTTTTTCTGAAAGTAAGGAATTCTTTGGGAATTACTTTTGTGAGTTTTAAATTTCTCCTCATAACATGTTTTCATATCTTAATACCTATGCATTCTTAGAATTAGAACCACTTTTTCTTTTCCTGCTGTGAGCCTTGTCATGTATTAAAATCACTGTAGAAATGAGTTTCATTGTCTCCAAGGAGAACTAGGAACAGTATAATTGTTATTCAAATTCTGCTTGAAACTTAGAAACTTATTACTTACTGTATTTTCATAGGAAAAAAGCTCATATAGCTTGATACCTTGGGAAGAGATTTGGGAACAGAATCTCACAGAAAATTTAAATGAAGACGATACTTGCCATTTTTATGAAATTGGGATTTTTACCCATAACTGTTTTTGAATGCCAGTGGTGTTATTGTTGACAGTTCATATTCCTTTCCTGCCCTCCAGTCTTAAATCTGGTAAGGCAGGTTTGTTCCTGTTGTGTATCAAGTTGCATTCCTTCATAGGGAGCCAAGTGGTTAGATTTATTTATGACCTTGATCTGCCCTTTTCTTGTATCAGTGGTCATTGCACTTATTTCCCAGAAGTCATACACAATTAGCATACTTCTTTTTTGTTCTCTCTCCGTAACAGACTCACTGCTAATAAAACTATTTTGTTTTCAAGATTTCAGAAGTAAACAGCTGTGTTCCAATTATTCCTTGAATCAGTGAATAATTTCAGTGTGTGTGTTCAGTTATTGTTCATCTCTTAATTTTGCTTCTGTTTTCTTGTAAATGATTTTTTACAAAGAAAAACGAAAGTGGAATCATTTGCATTGAAAGAAAAACAATTTCTTGTCATTAAGTAGGTAAAATATTAGTATTCGCATCTTAGAAGTGAAGTAACAACCACAGCTTAGAACTGAAAAAACTTTCTACATGGGCTTATAAATAAGCAGACAACTTTATCCTTCAGCCATATCCATCATGCGTTAGTGAAGTTGGAATCTCTCATCATGACTGTTTGTAGCTTGTTTTTCTTCCGTGGAATGCTGTCCTTTACTTCAGGAAAGTTTTGGATCCTCAAATATTTTGAGTGTCTTTTCCCAGAACTCATAAAATTAATAGTGATTAAAAAATACCTCTCCATCTATTTTGGCTTAGAGGATGAACAAAGTACTTGAACTTCTCAGATAAAAAGCTTCAAAATACAAGTGTTTTCACAAGGACTTTATATTCTCTTCTTTAAATGGTATAGTGCAGGGGCGCCTGGGTGGCTCAGTTGGTTAAGCGACTGCCTTCGGCTCAGGTCATGATCCTGGAGTCCCGGGATCGAGTCCCGCATCGGGCTCCCTGCTCAGCAGGGAGTCTGCTTCTCCCTCTGACCCTCCTCCCTCTCATGCTCTCTGTCTTTCATTCTCTCTCTCTCAAATAAATAAATAAAATCTTTAAAAAAAATGAAAAATAAAAAAAAATAAATGGTATAGTGCATTTTTGTACTTGAGATTGTCCTAAGAATCCTCTCAGTCTTTCAGCTCAAAACAAAGATATATATGAAAGCAGAATTTTATTTTTTTAAAAAATTTTTTAAAGGACTCTCTCTCTTTTTTTTTTTTTTAGATTTTATTTCTTTATTAGAGAGAGAGAGATAGGGAGAGCAGGAACACAAGCAGGGGGAGTGGGAGAGGGAGAAGCGGGCTTCCCGCCGAGCAGGGAGCCCGATGTCAGGCTGGATCCCAGGACCCTGGGATCATGACCTGAGCCAAAGGCAGATGCTTAAAAACTGAGCCACTCAGGCGTCCCGAAAGCAGAATTTTAAATGATGGTTAAATCTTAAATCTAGGCTGGATTGCCTCCGATGTGTTTTGTGGGTAATTACCTCTTGAATAGAGCATGAAAGGAATTTTGATTTCTGAAGAGTTTGTTTAATAGACAACACATTTCATTTGTTTAAAAAGGTTTTTACACTTTGCCTATCTACATTATCTACAGAAGCCTGTGATCTCTGTTTCTGAGCTCTCCTGTCTTCATCTGAAAAAAAAAATGCAATAGACTGCTCAGTAGTACTTTCTAGTCTCATTTTTCTTGCTGTTGATTTTTCTGTCAAGTGATGTGTGCATTGCATTCAATAGGAACACATTATAAAGTCTGGGCAAGTAGGCATGTATTGATATTCTTCTATCTTGACCTCTTGAGCACTGGCACTTTTTTAAAAATGAGACTAGCAAGAATCTCTAGGTAAGGCTTTTTCAGATTATGATCAATGCCTTAAGTGACAATGCATGAGTATAGTGAGTCATAACTAAAGATGACTCCTTGTGTGTTATGTGACTCTAAAAATATAATGAATACAGCTCATAAAATTTTTGATAATGTCTTTTATTTTGAGAAAAGTATTCTCATAATGCTCTTAAGAAAGAGATAACAAATTATCTTACTTTAGCAACTATATACAACAGATGAAAAAATAGGATTTTAATCTCTTGGCTGTTTCATCGAGCTTGTCTTTGGTTGGACTTGTGTTTTCTGAATGGTGTGTTTTGAGAGTCCTTAAATCAAAACATTGTTTCTCCTGTTGTGTGACTTTTAGTAAAAGATTTCTCTTCCTTAGGATTATGCCTCTTGGTTCTTCAGAGCCTGGCTAGAGCTAGATAGCTTGGAATGTGTGGTTGTTTACTGAGTTTGTTCATTGGTTTATTCAATATTTATTTAACAAATATTTATAGAGTATATACTGTGTGTCAGGCACTTTGTTACAACTCTATCTGGTATTTTTTTTTAATCATTCCAGGACTGATGAGGAATATTTTAATATCTCAAGATGGTGTTAACTTGGGATCATGTGTTTTCAAAACAGAAGCACCTGGCTCATTGTATTGTTCCACTCTGAGGCAACATTGGGGGACCAACATCCCCATCCTTAAGCTTGTAAGGATCATGATGCTTGCGAAGCTGTTTCAGGTGTTTTGTGATGGTTCATAACTACTGCTTGCTGCCTGCCTATCCTAATTCCCTAAGTGATGAGGAACTCTTCTGTGAGCCTCTAGTTCCTGGTGAAGCTCTTTCAAATGTCACCACTTTCTCCCACTTGTCACCCATTGTACCAAATCCATGCTCACTTAAAACCATGCAAGCTACTTACGTGAGAGTTGCAAATTATGTGTTTTATTAGATATTGTCATGGACTTAGCATGTGATCAGTAAGCCTTATTTAAAACTGTCATTTTAAAAATGTACTTAGAATTAGATCAAAATTGCTACTTTGGATGCTATATAAATTGACAAACAGATCATTTCCTGTTATGTAAGTGTGGAAAGGTGCTGCTGCCAGCCATTTTGCTCTCAGCAAGGCTTCTGAGTTGCTTCTAACAGTAGTGGCTTGTGTTGTACCCTGTCACAGAGAGACACCTTCCCTCAGGTCTCCCAGTAGGTCAGTGGCAGAAGTATAAATGAAACATTGGTATGTAGCTTTAACGTAAGACAGCAAAGCTTGCAAGGTTACATTTTGCTTTCCCCTTGTCTCCTCTTTCTTTTTAAAGGAGTGGTGAATGTGTTGCTAACAACTCCACTCTGGGTGGTAAACACCAGACTGAAGCTGCAAGGGGCAAAATTTAGGAATGAAGACATTGTACCAACCAACTACAAAGGTATTATTGGTAAGTGTTTGTTGAGTGAGTTCCTATTTAAGGAGTTTCTTTTCTCTGTGTGTCTGGAATTTATTGCCACCATAATGCTTCATATCAGATAGCCTCAAATCTCCACAGGTAACGGTAAGCCTTTGTTTAGCTCATGTGTCTATGGATTGACAGGGATTTGACTCATTGAGGCTGGGATCAGCCTACACATATTCTTCTCTTGATGATGGCAAAAGCACAAGAGGACACATCCAATTGTAAAAGCCCCTGTTCGCATCTCGTTTGCTAATGTCCTCTTGGCCAAACCCAATGTCAGGAGGTAGAGAAGTATGCTGTAGTGTTGGTGGGAGGGGTCAATATTTCTAAAGAATAATCTACACTGTTTCTTTTAGTGTTGTCTTTGGATAAAGTTATCATTAATATCTGATGACTTTGAGTTTAATAATACTACGTTACCTGGTTCTCCTTTCCCATGTATCCGTCTTTGTAATGAAAATAGTGGTTTTCTTTTAAGTCCTATCCTAAATAATGGATCCCAGGGTACTGTCTGTTGTCCTGGACTTTGCTGTGAAACACGTGGGCTATAAGTTCACAATTCTCTGTAAGACAGAGTTCTCAGTCGTGGTGGTGGTGATTACTTAGGAAAACCTGACGTTCTAATACCAGATTGTCAGGAAGAGTTGCCTGTGATTTAAGTTGGTCTGTCAATAACATGGTGACTGTCAGTGTCTGATGATTATCAAAAAGTAGTTAACTGATGAACTTGCCCCTAGACTATCATTGCAAGAAGGAAATTTTAATAGAACCAGTATGATTTGTGTTCTGGGTACATTTGAACAAAATTCACATTGTGTTCTCCGGTTAGGGGATTGTAATCAAAAGTCCTTGATTTCTTGCTTAGATGCTTTTCACCAGATCATTCGAGATGAAGGAATCTTGGCTTTATGGAATGGCACATTTCCTTCCTTGCTGTTGGTCTTCAATCCTGCCATCCAGTTCATGTTCTATGAAGGTTTAAAAAGGCAGCTTCTAAAGAAACGAGCGAAGGTAATCCCTGATTTTGAAAGCAGCAAATAATAATCTCTGACACTCTCTTTTTTGGATTGATGTGGTTTGCTGTTTCTTTGCTTTCCAGCTTTCTTCTTTGGATGTGTTCATCATAGGTGCAATATCCAAAGCGATTGCTACCACCGTCACCTATCCTATGCAGACGATACAGTCAATTCTGAGGGTGAGTGCTGGGGTTCTCCCTCCATTTAGTCAAACAACATTCTGAAGTACGTGGTTTCTCTGTGTAAAGCAATGTTAATAAAGCAATAAAGTTGTCAGTTGGTAGGCTATACCATTTTTCCATTTGTTTGATAATTGCTAAGCAGGCTGGCTATCAGCTGGTTTCCTATTTGGTTTGGAACAAAGTTTACATTTGTAATTTCTTAGGTAACATAGTGTCTCAGAAAACCCAAATGTGGGAGGAGGTTCTTTAATGACTTTAGGAATGTATAAGCTTGTTTCCTTCTCATTTAAGTTGACTTGCTTAGGTTAATCATACAAAATCAGAAGTTGATTTGTTTAGTTCATTCAGGAGGAATTAATGATTTAGTTTTTCTGAAGTACTTTCAAATTTCTGGGTTTTTGCATTCAGTTATTTATTCATTCATCAAAATATTTATTAAGCACCCACTCTGTGTGAGGAGTGGGTACACATGGTGGGTAAAAATCATAATCCCTGTCCTCATGGAGGTAACAGGAAAGAATAAAATGGTAAATAAGCAAAATAAATAGTTAATTATAAGTTGAGAAAAGAGCTATCAAGGAGGTGAACTGCATTCTGTGATTTGGTAGAGAGGGGCATGTTACGGATCTTCTTAGACAGGGTGATTAAGGATTGGGCTCCTCTGAGGAGGCATATATAAAAATCAAGACTTAAAGGAAGATAAGGACCCAACCGTCAAAGAGCATTCTAGGTAGAGGGAACATGATGTGCTAAGAGCTTGGTGATGACTGAGAACTGAACAAGGCCACTCTGGCTGGAGAGTGGCTCAAGATGAGATTGGAAAAGTAGCAGGGAAGGCTATAGATGAGGATTCTAGATTTTATTCTCACCTGAGTGGGAAGCCTTTGAAGGGCTTTAAACTGGGAGCAATGTGATCTGATTTACAATTCGAGAAGATTCCTGTGGCTGTTGTGTGGTGAATTGGTCCTAGGGTTAAGAGAGAAGGGTGGGAGGGCAATCAGGTAGGAGGCCATTTCCATAGTACAGGTGAGAGGTGATGGTGCCCTACACTA
This sequence comes from Halichoerus grypus, assembly GCF_964656455.1. NCBI lineage: Eukaryota > Metazoa > Chordata > Mammalia > Carnivora > Phocidae > Halichoerus > Halichoerus grypus. The sequence goes on along the minus strand of NC_135717.1, from coordinate 171,074,140 downwards.
AGGTGGTAGCAGTGGAGAGGAGAGATAAGACGTGGACAGATTCATGATCTACTTTGCAGAAAAAATTCAAAGTATTTATTGATAGATAAAATGGCGGTGATGGTGACAAAAAAATTTTTTTTAAGATTTTATTTATTTATTTGTCAGAGAGAGAGCGAGCACAAGCAGGGGGAGTGGCAGGCAGAGGGAGAAGCAGGCTCTCCGCTGAGCAGGGAGCCCGACGTGGGGCTCGATCCCCGGGCCCTGGATCATGACCTGAGCTGAAGGCAGACACTTAACCCACTGAACCACCCAGGCGGCCCAAAAATATTTCAGTTCAAAAAATGTATTACCTTCTGTTAAAAGTGTTTCTACTGATGTGCTATTTTTAAATTGGTACTTAATATAAGGAAATTCAGCATCTAAATAAATGTATTTTGATACTTCTATAATGTAAACATATAATGTGAAGAGCTTAGACTATAGTGGTTCTAACTGATTAGTTTATAAGAACTTTCTAAAGGACTAGAGGGTAAGCCATACCATCAATATCTAAATCTTCATTGTGGGCATGTTTGTTTTCTTTTGAGGGAGTATTTTCCCCATAATTCTCTGAAGTAAAAATTCATGCTTGCTTCATTGAAAAATATTTCTTATTTATTTATTTGTTTTATTTATTTGAGAAGAGAGAGCAGAGAGAATGGCAGAGGGGGAGAGATAGGGAGAGAGAATCTGAAGCAGACTCTACGCTGAGCACAGAGCCTGACGTGAGGCTCGATCCCATGACCTGAACTGAAACCAAGAGTCGAACACCCAACCGACTGAGCCACCCAGGCGCCCCGAAAAATATTTCTCAGTAAAAAAGAGAAAATTCATGAAATCTGCATACTCGGATATTTTTATTACTGTATACTATAAGACATTACTCCAACATAATTTCCTCCGCAGGTAGAAATTGATCTGTTTTTCTTCTTCCCCAGTTTGGACGTCACAGACTAAACCCAGAAAACAGAACACTGGGGAGTCTTCGGAATGTTCTCTATCTTCTTCACCAACGAGTAAAGTGAGCTTTGTAGATGCTTCACATTCTGTCCCGTCTTTCAGCAGCCATCTCTGCCAGGGAGTGGCTGGATCTGCTTAACTTGTACTACTGCCTTGGCAGCGGCAGCCTAGAAACCTCTCCTTTCACGCTGTGCTCAGACACTTCTCATTTTAGGGGCTTAGTGCAATATGGCAGCATTTGGGGAAGTTACGGAAAAACTTCAGGTCTTTATTCTTTGTAACTTAGAAATACCCAGAACTCCTTTAGAGAGGGAAGCCTGCTATCATCTAACGTAGAGACTGTTCTGCCTTTAGCAGTGCTGCTGTCAGTGGCTCAGCCTGCGACCTCTCTCAGAGATAGAAATAAACAGATACCGTAGCGCAGTAGTCATAGTGAGAAAGGGAGGGGGCAGTAGGAAGAGTAACAATAATTATTGTAATGATGACAGCAGTGCTGATGAGTGTTTGCTTTGTGGTAGACACTGAGCTCCATACCTCAAACGTAATCTCGCTTAATCCTGACGGTGGCCCTGTGAAGCAGGTACTTTTATCGTTTCCCTGTATCATTCCATTTAGAGAATCTCAGGGGCGTCAAATAAGTCAGGGGCCTCCTTTGAAGCAAAAGCTGCTATAATTTTATAACTGTTCCTAGATATAAGATATTTTGAAAGTAAATAAATTTACTATAAAAACAATATGCTTGGGATAAAAAAAATCAAAGATAAAGAATTGGTATAAAGTTAAAACTAAATGCTCACCATACCAAGTATTGGCAAGAATGTGGAGCATCCAGAACTTTCCTGTGCTGCTGGTGGGAAAATAAAATGGTCCGACCATTTTGGAAAGTTTGGTATTTTCTTCAAAAGTTAAACATACAACTATCATAGGACCTAACCTTTCCTCTCAAGTTATGTACTCAGGAGAAATGAAATATGTCTGTGCAAAAACTTGTACACAGATATTAATAGCAGTTTTATTTGTAAGAGTCAAAAACCGGAAACAACACAAATGTCCCATCATTGGGTGAGTAGACACACAAGTTACTATCTATCTACACAGTGGAATACTGCTCATTAGAAAGGACTTACTAATACATACAACCACATGGGTGGATTTCAAAATAATTATGCCATGTGAAAGAAGTCAGACAAAAAAGAATTCATACCATATGATTCCACTTATATAAAATTTAGAAAACGCAAATACAGTATTTCCCCCCTCATCCACAGTGTCCCTTCCCATGGTTTCAGGGATCCACAGTCAACCGCGGTCTGGAAGCAGATGATCCTCCTTCTCACTTACCGTCAGAAGGTCGATAGGACCTAACGCCAAGTCACAATATCTGCATCATTCACCTCACTGCATCTCAATACGTAGATATAAGAGAGAGAGGGAGAGACCACATTCCTGTAACTTTTATTACAGTATATTGTTATTCTATTTTATTATTAGCTATTGTTGTTAATCTCTTACTGTGCCTAATTTATAAGTTAGACTTTATGATAGGTGTGTATGTATAGGAAAAAAATAGGGGGTTCAGTACTAACCTCAGTTTCAGGCATCCACTGAGGGTCTTGGAACATCTTCCCTCGGGGATAAGTGGTAGCTATGATAGCCTGCTTCTTTGATCCAGGAGTTGACTTTTATGAAGAAAACCTTTTATTTTTTTTTCAAACCTCTTTTCTTTTAGGCGTTTTGGAATCATGGGACTCTACAAAGGCCTTGAAGCCAAACTGCTACAGACAGTCCTCACTGCTGCTCTCATGTTCCTGGTTTATGAGAAACTGACGGCTGCTACCTTCACAGTTATGGGGCTGAAGAGTGCCCGCAAGCACTGAGACACCTCACACTGCAAAGTGCAGAAAGATGCTCAAGATGGGGGGTTCCTTCTGTGTGAAGGGAAGTGATTCTCTTTTTATTCTTGCTGTGTGCACCATGAATTTTACCCTCATTGGCTGGAAAAGCGTCTAAGGGTAAACATGGAATATAGCCAGCTGGACCTGTCCACAACTTAATTTTTAAGATGGTTGGTTGAATTTTGTGGGGGAGGTTAGTCTAATGGTCGTACAAAAAAAAACCCATTATTGAAAACCTGAAGATGGAAGTTTGTGGGTGTTTATTGTTTTTCTTAAGGTGAATGGACTATTGCTCACATGTGTAATCTTTTCCAGTTAAAATCTTTCTTAAATTTACCAGCTGTTCTTGTCCTCTGATTCTAGGGGCACATTTAATACCATATAATTCTCCTCGTATACTTTTGTATGTTTTAATCTTGGTATTTTCCTCACTAAAAATATTATGATTGTTCTATAGGCATGACTTTATTTTTGTTGAACTTCTTTCCTCCTGCTTAAGGAAAGGTGTCTCCTTTAGTACATGAGCTATTTATTTTGTGGGAGAAATGAAAATGATTAATCCCAAATGATTCTCTTATAAACTATTTGTGAACATCACTTATTCATTAGTATTTGACATGATTAAAAATATTTATTTTGAATCAGCCCTTTCATTACAAAAGGCTTGAAGTTTTTATGTTCATCCATACAAGCCCCATCAAGTTGAGTCCCAATAAACTGTCAACACAGAAGACATTTTAAAAAGATGCCTTTATTCAGGTACCACATTGGGTTTACAACTAGCTCGTAAAAATCATAGAAAAGGGAGAAGGAGCAGGTACCCTGTTTAGGCTCCGGAATATTCTCTCCCTTTACAAAGTCCTGGTGGAGGCTATCTCTTGAGTATAAACATCTGATTGAGGTTATTTCTATTTGGAAACATTTCTTATAGTCCTGCTATTCAAAGTGTATGCATCAATCAGCAGCATTGACATCACCTGGGAGCTTGTTGGGCATGCAATCCCAGACCTTCTGAATCATAGTCTGCAGTTTAACAAGATCCCCGGGTGATTCACACTCACATTAAAGTCTGAGAGACCTTAGAGCCCCTGACTCAACAGAAGCTATGATTGGTTTCGGGCGCCTGGGTGGCTCAGTTGTTAAGCGTCTGCCTTCGGCTCAGGTCATGATCCCAGAGTCCTGGGATCGAGTCCCACATCGGGCTCCCTGCTCAGCGGGAAGCCTACTTCTCCCTCTCCCACTCCCCCTGCTTGTGTTCCTGCTCTCGCTATCTCTCTCTCTGTCAAATAAATAAATAAAATCTTTAAAAAAAAAAAAAAAAAAAAGAAGCTATGATTGGTTTCAATGATAGAAACCAAGACAAAGATTTTTCTCAAAGGAAAGTTGGACTAATGGATTAAATAAAAAACCCCTGAGAAAACTGAGTGCCCCACATCATCCTTTACTTTCGCCTCATAGCACGTTTGAAGGTGGTTGGACTTTTATTATGCAGCTAGGGGTGAATTTAGGCCTCTCAAGCCACCCGAGAAGCAAACTCTGAGAGGTCATTTGAGAATAGCCCTTTGGGTTCCTGTGACTTAGTTTTTGTCCCTATAACAAAATGACAGGCTTTTCATTTATAAGTCTAATTCAGTTGGAGTCAGAGAGAGGAATAATGAAGTGTCTATGGACTCCAGTATTTAGTTCAATTTTGAAAGTGGAAATTTATTTCTCTTATTTCCTCTCTGGTCCCTGTGGTAATTTAAAAATAGGTGATTATCAAGCTCCTGATAATTGGAAGATGGTTGTGTTGTTCTAGAAAGCAAGATTTAGGAGGGGCTCATAATCTGGGAACTAGACTAAACACTCGTCCCCTATTGAAGACAGAGAATTGGCCTCATTACTACCTTTTATTTTACTTTAAGGTTTGTGTGTGTCTGTGGTAAGGCTTCGGTGGGAAGCACAAAACTTACTTTGATTTTTATGCAGGAGAAGAATGATCATAAAAGTGCAATGTGTGTGATTTTGTTGTTTTAATTATGCAGTGCACTTTGGAAACTGAATTTTGAGCTCAGGTTGGTATGTTAGAATAATTTCCAAGTCAAATTATATAGTTAAATGAAGTGTTTATGATGTGAAAATCTATTTGATGCTTCTTTTTTCTGATTTTATGAGCGAACAATTTAATACTGAGGTTTTATGCTCCCTATGAAAGGAAGCTTACAGACTCACTAGTTGAAACTAGGTAATGACTCACCCAGTTTTGTAAAACCTTTGATTAATAATAAGTTATTTGAGAAGACTAAGGAGCTGAAGTGTATACTGCAGAAATGGAAATTTTTATTTTTGATTCCTCATGCAGTTTCTCTAGAATGTGAGGATAAGAGCCTTTGGGGTTATATTAGTGTCGCTGCAGTAGAAAATTTAATTTCTGTAAGTATTTAATCTGTGTTTTGAAGTGGACACTGATATTTCTACCCTCCTCTATTTTACAATTAAGTTTGAAATGCAGAAACAGGATTGACAGTAAGAACATAAGCAGTGGGAGCTAGAATCTGGGGTTTTATTCCCAGCTCAGCCACCGACTGACTAGCACATTACGTCATCTCCGTATGCTTCAGCTTTCTGATGAGTGAAGATAATACTCACTACCCACTTGAGAGGATGTTTAAGAGCTAATGATGTCAACTAAATCCCTTTATGATCGCCAGAGAGGGAAAATCTGAGTGAAACTTTTGACTGTGCCTAGATTTATATAGCAGTTTTTCTTAAAGCTTCAGCACTTTCTTATCTTATAACCCCCATATCTCTGTGAAGGACAAGGAACAGTGTCCCATTTAAGGAACAAGGAAATCGAGACAGGACTATCAATTGACTTGCCTCGTTGGAATCAGGACAAGAGTTGAGTTTCCTGCAGTCAAGCGTAAGGATGAAAAGAATGGATTCTGGAATTAGACCTAGGTTCAACTCTGGCCCCACTCCTTACCAGCTGTGAGAACAAAGTGATTACTGAACTTGTATAAAACTCAGTTTCCTCAACTGTGAAATGGAGGTCTTGATAAACCTACGTGTGATTGTGAGGATTAAAGAGATCATATATATAAATTGCTTAGCACAGTGCTTGCCACGTGAGAAGAGCTAGATAAATGTTAGCAATGACTTTTATCATAATATGATTATTACTGTCGAGGGGGCCGGCTGTTTGAATAGATCACACCAGTGAGTGGAAATCACTCTGGGTTTTGAGCCAGACCTGGCTTCAGATTTTCATTCTGTTGCTTAATAGCATCCTGGCCACAGACAAGTTGCTTGCTCACCTTTCTGAATCTGTGTCTTCATCTGTCCGATGGAAATGATTCCCTCACAAGGCTGTAACACATGTACAGATATCTATACAGAGATATATATATCTTCTTTAATCCTCAGAACAGCCTTGCAAGGTAATCCTTTCTATTGGACAGATGGAGAGATATATATGTGCGTCTGGCACAGTACATGAAATATATATATATGCTTAATGCTGGTTTTTATATTGAGATATATATAACATTATATTAGTTTTGGGTATACAACATAATGATTCGATATATGTTTATATTGCAAAACAACCACCACAATAAGTCTAGTTAACATCTGTCACCAAAATATCCATCAGATAAATACTGTTTGAACCAAGAAAATCAGCTAGGTTTTACTTTGGGGCAATCTTTCCTCTTTCCATTTGTTTGAATTGTGGCCGTTTCTTTTCTGGGAGCCTTATCGGTGTATCTCCTCAAAAGAGAAGTCAAAACCAGTAATTTCATGTTTTGTTCAATATTCAAATTAAGCCCCCCAAATATTGATCAGTTAATCAGTAAAATACAAACTGGTTCAACAGCAGAAAGTCACTGGCTGAGATAGTGTTCATCTTGACTCTCTGGAAAAACTAGGAAGAGTGCCTTTGTGGAGCCCAATACCACACATCTAAGGACAGCCCTTCCTCTGGGCAGCTGAATTACTTACCTGGCAATGTTAAATGTCAGCAGGATACCAAATATATACAAAGGCTCAATTACAGGATATTTACATATGCAGTAAATACAACTGTGACTTGCAGGGTTTTTACCACCATTGGAGTGAAAGGGCCTTGGGTTATACTGGTAGCCCCTGAAAAGCGTGTTCAGTGGGACAAAATGGACAAGAAAAAAGTTTTTCACGGACTGGGCAAGAGAAGGAAAGAAAGTTACTATTTAAAGACAGAAACTGAGGGGCGCCTGGGTGGCTCAGTCAGTTAAGTGTCTGCCTTCAGCTCAGGTCATGACCCAGGAGTCCCGGGATCAAGCCCTACATCAGGCTCCCTGCTCAGTGGGGACTCTGCTTCTCCCTCTCTCTCTGCTGCTCCCCCTGCTTGTGCTCTCGCTCTCTCTCTCTCTCAAATAAACAAATCTTAAAAAAAAAAAAAAGACAAAGTGAAAAGGAAATTAGAAGATGGAAATGGGAGTAGGAGCTCCCTACTGAACCTAGAGACACTCTGCTACTTGAAAGATCATTTCCTGTCCTGGAAGAACTTATATCTAGGGGAAGACATGTCTTGGATTTTGAATTACAGTAGTCCATCTGTATCTCTGTCTTCCCCTAGATATAAGTTTTTTATTTAAAAAAAAATAAAAGATTGTACATGTTTTTAGAATTCTTGCACTCTGGTGTTTTCTTGGTTGTTGATTTTCAGTTTTTCAGATTTCCTTAATTAGTTCACACTTTTTTTTTTTTTAAGATTTTATTTATTTATTTGACAGAGAGAGACACAGTGAGAGAGCGAACACAAGCAGGGGGAGTGGGAGAGAGAGAAGCAGGCTCCCTGGCGAGCGGGGAGCCTGATGGAGGGCTTGACCCCAGGACCCTGGGATCATGACCTGAGCCGAAGGCAGACGCTTGATGACTGAGCCACCCAGGCACCCCAGTTCACACTTTATTGAGTATACTTTATTTTGCTAGTCAATTGACTCCTTTATCCTTCATTATTTCTTTGCTTTAATTGGAGTCATCAAAATTATTTACCTTGTGGTACACCAAATTCTTTCATGTGTGCTTTATTCTTGTTTTGCTTTAGTCTCTATAGAACCCATTGGCAGAGTAGATGGCCAGCCAAGTAGGTGATTCCCTATGGAGGAACTTTTATTAAATTGCAGATTCCTATTCTAGGAATAACATTTTATCCATTTATTCAAGAAATATTACCTATCATATCCAAGCACTATGCCAATTGCTGGGATAATCCAGTCTCTGTCTTCATATAGCTCATTGTGCAATATGGGAGACAGACAAAAAACAACTTGGAATTTTACCACTGATGAGTTCTGATGAGAAATGTAAGTGTTCACAGTTGCTTCGGGAGCGTGGGGAGGCTGGGGCTGACTGTCTTCGTCTATGTGATCAGAAGGCAACCTATGAATTAGCAACATACCAAGAAGTAGGTAAAGGACCTTCTTGACAGAAGAAATAAATAGCATTTGCAAAGTAGAAACAGGATGATGCTTTGTACCTTGTACGTTGAATTAGATCCAGACACTTCTCAACCTAGATCTTGGAGTTGAACACATGTTGGAATTGGGAAGGGGTGGAGCATCTTCAGGTCACTGAGAGCCTGCAACAAGGCAAAAGAAGTGTTCATGACCCTCAATTTTTGACAGTTTTGACTACAGTTACACTTGGATCTAAAGAAGGAAGATACATTCCTATACTCTATGAATCTAAAATCTAATTTTACACATCTTTTGAAAATTAGACATAACACGTATCAGTTAGTTCCACCTCTGTGAAGATAGGCCAGCAGGAGCGGTTCAGGCTTACTGAGAACTGCTGTTACCGTATAGACTTACACATTATCTTGATCAATATGGAAATGTTTACTTGGTAAACAGTTTGGAGCCTAGTTGAGGCTAAAATCCTGAATACTTTCTCATGCATTTGTTAGTGTGTTAAAAATTTAAAAAGTAGGGCGCCTGGCTGGCTTAGTTGCTGGAGCAAGCGACTCTTGATCTTGGGGTCATGAGTTCTAGTCCCATGTTGGGTGTAGAGATTACTAAAAAAATATATATATATATATATATAAAAGCAGTGAAGACTTAAGGGGAATTTAAAAATTGAGGAAGTCTTTTGTTTTTTAATTGCAGGTAGGTGTGACATTTACAGATTTTTTTCCTAACGCATTCATTCTCATTTTATTCTCTATTGTGAGATTTATTTAAATTACTTATTTACTGTATAGATGGGGAAATTGAGACACGGATCTGGCTTAGGTCACATAGCAAAGGATTGGACGTCAGAAATAGGAATTCAGACCTCCTGATATTCTATCCAGCGATCTTTCACTGGCTTGTACTGCTTGGAGATAACTGTATTTTCTATTTTGGTTTAAATTTTTTCGTTTAGCTTTTGTTTTTTCTTATAAAAATAATACATAGTCATCATAAAAATTTCAGAAAATATAGAAAAGAATGAAGAGAATAAAGTTATATTCCTATATATGTGTGTATACATACCTATATTCCCAATGTCTAGAAATCACTGCTAATATTTTAGTATATCTGTTTTCAGACTTGTTTAAATATGTACATGTATATATATGTACACACAGATATGTTTAGATAGGGTTTTTTTTTTTTAAAGATTTTATTTATTTGAGAGAAAGAGCACACATGAGCAGGGGGAGGAACAGAGGGAGAGGGACAAGCAGACTCTGTGCTGAGCACAGAGCCCATTTGGGGCTCAATCCTACAACCCCAAGATCACAACCCAAGCTGAAATCAAGAATCAGATGCTTAACCGACTGAGCCGCTCAGGTGTCCCTAGATAGGTTTTGTTTTTTTTTAATGAAATCATAGGTATATTATAGGTAGGGGGTTTTTTAAATAAAATCAAACTGGGGCACCTGGGTGGCTCAGTTGTTAAGCATCTGCCTTCGGCTCAGGTCATGATCCCAGAGTCCTGGGATTGAGCCCTGCATCGGGCTCCCTGCTCTGCGGGAAGCCTGTTTCTCCCTCTCCCTCTCCCTCTGCTTGTGATCCTGCTCTCACTGTGTCTCTCTGTCAAATATATAAATAAAATCTTTAAAAAAAAAAAAAAATCAAACTGCCTAATTTTTGTAAAATTTCATCTCAAATATAATTTAATGTCAAATATCTGCATCGTAATTTTAGTTCTTCATAGAATTGTACTGTGTGGTTGTATCCTTATTAGTCTCCTATTGATGGACTTTTAGGTTGTTTCCAATTTTTTGCTATTATAAATAATGTGATAAGATCCTTAATATATGCATCTTTTTGCCCTTTTCTGATTATTTTGTTAAGAAAAATGTTCAGGAATCCAGTTACTGGGTCAAAAGTTATGCCTACTGTGACATTATGTTATTAAATTAAAACTTCACCTATCCCTTTATGTTCATTGTCACTTTGGACTATGTAAACACTTTATTTCTCCCTTCACCTCTACTTTGCCAAGCTGCAGGAGAAATTCCATTTGGAGTATGACAGGGAAGAAGTGCTATATGCCACGGGGTGGGCTTTAGATGCTTTTGCTTTTAATTCTTCTGAAATACAGAATTAAATGAGGTGTATCAAAAGTTCTAGAGGAGTTTAGAGCTGAAAATTAGATTTCTTCCAGCAGGTGGCTGAGATCACTTAAATATCACATACTGAAGTACAATAATAAAAGCTACCATTTATTGAGCATCTACTATACACCAGATGCCATAGTAGATGCTTTGCATATATTATCTTATTTAATCCCACAAAGATTCCAAAGCCCATGTACTTTCTTTTTTTTTTTTTTAATTTTATTTATTTATTTGTGAGAGAGGCAGAGACAGAGCATAAGTAGGGAGAGGGGCGGAGGGAGAGGGAGAAGCAGACTCCCCACTGAGCAGGGAGCCTGACATGGGGCTCAATCCCAGGACCCTGGGATCATGACCTGAGCTGAAGGCAGATGCTTAACCAGCTGAGCCACCCAGGTGCGCCAAGCCCAAGTACTTTCTATAGTTCTCCCCTTCGACCTTTGTTTCTACGTCTGCATCCTAGTCCCTGTGCCTTTGTTAGATGGCAAATTCCAGAGGGCAGGGACTTGCTGTTCATCATTTTGTGAATTGCCATAAACATGGGGTTACATGGGGAGCCTGGGTGGTTCAGTCAGTTAAGCGTCTCCCTTCGGCTCAGGTTATGATCCCAGAGTCCTGGGATCAAGTCCCGCATCAGGCTCCCTGCTCGGCGGGAAGCCTGCTTCTCCCTCTCCCACTCCCCCTGCTTGTGTTCCCTCTCTCGCTGTGTCTCTCTCTGTCAAATAAATAAATAAAATCTTTAAAAAAAAAAAAAAACATGGGGTTACATTGGGCTGGGGTCTCTATAGAAATGCTTTATGATTATGAAGCTTTTGAAATCAAAAAAAAAAATCAAGGACTACTTTTCCAAGTTACCTGTGTTGACTTAATGTTTCTAGTTTTTATTTAAATGCTAGTTAGTTAATATATAGGGTAATATTGGTTTCAGGAGTAGAATTTAGTGGTTCATCACTTACATAACATCACCTGGTGGTGCTCATCTTAACAAGTGCCCTCCTTTATCCACATCACCCGTTTAGCCCATCCCCCACCCATTTCCCTCCATCAACCCTCAGTGTGTTCTCTATAGTTAAGAGTCCGTTTGGGTGCCTGCATGGCTCAGTCAGTTAAGCATCTACCTTTGGCTCAGGTTATGATCCCAGAGTCCTGGGATCAAGTCCTGCGTTGGGCTCCTGCTCAGCAGGGAGCCTGCTTCTTCCTCTGCCTGCGGCTCCCCCTCCTTGTTCTCTCTCTCTCTCTGACAAATAAATAAATAAATAAAATCTTAAAAAAAAAAAAAGAATCTGTTTTATGGTTTGCCTCCCTTTTCTCCCTGCCATATTCATCTGTTTTGTTTCTTAAATTCCTGATATGAGTGAAATCATATGGTATTTGTCTTTCTCTGACTGACTTACTTCACTTAGCATAATACACTCTAGCTCCATCTGCTTTGTTGACTTTTTAATTTATAAATAAGCTCCTATTTGATAGAAAATGGCTGGGCTTTTTCATTTTGCAATTGCAGATACGGAAAAATCTTCAGGCCACCAGAGGGCCTTGCAGTCAACCTCCTATATCATCCTCATTGTAAATCACTGCTGTCAGAGATGCTTAGTGAAATTTGGTCTCAATTAAACCAAAAAAAAAAAGAACATTCTTAGACCCGCTTAGCAATCTAAATAGGAACTGTGGCTTGAACTTGGTGGAGCTCTACCTAGAAACACCTTTTTTTTATCTATAAAAGCAAGGGATGGAGTAGGAGGTATTTTGCTGGAATTATATTCTTTTACTTTTTCCTTCCCCCAAGCATAAGCCTACCCTTTTAATTTGTCATCCATAATTTATAGTCTTCTCTTGGCCAGATAATAAAACCAGTAGCTCTCAATATCAATAGAAATCAAAGTCAAGGAAACAAAGGACAGTTTTTGGCCAGAACATCCACCGCTTTCTAAGGTGTAACCAACTAGAGCTCTCATTGATCTGTGATATTAATTTATTTCACAAACATTTACGGAGTACATTCGTACCAGGCACCTGCTAAGCACTGGCCTACAGATATGATCATCGTCCTTATATATTGCTTTGTAGTTTGTAAAAACAATCTGGCATCGATTGTCTTACTTGGTACTTCATACGTCTGAGATGAATTAGGCAGATGATATCTCTATTTTCTAAGGGTGGAGACAGGTTCAGAATGGTTAAATGACTCACAGATACACAACCAGTGACAGAGTAGGATGTGAACAGAAAGAGGTCTTCTGACTCCAAGTCCCACCATTTCCCACAGCACCATGCTGTCTTCCTGGAAGAAGTGAGCCTGTTATTCTCCAGGGAGGACTTGAGGGGTATAATATGCCAAAGGACTCAAGGTTGAAAATGGATATGTTTTAGCTACTTGATGGTTTTGATTGTTTAGTAAAATAAGCTACTTAGAAAATAAGTTCAAAAGCTTTCCAGTACTGTTTCTCTTCTTTCCAAAAATGGAAGGGTAGGTTCAGTATGCAGGCAATGGGGGAAAAGGGGGATTTTTTTTTTTTTACTACTTGATTGACATATTTGCTGAGAATTTAACTCTTTCAAGTCTCTGAGTACCCAAATCTTTCCCGGAGGTATGGTTTATGCAGTAATGCCCATGTTAAAAAAAACAGGGCCATCATTTGAGTATCAAGCTGGGGTAGGGTTGTCCCTCACACAAAGTGCCTTTTATTTCTTTAGTCATTTTTGGAACATAATACCCTGCGTAGAGCTCTATCCAGTACCTTCTGCACTAAGTTGTATTTCTCTCTTTACTTACCTACCTCCCTCAATAGATTAAGAGCTCCGAATCCTCATCACCATCCCAGGCTTTATGAGTACTCTGTGACTATCAGTCCAATGAAATTATATATTGAGGGAGATGGGGCATAGTATTGAATTTGGGTTTTTCTAAACCAGAGTACCTAGAGTTGCAATCCCTATGATAATATATATTTTGACCAAAAAGTAAGACATAGCTTCCCTAATATTTAAGTACCTTAGCAATTTCACCATATTAAATACAATATGGTACATGCACGCTTACCTTAGTCTGAACTGAATAAAGTGTGGGATGTGTCCAGGCAGAAGGGAGCTGAGAAGTAAATTCATAAGCTTAAGAACAGAAAAAATTCAATGTAATTAAAGCAAGAATGCTGACATTATCCTTTATCACATTATGTTATTTGTTCGTCTAGTGCTCGTGTTCCTGGAGTGCAGGTTTCATTCTTGTGTCTCCAGTACCCAACAGTGAGACTTAATAATGGTGCTTAAGAAGTAGTGTTGCTTATACCAAGGACACTCTGTTAATTGAGAAGTCAAGAAATAATTTTTGAGCATCTGCCATGTGCCAGCCACATTGCTAAGCAGCAGGAATATACTGGGAAGAAGACAGATGATGTCCCTACTCTTGTGGGACTTCAATTGCAATGGAGAGAGACAGACAATGAGCATATAAACCAGTAAGGTGATTTTTGGTACAGTGCTGTGAAGGGTATAATGCAGGGAGCATACTCACCTAACATACTTTAACAGATAGTTACCAGCGTCCATGTGAGAGAGAGAGTATTCATACAAAGTGGGCACAATTTTTTGTATATTGATCTCATCCCTTGCCACCTTGCTGAACTTACTTACTAATTCTAACAGTTTTTTAGTGGATTCCTGTATACAAGAGTGTGTCATCTGAGCATATAGGACTTTTTAGTTCTTCCTTTCCAATCTGAATGCCTTTTATTTATTTTTCTTGTCTAATTGCTCAGCCAGAACATTCCAGTACAATGTCAAGTAGATATGGCGAAAGCAGACATCCTTGTCTTGTTCCTGATATTGGACAGAAAGCATTCAGCCTTTCACCACTGAGAATGATGTTAGCTGTGGGTTTTTTGTAGATTCCCTCCATTGTTTCTTTGCTTGCAATCAGTCCGTTAACCTTGGACTGAGCACTCAGCACTTTTAGCCATTCTCAGCAACGTGTGATAATATGCTAATATGGTATTTCTATCATCATTTGCAATGCTATTTCTTTATGCACTAAACTGTTTTCATTTATTGCTTTGTTTTGTCTTAACCATTTGTATAGAAATCTTTCTAAAGTGGTAAATATTCCTGGCCACGTCAAGTGTAATAGAATACATATAATACATACATATTATATGTTTATAATAAATATTATATACATATAATATATCATATATTATATCATAAATACATATAATTCAACTGTTGCTTTAAAACTTGGACATAATTGTGATGTATTACCATGCTAGCTAGTAATGTGGGGCTGCCTTTGGGAGATTATTGGATAGTTTGGCCCTTCAAAGAGTCCTTCCAAATGAAGGGGGGGAAATCGGAGGGGGAGAAGAACCATGAGAGACGATGGACTCTGAAAAACAAACTGAGGGTTCTAGAGGGGAGGGGGGTGGGAGGATGGGTTAGCCTGGTGATGGGTATTGAGGAGGGCACGTTCTGCATGGAGCACTGGGTGTTATGCACAAACAATGAATCATGGAACACTATATCTAAAACTAATGATGTAATGTATGGGGATTAACATAACAATAAAAAATTAAAAAAAAAAAAAAGAGTCCTTCCAAACTGCTGTACGTTTTGAGTATCTGTGTCTGCTTTTTACAATACAGATTGTCCTGTCCCTAGTTGTTAATTGGCATTTTTTCTGACCTTAATATGCCTGCCTCTGAGAACATTCTCTTCTAATAGGCGATATCTAATCTCCTGAGGACCAGGCTGCCAGAGAACCAAAATATTTAGAAGATTTTGTAAAATAAGGGTAAATAAACTGAGGAATAAATTCTCCTGTGAATTAAGTGCATGAACTTTCCAATACCTTGTTTAGTTAAATGCCTTTCATTTCCTAGGTGCTCAGTTCTGTTCTGAATGAATCACTGTTGGGTGTGAGGTATTACTATATCATAAATAAAATTCTTTTTTAGAGGCTTGTACTAGTTCTCCCCACCTCATCCCCATTCCTAGTCAGTTTTCATGAGTTGAACTCCCCCTATTTCTCTTACTGCTCCAGTACATGAATGTTCATAGCAGCCTTATTCATAATCACCACAAAATCAAAACAACCTAATGTCAAATAAATAATTGTCATATTAATTTGAACAATAGAATATTTTGTAGCAATTAAAGTGAACAAATTAGAGCTATATTCAGCAACATGGATGAATCACACAATATTGTATAAAAGAGACCAAACATAAAATTTTACTTAATATATGATTACATTTATATAAATCTCAAAAACAGTGTTAGAAGTCAAGAGAGCTGTTACCTTTAGGGAGGAAGAAAGGGGCAGTAAGACATGACTAAAATAAGGCAGAAAGGTAGAAAGTAAAAAGGTGAAAATGGATATACCAAGCAAATACTAAACCAATGGAAAGCTGGTTGATGTTAAAGGAAAAAGTATTTTGCAGGTTAGGAAAGGTCATGAGGTAATGGTAAAATGGATAAATCACCAGGAAGAGGTCAAAGTCCTAAACCTAGATGCACCTAATAACATAGACTCTAATGCATAAGATGGTCAGAATTACAAAAAGAAACTGACAGATCCCACAAGCACATGGAGATCTTAACATATCTCCATTCTGAAAATTAGGTAGGCTGAAGACTTTTTGAGCCATATCTGATAATTATTCACCCCCAAATTAGAAAATACATTTCAAGCACACTTAGAACACTTACAACAGTTCACTATCACATATTGAGCTGAAATCTGTCTCACTGAGATTTTTATCTTCTGGTCCTAGTTCTGTCTATTGGAACCATAAAGACATGTTACTCTTTCAGAGACAACCCTTCTGACTTTTAAAGACAGCTGCCATGTGTCCAGTGAGTCACATATCTGGTTTGATCAAACAGGGGTGATTGAAGAATGACCACCTCATCCGGGTGGATGGTGGTGCCACTTATTGGAATAGAAAGCATTGGTGAGCCTGGCAGAACAGGCAACAGAGATCTCCCCTTGGATGTCTAGTGGTCTTCTAAAGCTTTACATGTCCAAAATTGGTCTCTATTCTTACATAAAAATCTGCTGTTCTCCCAATGTTCCTTACCTCCACGAGCAGCATCACCATTCACTCAACTGTTCAGGCCAAAAATCTTGGAATCATTCTTTCTCCTCCTTGCTCCACTATAACAAATCCTTCCAGAATATATTGCTGTCCTACCATTTCTCCCCTTTATCTCTACCACTGAGTCCAAGCCTCTATTGCTCTTGTCTAGACCACAACAATAGCTTCTTCTTTCTTTTTCTTCATCCAACAAGAAGCCATAACTTTGTTAATGATAGAAACAGTACAAATTTCAAACCAAGCTGCAGTTATTCTTTGAAACACCAAAAAAGTCCTCGTTTTCAGATGGTTACTTTGTTAATTCCATAATAGCATTTACAATATCATTACTGTTGTTCTTCAGGGCTTGGACTGCTTTTGCTCTTGACACATTTGCTTGTGACATGACTGATTCTATGTCCTTAACCTCTACATAGGTTTCATCAACCTCTTCCTCTTCACTCTCCTCTTGTACAGTTGGAGTCTGTGTGTTTTCCTGAATGTTTGAGACAGCTTCACCTTGAACTTTGAATTTCTCAGCAGCTGCTAGTTGTGCTTGCTGAGATAAATCCTCGATCTTTGCTTCCCCAAAAACTATGTAGGTATCTGAAGCTGAGCTCTTGTAGACATCTGGTTTTGTGATGACAAAGAGGATATTCTTAGATTTCCGGATAGTGAGTCCTGTAACCCCTGTAACCTGTTGAAGACCCAGTTTGGACATAGCCTGCCGTGCCTTATTTCACTCTGGCTCTGTTTTGCTTTACTGACTGGTTCTTCATCAATTTCAGCGGCTGCGGTCAGCTGGGCTTGTTGTGTGGTTGCCTGTGTGGAATCCTGTTCCGCAAGCTCTGGTACTGATTCATCCCTGTCAGATTCTGTTCCAGACCCTGTGTCTCAGCCTGGGGCTGTGGCAACTCCTGCTGTGCAGTAGGGACGGTTTCTGTGGCTTCACCAGGCATTTTGTGCAGGGAACACGGAACCAAGATGGCCGCAGAAAGAAAGCAAGGGAGAGCATGACCCATGCCTGTTGCAGAAGGAAGCCTGGTGGGGGTGCCTGGGTGGCTCAGTCGTTTAGCGTCTGCCTTTGGCTCGGGTCATGATTCCAGAGTCCTGGGATCGAGCCCCGCATCGGGCTCCCCGCTCAGCGGGAAGCTTGCTTCTCCCTCTCCCACTCCCCTGCTTGTGTTCCCTCTCTCACTGTCTCTCTCTCTCTGTCAATTAAGTAAATAAAATCTTAAAAAAAAAAAAAAAAGAAGGAAGCCTGGGGGAGGGGGCATCTTCTTCTTTTTTTTTAATTTGAGAGAGAGAGTGCGTGTGCATGTGAGCAAGGGGGGAGCATAGGGAGAGGGATCGAATCTCAAGCAGACTCCCCACTGAGTGTGGAGCCTGATCTCACAAGCCTGAGAGCATGACCTGAGCCAAAACCAAGAGTCTGACTCCCAACCGACTGAGCCACCCAGGCACCCCAAGACCATAAAATAGCTTCTTAACTGATCTCCCTGCTTCTACAGTACCCTCCCCTCGCATTTTCTTCTCCATATTGGAACCAGAAAGATCCTTTTATATAAGTTGGATTATTTTATATAAGTTGGACTCTGTTTTTCCTCTTTCTCTCATCCCTACAGTGACTTCCAACAAACTTAGAATAGAGTGCAGAGTCCTTTGCATGTCCCCCAAGGCCCTTCATGATCTCACCCCTGGCTACCTCTCTAACTTCATTCGTTCACCAGACTCAAGCAACTTACTGACTTGGGGTCTTTGCACTTTCCATTCCTTCTGTCACTTTCTTACATTGTCACTTCACTCAGTACTGCTCAGGTGTCATCTTCAGAGGCCTTTCCAGGCCACTCTGACTCTTGATTTCAGCTCAGGTTGTGATCTCAGGGTCCTGGGATCGAGCCCTGTGTTGGGCTCCCCGCTCAGCAGGGTGTCTACTTATCTCCTTCTCCCCTGTCCCTCTCTCTCTGCCCCTCCCCACACACACATGCTCTCTCTCTCTGAAATAAATAAATAAATCTTTTTAAAAAATAAAATAAAATAGCACCAACTACTTCTTATTCCCTTAGCTTGCTTTATTTTTCTGCATAGCACTTATCACCACTTAATATTATATTATTTATTTATTTGTTTATCTGGCCATGGTCTATTTCCTCTAGTTTTAGCTTCTTGAGGGCAGGACTTTGTTTAGTTCACCACTCTATCTGTAGTGCCCAAAACAGTTCCTGGCTCACAGAAACCACTTTATAGGTATTTAAGTGACTGGGTATTATTTCACTATTTAAAGCCTGGAGCAAGGTTTCTCAGCAGTGGTACTGTTGACATGTTGGGGAGACTGTCCATTGCATTGTAGGGTGTTTAGCAGTACCTCTAGTTTCTATGTGCTACATGTCAGTAATACCCACCCTTAGTGGCCATCAAACATGTATCCATGTGTTGCCAAATGCCCCTGAAGTGTACAAACCAACCAACTGGGAACCACTGGCCTAGAGCAAGTCAATCCAAACCAGATTCACCTGGAAAGCTTAAAGAAAAAGCAAATCCCAAGACCTATCAGAGGCCAGTAGATTCAGAATCTCATAGGCTTAGGTTGAAGTTGGCTGGTCAACAAGTACAAGGGACTTGCTAGCTTGATTATCATCTAGTCCCTCCCTGCCTCTCTAAGCATTGCTTCTTTATGTCAACTAACCCTCCAGCTACACCGTGCTACCCATGACTCCCTTTCTCTGCATGTGTTTTCCTCCCTGAAGCACAGATTGCTCAGTTGCTTACTAAGAGCATTTCCTCTTTATCATTACCAATAGAACTCTTGTATTGTTGAATCATGACCATGCACCCAGTTAAATAACACATTTTCTGACCTTCCTTACCAATGATAGCACCCTCCCCTCTTCCCCATCCTCCTCTTTCCTCTTCTCCCTTCTCTTTATTGGCAGAAGTTATACATGAATACGTTCTGGTTGTACAGGCCTCAAATAATACAAATGTACGCCTTTCACCTGCCTTCCACCCAAAAATAACTCCCAACAGGTTACTATGTGACCCAACAATCCCCTTCTATGAATTTAAATCTCCTTATTTTCTCCATAGTCATCCAATGGTTTTGACTCTTTGTTTCTTAAATAATGTTCATCTAGCCTTTTTATTGAGGAATTTCAAGGCACATTTTAAAAAAATATCCCTTTCTAAGGAAAAGAAATCCTGATATTTTAAGTTAGAAGAGACTTCTGGAAGGCACTGGCCTTTTAACTTCAATCAGGACTCGCCTGACGTTGAGTCCTTGTTTCCCAAAGAGTGATAAAAATCTGCTTTTCTCCCCTCGTCCGCGAGTAGCTAGGTCATCTGGATTTTGTCATCTTCGGAGAGAAAGCAGCTCACCCTCCTTAGGATAGAGGCACCTGCCGGCTGTATATTCAGGTGTGACGTGTAATTTCTAGTCCAAAATATTTATGAAATAGAGAGCCTTACTGTATGCAAGGCACTCTGGAGACACCGCAGGTGTGTGAAGCAACACAAAACAATCCCAGCCCCCAAGAAGCTTACAGTTATTGTGGAAGACAACCAGCAACACAAGGTTGTTTACTTTCATGTACTTTAAAGTTAGGATCTACAAATCTTCCTGTATTGCCATTTCTTCATGCAGCTGAATTGTAAGCTCCAGGAGAACAGAGACTGTACCTTGTGTTTCTTTGCATGTTCCAACGCAGAAGCTCTCCATTTGGATTAAGATGATACTGAGTTGTGCAGAAGATAACGTTCCTGAGTTTAAGCTTGTCTCTCCAATGAACAGTTGAGCTTATCTGAAAAAGAGATAGAGCATCAGTTGCCAGAGATTTGATGGGAGGACTTTTGTGCGCTACCAAGGAGGTGTTACTAACAGAACAGAACGGGACCAGTTGCAGAACATAGATACTTTCTTCCTCTTCCCTTCCCTCTGGCTGCAGCCAAATAGGCAGGAAGGTGACAAGGAATACTCAGATTCAGCTGTGAGCGTCAGAGATGTGCCCTCTTGGTGCCTCTGAAACCACCCTGTCTCAGCATGTGTAACCGAGCAGCAGAAAAGAAGACTGAGTTCTCTGGCTCAGGTGGGGTTGTGGTGACACCTGGCAATGCCCCCCAGTGTAGTACCTGTGTGGTCCACTGAATGACAAGCAGGGTTGTGTGCATCCTCCGTATCCCTTTATTATGCTTTCTTCCCAGGCTAGCCCACCATCTAATGCCAAGTTCAAGAACCAATCCTGTCATGGCAACCTGAACTTTGAAACTGTTTCTTTTCTTTTCTTTTTTAAGATTTTATTTATTTATTTGTCAGAGAAAGAGAGAGAGAGAGCACAAGCAGGGGGAGTGGCAGGCAGAGGGAGAAGCAGGCTCCCTGCTGAGCAAGGAGCCCAATGCGGGATTTGATCCCAGGACCCTGAGATCATGACCTGAGCCAAAGTCAGATGCTTAACCGACTGAGCCACCCAGGTGTCCCTGAAACTGTTTCTAGTCAACACTCCTTACTCCCAGGCGAGTTTTACCTATATTACTCCCAATTGTGACATGATTTAAAATTTTACACCTTCATTATACAGGTTTCCTCACTGAAGAAAACTTGGGCCAATTAGATCAATGGATAAAGTAAAAAACAAAAACAAAAACAAAAACAAAAAACCACCCAGGCTTCTACCTCCCTCACAAAACAACCGATGTTCATGTTTAGTCTATTTCTCATTTGTCTTCGTATCTGTGTGTGTGTGTGTAAAACTAAGATTGAGATGTATAGGAGTACAGTTTTAAATCAGAGTGTAATGGGCAGTTTTGCATCCTGTGTTTGCTACTCCACATCAGGTTATTCCTGTTTCCCGTGTTATGACATGGGTCAGTAAGCACAATTTTTAATGGTCCGCTGCATTGTTAATGTAGCCCAGTGAGTGCTGGGGATCTCCACATCTCACAAATTAGGAACCAGTGACTGGGTGGGGAGAAAACCCAGAAGTTTTCTGTCCAAACTGCTCCCCTGAGGAAAAAGACTCAAATACATCTCAGACCCAGTCTCATGGTTAAGACCTGGACTGACCCCGGGACGGCTCAGGCTCCAATCTCAGCTCCACCGCAGCCTGGCTCTGTGACCTCAGGCAAGCTTCTTCACCTTAGTTTTCCCATCCACAAAGTCAAGATGGTAACAGTTCCTTCGTTCTAGGGCTCTAGGGAGGATTAAATGAGTTAATATATGTAAAGTGCCGAGAACAGGGCCTGGTATATGCTAAGTGTTATGTATTGTTGGCTCTTTTTCTTAGCTATGGCCAGAGGTCCTACAGGGAAGTTAGGGGACTGTGATATTTTTGTTTTGTATGCCTCTGCTCTGATTTAACAGTTTTTTATGCCTTTAGACGGTTCTTTATTTTACTCAGGAACAAATGTGTTGCTTCAGTGTGAATATTAGAATTTAATTCAGAAGGAAAGGAAATAGATTCAGGGAAGAAAATCCTTTCACAAACTTAGCTATGATTAATTTTTTCCTTCAAAAATGCCAGAAGACTGATTCCTGTTGATAAATCCACCACAGAGCTCTGAGACGCCAGTTTGTAAAAGCCTCTCATGTGGCCTCTCTGTGAGTTCTGTGATCACATCCATGATATTTGCTTCTAGAAAATCATCTCATCGAAGTTGTTTCTCCAAGGATTCAGATAGGAAAGGAAGTTATTTTTTCTTCTTTTTTTTTTTTTTTAAAGATTTTATTTATTTATTTGAGACAGAGAGAATGAGAGAGAGAGAGAGCACATGAGAGGGGGGAGGGTCAGAGGGAGAAGCAGGCTCCCAGCCGAGCAGGGAGCCCGATGCGGGACTCGATCCAGGGACTCCAGGATCATGACCTGAGCCGAAGGCAGTCGCCCAACCAACTGAGCCACCCAGGCGCCCAAGGAAGTTATTTTTTGAATCATCCCTGGATGCAGGAGCAAGCTCGCTGGATGGAGGGTCGGGAGCTTCCTCAGTCCCTGCACTAATCCTCTGGGTGGTGTTGGGCAAACTACATAACATCTTTGAAGCTTGGGTTTAAAGGGACATCTGCTGTGAATGGGAGTGGGTGTTGTGCTTAACAGCCCCAGAAGAATGTTACAGGATTACATTAAATTCAATTGCACAAGAAAGTGTTGTATGGGACACCTGCGTGGCTCAGTTGGTTAAGCATCTGCCTTGGGCTCAGGTCATGATCCCAGAGTCCTGGGATCGAGTTCTACATCAGGCTCCCTGCTCGGTGGGGAGCCTGCTTCTCCTTCTCCCTCTGCCACTCCCCCTGCTTGTGCTCTCTGGCTCTCTCTCTCTGTCAAATAAATAAATAAAATCTTATTTTTAAATGTTGTAGAAATTAAAAGGCATTGTATAGATATGTCATTCTTGTTTATTAGATGGAGTACCATAAACTTGCTCTGATTCCCCATCTGAAAGGGTTTTTTTTTTTTATTCCCCCAATGTGTCTTCTGCATGTGCCTTCCAGAAGCATGCCACGTCCAACAGCCGAAGATGTTTCACAATGAACAAATAATTATAGGGTCCAGCGTTTTGTTTCCTCTCAGCTCTCATAATGGACTAGCCTATTTATTTCCATCTGAGGGAAGCAGACCCATTATTTTTACTGTATCTTGTTCTGTCACGTGCACACTATTGAGTGTCACTTCATTAATTATAAGTTCCAAGAGAAAATATCTCTATTTAGGCGGAGATCTACAGTTCATATGACCAGCATGGCCTTTTTAGGGAGCCTACCGCGTGGTGTGTTGCACTCCCTAAGAGACAGGCTTGTAGCTATAGTAACTGAATCTCCTCCAGGCCCGTGGCATGGAGAAGGCAGGGGCAGTGCTGACTGTTGGTTTCTCTCTTCTTCACTGTGGCTCCGAATCCCCTGGGACATTGGTGAGATTATTGAGAGCCGGTTCCCCTGATCCCCAACAGTGTCTTTTGTCCTTTTAAGGCATTAGATGTAAAACTAAAGAAGACAGCACGGAGAGAGCTGCATGTTTTAATACCTTGGTGCCAAAATGATCTATGGCACCGAGCATGGCACCTACACCTTGCAGCCATCGGGATATGTTTATTTATTTGTTCAAAAAACACTTACTGAATGGATGGCTTTCAGATGAGTATGAACACATTTTTTAAAAAAATTATTTAAGTTTACCTTTTGGGGATGCCTGGATGGCTCAGTCAGTTGAGCGTCTGACTCTTGGTCTCAGCTCAGGTCTTGATCTCAGGGTCATGAGTTCAAGCTCCACATTGGGCTCCATGCTGGATGTGGAGACTACTTTAAAAAAAAAAAAAGTTTCTGTTTTTTAGTAATCTCTATACCCAACGTGGGGCTCAAACCCACGACCCCAAAGTCAAGAGTCACATGCTCTTCCAACTGAGCCAGCCAGGAGCACCCCCCCCACTTTTTTTTAAAGTTTGTTGAGTGTGAACACATTTATAACATCCACCTTTGCAAAAACTGTTTTCAGGTTCTGTTTCTTACTGGTTTTATGTTTGCACCAACAGTAGAACATACACTTTGTTTTTCATGGTTAAGAGGAAGTAGCTGTGGTGAACGGTCTCCCTCTCTCTCTTTCTCTCTCTCTCTCTCTCTCTCTCAATCTCGGTCCTCTTTGTGGACTGCAAGGACCTGCCAAAAGTCTGGCAGGGGTTAGAAGTGAACCCACTCTATGACCAAATCTGAATTTGAACCCAATGTCCTTTGATCAGCATTTATTAGGTATCCTAACTACATGCCGGGCATATTCCCAGCTAAGTGCTAGGAATACAGAAATAAATGACCTCGGTCTGTGTGCTAGTGATTCAGTGAGGGAGACAGACATGGAGCAAATGACTAAGAAAGGGTTGGTCAGGGAGATGCTAGAACGCTGTGGGAACATAGAGCCATGGTCTAGGTGGCCAGGCATGTACTCCACGCCCCTTCTTTCCTACCAGCTGGTCCCCTGCAGGAGATGCCTTTCCAAACCTTTGCCACTTGGATAACGCCTCATCTGACCTTCTGAATTCAGTTCAAAGGTCACCTTCTCTAGAGAACTTTCTTGATATTCTGCCCACCCCCAAACCTGTTGCCTCAGAACCCTCTATTAAATTGTTGGTTTGCAAGACACCTGGGTGGCTCAGTCAGGTAAGCATCTGCCTTTGGCTCAGGTCATGATCTCGGGGTCCTGGAATCAAGCCTTGTGTGGGGCTCTTTGCCTCAGTGGGGAGTCTGCTTCTCCCTCTTCCTCTGTGCTCTCTCTCAAATAAATAAATGAAATCTTAAAAAAAAAAATAGTTGCTTTGCTTGCCCAGTTCCATATTTTTGACTACATACTATATATTTAGCAATATGCTTAACACAAAATTAATTTGGCCCTTTTGAGGATTGGCTCATTTGAGCCACAAACCAAACTCACAAGAGAATAATATATTAACCAGAGAGTCATTTTCCACATTTCCTGGGAGCATGGGGGATTCAAGGGGGAGAGAAGAGGAGAAGACTACACATTTCCAAGGCCCCTCATCTGGGCTCCTGCGGTCCAATGCACACCTCCGTTCAGTGGCAGGAGCCTGTGGGAGCCTTCTCCCAGCTGGACTGGGAGATCCTGAAGGACAAGGACAGGGTCTTCATGAGGATGGAAAGAAGAGGACAAAGATTCTACCTGAAGGCTGTATCGGTGTAGTGGTTAATCTTACGTCAACATGGCTAGGCAAGGTTGCCCAGCTGTTTGGTCAAATACCAGTCGAGGTGTTGCTGTGAAGATATTTTTCTTAGATGTGCTTAGCATTTCAGTCATTAGACTTTGAATAAAGCAGATGACCAGGCGCCTGGGTGGCTCAGTTGGTTAAGCGACTGCCTTCGGCTCAGGTCATGATCCTGGAGTCCCAGGATCGAGTCCCACATCGGGCTCCCTGCTCAGCGGGGAGTCTGCTTCTCCCTCTGGCCCTCCCCCTCTCATGTGCTCTCTCTCTCTCAAATAAATAAATAAAATCTTTAAAAAAAAAAAAAAAAAAAGCAGATGACCCTCATCCAGTCAGTTGAAAGCCTTAAGAGCAGACTGAGGTCCCCAGAAGAGGAAGGAATTCTGCCTCCGGACTGTCTTAGGACTCAAGATGCAACATCAACTCCTGTCAGAATTTCCAGTCTGCCGACCTTACCTGTAGATCTCCAACTTGCCAACCCCCATAATTGCATGAACTGCATGCAATTGCTATTGGTTCTGTTTCTCTGGATTGGTACCACATGGGGATTTATACCACAAGACCACAAGAATTAGTGCTCTTAAAGTTTTGGACTTTTAGTCAAAGCCATCAAATCTTAAATTTTTAGATTTGGAAGTACTCTAAAACGTTATCAAAGTTAAAATTACAGCTTCATGTTAGGGGCTCCTGGCTGGCTCAGTCAGTGGAGCATGTGACTCTTGATCTTGGGGTCGTGAGTTCAAGCCCCACGTTGGGCCTAGAGTTTGCTTTTAAAAAAAATTACAGGGGTGCCTTGGTGGCTCAGTGGATTAAGCATCCGACTCTGGATTTCGGCTCAGGTCATGATCTCAGGGTCGTGAGATGGAGCCCCATGCGGGACTCCATGCTGGGCATGGAGTCTGCTTAAGATTCTCTCCTTCTCCCTCTGCCCCTCCCTCTACCCTCCCTTTTTCTCTCTAAATTAATTAGTTAATTAATTAATTAGTTAATTAAAAATTTAAAAATTGCAGCTTCATTTTATCGAGAAGACTAAGGCTCAGAGAGGTCAAGTTTCCTATCCAAGGTACTCAGCAGGAAAGTGATTATAATGGGTGAGGCTGGTACCTGGTCTTCTGACTTATACCACTTTTTATATATCAAAAAAACATCAGTGAGATGATAAAATATATAATGTCTTTATACTGTGCCTTGATTTTATGATGGTGTAAGTAATTAATATCTTTTCAGGATCTGACTTACATGTAAGAGTCACTCTGGTTCAAATATGAAGAATAAATAGAATGTGTGGGGGAATTGTAGGAGCTGGGATATAGGTTAAGAAGCAGGTTCACAGGGGCGACTAGGTGGCTCAGTTGTTAGGCGTCTGCCTTCAGCTCAGGTCATGATCCCAGGGTCCTGGGATCGAGCCCCGCGTCGGGCTCCCTGCTCGGTGGGAGGCCTGCTTCTCCCTCTCCCACTCCCCCTGCTTGTGTTCCCTCTCTCGCTGTGTCTCTCTCTGTCAAATAAATAAATAAAAATCTTAAAAAAAAAAAAAGCAGGTTCATAAAAGGAAATCGATTGTAAACTCCATTTGTTACCTGGTGATACCTGCTTAAGGAAATACTAAAACTCCCATAGAGGGTGAGTTTGTTTCCCCAACTAATTCTAAGAGAAGCACCTTCCTACTCCAATTACTAAAACTGGGGAAGGTCTTGAGGTTCCGGATCCCAGTGACCCCTCTGCTGTTTAACACTTGCCTGCCAGGCAGGTTATACACTTAGGCATGGTTGGTGACAGCCTGTGGATTTTAAAGGACACCAGGTAGACGTCTCCTATCAGTTATTCTTGTTACTGTCTGAAAGTCACTCACCGGAACCTGAATCATCTGTGTTAAGTAAGTATCATCCTGTCACAGCACCTACTGTGCACCTGGCCCTATGCTAGTTATTGGGAACAAAGAGATGAATAGATGAGTAAGACATGGTCCTTCACGTCAAGGAGCTCACAGTGTGTAACAAAGAATTATAGTACCATGTAGTGAGTTCAAGTGTGGAGATATACACAGGATGAGCTCCCAAGCCAGCCTGGGGTGGAAAGTGAAGGTGAGGGAAGGAGACAAAGAATGTTCCCTGAAGAAGGTAACACCTACACTGAGCCTGGAAGAGAGGCAGGAGAAGGCATTAGCCAGGCAAGGTGAAAGGGGGTGGTGCTGGCAGGAGGTGTGGTGTAGAGAAAAGCTACAAGCAGTTCTGGGCTGCCCATGTAACAGGGAGGACAGGGAACAGCAGATGAGACTGAATGGAGAACAAGAGCAGGCAGTGGGGAGAGCCACTGAAGGTTTTTTGTTTATTTATTTACTTATTTATTATTCTTAAATTTTTATTATTTTTAAAATTTTTAAAAAAGATTTTATTTGTTTATTTGTCAGAGAAGAGAGAGAGAGAGAGCTAGCATGCACGAGCAGGGGGTGTGACAGGCAGAGGGAGAAGCAGGCTTCCTGCTGAGCAAGGAGGGAGGGAGAACCAAGGGATCAGGACCTGAGCCAAAGGCAGATGCTTAACCAACTAACCCACCCAGGCCTCCCAAAGGTGTTTTTTATTTTATTTATTTATTTATTTATTTTAGAGAGGGAGAGAGTGTGTGCACGCTCACGAGTGGGGGGAGGGGCAGAGGGAGAGACTGCGAAAGCATATTTCTCACTGAGTGCAGAGCCCCAAAGAGCGCAAAGGTGGGGACTCCATCTCACAACCCGTGAGATCATGACCTTAGCCAAAACCAAGAGTCCATGCTCAACCGACTGAGCCACCCAGGTACCCCCGTGGAAGGTTTTAAGGAGGAGAGTGGAATGGTCATTTTTAGATAGATGGATCTAGTTGCTAAGGGAGGAGGGATCAAGGGGTTTGAGATTAGAAGCAGGCAACCCAGTTAGAAGGGGCTTCAAGTAGAAATGGAAAGATGAATTTGAGGAATATTTAGAACGCTAAAATGCACAGGACTTAATAACTAACTGGATGTAGGCATCCCTCACCCCCACCCGCACCCCCTGCCCCAGGTTACTTTCAAGCAAATCTCAGATCTTCACATCATTTCATCTGCAAATATTTCAGCATATCTATCTAAAAGATAAGGATTTTTTTTAGAAAAATAACCACAATACTATTTTCACCCCTCTCAATGGACAGTCATGCTTTAATATTATCAAGTATCTAGTCAGTGTTCAATTTTCATCAATGTTAGCTCCTAAATTAAAAAAAAAAAAAACTATTTGAATCAGACTCAATAAGACCCATACACTGATAGGTTGACGTGTCTGACTCTCTCTCTGTTATTTAAGAAACAGGCTCATCAGTCCCATAGCATTTCCCAGGGTACGGATTGTGCTGATCGCACCCCGTGGTGGTACTTGAATGTATTCTTCTGTCCCCTTTATTTGCTGTAAAATGTTACTTGGCTATAGAGGCCTGATCACATTCGGGTTTGATTCTTTTGTCAAGATTAGATGGTGCTATTCTTCTATCCGGCTTGATTATCTCTCTCTTTGTGATGTTAGCAACCATGATGGTAATTGCCTAGACTTACTAATTTGTTCGGCTTTGCAAAATGACCATGCCTCTCTTTAAGAGGCTGTAACACACCATCTATCACTGAAGTACGAATAAGTTTGTCACACCTTCTTCTTGAGGGGGGCAGAGATGGCAACATGACACCTGTGCTGGCCAGGGTTTGAGTTAGGGAGGATGGGGAGAAAGGTGGCAGAGAAACCATCCTTTGCCTCACACACACTTTCCCCCCTGCTAGCTCCTTTTAGGGGCATTCATTTCCTCTTGGGGTGGGGGCACCTGGGATCTGAAAGATCCAGTTTCCCAGGGAGGATTTAAACTAGTGAAAGCATTACCTAATAGGATGAAATTAGACCCACTCCTTCAGGGAAGGTGTGTCTTCTAAACCAAAGCAGAACTTTGCTGGAATTAATCACAGCTATTGGAGTGTCGTCTCGGTCAGACTAAACAATGTAAAAAAAAGCAAGCTAGGGTCTAATAAATGACACTGATGAGCTGAGGAAGGACTGTGTGCCTAGAAGGAACTTCTCTACTTGCACTGTAGGAAAAGGACAGCAAAAAGCCAAGGGAGGGGAGATGCCGATCTGTGGTCGCTATAACAGTACATTCTGCCTTGGGGCAGGGATATTCATTCATGCATTTATTCAGCAAACACATACTGATTGCTTACTGGGGACCAAGCCCAAGGAGTTGAAGGTAGGCTCTGCCCTCTCCTTTCCCATTCTTGGGGGGAGACAGAGCAATATACAGATGAATGGAGCTCACGAAGCTAAGTGCCTGGTGCACGGAGCTATAGCCCCCCAAAAGCATGTGATTGTGAGCTCACCCAGCCCTCCGGGTAACTTGACATTGGAAAAGGGACCTGCCAACGTGGGGCCTCCACTGCTACATCCACCTCTCCATTTTTTGCTTTTTAGGTAATTGTGTCTTCTGCAATCCAGGATAATAGAATAAGACAGACACTTGTTTTGGTTCAAACACTCTTAACGGATCCTATGACATCCATTTTGCTGTGCTATAGGCAACAAGCGATGATCTAGTCCAGGCTTGGCCCAGAAAGAAAACTCACACAAAAAAGTATTTTCCGGGTTTTTTTATTGTGGTAAAATCCGCATAACAACTTGCCATTTTCAATGGGGAAAGCAGAAATGAATATACTGAATATCCTTTTTTTTTTTTTTTTTTTTTTAACCCAGGACATTTATTGTGCGACTAATCCCTGAAATCCTTAAGATGAACTGCACGCGGGGGGCGCCTGGGTGGCTCAGGCGTTAAGCGTCTGCCTTCGGCTCAGGTCGTGATCCCAGGGTCTTGGGATCGAGCCCCACATCGGGCTCCCTGCTCCGCGGGGAGGCCTGCTTCTCCCTCTTCTACTCCCCCTGCTTGTGTTCCCTCTCTCGCTATGTCTCTCTCTGTCAAATAATTAAATAAAATCTAAAAAAAAAAAAAAAAAAAAAAAAAAAGATGAACTGCACGCGGCGCGCTGCCGGCGGAGACGGGTGCTCCTCCCTCACAGAAGCCACGCGCGCATGCGCCGCACACGGCCTTTCGGGCCCCACTTTGGCGCCGGTGGTGCCTCGTCCGTTAGGCTTGGCGCTCCCGCTGTACTTTCTCTTCCGCTCGGCAGGGTCGCCACCTCTGCCACAGGCCGACTCCCGAAGGTGGCAGAGCCACCGCGGCGGCACAACCCGTGGGTCTTCCTGCCACGCCGTCCACCCGACGACGCCTCCTTCGTCCTCTCGCTTCCGCAGCCGAGACCAGAGAGGCCGGAGACAAGATGGCGGCGCTCGCTGAGCGTGGCTCTTCGGCGCGGGGAGCCACGACGCCGGGAGACGCCCACAGTTCGGGACATGAAGCGACAAGTGGCCGTCAAGCTAAGTGAAAGGTGAGGCGGGATTTAATTTTTGTGTTGTGGTTCTCGTTTTCTCGCTCAGGAGGGCTGTGTGGTGGTTGTGATTCCCCTTGACATTTTTTTAAATTTTCATTTTCAGTCCTGGTTCTGCCCCTCTTCTCAGTGCGTGACTTTGACCAAGTTAGCCCTTATTTCTGAACTTCCATTTCAACATTTGTAACATGAAAGAAGCCACGCCCACCTGAGAAAGTCGACCGAGGGCCCAGAGCGGACATTTGTTGGTCACCTCCTAACAGTACCTTGATTTTAAGTTGGGGACTCTCCTGCTGGCAGCCACACATCCTGAGTGGGGGACCCCATGTGTACCTCCAGGCGCGGTTCCTGATTGTCTTAGGGCAGCCGACATCCCTGCCCCCCAACCCTAGTCACAGGGATAGGTCTACGGATGGGCACACCACTTAGGCAGAGTTGATGGGAGGCACGGGAACATGGGCTGGGGTTTCTGGGAGGGAGAAGCTTCTCTCATCCGTGTGGACTTAAACAGGAAATATGTGACCCCAGAAGCCACTGACAGCCCTTTCAGACGGTCCGGGAAGAGCCTGCCTGAGGATGGAGCCAGTCCTGCACACCTTACCTGAAGCTTGACCTCCCCTGGACCATTCAGCCAAATGAGCCAAGAGGTCTGCTTTGTTATTTCAGCCAGGTTGAGGTGAGTTTTCTTACAACACCGTGAAGTCCTCATTGACTATAGTGGGTTAAACGGTGGTCACCAAAACGATATGTTCACATCTCAACCTCTAGAACCTGTGAATGTGGCTTTATTTGGATAAAGGGATCTTTGCAGATGTTATTAAGTTAAAGATCTTGAGGTGAGATCATCCTGGATTATCCAGGTGGGCCCTACACCAGTGACAGGTGCCCTTATAAGAGACACACACAGGGGAGAGACACAGGCCCTGCAGAGGTGGAGACAGAGATTGGAGTTGGGCTGCCACAAGCGAAGGCACGCCGGGAGCCGCCACAAGCTGGGAGAGAGGCAAGGAAGTGTCCTCCCTTAGCGCCACCAAGAGGAGCATGGTCCTGCTGACACCTTGATCTTGGACTCTGGCCTCCAAAACCGTAAGGGAAGAAATGTCCATTGTTTTAAACTTAGTCTCTGGTTATTTGATACACTGATTAGTGTGCATTTAGAAATATTAATGTCCCTTTCTTTATGTACATTTAATGTCTTTCCATGACTTTCCCACTTCCTTTCCTTGAAAGGGCAGAGGCAGTCCAGGCTCAAGTCCAGCCTCAAACCAGGCTGCCTTGGTGACATACCAACTTGCCCACTCCTAGCTGTGTGACTTTAAGCAAATTACTTAGCCTCTCTGTAAAATGTTTTTAGTAGGACTAAATGAGTGAATACATGCAAGTGCTTACAACAGAGCCTGGCGTGTAGTAAACAGTACACGTACATGGTAGTCATAATGGATTCTCTCCTGTTCCTGGGTCATTTCCTTTCTTTGTCAGAATGCTACTTCTTCATGGTAATGAGTCCAGTTGTGTTCCTGACTAGATTTTTTAAATTATTATCACTTGTGATTCATTCACCTCATTATGCTTTTAGGCCATTAAGCTGGGGGAAATATCACTCAAAAAAGTATGAACAAACCAAGTCCAGTGGGATCTCCCTCGATAGCCAAAGTTAATGATCAGGAAAGTCAAAAGTCCACACCATTAGCAAAACAGAAAGACAAAGAGCCTGATTTAACCAATAAGCTGTTCAGTACCATGGCTTATAATTGACTTTCTCTAGGTTTCCCTTTGAAATGCTTATTTCAAAGGGTATAAATAATTTAATTGATTTTCAGAATAACTGACCTGTCTTTGGAAGGTGTTTCTTTTTTTTTTTAAGATTTTATTTATTTATTTGACAGAGCACAAGCAGGCAGAGGGGCAGGTAGAAGGAGAGGGAGAAGCAGACTCCCCGCTGAGCAGGGAGCCCCACGTGGGGCTAGATCCCAGGACCCCAAGATCACAACCCAAGCCGAAGGCAGACGCTTAACTGACTGAGCCACCCAGGCACCCCTTGGCAGGTGTTTCTGTGCTTCTTTGCTTTGTGGTAGGGGTAGATCCAGGGAGAAGGAAGGATTGCTAGATTTAAGGACCCCACTGACTATGCTACTTTCCACATTATAAGTAGGCTCTACACACGGCGTGGAGGCCAACACAGGGCTTAAACTCACGACCCTGAGATCAAGACCTGAGCTGAGATCAGGAGTTGGATGATTAACCGACTGAGCCACCCAGGTGCCCCCCTACTTTGCAAATTTTAAAGACAACATTTGTTTTTAAAATAATCATTGTTTCCCTTTCTTCAAAGGAATTTAAAAGTAGGCCTTTGCTTAGAAATCACTTAGTTCAGAATGGCACAGCAGCTTTTATGACTGTTTCTAATCCAGACACTGGCAATTTCCAGAAGTGTTTAATTTACTAGTACAGCTGGATCTCCAGAGTGCTCCTTCCATGTTCCATTAGTAGCTGAAAGTCCCTAACTCTCTGCTCATCTATGGGGCCTGCTCATCTTAACACTGGACTATGTTCTCTTCTTTTCACTGTCCTTCCTTCATATAAATAGGAAAGGAGAGAAGAACAGATACATCTGCTTCCCAAGCAGATTCCTTTGCCATATTTGCAAAATCAAGAGTCTTTCATGGTATACATTGGTATGGCTAGAAGCCTTGATTTATGCAACGTCATATTTCCTAAAAGAGGGAGACCTCACCTAATACCTTCATGGGCAATTCTTGGAGCAAGTGAGAATAAAATGATTGCTACTGTTGCAGGAAGGAAGAAAGGAAGGAATAGAAAAAGAGAGAGAAAGAAAGAAAAGAAAAGAAAAAAGGGATAGGGAAAGAAAAAGACTGGTACCATCATTTCAGTGCCATATTTGAAAATGAAGACCTCATTGTTTCCACTGTGATATTATGACATCTGGAGGCTCTTATTCAGTATGGTAGGTGAATTACTCATTTTGAAAAAGGCATCTGCATGGCTCTGTAAGTTCTGACTCATCTCCTTGAGCCAGTCAGGTGGCCACCACTGGGTAAGTTCCAAGATACAGCAGTGAGAGGCTTTGAGATGTTTCCTTGCCCTAATCTCACCAGAAGCCTCAGAGCCAGAGGCCAGCCATGCCTTCACCTGGACTGAGCAGCATCCAGATGGTGGGGTTCAGGGACGGAAGAGGGAAAGGCAAGGGGGAAAAGGAGAATGAAAACACGAGGTGGGAGGAAGAAGGAAAAAATGAACAGATCAGACATTAGGGAGAAGGAAGCGCACGCCTTTACCATATCCCAGCGTCATATCTCAGTCGGCACTTTGTGGTTTGGGCGCTGTTTGAGGAACAGAAGGAGTCCAGGATGGCAAGGGAACATTTTCCTAAAAGAATATCATTCTAAAAAAAGGTTTATGGTGGTAGAGAAAAAGCTCCTGTTTAAAATGGTTTTCTCACTATTCTTGGTTTTTCTCTGGGCTGAAAATGGTGTCATGGAACAAGAAACAGTGACTGTTTCTTAAAAGGCTGAATCCTAAAGTGAACACAGATATTTACTGATCTGTAACTTTCTACCTCTCCCTGGCCTGGGGACTGTCTGGTGCTGTGGGGGTAGATGGAAGGCAGGGGGGGTTGTGTTTAGTAGAAACCTAATCATGGTGGCTTTAAGGATGGAGTTATTGTCCTTATACACCAAATCTGGAAGTTGTTGATCCACAAAGAGCATTTGGGCTTCCTGTCTTCTATTTGACCATCCTTAGCATATGCTTCCCTCCACATGGTCACAAGATAGCTGCCGAGGCTCCGAGCATTGCCTTCATGTTCCAAGCAGGATGGTGAAGGGCAAAAGGTAAAAGACACAGGTCAACTGAGTTTATTTCTTTTCCCTAAGCTTTTTATCTCATTGTCCAGAACTGAGTCACATGGCCATCCCAAGGAACAAGGTAGCTGCTACCCCAAATAAACTTGCGGTCATTAATAGGAGAAGAGGAGAAAGAATGTGAATAGGCAATTAGCAGTGCCTGTTACACAGGGGTCCTTAACCTAGATAGGCTCCATGGACATCCAGAGAGTATCCATGGAAACATTTGCACAAATGTGTTTATGTGCATTTTTCTGTAAATTCTCAGCTTTTATCTCTCCAAATATCTCCTCTCCTCCATTCTTTTCCATCTTTCCTTTTTGGACTCCAAGTAGACATATACTAGACTTTCACTTTGGGAGGTTACTATTCTCTTTGATATTTCCATCTTGTTGTCTCTGTGTTGTACACTGTGTGATAGCCTCAGGTCCGATTTACTAATTTTCTCTTCAGATTATCTAGGGGCACCTAGGTGGCATAGTCGGTTAAGCATTCAGCCCAGGTCGTGATCTCAGGGTCGTGGGGTCCAGCCCAGCGTTGGGCTCCGTGCTCAGCAGGGCGTCTGCTTGAGATTCTCCCTCTTCCTCTGCCTGTCCCACTTGTGCTCTCTCTCTCTCTCTCTCTAAAAAGAAATATATCTTTTAAAAAATTATCTATAATCTTCTGCTTAACCCATCCACAAGTGTTTTTATTTTACAAAGTTCTAGTTGGGGAGCCTGGCTGGCTCAGCCAGTAGAACATGTGACTCTTGATCTCAGGGTCATGAGTTCAGGCCCCACGTTGGGCATGGAGCCTACTTAAAAAAAAGTTCTAGTTAGTTCTTTTTTTAAAAATTGCCTTCTTTCTTTTTCAGTAGTCTCTTATTTTCATTCTATCTCTTTTTAAAAATTTATGTATGGTTATTTTACATTCTGATTCTCATATTCTAGTATCTGACTGCCTGGATTTGAATCCTAGCCCTGCCATTTATTAGGTGTATACCCTTGGTCAGATTATTTAATATCCCTGTATCATATTATCATCAACTCTAAAATGGGAATAATAATGGTCCCTATCTCTTATTGTTATGAGAAGTAATGAGTCCATATCAATGTAGCATTTAGAATGATGCCTGGCAGATAGTAAGACTATATACGCTTTTACAATTATTATTATTATACTTTACTTACTTATTTTGTTTATTGCCTGCCTTACCCTCCTAGAATGAAAGTCTTGGAAACAGGGATATTTATCTATTTTGCAACTGCTCTATCCCCTTTACCTATAACAGTGCCTGGTACAAAGCAAACACTCAGTAATTTGTTGAGCACATGAATGAAAATGCAGAACTCTGTACCAAAATTGGAGAATATGCATTCTTTCAAATACACACGGAGCATCCTCAAAAGTTAACTATATACAAAACTGTAAGTCTCAGCAAATTTCAGTGAATCAGTGTTATTCAGACCATATTCTCTGTCCATCATTCAAATAAGTTAGAAGTGAGAGATAAATTTTAAAAACGCATATTTGAAACTTTAAAAACACCTCACTCAATAACTCATGGGTCAAAGAGGAAGTCTTAATGGATGTTTAAATTATCTAGCATCGAATGATAATGAGTATGCCTCATATTAAAACTTGGGAGACGCCATAGAAGCCATACTTCCAGTCAAACTGATGGCCTTAAATGCTTCTATTCAAAGAGAAGAAAGGATAAAAGTCATGAGATCTGGGGCGCCTGGGTGGCTCAGTCGTTAAGCGTCTGCCTTCGGCTCAGGTCATGATCCCGGAGTCCTGGGATCGAGCCCCGCATCGGGCTCCCTGCTCCGCGGGAAGCCTGCTTCTCTCTCTCCCACTCCCCCTGCTTGTGTTCCCTCTCTCACTGTGTCTCTCTGTCAAATAAATAAATAAAATCTTTAAAAAAAAAAAAAAAAAAAAAGTCATGAGATCTATGTCCACCCCAGTAAACTCAAGGACAGGAGAAGGAAGGTAATGGTAGAAATAAAAGCAGTAACTAAACCGTGGATCTGAGTAGAGGCCTGGATCATCCACCAGAGACCACTGTTTTGTACCATGTGATGGGGGTCCTGGACACCGTGTGTCCGGTCAGAGGCTGCTGCCCTGGGGGCCTGGGGCTCCCTGCGATAAACCAGCAGGCCAGGCTACACTGATTCCTGGCCAAGAGACCCAGTTGCTGCCACCCACCAGGGACTTCTATGCTGCCCCCTGCTTCTTTTCCCACCTGTCTCCAACTGAAAGCCAATGTCACAGATGCTCCTCATTGGAGCCCTGTTCAGTGGTGAACCATCCCCTTCCTCATCTTTCCCCTGCACATCCTGTTCTCTCCTGGCTCTTCTCCAAGGTCACTACCCCCTGGTAGCCAGCTAGGAAGCTTACTTCTCATTCCCCAACACCTGTCAGACCTAGAGGTCTGGGGATGGGGTTTGCATCCTCCTTCTCCATCACCCCCCACAGCCAGGTCCATGCCTATAACCCTTCCCTTTCTCTCCAGCCCCCCACCCCCTGCTACCTCTGTCCTACCTCAGACCTCATCATGCTTGTCCTGATTATTGCAAGAGCCTCCTTCCCCATGGCCTCTCTGTCTTCAGTCTGGCTCCTCTTCATTCTCCCCACAGCAGGTCATTCCCAGAGCAACCTTTCTAGAAGCACAGATCATGTGGTTCCTCTTCATTCTGGATTACATTTCCTTGGAAGTCTCCATTAACTCCCCAGTCAGTTAGGGGCTCTGTCCCTCCTACTCATCTAGCACCCAGAGCAAACCTTGGTCATATCACCTGTCATGTCCCTGGCATATCTATGGACCTTTGCGGAGAGGGACCACACACGTGGGTGTCACTGTTCTGAGTGTGGTCTGTGGACTAGCACCTTGGGCATCACATGGGGGCTCCTTAGGAATACAGAATCTCATGCCTCACCCAGATCTACAGAATCTTAATTTGCATTTATTTTTTTTTTTTAAGATTTTATTTATTTATTTGAGAGAGAGAGAGAATGAGAGACAGCATGAGAGGGAGGAGGGTCAGAGGGAGAAGCAGACTCCCTGCCGAGCAGGGAGCCCGATGCGGGACTCGATCCCGGGACTCCAGGATCATGACCTAAGCCGAAGGCAGTCGCTTAACCAACTGAGCCACCCAGGCGCCCCTTAATTTGCATTTAGTAAGATCCCAGGTGATTCATTTGCACCTTAAAATTTGAGAAGCACTAATGACTAATGAGAAAAGCTTCTGCAAGGGGAGAGGGCAAAAGAATCTGAAGTTCAAGTTGGCCTTTTCATTTCCTTTGCTATTTGGTGAGCTTGGGGTGGGGTTGGGGGGTAGAGACAGCCTATTAAAATGACCTACACACATCCTAGACTGAATAAAATCAATGCACACTTTGAGACTCAGATCCAGAAGAGAACTGATTATTCTGGAACCAGCTGACAATGTCAGGTTAATGCCGTGCTGCCCTGAATGAGACAGGCAGATGCCAGGATATGTCAGCAAAAGGACTTGTCATAGCATCAATTAAGAGAAATGCTGAACACTCACCCCTTTGTTGGAGCCCAGCGTGAAGGGGAGTGCAGCAGGAGGGTGAGGAGAAAGCAGACAGCCCCGTCCTGGCAACAGGAAATGGCCTTAGGAAGATTGATTTGCGCGTAGTGCGGAGTCATTGTTAGACAGAAAGGACTATGTGCTGAGCCTTTCTTGCGCGTTCCACTCACCCAGGTTGTCCCACCCAATGTATTCTTAGCTCTCCTGCTGCTCATCCTGCAATCACAGGAGTGGCACTTAAATAATGGGCCCTGAAGCCTCACTTCCTGAAAGGCTCCAATAATCTTTCATTGAGACACAATAGATCTCCAGGGCGGATCTGAACTTTCCTATGTGGAAGCTGCTTGGTGAGGTCTAGGGGAGGGCAGGGGCTGTAACAATTAGCCTTTGGGTAGTCAAGAGAGCCCCGCTGAAGAGAGCATCACCATTTGTGAAAGATCTACCTCCGTGGGGCGCTGCGGTGGCTCAGTCGGTTAAGCATCTGCCTTCAGCTCAGGTCAAGATCTCAGGGTCCTGGGATCGAGCCCCATGTCAGGCTCCCTGCTCAGTCGGGAGTCTGCTTCTCCCCCTCCCTCTGCTCCTCCCCTGCTCATGTTCTCTCTCTCTCTTGCTCACTCTCTCAAATAATCTAAAAAAAAAAAAAAAAGATCGACCTCCATACACCAGGCACCATGGTGGCAAATGGACATACGTGACCACAGTCAGTCCTCTCTCTGGCCGTATCACCGTGGTATTCTCATTCCTACAGCTGAAGAAGCTGAAGCCAAGCCAAGAGACATTAGCTGACTGGTGGCATCCCACAGATAACAAATGGCGTTGGTATTTGGGTTGGTATTGGTATTAGAGTTGGTATTATGGGTTGAATTATGACCCTCCCCAAAAAGATACGTTGAAGTCCTAACCCCTGATACTCCAGAACGTGAGCTTATTTGGAAATAGGTTTATTGCAGAGGCATTTAGTTAAAAATGACGTGATAGGGGCTCTTGGGTGCCTCAGTCGGTTAAGCGTCTGCCTTCGGCTCAGGTCATGATCCCAGGGTCCTGGGATCGAGCCCCGCATTGGGCTCCCTGCTCAGCGGGGAGTCTGCTTCTCCCTCTCCCACTCCCCCAGTTGTGTTTCCTCTCTCGCTGTTTCTCTGTCAAATAAATAAATAAAATCTTTTAAAAAAAATGACGTGATAACTGTAAGAGGGTGGGCCCTAAATCAAATATGACTGGTGTCCTTATGAGAAGAGACACAGGAGGGAAAAGGCAGGTGTGACAGCAGGAGGCAGAGATCGGACTGATGTCGCTACCAGCCAAGGAACACCAGCACTGCCGGAAGACACGAGAAGCTAGATGTGGCAAGGAAGCATTCTTCCCTACAGGTCTCAGAGGGAGCATGCCCCTGGTATCAGATACCTTGATTTTGGACTCTAGCCTCCACAACTATGAGGCAATAAAGTTCTGTTGTTTTAAGGCCCTGCTGTGGTTCTTCATTGCGGTAGCCCTGGGAAGCCAATGCACCTGGGAGCATGGTTTTGCCATTGACATCGCCCCGCAGACAGGATCTCAAGGGAGCCATTTGGGGTGCTCAGATCAATAGCATCCACACATGCCCACTCCAGAGCCTTCCTGAGCACGTGTGAGATGGTCATCATGGTGGAGAAGGTCAACTCTGCTTGGAAGGCTTGCTTCTAAGGCGAGCTGACAGCTAAAAAGCAGAAAGCGCCAAAATCCTGCTTGGAGAGACTCTTGAAAGCCCACCATTTTGTAAGAAAGAAAGCAGATGAGAGTGTCTTCAGTCCCAGGAGCAGCAGAACCTGAGACTGTGATCCTTGCAAATCCTCTTAAGGGGTTTATTGAGGGAGAGTTCTCAAGAGAAAGAAGATGCTGAGGAAAGATGAGGTTTCAGGAGAAGACCACACTCAGCCTGACCCTGTGCGGAGCTTGGAGCATCACTGCCCCACAGAGGTGGTTTCCCCCCACAAGGCAAGGGGTGTTTTCGCAAAGGAATCCTGGCTCCACGCACTGGCCCGGCTGAGGGTGTTGTGTGTGTGTGCACAGTGTGTGTTCACGTAGTGATGGGAGGAACCGAGGTGGTGGGGGTGGGACAAAGGAACTCACTAGAAGTTAATTAATATCTCTTCTGGAGGAGTGGGGGGGGCATGGGAGGAAAAGATGCTGTTGGCAGAATTTCTCATTGTTGAGTGATCAATGTTCCAAAAACAACACTGCCTTGACTTCCTCCTCTGAAACTCGTTATTAAAATAGAAGTTTGACTAAAAATCAAAATACCTTTTAAAAAAAGATTTGGATCAATTAATGAGCGCAGGTTTTCTTAATAAGTCACGAGGACCCAGGAGTGCTTCAAGCACATCCTCGGCTCTCTGAAATGATGGGATGCTCTGCTCCTTTCCCCTCCTTATGCCTCAAAAATAAAACCAAACAAAGCAAGGCCTTCCTTGGTTCTGGCATCAAGGTTAAAGTCGAGGGCTGAAGACGTTCCTCTACTGGAATCCAGCAAAGCGAGGTGCAGTGGGAGAACGGGAGAGGAGAGATGCTCTGTCCATAGCACAGGACAGTCCTTGGGGAGACTGATTTTGGGGACTGTGCAGAATCCCTCTGTGGCACTCCTCAGGGCTGGCCTGGGGCTCTTTGTCCCCACTTACTCATCAGTTCTCACCTACTTTATCTGCTGCCTCCATGATCTGGGGAGCCAGCCATTTGCTGTTCTTATCTCATAGGAAATGGAAGTAAGGATGGGGCTGACCAGAGGCCAACCATGAAAGGCTGGTACAATCCCCCAGCTCTCCCTCACGGTGCCACCCGCCCACACATCCCTCCAGATGTCCCTCTGTGCTCTCCCTCTCTGCTAACCCTGCAGAGCTTCGTGCCTTCTCCCTGCTTACCCAACCCCATGCCTTTACCTCCGATCACCTGATTACCTGATTGGTAACCAGCCCGAACTAGGAGTCGTGCCCCTCTCCATGCTCACCTGTCTTCCTCACACTTGTTCATACTAAGGTGCACAGGGCTAATAGAAGTCTTGCTCTCCCTCAGGCTGGGGGGAGGGGGTGTCATTTGTTTACATCCATCAGGGTACTAAGCTGATGCAGCTCCCCGGGGAAGAACTGCAGAGTCGGGCAGTGAGCAGCAGAGATGGAAAGTGGGATTAGGGAGGAGCAGGCTTTCCTGGAGTCCCTAGAACCACATATCGATTACTCATTCATTTGACAATATTTATTGAGCCAGGGCAGTTGGGGGGGGAGGAATGTATAAACAGAGAATCGGCAAATTTTTATGTTCTAAATGGATCTGACAGGAGCTCTCCTATTCTCAATCTACATCAGGCTGGGCCTGAATTAGACCACTCCTGGTGGTGGTGGTGGTGGTGGTGGTGGTGGTGGTGGTGTGTGTGTGTGTGTACGTGGGATATGTATGATATGTGTATATGTCACGGTGAGAGTGCAGTATGTATGTGTGAGGCATGTGATGCAGGGTATGTGTGTGTATGTGTGAGATATGCGTGGGATGTGTGTTGTGTGTGTGATATGTGTGGTGTCTATGATGTATGTATTATATGCCCAGTGTGTGTGGTGTGGGATGCATGTTGTGTTTATATGTGCATGATGTGTGTGTGTGTGTGTGTGTGTGTGTGTAAAGGAGAACCTTCCATGGCACTCTGGCTGGCAGAGGATACTCACATTTTGTTTATACCCTGGGTACCCGGTGTAGCTCCATCTCTACCTTCCGAAGCAGTAGTTGGGAGAACAGGGACAATAGGGGACCCTCAGTCAGTCTCTCAGCACATATTTATTGAATCTCTACCTCAAATCAAAGATGTCCACTCTGCATTAGTTTTCGTATATGGCGTTCGGTCGGGGTCCAACGTCATTCTTTTGCGTGTGGACACCCAGTTGTCCCAACACCCCATGTTGAAAAGAGTGTTATTTCCCCATTGAATCGTCTTGGCCCCCATGTTGAAAATCATTTGACATATATACAAAGGTTTATTTTGGGGCTGTCTTTTCTATTCCATCGGTCTATATATTTGTCTTTATGCCAGGATCACATTATCTTGTAGTACGTTTTAAAATCAGGAAGTGTGTGGGGCACCTGGGTGCCTCAGTCATTAAGCGTCTGCTCTGCCTTCGCCTCAGGTCATGATCCGGGATCGAGCCCAGCATCGGGCTCCCCGCTCAGCGGGAAGCCTGCTTCTACCTCTCCCACTCCCCCTGCTTGTGTTCCTGCTCTATCTCTCTGTCAAATAAATAAAATCTTGTTTAAAAAATTTTTAAAAATAAAATCAAGAAGTGTGAGTCCTCCAGTTTTGTTCTCTTTCAAGATTTTTTTTTTTTTTTTGGCAGTTCAGGGTCCCTTGAGGTTCCATACGAATTTTAAAATGGATTTTTTTCAATTTTTACAGAAAACGTTGGGATTTTAATAGGGATTGGTTTGAATCTGTAGATCACTTTGGGTGGTATTGACATCTTAATCCGTGAACAAGAAGTGGCTTTCCTGGGGCACCTGGGGGGCTCAGTCAGCTAAGCATCTGCCGTCCGCTCAGGTCATGATCTCTGGTCCTGGGATTTCGAGCCCTCTGCGGGGAGCCTGCTTCTTCCCCTGCCCCTCCCCCTGCTTGTGAGTTCTCTCTCTCAAATAAATATAATCTTAAAAAAAAAAGAAGTGGGGGCGCCTGGGTGGCTCAGTCG
The DNA here is from genome assembly GCF_964656455.1 of Halichoerus grypus. Taxonomy (NCBI): domain Eukaryota; kingdom Metazoa; phylum Chordata; class Mammalia; order Carnivora; family Phocidae; genus Halichoerus; species Halichoerus grypus. The sequence continues at coordinate 171,031,424 of NC_135717.1, read as the reverse complement.
TTAAGCGTCTGCCTTTGGCTCAGGTCATGGTCTCAGGGTCCTGGGATCGAGCCCCGCATCGGGCTCCCTGCTCAGCGGGAAGCCTGCTTCTCCCTCTCCCACTCCCCCTGCTTATGTTCCCTCTCTCGCTGTGTCTCTCTCTGTCAAATAAATAAATAAAATCTTTAAAAAAAAAAAAAAAGGAAGTGGCTTTCCAGTTATTAGTGTCTTCTTTAACATCTGTCGGCAACATTTTGCAGGGGTTTTTTTTATTTTTTTATTTTTTTGCAGGTTTTTTTTTTTTAAGTTTTTTTTATTTATTAGAGAGTGCGCATGAGCAGGGGGAGGGGCAGAGAGAGAAGGAGAAGCAGACTCCCCGCTGAGAGGAGGGAGCCTGATTTCAGGTTCCATCCCAGGACCCTGGGATCATGACCTGAGCCAAAGGCAGACGCTTCACCGACTGAACCACCCAGGTGCCCCCATCTTGAAGGTTTCATCATATAAATTTTTCACCTACTTGGTTAAAGTATTTTATTCCTTTGTATTCTTTTGATGCTGTTGTAAATTGTCTTAACTTCTTTTTAAGGTTGTTCATTATAGAAACACAGCCAATTTTTGTGTTGATTTTCCATCCTGCAACTTTGCTAAATGTATTAGTTCTAACAGGATTTTTTTTTTTTTGGTGGAAAGGGAAAGTTTTTAAATTTTCCAGTTGAAGAGGAAAGCGATGGATCTTAAACAGCAATGTAAATCTTCTACCCACCGGAGTCTCGGCAGGAACACGCTGGGTAGATTACTTTCATGGAGAACTGAGCTGAAGGATGCCTAGGTTTTCCATTCTCCTGGGTAATCTATATGTTGTCCTTAAGCCTGACCATAAAGGAGGGTCTCTGTATAGAGCCCCTCGTGTGTAGCCACTCTATTTTTTAAAAGATTTTATTTATGTATTTATTTGACAGAGACACAGTGAGAGAGGGAACACAAGCAGGGGGAGTGGGAGAGGGAGAAGCAGGCTTCCCGTCAAGCAGGGAGCCCAGTGTTGGGCTCGATCCTAGGACCTTGGGATCATGACCTGAGCCGAAGGCAGATGCTTAACGACTGAGCCACCCAGGAGCCCCTCTTGGATTATTTTTGCTTACATGTTTATAATGCATTATTTAATTAGGTTGAACATGCAATACACTCCTGTGGTACAAAATTCAGAAGGTACAAAAGGCTATATAATGAAAGGCAGTCTCTTACTTTTATCACCCTCCACCCGGTTCCCATCCCCAGAATCACTGGCTTCTTGAGATTCCTTCCACCAGAAATGACCTAGGGTGTATACAAGCATTTAAGTATAGACACTCTTTTCTTTCTTTTCTTTTTTTTTCACTTATAGGCATTATTCTACCCCTTGCTTTTTTCCACTTCCCAATATATCTTGGTGATTATTTTGTATGAGTACCTAAATTCCTCCTCTTTCTTTTTCTTTTTTAAAAATATTATTTATTTATTTGTGTGAGAGAAAGAGAGAGAGCACAAGGAGGCGGAGCAGCAAGCAGAGGGAGAGGGAGAAGCAGGCTCCCTGCTGAGCAGAGAGCCAGACGTGGGGCTCGATCCCAGGACCCTAAGATTGTGACCTGAGCTGAAGGCAGATGTCTAACTGACTGAGCCACCCAGGTGCCCCGCTCCTCTTTCTATTTTTTTATTTTTTTATTTTATTTTATTTTTTTTTAAAGATTTTATTTATTTATTTGAGAGAGAGAGAGAGAGAAAGCACATGAGAGGGGGGAGGGTCAGAGGGAGAAGCAGACTCCCTGCTGAGCAGGGAGCCCGATGCGGGACTCGATCCCGGGACTCCAGGATCATGACCTGAGCCGAAGGCAGTCGCTTAACCAACTGAGCCACCCAGGTGCCCTCCTCTTTCTTTTTAATAGCTGTGTAGTATTCCATCAGATGTCTGTACCTTAATGTGTTTGATGGACATTGAGGTTGTCTCCAATTTCTGATATTACAGAACAATTATCAGGATTACTCGTGAATGGCATTTCAGTGCCTTAGCTCATCCTAAGGAACATTCTGAGAAATGGCTGTTACTGTCTCTGTGGTCGAGGTGCCCCTGAGAGCATCCATTGCCTTCTTCGTCTGGGGTCATCTTTAGGTGGACAGTGGAGGAATTCCTCCCAAGTTTCTGTACCAGGGTTAAGATGATGCTTCTGAGTTCTGGGTTTTTTCCATCTTGTACACTCTGGTTCATGTACTGGATTGTTGGTACCTCTTAGCTTTGGCCACTAAGGTTCTCAGAACCGAGTGTCTGGGCCTTGTTAGCAACTAACTGTACAGAACTACTCATTATCCATTTGTGGATACTAATCTTACTCCTACTTCCATTATTTTCCCTCCCTTTACTTTCCTTTCACTTCAGTTCCCAAAGCTATTTGTTTTATTCCTTGACATTGCACACATTTTTGCAAACCATCTGAAGTTCTTTATGTAACAAAGTGGTATAAATAAACATAAACCTAAATATATTCATCATACGTAAATAAAATACGAATTTGGGTCGAGCACCTAGAAGCAGCCTTGACTTCTCTTCAGCCACCCAGGCTAGTGTGGTCTGCAGACCTCCCCTCCCCTCCCCGAGCCTCTGTAGGTAGGGTCCCCCAGCTGTCCTGCTTCGGCCGGTTCCCATGGGCCAGGAGCCCTACTCCAGCAGTTAACGCTAGTCCATCAAAATGCTCCCAGGCCCTGTTGTCTCGGGCAAAGGCTGAAGAGAAAACCTGACTCCCACACTCCATAAACTCTTTCCTGGAGCAGGGAAGGAGGAGAAAATTCCCGGTGGCTGCACCCTGCCTCGCATCAGGGGCTGCTCTGGGGTCCTGCTACGCAGGCGTTCCTCTTCCCCACGAGTCTCTCAGCTGCCTGCCCACATCACACCACCCACCAGCGTTCTTTTGCCTCAATGTGAGAAAGCAATTTGCAACCAGCAGGATTAAATAAGATAGATGGAGGTAGCCTGCTTTCTCATCTCAGAAACCCCTTTCATCTTGCAAAGGCCTCCATGCAGATAGAGCGGTTTTGTTTTAATGTGGCCCCTGCAGGCTGAGTTTCAGGTTTGGGATTGATCGGCCTTAGGCTGGGCGAGTGACCAGCTTGGGAACACTGCAGTCTATGGAGAAACACGCTTGGGCTCCTCCTGAGTGGCCTCTAGCTCCTGCACAGGACTGCTGTTCTAAGTCAGAGGAAGGGAGGGAGGACCAGGTCTGTTTGCAATACCTGGGGTGGGCATGGGGCACCTGAGCAGTGCTATGGGAAATGGGATTCAGGGGTTCAGGACTCAGAGAGACATCCAGGGTGCTGCTCTCCCAGCGCTTCTCTGCTTGGGCCTTTTCCAGAGCTGAGTTTGATCTTTGTAATCCTCAGCATCTTTACCTACACAATGGGCTTTTAATATGACTGGGCTCACAGAGTGGTTGAGGATAAGTCATAATAGCTCTTATTACATACCACCCGTCATTGTAAGTGCTTTACATACAAGTAACTCCATTAGTCCTTACAGCACTCTTGGTTATTATTATCCCCATTTATCAGGGGAGGAAACTGAGGCTCTGAGAGCTTAAGTAATTTGCCCAAGTTCACATAGCTCGTGAGTGACAGAGCTGAGATGTGAACCGAGGTAATCTGGCCCCAGAGTCTGTGCCCTTAAGCACTAGGACTCTGAGAATTGTCTGCAAAGGTCCTGGGGCAGTTCCTGGCATGGTGGGGGAATGGTGTCCAAGCCTCTCAGCCAGTTTCCTGGCTGACCTGGGAGGTGAGTTCTAGCAGAGGTGATCTAGGTGATTCTCTGGCAGCCCTACGTACCCCTTCCCCAGGTTGGCCGCCCTTCTGGCACATCTGGGGTGTAACTCCATCTATGTACTTAGCACCTTGGGCTTGGGTTAAGATTCTCTGTTTATAGCTCTGTCTTCCCTCTCCTCTGCCAGCAACTCTTCCCTCCCATATCCCAGCACTTAACACAGTTCTTGATAGATAATAGGTGTTTAAGGTTTACTTGAAGATTGTTTCTTCTTTGTTTTGCACTGGGCCCCTGAGAGTTCCCTGGGAGGTGACCTTGTCCTCCCGGAGGCCTGGGTCAGAGACATCCCTTTCTAATCTATCCTTCTGCTTTGTCTGCTCGTGTCTCAAGCAGGCTGTGTCAAGGGCCCTTTAAAAATATCTTTATAATTGTTATTGTTTTGCAGCACAAGAGCAAATTATGCCTTTAAAAAAGGAAAGTGAACATTACAGGAATTTTGAAAATGAAAGTCCTCCCTAGTCTGCTATTCCAAGTGTGGTTCCCGGCTTGGCCTCACCTGGAGAGTCTCAGACCACTCCCACCCTGACCTGCTGAATCAGATCCTGCATTTAACAGGATCCCACGGACTCAAGCCACCTGGAAGTATGAAGAGCTGGCAGCAACCCTCCTTCGCCCTGACCCCAGCCAAGACAACAAGTGTCACCAGGTTTGTGTGCATGAGAGCCTTTTAAAAAGCACACTCTTCTAACCTCTCAGCAATTATCTGCAATTTTCTAACCTCATCTAAAGCCAAAATGCTCGTCAAAGTCATCCAGCAGGAAGCTAATAAAGACCTCATTATCTAGTCTGTCTGCTTCCACTCCTGCCCCCTCTCCGACCCATTCCCCCACCCCCAGCAACCATGGTGATCTTTTTAAAACATAAATTAGATCATGTCACTCTTTGGCTTAGAATCCCGTGGTGCCTTTCCATTGCCCTAGGAACTGGGAACGCACCCCAGCCTTCTCGCCGCCAGTCCCCCCCCACACACACTCTCCTTTCTACCCTCAATCCTGACACACTGGCTTTCCCTCTGGTCTGGCTCCAGGTCTTTGCAGCCTCTGCTCCTGTGCCCAGGTGCCCTTTCTCCCTTCCCTGGCTGGCTCCTGTTCAAGCTTCAGGTCTCAGCTTACATGTCACCTTCTCAGAGATGTGAGAGGAGATGGGGTAAGCAGCTCCTGCCTGCTAGTACTCTCCGTGACTGTCCCCAGCTGTGGTCGGGACAGCCTCCCATAGGAGTGTGAACCCCAGGAGGACAGGGACCGTGCTTGTGCTGGCTCTCCCTCAGACTTCACACAGCGCCTGTAGGTAGGATGTTAACCCTCAACAAACAGCTGTTGACTTGCAGTAGCTTCCTGGAGATCAGGTATATTAACATCATCGCCACTGGATCGCCACTGGTTTACAGGTTTGTTGAAGTCACAGAAATAATAGATGCTAATTATATAGGTTTTAAAACTGGAGGGAGGAAAAAAATGAAAACTAACATTCTTTTTTTCCTCGATTTCCTTCCCACCACAAAAGTAACCACTGGTAACAGTTGGTTTTGTCTCCTTCCCAAATTGCATTGCCGTTACACACACACACACACACACACACACTCAAGATTGTGATAACAGTATTGATTCTATTCTGCAACTTGGTTTTCTTTATATTGTGGTAAAATACAGAGGCACCTGGGTGGCTCAGTCCGTGGAGCATCCAACTCTTGATTTCGGCTCAGGTCATGATTTCAGGGTCATGAGATAGAACCCTGAGTTGGGCTCCCCGCTCAGCGCTGAGTCTGCTTGGGGTTCTCTCCCTCTCCCTCTTCCCCTCCCCCTGCTCGTGTGCATGCTCTAAATAAATAAATAAGTAAATAGAATCTTTTTAAAAATATTGTAAAATATGCAAACATGAAATTTACTGTCTTAACTGGGTTTTTTTTTTTTTAGATTTTATTTATTTATTTAAGAGAGAGCAAGCATGAGCAGGGTGAGGGGCAGAGGGAGAAGCAGACTCCCCTCTGAGCAGGGAGCTCAGTGCGGGACTCAATCCCAGGACCCTGGGATCATGACCTGAGCCCAAGGCAGACGCTTAACCAACTGAGCCACCCACCTGTCTTAACCATTCTTAAGTTTACGGTTCAGTAGTGCTTATGTATGTGGCTTACAACTGATCTCCAGAACTTTTTCATCTTACAAAACTGAAGCTATACATCTATTTTCTTTTAGATTTTTTTAAAAGATTTTATTTATTTATTTGAGAGACACAGCGAGAAAGGGAACACAAGCAGGGGGAGTGGGAGAGGGAGAAGCAGGGGGAGTGGGAGAGGGAGAAGCAGGCCTCCCGAGGATCAGGAAGCCCGATGCGGGGCTCGATCCCAGGACCCTGGGATCATGACCTGAGCCGAAGGCAGATGATCAATGATTGAGCCACCCAGGCACCCCATTTAGATTTTATTTTTAAGTAATCTCTACACCCCATGTGGGGCTCGAACTCACGACAACGAGATCAAGAGTGGCTCGCTCCACCGACTGAGCCAGCCAGGTACCCCTGAAGCCAGACACCTATTAAACAATTCCCCATTTCCCCCTCCCCCAGTTTCTGGCAACCGCCACTATTCTACTTTCTGTTTCCTTGAGTTTGAACAACTTGCTTTTTGAACTGAATCTGTCTTCCCATGTGGGCTGGTGGGATCTAGCCCATTACTTTTACAGCTGCCCAGTATTCCACAGGAGCTGCAGCTCATATTTGACCAGCCCCCTCTCAGTGAGATGGAGGTGGTTTCCAGTTTTCTGCTATTACAGAAAAGGTGCAGTGCCACGGTGAAGTCCTGGGACTGCGAGGTCAGAGAGGATGTACTTCCATTTTGCCAAACTGCTGCCCAAAGAAGTTGTACCGGTTACCCTCCCACCCACAGAAGATGAGAGGGCTGCTCTCCACTTCTTCCCAGTGTCAACCAAGTAAATCCTATGGTCCCATCCCAGGGACTGGAGGGGCCGGCTTTGGAAGGAGGCTCAGTGGCTCCCTTCCGTGGTGGTTTCCCGGGAGAAGCCTGGGGCGTTTGGCTGGTGGCGAGATGGGAATCCAGCTGCTAGAGGTAGACACAGGAGGAACTCTAATTCAAAAGCCATATCATGAGTGGACTTGAGAAGGAGCTCGTTGCCGTGGCAACCTGATTCCCCTGCTGCCAAAAGCGGGTTTTCTTCTTCTGCACCTGGCAGGAGCTCCTTTCCTCTCAAGATTTTGAGAAAGAAAGAGTTTGGCATTCTTTTTTTTGAGGTTAGTGCACATTTGCAGACTGGGACCACCCTGTCACTGACAAAGTGTGATTCTCCGGTGTCCCCTGGAGGCAAGGAACTGGCTGAGCCCCATTCTTGTGGTGCACAGATGCACCTGGGTCTCTTGCCTCAAACACCGAAGTGAGTAATGGACCCCACCGACCTGCACTGTGTTTACTGATACTCCCCAGGGTGGCGGGTGGGCCGAGCTCCCAAGGAGACTGCTATGTTCCCTTCACAAGAAAAGGTTTTCTAGATTTTGTTTTTTTTTTTTTTTTTTAAGTGTGCCAAAGGTCAAGGTCAGGGAAGCCTGCTTGAGCAGGCCTCTTAAACCAGTCCCTGGTTTAAATCACTTTGCTCTGCTTTCTCAGGGCATTTAACTTTGAAAATGCTGATTGGAACAGAGCAGAATTAAATTAAACTGTTTTGAACTGTTTCCCCCATATCAGCCTCTGTGCTAGGCACACTGTGAGCATGCCCTCGTCTAACTCTCAGTAAGGTGGGAATTATTATCCCCATTGTTCTAAGAATGAAATTTGAGGCTCCAGAGCTTAAGTTATTTGCCCAAGATCTCAATGCAGAAATTATGAACCCGGCCCTACCTGGGTCTCAAGGTCACGTTCCCCACCCCCACCAGTAGATAATTTGAAGCTGGCAAAGAGGTCTGTGGGGACTTGATCCACCAGCTTCACCTGCTCCCCTCACCTGACGGTCCCCACCTCCCTCCCTAATCAGGCAGTGAGCTGTGGTGGGGAAAACATTGGGGTGTGGAGGTTTGAATCCATACTAGGTTTGAATCCATACTAGCTGTGGATCCTGACCTTGTCTGAACCCCAGCCTCAAAACAGAAATATGGGAAACCGGCCCTCTGGGTTTTGTCTGTTTGTTTTTTATAAGAACACTTAGCGCTGTGGGGAGGATTCAGTGACATGACTCTTCTGTTAAACTCAAAACAGCCCAGATCTGCCCCCAGCGGCTTGGGAGCCATTTCTACTTTCTCTTACACAGTCTCTCCTGTGGGAAGGTGCTTCCCTAGCCTCCAGGGTATATGACAGTATTGATTTGTATCCTTGAATTTGATTTTTCTACATCCTATCCCAGCAGCAACCATCCCTGGAGCCATTCCCAGGAGAATCTTGTCTCACACACACAGTCTCCACGTTCCAGGCCGGCAAGCCACCCTTTCCCCACAAGCACACCCCCTCCAGCAGGCCTCTGAAATGTTGCCCTGGGCGTGCTGTGCTTCCCAGCCTTCGGAGCACGGTCTGGGTGACCGGTGGCCTGGGTAGCAGGGGCACACATTCAAGGAAAAATGCAAGGACAATGTTGCTTTTCTGGTTCCTGTAATTTATCTGATGAGCCCTGCCCCCCCCACCCCTCCTTCAACCCCCCCCCACCTCCACCACTTCGGGGAAGGAGAAAGGAAACCTAATTTGCCAGTTCATGGTGCTACAGTGAACAGAAAAACTTAAGAGAAATGTATTCTGTCACCAAGGCCAGAAAACTGAAATCCAGAAATCCATGTCTCTCTTCTAGCTTCTGGTGTTCCTGGGCTCGCGGACACCTTACTCCAGCCTCTGCCTCAGTCTTCATAGACCTTTCCCTCTGTGTCCCTGTGTCCCTCTCCTTTGCTAAACATCCAAGGACATAGGTCATTGGATTTACAGCCCACCCTACATCAAGGATCTTATCTTGAGACCCTTAACTTAATTACATCTGCAAAGACTGAATTTCCAAATAAGGTCATATTTGGAAGTGTTGGGGATGAAGACTTGGTCAGATCTTTTTGGAGGACACTATCCAAACTCATGACTCGCCCTTTTCGGTTCTCAGCCTTTTTGCAACATTTGACACTCGTGATCACTTTCTCTTGGAAACTGTCTTTTCCATCTTTCCTGGAGCCAACCCTACTTTCCTGGCTGGTCCTCCACAAGCTCCTCTATGGCTCCTCTTCTTCCCAGCCCTGAAAGGCTAGCATCCCTAAGATTCTGTCCTGTCCTTGAGTCTCTTCCTCTCTCAGTCTCCCTCAGGCAATCACAGTCATTCTCAGGGTCTTCGACAAGACACAACAGGATCATCCTGGGATGTATGAGTCCATGGTATTGCAGATTTTAGGACTAGAATGGATCTTTGCCTTTACCATCAGGCAAGTGGAAAGGAATATTATAGGGTCAGAAGAGTGGCAAAAAGGAACACAATATTTTGAAATTTCCCTGGTCTTGGTGTTCAGATGGATTGGAGAAGGAGATTAGAAAACTGGGGACCTTTGGGAAGTTTCTGCTGTAATCCAAGTATGTAATGAGGAGGGCTTAGATCAGGATGCTACCAAGAGAGACAGAGAAGGCAGAAGAGAACTTGTGTTCATCTACTGTGTGCCACTTTATATATGTTTCAAGTCTTACAACAACCCTGCAAGGAATATATTCTTACCTCCATTTTAGAGATTAAAAAGCTCAGAGAGGTTAAGTGATTTACTCAAGGTCACACAGCAAGTTCATGGCCATGCTGGGGTATAAATCCATGTGTCTCTGAGTCTAGAAATTAGATGGAAGGAATGAATCTGTGAAATAATATAAGGCATACTGGGACTTCATGATGGAACAGATACACCGGATGAAAAAGAGCAAAGGACATAATGCCCTGAAGAAAAATCGAGGGTGGGGGGGAGGATTCTGGAGAGTGAGTTAGTGGTGATGGTAAGTAGCAGGAGGGTAATAAAAATGTGGCTTCCATCATACTGAGTCTGGGATGATAGAGATGCATGTGGACAGATGGGAATCTTGGACTGGGGTTCAGGAAGGGAGACAGGGATTTAAGGGGCATCAGTAAAAAGGGGCAAGTAATCATCTGGTTAAGGAGATGGAGATGAGGCTGTGACTGGTGACTTGTGGGAGTGCTTTACCTGCTTTCTCTAAAGGGTGTTCCCTCCCCCATTTCCTTCAGGAAGATAGTTGCTTAATTTCTGATTTCTTCCTCTTAACTCCATTTCCCAAGGAAGGAAGGAGAGTTGGGGAGGCCACCAGAAATAATGAAGCTCCCCAGAAAAGCTCGTGTTGTGTGCAGCCAGGTGAGGCTAGGCAGAAGCCAGCAGTGAGCTGCAGCCGCTCACCTGGCTCCAGGGGAGAGCACTGTTGCTGCTCTTGGATGACTAGTAGCAGGTGGGGAAGCTGACCTAGGGAGCACCAAGCAATGGGGTGGTGGCAGGGTGGTTTGTGCTCAAGATCCATTTGTCTGACAAGCCAGAGCTTTGCCAAGTGTTGGTGGTAATGGAGCTAGCATTTGGGATTTCAGCCTTTTTTTTTTTCCTAGTAAGATCCAGGAGAGACCAGGATGGAAAGATAGCAGAACCTCTATGAACCAAATTCTCGTTTTTCCCTTTTGCGATGAATAGTTTGCCCCCAGACTGCTGTTACAACCACAGCTACAACCGGATTTCTTTCTTGTTACACACGGTAAAGTAGACCCCAGGAGGACCTGAGAACACAGTATGTATCCAGCTGAGATATACCGTGGGTTCATCACATCAGGGCATCCATCAGCCTTCCCTTCAACTCCTTCCAAATCCCTTTATCCTTTAGAATTCCTTCTAATTCCCTTTATCAGGAAGGCCCCCTCCCCTCCTTAGCCTTTACAGCTTGGTGGGTGAAGTGTCACTTCTTCAGCTCTATCCTTGTCCCATGGCACTTACTCTCTCCCATACCTCTCCGTTGTAGAGTCCCAATTATAATTCTTACATTTATTTGTGGGATTATCTGATTAATGTTTCTTTCCTCACTGGGGCTGGAAGCTCCTCCAGGGCCGGGACCCTGCCCACTTTTCCTTTGCCTATTTGAATTTCCATGCCCTCCTTTCTTTTGAGACCCTACATGGTGGGGTCTTCCCGTCATCTTTCTTTCTACTTAAGGTCATATAAACGCTCTTTTTCTTTTTTTCTCTTAAAAGAAATGTAGGCTCCTGCCTGCACACACTCAGTGGGGTTTCCAATGAAATAGGCCCACTCGGGTGAACATGTGACCTGTGGTAGTCAATAGGAGTGTCCCATTTCCCTAGTTCTCATGCTTGGTTGGGTAGAAATGGGAAGGTCTGTAAAGAGGGGCCCATCAGAGGCTTTTTTCAGTTTTTGAAACAGATGTTGGGGGTCAAGGTGGTAGGGGGTGATGGGCAGGGAGTTGATGCCTGTGAAGACAGTGAAAGCCCATACACCAGCTGGTGGCCATCTTTGCTACCACACTGGGGATATCCCTTGAGAATAAAGTTGGCAGAAAGCAAAAATGAGCAAAGCGATGGAGAGAGAGGGGGATGTGAGGAAGAAAAAAAGGGAGAGTGTGCCTTAATAGCAGAGCTTGAGCCCTTGGATCCTGTCATGACTTAAAGCCTTAGGTGGCCCTGAACTTTTTACTTGAGAGGCCAATACATTCCCCTTTTTTGCTCAAATCAGTTGGAGTTAGAGCTCTATCGTTTACAACCAAAAAATTTTTACCAATTGTCTCAGTCAACTCAAGCTGCTATAACAAAATACCATACATTGACTGGCTCAAACAACGGACATTGTTTTCCTGCAGTTCTGGAAGCTAGAAGTCTAAGATAAAAGTGCCACATCCGTGAATGAACCACTGTGGCCAGGGAGATGGGATATGGTGGTTGGGTAAGGCCAGCTGGAGCCCATCCCTGGAGCTGGGGGATGGGGTCAGTCCTTTCTAAACCACAAGGTTAGAAGTTCAGGATATTGGGGAGGGTGTGTGTTGTGGTGAGCGCTGGGTGTTGTGTAAGACTGAGGAATCACAGACCTGTACCCCTGAAACAAATAATACATTATATGTTAATTAAAAAAAAAAGTTCAGGATATTATCAGGAGGGTTAACAGAACAGTTATTAAACAAATAGGGATTTATTTTTCTTGCACAACAAGAAGTCTGGAGGATGGTGTTGGTTCAGCAAGTCAGTGATACCCTCAGGAACCCTTGTTCTGTCTTTCTGTCCCACCAACCTCAGTGCATTGGTTTGCATTCTTATACTTGTCACCATATGATCCCAAGATAGTGGCTGCAGCTCCAGACAATGCATCTGCATTCAAGGCAGGGAGAAAGGAGGAAGAGCCCAGAAGGTATGAAGCTCATATGTTTACTTTAAACAGGAAAGCAAGACTTTTCCCAGGAGATGTCTGCTTAGGTGCTGTTGGCCAAAACTGGATCACATGTGCGCCCTTAGCTGCAAGGGATGCTGGGAAAGCAGGAGACGGTGTTGTCCAATGGCCTTAGATTAATCATGATCCATCACCTGGGGATTCTGTTACTGAGGAAGAAGAGGGCATGGATACTGAGGAGAGTCACTGATAATGTTAGGTAAAGCCCTCTAAATACACCCAAACTTTCTCAACTCTACATATTTGCTCAAGTTTTTTCCACCCACCTGAAACTTGCTCTTCTCCATCTTTGCTTGTCAAAGTCCTATCCGCCCTTCAAAATCTTTTTCAAATGCCCGAACCCCCAGTGAGATGTGAAGACTTCTTCAGCCTCCCCTAGCACCTTTTACCTTTATTCTGGGACTTCATTCTGTCTGTCCTGTGGATGGTCATATGCATGAGGCAGTATCCCACTGTGGCACAGCCTTAAGGTTAGAACTTTTCACGTGTGCCTGTGATAGGTGACCTAACCTCTCCAGGGCTTGAATTTCCTCATCTATAAAATGGGAGTAATAACAGAACCTGCCTCACAGAGTTGCTGTGAGGATTAAATAGGATAATTTATTTGTTAAATATTTCACCAGGGTCTATCCCATAGCCAGCACTGATAACTGCTAGCCATTATTATTATTATTATTATGATTATGATTATTACTACTACTACTACTACTACTATCCTGTTCTCCCCGTTGCCTCCCTTGGTCTCCACCTTCCTCAGCTTTGCATACTCCGCCACTCTTCTTAATATTGAGATACAATTCACATACCATAAAATGTACCCTTTTGCAGTGTGTAATTCAGTGGTTTTTAGTACATTCACGAGGCTGTGCAGTTGCCCCTGCTGTTTCATTCCAGAACATTTTTATCACCTTCAAAAGATGGCAACCACAAATCTGCTTTCTGTCTCTATGGATTTGCCAATTCTCGGACACGTCATGTAAATGGAATCATACAACATGTGGTCTTTGTGACCGGCCTCTTTCATTTAGCGTCATGTTTTCAGATTGATCTGTGATGTAGCATGTGTCAGTACTTTATTTTTTCTGTGGCTTCATATTATTCTGTTGCATGGATTTACCACATTTTGTTTATCCAATAATCAGTTAATGGACATTTGGGTTATTTTTACCTTTGGCTATTCTGAAGAATGCTGCTACGAACATCTACGCACAGGTTTTTGTGTAGACATACATTTTTATCTCTCTTGGGTATACACCTAGGAGTGGAATTGCTGGGTCACGCAGTAACTTTGTGTTTAAACCTTTTTTTTTTTTTTTTAAGATTTTTTTTTTTTTTTTTGACAGACACAGCAAGAGAGGGAACACAAGCAGGGGGAGTGGGAGAGGGAGAACCAGGCTTCCCGCTGAGCAGGGAGCCCGACGCAGTGTTCGATCTAAGGACCCTGGGATCATGACCTGAGCCGAAGGCAGACGCTTAACAACTGAGCCACCCAGGCGCCCTGTGTTTTGAAGAACTGCCACACTGTTTTTCCACAGTGGCTGCACCATTTTACATTCCCACGAGTAGTGTTGGAGGTTCTGATTTCTCCACATCCTCGCCTAAACCTGTTACTGCCAGTCTTACTCTGTCACTTTAATCCCAGTGACCGTACATGGTAGATGTTCAGCCTGTTGAATTGAAGCTCTCTAGGGCTTTCACTCCTCCAGAGTTCGGTGAGGCTGGCATAGGAGGCATGGTTTATCCACTGGTGGCATTAGCTGTGACTCCGGGGTCTGGGGAAGAACTGCTATTTCTGCCTTCACTCTGTGCTTACTTTGTGTCAGGCCCAGTGCTGGACCCTGGAGTCCATGTCGGCAGGGAGCCCAGAGTCGTCGGAGGCACAGATATGTCGGCAGACTATGGAATTGTGATGTCATGAATACAATCCTGGAGGGCAGCCCAGGGCACGGTGGCGAGATGACATCAGTTCCCCCATCTGGGAGGGAGGAGGCTGTTCAAGGAGGGCTTCCTGAAAGAGGCACTGCCTGACCTTTGTCTTAAATGTGAAGTAGGAGTTACTTGGGCAAAAAAGGGCAGTGGGGGGATAGTGTTCCCAGGCAAAGAGATTGGCACAATTAAATTGTGGTGCTAGGAAACACCTGGATTGTGCTGTGGAGGTGGCGGGGTTGGGGGGGAGAGTAAAGTGGAGATTCAGTGGTGAGGGAACAGCAGAGAGCTCTGAGGATGAGAAGTCCAGCTTCCACACAGGAGAAACGGAACATATGGGAGGTCTGCCTCAGTCTCCTCATCTGTAAAATAGAGATAATGATAATATTCTCTACCTTGTAGGGATCTTGTATGGATTTAATGAAACTGAACAAAAAGTTTGTACAGCATTTGAAAGCGTCTCTGACACATGCTAGATAAATGTTGGTCATAACCACTAGTCTCTGACAGGAACTTGAGGAGACGTCTTTGTATGTTCCTGTGTGGGGCTCAGAAGTGAATGGACAGGTGGGGGAGTGGGGTCAAGGCAGCAGGTGTTCACAATAAAGACATAATGTTTCCATTGTCACCATGAGGATGGAGGGGGGAGGTAGAGGGACAGTAGACGTTTTCCAGAAAAGGAAGATGGACTTGGCAGACAAAGCAATAGGTGTCCACCTCAAGGAAGGAGCGGTTAAGTTATCAATCAACCATTATGTATCAACCTACTGTGTGCAAGGCATTGTGTAAAAATTGCTGGGATGTAAAGAAATATGCCTCCCTAACCAAGTTTATAATTAAGTTGGAGAGACAAGGCGATAATTCAAGTAAATAGCCATCCAAGTCACATGATAGAGCAAGATTAATCATTTAATAAGTGGCATAGGTAGGAAATTTTATCAGAGTCCAGAGAATGATTAACTCATTGGAGGCTAGTGAGGGCTGGAAAGGCTTCATGGAGAAGCGGGAAACTGAGCTGGAGCAGAAGGGTGGGTAGGATTCAAGTAGGCACAGGGGAGGAGAAGTCAAATCTGATGGAGGAAACCACAGGGCAGGGGCAGTGCTTTGAAGTTGTTTGCAATCAACCAGAGAAAAAGAGAACGAGTCTGGAGCATCCTGTGGGGGTTAATGGAGAACAGGACAGGAAAAAGTGATACAATTAACAACGAACATTTATTAAGTGCTAGGCAGAGTGTTAAGTGCTTTTTTGTGTTAGGAGAAAGAAATACTACCGTTTTAAAATTATGCTGCAAGGTAGTACTTATTGCTCCAGGAAAAGGGTCAGATGTATAAATGCTTCCAGGAACTAGACAAAAATGTGACTCAGGCCAAGTGTTAGATGGGATGGGAGGGAGTAGTGGGGATTGTTGCAAATTCGGGAGCACTCACTTCCTCTAAAAGGGGCCATCAGGCAGCCCCAGTGAACTGTGGTCTTCAGTGACCACCATGATCTTAAATCCAATGGACTGTTTCCTGCCTCACTGACCTGACCTAGGCAGCCTGCCACTCCTCCTTAAACTATTCTCTTTTCTTGCTTCTATGATGCCACACTTACTTTCCCTTCTACCTCTCTGGCCATTCCTTTATAGATTCCTTTGATGGCTTGTCTATTCCTCCTCTGTTCAACCTCTGCATGGGAAGTTCCCAGGACTGAGGCCCAAGCCTCTTCTTATCTGACTCTGCACTGATTCCCCCTTGGGGCCATCCCATCGATCTGTAGGCCAGTGGCCCTCAACTTTATATTTCCAGCCTGGCTCTTCTGAAATCAGTGGGATACTTGAGCATCTCACATATAAACAAAGCCTGTATTGGACTTATGATGTCCTCCCATAAATCTGCACCCCCTTCAGGTCCCCCGATTCAATAAATGGAACCCCCATCCCCCCAGTTATACATACCATCCTCAATCTCCATCCTCCACAGCCAGCTCATCCCAGGCCCTGTGGCTTCTGCTCCACAAATGTATCTTGCATGTGTCTACCTTTCTCCATTTCCACTGCTACCACCCCAATGCAGGCCATTACCATGGCTCGCCCAAATAACTACTGTAGACAGTCCCTTTGCTTTTATTCTCTACCCCGTTCTAATCCATTCTCTACACAGAACCCAGGATGATGACTTTCAGATACAAATGTAAGCATATCATTCACATGTTTAAAGCCTTTTGATGGTTTCTCTTAGATTGGGTATAAAATCCAAAGTCATTGGGCACCTGGCTGTCTCAATCAGTGGAGCATGTGACTCTTGATCTCAAGGTCATGAATCCAAGCCCCACATTGGGCAAAGAGCCTACAAACAAACAAACAAATTAAAATTAAAAAACAAAGTCATTGGTATGGTTCACAATGTCCTACGTGAGCTGGGCCCGGGGTTATAAAATCAAATGTCTATAGGGTACAGGCGAGTGACTTAAATAAATGAAACTAGCTGAGTCAGGAAAAAAATAAGGGCAGGGACTGTGGCAAACTGTAGAGTGCATGCTTATGGAAGAGGATCATCGCTCAAATCCAGCAGATTGTTGGCCTGTGGGAAGGTAGAACCTGTGGCAGGATCTTTTGATATTTCAAGAGAAGCTGGGTCATTCCGATTTTTAAGTAAACCTAGGAATTTAAAAGTTGGCAACTGGTTCGCAAACTTTTTTATCTTAACAAAACGAAAAACAGAAAATCACATCCATGGGTCAGATGCAGCTCCTCAAGCAGCCAGATGTTGACTTCTGCTCCAAGGATCATGGACAGAGAACTCTTCTTAGAAGAATTACTCATGGTTTAGTTTGAGAAGCACGTTATGGGGTTAGGAGGTGGGGCTTGCAAAGATAAAGTGTCTCTTCTTCCCCTTGCTGCAATGAGATAGATTGAGACACAGAGAAATACATTGCTCTGCATAATATAGTAAAAGGGTATCTTCTTTGGCTGGAACAGTTTTATGTTTTACATTGGATTGTGGGTTTTCTTTAGACTGGCCAGGGGAGAGGAGATTTGGAGGCCCCAAAAGAAGGAGGAAGAAGGAGATGGGGAAAGGGCTCGGATCCAATGTCCATGGCTCAGAAAGAGGGCAGCAGGCCAAGCCTGTGAGGAGAGAGCAGAAGGGCTTCCCCATGACACGGTGTGACAGATGGACTGCAGGAATCCTGAGGTCTGCCATTCAACTCAGTCCTTTCCAGTGCGGGCCCTCCCCTCCTGGCCTTCCCTGCTTTGGCAATCTCTGAGCCCCATTATCACAGGTTTGAGCTAGCCCTGGCTGCCTTGGGGTGAAGCCACCTGCAGAGAGCCAGGCAGAGGTGATATGAGCCAGAGACAGCTGGGGGCACACAGGAAGGACCTGCCCATAACCACCCACAGAGACATTTGAGGGGGTGCCTGCCTGCCTGAGATGTTAAGTTGGTTTATATGGATATTTCAGGTCAAGGCGACCCTGAGAATCCCTCAGGTTGCATATGTGACCTCTCGTTTAATCATCCCGACAGCCCATGGCCCACGTGTTGTTCTCCCCATTTTACAGATGAGGAGAAACAGGCCCAGGAGAGAAAGGCACTTGTCAAGGCCACAGGGCTACTAAGTGCTAGAGCCAGCAAGTTGACGGATTTACCCGCACTGCCCTTGCAGGGAGAGAGGGAGGCACAGTATTTCTGGAGAGAGAGATCTGAAAGGAGGCCACTGGGAGTTGAAATGGCAGGGGGATGAAAACTTGAGTTGCTTTGACGGATTCATGAGTCCGTGCAGACTTTGGGCCTTCTCCAGAGCCTCCTGGACAAGTCGGTTCATGTTGGGCTGGACTAGAAGACCCCTGCTGGCCTCCCAACCCGGTGATTCTATGACATTTGATGTGGATGATGCATCTACTTGAGCTTTTGTGCTTGATATTGGTGGGGGTCCTGTGAGAGAGACTGAGAAATGCAGACATCCCTGCCTGGGCAGCTCACTCAGTGGAGGAGGCAAAAGCACTAAGAGCCCTTTGGCAAGGTGGTAAGGGAGGGGCTTATACAGAGCTCTAGGAATCTAAAAGAGGGAGCAATTAATCCTCAGGGGGAGGCCCATGTCCTCCCAGATGAGAACACAGTAGAGGTGAGCCTTGGGGGGGGTATATTAGTCTCCATACATAACAAAGTACCACAAACTGGGTGCCTTAAAAAAACAGGATTTTATGTTCTCACAGTTCTGGAGACTGGAGATGTGAAATCAAGGGGTGGGCAGGACCATGCTCTCTCTGAAGATGCCAGGGGTCTGTTGCATGACTCTCTCCCAGCTGCTAGCGGCCTCAGGCATTCCTTGGCTTGTAGATGGAACACTCCAATCTGCCATCTCCCCATGGCGTGCTCTCTGTGTCTTCACATTATCTTCCCTGAGTGTGAGTTTGTTCATGTCCAAATTCCCTTTTTTAATAAGGATACCAGTCATATTGGCTTAGAACCCACACTGATGACCTCATCTGGACTTGGGTAAATCCTTAAGACTCTATTTCCATATAAGGTTCTATTCAGAGGCATTGGGTTTAAGACTTCAACATACCTCCTTTTGTGGGATGCAATTCAACTTATAACAGAGGGCAAGCAAGAATGCCACCTGGGAGAGGAGAAGGGGTTCTTCAGGCCAGGGATGTACAAAGGCAAAGAGGTATGAGGTTCAGGGTGCAATTATTGGGGGTGGGGGTGGGGGCGATGAGGCTGGGGCCAATTGGAGGAAAAGCATGTGATTTGAGGTGAGATAATACATTATGTGGACTTTGGAATCAAACATACCTGAAATAGCTCTGTGATCTTGGGCAAATCATTTAGCCTAAGTCACAACTGACCCATCTCTGAAATGGGATAAAGGTCTGTCTACCATAAAATGCTGGTGGGGAGATTAAATAAGTTACTAAACCAATATAGTACTGAACATCATGCTTAGCAAAGAATGACCTTTAAAAAAATAGAAGCTTTTTTTTTTTTTAACAAAGGATGTTGCCCTTCTGTGTAGCGTGAGATCACTACTATTCATCACTAATCAAGGAGATAGCTTTGCAGATAATTAAGTGAATGACTTTTCCATCCCATCTCTGACCTAGAAAGTTCTTCTCCTGGTTGTCCTCTGAGATTTAGACATGAAGTTGGGGCACTCAGGGTAGGTTGCCCATCACTGTTCAAACAGAAACCCCACCTCAAAGAGGAATCCCCTCCCCTCCTCCATCACCATGACCCCCCCCCATTTCTACTATCTCAGAATTTAGGTATAATTAGTAAGTCATTGCTAATTGTAAAATTAAGTTTTAGCCTGATCTCACTAACCATCCTCCAAGATGGGATGCTGCCTTGCTTTTTCTGACCTCCTCAACTCAAGCTGCTGGATCAGTTTGACTCATTGCAAATCATAGGGCTAGGAGAAGTAAGAGGTTTTGGGGGATTTGTGGCTTTCCATCCAAATGCTCAATGGAAAAAAAAAGCCAAGTATCTCATTGACTAGCAGGGAGAAAAAGCCTAGCTAAAAAAATGGGTTTTTTTCTTAGTAATAAGGCATAAAGAATCAATTATTATTAATTTGAGTTGAGTAAAATATTGCTAATAATAAAAAAAAAATCCAATTTTAAAAATGGGCAAAAGGTTTGAACAGACATTTCTCCAAAGAAGATATACAAATGGCCGGGGCGCCTGGGTGGCTCAGTCATTAAGCATCTGCCTTCGGCTCAGGTCATGATCCCAGGGTCCTGGGATCGAGCCCCGCGTCAGGCTCCCTGCTCGGCGGGAAGCCTGCTTCTCCCTCTTCCACTCCCCCTGCTTGTGTTCCCTCTCTCGCTGTATCTCTCTCTGTCAAATAAATAAATAAAATCTTTAAAAAAAAAAAGATATACAGATGGCCAATAAGCACATGAAAAATACTCAACATCACTTATCATTGAGGAAATGCAATTGAAAACCAAAATAAGACCACTTGACACTCATTAGGATGGCTATTATTGAAGGAAGGAAGGAAGGAAAGAAGGAAAAAAGGAAGGAAAAGAAGAAAAGAAAGGAAAAGAAAACTATTGTTGGGAAGGATGTGGAGAAATTGTGGAGAACCCCTGTGCATTGCCAGAGGGAAGGTAAAATGGTGCAGCCACTGTGGAAAACAGTATGGCATTCCTCAAAAAGTTAAACACAGGATTGCCATATGATTCAGCAATTTCACCTTTGGCTATAAACACAAAAGAACTGAAAGCAGGATCTCAAACAGATATTTGTATACGCATGTTCCTCGCAGCATTATACACAATAGCCAAACGGTAGAAACAGCCTAAATGTCCACTGACAGATGAATGGATAAACAACAGGTGGTATATACATAAAATGGAGTATTACTCAACTTTGAAAAGGAATGAGATTTTGACATATGCTATCATATGGAGAACCTTGAAGGCATTATAATAATTGAAATAAGTCAGACACGAAAGGACAAACACTGTATAATTCCACTTATATGAGGTACGTAGAGTAGTCCAAATCATAGAGACAAAAATAGAATGGTGGTTGCCAGGAGCTGTGGGGAAGGAGAATGGGTAGTTGGCTTAATGGATGTAGAGTTTCAGTATGGGAAGACCAAGAAATTCTGGAGATGGGTAGTGGTGATAGTTGCACAATGATATTATTATGCACAATGAATTACTTAATGCCACTGAATTGTACACTTGAAAATAGTTAAAATGGTTATATCTATATATCTTCTGTTGTGTTAAAATACATGTAATTAAAATCTACCATCTTGACTATTTCTAAGTGTATAATTCAGTTATGTGTATTTTACCACAATAAAAAACAAAATAAAAACTGATGGGGCACCTGGGTGGCTCAGTCGGTTAAGCATCCAACTCTTGATCTCAGCTCAAGTCTTGATCTCAGGGTCATGAGTTCAAGCCCCAAGTTGGGCTCCACGCTGGGAGTGGAACCTACTTAAAAAAAAAAAACAACTGATAATGTAGGAAATAACAAAAATGGCTAGTCCCTTTATTTGGTGTTCTTATAGGTATTTCTTTAGTGAATATCAATATGCAGGAGAGTTTGCCTGCAGTCACTTACAACTTTGGTTTGCCTAACCTGTGAGGTCTCCTTGCTCTGGAATCCTTTCACTGTTGAGGACTTTAGGGACTTAGTCCTCACAGTTGGAGAGGAAATTTTTTTCTGGGGAATAGATGAAGGAGCAGTGTAGGAAGCACTCACTGGGTTTGGGGAGATGGTGCGATGGGGCCCAAGGAGAGAGACCGTATTTATTAGGTATGGAAAGGGGAAAAGGAGCAAAGAGATCAATTTCGTGCTCTTCACCCACTTCTTGGATTCTCTCTGTACCTCTCAGTGGCCCCCGCAGTTCCCTGAAGTTGGGACTATTCATAGCCCCAGGTTGAATGAGGAGGAAAGGAAAATTCCACTCATTCCTCAGACCTGCGACCAGCCCTACCCTCAGCCCACCATTCCCACCAGTGATGTCATGATGACGGTCCTGCCAGCAACCCACCTCTTCCCTCTGCACATGCTTGTGCCTATTCTTATCTAGTGGCACCTGCATGGCTGGGCTGGGGAAGGATTTGTTGGCACAGTTCCCCTACCCCCGTTCTATTCTCCCTGCCTCCCTTCCTTCTGCATCCCCCCAGGTTCCTCCTGACTTCAGCTCTCCCCCAATCCTCTCCCCTCCCTTCTGTTTACATTTCCACCCACTCACTTTCTGTCTCAACCTACTTTGCTTCAATGTCAGTTTTCAACTGGGGTTGAGAGCTGAAGGAAGGAGTATTGCTGGGCCCTCCTAAGCCCATCACCTGCATTTCCTGGGAGAGGCCACCTGGCCTATTTCATCTCCCAGACTCCTCCTTGCAGGGGAGAGGGGTGGACAGAAGCCTTTCACAGGCAAACCACATGCAGGAAAACCTTCTTTTCTGGAACCAGTGGGTAGGAGTTGCCTCAAGGCTTCCCTAATAATCTTTTTTCTTTTGTTGAATGTGCATCTGAAATAGGTTGGGAGCTTACCTGTGGCAGCTAGAGACGCCACTGTTAGGGAAAACTGTCAGCTTCTTGGCTCCCCCACCCCGCTACAGAGGTGGAGGGGAACACAAGCCCCAAAATACTACAGCTAATGATTATGATAAAAAGAGCTGTCCAGGGGTGCCTGGGTGGCACAGTCCATTGGGCTACTGACTCTTGGTTTCAGCTCAGGTCATGATCTCCGGGTCATGGGCTCGAACCCCGAGTCAGGCTCCGCGCTCAGTGCAGAATCTACTTAAGACTCTTTCTCCCTCTCGGGCGCCTGGGTGGCTCAGTCGTTGAGCGTCTGCCTTCGGCTCAGGTCATGATCCTGGGGTCCCGGGATCGAGTCCCGCATCGGGCTCCCTGCTTGGCGGGAAGCCTGCTTCTCCCTCTCCCACTCCCCCTGCTTGTGTTCCTGCTCTCGCTATCTCTCTGTCAAATAAATAAAATCTTTAAAAAAAAAAAAAAGACACTTTCTCCCTCTCGCTCTGCCCCTCCCACCTCTCTCTCTCAAATAAATAAAATCTTGAAAAAAAAAAAAAAGAGCTGGTCGGGACCTGAAGTTTGCTAAGCTGGCTATCTGCTGCAACTCCGCAATGAAAAATAACCAGCAAGAAAAGGCTGGGCTGATGCACCTGCTCTACGGATGCATCTGAACAGGTTGGGAGCTCACGATTTGTTGCCACTGTCTCAACGTCTGCTGAGCGGTTTGCCCTGGACTCCTGGTTCCCCCGCTCCTCTCCGTGAAGAAGCTTGAGAAGTGGCAGCCTTGGCTGCCGCCCAGCGGCCCATCTGTAATCTTCCTGCTCAACACCAGATCTTGGCAGCAGCAGGAGGCAGGCTCAGGCTGCCCCAGAAGCCAGGAGTGTGACTGGTGACTCAGCGGGGGAGGTGGTGGGTGGGATTTGGGGCCTGAGGGGCCAGCACCGATGACAACCAAGTGCTTTTGAGCAGAAGACAGGAAGCTGAGTCCTGAGCACAAGGCCAGCAGCAGAACTGCAATCTAAGGAATCCACAGTAATTCTGTTTGTGGGGCTGAATCCTTCCTGTGGGTTTAGATCCCCTGCTTCTTGCTTCCTAAGATGCAGCTTGACCAAGGTCTAGATTCCACAGCCAAGTGACCCCTCTTTCCCTTTTCCGCCACCCACCCCCACCCCCAAGCCCAAGCAATTCTGCAGGAGCATCCAAAGAGATGTGGGTAGAGATTTTCCTTTATTCATTTTTATTTTGGAGAGGAAGGGCTGGAGCGAAAAGATGATGCCAACACACTAGGCATCACAATGACTCTTGCACATGCAGGGCACTGACGGGCACCCACTCTGGAGCTGGTGATTAACAAATGTGCCTAATGACGACAATGTCCCCACAGCTGCAAAAGCCCCCTTGCTCCTCCCCATTTTTCTTAATTTCAAGACTTCTACCCATACCCACTCAGGTAGCCTTGTCATTCTCAATAAGTGGATCTCCTACAAATTGGGTTTTTACTCCTGTGGGCTCAGAACCCTGACCCCCCCCAAAAAATAAGCATGCATCCCCTAGAGATACAGGCAGATTGACAGGATGCTGGAACACGGAGAGATGGCATGCTTCATTTCTCATCATCCTCCAGCTTGGGAGAAAGGCTGCCCTCCATCTCACCAATGAGAGATGGGAAAGACCGTTGAGGACATACCGCTTTCCCATCTCCCCAGGACCCTGTAGTAGGGCCCCGCCACTCACACCCTGAAGTAGGGCCTTCCCAGATTTCAAATAAACCGGCAGTTGAGAAAAAGACATGTGGGAGCTAAGAGATGTAGGGCTCAAGTGAACATTTAAACCAAAATTTTCTTCTTGCTCAGTTTCTGTTCAATCCAAAGGTCTCTTCCTACTCTCCCAAGGGGATTTCTGATGCTTGAAGCCCCCAAATCTGGCTCCCAGCCTCCCCAGCAATTTGTGGACCCTGTGGAATATTTTTAGTTGCCACAACCCCTCACCACCCAGCCTCCCTGCATTCTCCCAGAGGGGTCTTTGGTTCTTCTCAGTGTCTCTCCCCACGGGTCTGCTGTGCTGTCCTGACTTGGAGGTGCCCGGGGTGGCAGGGGAAGGGTCAGGTGCCCTTGCTTTCTGTCCTCTCCTCGTCGGCTGTGTGGGCATTGCTGACGGCTCGAAGCTGCCCCTGGGCGGCAGGCTTCACCGACAGGACCAGGCGTTTGCGGAATGTCTCGCAGAGCACGATGTACACAAAGGGGTTGAGACAGCTGTTAGCGTAGCCCAAGCTGATGGCTGCGTTGTACAGGTAAACAAAGGTGAGTGTTGGGCGGCTGATGGACAGCTGGGTCAGCTGGAGCACATAGTAGGGAGCCCAGCACACAAAGAAGACCAGGCAGATGGCGATGGCCGTGCGAGTCACCCTCTTTGTCCGCAGCCGGATGCTGCGTTGAGAGGCCGGAGCTACCGAGGACATCATGCGCTGCAGGATCCTCACATACGCGGCTGTGATGACTACGAAGGGCAGGGCAAAGGCCAGGAAGAACTGGTACAGGGTGAACCAGTAAAGGTCAGTGTCTGGGTTGGGCAGGCGGATGCC
The DNA here is from genome assembly GCF_964656455.1 of Halichoerus grypus. Taxonomy (NCBI): domain Eukaryota; kingdom Metazoa; phylum Chordata; class Mammalia; order Carnivora; family Phocidae; genus Halichoerus; species Halichoerus grypus. Next base: position 171,006,728 of record NC_135717.1, on the reverse strand, counting down.
GCAGCCCACCGTGCCCCCTGGGAAGGGGATAAGCCTAGCATAGAGCCACACGGGGGTGATGCTGATGAAGGAGAGGGCCCACAGGAGGCAGATCACCAGGGTGGCCACAGAGGGCTTCCGGAACTTGGTGGAGGAGATGGGGTGGACAGTGGCCAGATAGCGGTCAATGGCCATGGCGGTCAGGATGTAGGTGCTGGTGAACTGACTGTTGGCGTCCATGGCCGTGATAAGTGTGCACATGGTCTCCCCAAAGTGCCAGACACCATTGCCCATGAGCTGGTGGATCATGAAGGGCATGCCCAGGAGAAAGAGGAGGTCCACCACCGAGAGGTTGATGATGAAGATGTCGGGGACATTGCTGCACCAGTGCAGTTTGGACTTCTTCACCACCGCGAAGATGACCGTGGAGTTCCCGATGATGCCCAGGAGGCAGATGGTGCCGAACACAGAAGGCATGATGATGTTGATGTAGGAGACACTCCCTGTGCGAGGAGGTGGCCCTGGGGACAAAAGGAGCAAATGTTGACCATTTGACATGGACTCCTCTCCAAGGGCTGACATCCTCCCGGCGTGCTCAGCCTCCAGTGATGACGTGCTTGCCTACCTCTTTATCTTCTTTCCATTTCAGCTCAGGGCTCACCATTCATCTGGAATCCTTTCCTACCATTCTCCCTCCCCACACTGTTGCTAATCCTGTCCCCTTGCCCTCCTCCACCAGTTCCCTGGCTAATCCTACCAGATTTCTCCTACACCACCTGTTAGTTGAAGGACCAGTCCTTTACTTCCTGCATTTTCTCAGAAGGCACAGAATCAAGAACCACAGCTATCTGCAGAGAATTATTCTGTGGGCCCATAGGCTTCACCAGGAAACCTCGTCAACATAGCCAGAAGGACATGAAAGTGTGTGTGTGTGTGTGTGTGTGTGTGCACGCATTCGGGTGAGCAAGCGCATGTATGGATGGGCGCATTCATGTGTTTTCTCTTCTGTTTGCAGCCCTGATCATCTCATTTTAGAAATCGCTAGTTGGAAGCTGTGCACTGATTCCTAGGCATATCTGTGGGCTACTGTCTTGTGAAGGGAGGCTTTTGCCCATCAGGCCCGCAGCCCTCCCTTCTCCTGGGTTCCTATCAGGGAATTCCTTGGTCTGTATCTTCTGAGCCTGGGCTTCCCAAGTGAGCAGAGACTGAAGCTGTGTGTTGCAGCCTAGCTGCCTGAGAATTTTCTGCACACAAGCCTTTCCTCTTTTTCCTTCCTCTCCTTCAGAGCTAGAATTTCAGGGCATTTCAGCTCTAGAAATGTCAGGAAGCTTCATTCACCAGGAAAGTTAATCCCCTCATGGCTCTGTGAGTTAGCCCTTCCCAGGGGTCGGGAAGGATGTTTCAGATCCCATTACTGCAGTTTCAGTAAAAAGACAAGGGGATCGGTGAATGAGTGAGCTTCCAGCTGTCTCCTCACATACCATCCTCTGGCTTCTCTTGCTTGCTTTTCCAGCCTGGAATTTTTTTCTGCAAAGCATTTGGAACTCATGGGTGAGTCTTCCCCTGTCTCCCTCACCGGCGGGCCACTTCTGAACGTGCCTTTGCCCTCTTCTCTGCCCCTGCCCGTGCTGCCCCTGCGTGCCCCGCCCCCTTCTCCCCTTCCCCTCCGGGCAAAGCCGACCGCAGGTCTCAAGCCCAAGAACTGTACTAAAGTTTCCGGAGCAGTTTGGCTCAGAGGTGAAACCTTCCATTTCCCAACCCCAGCGCAGAGGAGGGAGGACTCCCCTCCAGCACTACTCACCGGCCGCGGTGAGGTTATCGGGGCCATCGGAGGTGTTGCTGGCATTGGGGCCAGTGGGCAGCAGCGAGGCTTCCAGGTCCATCCTGCCGCTGCCCGTCGCCTGCTCGCCCGTCCACCCACGCAGGCTGCGGCAGCGCCGCCCGCCCGTCCCAGAGCACGAGCCCAGCAGTCCGGAAGGGGGTCTTCCTGGCGGTCTGGCAGCGTCTGCCGCCTCCAAGCCCCGCTTCTCTCCCCACTCCCTCCTTCCCCGGCTCCCACTGACATCACCTAGACACATTAACATTCGGAAGCAGATGCACATTAACCTCTTCAGTCCCGAGCAGCAGCTCCCCGCTTCTGACTGCCTGCGGAGCCTCGGGGAAGCCAGGAGGGGCCGGGCTCAGGCAACCCCATCAGGGAGGGGGCTTCCTTTCCTTCCCACGTTCTCGTCCGGCCGTGTCTCCTGTGCTTGCAGGAGCTTGCGTGTGAGGACCCAGGTCCCTGTGAAGACAAATGAGAGAATTCTCCTTCTCCGGAGGACAGAATGAGCCTGGCCTAGTCCCTAACCCCAGATGAGGGTGGCTGGGCCAAGTGGCAGGGGCCAGAGGGGACTCTTCACAGATCTTGGAGATGGCAAGCTCAGACCTACGGCACCAGGCCACCCTCAGCTCTTTCCCAGTGCCCTGCTGGATTCCAGCCAGCTTCCTGGCTAGACCACCAGCGTCCACCAGAAGCCGCGTTGTTGGCAGCTGAGCTGCTGACCAGCACTCAGAGATGACGCAGGTCACTCTATGCTGGTGATGGCCAGGGTCTTAGGGACCAGCAGGGGACAAACTACCCTCTGCACAGAATTGAGGACCAAGCTTACAGAGATTTTATTTTTCTAAATGCTCTGAGGTCTTCCAGGTTTTACCTGGGACTTCTTGAGACAAATTTCAGAGCATAGCGCCCCCCCCCCACCCAAAAAAAAAGGTTGTCAACCAGGAACAGCGTTAGAGGGCAAAACCTTAAGTGAATTCTTGGCCAAGGTGTCCTGCCGCTAGCGCCAGTGTCCTCAACAGCCAAGAGCTGCCATCACACCTACTGCCAGACTCCAGAGCAGGGGCTTCAGGGTCACCACAGCCTGATCCCTACATGCTTCTTCAGTCTTATTTATGAATGAGTTTCATCCAACAAATATTTATTGAGCACTTACCACTTGCCAAGCGCTGTTCTAGGTTCTGTAGTGAAAAAAACCCAATAGGGGCGCCTGGGTGGCTCAGTGGGGTTAAGCGTCTGACTCTTGATCTCAGCTCAGGTCTTGATCTCAGGATTGTGAGTTCAAGCCCCACACTGGGCATGGAACCTACTTAAAAATAGACAAATGAATAAAAAATAAAGTCCCCAAGTCCCTGTTCTCATGGAGATTACATTCAAGTTGGGGTGAGGTGGAGGGATAGAAAATACACAAAAAATTAAAAAGACAAATTCTGAGGTTGGTGATCAGTGCTATGAGAAACGAAGCAGGGTGAGGGGGCCAGGGAATGCTAGGGGAGGTGGAGGTTGCTATTTTACATAGGAAGGCCTCTCTGGGAAGTGTTTTAAGAAGAGTCCTGAAGGAAGTAAAGAAGCATGCTTGGAAATAGCTGAAAGAAGAACTTTTCAGGCAGTAAGACTAGCCAGTGCAAAGGCCCTGCGGCAGGAGTGTGCTGAGTGTCTTTGAAGAACTATAGTAGAGCAAAGAATGATAATACTGGCTATCGTAGAGCAAAGGAAGATTAGCAGATGACCTCAGAGAGGAAACAATAGGAAGGGCAGATCCTGTTAGGTCTTGTCAGCCATTGTAAGGACTTCGGCTTTTCTTTTAGGTGAAATGGGGTCACCAGAGAGTTTTCTGCTCAGGAGGGACATGATCAGACATGTTTTAAAAGGATCAGTCTAGGGACACCTGGATGGCACAGTTGGTTGAGCGTCCAACTCTTGGTTTCGGCTCAGGTCATGATCTCAGGGTCATGAGATCGAACCCCTCATTGTGCTCTGCACTCAGTGTGGAGGCTGTTTGAGATTTTCTCTCCCTCTCCCTCTGCCCCTCCCACTCCTGCTTTCTGTAAAATAAATAAGTAAATTAAAAAAAATAATAAAAGGATCAGTCTGCTGCTGGATAGCAATTGAAAAGTTATTTTAGCTTGGGTTCCCTTGAAAGCAGAGACTGAGAAAAGGACTTATGTGCACATGAGCTTTTCTGAGAGATGACCCAAGAAGCAGGCATGAGGGCGTGGGACAATGAGACGGGAAAGGAGAAAAAGCCAACCTAAGGGTATATTAGTAATGTCACTGCTGCGGGCAGGAGCTTGAGTTTACCAGGATCCTTGAAAAGTGCACAGTTTCCCAGAATTATCTGCCTGAAGTATGGGAAGCAGGAACATTTATCCAGTTACCCTGTCCCCCACTGGTTGAAGGTTGCCCCTGGGGTGTTAACTCTGCACTTTGGGGTGCGTGGATAAAGCAGCCTCCTAGAGCATCAGGCGTGGATGGGGCAGAGAGCAAAGAGATGTGCAGCTCACACTCGAGGCAAGAAGCAAGTAAATCTTGTGCTGGAACCAAAAGGACTCCGACAGCATTGAAATCCAGGGCAGAAGGCAAACAGGTATGAGGTGTGCACTGGAGGCAAGACGCTATATGCACTGGATCAGCTGAGCTCATATATGACTGTCCACTGCAGTTGGAGGTGAAGTCAGAGGTGACTGGGGGATATGTCATGTGAGTTACCAGAAGCATCCAATATAAAAGGCTTCTGCAATGATCCAGTTGGAAGAGGATGGTGTCCTAGATCAGGAAGGTGGAGGTGGGGGAGAAATGGTGGGCTTCTATACATTATGTAGAGCCCAGAGGATTTGCTGAAGAATTGGATGAGACATGTGTGAGAGAAAGAGGCATTGGGGTGATGCCCAGCTTTGGCGCCCAAACAACTGGAAGAATGCAGCTGTCATTTACTGAGATAAGGAAGTCTGTGAGAAGAGAAGATTTGGAGGAGAAATTAAGAGTTCTGTTTTGGATCCATTATTCAAAATGCTTATTAACATCTGAATGGAAAATTTGGGTGGTAGTCAGATTGGAGTCAGAAGTTCAAGGGAGAGGTCATGCCTGGAGATAATAACGTTAGACTGATGACTCTGGATGAGCTCACCCAGGGAGTGCAGGTGAGTACAGAAGAGTTGTGAGGACTTGGCCCTGGGGCATTCCAAAGCTTACTGGGTGGAGAAAATGAGCATCATGAGCCACTATTTCCTCTTCTTCCACATGGCATGGTCTTCCCACCTTCATCCATCTCTCCATCCACCCATCCATCCATCTATCCATCCATCCAACAAATCATTCCACCCAACAAATCATTCTTGAGCTCCTGTCATGTAGCAGGCACTGTCCATACAGTAAAGAAAAACAAACAAGTGCCTGGGATCAATGAGCTTCAACTTAAGTGGGGAGAGGCAGATAATAACGAGCAAGCTAATAAGTAAACAAGATGTCCTTTTCATGGTTGAGATCCAGATGAGTCCAGGTAACTTCATCATGAAGGGATTTAAGTGTTTGTAAAAAGGCATGGCTCCAAAATTTGCCATCCCTTCCACCATCTGCACTAGCAAAATGACTCTGCCTGATTGGAGGAATTTAAACCATGACCAAGGAGCAAGGGCAGGTTTTTATCTTTCCAGCTTTCGCACGCTGGGGTGGGGTGTGTGTGTGAACACTGAGCCGGTCAATCCACAGTGGCAGCTACACAGGCTGATTACTCATTGTGGTAGGTGTCACCAAGGGAATGAATGGGGTGCTGGGAGTGATGGGTTCTTTAGTGACTAGGGTCCTTTAGAGAGGAGAGGTAAGGGTGATTTCTTTGTGGAGGCATTTGGGTGGAATCCTGAGCATCCATTCATCACAAATGATTAACTTAAACCAGTCACAGCAATCTCATTCCCCTTGCCAGTGACCATTTTAGGAATGAGCATGTCTACTGGTTGCCCATGTGCACCTCTTCAAACCCTCTTGGCCACACTTAGTTTATATTCCATCCATTGCTTCAGTGACCCACTTTGTATGGTCCCTGACCATCTTCATGTACAGGTAACAGGTACAGGTGTGACTCGAAGGTGCTGAATCTCAGGCCTGCACTGTGTGCCTTTTACCCTCTGTCCTGGATCCTCTGTGTTGCTTTCATAACTTAGAATGTGGGGACCCATGAAAGTGCCTGTGCATGAGCAACCCGGAAGTGTAGGGAGAGGTAACACTCCTTAGGGTGACCCTTTCACCAATGGAGGGTGGGGGGTGGAAGCCATAGAAAGATGCTTTTCTCCTTTCCTCCCAGGACGTATGGTCCTGAGACACACTTCCTGTGGCTTCTCAGCAGTCCCATGGGATAGGGCAACTGGTCGCTTGTGGTGGTGGCCAACTTGACATCCTTACACGGTGCTCCCTGCTCCCCTGCTGTGCTCCTCTGTCCTCACTTCTGATTCCTAGAATCACACTTTCCAGTCAAACACCCAAACTCATACTTTGGCTCTGGCTCTGTTTTCTGGGAACCCAAGGCTAAGGCGTGTGGCCCATTCCTACCAACGGTCAAGGCGAGGAGTGTCGAGGTGGGAGGCACTTGGCAAAGAGTTTCTTCTTCTTACAAAGAGGACACAGGAAGAGAGGATCCACTGTGTCTCCTCTGACCTTTGCTGTGCATGGACATGACACCTGGAGCACTTGCAGCCATTTCTAGAACTTGCAGCCGTTAAAGTATCCTCACTGCTTGAATCAATCGGGGTATAGGGAAAATCCAGAACAAACTCACATAGGGAAGTCGAGGAGCATTTAATAAAGGGACTGTTTACCAAGGTTAAGGGAAATGAGAAGGGATGGTGGAGGAGTGCCCCAGGGAAGCAGCAGCAGGAAGCCATGACCGCCCTTCAGCCCGGAGGCCAAGGGGCAGGGAGCAGTTGTCAGTGAGAGCTGTCTCAAGGGCTGTGGCCTTCGGTTAAGGAGGCCACCGACCCACAGCAACTTGGCAAAGAAGGAGCCAGAGGAAGAAATAACCTGACCTCACTGATCCCTGCCTGTGGATGCCCAGGGTGGGGTGGATAAGGGTGGAGAGTAGCTTTGAAGGGGCAAATAGAAAGTCAGGCCACTGCCCCAGAGAGAGGCATTGGAGCTGAGACAAGGTATTTAATATACATCGTTTTGTTATCAATCCTTGAAACAAGTAGGTATTTAATTCTCCTCCTTGGTTAGATGAAGAAGTGGAGTTCCACAGGTCAGGTCATTGGGGAGCAGACTCCGGGATGGAGATGGGGTGTCAAATGTTTACTGTGAGATGACCCCTGGGAAGGGAGAAAGGGATGTGCGTTGGGAAGGGGAGACAAGATTGTGAGGCAGGCCCGACAAGGGCTTGACAGCCCTGTGGGAAGCTCCAGGTACAGCAGTCCCATATTGGGTAGAAACGGCAGGGCCCTTGTCCAGCACCCTGCCCAGCTGAGTGGCCAGGACCCACTCAAAGAAGAATGTGAACCCCGCTGGAAAGCTGAGGCTGACCCCGAAGGGGCCAAGCACCATCAGCTGAACCACACTCCTCTCATCCCCCTGCTCAGTTGGGCTTGGTGCAAGCGAGAGAGTCGAGGCTGATTCCAAAGGCCACAGCTTACCCCAAAGCCAGGTGCTGGGATACAGAGCTTTCCAGTCAGTATCACCAAAACCCCCAGACAAGGCCACGCTGAACAGATTTTTCGACCTACTCTCCTCTCAGCTGTCTGGCTCTGAGCTGTTGCTCAGCCCTGCCCAGGCGTAGTCATGAAGAAGATCAAGTCTACATACAAGAATAAATCCTTTTTTCTCTCATCCACGTGTCCCCACTCACCATGCCGTACCCGGGACACCCCAAGGGTTTGGTGTACCTCCCTGACTCCCCCCAGTGCCGATATCCCCTGTCCTGTACTCTTCAGGGCGTGGCTGCCATCTGCATGTTTTGAAGGCTTACTGGGGTCACCCAGTTCCCCTCACTCCTGCCTTGCCTCTTCCTCTAACCTCTCCACCAAACAGCAGTATTCTTGCTCTGATGTAAATTTCATCACCCTTCTCCACTGTTGAAAACACCTTAGTGGCTCCCAATTGCTTTCAAAATAAAGTTAACCCCCTAACAGAAAGTAATGGACATGACATTTTGGGGGGTTACCCAGAAGTTGATTGCCAGAAAACCCAGGCCTTGAGAAATGCTTTGGAAGGAGAAGTAGCAGCACCTCTACACAGCTGCTGGTGAGAAAAGTAGCAGGTGAGGTGGGCTTCCTTATTTCAGTGGGCATGCGGACCCTGGGGCTATAGAAATCAAGTAGCAGCACTTAATTTCCAGAGGAAAGTGAGCAGGGTTACTATAATGGACAGAGCCAGTGGAGTTATCAGGATGTCTCAACTGCAGAGACTGACATGGCAAAACAATCCTGGAGTCTCTAACACCAAAACATATGAGCAGCTTACCCACTAAGCTTCTATTTGATTTGTGTATCCGAAGAAAACTTCTGGTTCACTAGACAGAAGTCTGACTTCAGTCACCAGGATTGACAGCGCAGTCTCTGACCCAGTTCCCTAGCCTGAGTCAGTCACTGACCCAGACCCTTGGAAGGAGTGGAAGCTGGAATGGATACTCCCAGGAAGGGATGTTGCAGTAACATGACAAGTAACATGACAAGTATATGCTGTGGGTCTGCCTCCAGCCTTCCCAGAGGGATCTGAAGCCATCCACCAGTCAGTAGACTGCACACAATGAAAAAATTAATACTCAGACCTTCTGGTGATAACCAGGCTCTGAGCTCATATTAATTCTTGGGGACCCAGAACTCCATTAGGCTCTACTGGCCAGAGTGGAAGTTGAGCTGGGTCAAGTAATAGGTAGAGTTTGACTAGAAAGACTTCACAATAGGCCATGTGGATCTCCCTGCCCTTAATTATATAGCTGGAATAGAATATCTCCATCCATTTGGCAGAATTACAGTATTGGCTCTTGGATTGGCAGAGGACGGGATTTGGTGATGAGAAAAATCAAATGGAAATCCCTCTTTACCAAGTTATAAGCCCCAAAAGCAATAGGTGCAACACTTGGGGAATTGAGGAGATTAATAATATCATCAAGGCCTTTAAAGATGCAGGGGTGGTGATTTTATCACACTCCCACTTGACTCTCAGTTTGGCCAGTGAAGAAGCAGATGGGCCTTGGAGAATGACAGTGGATTACCATAAACTTAATTACAGGGTGACTCCGATTGCAGCTGCTATTTCAGATGTGGTATCATTGCTGGAGAAAATAAAGACAGTCCTGACACCTGGTGTGCAGTGATTGATCTGGCAAATGCTTTTTCCTCTATTCCAAAAGACAGAAATGATCAGAATCCTGCTTTTATTTGACAGGCTCATCAGTGAACCTTCACCATCCTGCCTCAGGACCTCATTGTCTGTCTCTGTCTCTGTCTCTTTTTTTAAGATTTTACTTTTTTGTTTGTTTGTTTGTTTTTAAAGATTTTATTTATTTATCTGAGAGAGAGCTATGAGAGGAAGCATGAGCAGGGAGGAGAAGGAGAAGCAGGCTGCCTGCTAAGCAGGGAGCCCAATGTGGGGCTCGATCCCAGGACCCTGAAATCATGACCTGAGCAGAAGGCAGAAACTTAACCGACTGAGCCACCCAGGTGCCTCTGTTTGTTGTTGTTGTTGTTGTTTTTAAAGATTTTATTTATTTGAGAGAGAGAGCACAAATGGGGGGAGGGGCAGAGGGAGAGGGAGAAGCCGACTTCCCGCTGAGTGGGAAACTGGACATGGGGCTCAATCCCAGGACCCTGGGATCATGACCTCAGCTAAAGTCAGATGCTTAACCGAGAGAGCCACCCAGGCGCCCCTAAGATTTTAGTCTTAAGTAATCTCTACACCCAATGTGGGGCTTAAACTTACAACCCTGAGATCAAGAGTCACATGCTCTACTGACTGAGCCAGCCAGGTGCCCCTTCAGTGTCTCTTTTGTCCAATTCTCAGACTTTGAACACTTCATCATTACACAGTACATTATGCTATTCCAATATGTTGATGACACACTGCTCCTGGGGCCTAGAGAGCAGAAAGGATCAGATGCCCCACGTGATATAAATCCCATGAAAAGACAAAGGCCTGACATCTCAGTAAAAGTTTTGGGGTCCAGTGTTCTGAACATGTCATGATTTTCCCTCCAAAGTAAAGAACAGTTTGCCTGACATCCATTACCATAAAAGAGGGACCCCCAGAGACACACAGTTGGAAAAGGGACAGTGATTCCCCAGAGGGGAGGGAGCAGAGTGGTCCTAGGATCACAAAACCAAGGGGTTGGACCTCTCGGTTGGACCCCTGTTGGACCTGGTGTGCCTCGAGCACAGGGACTGTGATTCTTACTCTAGTGTCAGCCACAGCGGGCATGTCAGTCAGTGGATTCTGGGTGCGCCCCAGGCCTCCCACTCCAGGCTGATGCCCCCCGTTTAGACATTTACATTATACCCTCCACTGTTCCTTCATTGCACTCACCACAATTGTAGTCATACATTTATTTATTTGCATACTTAATTATTGAATGTCTTCCACTCACTAGATTATAAATTCCATGAAGGCAGAGCCCAGGTCTGTCTTATTCCTCCCTGTATCTCCTGTGTCTAGTACAATGCCAGGCACATAAATGTTGGATGACTAAATGGCTAATAGAGCAGTATATGGGGGAATCCCCGAGAACGGAGGTGGGCAGAGGGGAGGCGAGCACAAGCACTGTTGGCCATGCTCCCCTTCCCCAAGGCCCCATTCAGCCCCAGCACTTCCTGGCCAACATGGCAGCCGTGGTCACTCCTGTGAGCAGGCAGCGGGCATCTCTCTGCTGTGAGGTAACCCAGAGGCCACAGTCAGCCTCTTTCTGATTGTGAGAAAGACAAAGGAGATCACCTTCAGGGATAGAGAGATTCATCCTAAGGATCCATGGAAATCGCAAGGAAGCAAGAGAAAGGAGCTGAAGTAAAAATACTTGCATGAAATTCTGACATGTCTACATCATGGATGAACCTTGAAGACATTATCCTAAGTAAAATAACCAGACACAAAAGGACAAATAATGTATAATCCCACTTCTGTGAGGTACCCAGGGTAGTCAAATTCATAGAGACAGAAAGTAGAATGGAATGTGCCAGGGGCTGGGAGAGTGGAGAATGGGGAGTTGTTATTCAATGGGGACAGAGCTTTAGTTTGGGATAATGAAAAAAATCCTGTAGATGGAGGTGGTGATGGTTGCATAACCATGTAACTGTATTTAATGCCACTGAACGTTTAAAAACAGTTAAAGTAACATTTACATTGTGTATATTTTACCACAATTTAAAAATATGTTAAACAGTTAAAAGAAAAAAAGGGTGTTACAGGCAGTAAATCAGCTTAAGAGTTTTTATAGGATTTAAAAAGCTTACTATAAATCAGTCTTGTTAAGTTGCAGCTCTGTTGCATGTTCAGTTAAATATTTTTTCTTTTTTTTTAAGATTAATTTATGTATTTGAGAGACCGAGAGCACAAGCTGGAGGGGGCAGAGGAAGAGGGAGAGAGAATCTCAAGCAGATTCCCTGCTGAGCGGGGAGCCTGACGCTGGGCTCGATCTCATGACCCCGAGATCACGACCTGAAGCGAAATCAAGAGTCAGACGCTTAATCGACTGTGCCACCCAGGTTCTCCTAAATATTTTTTCTTAATAAAACATGGGAAAGCTAAAAACAACACCACTACTTTGGGCCCCAGAGATTCCAAGACATCAGGCCACATGGAGGCCTGGGGGCAGCAATGTAACATCTTTGGAAGAACAGATCTTCTTGTGGGCACCCAGCCCTTGTGCTATCCAAGAGAGAATCTAATTTTTTTTTCTTCTATCAAGTATTAAGACACCAAATCACCTCAGAACACCGGCACTGATCTGAGATGCCTGTGAGCAGGAGCAAGGAAGCTGGCTTCATCTGCCAGTCATTTAAGAGTTGCACAAGTACGTTACAAAGGACTGTTTAAGGCCTACTTTTCTTAAAAAGGGGCTGTGTGATATTTGACATGGGTACCAAGACAATTCAGTGAGGGACAAGGTAGCCTTTTCAATAAATGACACTGGGACAACTGGATATCCACACACACACGCACAAAATGAAGTTGGACGCCTACCATATACAAAAATTAACTCAAAATGGATCATAGACCTAATAGAAAGAACTGAAACTATAAAGCTCTTAGAAGAAAATATAGGGGTAAATCTTCATGACCTTGGGTTAGACAAAGCCTTCTTAGACATGACACCAAAAGCAAAGCAGAAGGAAAAATAGAGAAATTAGACTTCACCAGAATTTGAAACTTCAGTGCTTCAAAGGATGTTGTCAAGAATGTGAAAAGGCAAACCACAGAATGGGAGGAAAATTTTGCAAATCATCTGTCTGATAGGAGAATTGAATTTAGATTATAAGAACTCCTATAACTCAATGATAAAAAGACAAATAATCCAACTGAAAAATGAGCAGGAATCTGAATATACGTTTCTCCAGATAAACAGTCAATAAGCACATGAAAAGATGCTCAACACCATTAGCCATTAGAGAAATACAAATTAAAACCACAATGAGGAATGTATTTAATGGCACTGATGTGTATACTTACAAATAGTTAAAATGATAAATATTATGTTATATATATATAACCACAATTAAAAAAAAAAACGCAATGAGATACCACTTCACACCCACTAGGATAGTTATAATAGAAATGACAGATAAGGGGTGCCTGGGTGGCTCAGTTAGTTAAGTGACCGACTCTTGGTTTCGGCTCGGATCCTGATCTCAGGGTCATGAGATCGAGCCCCACATCAAGCTCGGTGCTTGGTGGAGAGTCCGCTTGGGACTCTCTCTCTCTCTTCCCCTACCCCTTGTGCACGCTCTCTCTCAAATAAAGAAATAGGAAATGAGAGATAATAGTGTTGGCAAGGATGTGGAGAAATTGAAATCCTCATATGTTGTTGGTGGAAATATAAAATAGCACAGCCACCTTGGAAAACAGTTCAGCGTTTCTTTAAAATGTTAAACATAGAGTTACCATGTGACCCAGCAATTCCATTCCTGGGTCTATACCCAAGAGAAGTGAAAACATGTTCATACAAAAAGCCGCACACGAATGTTCATGACAACGTTATTCATAATAGCCAATAATTGGAAACAACTGAAATGTCCATAAACTGATTGGATAAATAAAATGTGGTATATCCCTACAATCGGTTATTTTCAGCCATAAAAAAAGAATGAAGTAATGGGGCACCTGGGTGGCTCACTTGGTTAGGGGTCCCACTCTTGATTTCCACTCAGGTTGTGATCTCAGGGTTGTGGTCTCAGGGTGGTGAGATAGAGCCCTGCATCAGGCTCCGTGTTCAGTGAGGAGCCTGCTTGTCCTTCTGTCTCCCCCTACTGGCGCACTTGCTCTCCAATAAATAAATAAATAAATAAATAAATAAATAAATAAATAAATAAAATCTTAAAAAAAAAGAATGAAGTACTGATTTATGCTACAACATGAATAAACTTCAAAATTGTTATGCAAAATGAAAGAAGCCAATCAAAAAGACTACACATCTTATGACTCTGCGTGAAATGCCCAGAATAGGCAAATCTATAGAGATACAAAGTAGATTAGTGATTGCCTAGGGGGAGGAGGAAGATAGGGGTGGGGGAAAGGAGTGACCACTAATGGGTAGGAGTCCTTTTGTGAGGTGATGAAAATATTCTAAAATTAGTTGTGGTGATATTTGCACCACTGAATATTCTAAAAATTATTGGGGGGCACCTGGCTGGCTCAGCCGGTACAGCATGTGACACTTGATCTCAGGGTCGTGAGTTCAGGCCCCACACTGGGCATAGAGCTTACTTTAAAAAATAACTAACTGGGCGCCTGGGTGGCTCTGTCAGTTAAGCGTCAAATAAATAAATAAATAAATAAATAAATAAATAAATAAATAAATAATAAATAAATAAATAAGGGGAAGCCTGGGTGATTCAGTCAATTAAGCATCCAACTCTTGATCCCTGCTCTGGTCTTGGTCTCGGGGTCGTGAGTTCAGGCCCGTGTTGGGCTCCACGTTGGGCGTGTAGCCTACTAAACAAAAAAAAAAATTTAAAAATTTAAAAAACCTAACTACATATTGAATTGTACCCTTGAAAAGGATGTATTTTATGGGATGTGAATTATATCTCAGTAAATCTGTTTTTAAAAGGGTGGGGGTTCGGGTGCAGGAAGCCCTGAGACATACACAGTGCCCTAGTCCTCAGGAAAAGTGTCTGCTCCTTGTCTTCCTCCGTGCCCTGTCTCCCGGGAACCTCCTCCGGCGACACCTTGCCAACCATGTAGAGGAGGGGAACCGCGGGCAACCGCGCACGCGCTCTGGAACTGCGGTGTGAAGCTGGGTCACGGCCGGTTCTGCTGACGCCGCTGGAGTCGGTGACTTGGGTGCGTTTTCACTTTGGCTCTGCGGCGGACGTGCTGTGTCATCCAGTAAGTCCCCGACCCGCCCGGTGCCAAATGCTAACTGGGGTAAAATGCGCCTGCCTCGGGATTCTCCTTGCTGGGGGTTGTATCGATATATTTTTTGAGGCAAAAATTAGAGTAATTAACATTAAACAGCTTTTTTTTTTAAGATTTTATTTTTTTATTTGACAGAGAGAGCGAGAGAGGGAACACAGGCAGGGGGAGGGGCAGGGGCAGAGGCAGGCTTCCCGCGGAGCAGGGAGCCCGATGCGGGGCTCGATCCTAGGACCCTGGGGTCATGACCTGAGCCGAAGGCAGATGCTTAATGACTGAGCCACCCAGGCGCCCACCCCCTCCCTTTTTTTTTTTTTTAACACACGTGCCTTCTCTTTGCTAACCCAGTGGAACAGATGTGGAAACAGAGGCTCAGAGAGCTGGGTGACTTTCCCAGGCCTTCCAGCTGGCACGGCGGAGCTGGGCCCCAAGCCTAGGCCCTCTGCTTTTCTGACTCCCAAATTCTCCACTCCTTCCTCCATGGCACTCCCTGGTGATGACACATTCATTCTACTTCCAGAAGACCGTTGAGAAAACAACTTTGCTTTCATTTGGCCTCAACCCCTTGGAGGTGGTTCCTCCCTGGCCATCCTTCCCACCATCTCAGTCCTGATTTCACGCAACTGAACGGGGCTGGGCTGATGTGCCCCGTGACAGCGAGGAAGTGTTCGCAGAAAGGACGGAGGCGGGGTGGAATGAGAATCCATTTCTTTTTCTTTTTTTTTTTTTAAGATTTTATTTATTTATTTGACAGAGAGAGCACAAGTAGGCGGAGCGGCAGGCAGAGGGAGAAGGAAAAGCAGGTGCCCTGCTGAGGAGGGAGCCTGACTCAGGGCCTGATCCCAGGACCCTGAGATCATGAACTGAGCCAAAGGCAGACGCCCAACCGACTGAGCCACCCAGCCGCCCCTAGAATCCATTTCTTTTTAAAAGAACTTTAATCCTTAATCTTTTCTTATGGCCCACAGGACGCTTCATGATCTGGCCTCTGCCCACTTATCAGGCCTCATCTCCCACCACCTCCTATTTCCACTCTATGCCCAGTGTCTTACTCAAGGATCTTAGTGTTTCCAGAAAGCACTGCATGCTCCTACAACTTTTACACACACTGACCCCTTGGGTCTTTCTCTGGGCACTTCCCTCCCTTCTGCTCCCTACCCTGTCCTCCACCCAACATCCAGCCGGGCACACAGTGCAGCAAATGCTGGTGGTGCCCTCCCGGGTCGCTCTTCAGGCTTCACCCACCCCCCAGCTGCTATGAGTGTTGGCTCCAAGGACTCACAGCTACCCCAGCTGTCCCCTTGGGTGGAGAATTGCTCTTGGCTGACAGGAGCCTCCTTGCCAAGGAGGTTACGACCCCCATACGCCGGCAGACAAAGCCTGGAGCAGGAAAGGGAAGGGGGGCCACTGCACCCCGCAGCTGTGTCCAGAGCCCACCCCCAGCCCTCTGCACCAGGCCAAGGCTGGAGTGACCTGAGACTCCCCGCTTGGCAGCTCCTCCCTCAAGGATATTTTCCTTCCACAAACTCCTGCCCTCACATTCCACTGTAACTAAGGAGTTTCTCATTGTCTCCCAGACTAGACTCTGCACTTCCTGAAGGCAGGGGTAACGTCCCATTTATTTTTGTGTCCACACCACCTGCTGGGGGACCGGGCAGAGAGCAGGTGCTCCGGGTTGGACTCCACCCAGCTTCGGAGAGGTTGTAAATAGCACACCATGAGATTCTGCACTGTCCCTGCCTTCTTGCCTCTCCCTCTCTCCTCATTTCCCCACCCCCGGGGTCCCCCCTAACCGGCTCTCCCCGCTTGATTCCTCCTGTACCCCCCACGTGACAAAGAGATAGACTCCCCCTGTCCTGCTTCTTGCAACTTGGGTTTGAAACAGAGAGACGGACAGAACTGGAGGGGAGCCTGAACGAAACGGCCGTGCCAGCCACCGGGCCGCCCTCCCTGGCGGAAGTGATGGCAGTGAGGGCTGGTGGCAGCTCTGAGCTCGCCCGCCGGGGCACTGGGCAGCGAGAAACCCATCGCAGAAAGCACCTACAGCCTCGCTGGGCGGCCTTTTCTGATTGCTGCTCTTGACTTTTCCCTCACGCTTTCTTAACTTCATAAATGCTCTGGGAACCACAATGTTCCCACTCTTTCTCATTCATTCCCACCCACTCATGGCACCAGCCCACGTCACCGGAGGAACGTCTTGCCTCACAGGCTTATTAACTTTCCAGGCAGCATCCAGCTCACGTAGGAGCTGAGTCAGTGCATGTCAGGCTGGCGCGGGAGGGAGTCTGCGCAAGGCTGACTCAGATGCAGCCGGTGGGTCCTAGCAGAGGTCCTCTCCAGCCACACACAGCAGCCAGAGGGGCAGGCCCCATTGCTCTGGGGAGAGGCTCACCCTGGGCCAGGCACTGGGCTAATGCTCACGGCTAATCTCACCTAATTTCCTGCAGCCCACCTAGAAATCACATCTACTGTTTTGTTCCAGGGCTGGGCATGTGACCTGTCAGAGCCAATGAGAGGCATTGAGACTCAGGTCGAAAAGTCTGGGATGGAGGGACAACTGGCTGATTCAGTTGCAGAGCATGGGACTCTTGATCTTGGGGTGGTGAGTTCAAGCCTCAGTTGGATGTAGAGCTTACTTTTTAAAAAATGGAGAAAAAATTCTGGGATGAAAACACTCATTCTTTTTTGCTGAACTCTAAACCAGAGAGGATGTGGGGGTTAGAGCTGCTGGCTCCAGCTTGATACCATGTGAAACCTGAGGCCGAAGCCATGCTTGTAGAAGAGAGAGAAATGGTGAGGAAACTGAGTCCTGATGATCTCCTGGAGTCCTGGATCCAGCCATACCTGAAGCTGGAATAATGGACTTTTGAACTTCTGTGGATCAGTATACCCCTTTGCTCAAGTCAGTCTGGGTTGAGTTTTTTGCCACTTGCCACTAATCAATACTAATATTTATTACCATATCTAACTACTTCTAAGACATACTCCCCCCCCCCCACACACACACATTTTAACATCTCTGATGTTAGGAGTGTATCTTACAATCAGTGGTAACATTCTGATGGAGCCATCATTGTTCGCAAATTTGAGGTATTGAGCACAGCTGTTCATAGTGTTTTCACCCCAACTGAGTTAAATGTACTGTTGGTACTGCATGTACTGAATTTAGTGCTGTTTCAAATGTCTTCAGAAAGAATCATGTTGTGATTTAGCATTCAGATGAAAGGGGATTATGTGAAGCAAAAGGCAGGGATATGGGAGCAACAGGGGGTGAAATTGATACTAGTGAAACCTAGTTTTCTCTTTGGAGGAATGACTGCTCTCTTCTTACAAAGCAACAGCAAGTGCTTTGCAGAACCTGAGACAGGAAGGCAAACCAGGAGCAGACGTTGTGTTACATTTTGTTCCTAAGATATGGGTGAAAAGATTGTCTCAGTCTTTTGCATTGCATCAAGCAATGCAACTGAAGGCAGGCGAAGTTGTGAATCTCACGAAGCAATGAGAGGAATTTCGAAGCAATGAGTCGCTGTGACTGGTTAATGGTTTGTCCCAAGACTATTGGTCAGAGGTGTTGTCATAACGCAGTTGGTGTGTTTTCTTTTCTTGGTGCATCTTGTAACCACTGGAAGACAGTTTCACTCCCTGGCTGCAAAAGTTCTGTTAAAGTCACTGGCTCGAGGTCACATGCTCATTACCATCAGATTTAGACCACAGCTTTAAGTTCTTTATTGTAGTTCTCCATATTCTCTGTAGTGTGGGGAAACAGACACAAGGTGAGAAAGAGAAACACCTCTGGCCTGGGGCCTCTGGGAAGGAGGCAACATGTGTTGAGGGGACCAGGCCCAAGAGTCCAGGTCCTGACTCGCACCAGAGCACAGGGTGGCCCCCAACAGAGCTGGGAGTGAGGGGACACTTGAGAGAGAACTTCTACCCTCTCTTGGTGTCCAAGAAAGCTGAGCCTCATAGCAGGGCTGGGGCCGAAGATTAGGTACAAAAGGAATGTTATGCCTAATTTGCTCATGACAAGATCGAAACTCAGGGACACCCAGTAAATTACCTAAGGTCACCCGGCTAGCACGGCAGGGCCAGGCTTTGAAACCAGGCCTGTCCTTCCGCCAGGTTGCCCTGCCTCTCTCTACTGCAAGTTTCTTGCGAAGTGCCCGTTTTATTACTGGTATCATGAGGTTCATGTTCACCCGTAGGGAGCTGCTATCATCAGTGGACTGTAATCACTTAGCCTGACTCTGATCATTGTCTTTGCCGCTGCTGGTTTTTACCACACTCTTCTTTTCTAAGACTTACGGGCAGTGGGGCATTGAGTACCCCTGTCCATTCAGGCAAGAAAAAAAATAACCAACTTAAGAATGAGTCGGTTGGGGCGCCTGGGTGGCTCGGTGGGTTAAGCATCCGACTCTTGATCTCAGCTCCAGTCTTGATCTCAGGGTCATGAGTTCAAGACCCGCAGCATGGAACCTACTTTAAAAAAAAAGAGTCCTGGGGCGCCTGGGTGGCTCAGTCATTGGGTGTCTGCCTTCGGCTCGGGTCGTGGTCTCGGGGTCCTAGGATCGGGCCCCGCGTCGGGCTCCCTGCTCGGCGGGGGGCCTGCTTCTCCCTCTCCCACTCCCCCTGCTTGTGTTCCCTCTCTCGCTGTGCCTCTCTCTGTGGAGTAAATAAATAGAATCTTAAAAAAAAAAAAAAAAAGAGTCCATAGGACGGCAGCACGTACAGGCCTGTGAAAGATTACTTCAGAGCACTGTTCTAGCGAGCCGGACTTTGGTAGGGAGAGAACAAGTACAGCCTGTTCTGCTCACACAGAACACAAGTAGAACGCCCGCTGATGGCTGGAGTCCTTATCTCTCCCCACTTCGTGATTTGCCCCCAAATGCTGAGGGCTTCAAGCTCCGTACAGAGGTGTGAATGCTGGCCTGAAGATCCTGCTTCTGTCTTTCTTCTCCACCTTTTGCTCCTGCTCGTCATTCCTGGGCTTTCTCCCCAAGTTTTCTCTTGCCACCTGACAGCAAGATGCCCCTGGCAGCGCCAAACCTGCATCGTCTTCAGAGCTTATGAAGTTAGAGGAGAAGAGAGAGCATCTTTCCCCAGTGACTACAGCAAAAGTCCCAGGGAGCCCTCCACTTGGCCTGCTTGGGTAATATCTCTATCCCAGGGGGATGGAGTACTTTGGTCAGAGTTTGATTGTGTGGCCTCCTTGCAGGAGGGAGGAGTGCACAGACCCACTGAAATCACACGGACTGAGAAGGATTTCTGAAGAATAGGTGTGGATTATTTTCCAGAAGGTTTACTGGGCTGACAAAATACACCCACCTGACATTATGTGTGCCACCTCCTGGCAATGGGGACACTGGTGATCGATCTGTTTCAGGTAGACGGAGACATGGTCAGTCTCTTTCTTACACACAAGAAAACCTTTCCCTACCCCATCCCACCCCACCCCACCCCACCCAGCGGAGCTCTGTTGTGTCTCATTGACCAGGATTGGGTAACTGCCCCATTCCTAAACCAGCAACTGCCAGGAGACCTGGGACAGGACTGTGATGGGCTTAGAACAAACACCTCAGGGAGGGAATTGAGGGCTGGGAGCCAACCATGAAGGCCACTCTACCCTCCTCCCTGGAGGGAGAACATGTAGATTAAGAGAGTTAAGCATCAATAACCTAAAATGCAAGGAGAAGAGAAGTAAAAGTATAAAATTTCTGTATGCTATCAAAGTACATTGCTATCAGCTTAAAATAGGATGTTATAACTATA
The DNA here is from genome assembly GCF_964656455.1 of Halichoerus grypus. Taxonomy (NCBI): domain Eukaryota; kingdom Metazoa; phylum Chordata; class Mammalia; order Carnivora; family Phocidae; genus Halichoerus; species Halichoerus grypus. The sequence continues at coordinate 170,986,618 of NC_135717.1, read as the reverse complement.
AAATATTTATGTAAGCCTCATGGTAACTACAAAAGAAAAACCTGTAGTAGACACATAAAAGATTATTATAAAAGAGTCAAAGCATACTGCCACCCGAAGTCATCAAATCACAAAGGAAGTTAGCAAAAGGGAAAGCAAGGAACAAAGGATCTACAGAACAGTCAGAAATAAGTAATAAAATGGCACTCATAAGTCCACACACTGATCGATAATTACCAGTAATTTAAAAATTGTTATAATTAGGGGCACCTGGGTGGCTCAGTCATTAAGCGTCTGTCTTCGGCTCGGATCGTGATCTCAGGGTCCTGGGATCAAGGCCCTCGTTGGGCTCTCTCTCGGCAGGAAGCCTGCTTCTCCCTCTCCCACTGCCCCTGCTTGTGTTCTCTCTCTCGCTGTGTCTCTCTGTTAAATAAATTAAAAAAAAAAAAAGATTTAAAAGACACACTTTAAAAAATGAACAACATGAAACTCTAGTGTTTAATATACACATCTGAGTGATAAAACTATAAAGAAAGAGAAGGAAGTGATTTTTATTTAAAGGAAGTGGTTTTGATAAAAGTGAGGCTAGTGGTGCCTTTGGAGGGAGTGAGGGAACTGTGCTTGGAACAGGGCACATGGAAGGGCCACTGAGGAGCCTGACAAAGCACCATTTCTTGACCCAGAAGGTGGTTTCTGGGGTATTTGTCTTATAATAGTTCATTTTGCTCAATGTTTATTGTGTGTGGTTTTCTGTATCTGCCTTTTATTTTATAATCAAAAAAGGTTACAAAAAAAAAAGTAAACACTGTACATCTGGTCAGGTTACCCACTCTACTTAAAATCCTTCAGTGCCGGGGCGCCTGGGTGGGTCAGTCATTAAGTGTCTGCCTTTGGCTCAGGTCATGATCCCAGGGTCCTGGGATCGAGCCCCGCATCGGGCTTGCTGCTCAGCGGGAAGCCTGCTTCTCCCTCTCGCACTCACCCTGCTTGTGTTCCCTCTCTCGCTGTGTCTCTCTCTGTCAAATAAATAAAATCTTAAAAAAAAAAAAAAAATCCTTCAGTGCCTCCCCATTGCCCCACAAGGCAAAGTCCAAGTTCTTAATCAAGGCTCAAGGCTCTGCCAGATCCAGCCTGCCCTGAGTGGAGAGGGGAAGAGAATGCAGAAAACAGGTCATGCTAGCAAGGCAGGGCTGCCAGAAGTGAGATGGGGCCCAGGGAAGCCAAAGGAGAGGCCGGACACTCGGAAGGCCAGGAGGGAGTTGCATGAAGATTAGCAGCAGGGAAAGGTTCCTCTCTGCCTCCTGGTGCTGTCGTGTCAGTGAGAGAAAAACAGGGGCAACTCTTTCCAAGGCACAACCACCACTCTGTAACCCTCAGCATTCAGCGTGTCCTTCTTAGAGTAGCTCTCTGGCTCTATATTTTCCCTGATCTTTCTTTTTTGTCATCTGGTCATATCTTTCCATTATATTGTATTGAGTCTTGTAAGAAGCTTACAGTCCTCTAGAACAAGAGTAGGTAAAAAGTATACATAAATTACCTAATTTTAAAATAATGGCTTTGTTTTTCTCATTAAAAGTAACTCTGGGGCTCCCTGGGTGGCAGAGTCAGTTGAGTCTGGTTGACTCATGGTTTCCGCTCAGGTCGTGGTCTCGGGGTCACGAGATCAAGCCCTGAGTCAGGGAGTCTGCTGGAGTTTCTCTCTCCCTCTACTCCTCCCCCAGACTGCACACATGCTCTCTCTCTCTTAAATACATAAATAGATCTTTAAAAAAATAAAAAACGAAAATGAAAGTAACTCTGCATAGCTATCATATGTGCATTCTTGTCTAGTATACTATACTTCAATGAAAAAATTTTAACACAGTCTTACAGTTTATTATAGTAACTTCAGAAAATATAGAACATAAATGCAATTTAAAAATCATTCTTTTTCAAGAGAATAAAGTCTTTAGAACCAAACACAGAAGAACATCTTTATGACCTTGGAATAGGCAGATCTTTCACAAACAGGAAACAAAAATGAAATCATAAGTGAAAACAATTTATTAAATGAATTATATTAAAACTAAGAACCTCTGTTTATCAAAAGACACCATTAAGGGAGTAAAAAGACAACCCACAAGATGGGGTAAGACATCCTCAATACACATATTTGATAAAGGTCTCAAATTCAGAATTTATTATCAATTAATAAAAGATAGAAAACCCAACAGAAAAATGGGCAAGAGACTTGAACAGACACTTAACCAAAGAAGCTCTCCAAATGCCAAATAAACATATGGAAAGACTTTTAACTTCATTACTCATCAGGAAAATGCAAATAAACTACAACATGATATCCTTCCAACTTGACTGGATAAAATAAGAAAGATAAAAAATACCAAGTTTAGAGGAAGATGTGAAGCAACAGGAACTTTCACTGAATGTAAATAGCTACAATTACTTTAGAAAGCTAGCTGGCAGTACACAGTAAAGCTGAACATATGCCTCCCCTATGACCCAGCAAATGTACTCCCAACAGAAACGTATGCATGTATATGAACCAAAAGACATGCATAAGAATATTTATACCAGTACTATGTGTAATAGTCCACACTGAAAACAACCACATCAGTAGAATGGATACGTTTATCATGATAGACTCATACGGTGCAATGAGAACAAGCAAGCTATAATCACACACAAATATATGACCTAATCTTAGAGGGTTTTGAACAAAATAAGCCAAACTCCAAATTCTTTTTTTTTAAAGATTTTATTTATTTATTTGACAGACAGAGACATAGCAAGAGAGGGAACACAAGCAGAGGGAGTGGGAGAGGGAGAAGCAGGCTTCCCGCGGAGCAGGGAGCCTGATGCAGGGTTTGATCCCAGGACCCTGGGATAATGACCTGAGTTGAAGGCAGACGCTTAGACCGAGCCACCCAGGCGCCCCAAGTATTTTATTTTTAATATATATTTTTTTATTTTTAGGTAATCTCTACACCCAATATGGGGCTCGAACCCACAACCCTGAGATCAAGAGTCCCACACTCCACCCACTGAGCTAGCCAGGCCCCCCAAATACTTTAGATCCTATCATTCCATTTATAGAAAGAACAAAAATAGGCAAACCAACCTATGCTGTGAGACATCAAGGGAGGTACCTCAGGGTGCTAGTGGATGGAAGGGGGCATGAGAGGGCCCTTTGGGGTCCTGCTAATGTTCTCTTTTTTGATCTGAGTGCTGGTTCAACATCTGTGTTCTGTTTGTGAAAATCCTTCAAGTCCTACAGTTATGACATGTGCACTTTTCCGTACACTTCTGAAGTATATATACCTCAGTGACAGAACAAAACCGAAAATGGATATATTATGAAGTCAAATTCAAAATATGCCTAAACAAGAGCCTTAAAGATGCAGGCCTTCCGGATAGGCTAACAGGGGATGTTCTCCCTTCTATGAAGGTTGTTGGGTGAAACAAACACCGTGTCCGGTTCCCTGGGTGAGGTTTTGAGGCGCCACCGCCACCAGGGAGCTGGCCGAGGTTTCAGGCTCCCGCGCCCCCGTGATTAGGTTCAGGGTGTGGCGAGTGAGGCTCGGGAGGGCCAGCGCGGGGTCAGCGCCTGTCTGTTCTATATTTTAAATTTTGATATTTTGTTCATCATGGGGTCTGGAGGGCATTCATTTTTATTTTTTGGAAATACTGCATTGAAATATTATCTTATTGAGTTTGGTTTTGGGTCTTCTTAAATTTGTGTCTGATTGTCCTTACCCTAGATTATGACAGCGTGACTGGTTTTCATTTAAGAAAAAAGACTGCTAGCTTTTTACATATACCGTTTTTTTTAAGATCTTATTTATTTATTTGAGAGAGAGAGAGAGCACAAGTAGGGGGGCAGCAGAGAGAGAGGGAGAAGCAGGCTCCCCGCTGAGCAGGAAGTGTGATGTGGGGCTCCATCCCAGGACCCTGAGATCATGACCTGAGCTGAAGGCAGACGCTTAACTGACTGAGTCACCCAGGCGCCCCAAGGCTCTGCTAGTTTTTATTCTAAAATAAAATCTTTATGCTCTGCAAGCAGTAAGAAGTTGGCATTGGGTTCCACGCTAACCGGTTACCAGCCTTGTGGGTTCCCTAGTCGAGGGAGTGAAGAGGGGTTCCAGCCCTCAAGCACTAGAGGGCGCCAAAGAATGGCTTATAAAGCTGAATTCTTCTATAAGGTCGTCCTCCAGCAAAGACATTGCCCAGCCTGGATTCCTTTTCTCTGACAAAAACCCATCCATTTTGTGATTCCCTGCCTCTCTATAGCTCCAGTCCCGAGTAGGCCCCAAACACATGAGCCAAATTCAATACAAGAATAGGCTTGGATTCTATCTCAAAATACCCAAATAAGATATTTATGTGGACAGCAAGGATCAGAAAGCCAAAGTAAAAATCCCATGGTGGTATGAGTTCAGCTTTGTGTTTAAACCCTGGCTTGTGCGATGTGGAGCAAGGTATCCTGGTGGGATGACAGACCTTCTTGATTTGCCTGGGGCTGTCCTGGTTTTAGTACTAAAAGTCCTGCAGCTCAACTTTTCCATCTCTGCAAACTGGGATGGTTGGTCACCCTCAGTTTTCCTGATCTGTAAAATGGAAAAAATGTCAGTACAACGGGGAGAATTGAATAAGATGATGATCTTATGTGCATATAGGTGCTTATGATGTGCATAATAGGTGCTAAAAAAAAAAAATTAGCTTAGTTTTGTTATCAAGTAGTCCTGGAGATGGTTGCAGGCATGGCCTGAGTTCCTATAAAACCATTTAACCAACTGAGCCACCCAGGCGCCCCTTTATAAAACCATTTAAACAGAGCCTGAACATTTTGATCATCCTGCTCATGCATTTGATTCAAATCCAAAAATATTTGCTGAGTGCTTATTATGTATCAAGAGATTGTTAGCAGTTTAGTGGTTCTGGGCACATTTTTTAAAAAGTGATTGACACTTCTCAAGGATGGTATGATCTTTAGAGGACAAAGAGAGACAGAAGTGTTTACAGAATATAGGGGGAAAAAAGTAATCCAAGCCTGCTGCATTTATCCTCATAGGTCCTAATTTCCTCCAGGCTGGAAAACTGTGGTAGTCTCCTAACTTACTTCCCCAACCCCATTTCAGTCTCCTTCCAATCTCATCAGTTGACTACCAGGTAAATCTTAAAACATATTTTGGATCCTTTTTTCAGAAGCCCAGTATCTACCTTGTCTTGGCATTCTTTACTTTTTTACAATAGGGCCTCAACCAACTTTCAAGCCTTATCTCTTGAACAAACCAGACAACTCCCTTGCTTAAACATGTCCCATGTTTTCCTCCCTCCATTCTATTACTCAATGTTCCTTAAGTTGGAATGCCCTACCTCATTGCTTCCTGTCAAACATACACTCCTTCATGTGAATTGGGTTTTCTGCAAGACATGAACTCTCGCTTACTTCATTTTTACTAACTTTATTTAGTTAGTTATTTTTAAGATTTTATTTATTTATTTGACAGAGAGAGACACAGCGAGACAGGGAACACAAGCAGGGGGAGTGGGAGAGGGAGAAGCAGGCTTCCCACCGAGCAGAGAGCCCAATGTGGGGCTCGATCCCAGGACCCTGGTATCATGACCTGAGCCGAAGGCAGACGCCTAACGACTGAGCCACCCAGGCGCCCCTCATTTTTACTAACTTTAGAGCATTGTTCATATTGGTGTTTTTATGAACCCTGTTCTTGATTGTGAGCAAGGATTGTCTATTTCACTTTTTTATATTTCCTCCAGTTCCTTGTGTGTAGCCGACAAATGTTTATGGTATTATACCCAAAATTCTAATATTCTAATATTGGTATCTGTACCATGGTTCTGCTAGTTTGTAGCTGTGTGGCTGTGTGATATGTGTGTATTTTTTAAGTAGGCTCTATGCCCGGGTGCCTGGTGGCTCAGGTGGTTGACTGTCCGCCTTAGGCTTGGGTCATGATCTCAGGGTCCTGGGATCGAGCCCCGTGTCTGGCTGCCTGCTCAGTGGGGAGCCTGCTTCTCTCTCTCTCTCTCTCTGGAGCTCCCCCAGCTTGTGCTCTCTTGCTCTCTCTCTCTCAAATAAATAAATAAAATCTTTAAAAGAAAAAAAGTATGCTCTACGCCCAACGTGGGGCTTGAACTCATGACCCAGAGACTGAGTAACACGTTCTACCAACTGAGCCAACCAGGCACCCCTGTGCAGTATTTTCCCAATTAACCTCCTTAAGTTTGTTTCCTTATCAAAAAATGAGGATTGTAACAGCACCCACCTCAGGGTCACAACAAGGATGAAATAAGACAACGCATAGAGGATGCTTAGTGTTGTGCTTGGCACAGCAGAGCTATGGATTGTCAGAGAAAGAAAAGATCCATTTAGGCTGGAGGAATAGTGGAGGCCTTCCTGGGGGGTGTGAGCCAAGAGGGATGTGAGTGAAGATTTGATTAGATAAAGCGAAAAGGGAAGACGTTTAGGCAGAGGGGCCAACCTGAATAAAGACTTCAGAAGAAGCAGAAATGAGCAGGATGTGCTGAGGATGGGGCTGGTCAAGTCTTGGGAAACACCTTTGGAGAGATTCTCCAGGAAGAGAGAGAAGAGACAAGTGGAGAAAATTTTCTAAGAGTTTAAATTAGCAGGTAGGAAGGAGGGGAAAATGTCTCTAGAAGTTTGCTGAAGGTTTCTGTCATTGAGTTTGCCCCTTTCAGCAATAGCAACAGAATTAGAAGTGGTAGCCAGTTTGAGGAGTGACAGAGTTGAATCAGCATGTGTTTATAGCAAAGTGCAGCAAAGGATGAAAATGGACAAAATGATGACTAACTGCTCATTATTAGCAGGGTTAAGCTTGAAATCCTGCGTTTGTGGCCAAGAATTAACTATAGAAGTACAAGAAAGGGTGAATTTTGCTTAGTATCAGTTTGTGGGGAAAAAGCTCTAAAGGAAAAAGGGTAGTAGGAAATGGTTATAAAGTCAATTTGAGGCAAAGGGCCAGGGCAGTCTCTAAATTTGCTGAGACAACATTCTAGTGTGCTCATGGTTGTAGGGAGTCAGATTAAGGAAGGCTAAAGTCTCACTCTACTTTGGTGATCAGATCCCACCTGAGTATTTTAGGTGGTCCCATTTTGGTTGCAGGGAACAGAAACCCAACAGGGAAGAGAACATATTGGCCTACAGAGGAGGTATAAATGGTGCCCCACGTAGATCTCTTTAACAGGCCAGTGCACCCATCCCCCAGCTGCTGTGAGTGTTGGCAGCTAAGGGTTCCCAGATGCCCGAAATTCCAGAGAATTGCCTTCAGCTGAAGGGAGCAGCTTTGGAGACCTTAACCTCTTGATGGCTTACTGCCAGTGCCTGATGATATTTGGGTATACAAAGCTGCCCAGTGTCTCATGGGGTGATAACTCCTTGGTGTGGTTTTATGCTAGAGCTCTCCGTTGTGGATCAGGCCAAGACAAAATCAAGCTGATTCTTGCTTTGCTCTTTCTTTTTCCCTGTCCTGTTCAACTCCCTCCCTTACGGGTTATTCCCCCCCCCCAATAAATCCCATTCCCAGATCTCCCTTATGGGCTCTGTTTCTAAAGATCCTGATAAGAGACACCTACAAAAGCAAAAAGCCAGAAAACAGCTGGGGCCAGGTTCTCAGAGTCATCACCTGTTGTAGCATTTATCTGTACCTCAGCTCTGATAGTTTGTTTTCATATTGGTTTTATGTATTCTTGAGCAAGTTCTTTCATGGTCCTCCTGGTCAACTCCAGGGGATGAGCCAGATAGTTTAGCAGCCTCGGTGTAAAGGAAACTTCTCCATATGGGTAGTGCCCACAAAGTTCCCAGGACTCCTTCTGATTGGACTGCCTTGAGCCACATGCATTTCCCTAAATCAATCATTGCAAATGGTGGTGGGGGGGCAGAGGGAGGAGGGAAGCAGTGCTCTGATTGGTCAGGACTGGCAGGGTGCTGCCCCTGGAGAGATGAATAATGAATCAGCCCCATGGCAGCCATATGGACAGACAGTGGGGAGGACTGGTTCCCTAGAGGAAATGAGGCTCCCCTTACCAGAAGAAAGAGAATGTTTGCTGGAAGGACAAAAATAACACATGTTCCCAATAGATCTTGACAAACTGAAAGATGTCTACATGAAGTCATCAGGATGGAAACCATAATCTGGCAAAATAAAAAAGCAACTTTATCCCTATTGTTTTGGGGATGGGCAGAAGGTATGGAAGGTATATTTGTCATCTTCAAATATTTGGAATGTTGTCATGATGAAGAGGTATTAGACATGTTTCTGTGAAGCTTTAGGAGATAAATAGGACCTAGGCTGAGAGATTAGAGGGATGTAGATTATCCATAAAACGTATATGTGTAAATAAATAAACAAGTAATTTATACATGCATATGGATACAAAATAATTACAATTTAAGTTGTCCAGAAAAGGAACAGGTCTATTTGAGAGGTGGTAAGCTTGCCATGCCTGGGAAGCCAGGAATAGGCTTATCACTCTTACCATGTCTAATAAAATATGCTTGTGCTTCCTTCTTGCTTTGGCTTTTCCGTAAAGGCTGGGTCTAGGTAGACACTATCTGGAATGCCCCACCCCAGTCTTGTCTTGGGGAACTCTGCCCCACCCCAACAATTTCAAACCAGAGTACTTTCCCCTCTGAGGTGCACCCCCGTGTCCTCTTGTTAATCATGACCCTGGGGATATGCTGCCGGGCGTTGTGATCACCTCATCATCTGCCTTAACTCCCCCCAGTTTGGTGAAAGCACCCCCTCAGTGTCTTACTCCAGAAATATTTGCTGAATAAATAATTTTATCTGGTCTTTTGTGGAAGGATTCTTGCCTTGGGGGCTAGGTGTGTGACTAAGAGGACACAAGGATCCTGCTAAACTCTAAGATTCTGGGATGAGCACATGGGCACTGAACTTGAAGCTGACTTACAGATGAATAATTGGGAATACCCAGGGCCCACTTTGGCTTTTGCAGCTATTGGAGGAGAGAAAAGGAGGCATTCTCTCTTGCCCTTCCTCTGACAGTTACACCAATAGGCAGTCATGGGAGAACTCTGGGGGAGATCAGGGGATCGTAGTAAGAGTTTACTCTGGAACATATAAAGTGAGTTGCCCCCTCTCGGTCTTTGTGCCTTGGCACTGCTCCTCCCCAAACCTGGAAGGATGTCCTAGCTCCTTTCTTCCTCTAGCTACTGTTACTCCTCCCTCCCACCCTGCCGGGCAACACCATCCCCAGGAAAGCACTTCCCCCTCTTTTCCACCCGCCAAGTTGGAGTTATTTCTCCTTTTCTGGACTCCCTCCCATTGCGGGAGGAGGGGGAGCAAATGGCCTGCCTGCACCAAGGCACTTCCCGCAGCAGACCTCGCTTTACGGGTTTCTCTCTCCCTTTAAGTTTGCTTTCTCCTTGTTGAAGTCTTGCACCAGGTCCATGTGTGGCCTCTGCGCCTAAGGCAGGAGACCCGCGCGAGCACGCACGCACACACACACACACACACACACACACCCCTTTGCTACATGAGTGGATGCCAGAAAGAGTAGGACATCAGCATTTTAGAATTTTACAATTGCAAGAGTCGTCGGGAGTCACCTAGTGAAACCGTCCCTTTTACAAATGCTCTTCCTGGAGTCTCCGGAGAGAAGCTTTTGGGTTCATTCAGCCCCTTTTCTTCTCGAGGCCCCAAGCACTTTGCTATTAATGATCTCAACATTCTAGGCAGGTAGGGAGGGGCAGGTAGGTGTTAGTACCCTCCCTTTTCCCCTAGGGGAAACTGACTCAGAGAAACGAGCAGACGGGCCTCGGTGGGGTGGGGGCTGTAACGGGAATTCAGGGCTCCGGGCCAATGTGGAATTTTTTGTGCCTCCTTTTGGGAAGCGTGAAAGTGAAGTAATCAATTTACGAGGCCCGGGCGAGGACCCTTTAGCCCCCTTGGAAGATCGGGTTGGGCCAGGAGGATTAATGCAGTTAAGGGCCCGCGGCATTGACCCCTTGGCAACTTGTCGAGGGCCAGTCGGGTCCGCCGCCGCCCTTCCCTCGGCAGGGTGACCAATGGGCTTCCGCCTCTTTAAGGCCCCCCCCCCCCAGCGCCCCGCCTCCGGCACGTCGCCGACCTCCTCCCACCTCCTAGCCGCAGCTCCGCCAGTTCCAGACTTCCTTTGACGATGAGGTCATCTTCTCGTTGCTCATTGGCCGCGCCCGGCCGTCAGTCACAGGAAGTCCCGCCGCCGTCCTCGCCTCCTTCGCACCCCTCCCTTCCCGCCCTCCCTTCAGTCCTCCGGTCCCAGCCTCCACAAGGCCTCTGATTGGTCAGTGCCGCTGTCACTCTTCCAGGAGGTAGTGTGGGAGGTGGGAGGCGGGTGAGGTGGGAGGGGCCGCAGCTTCCGTGGCTGAGAGGAGCCGGCGGCGGCCGTGTCTGTGGTGTCCGAGGCGGCGGCGAGAGCGACCGTTCCATCGTCCCCACCCCCTCGGCTCCGCTCGCCACACGCCCTCCGCTTGCGCAGACTTCTCCCCAGCTCCGTGCGCCCTGGCCAGACGTTGAGCCTCGGAAGGGGAGGCGCGCGGTGAGAGCCGGAGGGGGACCGCCGCGGAGCCCGGGCTGGGAGGAGCGCGAGGCGGTGAGTGAGAGTCCGGGCAGAGGACCCCTCCCCCACCGCGGCCCCGCCCCGAGCATCCTTTCTCCTCGCGACCCCGCGGCGCGCCCTCAGGGTCGGGCTGCGCGGGCCTCACAGCCCGGCCCCCAGCCCGCCGCCGCTCGCCTCGCCCGTCCCTTCCCTCCCGGCCGGGGTCGCCCAGCCGGGGCGGGCGGCCCGGGGCGCGGCCGTGCACCTGTGAGCCGCCTGGCCGGGCAGCGCCGGTGGGGGAATGCGGGGAGGGGGCGTCCCGCACCCGTTGCGCCCGGGTGTGTTTTGACTGCAGGGACCCGGTATCGGGCGCTTTCCCCGGCACAGATTTACCTTGTGCAGACCCTCAGGATCCATGTGCAGTCCTAGGATTCCCAGGCAAGGGAGCCTCACCTGGACTTGTTGATGCCACTGTTTGCATCCCGAATGCCACCAGGTGTAAGGGCTCTGGCAGATTGGAAACTTGACAGCCAAGAACTTGATCCTCTAAGAAAGTGTCTGTCAGGATACTTTGATTACACCTCCCACCCTGGCCGGCACCGCAGGAAAGCACTGATACTCTGTAGTACTAGGGCTGGAGCTTTCAGGTCAAACTCTCCAACCTGCCATTCGTGTCATCTTGGGCTTCAGTTTCCTTCTCAGGAGAATGGGCATAATACCTACTACATGGGGTCATTGTGAGCTGAGAACGACGGGTAGATCAGTTTGTGTTTAAGCACCAGCCCAACCTGGCTTTGTCAGGATCTCGGTTTTCTCACTAGTATATAGATAGCATAAATGAAAGGCAGTTTGGTGGACACTTGACGACTTACCAGCTGTACTTGGCATGAGGTGTGCGTGTAGGGGAATGTGAAAGATGTCACTTAAATGTAATAATGAAATTATACCTAGCTTCATGTGTTTTTACGTACTTTGAAGTCCATAAGAAGTCTGAAATGCCCCCAGGTTGCCAGCTTTTGAGATTTTTTTCAAGATCTTTTCTACCTGAAGCCAAAAGCCTGTAACATACTCATTATTTTCAGTAAAAAGTGAAATTCACGTGTTTTATGTTAGAGGACCCCCAAAAAATGCCACAGATTTCACTTAAGCAGTTTTACTGTTGAAAAGCAGCCACCTCCCAGGAGTGAGGTGGTACAGCCAGCTGGCACACAGCCCCGGGACAGTAGGGTGGGGAACCCTTGGCTGAAAATTATTAAATTAAGTTTTGCCTAATGTCATTTGCATTTTCATAGTGAATCAAAGGGCTTTATGATAGCTTCTTAGTGAAATGATTTAATTACTGCTTTTTTCAAAAACACATGCAAAGAAAAACTGACTGTAGTCCATTCTAGCATTGGCTTCAGTTCTTTGCCAGTAACTGTTAAGAAGAGAACCCTGTTTAGAAAGGCTTTCACAAGTCACATTTCTTTGGTTAAGTTTTTATTTAGAGTAAAATCGTGAGATGGAAGAGTAAGATGTATCCCATAATCCAAAAGTATTTATTGCAGACTTTCCACATCCTTAGTCCTCTACTGAGTGCTATGAGGAAGGGATTCAAAAGAAGTATGAAACAGCATCTCAGCCCATAAAGAGCAAAACCATAAGATTTAGGTCACTCAGCTTTGGGTACTACTTAAGTAATGACTTCATTCATTCATTCATTCATTCATTCAATAAACTTGTTCCTTGCCAAAACGTGCCAGGTGTTTTGTTTTTGTTTTTCTAAAGATTTTATTTGAGAGTGAGAGAGCACAGAGGGAGAGGTTGAGGGAGAAGCAGACTCTCCGCTGAGCAGCCCAACTCGGGGCTCGATCCCAGGACCCTGAGATCATGACCTGAGCCCATGGCAGATGCTTAACTGACTGAGCCATCCAGGTGCCTTGCCAGGTGTTTTTTCTAAAAGCCAAGGTTATCGGGATAAGTGCGATATGGTCCCTGCTCATAGGAGCTCAAGTCTAGTGTGAGGCAGAAAGTGACAGATAATTTTAACACATTGAAATAAACTCCAGAACTGTATGGGAGGGTCAAGCGAGCTTTTCCTTTGCACTTCAGAGAGAAGGTGGCCTTTGAGTTGAATCTTAACTCATTAGATGAAGGAGGAAGATCATTCCAGACAGAAGTAACTGAGCTTTGCTGATAGAGCTTCTGACCGCAGATATAAGCCCTAGGAAGGGGGAAGGAAACTGACATTTCTTGATGCCCACTATGTAATAGGCATTAAGCTGGGCTTTTAATGTTACTACTTAATTAGTCCTATGAGGTAGATTTTACCTCCACTTTAGGACAGGAGAACTGAGGCTCAGCATAGTTAAATAATTTGTCTAAGGTTATGCAGTTAGTGACAGAGCCAGGACTTGAATTTCTGACTTAAAAGTATGTATGCTCTTTTCCTTTTAACACTGTAGAAATAAATATAAATGAGATGAGAGTTCCAGCTATATATGTCATTTTACTACATCAGTTACAAATTACTTTCTGTGAAATGTTCATATTTGATTTAGAGTTGCTAAAACTTGTATAATAAAGGCTATCAAATGGTATTTCTTTTATAAGTGTGACATTTGCTAAAAAGTGTAGTTCATGGAAACATTTAATGGAAGACATTGATAAATACAGACTATATGGGGCACCTAACAAACCTTTTAAACAGGTATGGACTTTTATTGAGACAGTTGCTTAAATATTTAAGTGTATAAGGGATGTGCAGATGTATGGCCAATTAAATAGAAAATGAAAGGGGTAAAATGGTTTTTTTTTTTTTAAAGATTTTATTTATTTATTTGAGAGAGAATGAGATAGAGAGCATGAGAGGGGGGAGGGTCAGAGAGAGAAGCAGTCTCCCTGCTGAGCAGGGAGCCCAATGTGGGACTTGATCCTGGGACTCCAGGATCATGACCTGAGCCAAAGGCAGTCGCCTAACCAACTGAGCCACCCAGGTGCCCCGGGGTAAAATGGTTTTGAATAATTTTTACAAAAGGGGGAATTAGAATTTTGAAATCATATTAACATAGATTGTTATATTTAGAGAGCCCACTGTGGACTGTAAGCTCCACAAAGGTAGTCTGTTTCTTTTATTCTCAGCTTCAAGAGCACTTTTTGGGAGACACCTGGGTGGCTCAGTTGGTTAAGCATCTACCTTCGGCTCAGGTCCTGATCCCAGGGTTCTGGGATCAAGTCCCACATCGTGCTCCTTACTCAGTGGGGGGCTGCTTCTCCCTCTGCCTGCTGCTTCCCCTGCTTGTGCACTTTCTCTGACAAATAAATAAATAAAATCTTTAAAAAAAAAAAAGCAGTTTGGGACATAGTAGATGCTCAGTAAATATTTGTTGAATAAAAGATGAATGTGAATATATACAGTGAGTGGTGTGTTTATGTAAATGCTAGGGTTGATAGTTAGAATTGACATAGGAACATTTTCATCTGAAAAAAAGACTTTGGTCAGGAGGTTATATTTCAGAAGGTCTTTGAAAGAAAAGAGGGAGGACATTGACAGATTACGGATGAAGTGGCACAGGCATTTACCATATAGGTAGTTTATAAATGGTTATACTTTGGAAGAAAAGGAACACTGAACAAAGGGAAGGGCCCACTGACACCATTCAAATATAGGCACAGTTTATTAAAGGCCTTAATGAGTTTTGAGAATCAAGGAAACAGTCTCTGCTCTTAAGGAACTTACAGTTTTAGAGACTAGGTGTTAGCTAGTATTGCATAACGTGTTACCCCAAAAGTTAGTGTTTAAGATAACAGTAAACATTTATTATCCCTCACAGTTTCTGTGAGTCAGAAATTTGGGAGCAGCTTGAGCAGTGGTTCAGTCTCAGGGTCTCTCAAGAGATTGCAGAAATAGGTCATCTGGAGTTGCAGTCTCTGAAGACAGGCTGGTGGATCCTCTTCTAAGGTGGCTACTCAGATTGTTGACAAGTTGGTGTAGGCTGTTGGTGGGAGGTCTCCATTCTCCATGTGGGCCTCTCCATAGAAGTACTTGAATGCCCTCATGGCATGGCAGCTGGCTTCCCCCAGAGCAAGTAATCCAATAGACCAAGTTGCATTGTCTTTTATGACCTAGCTTCAGAAGTCACATACCATCATTTCTCCAGTATTCTATTGGTCACGTATTGTGGGAAGGGATTACATAGGGGTGTGAATATTAGGAGGTGAGAATCTTTAGGGGCCATCTTGGAGGCTGGCTACCACAGTGGGTAGCATAGAGCAGAAAAAGTGTTAGAAGAAGGTACAAAGTGCTGGGGGAAGGGAGGGAAGGATTCAGAAGAGGGAAAGGTTACCTTTGGGAAAATGAGGGAATTGGGAAAGATTTAATTCTTTTAACAGATATTCACAGGTATTTATTGGGTGCTTACTCTGTGCCCTCAAAATGGTAGGCTAATATGTGGAAGTGAATTGGGGCTGTATGAAATGTTGTAAGTAGTCTAGGCCAGCATTGGTACTAAGGACAAACACTTAATCTCTGTGTGTAAGGTGAGGGTGTAGTAATTTTTCTGATATTGAGGAGAACAGTCGTGTCAGAGTGATAGAAAAGCAGTTAAAAGCGTAAATACTAGAGCCAGACTTCCTGGGTTGGAATCTTACTTCTACCACATGCTAGCTGTTTGACCTTGGGTGTGACTGTGACACTCTTAACCACATCTTGGTAACTCACTATAAAATGGGGATAATAATGGTGGCTACCTTATATTGCTGCTATAAAGATTAAATAAGTTAAAAATATGCCAAGTCCTTGGAACAGGTTCACATGCATCATCATTATCATTCTTCATTTTGGGCAGTATCATAGAACTGACTGTGGGTGAATGAGGTTCCAGTCAGAGATGAATGAATGTGAATGATGTGAGTATTCAGAGGCTTTTAAATGTCAATCATTTAAATGTAATCATTTAAATGTAGTCATTTGCTCCTTCAGCATCGGTTTTTCCAGTTTGACTACTTACGTTTAGATAGTTTTTATTTCATCAATAGAGTGAACCAGTGATTTTATTTAGCTGAACTCCCCAGTTATGACAGTACCTCAGGAGGCCCGGTTGCCTGTGAAGGGTATCTTGTGTTCGCTTGTCGTCTCTCTAAATTACTGGGCCCTCTATCTGCAGAATGGGTTTAGCCAAAAGCAGTTAAAGGTGCATCTTCAGAAGAGCTTAGTGGTGGAACCAGGACCCATAGTAAAAATACCAGAGTGAGCACTTTTGTGACTGAGTCACAAAAGAATCCTCAGAGATTGATTCTTAACACTAAGTCTGTCACTTCTGTGAAGAGGGAAGATCTTTGAACTCCATGTCTCTGCAGGTGTTAGAGCAGGAATTGGGTGCTCTGCCAGGGTGGTTGGGTGGAGCAAATTGCCTAAGTTGCCTTCAGTCCTGCGGTTCAGGGACTCCAGTCCAACTCTCACTGTTTAGTTGAACAGAGGCACTGAGAAATTAAGTGGTTTGAGGTTCCACAACAGTCCAGTGGCTGAGCCTGGGCCAGTTCTTCACCCTTTGTTTGAGGCTGGCTCACACAGTGGTGATGCAGATCTGCAGAATCTTTGGAAGGTTGAGCATTGTGAAAATGTCTTTTCTTCAAATACCATATTTTTACTTTTGTGGTATGTCTGATTTGTTTGCTTTCCTAGTCACTTTTATTCAAATGCTTTTAGAAATCATTCCCTGTTTATGAGTCCTGGTAACAAGTAATTTGCATAGCTCAATTTGAAATCTGGAATGTATATTCTGTTACTGAATTTGAAGATAGGTGGGCTACTTACAAGTCTTTGACCTCTAAAATTATAAGTGGGAATTATGGGTGATTTTTATTTCTTGAAAAACTTTTGTCTGGTATCAAAATTTAACATATAATGGGTGTAACTTGAAAAAAATTATAAACTTCGTAGTATGAGAGAGTAAAAAAGCTAGTGAAGTAACATGTCAAGTTTAAGGGCATGAGCAGAGCTAGGTACTGACAGTTACCAGCTGTGTAACCATAGGCTCACCACTTAACCTTCTTGTGACTAGTTTTTTCTTCTATAAAATGGGGTTAATGATTCTTACAACATGAGGTTGTTATAAGGATCATGGAGTCACAGTGAACTCATTGTTATGCTACCTCATTAATTTTCACACCAGCTCTGTGAAGTAAGTATTAGCTCCATTTTGTAGATGAGGAAAGAAGCTTGGAGAGATTCACTAATTTAGGAAGATTGCAATCAGGGTTTGAACCAAGTTCTCTCTCTCTCTCTCTCTTTTTTTTTTTTTAAAGTAGGCTCCACGCCCAATGTGGGGCTTGAACTCTCAACCCTGAGATCAAGAGTCACATGCTCCACCAACTGAGCCAGCCAGGTGTCCCCTCAGGTCTGTTTTTGAATTAAAAGATACTGACTCCCAACCATAAGACTCTTAATCTCAGGAAACAAACTGAGGGTTGCTGGAGTGGAGGGGGGTTGGAGGGGTGGGGTGGCTGGGTGATGGACATTGGGGAGGGCATGTGCTATGGTGAGCGCTGTGAATTGTGTAAGACTGATGAATCACAGACCTGTACCCCTGAACAAATAATACATTATATGTTAATTAAAAAAAAAAGATACTGACTCCCTATGTGTATGAAGTGCCTAACTTTGCCTTCAGTAAATGTTCCTGTTCACTTTTGCACAGTTTGTGAAAATGTTAGTATGTTGAGAATTCTTTATGGTAGTAATCAAGGTGTTGTAGCTTTCAAAATATTCTTTGCAGTATTCCTTATATGTATCTTATTGCCATTCCTGAAAGCTATAGTAGTGATTTCACATCCTAAATTGCTCAATAAATACTAAATAAGGACATACTATAGTGTCCAAATTTTAAACATATTTTGTCAGTGTTTCAGTTATCTTTGTAACTGTAAATGGCATAAGTGATGCCAAAGTCTCCTAATCGTGGTTAATTTGTACATATTTTCACTACCACAAAATTTACAGGAACTTGGAAAGTTGTCCTCTCCTCATATTTTAGGACACACCATATTGCATTTTGGTATGAGAGTGGTGTTACGATTTCATGGTGAAACTGGCTTTATTGTTGACTTTATATTTTGTTGTATGATGGATGTACTTTTTTTTTGGTAAGATTATTTTTATTTATTTCATTAAGTAAGCTCTACACCCAAAATGGGGTTCGAAATCATGACCCAGAGATCAAGAGTCATATGTTCTACTGACCGAGCCAGCCAGGTGCCTCTATATGATGGGATGTATTTAAAGTAGTCTTTTTAAATTTGCCTTGTATTGTCTTGCCTTTCAAAACAATTTAGAAATGAAAGGTAAGGACCATTTTCTTTCTTTGTTACTTGGGATAATCACTTTTTATGGAAAATCAGTTGCACTAAAGCTTCCATTCAGGAGCTTTTCACTTTTTTCTTTTTTTTTAAAGATTTTATTTATTTATTTGACAGAGAAAGACACAGTGAGAGAGGAACACAAGCAGGGGGAGTGGAAGAGGGAGAAGCAGGCTTCCCGCCGAGCAGAGAGCCCGATGCGGGGCTCGATCCCAGGATGCTAGGATCATGACCTGAGCCAAAGGCAGGCGCCCAACGACTGAGCCACCCAGGCGCCCCAGCTTTTCACTCTTTAAATCTAATATTCCAGGTTAATGCCCTAAGATGGCATGGAAGGCAAAGATGTGGTGGTATTTTAAATTCTCTATTTTGTAGATTCAGTAGATCATTTCACATTATGGTTGACATTTCCTTTCTGTTCAGATTTTTTTTTTTTTTTTTGCAAGGGAGGATGGCGGAGACCTGGAATGGTGGGAATAGGAAACCAAGAATACAATGAAGATCATAGATTAGTGATTTGACTTGAAATTAAATAACTTGAAGCTTTCCTTTATGCAGTAGAACATCTTAGGGTGGTGTGGCTCATTTGTGTAATATCTGTCATGAATCTTTGTATACATTGAGTAAAGTAATTATTTAGTCATTGTCCTAAATCAGTCACTCTGTAGCATGATTGACCTTTTTTTTTTTTAACCCCTTTCACTTTTACCTGAAGCTGATTCTGAAGGTGAGCCTGGCAGAAACAATTTGTATGAAAACTGGGCATGACCTGTACAATTTGGACAAGGTATTCATGACATTTTATTTTCAACATGTTTAATAACCTGTTGGGTGCCTAAATAAAACTGAGTTAATTATAGTGTAACCTTTTGTTCTATTTGGAGAGTGTTAAGCGATTTTTGAATACCCTCCAAAATTCACCTTCATCAAGTGAGCTTAGAAAGCTCTTTCTAGAGCAAGGATCCTCAAAACTTTATCTGTATGACTCTCTACCTCTTCTGGCCACTTCTTTGTTTTCTTTTGAAAAGACATAGTAGATTTTCCTACTGTTCGGAGATAGTAGTGATGAGTTCGGAGTTGAATGCACCTGTTTTCAATCTGGCTCTACAGCTCACTGGCTGTGTGATCTTGAGGAAGGGAATTAATCTTGTCAAACCTCTATTTCCTCATAGTTTAGTTGTGAGAGGTAAATAAGCTACATATAAAGCATTTAGCACATAATAGGCATTCTGTTCATGTTAATTTTCATAACACCCAGAATTTTACTTTTGTAGCAGTAGCTACAATTACAGCTAAATAATTGTATAATTATTTATGTTTTTCTTATAAACTTCATGAGGCCAGGGACCATGTCTGTCTCTTCATTGCTATTTTGTCAGCATTTAACATCATGCTTGTCATGGGATATAATAGATGCTCAATAAATCCTGGTTGAATGAATGAAAGTCACCCACCCCTTCCCGTTCACCTGTCCTCCGTTGCCTTAAAGGACAGTGTCCTGAACTTAGTTCCTTTGGCCCACTTGAGAATTGATCAACTTTTTCCTTGATATTTGGTCCATTAACGACTGGAGCTAGGTAAAGGGAAAGGTAATGAACAGATGAATAACAACCAGAAAGCATAATAATATTCAAAGTAAATTATAATACTATAAAATCCTAGTACTCTGGATTTTCTGTCTGTAATCTGATGTCCAGCCCCAAATTCTACCAAAACAGTTTTCAATGAGGCCACCACTGACTTGTGTGTTGGTGAGCTAGTGGGTTGTCCCTAGCTTAGTAAAATGGTTACTCTTATAGTTATTCAGGCAAGAACCTTGGCATCATCTTCTCTTCCTTTCCCATTTCATATCCAATCCATCAGTGAATCCTGCTAGTTCTGTCTGCTAAATGTATCTGATCACTTCTCACCACCTCCATTGTAATCATCCTTGTCCAAGCCATCAGATTAGTTTCCCATGGCTGGCTACTATAATAAATCACCACAGACTTAGTGGCTTAAAACAGCCCAAATTTATTCTCTTAGAGTTCTGAAGGCCCGTTGTCTGAAATCAGTTTCACTGGGCCACAATTAGGGTGTCAGCACAGAGCTGTATTCCTTCTGGAGGCTTTAGGGGAGAGTAAGTTCCTCACCTCTTCCAGTTTCTGGTGGCTGCCAGCATTCCTTGGTTTGTGGCAGTGTCACCTCAATGTGCAAGGGCAGCATCCTCAGATCTCTGTGTACATCTCTTTCACCTCTGTGTTTGTCAAATCTGTCTCCCTTTTATAAAGATAAGTGATTGCATTTAGGGCTCACCCAGATAATCCAGGATAATCTCCCCGTATCAAGATACTTAATCACATCTGCAAAGATTTCCCCCCACCTTGGTTTTTTGTTTTTTTGGCTATTTAAGGTAACATTCACGAATTCCAGGGTCTAGGATGTGGAAAATGTGGGTATGTCTAGGGTGCCATTTTTCAGTCTTACTATGGTCTATCCTTTGGCCCCCAAAGATTCACGTTTGTCCCATATGCCAAGTACATTCATCCCATTCCAACATTCCCAAAAATCCTAACCCATTGCAACATCAACTCAAGCTCAGGATCTCATCTACATGTCATCAGCTCAAAAGTGCAAAATCTCATCATATAAATTCTCCACAGATTAGGTATATGTGAGACTCTGGGTATGATCCATCTTGGGGAAAAATCCTTTCCATCTGTGGACCTGTGAAACTAGAAAACAAGTTATATGTTCCCAGAATACAGTGGTGGGACAGGTAAAGACTCCTGTTCCAAAAAGGAGAAAATGCAAGGAATAAGTGTGTCACTGGTCTCAAGCAGTTTCAAGATCCAGCAGGGAAAATCTCATTACATTTCAAAGCCTGGGAGTAATCTGGTGTGGCTTTAGACTCCATGCTCTGAGCCCATGGCTGTGGCTTCTGGGCTCAAGGCTCAGCTCTAATTTTCTTCTCTCTTCCTTTCTTTCTTTCTTAAATTGAATTATAATTGAAATATAACGTTATTAGTTTCAGGTGTACTTTGTAATGATTTGATAGTTGTTTATATTGCAAAAGGATCACAATAAGTCTGTCACCATACATAAGTATAATTTTTTTCTTTTAAGATTTGCTCTCTTAGTAACTTTTTGATATGCAATACAATATTAACTATAGTCGCTATGCTGTACATTACATCCCCATGACTTATTTATTTTTATAACTGGAAATTTGTACCTTTGGCCCCCTTCACTTTTTTATGGCTGAATAATATTTATATATACCACATTTTCTTTATCCATTCATCCCTTAGTGGATACTTAGGTTGTTTTCATCTCTAGCTGTTGTATGTGATGCTGCAGTGAACATGGGGGTACATTCATCTTTTCAAATTTTCTTTGGATAAGTACCCAGAAATGGTAGATCGTATGGTAGTGCTATTTTTAATTTTTTGAGGAACCTCCTCCATACTGTTTTCCATCCTGGTTGTGTAAATTTACATTCCCACCAATAGTGCAAAAATGTTCCCTTTTCTCCATATCCTCACCAACACTTGTTATTTTTTGTCTTTTTGATAATAGCCATTCTGACAGATGTGAGGTGTCTCATTGTGGTTTTGATTTGCATTTCCCTGATGATGAGTGATGATGAGCATCTTTTCATATACCTGTTGCCCATCTGTATGTCTTCTGTGGAAAAAGGTCTGTTGAGATCCTCTGCCCATTTTTTAATCAGATTGTTTTTTTGCTCTTGAGTTGTGGAGTTTTTGAAAAATGTATTTTGGATATTAGCTCCATATCAGATACACGATTTGCAAATATTTTCCCCCAGTCAGTAGGTTGCCTTTTCATTTTGTTGATAGGTTCCTTTGTTGTGCAGAAGCTTTTTAGTTTGATGTAGTTTCACTCATTTATTTTTACTTTTGTTGCCTTTGCATTTGGTGTCTATCCTAACTTTTCTCGAAGGATAGTATGTGTTTGCAACTGAGTAGTTTTATTAGCCTATTTCTTGCCTGTAGAATTTTGGTAGTTCAGTAGCCTTTTATTTCATTCTCTTTCTTTCTCTGTTAGGCCAAGTTGGCAGTGTTTCTGCTGATATAACATTTTCAGAAGCCTTGTGGGTCTCCTTTGTATATGTTGGGGATTCTTAATCATTAGACAAGACGGTCCTCCATAGATATTTCCTAGATATCTCATTCTATTCCTAGCTTCTCTTTAGATGGCTGGTCGAGGAGATCCCCTAGTTATATGTGTAGTATCTTCAGTGCTAGGAAAAGGTTGTTCAGCCACATCCTTAGCTTTCTTTCCACAGCAGTGCTTTTTTAATAATGCATTTCTTTAGTGTTTTATGTGGTCTGGATAAGCTGAGGATTTCCTAAATCATCAGGTCATGGTTTCTTTTGTTTAACATTTCACCAATCAATTTATCTTTCCTCTTGCATTTTACTGTACACAGCAAGAAGAAACTAGGCTGCACCTTCAACATGTTGCTTGGAAATTGCCTAAGCTAAATATTCAAGTTCATCACTTATAAATTCTGCTTTTCACACAACCATAGGACACAATTCAGCCAAGTTTTACTGCCACTATATAAAAAGGATTGTCCCAGTTTCCAATAATGTTCCTCATTTCTTTCTGAGTCCTTACCAGAAGCATCTTTAATGTTCACATTTTCACCAGCATTCTGTTTATGATGACATACGTATTCTCTAAAACAATATAGGCTTTCCCTACTGTGCTTCTTACTTCCTTTCTTTTTTTTTTTTGCTTCTTACTTCCTTCTGAGCTCTCACCAGGAGTGCCTTTAATGTCCATATTTCTACCAACAGTCTGTTGAAGGCAACCTAGGCTTTTCTTTTTTTATTTTTTTTAAAGATTTTATTTTTACTTATTTGACAGAGAGTTAGCGAGAGCAGGAACACAAGCGGGGGAGTGGGAGAGGGAGAAAGCAGGCTTCCCGCCGAGCAGGGAGCCCGATGCGGGGCTCGATCCCAGGACCCTGGGATCATGACCTGAGCCGAAGGCAGATGCTTAACGACTGAGCCACCCAGGCACCCCAACCTAGGTTTTTCTATTATGCTTCTCAAAATTCTTCAACCTCTGCCCATTATCCAGTTTCAAAGACACTTCCACATTTTTTTTTTTTTTTAAAAGATGTTTTATTTATTTATTTGACAGAGAGAGACACAGTGAAAGAGGGAACACAAGCAGGGGGAGTAGGAGAGGGAGAAGCAGGCTCTCCGCGGAGCAGGGAGCCCAATGCTTGGCCCGATCCCAGGACCCTGGGATCATGACCTGAGCCAAAGGCAGACGCCTAACGACTGAGCCACCCAGGCACCCCGACACTTCCACATTTTTGAGTTGTTAAACAGAACACTTCCAGATACCAAATCTGTATCAGTGTTCATCTGGAGAAACAGAAGCAGTAGAAGATATACATTAAGAGATTATTGTAAGGATTTATTCCTTACATGATGTAGGGGCTGGCTAAGCAGGTATGATATCCATAGGCTAGGCTGTCTTGAGCTGAAGTTGCTATCCACAGGTAGAATTTTTTTTTTTTTTTAAGATTTTATTTATTTGAGAGAGAGAATGAGTGAGAGAGAGTGCACATGAGAGACGGGAGGGTCAGAGGGAGAAGCAGACTCCCTGCTGAGCAGGGAGCCCGATGCGGGACTCGATCCCGGGACTCCAGGATCATGACCTGAGCCACCCAGGTGTCCCCACAGGTAGAATTTCTTCCGGAAAACGTCAGTTCTGCTCCTAAGGCTTTTTAACTCATTGAATCAGGCCCACCTAGATTATCTAGGACACTGTCCTTTACTTAAAGTCAACTGATTATGAATATTAATCACATCCACAAAATATCTTCACAGCAACACTTAGTGTTTGAATAACTGGGGACAGTAGTGTAATCAAGTGACCCATACAACTGACCATCACATAATCATTATTATTTCTTGCTTGGATTACTGCAGTAGCTTCCTCTGAACTGAATTCCCTGTTTCTGTTCTGATTTTTTGTGATCTGCTCTCCACATAGATTATAGATCTTAGGATCTGTTTTCTAGAGTCAGTTTCATGATCTGCCACTCTCCCCCTTGCTTACTCTGCTACAGTCCCACTGGATTCCGTGCTGTTCCTGGGTCATACCAGGTCTTTGTGCTTGCTCTTTTCTCTGCCTGAAATACTCTTTCCCTAAATCTCCGCATGGTTTACTTCCTCACTTTTTTCAGATCTTTGCTCAGATGTCTCCTTATTAGAGAGACCACCACATATAAAAAAGCCACCTTACTCCTTAATCTGAGGCAGTCCTTATTTCCCTTATCCGGCGTCACTTTCTCCACAGGACTTGACGTGTATTTTTTTTTTCTCCAAAGATTTTGGGAGAGAGAAATCACGAGCGGGAGGGAGGGGCAGAGTAAAAGGGAGAGGGACAAGCAGACTCCCTGCTGAGCACAGAGCCTGCTGTGGAGCTTGATCCTAGGACCCTGAGATCATGACCTGAGCTGAAGGCAGATGCCCAACCAACTGAGCCACCCAGGCACCCCAACATGTATTTGGTTTTTGTTTGTCTCCTCCCACTAGATCATAGTCTCTACAGGGGCAAGGATTTTGTTTATTGCTGTATCCTCAACACCAACAATACTTAGCATATTGTAGGTGCTTAATAAATATTTTTGAACAGATTAATGGATGAAGGGACAGCCCACTTTCATTCTTATTTTACCTCTCATGTGCTATTTAACATAGTTGATCACCTTTTTTAAAGCCATTTTATATTCTTGGTATGACATTATTCTAGTTTTTCATCTAATACTTTGTTCATTCCTTCTATCTCTCCTGCTATACTTTCTGTCTCTTTTGCTAGCTCTTCTTTATGTTGGCCTCTGAGTATGGGACTTTGTCATGACTTAGCTTCAAACCCTCTTATTATCTATCTCTAGGAGATCTCATCTAGTCCCTAAGCTTTAAAAACTACTCGTCTGGTAATGATTCCCAAATGTGTATTCCCATATTTTTTGAACAGAAGTAATTTTGCCACCTCCATCTGGAGGTCTCATGGACATCTCAGGTTTATAGTCTCAGTTGAATTCTTAGCCTTCTTTTCCGACTGCCGAAGTTGTTCCTGCTCCAGTGTTCCCCATTTCTGTAAATGGCACTTCTGTCCACCTGGTTACACAAGCCAGAAATCTGACAGGTCATCTTTGACATCTGCCTCTCTCTGCTCACATCCATTCCATCATCAATTTTGGTTGGTAATCACTACAGAAATACTGACAAATCTTATTTGTCAACTTCCTATTTCTCCCGAAGTCACTGTAGCTAGTTCAAGTCATGATCTCTCCAGGACCACATCAATAAATACTTACCTAGTTTTACTGCTTCCGTTCTTTCTGATCCTAACTAATCAATTCTCCACACTGAAGTCAGAGTTTAAAAATGCAAATATAATTATATTATACTCATACCTCTTCCCCTAAGTGTTTCACTGGATATAGGCTCCAAGCAGGTAACTTAAATGAATGGAGATGGGTAGATCAGGGATTTTTAATGAGGAGTGGTAAGACTGTGGCAATTGGAGAGGACATGCCCTGTCTAAAGAGGGCTGCCACTTTTTGATTCTAGGATATTGTTGACATGTGGGAGTGTAGGCCCACGATTGCTGATCTTCTGATTTTTTTTCCAAGGGAAGCCAGAAATCTGGATTTTTTAAAATTGTAAATTTTCTCTATTTTACAATATTAGCAACCAATTTAAAATTTAAGTTTCTTGGGGCGCCTGGGTGGTGTAGTCAGTTAGGCATACGTCTCTTGGTTTTGGCTCACGTTGTGATCTCGGGTCATGAGATTGGGCCCTGCATCGTCAGCACAGAGCCCTGCATCATGCTCAGCAGGGCACACCACAGAGCCCTGCATCGTGCTCAGCACAGAGCCTGCTTGAGATTCTCTTTCCCCTCTGCCCCTCCCACTTGTTCTCTTCTCTCTTTCTAAAATCGATAAATAAATCTTTAAAAAAGGTTTTTTAGGAACAAATTTAGTTAACTATAAGATCTTTAGACTGAAAATCGCAAAACATTGCTGAGAGAAATTAAAGAAGACTTAAATATGTGGAGATATATCACATTCATGGTTTGAAAGACCCAGTAATGTAAAGTTGTCTGGTCTTCCCAAAAGAATCTATAAAGATTCAGTGTGTTCACAATCAAAATCTCAGCAGAATTTTTTGTAGAAATTGACACTCTGAATCTAAAATTCAAATGGAAATGTAAAGGATCTGGAATAACCAAAATAATTTATTATTTATTTATTTATTTATTTTTTAAAAGATTTTATTTTTTTGTCAGAGAGAGAGACAGAACACAAGCAGGGGGAGAGGCAGGCAGAGGGAGAAGCAGGCACCCTGCCGAGCAAGGAGCCCGATGTGGGACTCGATCCCAGGACCCTGGGATCATGACCTGAGCCGAAGGCAGCCGCTTAACCGACTGAGCCACCCAGGCGTCCCTGGAATAACCAAAATAATTTAGAAGTGGAAGAACAAATTTGGAGGAATTAAATTACCTGATTTCAAGACATTATAAAGCTAGAGTAATCAAGACAGTGTGGTATTAGTGTAAAAATGGATATGTGGATCATTGGAACACAGTAGGGAATGCTGAAATAGACACACGTATGGTCAGTTGATTTTTTTAACAAAAGGTTAAACATAATTCAGTAGAGGAAAGGGTAGTCTTTTCAACAAATGTTGCTGGAACAATTGGATATTTGTGTGTAAAGAAATGAATCTCAGTACCTATCTCACACTATACACACAAATTAATTTGAAAAGCCTCATAGACCTAAACATACAAACTAAAACCATAAAACTTATAGAAAAAATTATGAGAAAATACTTGTGACCTTGGGGTTGGCAAAGATTTTTTAGGAAATAAAAATACTAACTATGGAAGGAAAAATTGGTAAGTCAGACCTATCAAAAGTAAAACCTTCTGTTCTTTAGAAGACACTGTAAGAAAATGAAAAGATAAGCCACAGACTGGGAGGAAATATTTATACACACATACACACATATATGTAATTTCATATATATATGTAGATATCTGTAGATACATTTATAAAAGAATTTATATTTAGAATATGTAAAAAAAATTTAAAACTCAAAATATGACAAATGACCCAATTAAAAATGAGCAAAAGATTTGAATAGACATTTCATAGAACAAAGTATATTTGAATGTCCAAAAGCATGTGAAAAGATGCTCAACATCGTTAGTCGTCAGGGAAATACAAATTAAAACTATATGACATGCCATTTCATACCCACTAGAATAGATAAACCCACTAGAATAGATAAAATTAAAAAATATGGACAATTCCAAGTATTGGTGAGGATGTGAAACAACTGGAATTCATGTATGTTGTTGGTGGGAGTGTGAAATAGTACAACAACTGGTCAGTTTTTTGTAAAGTTAAATACATATTCACCATGCAACCTTGCAGTCCTGCACCTTGGTGTTTATTACCCAAGAGAAATGAAAACATATATTCCCAGAAAGATCATGTGACTGTACATAGCAGTCTTTTTTTTAAGATTTTATTTATTCATTTGACAGATAGTGAGAGAGGGAACACAAGCAGGGGGAGTGGGAGAGGGAGAAGTAGACTCCCTGCTGAGCAGGGAGCTCGATCCAAGGACCCTGGGATCATGACCTGAGCTGAAGGCAGACGCCTAATGACTGAGCCACCCAGGCGCCCCTGTACATAGCAGTTTCATTCATAATGGCCCCAAACTGGAAACCACCCAAATACTATGAACAGGTGAATAGGTAAGCAAACTGGATTAAACAGTGAATTACAGATACAGCAATGTGAATGAATCTCAAAAAGTATGTTGAGTGAGAGAAGTGAGAAACACTCATATCAGTTTCATTTTTTAAATAAATTTTTTTAAGATTTATTTATCTATTAGAGCACGAGCAGGAGGAGCAGAGGGAGAGGGAGAGAGAATCCCAAGCAGACTCCATGCTGAGCGTGGAACCCGAAGTGGGGCTTGATCCCATGACCCCGAGATCATGCCCCAAGCGGAAACCAGGAGTCGGATGCTCAACTGACTGTGCCTCAGGCGCTCCGTATTGGTTTCATTTCGTTTCATTTCATTTCATTTCATTATTTATTTATTTATTTATTTAAGATTTTATTTATTTATTTGACAGAGAGAGACACAGCGAGAGAGGGGACACAGTGGGAGAGGGAGAAGCAGGCTTCCCGCTGAGCAGGGAGCCCGATGCGGGGCTCGGTCCTGGGACCCTGGGATCATGACCGGAGCCGAAGGCAGATGCTAAACGACTGAGCCACCCAGGCGCCCCATATATTGGTTTCATTTACATTGAGGTTCTAGAATAGGCAAAACTAATTTATAGTAATAGAAATTAGATCAGTGGTTGCTTATGGCTGGAGTGGAGTGGGTGGGGGGGGAGATAGATTACAAAAAGACATGAGTGATAGGAATGTTTTTTTCTTGATTGGGAGTGGTGATTACACAAGAATGTGCATTTGTCAGAACTGATTGAACTGTACACTTAAAATGGGTGCATTTTATTGTAAGTAGAGTATACATCAAAGTTGATTTAAAAAAACACTGTTGGTCAACATTCTGTGGACTAAACACAAGGTGTTTGTATGCCAAATTTGGCTGAGGTCAGCCAGTATCTGACAGCTGATCTATGTACCCCCTAACATGTGCACAGTACAAAAATGCCTGGCCCATAATAGGTCTTCAGATTTCTGTTGAATGAGTGGGTGGACGAATAATTGCAGCACCATTGTAAGAAAATACCCCATTCTTCATCCTCCTGCAGTTTTCCAGCTTCAGTCATTTTATAGAGTTAATTTGGCTTCTCCTGGCAGTAGTACCTTGAGTACAAATGAGGTTATTCACTCATTCAAATAGTTGCTGAGCATCTACCACATGTAAAACCCTGCCTAAATAAAGTAATTGCTAACTCTGAAGAATTACACAAATGTCCCTTGATTATATATGTGAAATTAACATTCAGTTTAAAAAACAAAGGCTGCATAAGCTCTTGCTTAGAATCTGTTACAGCTACCGTTTCTTTGTCTGGTACATTTACACTGCTATCTGTGGAAAATAGCATGGGCTTAATAATAGACTCTGTTCATTATAACTTTTCAAATGAGAGGAAGGAAAACATTTCAGAATATCATTCTGGTATAGCTATAGAAATGGCAGATTTCTTCCTTTCTGATTTAGAGTCTGTGAGGGATGAGTGACCTAACTTAACTTGGTTGCTAGAACCACCTTGTTTCTTGGTCTTCAGTTAGTGTGTGGTTGTATGCTGTCTTCATCAGACTTGATTATGTAGACTTTTATAGGTCACCAGGCAGAATTACTACATGTTTTTTCAATCAGAACTTTAAAAACACTGGTCATAATTCTGTCCTGATAATTATTACTTTCTTGACTGTGATCAGGCTGCCCTGAATTCTCTGAACAGCTTTCTTCCTCCTAATTCTCCGAACTGTGTCCTTGCGCATTTTTTTTTTAATGGTGTTTGGAATTTTTTTTTTAAGTTTATTTAAGTAATCTCTGCACCCAGTGTGGACCTCAAACTCACAACCCTGAGATGAAGAGTTGTGTGCTCTTCAACTGAGCCAGCCAGGAGCCCCCATCCTTGCCCATTTTTTAAAGTTAGCCTCAGGCTTACCTCCTTTACAAAACAACTCTTCTTGATTAATATAATGTCATCTGACCTCGAACTTGTTTTCAGATTTTCCTCTCCCTATAGTGCTCTTTTCCAATTTTTCTTTTTTCATTGTCACATTTCTTTTTTTTAAGACCTTTTCTTCCTGTTAATATCATAGTTCATTGAGGGATAGTAGCTGCTCCTAACTGATAACTTTTTTTTTCTCCATGTATCTATTGTAAGAGTTGTACCAAGTGAGTTGAGTAAACAGAGATTGATGGTAAATTCTAGCATGAAGCTGAATAACATGCAGTACAGGGTCTGTAATGGATGAAAGTATAGTACTTTAGATAACTGTGGACCGAGGTCTTTTCTCCTTCATTTTTCCTTGGCACATTCCCCTGAAAAGGAAGCCAGGGAGATTAAGAGTTGCTTCTATCTGATAATAGCCCAGAAACTTAAGAGGAGGCAGTTCCCATAGAAGCAATCTGAGTCCAGTAAGAGAGCTTAATGAACTGCCTTTACCTGTGCAGTAGTCAGAGTATGTCTTTGTGCTGAGACGTCAGAGGGACTGAGAGAAATTTAACAAGAACGTAGGAATGGGGAAAAAAGTGGATATTGGAATTGCATATGTGTGTAATCTTGGTAGTTTATTTTAATTCGAAAGAGTCTATTGTCCTCATTGACAGATTTCTCTGATTTCTCTGACAGAACTGTTTCTTTTTAAGCCCAAGCTAGAATTAATATCAAACTAAAGAAGGGCATTCGTTTATCTGCCATTCAGAATATCCTGTTTCAAATACCTCTTATCTTCAGTGAGTTCAGAATCTTCTTTAGTCATTTTCACTATCCCAAGATTAAATATACTTTCATTTTACATTCCTCTCAGCAGTGCACAAAGGTTCCAACTTCTCCACATCCTTACCAATCCTGGTTATTTTGTGTATGGGTGTTTTTTGTTATTGTTGTTGTTGTTGTTTGATAGTAGACATCATAATGGGTGTGAGGTGGTAGTCTTGTACATGTTTAGTGATTTCATGTATGATGGGTAGCATAGTGTTGTCTCTGTTGATATTATCACATGACTGTTTTTCCCCACACCAATTATCAGTCATGCCTGAACGGCTTATTATTATGATTATTTTTACTTGTTACTATAAACTCCATAATGGCAAGGACCTTGTCCAGTTTCATCACTAGTACCCCTTGGGCTGAGATAATATCTGACACGTTACACTTCCTTAGTATTTGATGAATGAATGAATGAATGAATGAATGAATGGAATGTAGACATAGTGTAATGGTTAAAACCAAAGACTTGGCATCAGACAGACTTGGATTTGAATTCTGATTTCCTCGTGTATAAAATAGGCTTGATAATGCCTTCCTCATAGGATTGTGGTGAGATTAAATGAGATCACACATGTAAAACCCTTAGTATAGCACCTGGCACATTGTAATTATCTGATGAGTGGTAGCTAATATTATTAGAGAGAGGTCAGCTGGCCAACAGGGCATCAGTGGGCTTGGGGTTTAAAGATCCTCATTCTGTCACTAATAAGTTATATAATATTGGAACAAGTTGTCTAATCTCTCTGGCCTGAGTTTTTTTTCTCTGTAAAATAAGAGCATTACGTTAGATGACCCTTAAGGGCCCTGCCGTAATTTTCATTTGATCCTTACTGTTGTGACTGTATTCACTCCAGCAATCACTACCACTTTATAGTATCTCAACCTTAATTACAGTAGATCGTTAATCCCAGAGTCTGAATCTCAGAAGTGTCTAAATGATAGAATTAACTTAAAATAACTTAAAAAAAATTTTTTTTAGAGGGGGGAAGGGGCAGAGGGAGAGGCAGAGAATCTTAAGCAGGCTCCATGCCCCGTGCGGAGCCCAAAGCGGGACTCGATCTCATGACCCTGCTGTGATCATGACCTGAGCTAAAATCAAGAGTCAGACGCTTAACTGACTGAGCCACCCAGGCGACCATAAAATAATTTTTTTTTTTAAAGATTTTATTTATTTATTCAACAGAGAGAGAGAGCGAGCGAGAGAGGGAATACAAGCAGGGGGAGAGGGAGAGGGAGAAGCAGGCTTCCCACCAAGCAGAGAGCCCGATGTGGGGCTCAGTCCCAGGACTCTGGGATCATGACCTGAGCCGAAGGCAGCTGCTTAACAACTGAGCCACCAGGTGCCCCTAAAATAATTTTTTTTTAAAGAAAAGATCATTTCATTTCAAAAATTAAATCATTGAAATAGTTGAAAAATAAGTTGCTTTAGTGAAAGAATAGTTGTTTTAGTGAAAGGTGTTTAGTAATGATTTAATATGCCAGGATGTGTATGACCGCTCAATGGACATAGAAGTGGAGAAATGCAGATTCTAATGTAGATTGCAATGGTAGTTTGGTGGTTTTGCTGAGTTGTGTTGTACTCACTTGTTGGAGAGACTTTGAAGATACCTTTCTGTCCGTTTGCTGTGCTACTGATTGATGGAGGAAATAAAATAATCAGTAAGACTTCCGACTTCTGGGATGTTGCTGGTTGTGTCTCTGCTCTTAGCAAATGTGGGACCAGATAGGCAAACTCTGTCTGGGTTTGAGAGAAAGAACATTTCACCAGTTTGCCCAGCTAGGTAAGATGTTATGGCTCCATCCAGCATAGTTAGTATTATTATTTTTTATACAAATAACTTAGAGCAGAGAGTAGAAGAAATTAGTTTTTATTAAGTATCTGTTTGCTAGCCACTGTTAGGTACTTTCATTTATGCTGTCTTTGATTTTGTTGATAGAATGGTTGTTTTTGTATGTACATGTTACTCATTGTCACCAACCCTAAATCACTTACAGACTTTCCTGGACTTGGGAATGGTCCTTGTGCATGAGTCTCCCTATAGCTTTTGTTAGGGACTCATTGCAGTCACTGCAGCCCTAAGAAAGTATATGCTGCCTTTAAGGAGGAGCTCCTTTGGCTTAATTAAGAGCAAATAACTTGGGGCGCCTGGCTGGCTTGGTTGGAAGAGCATGTGACTTTTGATCTCAGGGTTGTGAGTTTGAGCCCCATGTTGGGCGTAGAGATTACTTAAAAATAAAATCTTGGGGTGCCTGGGTGGCTCAATTGTTAAGCGGCTGCCTTTGGCTTAGGTCATGATCTCAGGGTCCTGGGATCCAGCCGCACCAGGCTCCCTGCTCAGCGGGGAGCCTGCTTCTCCCTCTGTCCCTCCCCCTGCTTGTGCTTGCTCTCTCCCTGTCAAATAAATCAATAAATACCTTAAAAAAAAAAGATTACTTAAAAATAAAATCTTAAAAAAAAAAAAAAGCAAATAACTGTGATAGCTTGCCACAAACTCCCTTTCTCTTTGGAGGTGTTTTCTAGTGGTCTGTCTCCAAGTAGGAATCCTACATGCTTTCCCCACTGAAAGATATTACAGTTGATGATAGGCCTCCAAATGAAACACATACACATACGTATATAAACTTATTTTATCTATTAGTACATTGGTCATGTAGAATTTCTATAATTTAGATCTTTATTTAAACATTTATTTAATGGAAAGAGTATGGGCCATTGGAAGCCACTTAACATTGGGTGACGTGACTGTCGACTTCTCTGGGCCTGTGTCCTCATCAACAAAATGGGGATATACTTACCTTGTAGGGATGTTATCAAGATCGAGTGAAATCATGTGAAGAAATCTTGTGGGTATTCTACAAATGTTGGTACTGGCTCTCACTTCTTCCATTCTGACGTTTAAATAACTGAATAAAAAATCTTGGCGCGGGCGCCTGGGTGGCTCAGTCGTTAAGCAGCTGCCTTCGGCTCAGGTCATGATCCCAGCGTCCTGGGATCGAGCCCCACATTGGGCTCCCTGCTTGGCGGGAAGCCTGCTTCTCCCTCTCCCCCTGCTTGTGTTCCCTCTCTCGCTGTGTCTCTCTCTGTCAAATAAATAAATAAAATCTTAAAAAAAAAATCTTAAAAAAAAAATCTTGGTGCATGACTCAGTTTGTTAGTGCTTTTATTAAGATTGTTAGTCACATGCCCCAGGGAATGACAATGGAATTTATTTTTCTTTCCTTATCAATTGCAAATTCTATTAGCAGTGTATTCTTGTTCAGACTTTGGAATGAGAAAACTTTTTTTTAAAGCAGAATTAAGTGGATTTGCTTCAGGTGGCTTTCTAAGATCTGGCAAATTTGGATAGGAAAATTAGAATTGTTTTCATAGTGGAGTTCATCCTACCTGGAACATAGTTGGCAGTGAGAAGAAAGGTTGTGCAATTACATACATTCCTTATCAGATGTTTGGTAAAGCTTATTTTTGCCTGAAACACTGGAGGAAGTCCCTACTCCCTTTCAGTCAAGAAGCTGATTGTGGAATAGGAGATGAGTAAATGAAAATTAATCTGACTCTGGCAATTGGAGAATGAGAAGAATGCTAACCCCCAGGCATCTGGGCTTGTTTCTGTTTTCCAGAGATCTCAGAAGTCATGACCCATTAGTTGTAAGCATTAAAAAAAACCAAAACAAAAAAAAAACCCCAAACCTGTAGGTAAAGCTTGGACTGAATAGCAATCTAAAAGATTTTAGGTTGGTATTGGAATTGCAGAGATGATTTCCACTGGCCAAAATTTTGGTGTTTTGGTTTTACTCATCTACAGTTCTTGGTAAAAATTATTATTCTTTTTCAATCCCTTCTCCTCAGAGTGGCAGGAATGATCTTAAAAACATAAGCTGAGGGCACCTGGGTGGCTCAGTTGGTTAAGTGGCTGCCTTTGGCTCAGGTCATGATCCAGGGGTCCTGGGATCGAGTCCTTCGTCGGACTCCCTGCTCAATGGGGAGTCTGCGTCTCTCTCTACCCCTCCCCCTTGCTCGTGATCTCTTTCTCTCACTCTCTCAAATCTTTAAAGCAAAACAAAACAAAACAAAAACAAGCTGAATCACATCACTTCTCTGCCTAGAACCCTTCCCTCCATGGTTTCCTGTTGCATTTAGAATGAAATCCAGATTTCTTCCCATGACCTACATTGTATGCATGCTTTATCTATACCGCTCTCACCACTTCTTTGATATCCCTTTTCCCTTCAGTCAGTTCCATTATCATCAGCTGGTTTTACTTTAGTTCTTTCAACTTTCTTTACCACCGTATCTAAAAAATACTTTCTGCCCACAAAGCCCCTCCTTTGTTTCCTTTTTAACTTAGAGAAATTTATAATTACAGTTGACCCTTGAACAACCGGTGGCTTAGTGGCACTGAGTCCTGTGCAGTTGTAATCCATGTGTAAGTTTTAACTCTCCCCAAATTTAATAGCCTGTTGACCAGAAACCTTACTGATAACATATAGCCTTACCAGTAACACATACTTTATGTATGTTTTAACTGCTGTACTTATACAATAAAGTAAACTAGAGAGAAGAAAATGTTATTAAGAAAATCATAAGAGAAAATATGTTTACAGTACTGTATTTATTTAAAAAAGTCTGTATAAGGGACCTGTGCAGTTCAAACCCATATTGTTCAAGGTCCAACTATAGTTTTCTGTTTGATGGCTTGCTTGCTTGCTTGTTTTTGTCTTCCTATGCTCCAAGATTATAAACCTTATGAGGGTAGAGACCATGTTTTATCCTTTTTATTTAGCACATGCTGACACATGCTGGGTATTAAATAAATATTTGTTGAGTGAATTACTTATTTGGTAACTTCTGCTTTATAGAGAGATTCTTTAGTTCATAAAGGAACAGGCATTTACTTGTTGATCTGACAGTCTATAAAATGATAAAGGTCAACATGGGCAAAAAAAATGATTGGGCAAAAAAAATGATTTGGTTGTGTTTTTTTTTTTTTTTTTTAAGTAATGTCTACACCCAATGCAGGGCTTGAACTCACAACACCAAGATCATGCTCCACTGACTGAGCCAGCCAGGTGCCCCAAATAGTTTGTTTCTTTGGGTTGTATCTTTCAGAATTAACTTAGATGGTGCCTGGGAAGCTTTTCATGATTGGCTAGGGTTGGATTAGGTCTCCCTGTTGTTTGGTCTATGACACCATGTGCTTGCCTTTTATAACAATAGACTCCCTACTAGATTCCCTGAGGGAGGGAGAATTTAGTTTATCATTGTATCCTCAGCCCTCAGATTGGTGTCTGGCACATAGTAGTTGTGCTCAATAAATATTGGTTCAGTGAGAAATAAGTATTAAAATTGAAGTGTTTCTTAAGAAAAGAACAATTTTTACACTGGTAGGTTATGGAGCTCATTGGTCCCAAGAATTACTTTGTTCTTTGTTTTTCAAGTTAAGTATCATGACATAAGTTTTTATTTTTATTTTATTTTTTAAAGATTTTATTTATTTGACAGAGAGAGACACAGTGAGAGAGGGAACACAAGCAGGGGGAGCGGGAGAGGAAGAAGCAGGCTTCCCGCGGAGCAGGGAGCCCGATGTGGGGCTCGATCCCAGGACCCTGGGATCATGACCTGAGCCAAAGGCAGACGCTTAACGACTG
This sequence comes from Halichoerus grypus, assembly GCF_964656455.1. Classification (NCBI taxonomy): domain Eukaryota; kingdom Metazoa; phylum Chordata; class Mammalia; order Carnivora; family Phocidae; genus Halichoerus; species Halichoerus grypus. Next base: position 170,950,552 of record NC_135717.1, on the reverse strand, counting down.
AGCCGCCCAGGCGCCCCGACATAAATTTTTAAAAGATCTTTATTTTGGAAAATTTCAAACACATATAAAAATAAAGAGAATAATAAAATGAACCACCACCATGTCCCTATCACCCAGCTCCAACAGTTATCAACATATGACCATTCTCGGGGTGCCTGGGTGGCTCAGTCGTTAAGTGTCTGCCTTCAGCTCAGGTCATGATCCCAGGGTCCTGGGATCAAGCAAAGCCCCACATCGGGCTCCCTGCTCAGCAGGAAGCCTGCTTTTCTCTCTCCCACTCCCCCTGCTTGTGTTCCCTCTCTTGCTGTGTGTCTGTCAAATAAATAAAATCTTAAAAAACAAAACACAACACAACATGTGACCATTCTTGTTTAACCTTGCTCCCCCTGCCTCCTCAGTATTTTAAAACAAATCCCAGACATGATATCATTTCATCTGTAAATACTTCAGAAGGGTATAATCAATTTAAGAACTAGTTAACTCTTGGAAAAACCTGTTAAAAAAATTCCATTTGTCTCCTTGAATCTAATTGTAGATGCCAGCTGGTGAATTTCCATGTGTTAAACCACTCCCAAGGCTTGACTCACTATTGAAAGCATACACTCCATTGTAATTGCTGAGATAGCAGCAGTTTGTTAGAATATGTTATCATGGTTGTTTCTATTTGGGTAGAGAGAGGTTACCAATAAGTAAAGCTCCTATGTCAGAGATAATTTTGGAGATGTATAAAGACAGATGATACTTTCTGACATTGTGCATTACAGGCCTTTGAGATTTTGTCTGGAAAATGAAAATGAAATATGGTTTGTGGATTAGTAGGATAAATTCCTGTAGTTCTTTGTGAGTGAATTCCTGAGAGTCACAATTAGCAGTAAAATGAAAAGTAAGGGTGTCAGAAGACTCAGAGCTAGAAAGACTCCTAAGCCTTGAAAGGTTGAGGGTTTAGAACTTGGGCCAGAGGAAAAGTTACATTAGAAGTGGTTATGGTTAGTTTTATTCTAGAAGTTTAAATTGTGGCCTAGACCTCTGTAAATAGCCTAGGTTAAAAGACATTTCCTTTGGGAAGGGAAGAGAGGCACTCTTTTCTTTTATCAAATATTTTAAAGGATTAAATACTATCTTGTGAAATTTGAAGATTGGCACTGAGTGAATGGTTGGACTAGAACAGTGTTTTCTCATGATCCCAGTTTTTTGTGGATAAGAAATGAAGCAGGGATGGAAAAGATCATAAGCACCTTTAACTATTTTCTTTAACCAGTCATGTAAGAGAACAAGACTGATTCTAAGAGGCTGCAAGTCCTAGCCCTGTTAGGGCTGCAGCCTTGCTTCCTCCTTAGCTTCAATCACCACGTGAGTCTTTCGGTAGGAGATGGTGGCTGTGGTGATCATCCCAAGTTAATTCTTGGCAATTTATTTTGAAAATCCACTCTTTTACTCCTGCCTTTATACTCCCATAACCGTTAGGTAATTCCTTTATTAAAGTACTTAGTACACAGTGCCTTGAATAGGGATTTTGTCCTAATCATCTGTGTATCCTTAGCATCTAGCACATGGTCACTTGGAAAATATTTGTTGACACATGATGATCCCTTTCCAGCCTTGAGTTGGTATGATTTTGTGATTTCTCCAGTGGCCTGGACCAGAAGAATATGGGAATGGTGCTGTTCTGATGTAGGCTCCTCTCTGAATTGTTTTTCTTCCTAAATGGTGTTTGTTCTCTGACTCTTAACCATTTTCTTCTTTTGGGACCTTCCAGAGAACAGAGGGAGAGAAAAATTTGTGTTTAGAATAAGAGGACTATGTCATACTGTAGTTGATATGTTAGGATCACTGGAATCTTCCAGTTGCAGTCAGGATGAAGAATTCAGTGTTGATAACAGATGCTAGGAGCTCATTCTCTTTTGTTATTCTTCCTCATTTACTGAGATTTGACCCCATATCTATGACTGTGAGGTGGAGTGGATTTCAGTCTTGATCTTCAAGCTTTAAAGGATGTGGTCAGTCATTGGGAATTAAATCAGCACCATACTATTTCTTTTTTCATGTATGTGGTAACTGTTGAAATTAATTTGTTGTAAAACTGTAGAAACTACACTAAATTAAACCTGTGGTTTATTATCTAATACAGGATAGTAAAAGAGAAATGTTAAAAACCATTATTTCATCAACCTGACTATTTATTTGTTAGAAAGTTGGAAGCTGTCTCAAACTCAACATATACAAAACATTTAAATTCATTTTCCTCCTATAAGCTTTTTTCCCACCAGCAGCTTTCCCTGTCTTATTTTATGGCACCTTTACTCTTTTAGTTGTTCTGGTCAAAACTTTGGACCTTATATTTCTCTTATACCCCATATGCAGTCTGCCAGGAAAACTTACAGGACCTGTGTTCAAAATGTATCCAAATCAACGACTTCTCACCGTCATTCTTGCTACCACTGTGGTCTAAGCCACTGTCCTCTCTTGCCCGGATTATTGTAGCATTTCCTAACTGATTTCCCATCTTCTACTCTTTCCTTTATTTTCAGCACAGCAGCCTGAATCATTCTCATTATACCTGCGTGAGATCATGTCACTCCTCTGTTCAGGGCATCACTCCTCTGTTCAGAAGCCCTGCAGTGGCTCTCCATTCCACTCTTGAGGAATTAACCATAAGGCCTTATCTTATCTGGTCTTCTATTAACCTTTCTGACCTTACCTACCGAATCCCCCTTGTTCACTCTGCTGCAGCCACATTCTTGCTGTTCCTTGAACAGGACAGTCCTGCTTCTGCCTTAGGGCCTTTGTATTGGCTGTTCCGAATGCTCTTCCTCTAGATATCTGAATGGCTAACTCTCATCACTGTCAAATCTTGCTTCGGTCACTTTCTCATGAGGCCTACCCTGATCATCTTATGTAAACATTTAACTCCTTTGCCTCAAACACTTCTGATTCCCTTTATTGTGATCTACCTTTTTTCACCTAAACGTTCATTATATTTTAAGATCTGTATGCTTCCTTTTTTATTCCTTGAGAGTGAGTTTAATGTATTCATTTTATTTATCTATAAGCTCTGCTTAAATGCAGGTAGACTTAGACAAAACTTTGGTTATCTATAGACCTGTCTGTCATTTTCAAGCATCCAAAAGAGTGCTGAACCCAAAACCAAGGAAAAGAAAAGCAAGTGCCTTAGATAGTCAAGAAAGAATTTTTGAGCATTGTTGACAATTCCTGAGAAGACTTGAAGTGCCAAAAGTGCTGGGAGTAGTTGGTTCTTCCAGAAGTTGAAGGAGTGTGTTGATGAAACTGGCAGTGTCTGGTTATAAATAGATCAACATTTTTTGAGAAACATAGGTGAAAGGATATGCAAGGAAAGCAGAGAAAGCAGAGTAGAGTATAGTGGTAGTCATAGTGGACAAGATTTGAAGTGACTAGTGCAGTGAATGAGTGGTAGACTCTTGAGAACCATGATGGAGAGCCAGAAGATAAGACACATCTTTGGGGAGTGGAGATGGACTAGTGCCATAGGAACACCTTCAGATAGAAAATGCTTTAAAGCCATAAGCAGAAGGACCCTTTCCTTTGATACCACTTGACACTTGTTAGGATAGCTATTATCAAAAAAACTATGAGGAGAAACTGCAACTCTTTTTTTTTTTTTTTTTTTTAAAGATTTTATTTATTTATTTGAGAGAGAGAGAGAATGAGAGACAGAGAGCATGAGAGGGAGGACGGTCAGAGGGAGAAGCAGACTCCCTGCCGAGCAGGGAGCCCGATGCAGGACTCGATCCCGGGACTCCAGGATCATGACCTGAGCTGAAGGCAGTCGCTTAACCAACTGAGCCACCCAGGCGCCCCGAGAAACTGCAACTCTTGTGTATCACTGGTGAGGTTATGCAATGGTACAGCCACTGTGGAAAGCAATTTTGTGGTTCCTCAAAAAGTTAAACATAAAATTGCCATAGGATCCAGCAATTCTACTCCTAAGTAATACCCAAAATAATTGAAAGAGGGGACTTAAACAGGTCCTTGTACACTAGTGTTCACAGCAGCATTATTCACAATAGCCAAAAGGTGGAAACAGCCTAAATGGCCCTCCACTGATGAATGGATAACGAAATGTGGTAATGTACATACAATAGAATTTATTTAGCCTTAAAAAGGACATTCTTTTTTTTTTTTTTTTAAAGATTTTATTATTTGTCAGAGAGTGAGAGAGAATGTGCACAAGCAGGAGGAGTGGCAGGCAGAGGGAGAAGCAGGCTCCCCACTGAGCCTCTCTTGACTCTCTCCTAGGTCCAGCCAGTACTAGGACTCTGAGGGGTTACATGGGCTGACCTTTCTGACTCCTCCACTTTCTCCAGGAGGCCCAGTACACTTACTGCTCTTTGGAAGTGGAAGAAAGAGTAAGTAGGGGGATCAGACAGAATGAGATTAAGGTTTTTCTCATAGGTGTTCAGTTCGAGGAGGTAGGAGGTATGTGACCACACCTTGTTAAGGCTGACTGCTTAAAAACTGCAGTTCATTCATTTAATTAGGAATTGTTTTTTCTCGGAATTTTTTTGATCTCGGAATCAAACCTTTGTATTGATTGTCTTTCCTCTTTCCTCCTTTTCCTATTTTCCCCTTTCATACCATTTTTTAATTACTTTCCTTTTATTCTTTGCATCTTTTTCTCCCCAAATGAGACAGTAGCATTCTTTCAGATGAACTGCTTGTTTGAAAGAAGACCCTGAATTCTGTGCAATTGCTTATTTTTGTGTGTGTGAAGTTTATATTTTAGAAGATGAGGACAATGTCATCTTACTTAGATTGTAAAAATTATTCTCATTTCCTTTGGAATGTAAGGGAAACTTTTAAAAGCTGCGCTTCCAGTAGAGATTCTCTGTGAGCATGTTTTGAGTCATAAGCCTTGAAAATAACTGTTAGAATTTTTTAATGCCTAAATTTTTAAGGAACAGCCTTCCCAAAACTTTAGGGCACACACATCTAATTTTTAAATTCTTTTCCAAAGTTAGGGAAAGAGTGTAGGTATTTAAATTTTTCTTCTGTTGTTATTTCCAAAACATTTTCTGTTTTAATAAAGCAGTATGTTCCGTAGTATGTAGTAGGATAAATACACTGGACTAGTAATCAGATTCTGGCCCAAGTGTTTCTGTTACCAAGTCACTGAACGTCTTCTACTCTGGTTTCTCAACTGAGAATGAAGGGATTGGATGTGTAAACTTCCAAGGTTTAGTTATAAAGTTTTAGTCATTCTAGGTTTTATTGGCATTTCTCTAAAGCCAGTAATATAAAAGATTAGAAGAACTTTGCTTACAATACTGTTCACATAAAAATATAACTCATTTCAATGTAACATAAGACTTGGATTCTAAAGGGGCTTAGTCAGTGGATGACTAAAACAACCTTTTTATAAGATGGTCTCGTGTAGAAATCAGTTTCAAAATACATTCTCTGACAACATTGAACTAAAAATCCTGGATCTCATTTTGATATTAATAATTGTTAAGTAATTTGTCATTATCTTTTATCTTCTTTCTATTCATCTACTTTTAAAAGATAACTCATCACTCTGTAGGAGTTGGCTTTTTCTGGTATGGCTTCCCTTGAAATACTACTGCTTTAGTCTTTCTCCCCTAAGTGCCTTTTCCTGAGAATAAAGGATTGAGTTCATACCTTTGCATAATGATTTAGAGAGTATTTTAAGCTTGGCATGTTAAAACCTGGCTGACTCCATTAATATGTGGACAAACTAGCACATTAGAGCATTTTTAAAGTTCCAAGCCACAAGTTGTGCTTTAAATGAACATGGGCATGTATAAAATTAATATTTAAGCCTTGAATAGCACAGACATTCAAAATGCCCATTGCCCTGGGTGACTGATTTTCAGTAAGGCTCTTGCTTGCCCTGCACATTTCTTCCTTTGCTTTAAACAGTGCCAAGAGCAGAGTCAGGAGAGGGTTTATTCCTTTGGCGCTCTGCTACCCTCTGCTTTCGGCAGGCAAAAAGGCTGCTGTTTTACTTCTTAAACTCCTACCATATGGAAAGTTTCTATAAATAAATCTTGGATTTATGATTGGACTTCTAAATTTGTAACCTCTACGATCCATGACTAAAGCCAATATAAATACCTATTTAAACATACAGACGGCATACGAAGCTGTGGCACTATTTCAGTGAGTATGGTCTCCAGCCACAATATCTAAATTATCAATTCAGTTAATTTCTTCTGTCTCATTTGGCATGAATGAGGACTTCATTTTGTTGTCAAGCAAAAACTAGTGAGCTTGGTAGTTTTTAGTGAATCCACTTTGACTTTTTGTACCTGAATTGTTGGCATAATTATGTGGCAGATGTATTCATGAAAATGTAAAAGTGCATTAGATTTGACAAACTAAATCACTTAAATGTACTAAAGGAAGTGACTTAGAGGAATCCTTTTATAATTTATTTTGTAAATTTGAGTCAATCGGTATTTCAGTTAACAAGAATATAATGGGCACCTGTTATGTGCCAGACACTGTGTTAGGTCTTAGGGCACATTGAGTTGTATGAAAGATGGTTTCTGTTCAGAAAAGTAAGAGAAAAAGAAAAAGGGAAACCTGGGGACAATAAAATGTTTTATCGCTCTAATGGAAAAATGGACAAATGCCACGTGAGTGTGGTGGGGAGGCGAGTAGATTAACTCTGGGGAATTGGAAGGCTTTAGAAAAATATTTCAATTAGATCTTTAATAATAAAAATTATTTCTAACTGGCTATATTGTACTGAGTGCCTACTGTATACTAAGATTAGTTCATGTTATCTACCCGGGAAAAAGGAAGAGCATTTTATGCAGTAGGAAAACAGTGGAACTATCAAAGACTGTGTATCCCAGAAGTAAGAAGTTTGGTACAGCTAATGGGGAAGGGAAGGGAGATCAGTGGCTGGGTGGGATCAGATTATGAAGGACCTCAGATACATAGTGCCTGTCCCTGCCACCATGTTTTTGTTCTCATTTCTTTGCCTGAAAAGCCTTTCTCCTCTCTTTGCTGATGTACCTATTTTTAAAGGTCCAGCTTTTATGTGAAGCTTTCATCCCCTTTTCTCAAAGCTTATTATTTTTACTGAATGATTGTGCAAAAGAGTGTACCTCGTAAAAGGGCACACCATTTCTCGTAGTCTAGCCTGATCTCCCCAGCTAGTTTATTCTGAACGACAGAGGATGAATCCTCTTTAGCACCTGGTATAGTGCTCAGCACATGGTGGGAACTCAAGAGACACATAATGAATGGATGAATATGGAACATTTGTAGATATATCAACCATTGAAACAGCCCAGCTACAGTGGTTGAGATCACCTACATTTATTTAAAAGCCATTTCTTAGCACCAGTAAGAGCAATTTTCAGAGCTACAGGTCAGTTGTGATTTAGACTTAAAATGACTTAATAAGAGTAATTATCTCAGGGTTGTTGAGGATTAAATTAGTGCATTTTAAGCACTTAGAACAGTGCCTGGCATATATAAGTGCTCAGTCAAGTGTTAGCTATTATTTAACTCTACCTATTTGGGCCTTTTTGCCAGGGACAGAGCTCACCCCCTGTTGTAGGCATGAAGAAGATAGAAAGGAGATAAACAGCTTCATGCCTTTGAAACCAAATGCCCTTTAGGAACTGGAAGCACTGCTTATTATGCATGAACTTTTATTTTTCTGTTTGTGTTTTAGTGATCGAGGGGTATGATTGGCATGGAATTGAATTTCATCTGTCTGTGGGAGTTGTAAACAAGGTAGGTCCCAGGTTTATTTACTTTTTCCTGCTCCTTTCCTAAGCTGTTTTGTTAGTATTTTAAGTTCTGAACTAGAATAGATCAGATTGGATTATTGTTTAGGGAAGCACTCTCATAGCCCCATGATAGTTTGTCATCATTGATTATCTAATGTTGTGGACTATGTCTAGTATCTTGTTAGAATTTATTGAATGCCAAGAAACAGCACAAGCAGTTAAAAATTTTGGTGGTTATAGAACAGAACTATGAATTCACACACATGCTTATACAAACCATGATCCAGTCCTTAGAGGGCAGAAGTTCTTGTATTAGAGCCATTATGTAGACCAACTTGGGGTAATGGCTGACAGGCTAACTAATTCTTCTGGTCACTCTGACACTCAGTAGCTTATGTGAATGGTAGACTAAATGCAACAAGGGGCCTGTTTTGACAGTAGCCAGGCCATCATGGCAATTATAAAATTTTGTTACTGATGACAGAATCTGTCTATCTGCAACCACTAGAGTTTGATTTGACACAGCATGCTTGTGTTCCTGTCTTAAGCTCTGGGCTAAACAAAAATATACCAGATACGGCTTGGGTTCCTGTATCTGTCTTGTGTCAGATGCCCACAAAAAGCTATAGATGGCGGCTTCACACAGCTTTGCAAACCTATTTCTGTCAGAACATTTCCTGTCAAAGTAAGGTAGTGCTAGTTCACGTGTAGTTATAGTTTTCTGTGGTCTTAGGTTTGTGGAGATCCCATTGCTCATTGGTGCAGGAAACTTGGATCACTCAGAGAGTGAACTTGATAGCCAAAAAAAAAATAATGACACTACTCCCTACAATCCCCCCAACCAGGAATCTTATAAACTTGTGTATAGGGTTCTGTGGGTTGATGACAGCCTTGGACTCTTGTTGCACCTGCACATAGAACAGCAAAAGTTTTTGAGACAGCTTGTCTCTCAGTCAGAAAGAACAGTAATCATAAATACATTGCTACAAGGAAAAACAGTTGAGTTACCTTTTTTTTAAAATAAGCTTTATGTCCAATGTCAGGCTTGAACTCACGACCCTGAGATCAAGAGTTGCATGCTCTACCAACTAAGCCAGCCAGGTCCCCCTTCAGCTACTTTCTGTAGCAAAGGGAACCATGGTCCTTGGAATTGACACTACTGCCTAGGAAGTGAGGTAGGGAGGGTTGATGAAAATTTAACTTCTGCTTGGGATGCCTGGGTGGCTCAGATGGTTAAGCGTCTGCCTTCAGCTCAGGTCATGATCCCAGGATTCTGGGACCGAGCCCCGCCTCTGGCTCCTGGCTCGGCTGGGAGCCTGCTTCTCCCTCTCCTCTGCCTCTCCCCCTGCTCATCTCTCTCTCTCTCTCTCTCTCTCTGTCTCAAATGAATAAAATCTTAAAAAGAAAAAAAAAAAGTTTAACTTCTGCAGATGAATCCCCTTCATTATTATCTAGAGGCCTGAATGTTGGGGTCTGGTCTGGGTGGTCAGTCAGAAAATTCCCTTCTTTCTGTTTTCCTGCTTTTTATTGGGGTAGTAATAAACAGGAACTATTTCATGGAAATACTATAAGAATTAATGGAAAGGAAAGCAACTAAAATTTACTGAACGCCTACTAAGGATTAGGCATGCTACTGTAAATGCTATTCGGCATGCTATTTTCACACTGTGTTCTTTTATTGAAATATATAAAGTTCATCGATATTATACTTTTTCAAGTCTGAGTGGATAACATCATGGATATTACCGCTTTGAGCTCTTTTGACCTTTATTGTAGCCATTTAGAGGAAGGAGAATTAGATACTGATACATGTTGCTCCATTTATGTCTGCTGGAACCTTCTTTTATGAAGAAAAAAAGAAAATACCTACATGAGTTAGTGGAATTTTTTGTTCTTGTTTTTATCTAGAAAATAAAAACAGACTTGGCTACTAATTTAGCCAAAGGCAGAAAGGAGACTAGCAGGTCTGAAATTAGAGACACCTGCGCTGTTTTGGGAAGTTGAGACTCTTGACCCAGGCTTCGCTGAAGTGGATGCAGGGGAGGTCAGAGTAGGTTAATATTTTCATAGCTCAAAGCAAATGTGAATTGTGGTTGTTCATAGGTGCAGTTTCGCTTGATCTCTGTAGTTGCACATGGGTAAGTAAAATACAGTGCTGCTGTCTCGGACAGTTTCTGCAAAAGGCCCTCAACCAATGCAAATTAATCTTCTCCAAAAATAACAAAAAATCCCGTATTTGGATGTTTGCTGGCTGAGGGAATTGACTGTTGTCAGCTTGCTGGTGAAGAAATTGTCATACATTCTTTTAAGATGATTCTGGATTTGATTTTCTGTTTTTAAATTTCCTCTTGAAATTCTTCTCTGATAGGAGATACCATCTCTACATCTCAGGCATATGCAATAATGTGGGATCAGAATAAATTGTTACCTCTCTCCTAGGTGATAGGAAATTAAGTCGGAGTATTCCTTCCCCTGATTCCACATTCTCTAAATCTATTGTCTTTTTACTCTTAGGATGGTAAGCTTTTGTGGTCTAAGCAAGGTTTATAGAGAGTAACCCAGTGACATTTTTATTTTCCTGTCTGTAGAATGAATTATTGTACTTTTTCTCTTTGCTGCTTCCTTTCTTCAGTCAGAGAAATTCTAATAATGAAATTCTCCCTTCTTGCTTCAGCAAACAAATACCACTTTTTAAGAAACAGCTTTATTGGTGTGTAATTTATATACTGCTAAATTTGCCTGTTTGAAGTGTATAAGTCAGTGATTTTTAGTAAACTTGTAGAGTTGTGCAACCGTTACTACACTCCAGTGTTACAGTCCCAGCTCCCCCAAAAGATCCCTTGTAAGACTCTTAATCGTAGGAAACAAATTGAGGGTTGCTGGAGGGAAAGGGGATGAGAGGATGGACTAACTGGGTGATGGACATTAAGGAGGGCACAGGATGTAATGGGTACTGGGTATTATATAAGACTGAGGAATTACTGACCTCTAGCTCTGAAACTAATAATACACTATGTGTTAATTAATTGGATTAAAAAAAAGAGATCCCTTGAAACACTACTTTCTAGCTTTATGTCCTCTACAAATTTTGCTAAGTTCTGCATCAGGTTTAATCTTCTTCCTACAAAGCTTTCCCATTGCTTATTTTCCCCCCCTTATTTTTATATTAGTTGCTTATTGCAGGTCAAACATTTACCCTTTTGTCACTTTTATTCCATTTTCTTACCACTTTTTAGAAGTGTAACCTTTCTTGAAGAGTGCCTTTAGCTTTTATTTGAAGTGTTCTTTTTTTTCCTTGAAAGACTTTATAATGGTTCAGGTCTTTCTTTTTTTTTAAAGATTTTATTTATTTGACAGAGAGAGACACAGTGAGAGAGGGAACACAAGCAGGGGGAGTGGGAGAAGGAGAAGCAGGCTTCCCGCGGAGCAGGGAGCCGGATGCGGGGCTCGATCCCAGGACGCTGGGATCATGACCTGAGCCAAAGGCAGACGCTTAACGACTGAGCCACCCAGGCGCCCCGGTTCAGGTCTTTCAATAAAAAGTCTTGTATTGGGGCGCCTGGGTGGTTCATTCAGTTAAGTGTCTGCTTTCGGCTCAGGTCATGATCTCAGGGCCCTGGGATTGAACCCCACATCGGGCTCCTTGCTCAGCGGGGAGTTTGCTTCTCCTTCTCCACCGCTTGTGCTCTCTCTTGCATGTGCTCTCTCTCTCAATCTCTCAAATAAATAAAATCTTAAAAAAAATGTAAAATGCTAGAATATTGCCTGGCATTTATGTATTAAACAACCCAATAGACACTAGCTACTTTTTTGTGTTACTCTTAGGTCTAGAGAGATTAAGTCTAATAGATATGGCTCCTTCTCTCAGGGTTCTACAGTCTACCTGAAGAAACAAACAAGAATCAATGTCCAGAGAACAGCATGATAAGTATTATGGTATTATAAGAGCACAGAGAAGGAGTATTTAAATTAAATAAAGGGGGGCACCTGGGTGGCTCAGTTGGTTAAGTGTCTACCTTCGGCTCAGGTCATGATCCCAGGGTCCTCGGATCTAGCTCCTAGCCCTGCATTGGGCTCCCTGCGGGGAGTCTGCTTCTGCTTCTCCATCTCCCTCTGCCCCTCTCCCCTGCTTGTGTACTCTCTCTCTCTGTTTCAAATAAATAAATAAAATCTTAAAATTAATCAATTAAAGGTAATAAAGTTTATCACAAATGGGACCAGAGCTGATTTCTAAAGAATAAGTAGTTATTTCCCATTCAAAGTGATAAACCATTGAGACAATGGTAGAAGCATGAAAACCTTAATGGGCGAAAGCATGACATCAGTTGAGGTTAAGGGAATAAGAATGAAAAGTGTGGCAGGAAAAACTTAAAGGAAAGCGGGAGCCAGATCATAAATGGCCTGTGTGATAAGCTGAGTTTGGACTTTTCCTGAAAGCTACAAGGAGCCACTGAAAACACAGAAACAGAGATAAGATGTGATGAAATATCAAAAAAAAAAAAAAAAAAAAAAAGATGTGATTAAATCTCCATGTTTGAAAGATCGCTTGGATAGCAAAGTGAAAGGCAAATTAAAGAGGTGACAAGTCCAGTTAGAATTCTACTGCAGTCATACAGAGGGATAAAACTATACGGACTTCAACCCGTAGTTATATACCTGAGAAATACGAAAACATGCATCCACACAAAAACTTGTACACAAATGGTCATAGCAGCATTATTCGTAAGAGCCAAAGAGTAGAAACAACCCAAATGTCCATTAACTGACTACATGGATTTTTAAAATGTGGTATATCCATACAGTGAAATATTATTCATCCTTAAGAAGGAATGAAGTTCTGACACCTGCTACAACCTAGATGAGCTTTGAAAACATTATGCTGAATGAAAGAAGCCACTCACAAAAGGGCACATCTTGTATGATTCCATTTATATGAAAAGTCTAGAACAGGCAAATTCATATACAGAAAGCTCTAGAGAGAAGCCAGCTGCTATGTCATGACAGCACTCAAGCAATCCTATGTAGAGGTCCATCTGGTAATGAACTGAGGCCCCCAGCAATAGCCAGTGAGAAATCGTGACCTGCTGCCAACAACCATGTGAGTAAGCTTAGAAATGGATTCTCCAGCCCCAGTCAAGCCTTCAGATAATGAGAGCCCCAGCAAACATGAGTGCAACCTCATAGCCAGAATCACTCAGTTAAGCTGCTCCCATATTCCTGAGCCACAGAAACTATATGAGATAATGTTTATTACTGTTCTAAGCTGCTGAGTTTTAGAATAGTTTACTATGCTGAAATAGAGAACTAATCCTCCAACAAAACTTTTAAAAGTTCGGGGTGGCTGGCTGACTCAATCAGTAGAGCATTCCACTCTTGATCTCAGGGTTATAAGTTCAAGCCCCATGCTGGGTGTAGAGATTACTTAAAATCTTTAAAAAAAAAAACTTTTAAAAGTTCAGGTGTACTAGAATATTCATTTACCTTATTTACCAAGCATCTGAACATTCATGTACAGAGCAGAATTCTCCAATTAACAAATACCTATATATACAAAGAAATAACCAGGTAAATGATTCCCTTTAAAAACAAGTAATAAATAAACAGGAAACCAAAAATAATATAAGAGCTTTTTTTTTTAATTTTTATTTTTTTAAGATTTTATTAGAGAGCACAAGCTCGGGAGAGAGGCAGAAGGAGAGGGAGAAGCAGACTCCCCACTGAGCCAGCTGAGCCACCCAGGTGCCCGGCATTTTTACATTTGTTATGTCATCTAATCTTCATAACAACCCATTAAATTAGGTACTGTTATTATCTTCCCTTTAAAAATGAAGATATCAAAGCACAGAGAGATTGAGTAGTTTGCTGAAAGGTACACAAATAGCAAATGGTAGAGCTCGGATTTGGTAGTGCTGGGATTTGAACTTACACACTCTGAGTCCGGAGTCTGTGTTCTTACTTGTACTGCTATGCTGCTGCCATGGAGTCTGACACATAGATATTTAATAAATATTGATGGGTGAGTGAATACTCACTGTTTCTGCACACAGAACTTTGCTTACTTGGTTCTTGCCAATAGGATGTTTGTCCTTGGGGTTATAAGGACAGGAAGATAGAGGTTTGAGTCACAGTGGTCTGAATCCCTATTCTGCTCCCTGCTTCTTGACTCCTTTCTTTTCTTTTCTTTTCTTTTACCAAAGAGAATGATTCTTTTTTTTTAAGATTTATTTATTTATTTTAGAGGAGAGAGAGAGCACGAGTGCAGGGCAGAGGGGCAAAGGGAGAGGGAGAGAGAGAGAATCTGAAGCCGACTCCCTGCTGAGCACGGAGCCCAACGCCGTGCTAGATCTCACGACCCTGACTGAGATCACCACCCGAGCAGAAACCAAGAGTTGGGCGCTCAATTGACTGCACCACCCAGGTGCCTCACCAAAGAGAATGATTCTGTTATTCTGCCTTAATCGTTACGTAATCCTTAGATTCAGATTCCTGAGTTTTGTGTCTTGGATTATTTTCTGCCCCAACCTTTTATTTTGATGACACTTAAACCTTCAAAAAGTGTAAAGAATGGTACAGTGGTCACCCATATACCCTTTTGACTAAACTTACCAATTTTGAACATGTTGCCACATTTTTGTGTTCTCTTTTCACACACACATGCATATTTATATTTTGCTGAAACATTTAAGGGTTACTTGCAGACATCATGACACTTTACTTCTCAATATTTCGGCATCCATTTCCAAAGAATAAGGAGATTTCTCCTACACAAGCATAATAAAACTGTATTACAGTTTTATACTCAGGAACTTTAGTATTGTTGTATTATCATCTAATATACCGTCTATATTGTATATTTCCTTGGTTTTAATAATGTCCTTTATACCTTACTTTAAAGCTTTGAAATCTAGAATTCAGTCAAGAATTACATTGCATGGGGCGCCTGGGTGGCTCAGTCGTTAAGCGTCTGCCTTCGGCTCAGGTCATGATCCCAGGATCCTGGGATCGAGTCCCACATCGGGCTCCTTGCTCCACGGGAAGCCTGCTTCTCCCTCTCCCACTCCCCCTGCTTGTGTTCCCTCTCAGGCTGTCTCTCTCTCTGTCAAATAAATAAATAAAGTCTTAAAAAAAAAAAAAAAGAATTACATTGCATTTAGTTGTCCTGTCTCTTACCCCAAAACAGTTCCTAAAGCCCGGTTTTAGGAAGGGAGATGTCTTTAATGACGTTGACATTTTAAGAGATGAGTTGTTTTGTAGACTGTCCTTCAATTTGAATATACCTTTTTCCTCTTGCGTTGCTTCAGGATAAATATTGTGGGCAGGATGTTTTGTCTTAATGCTAAATATTAGGAAGTCTACGATGGTAGTTTCATTAATGGTGATGTTAAATCTCACATTTGGTTAAATTCCTATCTGCCAGATTTGCCCATTATGTAGGTGCCTTTTTCCCTTTGTAATATATAATTGATTAGAGTAATACTGATTTTTTTTTTTATATCTTTTGTACAGAAGTACCATGTGGTTATCACAATAGAAATGCTGCCTAAGCGACAAACTAAACAGGATAACAATGTTTAAAAGTTGAGTATTATGTGCAAGGTGATATGTACAAAATGGAGTTCACAGTTCATTTAATTTGAGCTTCTTTGTAATGTGAAGTTTAAGTGCAGAGTTTAAATACTATTGCTGAAGAGCCTTGGGATGAAAATCTAGTTTTTTTGGGTCATAGGAATTTTTGCTGATAACCTTTTCATAGTTGCACTGTAGTGGAGTATTAATATTTTTCATAGTTTTCAGACAGATTCTTTCCTGCTTTTATTTATTTTTCCCATTTATTATTTTTATTTATTTTTTAGGTGGGGGAGGGGCAGAGGGAGAAGGTGGAGGGAGAGGGAGAGAGAGAATCTTAGGCAGATTCCACGCTCAGCACAGAGCAGGGCTTAATCCCCTGACCCTGAGATCGTGACCTGAGCGGAAATCAAGAGTCGGACACTCAACCGACTGAGCCACCCAGGCACCCCTCTTTTTGCTTTTAAAATCTCCTCCTCCCATCTTCTTATGTGTGCCTTGAAACAATACAGCTTTTAGTGAGAGCTCTGGAGTTAATCTGGGTTTGAACCCTTGCTCAGCCACTTAATCACTAAGTGATCTTGAACAGGTTATTTAACTTCTCTGTACCTCAGTATTCTCCTCTGTGTAATGGGGAAAATAATAATGCCCTCATAAGCTTGCTGCAAGGATTGAATAAGCAGTGGCTACTGTTTCTAATCATAAGTATTTAGTAAGTGTTATATATTCTTTTCAATCTGTTAAAACTTGTCAGGTATTACTCAGTGACTTTTCCCTTAAATCTGTACACTAGACATGTATACATAAACATATAAATGTACTTGTAGACTTTGTTCAAGGAAATAATCTTAGACATTTCTTCTATAATTCTGTCTTATCCTTTCTTTGTGAAACTTGGGAGAAATGGAGATAAACATTTAACTTAGAATACTTGTAGAATCCATATGTTAACCTTTTATTTCTTGGATGTTTACATTTGTTGCATACCATCTTAAAAATAATACCCAGGGACTGCCTGTGCTAGGAAAAAAAAAAAGGTAAATATTCTCTCTACTTTAGACCATATGATTTTAATGCTACCTTGGAAATAGTTAAATTCAAGGCACTGATAGCTGACTGACATTTCTACCCTGAATTGGAGACCACAATTCATTATGTGACAATCAGTTGATCTAAGGAGAGTATCAGCTAAATTTTTCAGTGGTTCTTAATGGCAGAGGTACCGTATCTCCAGAGGGTATTTGGAAAAGTATGGGGGCACTTTTGGTTGTTGCAGTGACTATGGAGGAGGGAGGATACACCACTGGCATTTAGTGGTCAGGGACCAAGGGATAACAGTCTAAAACAAAGAATTATGAATTATGCCAATAGCATTGCTCAGAGACTGAACTACTTGAACCTAAAGACTTGGTGAATTGGTAGAGACAGTTTTATTTTATCTCAGTTATTAAAAAAAGATTATTGCTTAAGACAGGAAGTTTTCTGAAGAAATATTTCAGAGCTGTAGTATATACTATGTATTCTTCAAGGAGAATTAGGCCATATTTTCTCATTTGGGAGAGTAAGGTATTTTCCTGAAAATTCAGAAAGTAAGTATACATTGATGGTGCTTAACCCCTAAAATTAGGAGTAGTTGAATCGTTAAAATTGTGTGGTGGTTAAAGAAAATTGGTGTTGTATTTCTTTAGTAATCTGTGTATCTCCATGATTGGTAGAAATAACATAATTTATGCCCGGCATTCCAGTAATACTTGAATATTGCTTGTACTGTTCTTTTTTTTTTTTTTCTCCAAAGACCAAGTAATGTATTTTTTTGGCAGATCAATAAGATTATATTAGGAATGTAATTAAACTTGTTATAGCTTGTTTCACTTGAGCCTAATGAAGGACTTTGACAAAGATTTTAGGGAAGATAAGTATCCACAGCTTCTAGGCATGGTTTCTCAAGCTTTTTTGGCTATGACTCATAATTAGAGACATATTTTATATTGGCACCCAATTGTATGCATAAGTATATAGATACTTGAGACAAAAGTTTTATGAAATAATACCCTTACTACATGTACAATCTGATAGTTTTTATTTTATTTAATTGTAAAATGTTGATCTTGGTCTATTAAATTGATTATGTGACCAGTGTATTACAAATTGCAATTTGAAAAATACTGCCTTAGGATATATGTTCTTGAGATTCTAACCCAAGCTTTAAAATATATCCCAATTGTGACTTTTTGTTTTCTTTTTTAAAATTTATTTTATTATAAGAACACTTAAGATGAGATCTGCCCTCTTAATAGATTTTTAAGTGTACAACACAGTAATGTTACCTATATGTACAATGTTATACAGCACATCTCTAGAACTTATTTATCTTGCATAACTGAAATTTTATACCCATTGATTAGCAGCTTCCTCTTTAATCTTCTCCCTAGCCCCTGGCAACCACTATTTTACTCTTTTCTTCTATGAATTTGACAGTTTTTTTTTTAAAAAGTTTATTTATGGGGTGCCTGGGTGGCTCAGTCAGTTAAGCGTCTGCCTTTGGCTCAGAGTCCTGGGATCGAGTCCCGCGTCAGGCTCTCTGCTCTGCAGAGTCTGCTTCTCCGTCTCCCTCTAACCCTACCTCCTCTTGTGCTCTCTCTTTCTTTCACTCTCTTTCTCCAAAAAAAAAAAACTTTAAAAAGGCTATTTTTTTTAGTAACCTCTACACCCAGTGTGGGGCTTGAATTTATGACCCCCAGATCAAGAGGCACATGCTCTTCCAGCTGAGCCAGTCAGGAACCCAAGTTCGAGAATTTTAGGTATCTCATATAAGTGAAACCATGGTATTTGTGGTGGTATTTGTCCTTCTGTGACTGACTGCCTTATTTTCCTTAGCATAAAGTCTTCAAGGTTCATCTGTGTTATTGCATATTACAGGATTTCCTTCTTTTTTAAGGCTGAATAATATTCCATTGTATGTCTATACCTCATTTTTTTTGAATCCATTAATCTATTAGGTTGTTTCTACATCTTGCCTATTGTGAACAGTGCTGCATTGACATAATAGTTCTACTACCTCTTCAAAATCCTGACTTCAGTTATTTTGGAAAAATACTCAGAAGTGGGATTGCTGGATCATATAGAAGTTTTATTTTTTATTTTTTTTGAATAAATTCCATGCTGTTGTCATGATGGCTACCATTTTGCATTCCACAACAGTGTACAGGTGTTCCAGTTTCTCTACATCCTTGTCAACATTTGTTGTCTTTTGTTTTCTTGATAATAGACATCCTTACAGGCATGAGGTGATAACTCATTGTGGTTTTGTGCTATTCTTTGGAGAACTATCTATTCAAGTCCTTTGCCTATTTTTAAATTGAGTTATTAGTTTTTTTGCTATTGAGTTGTAGGAGTTCCTAATATATTTTGGAGACTAACCCCTTATCAGATATGTGGTTTACAGATACTTTATTCTCATTCTGTAGCTTGCCTTTTTCCTCTGCTAATTGTTTCCTTTGCTGTGTAGAAGCTTTTTAGTTTGGTATAGTCCCATTGGTCTGTTTTTGCTTTTCTTACCTGTGCTTTGGTATCCTATCTGTGAAGTCATTGCCATGACTAATGTTATGAAGCTTTCCCCCTATGTTTTCTTCTAGGAGTTTTACAGTTTCAGGTCTTACATTTAAGTCTTTAATCCATTTTGATTTGATTTGATGTATGGTGTAAGATGAGGGTCCAAATTCTTTTTTTTTTTTTTAAAGGTGATCTTGTTTTGTTTTAAGATTTTATTTATTAGAGAGAAAGCATGCCAGTGGGGAGTCCAATGCAGGGCTCTATCCCAGGACCCTGGGATCATGACCTGAGCCGAAGGCAGACGCTTAACGACTGAGCCATCCAGGCGCCCCTGGACATTTTAATAATAATAATTCTTCCAGTCCACAAACATGGGATGACTTTCCATTCATTTGTGTCTTTAATTTCTTTCATCAAGGTTTTATAGTTTTCAGCGAATAAGTCTTTTACTTCCTTAAATTTATTCCTTAGTATTTTATTCTTTCTGATGCTGTTGTAAATGGGGTTCTTAATAATTTCCTTTTTAGGTAGTTCATTTATTAGTATATGTTGATTTTGTATCCTGCAACTTTACTGAATTCACTTCCTGGTTCTAACGGTATTTTTGTAGAGTCTTTGGGATTTTCTGTTTATAAGATCATGTTGTGTCTGCAAACAGGGATGATTTTGCTTCTTCCTTTGTGATTTGGATGCTATCCATCTATCTATCTGTCTATCTATTTATTTATTATTTTCCTTTGCTGAATTGCTCTGGTTAGGACTTCCAGTATGTTAAGTAGAAGTGGTGAAAGTAGGCATCATTAACTTGTTCTTGATCTTAGTAGAAGAGCTTCAGTATTTTACCACAGAGTATGATGGGCTTTTTGTGATGGCATTTATTATGTTGAGGTCATTTCCTTTTATTCTTAGTTTGTTGAGAATTTTTATCATGAAAGAGTGTTGGATTTCATCAGATGGGTTTTCTGCATCTATTGAGGTGATCATGTGTTGTTTTTTTTTAAAGATTTATTTATTTATTTTTAGAGAGAGAGCCTTTATGTGAACAGGGGGAGGGGCAAAGGGAAAGGGAAAAAGCAGGCTCCCTGCTGACTGGGGAGCCTGACATGGGACTGGATCCCAGGACCCTGAGATCATGACCTGAGCCAAAATCAAGAGTCGGATGCTTTGACTGACTGAGCCACCCAGGCACCCTGAGATGATCATGTGGTTTTTACCCTTCGTTCTGTTAATGTAGTCCATCATATTAAATAGTTTGCATATGTTGAACCATCTTTGCAAAGCAGGGATAACCAAGTCTATTTCTGACTATCTGCTCCACTATTGCCCTTGGCTAAGCCACCCTCACCTCTCTCTTGGACTTCTTCAATAGCATCCTAATTGTACTCCTGATTTCTTCTCATGCTTTGTTCCCACCCAGCTCTGTCCTCCTTTCTGCTGTCTAAATGATGGTTTAGGGGTGCCTGGGTGGCTCATTCGTTAAACATCTGCCTTCGGCTCAGGTCATGGTCCCAGGGTCCTGGGATCGAGCCCCGCATCGGGCTCCCTGATCGGCTGGAAGCCTGCTTCTCCCTCTCCCACTCCCCCTGCTTGTGTTCCTTCCCTTGCTTTGTATCTCTCTGTCAAATAAATAAATAAAATCTTTAAAAAATAATAATAAAAAATAAATGATGGTTCAAAAGGCTGTCTGTTGTTTTTTTGTTACAAATTTAGCCTATGTGATTAAAAAATTTATAGTTTAATAAAAATTTAAAAATCAAAAGTTAAAGTAGTAATCATTGACTTCAGCTATCTAGAACAAGTTATACCATGGAACTCTCTTGCTCAGTAGTATTGAGGCCTAAACAGAATCTCTCATCTCTGTTTCATTTGCTATTCGTATAATCCTTCTATATTCGTTCATTGTAATTCCAGTGCATTGCCTGGCCTGTTTTATTGAACTGCTCTTCCTTTCAGATTGGCAAAAATGATAACAGGTCTGGATTTTGTTGTAATTTTTTTTTTTTTTTGGTAAGCCAATATGATGAAAGATTTGGCATTTTAAAAGACTGGGGCTCCTGGCTGGCTCAGTTGGAAGAACATGCAGCTCTTGATCTCGGGGTCATGAGTTCCAGCCCAATGTGGGTGTAGAGATTCTTAAATAAATAAAACTTAAGGAAAAAAAAAAAACCAAAAGACAAGATAGTGTGCTGAACCAAACAGCCCAGAATCTTCCTCACCTATTTTATTATTTATTTACAGAAAAGAATACGCTAGTGTGGAAATACTGAATTGGAAATCAGGAGGCCAGGGTTCTCCTCTTGCCTTTGCCACTAATTTGCTGACATTGAGGAAATTGCTTATAACTCTTCTGAACTTTTACTTTCTTCATCATCTGAAATCATTGGATACTCTAGGTTTCCTCAAACCCTAAAATTCAGCAATTCTGCCATCTTTTTGACAGGGTTTTGAGACAAAGGAAGTCTTCTTTTTTTGCCATGCTGATTTTCTCCCATCTGTTGTAATCTGAATACCTAGAAAAAGGAAAATAAATTTTAATCTGTCATACTCCGTTATTGTGATAAGTAATTCCACAATTGTGATTATAAGAATAGTCTGGGCATATAATAAAGTACTATGCAGATGACAAATGATTATGTACCACCACGGGGGTGAAAAATGTAGATAAGCAGTCCCTTCCTGTGTACTTTTGTGAACTGCTCTGTGGTCACGATTGTATGATCCACTTTAGAGAGCTTTTGGGGCTGTGCTTTACTATGCTTTCCTTGAGTTGCAAGACTAGTTTCTTGGAGTATTCTCTTTGTATTATGTTTTGTGCCTTGAGTGTGTGTAATTCTACCAGAGGTGGTAAAGCTGAGGAATTCATTGCTTTGAGGGTTGGAAACTTTCCTCTTTCATCCCAAAGCAGTTTTGCAGGAAAATTAAGCACCAGAAAAGATACGGTTACCAACCTTATGGCTGCCTTGTTCCTGAGCTGGGCCCCCTGGTGTCATGGAGGGAGCTGTTGTTTCCTTATTACACATTTTGTTCTTCCCTAGACATTGTAGCTCTTTTTCTAAGATGCTGGTGAGCTGTCTTGTGACTATATTTGCTTGCAGGTTATTGGGAGCTCTGGTAGACATCTGTTAAAGTCCTGTGAGAATAGGGAAAACAAGGCTCTGCTGTTTTAATCAGGTAGAGTTGTTCAGTGGCCCTTAGACTCCTCAGGCTCTTTTGCAGCACTATTTGTTAAAGGCATTTTTTTTTTTTTTAAAGATTTTATTTATTTATTTGACAGAGAGATAGACAGAAGAGCACAAGCAGAGGGAGCAGCAGAGGGAGAGGGAGAAGCAGGCTCTGCACTGAGCAGGGAACCCGATGCGGGACTCGATCTCAGGACCCTGAGATCATGACCTGAGCCGAAGGCAGACGCTTAACCACCTGAGCCACCCAGGCGCCCTGTTAAAGGCATTTTTTAAAACTCATTTGGTGGGCGCCTGGGTGGCTCAGTCGTTAAGCGTCTGCCTTCGGCTCAGGTCATGATCCCAGGGTCCTGGGATCGAGTCCCACATCGGGCTCTCTGCTCTGCGGGAAGCCTGCTTCTCCCTCTCCCACTCCCCCTGCTTGTGTTCCTGCTCTCGCTATGTCTCTCTCTGTCAAATAAATAAACAAAATCTTTAAAATAAAATAAAATAAAATAAAATAAAATAAAACTCATTTGGTAAAAGAGATAGAACATGTGCCCTAAACTGTGATCTGCTTCAGTCCAGTGAGGCACTTGGCATTGCAGTGCATTGTGTTCTAGGGCATTGTTCAGCTCATGCCTTTGTACTCATGGCCCGATTACCATCAGCCCTTTTCAAAAGAAAGAATAGTGATGTGCATACTGTGTGGCTATATAACTAATGAACTGAGTTTTGGGCAAGTATAATTGTAACATCAAAGGAGCTAATGGTATTCATATGTTGTTAGGTAGGTTTTACCCCTGATTTGTGAACAAATTGTGCCTTTTCCTAAGGGAGCCTAAGTTATTAGACTGCCTTCCATTAGTAAAGACAGGTGTGCGTGTGTGTGTGTGTGTGTGTGTGTGTGTGTGTGTGTGTGTGTAACAGTGAAAAGTTTTATTCAGTGGCTAATTGAAGGAAATGACTCAAAGAAGTTTTTTAGACTATGAATGAGAATATATTGATGAATTTCTCTACAGAAAGTAGATGAGTGGTTGCTGGGGCAGGAAGGGGGATAATGGAGAGTGACTACTAACAGATGGAGTTTCTTTTTAGGGTGATGAAAATGTTCTGGAATTAGATAGTGTAGAACTTTGTGAATATACCAAAACCCACTGAATTGTACACTTTAAAAGGTTGAATTAATGGTATGTGATTTATATCCCCCCAAAAATGTTATTTAAAAAAGAAAGGACCAGATTATTTGTCTGAGTAAGATATTTACTTCCTTTGTTGAGTAGAACAATATGAAATTTTTTTAAAAAAGATTTTAATTTTTAAGTAATCTCTACACCCAACATGGGGCTTGAACTTACAACCCCGAGATCAAGAATTGCATGCTCTACCAACTAAACAAGCCAGGAGCCCCAGAACAGTATGAAAATCTGAAATGTGGGATGTCTTTTTTATTTTTATTTTTTAAAGATTATTTATTTATTTGAGAGATAGAGAGGGAGCAGGCAAGTGAGAGAGAGCGAGCACAGGCAGGGGGAGGGGCAGAGGGGAAGGGTTAAGCAGACTCCCCACTGACCAGGTTGCTACACTCAAAAGGAGGCTTGATCCATGACCTGAGCTGAAGGCAGATGCTTAACTGACTGAGCCACCCAGGCGTCCCCGGGATGCCTTTATTAAAGATACTCTATATAATTTTCCTAAAGGCTTATGGCAACTTGAAAATCACAATTAAAGAAAAATTTTTGTTTTGTTGAAAGATTGAATGTGAAATTTAAAATTTTATAGTATATGACTTTATGGGTGAACACAAGAAAGGTATAAGTTGTATATTGCATATCTGTAATAATTTAGAAATAGAAATATTACAAAGAGAAAGCCCATTTATCTAATAAAACTACAAAAATTGGGTCATTCTTAAGTAACAAGATACTATTTCAAACACTTCAATTTGTGCAAATTTCATAAAGTCTAATGGTACCAGTTAAGACAGTGGGGAAGAGAAACCCTAATATACTGTTGAAGGATGTGTAATTTTTGGCAAGATTTTGTGAGGTATATATACCCTACAGAGGAGCCTTGGATTTTTTTTAAAGATTTTATTTATTTATTTCAGAGAGAGAGGCAGAGATACCGAGAGAGAGCACAAGTGAGGAGGAGAGGGAGAAGCAGGCTCCCCCCTGAGCAGGGAGCCGGATGTGGGACTCGATCCCAGGACACTGGGATCATGACCTGAGCCAAAGGCAGACGTTTAACCGACTGAGCCACCCAGGTTCCCCGTGCCTTGGATTTATACGACAGGAAACATGTACTAGCATTTTTATTTCAGTTATATTTGTAATAGGAAAAATTTGGAAACTATCCAACTGTAGAGGACTGGATAAGCAAGCAGTAGTATTTTAATGCAATTTATTACTATAACACAGAATGGACAAACCACGTTTGTGTGTGTCTACACAGATAAATCCTGGAACATTACGTTGAGGAAAAAAAAAGCAAGTTAAAAAATTTGAATGTGATACCACTTATGAATGTTAAAAACAAAACAGTGCAGTGTTGTCTATGGATCCATATATGTATGCTGCAAAATAATTATTTTTAAAGATTATTTATTTGAGCGAGTGGGAGGGGCTTGAGGGAGAGGGAGAGAGAATTCCAAGTAGACCCAGTGCTGAGCACAGAGCCTGACGTGGGGCCTGATCACAGGACCCTGAGATTGCGATCTGAGCTGAAACCTAGAGTTGGATGCTCACTGTGCCACCTAGGCGCCCCTGCAAAATTATTTTTAAAAACCCATGGATTAGAAAAAGACACATTAATTTCAGTAGGATTTTTACTTCTGAAAGGGGAGAGAGGACAGTGGAATGAGCAGGGAAACCAACTAACTTGCAATTTTCTGTTTCATAAAAAAAAAAAACTGAAGCAAAAATGGCAGTGTGTTATGATTGTTATATTTGGGTTATCATTTCACTTTTCTGAATTTTAAATTCTTCCATAACTAAAAATGAAAAAAAAAGTGAAAACATCGTATGGCATTGGTTTTTAAAAAACCAATCAGCTTATACATTTTTCCTCAGATATTTCGTATTTACTGTCATAGAGATAATTCATCCTGAAGGTCATGAACATTAGTTTTTGAAGAAGTGCAATGTAAGTGCTGTGGATTATATCATATTTTTATTTTAAAATCCTCACATCCATATTTTTTCTTGAGAAAAATGCTTGATCAGTGCAAGAACACATTATTGTGTTATTGGCATGATTGAGTTCTTATTAAACATACACAGGTTTTTATGTTTTATAGTTAGGACTTGGCTTTTCCTCTGTGCAAGCACCTGTGTCTTTTGGTGGGGGTGTGAGAATGCTGTTAGCAGGTGTGCCCTTAGATTCTTTCACACACTTTGATTCTAAAGAAGGCTGTAGACTAGTATGGTGTTGGCAGGCACTTAAAAATTGTTTGATGACTTAAAAGTTTATTGCTGTTAATATTTTTAATAAGCATTTATTGTTTATAATAAGAAAGTGTAAATTATCATATGGAAGTGTGCTTTTTGAAGAGCTTCTTGGAGTAGAACTATTTAGAACTGAACAATGGAATGAGGGATGATATTTATTTTAGCTACTCATCTTAAACAAATCTTAGATAGCACAAGATATGCATGTCTTTATAAGACTTGGGGATTCCTTAGTATTTATCTTTTAAAGAGCAGACTTGGCTCTGAATATTCTCCCGAATACTATCAGTTTCCTTTCTGTCATTCTTAGAGGAAAGGAAGTTACTAGGATCTCTTCTGTTTACTATGGAAAATGTTCCCTTCCTAGTTTCCCTTTTTCCCAAGAAATGATTGAGTTTTTATATTTTAGATTGAGTTTTAGACTTTCCTCTAGAGCAGTGTTGTTTTTTTTTTAACTGAGGTATAATTGGCATTAGTATTACATTAGCTTCAGGTGCACAGCATAATGAGTTGATAATTTGCATATGTTTTAAAATGACCACTACAGTAAGTCTAGATAACATCCATGACCATACATAGTTATAGTACTTTTTCTTGTGGTGAGAACTTAAGATTTACTCTCTTAGTAACTTTCAAGTATGTAATACAGGGCGCCTGGGTGGCTCAGTCGGTTAAGCGATTGCCTTCGGCTCAGGTCATGATCCCAGGGTCCTGGGATCGAGTCCCACATCAGGCTCCCTGCTCTGCGGGGAGCCTGCTTCTCCCTCTCCCACTCCCCCTGCTTGTGTTCCCTCTCTCGCTGTGTCTCTCTCTGTCAAATAAATAAATAAAATCTTAAAAAAAAAAAGTATGTAATACAGTATTATTAGCTGTAGTTACCCATGCTGTACATTACATCCCATGACTTATTTTATAACTGGAAGTTTGTGCTTTTTGACCCCCTTAGCTCATTTGGCCCACCACCCACCTCTGGCAGCCACCAATTTCTTCTCTGTATCTATGAGCTCCTTAAAAAAAAAAAAATTTTTTTTAAATAGGCTCCATGCCTAACGTGATTCTTGAACTTATGACCCTGAGATCAAGACCTGAGCTGAGATCGAGTCAGTTGCTCAACCAACTGAGCCACCCAGGCGCCCCCTCTCCTTTAAAAAAAAAAAAAATTTAGATTCTCTCTCTCAATAAATAAATAAAATCTTTAAAAAATAAACTTAAAAATTTTTTTTAGATTCTACCTATAAGTGAGATCATATGATATTTGTCTGTCTTGTTTCACTGAGCATAATGCTCTCAAGGTCCATCTATGTTGTTGCAAATGACAAGATTTCATTCTTCTTTTTTTTTTTTTTTTTTTTTTTTAAAGATTTTATTTATTTATTTGACAGAGAGAGAGACAGTGAGAGCAGGAACACAAGCAGGGGGAGTGGGAGAGGGAGAAGCAGGCTTCCCGCCGAGCAGGGAGCCCGATGTGGGACTCGATCCCAGGACCCTGGGATCATGACCTGAGCCGAAGGCAGACGCTTAACGACTGAGCCACCCAGGCGCCCGATTTCATTCTTCTTTATGGCTGAATAATATTTGTGTGTGTGTGTGTGTGTGTATGTATCACATGTTCTTTATTTATCCATTGATGGACACTTAGGTGTTTTTGTGTCTTGGCTATTGCAGATAATGCTGCACTGAACACGGACATGCATGTATCTTTTTGAGTTAGTGTTTTCATTTTCTTTGGATAAATACCCAGAAGTAGAATTGTTGGATCATATGATAGTTCTATTTTTAATTTTTTAAGGACCCTCCATACTGTTTTCCCTAGTGACTGCACCAGTTTACATTTGCACTAACAGTGCCCAAGCATTCCCTCTTCTCCACATCCTTGCCAACACTTGTTTTTTCTTGTCTTTTTGATAATAGCCATCCTAACAGTGTGAAGTTATATCTCATTGTGGTTTTGATTTGCATTTTCCTGATAAGTGATAATTGAGCATTTTTTTTTTTTTTTAATGTACCTGTTGGCCCTCTATATGTCGTCTTTGGAAAAATGTCTATTCAGATTCTCTGCCCATTTTTAAAAAAAAAAAATATTTATTCATTTGCGAGAGAGAGAGTGGAGTGTGAGCGGAAGGGAGAGGGAATCTGAAGCAGACTCTGCACTGAGTGCAGAGCCTGATGTGGGTCTCGGTCCACAGCAGTGAGATCATGACCTGAGCCGAGACCAAGACCTGAGCCGAAACCAAGAGTTGGACGCTCAACCAACTGCGCCACCCAGGCTCCCCCTCTCTGCCCATTTTTTAGTTCAATTTTTTTTTTGAGCTGATCGAGTTCTTTATATTTTTGGATATTAACCTCTTGTAAAATATATGATTTGCAATGATTTTTCTCCCTTTCAGTAGGTTGCCTTTTCATTTTATTGATGGTTTCCTTTGCTGTGCAGAAGCTTTTTCACTTGATGTAATTCCACATGTTTGTTTTTGCTCTTATCGCCTTTGCTTTTGCTGTCAAATCCAAAAAATCATTATCAAGACCAATGTCAAGGAGTTTACTGATGTCAAGGAGTTTACTGCTTATGTTTTCTTCTAGGAGTCTTATGGTTTCAGGTCTTAATTCAAGTGTTGATTCCATTTTTTTTTTTTTAAGTTTTTTTTTATTTATTCATTCGAGATAGAGAATATGAGCAGGGGGAGAAGCAGACAGAAGGGGAGAAGCAGGCCCCCCGCTGAGCAGGGAGCCTGATGCGGGGCTCGATGCCAGGACCCTGGGATCATGACCTGAGCCGAAGGCAGACGCTTAACCATCTGAGCCACCCAGGTGCCACATGTGTTGATTCCATTTTGAGTGAATTTGTGTATATGGTGTAAAATAGTGGTCCAGTTTCATTCGTTTGCATGTGGCTGTCCAGTTTTCCCAGTACCATTTATTGAAGAGACTTTTCTTTCCTTGCTGTGTATTGTTGGCTCCTGTAGAGCAGTGTTTTTGGGCTAGGGTATGTGGGTGGGGGTGAGTGGTGCTATTGAAAAGATCATGAACTCTGAGGAGTTTTTCAGGGCTATAACTTAAAAGAAATGAGTTTTAGGTTGAACAGGGATTTTCTGTCCCTGCTGTTGCCTCTTCTATCTAGCTTTTGAAGGCAAGTCAGAAATGGGTAGTACCCTGGAGATGCTAGAAGTGTTTCCATAAACATGCCATGTTGGGGCCAAGGTGGTATTTTATTTATGTATTTATTTTGCTGCATATAGTCATTATCAACTAAAATGGCTAATGTCTACTATGTACGTAACATTCTTTAAAGATGTTCTCTTTCCCACTCCAAATCAGATCCTTCAAGTTGGAAGCATACTCGTGTCAGGAATGTTTGGGCTTCTCAGCTGTAGTCTTCTGTTCTGTTTCATTATGATTTTAATGGTGACAGAAAACAAACTACTTTAGTTGACTGTTATATTGGAGTTTTTTTTTTCCTAGTAGACAATTTTGTATTTTTTTTAAATTTTTTTTTATTGTTATGTTAATCCCCATACATTACATCATTAGTTTTAGATATAGTGTTCCATGATTCATTGTTTGTGCATAACACCCAGTGCTCCATGCAGAACGTGCCCTCCTCAATACCCATCACCAGGCTAACCCATCCTCCCACCCCCCTCCCCTCTAGAACCCTCAGTTTGTTTTTCAGAGTCCATCGTCTCTCATGGTTCTTCTCCCCCTCCGATTTCCCCCCCTTCATTCTTCCCCTCCTGCTACATTCTTCTTCTTCTTTTTTTCTTTCTTAACATATATTGCATTATTTGTTTCAGAGGTACAGATCTGAGATTCAACAGTCTTGCACAATTCACAGCGCTTACCAGAGCACATACCCTCCTCAGTGTCCATCACCCAGTCACCCCATCCCTCCCACCCCACCCCCCACTCCAGCAACCCTCAGTTTGACTTCCTGAGTGAGGTCATATGATACATGTCTTTCTCTGTTTGACTTATTTCGCTCAGCATAATACCCTCCAGTTCCATCCACGTCGTTGCAAATGGCAAGATCTCATTCCTTTTGATGGCTGCATAATATTCCATTGTATATATATACCACATCTTCTTTATCCATTCATCTGTTGATGGACATCTTGGCTCTTTCCACAGTTTGGCTATTGTGGACATTGCTGCTATAAACATCGGGGTGCACGTACCCTTTCGGGTCCCTACTTTTGTATCTTTGGGGTGACAATTTTGTATTTTTAAAGATACACTTGACACATTGAAGGTAGGATCTGTTGGTGTGCATGGAAAATTTATGTAATCTCCTCAAACCCCATTTTTGGAATAATTTGAAGTTGAAGTCAAAGCCTGATTTGAGAACATAGTTCTCTTCTTAAAGGAGTAATCTAAGGGATTCCAGATTAATACCATCATTTAGATGGATTGTTGGATTGTTGGATTCTTGGATTGTTCCACTGAAAGGCGGAGAAAGTAAATTTATGGTATAGTTGGAAAACTTTTATACCATAAAAGGTTTATCAGAATTCACCCAGAAGTTACTGAGATCCATAACTTATCAAAGAGTACCTTGTTTTTTTTTTAATTTTTTTTTTAAGATTTTATTTATTTTAGAGAGAGAGAGAGAGAGCATGAATGGGGAGAGGGGCAGAGGCAGAGGGAGAGGGAGAGGGAGAATCCCAGGCAGAATCTGCACTGAGCGTGGAGCCTGATATGGGGCTTGATGCCAGGAGTCTTAAGATCATGACCTGAGCTGAAATCAAAGTCAGATGCTTAACCAACTGAGCTGCCCAGGTGCCCCTTTTTTCTTTTTTTTAAATTACATCTATATGTGTTGCCAGGATGCTATATAAGAATTATACAAAAGAATACCACTGGATTATAACATACTTAAATTAGAAAAAATTGCTTAAAAATAATATTTGTTGAGTTCTTCTTACTCTGTGTCAGCATTGTTATGAGTACTTCTAATGTATTATCTCATCTAATCCTCACAGTAACTGTGAGAGTTATTCTCCCCATGAGGACTAGTAATTAAACTAAGGTCACATAGTCTGGTAAGTAGTAGTGTAGGCATGTAAAACCAGGCTCTTTGACTACAAAGTCCTTATGCTCTTTTTCACCATAGTGGCTTAATAAAGTTACCATAGATTGTTTATATCACCTGGAAAACAATTAATTTTAAAAATTGGACTAATGTTAAAGAGGAATACTTTTTCAGTTTACCGTAAGGTGAATATAATATTTTTGTGAAAAAATCTGAATATATCTCAAAGTATCTAAATCAAGCATTTAAATTTCATCTTAGAACTTTGACTTATATAGATCTGTAACTAATTAAAGTCTACCAATATTGGGCGCCTGGGTGGCTCAGATGGTTAAGCGTCTGCCTTCGGCTCAGGTCATGATCCCAGGGTTCTGGGATTGAGTCCTGCATCGGGCTCCCTGCTCCTTGGGAGCCTACTTCTCCCTCTGCTTCTCTCTCTCTCTCTCTCTCTCTCTGTCTCTCATGAATAAATAAATAAAATCTTTAAAAAAAAATTCTACCAATATTTACTGAGCAACTGAGCATCTTCTATGTACAAGGAACTGTACTAGCTGGTTGGGAACAAGATGGAGAAGGGAACTAACATTTATTGAACACCTGTTATATTTCGGATGGTCTTAGATTACTATATCTTCATCTCATTAATCCATACAATAATTCTGCTAGATAGGTATTCCCATTTTATAGCATAGGAAACTTAGGCATAGAGAATTTAAGCTCTCGTAACCCAAATGGCAATTGTAGAATTTGAACCCAAGTCTGCCTGACAAAAAGACCTATGCTCCTTTTCTGACTCATCTGTACTTCCTTGTGTGTAAATTTAAGATGTGTTCCCTCTTTCTAGGAGTGTATAATCTAGTCCAGGGGTTCACAAATTGGATTCTGCAGATGGACTGGTGGAAGAAGTCCCTGATTCACTTTTAGAAAGTCACAAATTCAAAATGATTTTTATAATAATAGTAAGATGTTATTGCTCATTTTACTATGTTCATATATGCACTGATGATGCAAAAGCAATGGTGGGAAAGATTGCTGCCACCTTAACATGAATTGAGGGAGTGACACCAAACTGCATTCAAGAGTCATTGCATTTTTTTACTGCCATGCACTTGCAGTGTGAGAAAAAAGTAGTTTCACTTATAGGTGTCCTTGATGCAGCAGTAAAACTTTTATTTTATGAAATTTGGACCCTTCAGTGTACATGTTTTTTTAAAAATTGAGATATAAATTATACATACACATAAATCACACATTGTACACTCTTTTTTTTAAGATTTTATTTTTAAGTAATCTCTATACCCAACGTGGGGCTTGAACTCACAGCCCAATAATCAGGAGTCACATGCTTTACCAACTGGGCCAGCCAGGTGCCCTGGTACATTTTTTTTTTTTTTTTTTAAAGATTTTATTTATTTATTTGAGAGCGAGCGAGAGAGAGAATGAGAGAGAGAACACGAGAGGGGGTAGGGTCAGAGGGAGAAGCAGACTCCCCGCTGAGCAGGGAGCCCGATGTGGGACTCGATCCCGGGACTCCAGGATCATGACCTGAGCCAAAGGCAGTCGCTTAACCAACTGAGCCACCCAGGCGCCCTGCCCTGGTACATTTTTAAAAGCATACAATTCAGTGGTTTTTATCATATTACGAGATTGTGCAGCTGTTACTACTACCCAGTTCCAGAACATTTTCTTGTTTTCTTTTTTTTTAATTTTAAGATTTTATTTATTTGAGAGACACAGAGTGAGAGAGAGAGAGAGAGAGCACGAGAAGGGGGGAGGGGTAGAGAGAGGGAGAAGCAGACTCCCTGCTGAGCAGGGAGCTGGATGCGGGACTTGATCCCAGGACCCTGGGATCATGACCTGGGCAGATGCTAACTGACTGAGCCACCCAGGTGCCCTGGTTCCAGAACATTTTCATCACCCCAGAAAGAAACCCCATACTTATTGGCAATTATTACCCATCTCCCCCCCCACCCTCCCAGCACCAGGTAACCACTAATCTACTTTATGTCTCTGTGGATTTTCCTATTCTGTATTATTCCAGATAAGTGAGTACATTCTCTTGAATAAATATTTCTTTATTTGCCATGCCTTTAGGGACATCCGGAGATGTAGTTTTTTGGTTGTTTGTTTGTTTGTTTTGAGAGAGAGAGTGAGTGCAAGCAGGGTGTGGAGGGTGGGACAGAGAGGGAGGGAGAGAGTGAATCTTAAGCAGGCTCCATGCTCAGCTCAGAGCCTAACTTCGGGGCTCCGTATCACAACCCTGAGTTCATGACATGAGCCAAAATCAAGAGTCAGATGCTTAACCTACTGAGCCGCCCAAGTGCTCCAAGATGTAGAAATTAAAAAAAAAAAAAAGTTTCACCATTTAGGGGTACTGGCTCAGTCAGTGGAGCATGCAACTCTTGATCTTGGGGTTGTAAGTTCGAGCCCCACATTGGGTATGGAGATTACTTAAAAAAAATCTTTAAAAGTTTCACAATTTAAATGGAATAATACAACATGTAGTCTTTTGTGTCTGGCTTCTTTCACTTAGAATAGTGTTTTCAAGGTTCATCTATGTTGTAGCAGCTACTTTATTCCTTTAAAAAAACCCAGCTTTGTTGAGATATATAATTCAAGTGCCACACAGGTCACCCATTTTAAATGTACAGTTCAGTGGTTTTTGGTATATTCACAGATATGTGCAGCCATTACCACAGTCAATTTTAGAACATTTCCATCACCTCAAAAGAAACCTGTACCATTTAGTTACCATGATCTCCCAGTCCTTTCCTTACCTCCCCTTTTCCAAATAAAGAACCACTAATTTACTTTTGATAGATTTCCTTATTCTGCACTTTCATATGAGTGGAATCATATAATATGATTTCATACATTTTCAGTTTCTCCACATCCTTATAATCTTTTTGGTTCTAGCTCTCCTAGTGGGTGTGAAGTGGTATCTCATGGTGGTTTTATTTTGTATTCCCTAATGACTAATGATGTTGAACATCTTTTTATGTTCTTATTGGCTATTTATATACTTACTACGGAGAAGTGTATAATCAAATTGTTTGCCCATTTTTAAATTGGGTTGTCTTTTATTATTGAGTTATAAGAGTTCTTTATATATTCAGGGTATTAATACCTTATCAGATATATACTTGGTAAAAATTTTCTCCTATTGTAGGTTTTCATTTTCATTTCTTTTTTTTTTTTTTTTTTAAAGATTTTATTTATGTATTTGGCAGTGAGAGACACAGCGAGAGAGAGAACACAAGCAGGGGGAGTGGGAGAGGGAGAAGCAGGCCCCCCGCCGAGCAGAGAGCCTGAGGCGGGGCTCAATCCCAGGACTCTGGTATCATGACCTGAGCCGAAGGCAGATGCTAACGACTGAGCCGCCCAGGCGCCCCTCATTTTCATTTTTTTTTTTTTTTTAAAGATTTTATTTATTTATTTGAGAGAGAGAGAATGAGAGAGAGCACATGAGAGGGGAGAGGGTCAGAGGGAGAAGCAGACTCCCTGCCGAGCAGGGAGCCCGATGCGGGACTCGATCCAGGGACTCCAGGATCATGACCTGAGCCGAAGGCAGTCGCTTAACCAACTGAGCCACCCAGGCGCCCACTCATTTTCATTTCTTGATGGTATCACTTGATACACAAAATTTTTAAATTTTGATGGTTCAGTTTATAAGTTTTTTTCCTTTGGTTTTGCTTTAGGTATAGTTAAGAAACTGTTGTCTAATTGAAGGTCATGAAGATTTACACCTGTTTTCTTGTAAGAGTTTTTTATTTTTAACTCTTAGATTTAAACCTTTGATCCATTTTGAGTTAATGTTTTATATGGTGTGAGATGGGGGTTCAGCTTCATTTTTTTCATGTGGATATCTGATTGTCAGCACCATTTGTTGAAAAGATTATTCTTTCTCCCGTTGAATTGTTTGACATGAATTGTTCATCAGTCTGATCTAGTTGGGCTGGAGTAATTTTTTAGGCCAAAGGTTTGTTCTGACCCAGAAGAGGCTCTTAGCTGTCTCTTTTCCTGGTTCTTACTAGTGAGCTACCTGGCCTGCAGTTTAGCTTGTTTCTGATTAAGAGGAGCTATTTTTTGAGAACTCCTTTAGGCCTGAATTTCTTCACAGTCTGTCTCGAAGTCAGTTCTTCTGTGGAGAATTGGAACTTTCTTTTCCTTTTCTTTTTCCTTCTAGATTTTATTTATTTATTTATTTATTTATTTATAAATATTTTATTTATTTATTTGACAGAGAGAGAGCAGAGGCAGGGGGAGCAGGAGAGGGAGAAGCAGGCTTCCCGCTGATGTGGGGCTTGATCCCAGGACTCTGGGATCATGACCTGAGCCAAAGGCAGACACTTAACTGACTGAGCCACCCAGGCGCCCCTAGATTTTATTTTTAAGTAATCTCTACACCCCGTATAGGGCTCAGTCTCACAACCTCAAGATCAAGAGTCTACCGACTGAGCCAGCCAGGCACCCCAGAAACTTTGTTTTCTTATGGACTCTCTCTCCTCTGGACAAAACCTCTGAGTTATTAGTCTGGCCCTTGGCCAGGGTGGTAGCTTTTGGTCTTCTTGGCTTGTTTCTTCTGGCATGGAACCTTTGTCTTATGAGCTGGGGAGGAAATGATCAAGGCCCCAGTATTCTGTGACTGCTGCATCTTGGATAGAGTCTCTGTTCCATGGATGGAGGCTAGGTGGAGGAGGAGCCCATGATCTTCTGGTCCCACTTAGCATGAATTTAGCCTCTTCACCTTGGGTTGTAGGAGATGAGAAATGCTGGTAGCCTGCTCCTTCTGGTTATTGATTGGGAGCTGAGGAGAGAAGGAATGCTTTCTTAGCCACACCTACCTGGAGTGAAGCTTACATGAAGCTGTGGAGTAGATCATGGCTTAAATGCCACAGATGTTCAGTGTTACTGAGTTATAGTAGACTCTCTTGATTCTACTTCTTTTTTTGCTATATGATTTTAGGGCCATTTCCAGAGACTTAATTTTTTTTTTTTTAAGATTTTATTTATTTATTTGACAGAGAGAGACACAGCGAGAGAGGGAACACAAGCAGGGGGAGTGGGAGAGGGAGAAGCAGGCCTCCTGCTGAGCAGGGAGCCCGATGCAGGGCTTAATCCCAGGACCCTAGGATCATGACCTGAGCCAAAGGCAGATGCCCAACGTCTGTGCCACCCAGGTACCCCTCCAGAGACTTAAATTAAAAAAAAAAAAAGTTTTTAGCAGCTTTGCTTGTTTTCCAGGGGGATTGTGTCCAGGGAGCCCCTTATGCTAAGATCCCAGAAGTGGAACTCTATTATTTACATAGTGTAACACTCTGGTTGGGATTAATACCAACTTAATTTCAGTAGTATACAACAACAACTTTGCTCCTGTATGGCTCTGTTCTCCTCCTTCCTTTTGCTGTTATTGACATGGATTATATCTTTATACATTATGTGCTAATCAACCCAGATTTATAATTCTTTATGCAGTTGTCTTTTCAGACAGGGGAAAGAAAAAAATAATTTATATTGTTTTGTCTATTTATGTAGTTGCCTTTATCAGTGCTCTTTATTTCTTCATGTGTATTTGAGTTACTCTTTAGTGTCTTAAACACTCTTAGTATTTATTGTAAGGTAGGTCTGCAAGCTACAAATTGTCTCAATTTTGTTTTTCTTTTTTTTTTTTTTTTAAAGATTTTATTTATTTATTTGACAGAGAGAGACACAGCGAGAGAGGGAACACAAGCAGGGGGAGTGGGAGAGGGGGAAGCAGGCTTCCCGCGGAGCAAGGAGCCTGATGTGGGGCTCGATTCCAGGACTCTGGGATCATGACCTGAGCCAAAGGCAGACGCTTAACGACTGAGCCACCCAGGCGCCCCTCAATTTTGTTTTTCTCATAACGTCTTCATTTTTCCTTCATTTTTGAAGGATAGTTTTGCTTGGTATAGAATCCTTGATTGACAGGCTGTTTTTGTTTCAAGACTTTAAATATGTCATCCCACTGCCTTCTGGCTTCTCTGGTTTCTGATGATAAATAGGCTGTTAAATGTATTTAGAATCCTTTGTACATTGATGATTCACTTTTTTCTTGTTGCTTTCAAGATTTCATTCTTGTCTTTCTATAGTTTGATTATGATGTGTCTATGTGTGATCTCTTTTAGTTTACCCCACATGGAATTTATTCACCTTTTTGAATGTGTAATGTTTTTCATTAAAGAAGTTTTGAGAAGTTTTCAGCTGTTATTTTTTCAAATGTTATTTTTGCCCTTTCTTTTTCCCCTCTTCCTCTGGGACTCCCATTATGCATATGTTGGTATGCTTGGTGGTGTCCCATAGATCTCTGAGGAACACTATCATTTTTCTTTAGTCTTTTCTTGCATTTCCTCAGATTGGGTAACCTCAATTGATTGATTTTCAAGTTCACTGCTGTTGTTTTTTTTAAATATGTGTGCTCAAATCTCCTTGAACCCCTCTAGTGAGTATTTCATTTCAGTTATTCTACTTCTTCATAATTTCTGTTTGGTTCCTTTTTTCAAAAAAATAATTTCTATATTTTTATTGGTATTCTCTATTTGATGAGACATCATTCCTTTACTTTCCTTTAGTTCTTTTAGCGATGGTTTTCTTTAGCTCTTTGAACATATTTGAAATGATTAAGATCTTTGTAATAGTTGTAAATCCAAAATTTGGGCTTCCTCAGGGATAATTTCTTTTGCTATCATCAGCATGCATTTTTTTTCCAACATGCATTTTCTACCTTATAATCTGAAATGGCCACTCAAGTTCCAGCCATATAGTCTCTATTCCAGGTAGCATGAAGGAAAAAGGGCTGCAGACATGCTTACCCCTTTTAGCTATACTTCCTAGAGGTTGTATATGATACTTTTCCTTATAGCCCATTGGCCAGAATGTTATCTTATGATTACTCCTCGTTTCAAGGGAGTCTAGGAATTGTGGGTTGCCTTTTGCCTGAGTTTTTTATTAATAAGAAAGAAAAGAAGAATGGCTTTGGGGATATAATTAGCATTTTATTTTTTTACTATAGTCTACCCCTTTGGTTGTTCTAATATACATGCCTACCCTTGTTTATACACACATGACACATTCACCTCATCTGAAGAGAGACTACTCCAGTATTTCATTTAGTTACTGCATTCAGCTCAAAGCCCAGGATGTCTGAGTAATGTGCAGTCTTCTGACAAGATAACTATTCCCAAAGCAATTAGTGTACAATAGGTGTAATAGAAATAGAATAATAGCAATAAAAAACTATGCAGAAAAGGAGAGAATTAATAATATATAAAAGTCCATAGCAATTATTAAATGTTACTGTATAGGAAATTTGAAGACTTTTCTGTCCTGGCAGAGGAATAAATTTCTGAATTAAGCATTGTTTTTAAGCCTGATGACTCTGGTATTTATTTATCTCCATGCCTCACTCATTTCTACCCCACTTTAGCTTAATGGCAATTACAGTGAGACTATCTGAAACAGTGGCTTTTGTGAGAAGGCCACCCTAAGGAACCCCCTCCCCCCACACTTTTGTTTTGGTGATTAGGTTCATAGCCTTTATTTCATCTTTTTTCTTTTTTATCCCTATCACGTGTATCACCTATTCCCCCCATCCATATGTGGCATTGCTTAATAAAATGGTAAGGGGTGAGCACTCAGAATTGAAGGCTGAAAAGCTACTGATCATTGTTATGCAGTGGCAAAACACCTGGTTAAACCATTGCCTGATTATACTGGAATGCTACTATTTTAAGGGAAACAGTAGGAAAAATTCAGAATGTTGTATGTGTTGTCTGCTTCTAGTAACTTTTACAACAAAATTATACTGGAGAGGTAAAACTCAGACTAGAGCTAATCAGTCAGTAAGCAGAGATATAAAGGAATACATCTTTGTTAATACATCTCTTTCTTGTGGCCTGCAACCTAAGTTGACTAAAAGCTTCTTCCTTTGAAGCCTTATAGAGTAGAAAAAGTGAACCCCTGCACTCCAAGTGCAGTGGCTGCCAAATGGAAATGAGACTGGAGCTCTGCCATTTAAAGGCTGTGAACCTACTTGATGATGGTGTATGATTTTTTTTAATGTATTATTGGATTCCGTTTGCAAATATTTTGGTGAAGATTTTTGCATCTATATTCATGAGAGGTATTGGCCTGTAGTTTTCCTTTTCTGTGGAGGCTTTATCTGGTTATGGTATCAGGGTGATAACTGGCCTCATGAATTTGGGTGTTTTCCTTCCTCTTCTATTTTTTGGAATAGTTTGAGAACAGGTATTAACTCTTCTTTAAATATTTGGTAGAATATACCTGGGAAGCCATCTGGTCCTGGACTTTTGGTTTTTGGGAGTTTCTGAGTATTGATTCAGTTTCATTGCTGGTAATCGGTCTGTTCACATTTTCTATTTCTTCCTGGTTTAGTTTTGGTAGTTGATAATGTTTATAGGAATTTATCCATTTCTTCTAAGTTGTCCAGTTTGTTGGCATATAGGTTTTCATAATATTCTGTTACGATGGTTTGTGTTTCTGTGGTGTTGGCTGTTATTTCTCCTCTCTCATTAGTGATTTTCTTTATTTGGGTCCTCTTTTTTTTTTTTTTTTTTTTTGATGAATCTAGCTAGATGTTTATTAATTTTGTTGATCTTTTCAAAGAACTAGCTCCTGGTTTCATTGATCTGTTCTATTGTTTTTTTAGTTTCTATATCATTTATTTCTGCTCTGATTTTTATTATTTCCTTCCTTTTGCTAGGTTTGGGTTTTGTTTGTTCTTTTTCTAGCTCCTTTAGGTGGAAGGTTAAGTTGTTTATATGAGTTTAGCTCTAGTCTGAGTTTTACCTCTCCGGTATAAATCTTTTTTTTTTTTAAAGCAGTTCTTTTTCTTTCTTTCTTTCTTTCTTTTTTTTTTTTTTAAGATTTTATTTATTTATTAGAGAGAGAGAGAGCACAAGCAGGGGGAGACGCAGAGGGAGAGGGAGAAGCAGGCTCCCTGCTGAACAGGGAGCCCAATGTGGGGCTCCATCCCAGGACCCTGGGATCATGATCTGAGCTGAAGGCAGCTGTTTAACCAACTGAGCCACCCAGGTGCCCCATCTCCGGTATAATTTTCTTGAAAGTTACTAGAAGCAGGCAACACATAGGACATTCTGAATTTTTCCTGTTTCCCTTAAAATAGTAGCATCCCAGTATAATTGGGCAGTGGTTTAACCAGGTGTTTTGCTTTTGCATAACAATGATCACTAGCTTTTCAGTCTTCAGTTGTGAGTGCTCACCACTTAACTGTTTTATTAAGCAATGCCACATATGTTACATTGTTTCTCATGAAGCATCTTACTCATAGCACCAAATTCTGTATTAGGATTATATCCAACCATTTGTGACCCCCCAAAAGTAAAATAATAGTGGTTTTAAACATGGTACAAGTTTATTTTTTTTCTTGTAAAAGGGGTCCAGAGGTGGGTAGCCCAGGGCTGGTGTGGTGCTCTATAATGTCAGGGAACCATTTTCTTTCTGTTTTTGTTGCCTTGCCATTCTCAACATGTGGCTTCTTTCTCATAATCTAACATGGCTGGTTGCACTCCAGGACCTCATCCATGTTCCAGCCAGCAGGAAGGATGAGGGTCCAGAGAATAATGTACACAATTTCTTTAAGGACATTTCCTGGAACTCAGACTTAATACTTTTACTATTATTGTCCAGTTTGCTTAAACTCAGTCACATGGCCGAGCTGCAGGAGAGGCTGGGAAATGCAGTCTATATTCTGGCATGCACTTAGCTAAAGCTGAGGTGTTCTGTTACTGGGAAGAAGGGGAAAGTGGATATTGGGTCACAACCTCCAGTACCTGCCACAATCATCCAGGTGAGAGTCTTTTACTTCCTGCTCGTTGGCAGTCTCTGATATTTAAAAACGCTCATAATTCTCTTCCCATTGTATTCTTTTTTTCATATGCCATCTAAGATTTCTGAGTTACTATGTTCAGATGCTTTCTTCTCTTTGAGATGTAGATCAC
Organism: Halichoerus grypus; assembly: GCF_964656455.1. Lineage (NCBI taxonomy): Eukaryota > Metazoa > Chordata > Mammalia > Carnivora > Phocidae > Halichoerus > Halichoerus grypus. The sequence continues at coordinate 170,910,058 of NC_135717.1, read as the reverse complement.
CAGTGTGCTTTCTTTCTCCTTGATTGATTTAGAACCTTGCTATTTTAAGATATGCCACCAACAAGATATTTGAAGGTTTTCATGCTGGTGTGCATTTACCTTTTCTTTTTTTGCTACCCACATCGTGCATGTTACCTGTACAGATGCCTTCAAAATGTGCTGCACTCACTGCTGCTATTATATGTCTCAGCATTTTATAAATTCTCCAATAATTGCTTTTTCCATGTAGTTGTAATGTGGAAACTCCTGCAGTGCTTTGAAGAAAACTTTTGTTATTATTTGCTTTGTTTGGGAAATGAATCTCTTTGTGGCTACTCTCTCTCCTTTATTTTAAAGCTTTAAATATAATTGTACTGAAGTTAAAATTGTATTTAGTTATGTTTTACATTTTACTCCATCGGAAATTCTCAGCACCTTTTTAGAAATAATTGGCTGAGAGTAATATACTTTGAAGCAAGAGGCTATTGGAAGGGAAGATTAATGACCTATGACTTAGGAGCTGTTTTTTTTTTTTTTTTTTAATTTTAAGTTTTTATTTATTTGAGAGAGAGGGAGAGAGAATCTGAAGCCGACTCTGCACTGAGCACAGAGCCCAAGGCAGGGCTAGATCTGGCAGTCTCGAGATCATGACCTGAGCCAAAACCCAAGAGCCAGACACACTGAGCCACCCAGGCTCCCCTTAAGAGCTGTTTTTATTTAAGTTTTGCTGAGATTCATTATATTTCCAGAGATTTTACCTTGATTGAAATCTTTTAATGACTGTGAGAATCTAAAAATGCATTTTTATTTTTATTTTTTATAAGTAGGCTCCACACCCATCATGGAGCCCAGTGCAGGGCTTGAGCTCATGACCCTGAGATAAAGACCTGAGTTGAGATCAAGAGTCGGACACTTAACTGACTAAGCCACCCAGGTGCCCCTAAAAAGTCATTTTTAAACACATTCTCTGCACCATATACCATGAATGTAACGTAATGAGGCAGTGCTTTTGTATGGTAATGGATCTTGCCAGAGTAGATTCATTTAATTAATAAGGTTGCTTTTATAATTATTCAGAAAAATGATTGATGGGACGCCTGGGTGGCTCAGTCATTGGGCGTCTGCGTTCGGCTCAGGTCATGATCCCAGGGTCCTGGGATTGAGCCCCGCATCGGGCTCCCTGCTCAGCGGGCAGCCTGCTTCTCCCTCTCCTGCTCCCCCTGCTTGTGCTCTCTCTCTCGCTGTATCTCTCTCTGTCAAATAAATAAATAAAATCTTAAAAAAAAAAAAAATTGATGAGTATGCTGGTGATATACCTCAGTATTTGAGTTCTAAGCTGCTTTCATAGGTATATGCATTGTCCTAAGGGTCCCTCATTGTGGCACCAGTATGTGCCTAGGAGCTGTAGCCTGGCCTTTTCTGCTTGACCCACGACATGCTAGTCTTAAGTATACATTTTCTCAGAGTGAGGGTTGCTGTGTTTGGATTTTCCTGGTTGCAACAGTTTCTGGATTTTTTTCTTTTCTGTGGCAAGATTTTTTTTTTTTTTAATTTTTTTTATTGTTATGTTAATCCCCATACATTACATCATTAGTTTTGGATATAGTGTTCCATGATTCATTGTTTGTGCATAACACCCAGTGCTCCATGCAGAACGTGCCCTCCTCAATACCCATCACCAGGCTAACCCATCCTCCCACCCCCCTCCCCTCTAGAACCCTCAGTTTGTTTTTCAGAGTCCATTGTCTCTCATGGTTCTTCTCCCCCTCCGATTTCCCCCCCTTCATTCTTCCCCTCCTGCTACATTCTTCTTCTTCTTTTTTTCTTTCTTAACATATATTGCATTATTTGTTTCAGAGGTACAGATCTGAGATTCAACAGTCTTGCACAATTCACAGCACTTACCAGAACACATACCCTCCCTCCCCAGTGTCCATCACCCAGTCACCCCATCCCTCCCACCCCACCCCCCACTCCAGCAACCCTCAGTTTGTTTCCTGAGATTAAGAATTCCTCATATCAGTGAGGTCATATGATACATGTCTTTCTCTGTTTGACTTATTTCGCTCAGCATAATACCCTCCAGTTCCATTGTGGCAAGATATTTTAATTCCAGTGTTAAAAAATATTTGGAGGTGCCTGGATGGCTCAGTCGGTGTAGCATCCCACTCTCGGTTTCAGCTCAGGTCATGACCTTAGGGTTGTGAGATCCGAGCCCCGTTTTGGGCTCTGCGCCCAGCTCAGGGTCTGCTCTCTCCTCCTCCTTCTTCCCCTCCCCCCCACTTGCACGCTCACTCTCGCACTCTCAGTAAACAAATAAATAAATAAAATCTTTTTAAAATATTTGATAAAGAGTTCAGGAAAATATTCATGGCTCCTTTTATAAAGAAGGGAGCATATTGATACATAGGGGGAGAGCGCATTGGGAAACCTAAGGATATGAGTCTCTGGCACTGGAAAATAGGGCTTCTCTTCAAACACTCTATTGTAGTGTGGAAACAAAGTACAATACTGTAAATGTCTTCCCTTTCCCCCAACTGCTGCGTGTCTTCATCCTAGGTGAGGTTTGTCTCAACAAGTTTTTCATTCCAAAGTTAGTATGTTCAGAAATAACTATAGTTGACCCTTGAACAGCACAGATTTGAACTGTGCAAGTCCACTTACATGTGGATTTTTTTTGATAAATACAGTACTGTAAGTGTATTTTCCTTATTCATAATAACATTTTCTATAACTTACTTTATTGTAAGAATACAGTATGTAAAATATAGTATATAAAATATGTGTTAATCAACTGCTTCTGTTATCAGGAAGGCTTCTGATTAACAGGAGGCTGTTTAGTAGTTGAGTTTTTGGAAATTCAAAAGTTTTGCGCGGATTTTCAACTATGTAGGGGATGGCACCCCAATCCCCTGTGTTGTTCAACAGTTAACTGTAGTTTTTTTCATGTTATTCATACCTGAACAGGATAACTACGGCAGTTTTCTATATTGTGGCCTGGCAGCGTTTCAGGTTGTCCTGGCTTATTGGAGTATGTTTTTGTTGCAAGTGTGGAAGTGACCAAAGAATTCCTAACTTGAAAAAAAAAATTCCTGGCTTATTTCATGATGAATTACATGATGTTGGAGGAGACTGCACAAAATACGTTTAGATCATATTTAAATGTATTCTGGTCTTTTATACGTAGCTTGTAGACTTCTAAACATCCATCATTACTTCTCTTAGAGAAGGAATCTCTAAAATATAATTCCACATTTAAAGATTGGAGTGCATTTGAATACCATAGAGGTGGGATTAGGAATTGTAAGGAAAGCTATAGTGTTTGTGGGCATGAATATAGTTCAAGGAATGTAACAAGTCACCTTATCAAAGTAGTGCTTTCAATTTCAAGCAGCCTTTTTGTGGTGAAGGGGGAATTTGGGTTAGGCATTAAGGCAAATTGTCAAATTTCTGTTAAATGTTTCCAATAAAATACCACCTTATAGTTAAACTCTTTGTACTTTTCAGAATAACTTCCCATAAGACCCTTTAAGATAACAGGACAGGATGACAATTTAATTTTTATTCAGAGTGATATGCTCAAGTTCATATCACCAAACTCAGTAATATGATGTATTAAGATCACATGTCATAACTTTTCCCAAAACCAGCATTATTGCAATAATTACCAGGGGGTCCAGCAAAATGGTAAATTATATACCACACTCAAAGTCAGGCAGTAGGCTAAGATTTTTGTTTTTCTTTTTAAAGATTTGTTTATTTATTTGAGAGAGAGAGCGTGCATGCCTGTGGGGGAGGAGGGGCAGATGGAGAGGGAGAGAGAATCCCAAGCAGACTCTGAGTGTGGAGCCCCATGTGGGCCTTGATCTCAGGACCCTAAGATCACGACCTGAGCCGAAACCAAGAGTTGGGTGCTTAACCTACTGCACCACCCAGGCGCCCCCAGGCTAAGGTTTTCTTTTCTTTCTTTTTTTTTTTTAAAGATTTTTTTTTTTTAATTGATTTATTTGAGAGAGAGAGAGACAGCGAGAGAGGGAACACAAGAAGGGGGAGTGGGAGAGGGAGAAGCAGGCTTCCCGCTGAGCAGGGAGCCCGATGCGGGGCTAGATCCCAGGACCCTGGGATCATGACCTGAGCCGAAGGCAGCCGCTAAACCGACTGAGCCACCCAGGCGCCCCAGGCTAAGGTTTTCTACACAGCTGCCGAAGTGATCTTTTAAAAACATACTTCAGATCATAAAATTTTATTACTTAAAAAACCTCCCAGTGTCATCCAGTTTTTTTGAAGAATATAGTTCTCCCCTCCCACTATGCTTTCTGCCCATGCTGGTCTTTCCTTGAAGATGCCAAGCTCATTCCCACCTCCTGGCCTTTGAACTTACTTCCTCTGTGTGGCTAGCTGCTGCTTATCAAATTCCGGTAGTGCCAGATTGTGTAGTGGTTAGGCGCACGGGTTCTCAAACCCAGTTGCCTATTTTCAAGTTATGTGACTTCTTAGTGCCTTCATTTCTTCAACTGTAAAAAATGGGATGATAACAGTAAATACGTCTTAATTATCATATGATCTCACTGATACGTGGAATTTGAGAAACAACACAGGATCATAGAGGAAAGGAGGGAAAAATGAAACAAGATGAAACCAGAGAGGGAGACAAACCATAAGAGACTGTTAATCTCAGGAAACAAACTGAGGGTTGGTGGAGTGGGGGTGGGGTGGGGTGGGAGGGATAGGGTGGCTGGGTGATGGACATTGGGGAGGGCATGTGCTATGGTGAGCGCTGTGAATTGTGTAAGACTGATGAATCACAGACCTGTACCCCTGAAACAAATAATACATTATATGTTAATAAAAAAAAGTAAGTACGTCTTGGTGTTATAAAAATTGAATATATACACATGAAGTGTCTCACTTATAGTAAGTGTTCATTAAGTGTTGGCTATTACTTAGTAAGTCTCACCTCAGATATTACCTCCTCAACAAGACCTTTCTTGTCCATTTCATCAAAATTAGCCACCCTGCCCCCTCCCTACACATGATACTTAGTTATCTGAAATTATTCTGTTGTATATTATTTACCTTTATTTTTATGTTTCTCCCACTATAATGTTAGCTCCATGAAAGCAGGGATGTTTTCTGTCTGTTGCACTCCCAGTGCCTAGAACAGTGCCTGATCAGTATATATTTATTGAGTGAGTTAATGGAAGTCTGGTCCACCACAGAAGGCCTTCTTAGGGGACCTAAGACTGAAAGGCAGTTTGGGCCACTCTGTTGAGGGAAGATGTTCCCATGTATACCCAGCACCATTAGATTATGTTCTAGCTACAGATATCTGGCAGGGGCTTGTCAAGAATGGTGTAGAGGTCATCAACAGAAAAAGAATTGAGGGATGCCAGGTGGCTCAGTCGGTTGAGCGTCTGACTTTGGCTTAGGTCATGATCTCAGAGTCCTGGGATTAAACCCCAAGTCATGTACAGTGGGGAGTCTGCTTGTCCCTCTGCTTCTCCCCCAGCTTGTGCTCTCTCTCACTCTCTGTCTCTAAAATACATAAATAAAATCTTTAAAAAAAGAAAAAAGAAAAAGTTGAGCCTGGGGATAAAATACATATTCTGTTTGTCTTCTGTTTTTATTTATTTCTGCTGCTTCCAGCTGGTAAGTTCATGTCCCTTCATATAAGCCCTTGAGCCTACTTGTGTCTTTAAGTTTGGGGACAGCTGGTTGTCCGTCAGCATTATAAAGTTACAGCTTTATTGAGCTTCTTCTAAAATAGTATGAGTAGAAAGTACTGATACATAATTAGATACTCAGCTGTATATATAATTTTAGTAGTCAGAGGGATGGTCTAAGACCCAAAGTAGGCAATCTGAGACTAGGAATTCCTGCATTTTCAAGGGTGTCGGTGTGATAGCAATATGTCGTTCCCTTATATCTGTACCTCTGTCTTTTTCTCTTACTCTCCCTACTTTTTTCCTTATGTTCTCTTCCTATTGTATTCTTTTCTGTTTCTCTCACTGTACCTTCATTTCCATGTTTTCCTTCCCAGGTTCCTAATGGAAACTCAAATACGTTTCCATTACAGGTTTCCCCTGCTCTCTGGAAGTAGAGTGTTCCTATGAAACCTTCCTTTCCTTCACCCTCTGCAACCAGACACAAACACATCCTGTCACGTGTAAATTCTGTCTCATTCATCCCACATGAATTCAACAAAGATCTGAGTTCCTTCTCTGTACCAGGTGTGGTTCTGTGTTGTGTGGCAGTTCCCTTCTTTCTACATTTACTACCCAAATTCAGGATCTCAACAGGTTACACTTTGCCTAATGAAGTAGCTTCAGAACTTTTCCCCCAATCTTATGTTCCTTTTTTTCAATCCAGTATTTACCTCACTGCCAGATTAATTCTCTAAAGCAGGTTTGATGATGTAAACTCAGCTTGCTGGTCCAGGTACATCTCCTATAACTTGTACTTGAACTGGACTGCCCTTCTAGAACATAAATCCACACCTTCTCACATCTGTGTTCCTGTTCATGCTGTTCTATCTCCTGGGATAACATAAGCTCCCTGAGGACAGGAACTTTGTTTTATTCACTGTAGTATCTCTACAACCCAGAATAATGCCTGGCATGTAGTAGGTACTCAGTAGATACTTGTTGAAAGAATAAATGAAAAATAAGTGAAACCTGTCAGTCCTATTCATTTTTTATGGCTATTCTCAAATATTAATATTACCTCTCTCAGGAAGCCTTTTTTTTTTTTTTTTTTTTAAATTTTATTTATTCACTTAAGAGAGAGAGCACGAGCGGGGGAGGGAGAAGCTAGACAGAGAGAGAGAAGCAGGCTCCCCGCAGAGCAGGGAGCCCAATGCGGGGCTCGATCCCAGGACCCTGGGATCATGACCTGAGCCGAAGGCAGACGCTTAACCGACTGAGCCACCCAGGTGCCCCAGGAAGCCTTTTTTGATCTTCTGTATATTTCTATTTAAACATAAATACCTACCTGTGACAAAACTTTCTTCCCTCTTTTTTCTGTATCAGTGCTTTGATTGTATATGTGATGTGGTTGCTGTGAGGATAATATAGTCAGTAAATTAAATATTTATTGAGTTCCTATTCTGTGTCAAGTATTATAGTTAGTATATATTATAGTCAAGTTAATAAGACAAGTATTATAGTCAAGTTAAAATACAAAGGAACCAAATTCCTTTGCTCAATAAACTTAGCATCTAGTGGAGGATCAATCCATTATAATAGTAGTAAAAGTAAGCAGTAGTAGTAGCAAACCTGGGATCTTATGGAAGCTGATCTTATGGAAGCTGATCTATAAGAAGGGGATGGATAATAGGGAGATGGGGGTAGGTTGGGGAGGAAGAGACAGTTCTAGGTGGTCACATGTAGAGAGCAGCATAACAGGTACATATGGTTGGAGCAGAGGGTGCTTAAGAGAAGTGGTGAGAAGTGAAGAACTACTCTGAAGGGCCTTGTACTGTTTTAAATGAAGAGGCAGTGTTATACTATTACCGTTATCCACTTTGTTGGGAGAATAGGGAAAACTTAGGTGACTGATTCCCTATAGAATGACCAGGTGGAGCTGAAAACCTGAAGTGAGCAAAGGCTTCATGAAGCTTCCTGAAAAAAACTACTTGGGAGATAAAACTTCCGTTGCTTGAAATGTCTTCACATACTTGATTGATAGGCTGTATAGCAATTCTCATTCGAAAATAAATTTTTCTTTTCAGAATTTGAAGGCATACTGTACTATCTCACTTTCCAGTGTTGATGTCGTTTACCATATCTCACAGTTTGGTGGGTAAGGAATTTGGGCAGGGCTTAGCTTGGGGATTCTTCTGCTCCACATGGTATTAACTTGGGTCCACATGGTGGCATTCAGCAAATGACTGGGCTTGTCTGGAGGGGCCAAGAGTGTAAATGCCTGACACTTTGGTGGGGATGTCTAGAAGGCTAGTCTCAACTGGATCAGTATTCCTTTCAGGATAGTCTTTAGACGGCTTCTTTTTTTTTTTTAAGATTAGAAATTTTTTTTTTAAAGATTTTATTTTTAAGTAATCTCTACATCCAATGTGGGGCTTGAACTCACAACCCTGATTTCAAGAGTTGTGTACTCTACTGATTGAGCCAGCTGGGCACCCCTAGACTTCTTTTTATGGTCTCTCCAGCAGAGTAGTTAGACTTCTGTCTGGGAACACAGGGCTCCAAGACACCAAGATAAAAGCTACCAGTTTCTCAAAAATCTGTACCTGGAACTGGCATACCATCACTTCACTCTACTCTGTTGGTAGAGGCAGTCAGGCCAGCTCAGATTCGGTGGAGGGGAAATAGACCTTACCTATCAATGGGACAAGTGTCAGAGAATTTACGGTCACGCCACTCTTCCATGTGCCTTCCACTCTTTTTAGGTAGATGTTATATTTTTCTGTTTCTTGTAGTCCTTGGTTTTAGATGATTTCTATGATGAAGAGGTAACAGAAAGGCCGTTTATATGCCATCCCTAGACATCTGACTAGTTTTTAAGACATCTGAAGATAATGGGGGTGATAGTGACAGAGATAAGGGCAAGACTTGATATTTTCCTCACTTCCTCTAGGACCCAGGGAAGTGCCTAGTACGTACATAATAAACTCCCAGAAAGTTCTTGTTCTGGAATTCCTTTGTGTCAAATTCATCTGTATATATATGTCTGCTTAGACAATAAGTAAGATTTTGGTTTATCTACTATTGAAGATAAATCAAGGAAAATAAGAACCTGTCCATCTAAAGGGAAGTTCATTAATTGATTAAAACAGTTTTTATACAGAAATTTTTTTTTCAGGAGAACCATATCATTTGGTTGCATGAAACGAACTCAGTCATGGGTCATAATAAAAAAAAATCCTGCTAGTATATACTTTTTTAGAGTTATGAGCTGTCTGCCTGAGCTCTTCCATTTCTCTAACACATTTTGTGTTGTTGCTTCTAGTTACATATGCCACTCGGCACCAGCAGAAGGCATGTAGCCCAAAAAAGGGGTGGGGTGGAGAAAAGATGAGGCAGAATCAAGCCAGCAAGAGAGTGAAACAGATGGGTTGTGGGAGATGACCCTGCCCCCATGTTGTTTTTGTTCTGGCTGCTACTGATCACATGTGAATCAGCAGCCAAGAAATTGGAGTTGGTGATCCTATGATGGAAAAGAAAGTTTGATCTCGGACTGAGTGGAATTATAAATTTACAACACTAAAACATGACACAGATTTTTTTCTTTTGGTTCTTTTAATTTACTTTTCCTCTGAGACATTTCAGAAAGTATTTTGTTTGAGATACAACTTTTGTATTTTTCTAAATAATGTAATACATATAATCTGAGATAAATATTATACTTTTAGGTTCTTTTTCATGCAGGTTGTACAGTAAATAAAATTTTAAGAGTATTTAGTGATTGGTAGAGGAGACATTTAATACATGGTGACTATACCTCCACATTTTTGGATCTTGTCTCCAGATTATCAGTTTACTAGGACTTTCTTCTGTGGGCTGTTTAAAAATGAGTAGAAAGTAATATATGTGCTAGAAATAAATCTTCCCTATATATGTATTTTATGCTAAATATTCTTTTCTTTTGTCAGTGCTTGATTCTGACTTTTATTTGGCTTATTTTCAGGGTCAAGATTGAGGACACCTTGCTTTATGTCTTACCAAGTCTTCACTTTGTTCTATGGAATAAGCTTATTGTTTTTTTAAAAGATTTTTTTAATTTATTTGACAGAGAGAGACACAGCAAGAGAGGAGACACAAGCAGGGGGAGTGGGAGAGGGAGAAGCAGGCTTCCCGGTGAGCAGGGAGCCCGATGTGGGGCTCGATCCCAGGACCTTGGGGTCATGTCCTGAGCCGAAGGCAGACGCATAGCGACTGAGCCACCCAGGTGCCCCTGGAATAACCTTATTTTTTAAAAAAAGCATTATAAGCGTGTTATCAAGCATACACACATGTAGAGAGAATAATAGTATAATGAGTCTCCATGTACCCAATATTCACCTTCAACAGTTACCAACATTCTGCCACTCTTGTTTCATCTAACCCCCCCATCCCATGGCCCATGATTTTATGGAAGAGTTTCGTTGTAATGCAGTTTAATAATGGTATTTTAAAAGGATATATCCTGAAACTTTTGAAATCAGTAATACTTTTTTTTAAGATTTTTTTTTTTTAATTTGACAGAGAGAGAGAGATAGTGAGAGCAGGAACACAAGCAGAGGGAGTGGGGGAGGGAGAAGCAGGCTTCCCGCTGAGCAGGGAGCCTGATGCAGGGCTCGATCCCAGGACCCTGAGATCATGACCTGAGTCGAAGGTAGACGCTTAAAGACTGAGCCACCCAGTGCCCCTGAAATCAGTAATTATTGAAAACATTAATAGATACCACCATAGCATGTAATTTACCCAATAAAAGTATGTGGTAAAGTATACATATGAAAATTTTAAGTGATCTCCAAGCCCTTAATGATCCCATAAATATGGAACTTAATCAGTTACTAAGGTATTAAACTGCTTTATTCCATTCAGAATTTATTTTTTCAGATTTTCTCAATAAAGAGTTTTTCATTTTTTTTTTTTTTTTAAGATTTTTATTTATTTGACAGAGAGAGACACAGCGAGAGAGGGAATACAAGCAGGGGGAGTGGCACGGGGAGAAGCAGGCTTCCCGTGGAGCAGGGAGCCCGATGCGGGGCTCGATCCCAGGACCGTGGGATCATGACCGGAGCTGAAGGCAGACGCTTAATGACTGAGCCACCCAGGCACCCCAAAGCAGTTTTTCAGATGGCTTTTTCTTTTATTCCAGACATTGACAGGCACAATCATAACTGCGTCACTACAGAATTTGACACTCCTGGAATGCCTGGGTCGAGCCCCACATTGAGCCCCTGCTCCGCGAGAAGTCTGCTTCTCCCTCTCCCACTCCCCCTGCTTGTGTCCCCTCTCTTGCTGTGTCTTTCTCTGTCAAATAAATAAATAAAATCTTAAAAAAAAAAAAGAATTTGACACTCCTTTCTTTAATCTATTAAAAATGTGTGTGTGTGTATACGTATATATATGTTTTAAAGATTTTATTGAGAGTGCGAGCAGGAGCAGGGGAAGGGGCAGAGGGAGAGGGAGAAGCAGAATCCCCACTGAGCAGGGAGCCTGACATGGCAGGGCTCAATCCCAGGACCCCGAGATCATGACCCAAGCCAAAGGCAGGCACTTAACTGACTGAGCCCCCCAGGCACCCCTAAAAAAGTATGTGTTCTAAGAAAATCACTTTTTAAACTTAGTTTTCACCTTCATGCCTAGCCCTAGACCTAGGTTGACTTTCTTTTGGGGGCCATTTTCCACACTTCAATTTTCTTTTATATTTTCTGGAAGTACTGATTATGTGCATTAAGTGCATGCCAGAATTACAGACTCATGCAGTTTAAATTCAAGCTTCATTTTAAAAAAGCTTGGTGGGCGCCTGGGGGGCTCAGTTGTTAAGCGTCTGCCTTCAGCTCAGGTCATGATCCCAGGGTCCTGGGATCGAGCCCCGCATCGGGCTCCCTGCTCAGTGGGAAGCCTTCTTCTCCCTCTCCCACTCCCCCTGCTTGTGTTCCCTCTCTCACTGTGTCTCTCTCTGTCAAATAAATAAAATTGTTCGGAAAAAAAAAAAAGCTTGGTATTCTGTGATGGATTTTTATCATCCCTTGAGTAGTAACATGCATAAATATTGAATCTCTGAATCTCAGCAATAATAATAATATAATTCAAAGTAATAGGAGGAAGGTTGTTCTGAATTAGTGAGACCTAAATTTAAGAATAGATGTTTTATTCTTTCATGCTCAATGAATAATATGAGTTAGCTTAGTAAATTAGTAAATTACCTTTTTAGGTAAATTTCTCAGTTTTCTAGTGAGAGGTATGAACTCATAATCAGGAGTGATTTCACAACTTTCTTTCCCCAGTTTTACTGAGCTATAACTTACATGCAACACTGTATGAGTTTAAAGTGTTCAGCATAAGGATTTGACTTACATATACTGTGAAATGATTGCAACCATACGTTTGGTTTTAACATCCATCACCTCATATAGATACAAAAACAAAGAAAAAGAAGTGTTGTTTTTTTTCATTGCGATGAGAACTTTTAGGATTTAGTCTCTTAACAACTGAGAGATATACCATACAGCAATGTTAACTGTGGTCATCATGTTGTATATTACATCCCCAGGACTTACTTATCTTTAATGGGAAGTTTGTACCTTTTGACCACCTTCATCCAAATTTCCCCCCACCCCCCACCTTGTAGCCATAAATCTAAGTGAGATCATACATTGTCTTCCTCTGTTTGACTTATTTCACTTAGCAATAATGCCTTTGAGGTTCATCCATGTTGTGGCAAATGGCAGGATTTCCTTCCTTCCTTATGACTGAATGGTATTTTATTGTATATTAACAATTGTTTATACAAAACCTGTTACCGTATGTGAAGCTACTTTTCCTAGGTCTTAGGGCTGAAGTTTTGATACTGTCCTCCTCCTGCTTTCCTTTAGGACTCACTTACGAGTTTTTGTTTTTTAAAAAACACACATCTCCATGCCATCATCCATGTGCATGTGTGTGCATGTGTGAGCATGTGCACATATGTATCAGGGTGGGGAAAGGGTCTTGAGGACTGCTGTCCTAAGGAGTCTGGGTCTCAGAGGATCCTTGAATATCATAAAATTGAATCTTTTAGTCTAAAAAGGCTGCTGTTAAGGAAAACAAACATGCTCTTTCAGAGTCCGTGGTAAAGAGTACTGAGCCAAGGGGCGCCTGGGTCGCTCAGTCGTTGAGCGTCTGCCTTCGGCTCAGGTCATGATCCCAAGGTCCTGGGATCGAGCCCTCCATCGGGCTCCCTGCTCAGCAGGAAGCCTGCTTCTCCCTCTCCCACTTGCCCTGCTTGTGTTCGCTCTCTCCCTGTCTCTCTCTGTCGAATAAATAAATAAAATCTTAAAAAAAAAGAGTACTGAGCCAGATGGATTAATCATGTATAACAGTTTTTTCCCCTAGTGCACACAGAGACACAGCTTAAATGGTTAAGTCATAGGAAAGATGGGAAAAAAATTCTTTGAAGATTAGATTCTGGATTTTCTTAGACGTTTGTTGTTTTCTAATTCCTAAAATTGTTCAAGCCCTAAAAAAATCCTTTTCCATTGTTTGCCCATACTATCTTAGAATATTAAGTTCCTAGTATTGAATCCCTAACTTTTTTCTTTTTTTTTTTTTTTTTTTTTTTTTATTTATTTATTTGAGAGAGAGAATGAGAGACAGAGAGCATGAGAGGGAGGAGGGTCAGAGGGAGAAGCAGACTCCCTGCCGAGCAGGGAGCCCGATGCGGGACTCGATCCCGGGACTCCAGGATCATGACCTGAGCCGAAGGCAGTCGCTTAACCAACTGAGCCACCCAGGCGCCCACTTTTTTTCTTTTGAACTTAGTCTTCTTCCAGCCTTTTTGGAGTAGGGTCCTTTTTTTTTTTTTTTTTAAGATTTTATTTATTTATTTGACAGAGAGAGATACAGCGAGAGAGGGAACACAGGCAGGGGGAGCGGGAGAGGGAGAAGCAGGCCTCCCGCCAAGCAGGGAGCCCAATGCGGGGACTCGATCCCAAGACCCTGGGACCATGACCCGAGCCGAAGGCAGACACCTAACCACTGAGCCACCCAGGTGCCCCGAGAGTCCTTAATATTTTTGTTCTTTTTAATGTCAGTCCCCCATCTTCCTTGCTCTAATCTGGATCTTTTCCAATCCATTTTATATTTATGAGGTGTATCAGTCAGAACTATGACCATGTTTGGGCACACTGTAGCCTTATATGAAGATAGAATGTGATGGTCTTTTTATTTTTTAGTTTTTAATGCCTTTCTTCATTTCATGGTGTTTCAGTATTTTATTGGTTTCCTCATCTCCAAATTAGATTAAAGTGTTCACTGAAGTCTGCAGGGAACTCCTAGGTCCTTTTTCTAGATTAAGAACTATAGCTTTTTTGGGATGCCTGAGTGGCTCAGTTGGTTAATCGTCTGCCTTCGGCTCAGGTCATGATCCCAGGGTCCTGGGATTGAGTCCTGCGTCAGGCTCCTTGCTCAGAGGGGAGCCTGCTTCTCCCTCTCCCTCTGCTGTTCCCCCTGCTTGTGCTCTCTCTCTCTCTGACAAGTAAATAAATAAGTAAAATCTTAAAAAAAAAGAACTGTAGCTTTTTCATTATACAAACAATATATATGTGTTCTAGAGAAAATTTGGAAACTAAAGAAAGTAAAAAGAAAGAAAATTGTTAATAATCCAGTCAAAACCCGTTTTGTGTTTTTGGTGTATCTCCTTATTATCTCTTTTTCCTCTGGATAATATTTTTATATATGAGTATGCATTTTCATATCTTACTTTTCTTACACATTAGATCATCATTTTCTATATTTTAAATGCTTTATAAAAGTAATTCTTAACTGCGTAGTAGGATTCAGTGAATGAATAAATTCCTAATTCACTTAACCATGAGTCCATGCTATGTTTGTTTTTTTTCTTTTTTAGGCCATGCTATGGTTTAATGAAAAGATGCTATTGAAAAGATTTTCGTGTTAAAATGTATTCTTTATCATTTTTACAGATCTTAGTCCATGCTGTGGTTTAATGAAAAGATGCTATTGAAAAGATTTTTGTGTTATAATGTATTCTTTATCATTTTTACTGATCTTGTTCTTATGTTGCCAGATGTCTTATTTTTAATAACCCATTTCTGGGTATTATGATTAAATACTCATGTAAGTTAAAATAGTTGGGCAAATATCTATCATCAGACATACATCTCTATATTTTTTTATGAAATCTACTGGCTTGGACATTGTTTTTTTTTTTTAAAGATTTTATTTATTTATTTGACAGAGACACAGCGAGAGAGGGAATACAAGCAGGGGGAGTGGGAGAAGCAGGCTTCCCGCTGAGCAGGGAGCCCGATGTGGGGCTCGATCCCAGGACCCTGGGATCATGACCTGAGCCGAAGGCAGACGCTTAACGACTGAGCCACCCAGGCGCCCTGTTTTTTTTTTCTTTCAAGTAAGCTATACACCCAGCGTGGGGCTTGAACTCACAACCCCAAGATCAACAGTCGCATGCTTTATCAACTGAGCCATCCAGTTGCCCTGGGAATTGTTGTCTTAAAGAAATTTTCTCCCCTAGATAATGTTGGTACACTGTAACACTTTAATACCTCTTTAAAAAAAAAGATACTCATTAAAGTGTTATTTCTCAAGGTACTTCCCCTTGGTAGTTGGAGGATAACATTTATTCCATAACTATTTCTCCTGTCACTATTTCCTTTTATGCCAATATAGGTTGTGTGTGCTGCTTTTATTTCAATTGAATGTTGTCCTCCTGAGTGATGTAGTTGAGGACAGTATCAGACTTGAAATCACATGCACTCTGTGAGCATAGTAAATACTAATTACTTAATTTAAAAAATATTTTATTTTATTTATTTTAGAGAGAGAGAGAGACCAAGAGAGCACAAGCAGGAGGGACAGAAGGAGAGGGAGAGAGAATCTGAAGCAGGCCTCCCCGCTGAGTGCAGAGCCCATTGTGGACCTTGATCTCATGACCCTGAGATCACGACCTGAGCCAAAACCAATTGTTGGACGCTTAACTGACTGTGCCACCCAGGCACCCCAGTAAATATTAATTTAAAAATGATGCTGGCTTACTTTAGAGAAAATGCTTAAGATTAATGGTAGCTTGCCAGTAATATAATTTAGAATAGTATTCAGCATATGTCCAGTGGAATAGTCTATCTCTTCACAGTGACATCTAAACTTTTGTCTGCCCTTCCATTTCCAGGTTGCCATCACGAAAGCCAAAGTGGATTTCTCCAGTGTAGTGTGCCTGCCCCCTTCCGTCATTGCTGTGAATGGGCTGGACGGAGGAGGGGCTGGCGAAAATGATGATGAACCAGTGCTGGTGTCCCTGTCTGCGGCCCCCAGCCCCCAGAGTGAAGCTGTTGCCAATGAACTGCAGGAGCTCTCCTTGCAGCCCGAGCTGACCCTAGGCCTCCACCCTGGCAGGAATCCCAATTTGCCTCCACTTAGTGAGCGGAAGAATGGTGAGTACATATGGAATTATTGCATTGCCTAATTTGAACCAAGGTCTTCATGTTCTTGTTATAGATGATTACTTTATTTCATGTCTCTTGAAACTTTCTTTAATCTTACTGTTTCTTATGAAATAGAGAAATAGTAAGTTTAGGTGATCATTATAAACCTCATATTTCCTGCCTGGGTTATTACAACTGCTTTCTGATTTGTCTTTCTACTTCTCTGCTTCTCCCTCCCAATCCCTTCCATAAATTCATTAATTCAGCAAATATTTATTGAACATCACTATCATAAACTAAGATTAGGGGTTAAATGATAAATAAGCCTTTGTTATTAGGAAACTTATCCTGTACCTTGTCAGAGTAATCTTTTAGACCTCCCTAGCTTAATACTTTTCAGTGACTGCTTTATAGGATAAAAACAAAAGCCATGTTTTACAAGGCTTGCAGGGTCTGGTCTCTTTCTGTTTCATTAGCTTCTTCTCTTATCATTCCCCATTTCTAGTCTTTGCTTTTCAAATTTTTTTAAAAAAAGATTTTATTTATTTATTAGAGAGAGGGAGAGAGCACACACCCATATGTGTGAGTAGGGGGAGGGGCAGAGGGAGAGGGAGAGAATCTCAAGAAGGCTCCTTGCTGAACACAGAGCCTGACAATTTGGGGCTCGATCTCACGACCCTGAGATCATGACCTGAGCTGAAATTAAGTCAGATGCTTAACTGGCTGAGCCACCCAGGCACCCCTAGTTTTTGCTTTTTATTTTATTTTATTTTTAAAGATTTATTTATTTATTTTGAGAGAGAGCGAGCAGAGAGGGGTGGCACAGAGGAAGAGGGAGAGTGAGAGAATTTCAAGTAGATTCTGAGCTGAGCATGTGGAGCCCTGGGTGGGCCTCAATCCCATGACCCTGAGATCATGACTTGAATCAAAACCAAGAGTTGGACACTTAACCAACTTTGCCACCCACGTGCCCCAGTTTTTGCTTTTTAGTACTGTTTACAACCATGCACTCTTGCTTCAAACTTTTGTTAATGAAAAAAAATTATAATTTGTTATAAAAACTTAAGGGTTCAGAAAAGGTGTAAATAGTAATATAGCAAATACTTATGTACTCACATACCATCTGGCTAATGTACTGTTCTCCATGGATCTCTGTCTGTCCCCAGGGTAACTGCTGCCCTGAATTTGATATTTTATGGCCAAGTAGTTCTGTATTTTTTTTAACATATGAATATATACCTAATAATTATAAAATATTATTTCTCATTTTTTATATCACATATATATTTATTGGAGAGAGAATTATATGTATTCTTCTGCAACTTGTGTTTATTGTTCAATATTTATTTTCCTGTGAGTTATTAAAGGTATTCCAAAAGTTCATCTCATCTAATCTATGAATCATTATTTATCAATAGTCCTACTTTTCTGTACTGATCTTTAGTGTCAGCCTTATCTATTTCTCAGTGTGCATGAGTTAGTTTTTATGCCCTTTGTTCTGTTTCACTGGTCTCTGCTCATCTCTATGTTGTACTACATCATCTTAGTTACTATTGCTTAATGATTAGTCTTGTTATTTGTTACAATAGTCTTTCCTTGCCTTTTCTGTCTCCAGAGTTGTCTTGGCTGTTCTTGCCCTTTTTAATTTTCCATTACTTTAGAATCAGCTTGTAGAGTTATACAAAAGCAAACAAACCAAAAACCTCATTTTTTTCTCCATTTTATTATGAAAAATTTCAAATATAGAGTTTTACAATGAATACCTTTATGTCCACCTCTTAAATTCTACCATTAACATTTTGTTATACTTACTTTGTAACATATCTATCTATCCTTCTATCAATCCATCGTATTTTTTACATTTCCAAGGAAATTGCAGACACTAGCACACTTTCATTTTCTTGACGTATATAACGTTAATATAGAATAACACACAAATTGTAAGTGTCCTGATTGTTGAATTGTCACAGAGCTTATATACCTGTGTTTAATTGCTACTTTGTTAGGAGATATTCCTAGTACCCATAACCACCTCATGTGCTTCGTCCCAATCAGTATTCCTTCTTTTTGCCCAAAGGAAACTATCATCCTGACTTCTAACACCATGAATTAGTTTTATTGGTTTCTAAACTTTATGTAAATGGAATCATGCTGTATGTGTTCTGTTGCTGTCTTGTTTTAATATTCATTTGTATTGAATTGTGTGTGGCTCCAGCTTATTTTCATTGCTATATAATTAATCCATTTTATGAATATAGTGGAATTTGTTTTACTTTTGGTGGGTATTTGGGTTGTTTTAGTTTGGGGCTATTATGAATTATGAATCAAGAAACATAAAATTCTTGTGTATGTCTTTTGGTGTACTTGTTGGGATTTTGATTTGAAATATATAATTTATAGGTTAATGGGGAGAATACACATTTTACATATTGGGTACTAGTTAGTTTTATCTGTCCATTAGTTAGGTGTTTTTTTTTTTTTTTTTAAAGATTTTATTTATTTATTTGACAGAGAGAGACACAGCGAAAGAGGGAAGACAAGCAGGGGGAGTGGGAGAGGGAGAAGCAAGCCCCCCGCGGAGCAGGGAGCCCGATGCGGGGCTCGATCCCAGGACACTGGGATCATGACCTGAGCCGAAGGCAGACGCTTAACTAAGCCTGAGCCACCCAAGCGCCCCTGTCCATTAGTTAGTTTTCTCTCTCCAGTTAAATAGGTCTTCTTTGATGTCTTTCCACAGAGCTTTACAATTTTCTCCATAAAGGTCATGCAAATATTTTATTTTTTTGCATGTGTCTTTTTTTGGGGGTAGACATTATCAGCGGTATATTTTTATAAAATATTTTCTGACTGATGCTGGGGAATAGAAATACCAAACTTTTTAAAGTTTTTTTTTTTTTTTTTAAGATTTTATTTATTTGACAGAGAGAGACACAGCAAGAGAGGGAACACAATCAGGGGGAATGAGAGAGGGAGAAGCAGACCTCCCGCTGAGCAGGGAGCCCGACATGGGACTCAATCCCAGGACCCTGGGACCATGACCTGAGCCAAAGGCAGACGTTCAACGACTGAGCCACCCAGGTGCCCCGAAATACCAAACTTTTAAAAACTGTGACTTTTCTACATTTATGCCCTCTATTTGAAGATTTTATTTATTTATTTGAGAGAGAGAATGAGAGACAGAGAGCACGAGAGGGAAGAGGGTCAGAGGGAGAAGCAGACCCCCCGCTGAGCAGGGAGCCCGATGTGGGACTCGATCCCGGGACTCCAGAATCATAACCTGAGCTGAAGGCAATCACTTAACCAACTGAGCCACCCAGGCGCCCTATGCCTTCTATTTGAGATACCACTCTGTCCCTACTCTTCTTGCCAACTCTTACTTGTCCTTCAGTATTCTGTTCAGGCATCATTCCCTTTGAGAAGCCTATCCTAACTCAGTGTTAGGTGTCCTTTTGATTTGACCAATTACCTTTTATCAGTATACTTCATCACTATATTGTAATTGGAATTCTCCTGTCAGCAGCATGAGTGAGCCTTTGGAAACTGAACTCAGACCCTGTTATGCTTCTCTCACAACCCTCAGTGTCTTCCTGTGAGGGTTATGATGAAATCATAGTTGTTTTTGTTTTTTTTTTTTTTATTTTTATTTTTATTTTTTATTTTTTTTATTTTTTTTTAAAGATTTTATTTATTTATTTGAGATAGAATGAGAGAGAGCACATGAGAGGGGGGAGGGTCAGAGGGAGAAGCAGACTCCCTGCCGAGCAGGGAGCCCGATGTGGGACTCGATCCAGGGACTCCAGGATCATGACCTGAGCCGAAGGCAGTCGCTTAACCAACTGAGCCACCCAGGCGCCCTGTTTTTGTTTTTTTTAAAGATTTATTTATTTATTTGAGAGAGAAAGTGAGAGAATGTGCACTTGAGCTGGGGGAGGGGCAGATAGAATCCTTAAACAGACTACCCCGCTGAGTGGAGAGCCTGACACAGGGCTTGATCTCACAACCTTGAGATCATGATCCGAGCTGAAATCAAGAGCCAGATGCTCAACCAACTGAGCCACCCAGGCGCCCCAGTATGATAGTTTTAATGATGTGGGCCTGGTGTCCTCTCTGACCTGATTTTTTCTTATCTCTGTCCCCTCGCTTACTCTACTCTGATTCAGCCACACTGACTTTCTTGCTGTTTCTTGAGCACATCCAGCCTGCTCCTGCCCCAGGGCCTTGGTACCTGCTGTGCCTTTACTGAAGTTCCTGCACAAATGTCGTTTCCTCAGGGAAGCCTTCCCTTCCTGACTTACCTTAAATAGCACCTCCCATTACTCTCTACCCTCCTTTGTTTTTTTTCAAGCACTTATTATTATGGTGTATGTGTGTGTTTGAATATGTGTGTGTATATGTTTATTGTCTATATTCCCCTGCCTTTGGTAGTTTGTTTCATGAGGCCAGTGGGCAACCAATAAATATTTGTCAAATGAATAGATGAATGGTTTACTTACTTGTTCCATCAGAGGCAAGAACTCTGTTTTTACATCCATAGTGGGAAATGCAATGGAAACTCAAACAGTTTTTATTTTGGGAAATAATGGACACTCAAGCATTTTTTTGGTGTTCTTTTCTCATTTCTCATTTTTATTTTTCTTCCCCAAGATGGCAGAGACTTCATATAAGACTTACTTATATGGTAAGGGGAAAGAGTTAGTCTGGAGGGAAAAGCTGAAGACAGAAAAGGGGAAAGGGTAACTGAGGAGATGTGAGGGGATGGGATTTAAAGGTATTGGCTCTGCCCTGAGCAGAGGTAAGGGCTGTGATTCCTCTGGGGCAGGAGGAATGGCAGTGAAGGTGATGACAGACGGCAAACAGCAGACCGCTAAAATCTTGGGCAGGAAGTGGAGGAAATTGATGCTGACAGCTGTGATGGTCTCAGGGGAGTCAAGAGCAGCTGTTGCAGGAGTGTTGGTGCATCTTCAGCCTTTCTCTGTCAACTCTTTAGCATATAAATCAATTGAGCTTTTTCCCCATTTTGAACAACAGCTTTCTAACCTTCCTAAGATCCTGAAAGAGCAGGTTATATCATTCTACTTTCCCACATTCCAGAGGCTTCACTGTGTTCTGGCTTCTGTTCCTATCTTCCTTCAGAAACTGCCATCACTGAAGTCATTAGTGTTCTTGTCGATCAAATAGGCACTCTTCATCCTGTTTGACCTCTTTGTAGCATTTGACATGATTGGCCACTCCCTCCGACCTGCAACTTTTCCTCCACTGACATCAGTGACATTACTCTTCTTGGCTTTTTCAAGTCTGCTTTTATAGCCACTCTCTTTTCTGCTCAGACCTTTTGCCAACTTTCTCTACCCACCTCTTAAATTTTGTTACTCCCCATTGTTGAGCTGTAGGGCTCCTTTACTTCTTACTCTGTATTTTTATTTTGAATGATTTCCCCCAGAACTTTGGCTCTAACCACCATCATATGCTGTTGACTGATGCCTGTATTACATCTCCAGGTCAGGTCTCTCCCCCGAGCTGCAGACTCCTGTGCTCAGCTGTCCAGCACCCCCTTAGGATGTGCTGCAGACTCCGTATGTTCGGAGTCTAACTCCTCATCCACCTGCAGTTCCTGCTGAATTCTCTGTTGTAGGAATTGGCACCTCCCTCCACCTAGATGTTCAAATAAGGGGTTGTTTTATTTTGTTTTCTTCCTAAATGGAAACTTTAAGAGTTTTGTTTTATAATCAGATAAAATGTAGGAGAAAGAAAGTAAAAATTCCCTTATAGTTACACAGTTCAGTGATAGCCAGTGGCAGCAGTTAATATATTTTCTCTCAGTTTTTGTGTGTTCATTTATTTATTCTTACACACATATACTCTGTGTAACTTATTTTCATGTAATTTTATTTCATGAGATTTTCCTATATCATTCAGTGGTCTTAAAAAACATTTTTCCCTCTGCTTCATATTTGAATTGTGTATTGAATTGTGTATCTATAACAGCCAGTCTCCTATTATAAGACCCTTAATTGTTTTTATTTTTTTTCTGTTATAAATAATACTGCAGTAAACATCTTGGTATATAAATCTTGGTGTAAGTAACTGTAGGACAAACTCTCAGAAGTAGTTGGCAAGATATGGACATAAAGTTTTTCCCTTCTTGTTGTGAAAGTAACATGTTTGGGTATGAAGTTTTTACTTTCTTTAAGTCACTGTTTCCAAATTGTCCCGCAGAAAGATGATAGTATGTTAATTTTGGAAGTAATTTTTTTATTCCATCTCCCTTCTACCTGCTTCCTCTTTCTTCCCAGCCACCAGCCACCAACTTTTTTACATTCTGCAGTGTTTCTATCTACTGAATTCATTCTTTTCTTCCCATCTTTACAACTGCCACTTAGTGCAGATTCTTAATAATGCCTTTCTTGGATTACTGCAGCGACGGCCTTTTAACTGGTCTTACCTTGTTTCTAATCTTGTCCCTGTGGCCCCTGGGATGATTTTTCTAAATGATAAATGAGGTTCCTGCTCTCCTGGTTGAAATCACTTCGTGGTTCCCCTTTCCTCCAGGGTAAAGCTTATTAGGTTCTTCAGGATGGTAAACCAGGTCCTTCAAAGCCAGCTTCTGCCCCGCCCCTCATCTCTTCCCACTTACACTAAAAGATTTGGGATTTCCCAAAGAGATAGACTTTCACATCTCAGTTTCACTTTGTATCCTGTTTTTTTTTTCCCCTTCCCTGAATGACCTTTCTCCTCCTGACATTTCCATCTAGTCAAGAATCGGGAAGGTACCGCTTCCTTCAGGATTCTTCCCCAGACTGCCAGCTTGGGCTAGGGGTTTGTTCTTTCAGTGTTCTTCCAAACTACCCTGTGTGTAATATCTACTTGTTTGTTATTATATTTGACTAGAAGAGAACCTTTCTGAATGCAGGGATTATGTCTGTTTTACTTATTGTGGTATCGTTGGTACCTAGTCAAAAATTTTAGTGTGCTGATGAATCGGCTAGAGTGCCTGTTAAATGCAGACTCCAGTGTAGATCTGGGAGAGGCCTGAGGTTCCACGTCTCTGACCAGCATGCAGGGGATGCCAGTACTGTTGGTCTGGAGGACGACACTCTGAGTAGCAAAGTCTTAGAATGTGATTAAGTGTTTGATGAATGTTTGTTGAATGTACGAGCAAATGAATAAATGGTGAAACTGAAACTATTAACGCACTGAAACATTGACTTCTTAGATTTAAGCAATTAAGAAAGTGATTGTTGACTCTGTTGCTGGACAGAAGAAAAAAATCCAGTTTAATTCAGGGTTTAGATTATTTGGAAGAAAGACTTTCTGAGACCATTCCTGTATAGGTGAAATATGTTGTGGAATAATTCTTTTATTCTCTTTATTAGTGATAGAACATTTAGATCACAAGTTTTAACTATTTTTTTAAGTTGACCTCTAAAAATTTGAAATTTTCTTTTTTTAAAAAAGATTTATTTACTTGATAGAGAGTGAGAGTGCGTGTGAGCGGAGGGAGGGGCAGAGGGAGAGAGAGAGATAGCATCTCCAGCAGACTCCCTGCTGATCTCGGAGCCTGATGTGGGGCTTGATCTCAGTACCCTGAGATCATGAACTGAGCCGAAATCAAGAGTCAGATGCTCAACCAACTGAGCCACTCAGACATCCTAAATTTAAAATTTTCTATATAATCCCAGTGTGTAAAACAACTATTCTGGTTGAATGAAACTTAAATGGAGAAGCCAGACCCTCACTTACTTGGCATCCTTCTTGCCCCTCAGGAAACTCTCGAAAAAGCACAAGTTGAAAACTTCTGATCTGGATCACGTATCTCCTGTAATTTGAGCCGTGTCTGAGACAACCTCTTCAGTTGCTAGAATGGCTTCCTGACTGACAAGGGTCCCAAATTGATTACTTGTGATCATGCTTAGAAGGGAATATGGATACTTGAAACTGACAAACCTAATGTTGTATACAACATAATTATCATTTTGGCAAGAGAAAAGAAACCCAAGGAAGTGAAATTGTGTTGAACATCAGAAAGGAGATAGTAGGGGGAAAACTGTTAATTAGAATAATACTGAAGGGGAGGAGAGGGGCTTAATAAAGAAATATTCTGTAAGAAGTTTGATGACTACAAAATAACTTATATGATAGAATGTATGGCAGTGACCAGAAATACTAATTGCCTAGCAAAAATCACCAATTATCAAAATCAGATTCTGTTACTATAGGGAGAAAATAGGAAATATTGATCAAGTTTCTTTTTTATTCCACCCAGCAGCCACCAGTTAAATGTCTGGACAGGGGCAATATTCTCAGTGTCTGGTTGCAGGGTCTTCTACTTGTGCACCTCAGTGGTGCTTCTTCCTGTCAGGAGGGGTAAGAAGCTGTCTGTCCCAGGGAGAAGATCATTATTATATTTTATGCCAGGTCTTCTTTACATGGCTGTTTATAAGAAGGTAAAGATAAGAGCAGAAATGGAAAATCCTTGAGAAGATTGTGAGATTGGAAAGTGTGTAGTTCTAGAGCAGAATAAATTCTAGAGTTAGGAGGTGCTTTTTCATGGATGGTGTACTGTGTATTGGAAGAATGGAGTGAGAAATTTCTTTCTTCTCAGATCGATTTCATTTAGAACCATATCTTATATGAAAATTCAGTGATTTAGCAAGGGATCTTACAGGGCAATAGGCAGTGAAGGTCCTGATATCTCTATTTCCTAAACAGGGGAAGAAGTTGGAGCCCTAATGAGAAGAGGTGCCTTTCGTTAACCTAGCCCTTATTAACCTAATTGGAAAAAGTTAGTAGAGAAGTTTCAAGGTATATATATATATTAAAGATTTTATTTATTTGACAGAGAGAGACACAGTGAGAGAGGGAACACAAGTAGGGGGAGTGGGAGAGGGAGAAGCACGCTTCCCGCTGCGCAGGGAGCCCGATGCAGGGCTCGATCCGAGGACCCTGGAATCATGACCTGAGCCGAAGGCAGACGCCTAATGACTGAGCCACCCAGGCACCCCCAAGGTATATTTTTTTAATATTATTCCTCTGCCTTCTAGGCCGAGCATTTACATCTAAAAGATAAAATTGAGGGCGCCTGGGTGGCTCAGTTGGTTAAGCGACTGCCTTCGGCTCAAGTCATGATCCTGGAGTCCCGGGATCGAGTCCCACATCAGGCTCCCTGCTCGGTAGGGAGTCTGCTTCTCCCTCTGACCCTCTCATGCTCTCTCTATCTCAAATTCTCTCTCAAATAAATAAATAAAATCTTTAAAAAAAAAAAAAAAAAAGATAAAATTGAGTGTGGGTGGCTCAGTCGGTTAAGCATACAGCTTTTGATTTTATCTCACTCAGGTCTTGATCTCAGGGTTGTGAGTTCAAGCCTCATGTTGGAGCCCATTTAAAAAAAAAAAGATAAAATTGATCTACCTGTGGATCCTCTCCAGTGTGGGCTTGGAGAAGCCTGGAAGTACCTCTTTAACCCCATTGGCTCCAACTAAGAGTTCTGGCATATGTTAAATGAGTTTATCCAATGGGAAATTTAAGTTTCACTTTGATTCTTCCTTTAATGGCATGGTGCTCTTTGGCTGTCCTTACATATCCACCTCTTCTTAACACTAATCTGGTATTATTGATTTTTTAAGTATGAGTTTCAGAACTGTCTGAGTCTGCATAAGGCTTATGTTCAGGAGCCCCTAGGATGGGAGCTGAGATACCTTTTGCTTCTTTTTCTCATTACAAATATATTGCATTTCACTTATGTTATAGATTTTGTGGGCAAGCATGGGAATTTTGCCAGAATTCATATTTCAAGGCTTCTGTTGAAAAGTGCATTCCATGTTCCATATGATCAAATTACAAATGGACTTTTGGAATATAATCCATTTATAAGTGGAGGACTTGCTTATATCCTAAGAGATATGCCTCTTGAAGTTCAGGAATCATAGATTTAAGACATAGTGAATAATAATTAGCTGGAATGCGTTACTCAGAAGGCACTGCCGACAGAAGTTAGATAAATTAATGATGACAAGTTCATAAAGGTTTCTAAGAGAAATCTTGTATTTGGGAGATTATATTCTTGACCTTTTATTTTGTCCTTGACTCTTAAAATTTTATTTCAGGACAGTCATTTGTACCTTCCTACAATTCTGCTGTTGTTCACGGCCATGACCACTATGGAAATTGGTAGTCAGCAGATATTTATGAAGTGCCTGTAGTAAGTAAGACACTAAGACAGACATTGAAAGTTATACCAGTTACCAGTTTTTGCTCTATTCCCTCCTGTTCCTTTAATGAACAAACCAGTAGCTCTTTTATCAGAGCTAATCAATGTGAAATTTCTTTTTTTGCCCCCCTCCCCATTTTAGATGCTACAGATTAAATTTGGGGCTAGTGGTCTGTTTATGGGGGATAATTTCTTTGGGACATGGATAGAGGTTGAATACCGGGCAACCTTTTTGAAAATGGTGAGATTTACCTTTCTTCTGTCCTGTCTTGTCCCCTTCCTAAGCATCCCATGGGCAACTGTCCTGCACTTCTTGTGTTCTGGCCAACGAATCCCTGCTTGAATATTAAAGCTGATGAGAAATCTGTAGGACTTGAATTTTTGCGCTTTGAAGGAGGTCTCATTCTCATTATTGAGAAAGTGCCTTTCTCCAACTCACCAAGGATTGAATAAATAAAGACTTGAAATATCGCCCACAAAAAACTCGCATATATCTTTACTTATAGGAACCTTCATTTCTGAAGCATGACTGAACAGATAAGAATATATTTAGAGAAGAGTGGGATAGAACATTTGAAATTATATCTTCTGAGCTGCTTATTAGAGCTTCTTATACTAATCACACACCTTGAAATTAGATTGGTGATACCTATTTTACCATTCAAGTATTTTTTCTTTTTTGGGGGGGAAAGATAATAACATATATAGAGAAAAGTACATAAATCATAGGACAGTTTACAGAATAACCATAAAGCAAAGAGTTGTGTAACCAGTACTCAACAGCCGCTCATTGTGAGCCCCGGGGAAGCCTCCTATATGTTCCTCTCTGAACATAACCCCATCTTTTCTTTTTAGGAGTAGCTGCTGTTTTGACTTCTTGAAAATCATTTGTTTTTACCAATTATATAGTTCTTCTTTTTTTTTTTTTCTAAGATTTTGTTTACTTGACAGAGAGAGACAGCTAGAGAGGGAACACAAGCAGGGGGAGTGGGAGAGGGAGAAGCAGGCTCCCCGCTGAGCAGGGAGCCTGACATGGGGCTTGATCCCAGGGCCCCATGGGATCAAGCTTAACGACTGAGCCACCCAGGCGCCCCCAATTATATAATTCTAAACAACATAGTTTAGTTGAAGTTTATATGAATGGAATTCTGTATTCTTCTTTTGCTTGGCATATGTGGTATTCATTTATGTATATAGTTTTAGTTCATCCATTTTCATTACTGTATAGTGGATGCACCTATGGAAGAGTACTCCATAATTTTAAAGAAATCTTCTGCTGATGAACATTTGGGTTGTTTCATTTGCGGGGGAAGAAGAGCAGAGAGGGGAAGAAAGAATCCCAAACAGACTCCACCCTGAGTATGGAGCCAGTGTGGGGCTCATCCCAGGACCCTGAGCCAAAACCAAGAGTCAGATACTTCACCAACTGAGCCACCCAGGTGCTCCTTAAATTTTTTTCTAAATGGACTCTCATTAATTGAAAATACCCCCCACACATTCACTGATCAGCAAAGCTACCTCTTTCATATATCAAGGACTGACCTCATGTGTGGGTGTGTTTCTGAGCTACTGTTTCCGGTGGTCTGTTTGTTGATGCCTGCACCAGGACCTCACCGTCTTAACTATGATAATTGTGTAATAAGCTCTGTTATATGGGAGAAGTAAGTCCTCCCACCTTATTCTTTTTCCAACAGTGTCTTTCTTGGCTTATTCTTTTTCCTTTGCATTTCCATATGAATTATAAAATCACTGTGGGATTTTGATTAGAATTTTTTGCATTAGCTCTATAAACCAATTTGGGGAGAATTAATATCTTCATGATATTACGTGGTATATTTTTCCACTTATTTAGATTTTCTATGAGGTCTCCTGATGAGGTTTTATAATTTTTTTGTGTGTTGGTCTTACACATCTTTTGTTAGATTTATTTTTAGAGGTTTTATATATTTTAATGCTATTGTGTTATCCTTGAAACATTTTTATTTTCTCGCTGTTGCTGATCCCCAATTTTTTTTTTAAAGGAATAACAGTTTGTATTTGTTATCTGCCGTGCTGGGTGGGACAGGAAGTAAGCAGGAAAGAATGGCAGTGGAAGGGACATACTAGGTCCTCTTTCATAGGCTTTTCTCTTCCTTTGTGTAAAGCTTAGGAAGTACTCATTTGTTCTCCATAAGTGTGTAGCCTGTGGAAGAAAGGGCAGATCATGTATTCTTTCTTTGTAAGGGTACGCACTGTATCCTTTCAGTCTTTAGTGTTGCCAGGGGGTACTAATTAACTGCTGAGAGAAGTAAAAATTTTGAGTGGGCTGTTTCTGATCTAAATTACCGTATTTTCTTGGGGAAAGGAAAGAGACTTGTTAAGTTCCTCAGGAAGCCTGGTTGTCATGGATTTTCTAGATTAGGTCTCCCAGCTAATGTGAAAATGCCCAAATCTTAAGTATGTCAATTCATTAAATGATTCTGCTTAAAATGTGATTTAAATAATTTCTCAACCTACTTCATCTCAGCACTTAGAATAATCAATTTCTCATTCTCAGGTATTCATCAAATATTGTTCTAGGTTCCTGGAGAAAAACAGATACCAGATATAATCTCCCTCTTAAAACAGTGAAACAGAGGGGTGCCTGGGTGGTTTAGTTGGTTAAGTGTCTGACTCTTGGTTTTGGCTCAGGTCATGATCGCAGGGTCCTGAGATGGAACCTGTGTCTGGCTCCACACCCAGGGTGGATTCTCCCTCTCACTCTGCCCCTCTTGCCGCTCGCGTGCACTCACTCACTCTCTCGCTCTCTCAAATAAATAAATAAATCTTAAAAACAAAACAAAACAAAACAAAAACCCAGTGAAACAAACAAAAATGAATGGATCTCATCTCCCAGAGTAAATCGCTGTTAGCATATGGCTTACTTACCTTGTCTTCTTCCAAATGTACATTTTAAATATAACTAAGCTAATATTATGGTTTTTTTTTCATTTAGCATTACAGCTTAATATTTTTCAGATGTCATTGAAATGTTTTTATAATTAGCCTTTATAATGGGTATGTAACATTACATTCTGTGCCATCATTTATTTAATTTTTCCCCTCATTGGACATTTGAATCATTTTCTGTTTTTCACACATATACTAGTATTCAGATGAAAATCTTTTATTTATTTATTTTTAAGATTTTATTTATTCATTTGAGACAGAGAGATACAGAGAGAGAGAGAGCATGAGCAAGGGGAGAGGGAGTGGGAGAGGGAGAAGCAGACTCCCCACTGAGCAGGGAGCTCGATGTGGGGCTTGGTCCCAGGACCCAGAGACCATCATCTGAGCCACCCAGGCGCCCCAGATGAAAATCTTTAAAGCCTTTTTCTGCATTTTGGATTATTTCCTTAGTAGTAGAAATGTTGTCTTAAATAATTTCACCATTTCAAAGTTGAAAAATTCAGTGTCTATTGAGCACCGTATGTATGTTAAGTATTGGCGAGACAGTAAGGAACAAGATGGATAAAGTTCACATTGTCATGGAATTTATATTTAGTGAAAGAAAGATTAGAGTTATACAAACCAATTCATAGCTAAAAACTTTGGTAAGTGCTTTGGTGGGTGGGGGGGAGCACAAGATATAACAGAATAGCAAATCTCATAGAGATGGTTCTAATTTAGGTGGGGGAGGAGAGGGGGGTTGGTTGGGAAAGGCCTCTTTGAGGAAGAGATGTTTAAGCTAACAGCCAAAGCACAAGTAGTGGTTGGCCAAACAAAGGAAAGAGGGAATAGCATGGGTTAAGGCTGGGGGAGATGGGGAAGTGGGAGAGGGGACAGGGCACAGGCAAGGATTGTTGGGGAATACTTGGCACAAAACAACTAAAAGAATACCAGTATGTCACTGGAGAGAGGAGGTGATGTGAAGTGAGTAGGTAGATAGGAGCCAGATCACACAGGCCTTTGTAGGCCTTGTGAAGAATTGAGGTTCTTGAGAAATACCTTGTCCCATTCCATTCCAAGTGGCCTGCCAGTTTATACTTGTGTCAACCCTGCATGAGTGCCTGGCTCACTTATTAACATTGATTATCTCATTTGTGAAAGACTTCATTAATGTGATAAATGAAATGTTTTCATTTCAATTTGTATTTCTTTGATTACTAGTGGGGAAGAACCTTTCCCCAAATGTTTGTAGCCAGTGGGTGTTTCATTGTTTTTGACCATTCAGTTCATTTCCTGTCCATTAAAACATTATTTTAAACATTTTTCCAAAAGTACTGTTGGGGACCGCTTGTTGGGAATTTGTGGAAGAGTTTCTTACATGTCTCTCACTCAGTATATACTCTGGATAAGGGGCTGGATCAGGTCAAGACTGGGTTTCTTTTGGCTTTGTTATTTTATGATTTGTGGGTATACAAGTCTGTGGAGTTGGGAATTCAAAAAGAAACTGATAGGGGTGCCTGGTGGCTCAGTCGGTTAAGCATCTGCCTTTGGCTCAGGTCATGATCTCTGGGTCCAGGAATTGAGCCCCATGGCTGGCTCCTTGCTCAGCGGGGAGCCTGCTTCTCCCTCCGCCACCCTTCGCCGCCCCCCCACCATGCTCTCTCTCTCAAATAAAGAAATAAAATCTTTAAAAAAAAAAAAAAAGGAAAAAGAAACTGATAAACTCTGGTCCATTAATTTTCTTAAGAGCCAGCTCACATCATCTTTCCCCTAAGAAGCAATCCAAATCTCTTGTAACCAGAACTAATTGCTGCCTCTTTCATATTTGTTCAGCAACTTGGTTGTACTCTTATTTGATACTTCATTTTTTTCATTTTTCTTTTTTAAATTGTTGGTTAGAGATTTTCTATCCTACTTCTTAATAAGGAAGGCCCTGAGGGCAGAGGCAGTGTCAGTCTGGTTCACCCTTGTCTTTGTGCCCCCACTGGCTTGGGGACCATATTTCAGACATACAGTATGAATGACCTGGCTGTTTATATTTATAGCTATCATAGCCCTTAACATTTACTGTTCTTTGAAAAGTTACCTGGAAATACTGCCTTCATGTATCCTGAGGCCAGGGAATAGCATACCTTTGGTAATGTGTGATCCTCCCAGCCTTGCAGATCTTGACTGGGCTTTTCATTCAGTAGTAGATTTTGTTCACAGGAAATGGAAGCTGACCAGGACCTGTAGTGACTTGCCTAGGTGTTGGGTTATGTTATCATTGGGTGTTTTCACTTTGCCCAAAACCAGGTATCTTCTGGGGGAGAGACTTAACTGGTTGGGACCTGTACAATTTCATTATGATGATTAGATTTTTGTAGAGCGGAACCTCAGTAAACCACATGCTCTTGTGAGAATTACGTCAGATATGGCCATAGGAACAAGATTAGATTTTAGTGTACTGAAATCGCACAGAGATCATAAAAAGGCATTTATTAAACTTTATGTATATTACCTGTCTATACTACATTCCATCATAGAAATTAATATCAGTTATTGGTGACGTTGACAGCTTTTGGTGTTAAAGAATTCTTACTTTGTAGTGAGCTATGCTCTCTGTTTTTCTGGTTTCTCCTATTCATTCCCTACAATTTGGGCATTTTCATTGTCATTAGCACTTAATATCCCTAACGGCATTACTGTGGTTGTCCTTATTTAACTCTACTTCAATGCTGTGGATAATTTTAGTCTTCCTCATGTAGTTTTCCAGATAATAGCACCTTCAGCATGTGCTTTAATGAAAATTGTAAGACTACCTGCCTTTTCTGGGTAGGTAGGGATTCTTTAGTTGTTATGAACTTTTCCCATAATGTTAGAATTTTCTGCACTAAATAGGACTTTTCATTCCATTTGGCATACATTTATGAATGCTGTCACATGTCAGACACTGTGCTCCATCTGTTAATGCAGAGGCATTAAGCCATGTGGTAAAGAGCAGTAATAGAGGTGGGCACAGGTTCTGGGGGAGCATAAATGAGGGGTATTTAGCATATCCATGGAGAGTGTGAGGAGGGTGGGGAGAGTGCCAGGATCATCGGAAGGCAGCAGTTAAACTAAGTTTTGAAAGATGAATAAGAATTACTTGGTAACAGGGATGGTTTTTAATCAAGGCAAGGCCAGAGAGGAGACAGTTTAGAAGCTATTGCTGAAGTACACACTACCACCTTTGCAATATTCTTGTGAAAAGCTTTGAGCTAAATTGGATCAAGCCTCTGTATTTAACTCGTACTAATTTACTGGAAATATAGGGGATGGAGCAGCGTGTTAAATGACACCATGGGGGGTGTAGTTAGCAAAGCCCAAAATGTGGGAAAACAGCCTGGATTTTTCAACAAATAAACTACAAAAAAAAGAGAAGGGAGGGATTATGGATTGAAAGAGATTAAGGAGACATCAGTGAAATGCAATATATTGTCCCAGTTGGACTCTAATTTGAATAAATCAACACTAAAAAATTTGAGACAGTTGGGAAAATTTAACCATTGAGTGGATAGTTGATGATATTAAGGGATTTTTAAAATTTTGGGTGGCAATAGTATTGTGGTTTTGTTTTAAAAAATGTTCTTTTAGATGTACAGAATAAAGATGAAATGAAATTATGGCTAGAATTTGCCTCAGAATGATCCCATGTGGGCTGGGTGCTGTGTGTGGGGAGGGTAGGAGGGCCACAGATTTTGAAGCTAAGTGATGGGGGTACATAAGCAGCTTATTATGCCATTCTTTCTACCTTTGTGTTTGAATGTTTCTATGATTTTTTTTTTTTAAAGATGTTGCTATATTCTGGGCAAGAAATTTGAAGGACCTGAAATAAAGCACTGGCTGTAAGGATGAAAAAAAGGATAGGTTTGAGGAATAAGTTATGAGACAGTTATACTTCGATGTCTGGGGCTGGAGGGAGGGGTGTCTAAGTTTATGGTTTGGGACCTGAGTACTGTTACCTAAGATAGGGAAAATGGAAGCAATATATCTTGAGGGGTTGGTGCTGGGTGGTATTGGGTACTTGTTTTGGGACATATTGATATGAGATAGCCAGGTAGAGATGCACAGCAAAGTCAGAGCTAGATGTGGATCAGAATGTGGGTAGTAGTTAACCCCAAGAAAGGATGAGATTGCCCAGGGAGAATATGTAAAAGAGGGAAGGGGTGCCCCTGATAGCAGCAGAAAAAGAGAGAGAGCTACTTAGGATTCTGAGAGGAGTGGTCAGTGAGGGAAGAAAGTACGATTTTTAAGAAAATCAAGGAAATAGGAAGTTTTAAGAAAGGTATAGGAACTTTGACAGATCCAATAGGAAGGTCAAGTAGGATAAGAACTTGTCTAGTTCCTCTTGATTATGAACATTAAAGGCCTTTGGGGAGCCTGTGGGGGTGAGGGGAAGCTTTGTGAATACACTATATTGATATTCTATAGTTACCAAGTCCCTTTTGTGTGTATTAATAGAGACTATAGCATATTTGTGTTGATTAGCTAGAGAGTTATGATTAAAAGCAAAAGAACTTTTATTTAATTGGAAATTAAGATCATTACCCTTCGTTCCCTCAGTGCCATTAATTTGAAAATCATGTTCACTTGTACAAAGACCTTATCAAAGTTTACTTTAGTTCTCTGTGAAATTTTGCTAATTGACCCAGAGATAGTGGCACTGAGGCTGTCCTAGGAGTTCAGACTTTTAGAATTGTGAAACCTGTCTTAAAGCCAGTTTCACAGTGAATCTGGTGCTGTGCTGATACTCTTTAAGGTAAATACAAAATCTTAGCAGTAGGCAAAGATTATGTGGCTTATTGTTTACTTTCTTTAAAGATTAATTTTTTTAGATTTCTGTCTTAAAAATTGTTTCCCCCCCTTTTTTTTAAAGATTTTATTTATGTATTTGACAGAGACAGCGAGAGAGGGAACACAAGCAGAGGGAGTGGGAGAGGGAGAAGCAGGCTTCCCCCTGAGCAGGGAGCCCGACGCGGGGCTCGATCCCAGGACCCCGGGACCATGACCTGAGCCGAAGGCAGACGCTTAACAACTGAGCCACCCAGGCACCCCTGTTTTCCTTTTCTTTAGCTCTTTTTATCCCACATTGCAGAGGAGATAATGGGAGTGGACTTGCCAGGAAAAAGCTAGCCATCAGATGCACTGTGATGTCTTATTGCTCCCACCACCATATGACTGTCGGTATCTCTGTAGGGCTGCAGTATTGACAGTCGTGGCCTTCTGCCACTCTTCTACAGCCAAGAGAGACATTTTGTAGGAAGGACACAGCCCTCTGCCCTTCTTGCCATCCTCTGTGCAGGAATCTTATAATTTGTATTTATTTTCCTGTAAGTACAGAACTGTGAGAACTTGTTTCATTTGAAAAACCCTCACACAGCAAACTGTACAGCCCACATAGGGACAAAGGAATGATTCACCCTTTTAAAGATGCTTTTCCTTTATTTTTTTTTATTTATTTTATTTTTTTATTTATTCATTTGAGACACAGAGATACAGAGAGAGAGAGAGAGTGCATGAACAGGGGGAGAGGCAGAGGGAGAGGGAGAAGCAGGCTGCCCGCCGAGCCAGGAGCCGGACAGACGTGGGGCTTGATCCCAGCACCCTGGGATCATGACCTGAGCCGAAGGCAGACGCTTAACCATCTGAGCCACCCAGGTGCCCCTAAAGATGCTTTTCCTTTAGTTGCTAACCTCTGACCAGAGTACTGTGTAGTCTGAGAATTGAAATGTACCCATTTTTCATAAGACAGTTGAGAATTTGGTTGCCAGAAGGGGC
Organism: Halichoerus grypus; assembly: GCF_964656455.1. Lineage (NCBI taxonomy): Eukaryota > Metazoa > Chordata > Mammalia > Carnivora > Phocidae > Halichoerus > Halichoerus grypus. The sequence goes on along the minus strand of NC_135717.1, from coordinate 170,875,058 downwards.
CAGTGAGAATGCTTCTGTCTTCCCAGAGCAGCATTTAGCCCACACTGGCTGCCACTCCATTGCCTGTTGAGTCATTCCCACAGTTCTATATAGAGCTTTTCTGGCTTTTCTTTTAAACATGATGTTCTTGGAGTGAGAACGAAAGGAAGTTTTTCTTTCCTCCACAAAATCTCCCCCACCCCAAATCTGCATTGCTTTCCTTTTTCTAATAACAGAATATTGCCCTCACTCATTCTGAGACTGTTTTCTCTTCTGAGGTCTCGTAGTGCTTTCATTTATCATTGGTTGACTCTGAGCGTTTTGGCGTTTGCTGGGCTGCGTCTGCAGCAGCAGGCGTTCAGGATACAGGCTGCTGCTTGGCCAGAGAGATTGAGGGATTCTAGCTAAACATACCAAACATGGATTTCTAGTTTTCAGCTGTTTAAAAGTCAATCAGATATGCCAACAGGCATCTTAGTATCCTTATTATCACGATCAGTTAGTAAAAAGGACCGTAAAGGAAATGAATGAGCTTTTCACTTCAGATAAATGAAATTGCTGTGATTTGAAAGGATTTTGGTTTGTTTTTGTTTTTGCAGTGGAAGGTAAAATGCCCGTGTTTGTTCTTACTCAGAAGAGCCTGCTCTGTGCTAGTGGAAAAAGAATTAAAGTTTCTTTATCAGGAAAGGGTAATTGTTATGTATTTGAACTATCGTCTTATGTGTTCCATACATCTAGCAAGGTCATAACACATTTTAGAAAAGTCAAATAGCATCAGTAAACTGTCTATTGACAGCCCAAATGTCTCACACAGGAACAAGTTAAGGGGCCCTTTTAGGGGACTGGCAGATCTGAAAGACAAATTACAGCTCCGGAATGTATTCAGATGACTTTTTGAAACAGATATTTTAATTGAAGTTGGGGTGGAGAAATAGTTGCACTTCTGTAGTTAAATGTTCAACTTCCTTAGCCTGTTATCTATAAATATCACAGATGAAAAAGCCCGTAGAACTCTTTTGCAGAAAATTCAGTCACCATACATATTCATCTGTATGCATGTGTGTATATGTGCCTAATTCCCATCCTCACCTCCCACTAATACGTCAGTAATTGGGCTGTTTGTTTCAAAAGATTGGGTTGTTTGGATTATGTTTAATCTATTGCTCTAAACTGCATTAGCAGCAACGCCCCTTATACTGAAGGTTTGGAACAAACCGCATCTTCTCTTTCTGAAAAGAGGGAAAAAAAGCAGTTGATCTGTGTTCTGAAGGTCTCTTTCTCTATGTGTCTCCCCTCCCCCCAGAGACGAACAGCAAGGAGGAGGAGCTCACTCACTGTTCTAACCACACTTCATAGGTCTTAACTTGAGCGCCTGTTGGTTTCCTGTCGGCAGTAATTCAACTCTGTGCCATCTTGACTTGCTTGAAGGGTGGATAAATTGGTAACTGCACTGAGGAGGGGAGTGAGTTCTCACAGTCTGAGCATAAGGCACGAGACTGAATTTATGAAAGCTTTGGTAGCCTCTGAAGACAACATCTTCTGTGACTTTGAATTTTTTCATTGTATTTGTGGGCTGCTGTTTCTGAGAAGAATCTGTCATGACTCTACTGGAACCTGAGATGTTAATGATGGCCGTGCAGTCCGGTAATTCCGTATTTCCTGCAGATTCTATTTGCCACAGGTTTCTTTAATAGGTTGGGTATATCTGTACTAGGTTTGGATAGAGATGGGAGGAAGATAGCTGGGAGTAAACAAATTGTCCAGTGAATGTACTGCATGTTCGGGTTTCTATTGTAAAAAAAAAAAAAAAATTAGTAGTTTTTTCTAGTTGTAAACTCTAGTTACTCTAGTTATTCAGACATAGCTTTGTTTTAGATGTTTACTGACTTAAGACTTCAGTGAGGGGAAGAAAACATTTCCCTTTAGTTAAGTGTTTTATTATTATCTGTAGCACTGCTTTTAATGTAGGATAATTAAATCGCTTTTGCTGTTTTATACATTATTGTCTTTAATCACTAATCCACACTCTATTATTATGTCTCTTCATGAAAGCATGTTTTAAAATTTTCCTTCTTTCTCATTTTGTGGTATAACCTTCTGAATCATCTTTTGGTTCTTGGAAATGCTCTTGATAATACAGAAGATTGAGACTCTGAGTTTTGAAGATGGGGAAGTTTGAGCAAGAAAGTAGTCAACAAAGAATGTAGGATTTTTAAAATTCTGTCTCTAAAAACAGTTTCTCAACTCAAAAGTGTCTTTTACAACAGTTTAAAATTCCAGTTTGTTTTTAATGGTTTCCTTTACTTTTAGTGTTTTTGAAACTTGTAAGTTAGATATCTAAAAATAGGGAATGTTCTTTCGTTATTTTTAGACTTCTGCTAAAATGTAGTCTGTAGTGTTTTCCTGTTTCAGAGCATATCTTGAAAGATTCATACAAGTGGCATTTGCGGACCTCTTCCCCTCCACTGGCTTTCACTCATTAGAATGAGATAGGCTCCTTGGTTTGGGGAGATAACTGTCTCTGGCAGAATTGGTCTTACTGTTCTCCTTGGGGAACACTTAGATAGTATGTTGAAGGAGACAGATATCCATCTGAAGACAGGATCAGATGCTATCAGCTTAAGCTTTATGGACAGGGGGCAAAGAGGAAAGATACTGCTACCATTCTGTTCTGTCTAGTTTTGCAAATAAGACCATGATGAGTCATTTATTAGTTGAGTTCTTCTGTTCATATATGCTATACTTTTTAGGTTGTTGCCTTTCATTTTCCTTCCCCAGATCTCTTGAGCTCTGTGTTCTTTTTTTTTTTTTTTTAAGATTTTATTATTTATTTGACAGAGAGAGATGGGGGAAGCAGGCTTCCCTCTGAGCAGGGAGCCTGATGTGGGGCTCGATCCCAGGACCCTGGGATCATGACCCGAGCTGAAGGCAGATGCTTAAGGATTGAGCTACGCAGGTGCCCCTGAGCTCTGTTCTAAACAAGATAGTATTATCTGTTTCCTACCTGTCTTTGATGAAATAGCTCCTAGTTAAACTGACTCGGGGTTTGTTTTGTTTTGTTGCCCTTCTCTGTTATATGTGGGCAAGTGCATATTTTATCTTAGGGAGTATAAGTTAGCATTTGAACTCTCTCTCCCTTCTTTGATTGCTTTGTTACTTACAGATTATCTCAGTCCAGTAACTTTTCTTAATAAAGGTTAAAAGATTATTTGCTCTCCCCTAAGGGGGTCTCACTGGTTCCCAGCTGGATAAGGGAAAGGGACTAACTTGTCTTGCCTAAGAGCTATTTTTCCTATGACATATGTTGGGCAGGGCTAGCCACCCATCTGTTGGACCAACTACTTCATAAAACTTTCAAAGGATAATAGTTTGTAAGACAAGTATGGATAAAATTGACAAGGGTGTTGGGTACAGGTAGAATGAAAGGTCTGTAGAGAATAAATAGCATGTATATGTACCTCTGTCTTTTGCTTATGTTCATAAAAGAGAAACTGGGTATAGCAAACTGATTTCTCTAGTACATGTGGTTCCTAAATGCTCAAAATTTTTGTAAAGTTGTTACTGTTTTCTTCTGAAGCTGTAGTCATTATGCTGGATTGCAACAATAATATGACAGCTGTATTTATGATAAGAAATGAAAAAGCTCATTATGAAGCCTTGATAAGCTAGAAGCCAATCATTCTTTCTAAAAAGTCAGGACATTTAGACTATATGAGCCATAGGTTATTCTAGCAATATGGTATTTGGATTTTTATGAATATATACTTTATAGGTGAAACCACTGTTTAATAAGATTTTAAAAATAAACTCTTTTAGACAAGATTGAGGATGCAAAGTCTTTTTTTTTTTTTTTTCTTCTTATAGCCATTTTCAGGGACCTTAAGGACTTCAGGGTCTTTAAGGCTCGTACCATGGCATTCGTATTGCCAGCGTTTTCTCAGTTTCTGCAGGAACACATTCAGGTAAGCAGATTAATCGGCTGGCTTCAGGATGCAGTCTTTCCCCTATATTAAACATGAGGATACTGACTATTAGAGCAAAGTTCCAGGGTACATTGTGTATTTATTAACAGTTTAAAATTTTTTAAAGATTTTATTTATTTATTTGAGAGAGAATACAGAGGCAGAGGGAGAGGGAGAAGTAGACTCCCCACTGAACAGGGAGCCCAATGCGGAGTTCGATCCCAGGACCCTGAGATCATGTCCCGAGCAGAAGGCAGACACTTAACCGACTGAGCCACCCAGGGGCCCCACCAGTTTTCATTTAGTATCTGGAACTTGGCGATTTTGGTGAGATACTTGCATATAAAGACTTTTATCCATTCCTTAGTGCTGATGGTCTTTTTTTTTTTTTTTAAGATTTTTTATTTTATTTATTTGAGAACACCCAGAGAGAGAGAGAGTAACCACAAATGGGGGGCAGAGGCAGAGGGAGAAGCAGGCTCCCCTCCGAGCAGGGAGCCCCATGCGGGGCTCGATCCCAGGACCCTGGGATCACAACCCAAGCCGAAGGCAGACGCCTAACCGACTGAGCCACCCAGGCGCCCCTGCTGGTGGTCTCTCACTGACCCCTTGAGATCCAGCTCATATGCTGCCTTTCTGTGAACCCTGTCTGAATAGAGTCAGCCCTTCCTTCTCTCTGTTCCTACAGCACCATCTTTACAATGTAGACGAATTATCATTTTTACCTATCTCTCTAATTAGATTTAGTAATCTAATGTAATATATTCATCTATATATGGGCACATGGTAGATGCTCAGTAAGTATTTTTTTTTTTTAAATAAATGAAAAAATTTGGTTTGGCATACTTCTCCTATGAAATAGGCATAAGCCTTTAAATCAAGATTTTATCAAAATTTTAAAAATCTGTTTTGCATTAAGAAATGAATCCTCCAGGGGCGCCTGGGTGGCTTAGTCGTTAAGCATCTTGCCTTTGGCTCAGGTCATGATCCCAGGGTCACCTAAGAAATGGAGCACAATATGCACTGAAGTCCTCTTAGTGCCCTTTTTGATTTATCCCTTAGAAAACTGTTTTCTGGGCGCCTGGGTGGCTCAGCCATTTAGCGTCTGCCTTCGGCTCAGGTCATGATCCCAGGGTCCTGGGATTGAGCCCCACATCAGGTTCCTTGCTCGGCAGGGAAGCCTGCTTCTCCCTCTCCCACTCCCCCTGCTTGTGTTCCCTCTCTCACTGTCTCTCTCTGTCAAAAAATAAATAAAAATCTTTAAAAAAAAAAAAAGAAAAGAAAACTGTTTTCTTTGTTTTTAGCTGTATCTGCCTTTTGAATCTTTCATATTTTGTACCCACACATGCTATCTATTTAAAAATATTAATAATTGAAAAGCATTCCTCAGTCCGTTTACTCCCTTATCACTTGATGTTTATATATTTAATTCTTTTTTTAAAAGATTTTATTTATTTGAGAGAGCAGGAGCGGAGGGTGGAGGGGCAGAGGGAGAGGGACAAGCAGACTCCCTGCTGAGCACGGAGCCTGATATGGGGCTCAAACCCAGGACCCCAAGATCATGACCTGAGCCAAAGTCAGACGCTTAACCAACAGAGCCACCCAGGCGACCCTACTTAATTCTTGCATATTTCTTTAACTTCTAGTTCCCTGATCGTTACAATTTGCCTCTGAACTGTATATTTTATAATAGTTTGGGTTGGAAAGAAGGGAGTAGTAATTCATAAAAACAAGGTTGAAGGAAGATGGTGGACAAATAACTTTTGCCCTTTTTGGTAATAGGTTAACTCCTGTTCACAAGGAAGGGCCCCTTGTTTGGGTTCATGTCACTCAGGGATCTATAGAGCTGGTGAAAAACTTCAGAACTTTCAGCAATACCTACCTTTTTGATCTCCTAATAATCTAAATATTAGTGTGGGCTTTTATTTTTTTTTATTTTTATTTTTTTAGTGTGGGCTTTTAAAAAACACATTTTTTGTTTATATTCAAGGGATTTTAGAGCTTGAGGAAACCTTAGGTATTTTCTTGTCCTCTCTTTTATTTAAGATGAGGAAATGGGTCCATTGAGGATAATTTATTTCCTGAAGCCACATAATTAATTAGTGGCAGAGATGGAAGGAGAATTTATTTCCTTACTCCCATGACAGTGCTCTTTGTGCTATAACATACTTACAAGAAACCATCAGAGACCTCTGATGTATGAGATTGTTTATAATTTTCCCTGGAGATCTTGGTTTTCCTTGGGTTTTTCCATTGCAGGTTTCTGTCACTGCAGATTGACTCCCATCTTAAGAGGTGGAGATAAAAACCAGTGCCTGAGTGTCTAGCTCCTGCCCCTGAGGAGTGGAGTCAGGTACTACAGGCCCCAGTGGTTGTCTCCATCTTGCTTTGCCTTCTCTGGCTTGGTTGATGATCTCATACCGTGACGGTGATCTCAGAAGACAGGTAGACAGACGGCTGTTGTCATCGGTATTCTGGATTACATCTTAATGCCTTTTCTCTGACTCATTGATTTATCTGGGATCCCCTTAGAGTTAGGACCCAGATCAAAGGAATTTGAATTCATCTGTCTGTCTCTATCCTTTTTTCCCCTTTTGTTTCATTTTGTATGAGGCAAGCTGTCAAGACCATGAGCCACAGTTTTAGCTTTATTAAATCAGTGCCAAATGAAATAAAGATGAGTTTCATACAGTCTTGTTTTTTTTGGAATTTCATTTTTATGATTACCACATGCATTGTTTTTGAAAGGATTTTCTTTATAATAACAAGGAAAAAAAATACTAAAAACCCTTGCTTTGCCATCAACAACAAAAAATAACTTTCTCTGCCTTTCAAGAAGCTCAAGGGCATTATCAGGCTGAATTCATAGTGTCATGGGTCTGGGGCATCCTTAATCTCAATGGCAGTCACATAAATGGGGTGGTGGCTGCAGCAATTGGGTAAATATAGAGGGCCTAGCAAAGAAGAATACGTGGCAATTACATAGTGAAAATAAACTTAGTCGTGAAATGTTTATAGTGTGTTATAATTTTAAAGTGTTTTATGGATATTATTTGATCTTGACAACTCTTTGAGGTATCTGTATCTTCTCATTTTACAAAGGAGGAAACTGAGGCTCAGAGAGGCTCCGGGACACACAGTAAGAGATGGAACTGATGTTTACATTCAGGTTTTTTACTTTAAGCACCAGTGACTTATATTTTCCATTTAAAATGAAAGTCAGATCAGCTCCCTTCTCACTTAGAACCTTCTAGTGGTTCTCATTCACAGGAAAAGCCCAGTTTCTTGTAGTGCCTACAGAGTCTGCATGACCTGCCCCCAGCTCTGTAACTCTCAGATTGCATCTACTCCTCTTCCCTCACTTGATCTGTCCCAGCCTTACTATTCTCTTTGCTGTCCCTGCATACCTTAGGGAATGCTCCTGTTTCAGGGCTTCTGTACTTGATGATATTCCTTCTAGTTGGGGCACTTTTTACTGGGTAGCCTCATGGCTTGCTCCCTCACTTACTTTAGATCTTTGTTCAAATGTCGCTTACTTGGGCCTTCCCTGACCGCCCTTAGGCATATTTGTTCTTGAGACCATGCCTTTCAGCTCTTTTGTATAGCATGCATTGTACTAACTAGTGCAGTGGTTTTCAGAGTGGTCTGGGAAACCCCTAGGTGTCCCTGAGACCTTGTCTGTAGGTGCAAGATGAAGGCTCTTTATAGATTTATATTGGTATTTACCTTTTTTACTGTTGTCCTCATGAGTGTACACTGTAGTTTTCCAGAGCTACATGATGTATGATACCTCAACAGATTGAATGCAGTATATATGAAAATTCAGCTGTCTTTTAGTAAATTTATACATTAGAGAGATCTGCAAAAATGGTAAAACAGTAGTACTCTTTTTACTACTTTTTTTTTTGTTTTGGAAAATAATTTTTCTTTTTTTAAATTATGTTATGTTAATCACCATACATTACATCATTAGTTTTTGTTGTAGTGTTCCATGATTCACTGTTTGCGTATAACACCCAGTGCTCCATGCAGTACGTGCCCTCTTCAATACCCATCACCAGGCTAACCCATCCCCCCACCCTGGAAAATAATATTTTTCGTAGAAGCATGTTAACATGTAGTAGGTTTATTGTTATTTTTTAAAGAAATAATAAATATTTTAGGGGTACCTGGGTGGCTCAGTCAGTTAATCATCTGACTCTTGATTGCGGCTCAGGTCATAATCTCAGGATCCTCCAGCCTTGTGTTGGGCTCTGAGCTCATCGTGGGGTCTGCTTGTCCTCTCCCTCTGCTCCTCCCCCACTCTCTCTCTCTCAAATAAGTAAATCTTTAAAAAATTTTGTAAAGAATTAATAAATATTTTAGATTTTTTCAGTTTTAATTTATCTAAAATATACTGATGGATATAACCCACATAAAAACTCTTTGAAGTTCTCAATAACTATAAGAGGGTAAAGGAATTGTGACATCAGAGTTTGAGAAGAGTAGGTATAGTGTTTAAGAGCATAGACTTTGGAACCCAGGTTTCTTAGCTCTGCCACTAATTAGCTGTGTGACTTTGGACAAATTACTTAGCCTCCCTGTGCCTGTTATTTCATCTGTAAAATAGTAATAATAATAATAATGATAATAATAGTGCCAACCCCAGATAGTTGTTCTAAGTATTAAATGAGTTAATGTATGTAAAATGGTTATAAAGGTTCTGGCACATAGTAAGTGCTTTATGTTTTTTTATGTTATTATGGTTATTTTTGGCTTTTGTTGTTGGGATTTTGAATACTATTAAATGCAGATAGTTTTTTATTTCTTCCTGTATATTCTGACAACTTGGCACAACTGTTTGACATTTGGCAACTCTTAGAAACTTTTTAAAAAATGTTTCTTCTTTAACTTTGAAAGACTTCTGGGAATTTGTTCTAAGGAAATTATAAAAGATATATAAGATTTATATATAAGGATGTTTGTAGCAGTATTATTTATAGTAGTAAAAAAACCTGAAACAAACAGAAACAAAAATTTTAACAGTAGGAGATTGGTTAAATAACTTATAGTGCATTCATGTGATTGGAAACTAATGTAGTCATGAGATTATTTAAAAATGTGGGAAAGTGTTTACTATTTATCCATTTAAACCTTAAAAATGGATGTAAGGATATATACTAGAATATTAATAGCTGTCGCTGGGTAATAGGATTTCGTAAGGGTTTTTTTTTTTCTTTAAGTTTTCCTGTGTGTCTGTGATTTTCTATCATAAACATACATTTCTGTTGTATTCTGATAAAAGCCATATTTAAGTGTGTGTGTGTGTGTGTGTATACATGTAGGTACAGTTAGTTATAAGAGGGAGAAAATGGCTGAAAGTGTAGTATCTTGGATTTGGAGCTGAAACTGTTGATTTGGGACTTCTGCAGTCAGAGCACTCCACTGACCAAACAGTGCATGTTAAGGAGACACTCCATCCCATTAAGCTGTTCGTTCTGACCAGTCTAGTTTGTATAAATCCCTTTTACATTTTTTGTCTTTGTTTCTATTTTGTAAGATTTATGGAAATTTATCTTTGCAGTGTTTGTATTAGGCCATGTTCTTGGCAGAGCTATAGATCCTTCCTGTGCACACTTAACTACTCTCAATTTGCGGAACCTTTCAGAAGTTTTTATAAACCAAAACACACTAAGTTATTTTTTTGTTTTTGATGGGTGAGAATTCTGAATTCTCTTAGGCATAAAATAATGGCATTAGCATAAAATGTTTTAATTAGGGGCGCCTGGGTGGCTCAGTCGTTAAGTGTCTGCCTTCGGCTCAGGTCATGATCCCAGGGTCCTGGGATCGAGCCCCGCATCGGGCTCCCTGCTCAGCAGAGAGCCTGCTTCTCCCTTTCCCTCTGCCTGCCGCTCTGCCTACTTGTGCTCTCTATCTCTCTGTCAAATAAATAAATAAAAAATTTAAAAAAAAAAAGTTTTAATTATTTGATAGTACATTTTCATTATGTATTTTGTTCTTTAACCCTAGGGTACATGTGACATCCTCTTGACAATATCTGTTCTTTTTCAGAAAAGCAAAACTCATATTGCCTCATGTGTATCTTGTAAACAGGACCTGGAGCCCTTATGTTGAAGAATTAAAATGTTAATTAAATTGACCTTGATTTTATGAACTGGTAATCTTAGTTTACTCTCTTGAGAATCAATTAGATTATATTCCTCAAATCAGTGCTGTAAGACTAATTTATAAAATATTTGGTTGTGTAGAGAGTATTGAAAACTTAAGGTGTTAACATTAATTAGGCTGCCCAAACAGAATCTATGACCTCAGTTTTCTAACACCTTTTTACTAAAGTGTGTTCCAAGGACCAACAGCATCTGTATCACCTGGGAGCTTGTTAGGAATGGACAGTCTCAGGCTCCCCCTCACACGTACAGTCTGAATCTTCATTTGAGCAGGGTCTTTAGGTGCATGTTAAAGTTGAGAAGTATTGTTCCAACAGACATTTTTATTGACTTTGTTTTTGAGGTGAACAGGTGAAATAAAGATGACTTGTTGGTGTATTTCCTAGATGAGAATGCAGTGGTTGGAAAAATTACATGATGTCTAATTAGTGTGGAAGCGTTGGATAAAATAGGAAACAAAAAGAGAAGAAAACTTGCTCCTAGTACAGTATTCTGCATTTGAGAAATGTTCACAATTTGACATTTTCTTAGCCATTTTTCTTGACTTTTGAGAGAGACCAAATAGAACAACAAACATTCTAGAGTGTTTACCTGAAAAGGGATCTTGGAGATGATCCTTCATTTTACAGATGAGCAAATTGGGAGCTAAGAATGTTAAGTGACTTACCTAAGATCACATAGCTTGGACTCCCCATGTCCTGACTTCAAAGCACTGCTCTTTATGCCTCCTATGCTACCCCTCTGTGTTGCTGAAAGCTATATTGTTAGTTGTTTCTGTTGATGTTGGTTGAAACCATACTGAACAGTTATGAGAATATATCCAATGCACCTCACAGCATCATGGGAAAATGGTGGGGGCTTACTCTCTCCTTTCCTTTCCGTGAACTCATGAATAGCTTCAGAAAAAGATGTTACTTGTTGTCTGGAAGTTAAACTGCTTCTTCTCTGAACCAGGGGAGCTTGCTGCACAGGCCTGTGCTCTCTGAAGTGGGAAGGTGTGGGAATCTTCTGCTGAGATGGCAGTGGTTTTGAGTATTTAAAAGTAATGTTACTTTTCTTTATATCTCTCATTTAAATAAAAGTTTATAAATCAGGAAAGGAAACCTTTCAACAAAGAACGCTGAAAGAGCTGGCTATCTGTATACCAAAAAAAAAAAAAAAATTGACCCTTATCTCGTGCCATACACAAAAATTCACTTGAAATGGGTCATACGCCTAAATGTGAAAGCTAAAGGACACAAAAAGTATGAACTATAAAAGAAAAACTCTTAAATTGGACTTTATCAAGTTTAAATACTTTTTCGTCCACTTTGTACATTGTTGAGAAAATTAAAAGACAGGCTAAAAAGAATGGGAGAAAATGTTTACGTGTGTCTGACAAAGGACTTGTATCTGGAATATATAAAGAACTCTTAGAACTCAAGTAACAAGACAACCCAATTAAAAAAAAAAGGGAAAAGACTCAGATACTTCAAAAAATATGCAAATGGACAATAAGCACATGAAAAGATGCTCTACATCATTGGCCATCATTGAAATGCAAATTAAAACCACAATGAGACACCACTACTCATCCATTATAATAATTAAAATTAAAAAGACTGACAATACCAAGTCTTGACAAGGCTACAGAGCAATGGGAATTCATACACTGCTGGTGAAATGTAAAATGGTATAATCACTTTGGAAAACAATTTGGCATTTCTTATGAAGTTAAACGTATTTACCACATGACCCAGCAGACCTACTCCTAAGTCTTTACCCAAGAGAAATGGAAACATACTGACATTTGCACATGAAGGTTGATAGCAGCTTTATTCTTAATGACTCCAAACTGGAAAGAACATAGATGTCCATCAACAGGTGAATGGATAAATTGTGGTATATCCATAAAGTGGAAAATTACTAGCAATAAAAATGGACAAACTGATATATTAAAAAACATGGACAAATTTCAAAAACATTCTCAATGTAAAAAGCTAGACTCAATGAGTACATACTGGATTATACCATTTATATAATATTCTTAAAAATCCAGGCTGTAGAATACTATTCAGTAATAATAATAATAATAATAATAATAATAATAAAGGACCAACTGTTGATACGTAAAACACCCTGGATGACTCTCCAGAGAGTTATGCTGAGTGGAAAAAAACAATCCCAAAAGGTTATGTACTGTATGATTCCATTTGTATGACATTTTTGAAATGATAAAATTATGGATATGGAAAACAGATTGATGGTTGTCAGGGGCCAAAGACCAGGTGGGGCTGGGAGGAAAGTAGATGTGGTTATAAAAGATCAGCATGAGGAATCCTTGTAGTGTTGGAAATGTTCTGTATCTTGACTCTATCAATGTCAGTATCCTAGTTGTAATGTTGCAGTATAGTTTTGCAAGATGTTATCATTGGGGGGAACTGGGTAAAGGAAACATGGGATCTCTCTGTATTATTTTTTATAACTGCATATGAATCCATAATTACCTCAACATAAAAAGTTTACTTGAAAAATGCAGACAGTTTGGCAGCTTTTCAAAAAATTAAACATAGAGTTACCCTGTGACCCAGCACTTCCACTTCTAGATGTATACTCAAGAAAATTGAAAACATTTGTCCACACAAAAACTTGTACACAAATGATCATAGTGGTGTTAGCCAAATATGGAAACAACACAAGTGTCCATCAATTGATAAATGGATAAACAGAATGTGCTAGATCTTTGCAATGGAATATTACTCAGCCATGAAAAGGGATGAAGTACAGATAAAGTCTATAAAATGGATGAACCTTGAAAACATTATGCCAAGTGAAAGAAGATAGACACAAAAGGCCACATATTGTAAGATTGCATTTATATGAAGGGTCCAGAGTAGGCAAATCCATAGAGACAGAAAATAGGCCATTGGTTGTTGGGACCTGGTGTTGGGGGGATGGGATGGGGATGGGGTTTGGCTGACTGCTAACGGATATGGGGCTTTGGGGGGAGGTAATGAAAATGTTCTAGAATTAAATAGTGATGGTTGCACACCTTTGAGAATATACTAAAAACTACTGGATTATATACTTTGAATGGGTGAATTGAATGGAATGGGAATTATATCTCAGTAAAAAAAATTGTGTAAGAAAAAAATGCAGGTTTTTCTGGAGTGACAGACAGCAGATCAGTTGTTGCCTGGGGCCGGAAGTAGAGAAGTTAACTGCAAAAGGGTATGAGAGAACTTTAGGGGATGAAAATGTTGTATGTCTTTATTGTCATAGTAGTTATGCAGGTATATACATTTGTCAAAATGCATTGAACTGCATGCATAACATGGGTGAAGCTTATTATATCTAAACTAAAATTGATTTTTAAAACTTATAAAATTATCTCTAATTGTTGTAAGCTTATAGTGATCTTTAGCGTATCTCTTGTTAAATATAAGGCTAACAACTGTTAGAAAAATTAACCCAAGGACTCTGACTTCTGTTGCTTATTTCTCTCACCTTTTTCCATCTAGTCAATTTAGAAAGTGAAATTAGATTGATCAGTTTCAGGGAGACTATGCTCTTTATGCTTTTGAACTAGCATGATTCTGTTCCTCTTCTTTTCAAAACTATGAGTGGGTGTAATTGTTCTAATTTTTGTTAAGTTTATGGAACATTCTGTTGGTTTGTACTGCTGTTTTTCTTTAATGTGCAACAGAAGAATGTTCCATTGGGTATAACATATCAGATTGATTGCCTTTCACCTCCACTCTGGGGTACCCAGAGCTAATTTGGGCACCAGGAGATTGGAGTTAAAATCACTCTTAAAGGAAGTAAGCAAAAGGAGAAAAGTTGGTAGCACTGCTAGGTAATGTTAAAAACAAAAACAAGTGTGTGAACTTCTTTGCCATCTACATCATCTCTATCTCCCAGCCCCTGATCTCTTGCTAGGAAATGTGCTATATTACACAAAACCCTTCAAGGGAACAGTTTTGGGAGGTAATTTCTAAGTTAGGAAAACCAGCTTTGTTAGTTGATTTCTGAATTTTCTCTCTGAGATTTCTTTCCCCTGCCCTCCCTCAGTTCTTGAGCCTAACAATAGCTAATCCCTGGAAGAGTGTTTCCTATTGAAAACTCTGCCTTAAGGGTGGACAAATCTTCAGTTATTTCCCTTAAACATAATCAAGATAGCCATATATATATATTTTTTGTTCTAATTCCAGTACAATTAACGTACAGTGTTATATTAGCTTCAGGTGTGTGTACATCATAGTGATTCAGCAATTCTATACATTACTCAGTACTCATCACAAAAAGTGTACTCTTCATTCCCTTCACCTGTTTCACCCATCCCTCTGTCAGCCTCCCCTCTGGGAACCTCCAGTTCCCTATATTTAAGAGTCTGTTTTTTTTGTCTCTTTTTTCCTTTGTTTTCTTAGATTCCACATATAAGTGAAATCATGATTTCATACGGTATTTGTCTTTCTCTGACTGACTTATTTCACTCAGCATTATACCTTCTAGATCCATCCATGATGTTGCAAATGGCAAGATTTCATTATTTTTTATAGCTAATATTCCATTGTATATATGTATACCACATCTTTATCCATTCATCTATCAGTGGACACTTGTGTTGCTTCCATAATTTGGCTATTTTTAAATATGCTGCAACAAAAATAGGGGTACATATATCTTTCCGAATTAGTGTTTTTCTGTTCTTTGGGTAAATACCCAGTAGTGTGATTACTGGATCATAGTGTAATTCTATTTTTAATTTTTTGAGGAACCTCCATACTGTTTTCCACAGTGGCTGCACCAGTTTGTATTCCCACCAACAGTGCATGAGGGATCCTTTTCCTCCACATCCTCACCAATACTTGTTACTTCTTGTGTTTTGATTTTAACCATTCTGACAGGTGTAAGGCGATATCTCATTGTGATTTTGATTTGCATTCTCCTGATGATTAGTGATATTGAGCCTCTTTTCATGTGTCTATTGGCCATCTGCATGTCTTCTTTGGAGAAATGTCTATTCATGCTTTCTGCCCATTTTTAATAGGATTATTTGGATGTTGAGTTTTATACGTTTTTTACATATTTTGGATGCTAACTCCTTCTTGGATATGTCATTTGCAAATATCTTCTCCCATTCAGCAGGCTGTCTTTTAGTTTTGTTCGCTGTTTCCTTTTCTGTGCAGAAGGTTTTTATTTTGATGTAGTCGTTTATTTTTGCTTTTGTTTCCCTTGCCTTAGGAGACCTATCTAGAAAAATGTTGCTATGGCTGATGTCAGAGAAATTACCGCCTGTGCTCTCTTCGAGGATTTCTATAGTTTCAGGTCTCACATTTAGGTCTTTAATCCATTTTGAGTTTATTTTTGTGTATGGTGTAAGAAAGTGGTCCAGTTTCATTGTTTTGCATGTAGCTATCCAGGTTTCTCAACACCTTTTGTGGAAGAGACAGTCTTATTCCCACTGCATATTCTTTTTTCCTCAAACCAGCAGCGGCCCAGGACCCTGTCAATGCTTTATTTGATACCACTCCCATTGCATATTCTTGCCTCCTTTGTCGAAGATTAATTGACCATATAGTTGTGGATTTATTTCTGAGCTCTGTATTCTGTTCCATTGATCTATGCATCTATTTTTTGTGCCAGTACCATACTATTTTATATATATATATATATATATTTTTTTTTTTTTTTAAAGATTTTATTTATTTATTTGACAGAGAGAGCAAGCACAAGCAGGGGGAGCGGCAGGCAGAGGGAGAGGGAGAAGCAGGTTCCGCACAGAGCAGGGAGCCCAGTGTGGGGCTCGATTCCAGGACCCCAGGATCATGACCTGAGCCAAAGGCAGATGCTTAACCGACTGAGCCACCCAGGCGCCCCCATATTATTTTAGTTACTACAGCTTTGTAGTGTATCTTGAAATCTGAGATTGTGATATCTCCAGTTTTGTTTTTCTTTTTCAAGATTGCTTTGGCTATTTGGGGTCTTTTGTGGTTCCGTATAAATTTTAGGATTATTCTAGATCTGTGAGAAATGTTGTTATTTTGATAAGGATTGCATTAAATCTGTAGATTGCTTTGGATAGTGTAGACATTTCAATAGTATTTATTTTCCTAATCCATGAGCATGGAATATCTTTCTATTTGTGTCATCTTTAGTTTCTTTCATCAGTATTTTACAATTTTCAGAGTACAGATCTTTCACCTCCTTGGTTAAGTTTATTCCTAGGTATTATTTTTGGTGCAATTGTAAATGAGATTGTTTTCTTAATTTCTCTTTCTGCTACTTCATTATTAGTGTATAGAAATGCAATAGATTTCTGTATATTGATTTTGTATCCTGTGACCTTACTGAATTCATTTATCAGTTCTAATAGTGTTTTGGTGGAGTCTTTAGGGTTTCTCTATGTAGTATCATGTCATCTGCAAAAGTGAAAGTTTTATTTCTTCCTTAACGAATTTGGATGCCTTTTGTTTCTTTTTCTTGTCTGATTGCTGTGAGACAGCCTTATATTTTAAAAACAAACCATTAAAAACTAGTAGAGACCAAACAGGAAAATGCAAAGACAGACAAATCCCAAAACATAAGAGGCATATTTCTAGAGTATGGAATTCTAAGTGGATTTTGTGAGAATTCCAACAAAAATACAAAAATATATTTAAAATAACATAATAGTAGCCAGCACTCAAATAGGATTTACCATGTGCCACAGTGTTCCAGGCTCCTTACATATATTAACTCTTTTAATGTTTGCAACAACTATATAAGATGGATGCTCTTACCATCCCATTTTACAGATAGTGAAATTGAGGGGCAAAGTGGATAAGGAACATGGTCAGTGCCATACACCTGGTAAGTGGTAGAGCTTAGATTGCACCTAGGTGGTTTGGCTTCAGAAACTATGCTCTTTATCAATCACCACATTATATTGTTTTCTGGGTGAGTTTCAAATCCTTTTATCCTCCAAATGTATATAGTATCTCCTGACAGCCTACCCAACTTGTCTAAGTTTCTTTGTCCTGTTCTTTCAGTACATTGCTTACGTATATTTTTTGCCCCCTTCTCTTCCTGCCTTATCCCTCTCCCCAGAATTCTGTGACATAACCATTAAAAACAACAAAAAAGGGGCGTCTGGGTGGCTCAGTTGGTTAAGCGACTGCCTTCGGCTCAGGTCATGATCCTGGAGTCCCAGGATCGAGTCCCGCATTGGGCTCCCTGCTCGGCAGGGAGTCTGCTTCTCCCTCTGACCCTCCTCCCTCTCATGCTATCTGTCTCTCATTCTCTGTCTATCAAATAAATAAATAAAATCTTTAAAAAAAAAAAAAACAAAAACAACAAAAAACCTTTAACCTCCTTGTCTTTTGTAATATTTGTATTTTTAAAAAAAGATTTTTATTTATTTATTTGAGAGAGAAAGCATGGGAAAGTGGGGGGCAGAGGGAGAGAGAGAAGCAGACTACCCGCTGAGCAGGGAGCCAGACACGGGGCTTGATCCCAGGACCCTGAGATCATGACCTGAGCCAAAGGCACACGAGTAACTGACTAAGCCACCCAGGCGCCCCTGTAATACTCATCTTAAATTCTGTTGTCCTGGACTTCCTTTCTGCATAAGGATGACCTTTTCTCTACACTTAACCCTATTTAGAAAGTTTCCATGCTTTTAACAGTGAGTCTTATACCTGTTCATGAAGATTAGAAAGGATGCTGTTTTGAATTACAGTGTAGTAAGATTTCTGACTCTACACCCATGGCCAAAAAACTAGTGTCATATGTTTGAAACTAAGCAAAACCTCTTGAATGTCTTGCCATAAGTGTGTATTAGAAATTTTTTCCGATGTAGCGAATAGTTTCTGTTGGTAGGAAGTAAATTTAAACCTGTATATCTTTAGAGTAGGAACATTTTCCATGTGAAGGTCCTTGTTGGCTCTGTTAAGAAAAAGGTCTCTTGCCTCCTTCTCCCTTTCCTGCTGAGCTTTGAAGTACAGAGCTTTTAGGACTTCTTAAAAGCTGAGTTTTATGTCTGCTGAAGTCAGTCCATGAGATGTTTGCGAATAATCTTCCATTAGCTTTATCCTGAAGATCTTCCTTGCAGTTAGGCTTTTGGTCAACTGACTCAGTGTTGCTAACTTTATGTTTAATCCCAACTACCATGGCAGTATGAATGTTTTTAGAAAAACTTTGATAAATTTTGGGGAAAAAAGTATATTTTTGATGTACTCATAGAATTTTCTAGGTATTACATGAAAGGTGTTTGAGAATCTAGGGTCCCTACTTGCATAGGGATCATATTCTACTTTAGATAGTTTAGAATAAGAGCTTAGGTAATATCTAGTCCTGCAGTCAACATTTGTACTCTTGGAATAGTAAGCTTCCCAGTATGCATAGTTTTACCTGCTTACCTCCTTAATCGCCCCCCTCCACCACCCTTTTCCTTTTGGCTTCCTGGGTTTTATCTACTTTTCCTTCCTTCCCTCCCTCCTATTTCCCATCTGCTTTATTTATTATCCTATTACCCACAGGTCTTAGAGAATGCCCTGCCCCCCCCTTCCTTTCTTCCACCACCCAGCCTGTTCCCCTCTGATTATTTTCATTCTTTTTCATTCTTTATTCATGCACTTATACTTTGAGATTAAATGTTTATTTATGGGATTCTTTTGTTTGTTCAGTGTGTATTTCCCTCACTAGATTATAAACTCTATGAAGGCATGTATCTGCCTCTTACTGTTTTTTTTTGTTTTCAATTTTTTTTATTTATTGAAGTGATTGTTATACCCCACGTGGGGCTCGAACTCATGACCCCGAGATCAAGCATCGCATGCTCCTCTGACTGAGCCGGCTATTGTTAATTTTGTTTTACTGTTTTATATGCAGCATCTGTTTAGCTTGATACATAATAGGTATGAATAAATGTATGTTGATGAATGATATGAACGTGAAATACTGGAGAGACTGGGAAGAAGAAAAACACTCCTGGAACATTCAGTATTTAGGTGCTCCAACCCTATTTCTCATAGAACAAGTACAAACCATCCTGCTAAGGGACGACCCTCTGATTCCTTTATAAAATGTAGAGGGTCATGTTTTTTTGTACCAGCTTTCCCTCTCCCTCATTCATTTTGAGAAAAATCATTCTCAATTTTTGAGAAATGTCAAGATATATAAACTAGGGAGAGTATTCGTATCCCTGTCACTAGGTGTACGTCTGCCTGGGGTTGAACCAAAAATTGTTTCCTGTTTCAAGTAAGGAGCTAGTACATATTTGGGAGCACTATATGTTTCAGCTAATTAGTTAGAGATTTAAATGTTTTCTTTTTAAAGTACTAGTTTTGTCTCAGGCTTTGCAAGATCATTGTGGCATATTTAAGCCAAAGGATTTACCAGTTTTCATTAAAATGGCAGATGTTCATTTTGAAATTTAGTAGGTCAAACCAAGAGTGTTAGTGTCTGTATGCTCTATTCCCTGCCCACTGATATCTTACCTCCTGCATCTCAGAATACTTTTAAGGTGAAGATTGACAATTTTTGGTGAGATATGTGGTACTCTTGAAAGCTCTTGGCTTAGTGTCTCCGTTTCAAAAATTGTTTTCATAAGGACGTCAGACAGCTTTAAACTTGGTATGCTGGTAGTGAGATTAAAGTACCACAAACAAACTTTATTTCTTGGAAAACTTCCCTTCTGATTTCTTGCTTTTGTTACTTTAAGCTTTCTAAATTGTCTTTGTTCTTTGGAGGTGCTTAGAATTTTCTTTTCCTCCTAGATTTAGAAATTTAGATTTAGAAAATTTACAGTTTAACAAATGCTCTTGTAAACTATTCATGAAAGGGGCGCCTGGGTAGCTCAGACGGTTAAGCGTTTGTCTTCGGCTCAGGTCATGATCCCAGGGTCCTGGGATTGAGCCCCGCATCGGGCTCCCTGCTCAGCGAGGAGCCTGCTTCTCCCTCTTGCTCTGCTGCTTCCCCTGCTTGTACAATCTCTCTCTCTGTCAAAAATAAATAAAATCTTTAGAAAAAAAAAAAACTATTCATGAAAAAGATAGGTCAGTTAAAGTTTACAAATTACTTTTAAGATGCAAATTGCTAAGTGGTGGTGTTATGGGTTTGAGTTTCTTGGCCTTTCAGGATGTCATCCTTTTAGCCCTGTAGCTAAATATCAAGAAGCTACATGTTCAACCATAAAACATTAGCCTCTGCCAACATTACATCAACTCCACAAAACCTCATTGGCTCATTATCCCCTGGGACTAGGACATGGATTTGGCAGCTTGTGAAAGCTGCTTTTTCCAATATCTCCCTTCCTGGCTGTGACATATCCCAAAGGAATGAAGTTGAGAAATAATCATCTTCTTTTGAAAGCTCTCAACCTCTCATTCCCACAGTGGTTCTCATGGTTAGGGATAGAAGATCCCTTCTTCCACTTGAGGACTCCTTGTTGCTGATGATGTATTCTTTAAGTAGTGACCATGGCACCCTGAATGAGCTGTGGAAGGATGATGGCAAGGAGCCTCATACTCCTTGAGGTATGTTTCTGGGTGGTTGTCTACAGTATCCTAGTGCTTTTGTTAAGATCCTCTTGTGTTACTAAAATTAAAGAAGCTGGAAGTTTAGGATTGAGAACTATATGTGGTCATCATCTGTGTCAGTTGACACATGGTATAAAGAATTAGTCTATACTAATACATTTCCTTTCATGAACACTCATAAAATAACTTTTTGAGGGCAACCTTGGATAGTAAAAAGAACTATATGACCTTAAGCAATCCTCTTAGTGTCTTTTAGCCTCATTTTTTAAATCATTAAAATAAAGATGTAGTACCTGCTTTATTTTCCTCAGAAGGTGTCATAAGGATGGAATGAAATAACATGTGAACAATTACACCAAGATCACCAACTGATCTGCTAGTCACCCTATGCAGTAGGCTCATTTTAGGCCTCCTCTTATCCGACCTTTCTTTACCACTTGACCCAATTTGATGCTTTCTCATCATTCTATATTCAGGGTTCTTTGTGTAATCTTGGCTAACCTAAGCATAAAATACATTTTTGGGAAGAGTACTGTATAGCACACAGCCTTAAGAGAGCTGAATAACAAAGGTCAGAAAATGAGCAGAAATTGAGCGAGGCGGCACATAGAGAAGAACACGTCATGGGACCGGTCTGCTGAGGACTCTCACTGGCTCTGCTCACCGGACTTCTCTGCTCTTGCTGCTGTCCTGATCTCCCACAAACACTTGGTGCTATTGGCACTGCCACCAGTAGACACCATGAATAATTTCTGGTTGTATTTTCAACCTTTGTGTCATTCCCCCAATTTTCAAAGTTCTAGATAGGAGGGTCTGTTTGGCCAGACTTGGGTTATATTTGTGAGCTAGAGGCCAAGCTGCTGAGAGGGACTGTCTGTTCCTTTTCAGCTTCTGTACTAGGAAGAGGGGCCGGCCTGCCTTCCCCCTATCTTGGAATTTCCCCCAAATAGGAAAGGTATTTAGATCCTGGGCAGCTAAACTATAGATACTGTTCTCTCTTCAGCTTGCTTTCTGCCTTTCTGTATGCTATTCAGTCTCTTTGCAGTCTTCTCTTCTGCTTGCTGTCCCTTAAATGTGTTTCCCAGGATTAGTCCTTGACCCTTTTTTCTCCTCAATCTGCACATTCTCCCCAGCAATCTCATCCCAATGTGAGGTTTCAGCTACCACTTATTCAGGATGTCTGCATCTATATCTCTAACCCCAACTTACTTCCTGGGCTCTGGGTTCATTTAATCCACTCATTCTTCCTACCTGGACATCTGGGTGACTCACATGCACTTCAGACTTTTTACATATTTAAAGATGATGTCACCATTCCCCAAGACTGCCCCTGCATTTCCTAACTTGGTACCAGTTACCTAAGCAGAAAATTAGGAGTCATTCTCAATTCTTCTTTTCCTGTATTCCTCACATCTGTTTGGTCTCTGAGTTCTGTAGATGCTAGTTCTGCTTTGACTTCTCATATTTTGTCTTACTCTCCTTGATCAGACTGTCATTTCTCACTGTGGTTTCAGTAGCCTTCTGATTGGTCTCCTGGCCTATAGTGTGACTCTTCTCTAATCTTTCCTGCATACAGCTGCCAACATGCTTTTTCTGATATTCACTTTGAATCCTTTTAATCTTCTCAGACTTCTTCCATCTTTCTTTCTTTCTTTCCTTTCTTTCTTTCTTTCTTTTTTTTTTTTTAAAGTAGGCTCCATGCCCAGTATGGAGCCCAACGCAGGGCTTGAACTCATGCTCTGAGATCAAGACCTGAGCTGACATCAAGAGTCAGACTCTTAGCTGACTGAGCCACCCAGGCGCCCCTTCTTCCATTTTTTATGGGGTAAAATTTTAAACTATTACATTTGTCTCTTTGGCCTCTGACTAATTATTCAGTCATTTCCTATCACTTCCAACTTCAGAGTCTCCAGCAATGCTGAACTGCTTTTAGTTTCCAGAACCTTCTGTGCTCTTTTAATTTTCTCTTCCTTTGCATGTAATATTCCCTCTGCCTTGACCATTCCTCTTTCTGCTCGCCAGCCTGCTAACTGTTCCTCTTTCAAGTCGCAGCAAAGGCTGCTTCTTCTGAGATGCATGTGGTCTTTCATTCCCAGATGGACTTAGGTGCTCCTTCTCCTATGTTCTCCCTGTACTTAGTACGGATCATCAGAGTGATTATTACATCATTATTCCTAGTGGGTCTCATCATTAGAAATAAGTTCCTTGAATGCAGGGGTGATGTCTTAATTCTGTATCCCCAGTTCCTGGCACAGAGCAGGTACAAAATAGTTTTTATTTAAGAACTAAATGAATGAAAGCACTTTAAGAAGTAAAGCACTGTACAAATGTTAACAGTATTTTCATCATTGGCATTTTCTTGTAAGGATTAGACCTTTTTTTTTTTTTTTTTGAAGTAGGCTCCACGCCCAGTGAGGAGCCCAAGGGGCTTGAACTCACAACCCCGAGATCAAGACCTGAACTGAAATCAAGACTTGGTTGCTTAATTAACTGAGCCACCCAGGTGCCCAAGGATTAGATCCTTTTTAACTCTAAAGTTCTATGATCTATAAATCAGTTCCGGGGGAAGAGTTCTGATTTTTTTCATTCTTTTATCTCTGCAGGTGGCCAGAGGTCCAAGAGCCCTACCAGCCCCTCAGATGAGCTTGCCTTCTCTATGATCAGCCCTATAGTCCTTTCCCAAGTGTTCTTTTCTTTAGTTTCTCCGCCTTCTATCTAATACACATTTGAATCCTGAATAATGACTTATGTCATATAGGACTCCATTTCCTTACCCCACACCACCAATTCAGTCACTTTGCTTTAGCTGCTCTAGTTATCATAAATTATACCATGACCGGAAACATACACAATTATTAATATTCTAGAGATTCTCTAGAGAACCTAGAGGTTTATCTGTCGATCTGGCTGGACTGCTGGCTCTGTGGTTGCCTGTTCTCCCGTCCCACAGCTCTCATCTCAGTTCTGTGCTCCTGGGGGGCCTCAGCAGAGCAGACAGTATGTAGTTTAACTTAGACTTAACTTTTTCAGGACTTGGCACCGCCTCTTGATTTACTGCACTGGGAAGAATAAGTTCTGATTTTTCTTTTCTTGTTCCTCCCTCTGAGGGAGCCTGCGTCATTGAGAAATGTTTAACCTCATGGCCTCGACTGAGGCTGGAAATTTGCCTAAGGGACTTGAAGCTGGCAGTGTTTTTACTCAGATTCCCCCTTATGGGGAGGGGGATTTCAGCAGGGCTGGCCAAAAGAGGAAGATGTTGGGAAATTTTTTTTAGTAGCAAAGCTGTTGCCATTAGTTTATTGAAAGTATTTGAAGAGTTTTCTGGAGATAAGCTCAGGCATTTTAAAATCCCTCTGAGAGAAAACTGTAGCTTCTACCAGGTATAAACAAAAATTCAGGCTGAGAAACTTAGCTTTTCAGTTGTGGATATGTTGTTATAAGAAAATTTGACCAGTTGGATGAGAAAGAGAAGCAAACCAGAAAGAATTTTAGGAGTTTAGAAACTCTCACTTAGGGAAAATAGCTGTAGGCAGAGGCAAATCTCTATGGACTGTGGGAAGAAGTTGGCTTTTTATCAGTTCTGAATTACCCTAATAGTAGATCATCACAGGGGTTTTCTTTGGCAAATCTCTCTTTCTAATTCTTATTGGTATTGTCACTTTATTCTATTTACAAAAGCATTTTGTTAATACAAATAAGATATTTGCCCAGTAAGAGTTAGAATAGTTGATCTTTTGTGCCCAAACAATGATCTCCCTATTAGGAGAAGGTGTGAACCAGCAAATGTTTAGAATATGACTACCTCTGCTTATTTTTATCTTTGTGTCACAGATGAGGAAAAGTTACACAGTTGTTTGCCAGTATGGAATGATAAGCTGAGCAGGCTCTGGGCCCTGACAAGAGAAGAACTGTGCAGTTAGACCATTTGCGGCAGCTCTGTGACTTCCTGGAAAATTAGAAACAACTACACAGTACTTGATTCAAATATAGGCATTCCTCCCACCCTGAAAGATAGTTGGACTCTTCCAGCAGGTTGTCTTTCTGTGCAGTGGCTTTACTGTTAGCACAGATGATTGAGGGCTGATAATATGCATGATTAGTGTGAAACTTTAATCAGTAAGTATTTATTAATTATTGATCATATACTTAACACTCTGATAGGTACTCTGGGGGATTCCCAAGAAGTGGAAAGAATGATTCTGAAACTCGGGAAATTTATATGCTTATTGGAGGTACCGGGATTACAGAGGATTATAAGATCCTAAGAAAAAAGAGATAAATGAGGTCAAGAAAACTTCACAATGGAGGTGAGATTAGAGCTGGACCTTAGGGGAAAAGTGCAGTTTGGATAGACGAGAGGAGTCAGAGGAGGGAAGGGTGAATCAGATGGTATTCAGATAGGAAGCATATCCTAAGACAGGATCTGGAAACTAGACTAGGCATGGTATGTGAGGAAGAGTAAAGTTTTCACTTGGTTAGAATAGGACATGTAGGGTAGTTGCAAGAGAAGATTGGGTTGAATAGGTAACAAGGAGCTGGATTATTGAGGACCCTGAATGTTAAATCAGAGAGTTTGTCCTTCACCAGATAGTGGGGAGTCATTTTAAGCTCTTGAGTAATTATTTATCAATCTGTTTTTTTCCATAATTACTTTTTAAATTGGCGTTTTTATTGAGATAATTGTTGATTCACAGGCAGTTGTAAGAAATAATAGAGTCATCCCTTGTACACAATATTTTAAGTGCTAAGTTTGTGAAAGTCACTTCAAAGGTCTCATCAATGTATAAGATAACCTGCTTTTCACAAGCATACAGAAAAACGATATGTATATACATCCTTTTTTAATAGATACATAACAAAATGTGAAGCATAAAACATGTGTCATATGAGCAGAGTTCTTAGAGAGACAGTGAGTGACTTTTGAAAGGTGGTTAGGAAAGGCTTCTTGGTGCTGGTGCCATGTGGAATTATTCTCTCAGCCCCTCATGTGTCCCAGGGTGTGGGCCAGATGCTGGGGATACAGGGCTGAACAAGATAGACATGGTCTGGGTTCTTGTGCAGCCTGAAACTTACTGGTGAAAACAGACAAGTAACTATAATAAAATAGAATGGGGGTTATAGTGAGAAATTCAGAATGCCATGGGAGAACAGGGCAGGGGGATCCAAACAATGCTAGGGAACATCACAGAAAGGCCTTGCAAAGGACGGGATGTTTTAAGCTATGATCTGAAGGATGTTCCAGCAGAGAGATGTGAAGGCCTGGAGGTGTGAAGTGAAATAGTGCATTCGAGGAGCTGAGGGACTTTTGTTAGAGTTGGTATAGAGAGCATAGGGATCATGGATGTGAGTGAGGGCTCCGGAGCCTGACTGCCTGAGTTTACATCCTGGCCTTACCAATTACTAATTGCCCTTGGACAGTTACTTCTCTGTGCTTCAGTTTCCCCATCTGAAAATAGACATAACTCCGACCTCAATTTGGGAGTAAATGATTTAGGACATATAATGCCCTTAGATTAGTGCCTGGCGCACAGCAGGTGCTCAGTGCATGTTCGCTGTTACTGCTACTTCCATGACTACAGCAATTAAATTTGAGAAGATGAGTGGTAAGAACGTAACTTTGAGATTCAAGGGGGCCTTAAAAGCCATGTTAGGAGTTCTGACTTTACCCTAAGAGTGGCGGGAGGTCATTAAAGGGTTTGGAGTAGAGGCGTGGCATTAGATTTGCATTTTAGAAAGATGATTCTGGTTTTAGTGTAGAAGATAAATTGAAGGGGGCTAAGAAAGGTGGCAGGGAGACCAAATAAGAGGCAGTTGCGGAAGTCCAGGTAAGAGATGGCAGTCATGAGGAAATGGTTAGTTTGAAAAGACATTTGTTCATCCAGTCATTCGACACCTGGTTATTGAATGCTTACTGTGTGCCAGGTGGACTTCTCAATTCTGCACGTAGAGCTCTCGTGGAGTTCTGTTCGTAAGGGAGGTCAGTAACAACAAGCAAATGTATAACATATTATTAGGAATGATGTGTGTTATTAGGAAAAATAAAACAGGAGGGGCGCCTGGCTGGCTGAGTCAGTGGGGCGTGCGACTCTTGATCTCAGGGTAGTAGGTTTGAGCCCCATGTTGGGTGTAGAGATTACTTAAAAAAATAAAATCTTAGGGAGACAAACCATTAGCGACTCTTAAGGAAACAAACTGAGCGTTGCTGGAAGGGAGGTGGGTGGGGGGATGGGGTAACTGGGTGATGGGCATTAAGGAGGGCACTTGAAGTAATGAGCACTGGGTGTTGTATGCAACTGATGAATCACTAAATTCTACCTCTGAAACTAATAATACAGTATATGTTAATAAAAAATAAATAAATGAAATAAAATATTAAAAAGAAAGGGAAGAGACATGGATGGTGAGAGTCTAATAAGGACGGTGGGGGGGAATGTATATGAGTGAGGAACATACGTATCACAAGGACAGAGGTCTTATTCACCTAGAATTGCTTTGAGCAGTATCTGGCACAGAGTGGATGCTCAGTGAATACTCATTGAATGGATAGGTGGTCAGGTAGATGGAATTTGGAATGAATGTACAGATAAATAATTCATTCTTCCAAACAAGCCTGAAATCTAGGAAGGGGAGAGAAAGTTGTGGGTAAACTTCCTAACTAGCATCTTTCTTTCTTGTGAAAGGATAAGAGGATAAACTCTGGAGCTACACTATTAGGTTCAGATTTTGGCTTTGCCATCTGTTAGATCTGTGGCCTTAGGCAAGTTACTTATCTTCTCGGGACCTCAGTTTCTTTATCTGAAATATGGGAACAACAGTAGTACCTACCTCATGGGCTCACTGCAGGGTTTCTCAGCCTGAGCACTGTTGACATTTGGGGTTGTGTTGTCTGGGGCTGTCCCGTGTGTTGTAGGGTATTTAGCAGAATTACCTGGCTTCTGGCTGTCGGTAGCCACTCTCCAGTTCTAACAAGCAGAAATGTCTCCAGATAATTGCTATGTGCCCCCTTGGGGGAAAAATTGCCCTGGGTTAAGAACCACTGGGTTTTTGTGAGGGTTGAAGGAGTTGATATGTGTAAAGCACACAGAACAGTAACAGGCACATGTACTATTGTTAACTTTAGCATAGTGGCTTCTAGGGAAGAGTGTTTCTCCTAGCAGCAGCTGAGGACAGTTTCATCTCCCACTTGATTAAGTAAATAAGAGAAACTTAAAGCACAGTTGCTGGTGGAGTGTGAAAAAATGGTTTTGTCTATTCCCAATAAGATTTATTTCTGCACACTGCCACTTTCTATGGATGGAATGCCTTTTGATGTATCTCAATTGGAAGTTTATTTAAGGTGGAGAACATTAGTAATAGTTTTTTCTATACTAACTGGGGTTTGGGGACACATTTTTGTTCCTAAGATTAGAGTATGCTTCTCTTTGGGTGCACGGTAGGTTTCAACAAGGGGCTGATGGAGGCCAACATCTGTTCTAGGCAGAACTCACTGACCAGAATAAGCATGATCAGTATTTATTCTATTTGGCCACTAAAGAATTGAAATAATAGTGTACTCAACAGTGTTTCATGGTTATATTTTATAAAGTAAATTTTTGTTGTGTATCACTTGTGCTTGCTTGGTAGCTAGTGCAGTGTGTTAGCTGTTTGCCGATGGTGCTTACTGCTGTGGAAACTGTGAAGGTGGTGATAGATGGGGGGGTCATTAATTTTAGAGACATGGTATAAAAAATATCAGCTGACAGATGCAGCAATCAGAATGAGATAATTGGATAAATTCTTTAAAGTCATGATTCATCACTCCCCATTTAGGGGATTATTATTATTTTTAAAATTTAGTTAAGTCTTTATACCTCAATCTACATGTAAACATAATCGTACATAGATGCATAAATCTGAAATTTCGCATCCTTATTTTTTAAGTGCAGACTTTTTTGCTTAGCATTCCCTCTGTTCTTCAGTATTCCCCCCACACTGGTGAGTCTTTACCCCCAAACCATGTAAACAACTTAGTGTATGTCCTTCCGTATTTTTCTCTGCACACACATAATCCTATTACAGATCCATATGCACATACAAATACACACAGTATTTTTTTCTTTTTTGCTATGACTTGTTTTTAAATGAAATTACATGCTTTTTTTTTTTTTTTCCTTTTGTTATTCTCACTCAACAATACTTAATGGGGGGAGGCACCTGGGTGGCTCAGTCGGTTAAGCGACTGCCTTCGGCTCAGGTCATGATCCCAGGGTCCTGGGATTGAGCCCCGCAACGGGCTCCCTGCTCGATGGGCAGCCTTCTTCTCCCTCTCCATTGCTTGTGCTCTCTCTCTCACACGCGTGCTCTCTCTCTCTCTCAAATAAATAAAATAAAATGAAATAAAAAACAGTACTTAATGGAAATCCTACATCATCTGACATAGCTCAAATTAGTTCTTTTTAATGACTATTAAATTAGTTATGGATATTATATTCATTTTACTTCTTTCCTTTTTTGCCATGATGAAAAACGCTGCAATAAACCTCTCTTTTACATATGTTTTATGTATGTAGTTCTGTGGTGCATATTCTTAGGCATGGAACTGATGAATTAGGGAGAATATGTATTTTCAAGTTCATTAGCTGCCATAGCCAAATTGCTTTTTAAAAGATTGTGACACTTCACATTTCCACCAGCCATGTTTGAGAGTACCATTTTCCCCACCTCTCTGCTAGATGTAGGTGTTATAAACTCTTTTAAATTTTTGACTGATCTAATGGGTGGAAAGTGATAGCTCATTGTTAACTTTAATGTCTCTCCAATCAGGACTTAATTAGGATTCTTAACAAGTTTGCTGAATAAGCCATATGAAAGCCCAGCCTCTTTGGACACTGTAGCCACATCTTGAAATGCTGGAGAGATGTGGATTGTAAGGGATCAGGGGACAAATGCAATAGTTTGTTAACAGTGAAAAGCTGGCATTCAGTTAAGGCATCTATTAATATGAAAATGTTGAATAAAACTGAGTTTTGCCGGGAAATATGTCTTTGCATCTGTGCAAAACCTTCTTCCCCAGATCGTTGGCAAATTACCGTGTAGCAGAGATCACTTTCTGGGGAAGTTTATCACAGTGGTAAACAGATCACATTCAAGAAGGGATTATATTTTATGAACCATATTTAACCAGAGAATTGATGCCATAGTGCACTTTAGTGTAGTACAGTTCATATTATGAATAATTTTTCTTAGCCTTATAATTAGTCATAATTCTAACAGTATGATAACTACCCCATATTGACTACCCCCCCCCTTAGTAGGTACTTTAAATAGTTATCTCATTTAACAGCAATCCTTCAAGTTAAGTAAAATTTTACTTTGAGAGAAACTGGAACCTAGTGATAAGTGTTGGAGGTAAGGGTCACACCTTCGACTTCAAAGCACCTGCCTATTAATACCATGCAGTCTCTTGATTAGATACAATATGGATGAGCTTGGATAAGACTCATGAATAATTTTTAAGCTTTATTTTAACATAAATATAGACCACCACAGTCTAGGCATTATCAGTACCCAGGGACTAATTTGAATATGATCTTCTTCCACTTCCCTTTCCCTAGAATCTGACAATGAAATAATATTACTAAATGTTTGATAATTGGTGAGCATTGGTTGAAAGATAGTGGACTGGAAGCTGTGGATATTTTATAATGTTTATTGAGTATCCATTGGGTAGAGCCCTATGGTAGGGAGAGCCCTATTTTGTGGCAAAATAAAATAAGAAAAGATACTAATCCTTTTCTTCAAAGAGCTTAGCATTCAGTTGGAGATAGATGTAGTCAGCTACAAAATAAGAGAAAATTTTATGCTGGGAGAATAGCAGGTGCAGTGACCAAAGTTTTTTGAGGTTAATTAGGGAAAGTTTCTTGGAAAAGGTAAGTTTTGAGCCAGGGTTTTAAGATGATGGACATGAACAGGTGGCAGATCTGTGTTTCTTAAAAGATAGTATACTCGGAGTCAATTCCAAGTTGGAATGTTTCATAATTTTAAAAAGAGTGGAATGTCCCTTATCACACATCTTGCACTTCTGAATTGAAGATTCTGTTTGACTAAACTCTTTTCTAGGCTTTTCCTTATTTAAATGACTGCTTTGCTATGCTTCCCCTTGTCATTTTGATTGCTTAAATTTGTGGGGATGACGTTTAAATACAAGATCTGGGTTCAGAAAATAATTTTTGGTTCTGTTGCTTTTCATAAAAATATAAGGGTTAAAGATAATTTTAATTGTTCTTCACCATTCACCTAGTTTTATGAATCAGAAAAGTTCCTGTTTCCTAACAGTAAGGCTGATGTATTGATATGTTCAGAAGCATGGCCTGAATTCTGAGCAGATGCAGCATTTATCTTATCTGAGAATTTGAGACCTAAGAAATTTGAGAAATCTAAGTTAATTTTTTAAAATTACAAAGCAAGTGGTGGTCATTTTTTTAATTTTTAAAATCAGTTTTCAGTTACAAAACAATATATTTGTTTTCTTAAAATAATGAACTTTTACAAAGAAGGCTCATTAGGGGCGCCTGGGTGGCTCAGTCGGTTAAGCGGCTGCCTTCGGCTCAGGTCATGATCCCTGGGTCCTGGGATCGAGCCCATGTCCGGCTCCCTGCTCAGTGGAGAGCCTCCACTTCTTCTGCCTTCTCTCTGTCTCCCTCTCTGTCTGCCTGCCTCTCTGCCTACTTGTGCTTTCTCTCTCTGTGTCAAATAAATAAATAAAATCTTTAAAAAAACAAACAAACAAACAAAAACAAAGAAGGCTCATTATCCCCAGTCCAACTTTGAATTCTTCACCATCTACATGTAAAGCTATGAAATTATTTTCATCTAAATTTCACTGAATCTATGCGGCCTTAGATACTTTATTTTTTAAAAGTATCCTGGGGAACACCTGGGTGGCTTAGTCATTAAGTGTCTGCCTTCGGCTCAAGTCATGATCCCAGGGTCCTGGGATCCAGCCCCACATCGGGCTCCCTGCTCGGCGGGAAGCCTTTTTCTCCCTCTCCCACTCCCCCTGCTTGTGTTCCCTCTCTCACTGTGTTGCTCTCTGTAAAATAAATAAATAAATAAAATCTTAAAAAGAAAAAAAAAAAGTATCCTGGGAAATGTTGGTACCTTCTTTGTAGTACAGTCTTGATCAAAAAAATTTGCTGGGGTGGGGAGGCACCTGGGTGGCTCAGTTGGTTGAGCATCTGACTTTTTTTTTTTTTTTTTTTTAAGATACACTTAATTTATTTAAGAGAGAGAGTGTGATTGAGGGGTGGGGAGGGGCAGAGGGAGAGGGAGAGAGAGAATCTCAAGCAGACTCCCTACTGAGCGTGGAGCCAGACACAATACTTGATCCCAGGACCCTGAGATCATGACTTGAGCTGAAACCAAGAGTCAGACACTTAACTGACTGAGCCACCCAGGTGCCCCGAACATCCAACTCTTGATGTCAGCTCAAGTCTTAATCTCAGGGTTGTGAGTTCAAGCCCTGCATTGGGCTCCACACTGGGCATGGAGCCTACTTTAAAAAAATTTGTTGTTGTTGTTGAATAGTATCAGAGTCTCAAGTTAAGATGTGTGATGAAGGACACCACTCTTTTTAAAATTATGAAGCATTCCAAAGGAACTGACTCTCTGAGTACAGTACCTTTTAGGGAGCTCAATAAACCCACTATGTAAAAGGGCCAAAACCTCTTTCAGATTCCCAGACTGCAAACACTGTGTAGGTAAGTGGCTCTCCTGTTTGTACTGTTTTCAGATTGGAGCTTCTGTGTATTATGTGAACTAGATAGAGCATTGATGTCTGTGAAGCAAAAGGAGTAACCTGGTGAGCAAGTGACTGCTGGGCAGCCTGGATTCTAGGGAGAATGTTTGGATTGGCAGAAAGATGAGCATGTAGTACTCTCGCTTCAGAGGAGATGAGTGAGGGGTGACGGCCTTATGCTAGAGGAGTTCTAGCAGCTTTCAACTTTGAAAGATGTGAGGAATCAAAGACCATGAAGTAATGAGAAAGAACCAGCAGAAACGTAGCTTGACACTATCTGATAGTTTTTCCCCCCTGAACTGTGCGCTTCTAATTTTGTTGCTAGTTCATAATGTGGAGAGCTTGTTTGCCTGGCGACACCTGGATCACTGAAAAAAGAGCAAATGGTAGTATGTTCTAGGTCTATCACAAGCAGTTATGGGGAAGCCCTGGTGAACAGATCTCATTAGCTCAACTTTCCTGCACCTAAAAGGAAGAACCTGTCTTTGTGTTTTCTTTAGGCTCTTCTTGCCAGCACACAGTACTGGAGACCTTTAAGCAGAGTGCAGTGTAGCGGGGGTGCTTGTGTGGTTCAGAAGCTTCACTAGCTGCCAGCTTCCCTTGTGGACTGACGACAGGAGGGAGAGTGAAGGGGAGTAGCCAGATGTCCTCTGTAGGATTAGGTAGGCAGAAAGATCCTGGGGTTCCCTGGTAGCATGAGAATTCTCTACAGAGACTGATCTTTATAAAGGAGATTACACTAATAAGAGAAAGAGATACAAAAGTATGGTGTTCTTTTGCTTATAAGCATAGACTTTACTGCCATGTAAAAAATTGTAGACTTGAAAAATTGTACTTGAAAATCCTGTCCAGGTTCTCCTCTGCTTCTTAAATTCTTCTGTTTGGGCTGAAGTATCACTGCTTGGTTTCATTGCGAAAGAAACTTTATGGGGGGAAGTTTAAATAGGATCATTTTGGCTCTTAAGCTCTAATGTCACAAAGACATTTTCTCTTTGTGTGGTATGTTCTGCTTTTAAAATCTTAAAATGACTACTCTAGTTCTTGAAGTCATTTGTAAGAAATAAACATTTTTAAAAGATGGATAGAGTAATTTTGAGTATGTGTGATTATAGGGAGGCAGCAGTGAAGAAACATTAATTGCTCTGCCTCTTTTTTCCTGAAAGACGTGATTACTAAAAGGTGCAGCCAGTTAGAAAACTCTTCTTCCATGTTGGTTTTTCTGTTTCAGAAAGTCTGCTTGCAGTAAACCATCGGTCTGCAGTGTGCCCTGGCGCCTCTGTTCCACGTCCGTGTTCAGACTGCTCTCAGTCCTCTGCCTTGTCTCAGTTGTTTAAATGACTCAGTGTTAGTCAGAACGAGGAATCCCAGAAGAGATTGTGACTGGCTCCCTATTTTGGGTGATGGTTTTTATTTAATTTCCTAGGTCATGTAATACAGGCAGATATTAACAGTTTGAGAAATCCTTCAGAAATGTTAGTTCCAAGCATGACATCTTTATGAGAAAACAGTTGTGAATTCACTAAAATGTAAATTCAGTAATGTTATAATAGACCTTTATACCTTACTCCCCCTGTTTTCTACCCTGTGAGTATATTTGTGTCTATATAGTGGGAGATCTTGGGATGGAAAATTAAAATTAGTAAAAGGGACCATTTCCGGAACATTTTCTGGATGGCTGACATACTGATTATTGCTTGTTTCATTAAATTCATTCTAAACCATATTAATTTGGTGGTGTTATCCCCATTTTTCAGGTGAGATGAGAGCTCAGTGAGGTTAAGTGACTTACCCAAAGCCAGACTGGTGGTAGGTGGTAAGAGCAAGAATTTATACAAAGATTTTTCCGGTTCCAAGTCAGAGTTTTCAGCCACTATGTCACATTGCCTCTGTCCTGCTTCTGAGAGGTAGAGGGTCTCAGTAGGTCCTGGACAGAAGAAAAAGTGAATCTGGTTCTCTTGCTTTCTGTCTGTGTCTCCCTTTTTCCCCAGCACCTAGCATATGTATAACACACAATAACTTTTTTTTTTTTTAAAGATTTTATTTATTTGTCAGAGAGAGAGAGCACAAGCAGGGGGAGCGGCAGGCAGAGGGAGAAGCAGGCTCCTTGCTGAACAAGGAGCCCGATGTGGGACTCGATCCCAGGACTCTGGGATCATGACCTGAGCCGAAGGCAGACGCTTAACCGACTGAGCCACCCAGGCATCCCACACAATAACTATTTACGGAATAAACAAGGATGTACAGTTAACCATGGAATATGGAAGTGAACTGGCTTTCTTTTTTTTTTTTTTAAAGATTTTATTTATTTGACAGAGAGAGACACAGCGAGAGGGGAACACAAGCAGGGGGAGTGGGAGAGGAGAAGCAGGCTTCCCGCGGAGCAGGGAGCCCGATGCGGGGCTCGATCCCAGGACCCTGGGACCATGACCTGAGCCGAAGGCAGGCGCTTAACGACTGAGCCACCCAGGCGCCCCGAACTGGCTTTTTTTGTTTTTAAAATTTTTCTAAGTATATGCTATATTTCGAAGTATAGTAAAGTACATCTTAGACTAATATTTACCAGGTTTCTTTGTTGCATATATAGACATTTGAATAAGAATAAACCATTTACAGTCCCATATGATTTCTGGAAATTATCAACAGTCTGAGTACCCGTTTCCCTCTTCCTGACCAACCTCCCCCTGCTGGGGTTGGCCCTCTTTGTTTCCATACTGCTGTCAAAAATGCCCTTTCTCTGTTTCTTTTCTCTCTATCCTCTGTTCCCCAAGAAGTTGTTATTTTCACACCTTTTGCTTTTGTATGTTCTCTCCCTTTGGTTGCAGGTCCCTTCCCCATCTTTAGTTTGACTTTTTTTTTTTTTTCTTTTAAACCATCCAGGTCTCAGGTCAGGTGTCTTCTCTAACTCCTCCAAACCCAGCTAGGTCTTCTTTTTGAGTTCCCATCAGAGCACTTATCATGCTGACAGATTGTATGATTGGGTACGAGTCTGACTCTGTTTAGAGCCTGTTGTACGTTCCATGAAGGCAGGGGCTGGGGTGTTTCATCTCTCTGTATCACAGCCTGGCACATGGTAGGCAGACAGTAAATATGGAAAGAAAAGTGAAACGAAATAAAGGGTGTAGCTTGCCCAGTCCCACCATAAATCTTAGAGAACCATTCCATTTTAGGAATGGAGGACATCCTATCTGCTCTAGCCCCTCTTTTTTAGAGACAAAGGTGACACCTTGAGGTCATAAACTAAGTAATTAGCAGCACAGCTGAAAAACAGAACTCCTGAGTCCCAGCCCAGTGTTCTTTCTTTCATTTTGAAAAAATGTTTTTTTGAGGAAAAAAATTTTTTTTATTTATTACAAGGCAGTAGTTGTTTAATGTAGAATTTTTGGAAGATACAGATAAACAGAAGGGAGAAAAAGAGAAAATACAATCAGCTTATTCCCACACCCAGATGGTAACTACCCTTCCAATCACTTCTGTGCACAGTGACATGTTTATGTATGCATTACATAATTGGGTGATGACAACAGCTTACATTTACTGAATGCAGGATAGACACTGTTCTAAGTGCTTTACATATGTTGACTCATTTATTACAGTAACGCTATGAGGTAAATACTATTATCCCCACTTTACAGATGAGGAAATGGAGGCACAGGCATGTTAAGGATCTCAGGTCACTCAGCTAGTAAGTGGTAGAGCCAGGATTTAAACCCTGGCTATCTAGCTCCAGAGCCTGTATTCTTAACTGCTATTATTCCATTCTGCCTCTATGCATGGTATTTCGTAATCTGCTTTCTTTTAAAAATTGAGATCGGTTAATAGGCGGTAATAGTCATCCCTTTTACAGGTATAGTTCAGTGAGTTTTGATAAAAAGTAAACCACCACCATAATCAAGATGTATGGAATATTTCCATCAAGAAGTTCCATTGTGCCTCTTTGTAGACAGTCTCCTCCCCCATTCCCCAGCCTTGGTAACCACTGATTTTATTTCTGCCCTTATAGTTTTGTCTTTTCCTGAATTTCATATAAATTCAGTATTGTAGCCTTTTGCATTTGCCTTCTTTCGCTTAGCATAATGCTTTTGAGGTTCGTACATGATGTTGTCTGTAGTTGTAGTTCATGTGTTTTATCCCTGTGTAGTGTTCTGTCCTATGGCTGTACCACCATTTTTTATTCCGTTTACAAGTTGAAGGACATTTCGGTTGTTTCTAGGTTTTGGCAGTTAAAATAAAGCTGCTATGAATATTCATGTACAGCTCCTTATATGGACATATGTTTTCATTTCCCTTTGTTTAAGTATTCAGGGATGGGATTACTGAGTTGTATGGTAAATCCAAGTTTAAGTTTATAAGAGACTTCCAAACTATTTTCCCAAACCATCATTTTGTATTCTCCCAGTAATGTCTGAGAGTTTCAATTGCTCCTCATCCTCACCGGCAAATTCTTTATTGGTAGCATTTGTATTCTGACATTTGGCCAAATTATTATCTTCACATGGTCTTTCGGGGTAAAAGATGTTGCTTAAATTAAGGATTTCTGATATATTTTTTTCTTATTCATTTTTCTTTTTCTTTCCATATTACAAATATTTATTGAACATCTTACAGTGCAAGGGGATAGATGATTATGAGCAGCTCTTACCTCAAAGCCCACTGGTTGGCCCTCTGGGTAGGGGCCATGGCAGATGATGGTCACACAGTTGATTCTTACACTTTGCCTGTCTTCCTCCTAGAACAGATTGTTCCACTAGAGGTTTTTGCTTCCATGCCTCTACGTTTTATGCCTTGCTCAGCTTTCAAGTGCTGGGGAGCCTTGTGGGGAGAAGAATGTGGTGGCACATCTGGCTCTAGCTGTGCTGCCAGCCTTACTGACCACCTTAGGTGAAAATGCCAGTGAGTGTTATGATGGCGGCTGTTTCCATAATTAGCCGTGAAGGTTTTTCAGTTTAGTCTGTTGGTATAGCTGCGCCGATTTTCTACCCAGTGATTTGAATGATGGGACTATGACATCTGAGGAGTAGAATCAAATGGTGAGGTAAGTTGAGGTCAATAAGGGTATGAATCTCAGATTTTTGGTGGGCTGCTACTGTTGCAGTATGTTGTCTCTGACACTAGCTAGCATCTTAAGAGCCTTTATTTTCTTTCTAAATGAAAAAGTCAAGTATGTACTGAGCTGTATCTTTTTTTAGAATTTTGTCACCAAAATATCTGCAAATTGCTAAGAAGTGTCTATTCACTCATTCCTTCATTGAGCACATGTGCCAATTAACCATTATGTTTGTGGTACCCCTTCTTGGTGCTGTGATGTGGCTCATTTCAAAGTAAATTCTTCCTGAGTTTTTCCCTTGGTACTGCCCTTCCTCCCAGTTTGGTATCTTTCATCTGTAAACATTTTAAAAACAAATGTCAAGTGAAATAAAATAGTCCAGTGTTACAGGTCCTTGTTCCACTTTGGTGCAGACTTTGCACAGGAAGGGAGGGGGGCAGAGGAGAGAAGAGGGAACCTGGTCATGTGACACTGCTTGTCTGGCAGAAGCCTTTGGTTCTGAGCAGAGAAACCAACTGTTTACTATTTTGGGTGAATGAGGTTGGTTGGTTGCTACGAGCGTTTTCTCTAAGGGAACCCTCTTCTCTCCCAGCTCTACACATTGAAATCATCCCCGTCCTGCTTTCTGGCATTTGGGCAGAGGAGGGAGGTGTCCGTGTCAAGGCCCAGTGCTGACAGGAAGAAATGTTTTCCAGGAGACTTACTGATTCTGACCTTCTGCTGTCACTGCTTTTAATGATCCCTAAGTAAACTTGGGATCTAGCTGTTCTTACAACCCTTAGCACTGCAGAAATGAAGGACCCCCTTTAACCTAAAGAGCAATGCTAATCAGATTTTCAGCAAATAATAAATGGCCTCTTTAAGGAGTGAGGTAAGGAAGACAGGTTTATTGCAACACTGGCCTTTGGAGCCTCACATCTCCCCCAGCATGCTGGAGGAGAAGACCAGGATTCATCAACCCACCTTCAGGATTCTGCCACTCTCATGGATTGTCCTGGAGCCTGGAAAGGACAGCTACTCAGCAGTGTGCCTGGCCCCTTATCACAGTTTTCGGGAAGGTTGGCATATTTATCCTGTTGGGATTTGCATGCTTTTGTTTCCTGCTTAATTTACTGCAGTCTTTTTATCTCCTCCTTATTCCTCTGTAGCCGTCCAAGCTTTGACTTTGGGTGGTTTACTTTCTCAGGGTTTTTATTAAAGCTTGTTGAGCCCTCAGTAAGTAGACAACTGAGCTTGGTACCACTGGGAGTACTTCATGACCTGATAGGGACAGTGTTTAGGATGTTTTTCTTGCTCCCTTCCTTCCACCCTTGCACAGCTCATGTACTGAACCTAGATTATGGAAGGAGGAAGAAAAAACTTTATAAGGTGGGATTCTTCCCCTTTATGTGGGTCAAATGCAGTGTTTTATCAATAAAACATACTCTGGCCATAGGTTCTATACAAATAGGGAGCTAGTGATGATGACTTTAGTTTCTTCTCTCTGTTACAGATAATCTCTGAGATCTCATTGCACTAAGATATCATAATTTGGAATAAAATAATACTTGGAAGGCTTTTTACTTATACTGCATGTTAGTTTGGGTTAGGGTGAACAGTTTGGGCTGGCCTTACCAATCTTTTTAGTAATTGTAGAGTTACATTAGAATTACATCCACATGTATGAAAGATAGCAGGAAACCGTTTATTAGGTTAACACCCATGAAGGATTTTTCCTTTGTGAACATCCCTCTTTTGTATTTTGAAACTGCTGGAAAAATACTCTTTGGGAGTAGAATGGACACATTTGAGTTCTGCAAAAAAGTTCGGTAATTCTTTCAGAAGAACTCTCAGTTATGGAAAAAAAAGGGGGATAGGGACTTCATTCAAATTCTAACAGATATGAATGGAAAAGAATTGTCAACATTTTCTCTCTCCTAGCTTGGAAAACTTTAAATGTTGTCCATTAGCAGAATTTATATACAATCTCCACTATTGATTATGTAATGTAGACATTTCTTTTGAATTCTTAAGATTTCTTTGGGATTTTACTAACATCTGACAGGATGATTTGAGCTTGTGGCATCAGCAGTGAATGAATCCACTGACGAGTTGATGAGTGATTATCAGTGCCCAGTTTGCAAAGAGAATAGTTTAAAAAACGGATTGAGAGTTGATTTTTTTTTTTTTTAATATCTAGAAGTGTTATAGACTAATGTCAAAGAAACACCACAGTAACATTTCAGGGAAGATTATCTGAAAGGCAGAGAGACAGTATGGCTTAGGACCTAAAGCTTTGGGCTGCTACTGTCGATTTTCTGTAACCAGAGGATTATAGTGTTTCAAATTCCCAGTGTGAACATTAAGAATATCTTTGTTTCAAGTGTAGCAGTGTATGGAATAAAGATGCAGACTTGTCATAAGTAGGATCAGAATGGTAATTTTAGACAACTAGCCAAAGCAATTGACTATATGTTTTTCTGATTTTATACTGTACTTGGAAATTTGTATCTAGAATTCTTTATGTCTGTTGGATCTTGAGAGAACTCATATTATGTTTTCTACCAGTACACATTGTTTTTTTTTTTAAATGATTGTCATTTTATAAACTGCACAGAGGAAATAGATTGTGCATTAGATAATGAAAGTATAAAGGATGTCCAGTATTACTCCTTTTGGGCTGAAGCAGGTGTTTGAGGGATAAAGATAATTCTTCCTTCAAATACTCAAAACTACCCAGTGGAAGTGACTCTTCGCAGTCTTGTGTTTTATTATTATAGATAAATGCCTGATGATAATCTTTTCCTTCTTTCATAGTTTTCTTAGCTCTGTCTTTTCTTTTTCCTAAGTAAAAAAAAAAAAAAAAAAAAGGATTCTAAAAGCTGGCACACATTTTTAAAGAGAATTGTTTAGGACCATAGGAGGCCATGTGTGATACTTTTCCTGTTGTTTTAGTTGACAGTTGGAAATGCCTACAAGGATAGGAACCACACTTTTACTTACCCTTATGGCATTAGGACCCGTGGTTTTCTTTATTAATAGACTTTGGCAAGGATCAGAACTGCATTTTTTAGAAGAAGCCTTGAAAGATTGATTCTTGTGGTTTAATACAACTTTCTGGTACAGCACTGCCCAGGACTGTCCCAGCACTGTCCAGGACAGTAGCTACTAGCCATGTGTGGCTCTTGAGACTTGAAATGTGGCTGGAGTGACTAAGAAACTGAATTTTTAATTTTAACTTGAAGAGTGTATGTGGCAAGTGGCTACCATATTGGATGGCATAGTTTCAGACCCTTCACAGTCTGACCTTCACCAGCCTTTCCAGCTTCCTTCTACTCCTTTTCACAAACTTAGTTCTCCATCTCAATTGGAACATATTAGTTACGTTCTTAACCTTAGAGTATTTCCTACCTCACGTCCTGGCTCCTATCTAGTTTTTGGTTTTTGTTCCTATCTAGTGTATGAAGTCATCCAGAAATGGTTTATATGCTGCTGCTCCTACAAAGCTTGCCCGGTCCTTTTTGTAGTCTAGTGAGTTATTCTCTGCAAACTCAAAGCACTTAGAACTCTGTCCTTGATTACAGTAATTTGTTTTACATTTCTTATCTTCTCTATTATATTTATAAATTCCTTGAGGGCTTATATAGTTTTTATGGTTGTATGTGTGTGATTGGCTTAACCATTTCTCTTTTTCCCCCCACCTTTAAAGTGCTTATTAGTGAAGTGTGTTTATACTATACAGTAGGTGGTTAATGATGCATTAGCTGAGTTAGTCTGCTGAGGGTACTGTGCTTCCTGGCACTAGAGGGCAGTATCATGCCCATAAGCAAAAATGTGTTCATCGTAAATGACAGATATATTTTGAGCACTCTGTCCTAATTCAGTTTTATTCAGTATCTCATATTAATAATTCTAGCCTTCAGAAGAAACTCAGATCTTTTTAAAAAAATTTTTATATATATATAAATTATATATTTATAAAATATATATTTTATATATTTATTTGAGAGAGAAAGAGAGCGCAAGCATGAGCAGGGGGGAGGGGCAGAGGAGAGGCCGGCTCTGTCAAGCAGGAAGCAGGGTTAGATCCCAGGACCCTGAGATCATGACCCGAGCCAAGGCAAACACTTAACCAACTGAGCCACCCAGGCGCCCCTCAGATCTTTTAATTGTCAGTGATATTAATAAATAAGCTTTACCCACAATTTTTTTTTTAAGATTTTAAAAATTTATTTGACAGAGAGACAGTGAGAGAGGGAACACAAGCAGGGGGAGTGGGAGAGGGAGAAGCAGGCTCTCTGCCGAGCAGGGAGCCCGATGCGGGGATCGATCCCAGGACCCCGGGATCATGACCTGAGCTGAAAGCAGACGCTTAACGACTGAGCCACCCAGGTGCCCCTCCCCACAATTTTCTTGAATTAGATTCAGAATATGACGCTGGTCCAGGAGATTGGTGAGATTCTTACTGGGAAGAAACTTGGTACATCTGAGAAACACTGGCCAAGGCATTAGGGGTCAGAGATTGATTCCTTGAGGGCTGAAAGCCTTTTTGTGCTAGGCAGCTAGTGTTCCAGCCCTGAGCTGATGATAGTCAAGAACTTGAAGTTCTTGGTTTGATCTTGCCAACTGAGTTTGGCTAAATTGCTCTAAGCTTGGCAAACCAGTTTCTTTCATTGTCTCATGGGTGTAATGCCTGCCATCCTAACTCATAGAGTCAAATAAGATCATATGTGTGAAAGTAGCTTTGTAAAGTATTATGTATTATTTTTATTAGTTATTTTTATTATATTTATTATTTTTCTTCTCAGTTCCTGCTGTGTCCCTAGTACCAAGGCATGTACATAGTAAGTGATTGATTATAAATATTTATGACATCTTTTTTTATATTTTCTGTAAAGAATGTACTCTGTTAAAGGTTGATGAGAGATATATTAATACAATTGCTCCCACCTAGGCTGTACACACTGAGAAGTGATTATAGTCACAAGTTTGGTTGACACATATCCTGTCCTTTGGTGTTACGCAGCCTTAAAACGAACTGTATGTGAGATATTTTATCTGTGTGTGTATAAACTAAATATGTATATAAACTCTTTTTTAGTCTCCTCTCTAGTGGGTTTATGTTTATAGATCTCCTGCCCTTCGTAATGTTAACTTAAAATATTCAGAATAAGCCAATTATTGTGTTTTTTGAAAACCATAGAAAACCATGTCCAAATACAGTTATTTAGCCAAAACTGATGTAGTTTGGAAATATGCATGAGCATATTTTCCTGTGGATTTGTGAGTTAGAAAAGAAGCCATTCTAGAAGAGGGTACTGTAGTGGTTGCTTTTGTTGCGAACAAGCATCAGCATAGAGCCTTCTCTAGTAAATCATTAGATGCATCAAATAAAATGTTCAGCTGAAGTTCATGCAATCCCACAGTTACCAAACACTCTTGCCAAAGAGAGTTGCAGTCAAAATATCTGCAATCGAATCATTTCCTGTTCGGGCTTGCAGGTGGGGAACCGTCTGAAACTGCTGTCCTGTGAGATTAGTTATGCAGAAGAGGCCTTGGTGGGATAGGCCTTGATATTAAATGACAGCCTAGCAAGTGTGAGGATGGAGAGGATACACCGGGATCCTACAACTAACCAGACTAAGGCATAGAGATCAGGATATGCAAGCCCACTCCCATGGAGTGATCTGAGTAAAGCTCCTGTAGGGCATTCAGATATGTGCTGAACACACTCGGGCTGTGGGCCAGGCAGATGGCACATTCCTGTACTGACCTTCGGAGGCCTGGCGGATTACAAAGCTAGCATTGGAGGCGTGGTTGTGTGCTGGCACGAACAGCCCCGACAGCCTGTATTTCATCTAGCATTTGGTCCTTCCCAGTCGAAGGGATGCCTTGTGACTGGGTCGATCCCCGAGTCCACTTAGGGACTAGCCTGTATTTTCGTACCCCTGCCCGTCTTGGAGTTGATTTTTACTGTCAGTGCAGCCCCAGAAGTGACTCACATCCTCTGAGAGATTCCTCCAGACGGGATGACCCAGGGTTAGCCTTTGAGATGCCACGATTCCCCTATCTTCCCACCCCCACCTGTCTTCATTGACTCACATTTTTAGGTTTGACTAAACCTTCCATATGAGCATAAGTGGGGGCTAGGCAAGATAAGCTGCAGTCACCTGTCCCTTCTTTGGCTTCAGTGCATCCCTTTGGCTGTGTAAAGGAAATTTGGGTATGATACACTTCTTAGGCTTCACCTTATCCCCCTCCTTTCCTGTTGCCCTTTTGATTTTTTTAATCTGATACTGAGCCTCTCCTCCCCCCACTCACACACCAATGGAGTCTCCTAAGCTATTTCTGTCGGTTTAATGATCCCCAGCTGTTGCTGTAGTTCTGGCTGTTTTCATGCTTTGATGAGGGAGAAGAGCCGGAGAAAGAGGGGTCTTGCTTGTGTATCACATAGAGTGTCAGACAAATGTAATGCATTTTCTCAAAACAACTAGGGTGAGGCTTCTGAAAAAGGGATGTTAATACTGGGATGGTTTGAAAATGCAGGAGGAGGGAAACTACAAGCTGGTATCCGGGACATTTTAAAAATAAGCATTCTGCTGATAGGTGTGGCACCTTTTGCATCCCTCAAAATTATGCTAGAAAAATGTGGTATGTGGTAACTGGGTTAATTGTTTGATTACTCTGCATTCTACTTCCATTTTAGCTTTGGAGCTAGAATGTCCCCTCCACCCATGGTGTGTATTGAAGGAGCCAAACATCTAAATGAAAAGGAGGATTCTGTGATAGGAAAATACGAAAATCATTCCTGAAGTGGCCAGAAAAGGCATCGATTTCAGTTCTGTTTTAACTTAATGTAGGTTTGTTTCGTAAAATTTTG
Source organism: Halichoerus grypus (assembly GCF_964656455.1). Classification (NCBI taxonomy): domain Eukaryota; kingdom Metazoa; phylum Chordata; class Mammalia; order Carnivora; family Phocidae; genus Halichoerus; species Halichoerus grypus. The sequence goes on along the minus strand of NC_135717.1, from coordinate 170,830,772 downwards.
TGCAAAACCTGTAGTAATGAAATGTTCCACTTGCAAATTTGACCACACAAACTTCAGGAAATACAAAGTTGCAGTTCTTCAAACAACATGAACTCCTTTACAGTTATATATACATTTATTTCTGAGATGTCTCCACTAAACCTGGAGAATGGGGAGTAGGAAGATCCTTCAGTAGTTAAATGGGTTACTGTATTTTAATAGACTGGCTTTTCCTTTATGTATTTGATCTTGAGAATTGTAACTCTTGCAACAATTTTAGCTGATAGACTTACAGCTTTCATACTTCATATGCTGCATGAAATCTAACTTTCCCTCTTTTTTGCCTTTTCATCTTCTACAGAAAAGAACAATTTTGCTGTAGCTTTTACCAAAATTAATTTAAAAATATTCCTTTAATTTTTTTTGAGACAAATAGATATAATTTTACATCACCTAGGGCTTAAGGGGAGAAATTATTATTTTTTTCCCTTAAGTACCCATAGAGAAATTTACACGTAAATATTTTAAGAACTTCCAGATTTTGTATGTGTGTATTTTTAGCACATTTGGCCAAATTTCTCATTTCTAATCACCTCTCTGTTTCCTAATCCTTGCCCTAGAGAAAATTTGCTTTCATTTATTTTTAGTTATTTTTTAAGATTTTATTTATTTATTTGACAGAGAGTGAGAGAGCACAAGCAGGGGGAGCAGCAGAGGGAGAGGGAGAAGCAGGCTACCCACGAGCAGGAGGTCCAGTGCGGGGATCCGTCCCAGGACTCTGGGATCATGACCTGAGCCAAAGGCAGATGCTTAACCAACTACTGATCTCAGGTCAGGTCTCGATCTCAGAGTTGTGAGTTCAGGCTCTGCATTGGGCTCCACACTGCAGCCTCCTTAAAATAAAAAAAGAAAGAAAGGAAGAAATCAGGATTTACCTTTTTATTTTTTTTTCTCAAAATGTCTGTTAAATGAGCTGTCATTAATTACTACAAACACTGAAAGTTAATTTCAAAAATAGGATGAAGCGGGCGCCTGGGTGGCTCAGTTGGTTAAGCGACTGCCTTCGGCTCAGGTCATGATCCTGGAGTCCCGGGATCGAGTCCCACATCGGGCTCCCTGCTCAGTGGGGGGTCTGCTTCTCCCTCTGACCCTCCTCCCTCTCATGCTCTGTCTCTCATTGTCTCTCTCGCAAATAAATAAAATCTTAAAAAAAAAAAAAAACAAAAATAGGATGAAGCTGAATAGTATAAGCCTATAGGGAGCGTTTGAAATACTTTGATAAAAAAAAACAAAACACTAACTTTCTAAGTATTTACAGAATTTATATGGGGATATAAGCCTCCCTCATTATTTTCAGTCCTGAATATTCTACCATGCTATGTCTTTCAGGCCCACATTATTATTAAAGATCTAGAAAGAATAAGTACTCTAGGGCGTCTGGGTGGCTCAGTTGGTTAAGCGACTGCCTTCGGCTCAGGTCATGATCCTGGAGTCCTGGGATCGAGTCCAGCATCGGGCTCCCTGCTCGGCAGGGAGTCTGCTTCTCCCTCTGACCCTCCCCCCTCTCATGTGCTCTCTCTCTCTCTCAAATAAATGAATAAATAAAATCTTTAAAAAAAAAAAGAGTAAGTACTCTAATAAGTTTTTTTTTTTTTTAAGATTTTATTTATTTATTTGACAGAGAGAGACACAGCTAGAGAGGGAGCACACGCAGGGGGAGTGGGAGAGGGAGAAGCAGGCTTCCCGCCGAGCAGGGAGCCCGATGCGGGGCTCGATCCCCGGACCCTGAGATCATGACCTGAGCCGAAGGCAGACGCTTAAGGACTGAGCCACCCAGGCGCCCCTACTCTAATATAGTTTTAAGGGAAAGAATTTTTGTCACTTCTGGCTTGCTGTAGAATAACTACCTTGTTCCAAGTTTTGAATCTGTTCACCTGTCACCTACCCTCAACAAAGTTGGGTGCAGGGGTGCCTGGGTGGCTCAGATGGTTAAGCATCTGCCTTCGGCTCAGGTCATGGTCCCAGGGTTCTGGGATCGAGCCCCGCATCTGGCTCCCTGCTCCGCAGGGAACCTGCTTGTGTTCCCTCTCGCTGTGTCTCTCTCTGTCAAATAAATAAAGAAAATCTTAAAAAAAAAAAAAAGTTGGGTGCAAAATGTCAGCACCAGTAATACCCGCAGAGAATAGCAAATGAGAGTCAAGGCTGCCCACATTTCCTGGGTGAACGTGCAGAACTAATGCGGCAGGGAAAACACTGTTCCTGGTGCCTTTAACTTTGGAAGGGTTTGTTCAGATGGCCCTGCCAGTCTAAAGGAAGCACATTCCCAGTGTATCTCCACCCCATTCAGATGTCTGGTGCAAGTATGTGTTATGCTCAGATCTTGTGTGATGGAGTTCGTCGTTTGTGCATTGCCTTATGTATGGATCCTCAGGAAAGAGACTGAGGGCATTGAAGTAGCTGGTAGTTTGAGATCTGCCCACTGCAGTTAAAGGAGAACATTACTTCAAGGGGGAGATGAACAGCTACCCAAAATGAAATGGTGAGCCCCAGATTTTGAGGATATGGGAAAGAGTTTGATTTATTTACTTATTTATTTATGCATAATTATTATTTTTGTTATAACTCTGGCATTAAATGTGATGTAGCAGAAAAAGCATAGGCTTTGGTATCAGGCCAACCTGTGTTTGGACTCTGGCTCTACCACTTATTAGCTGTGCACACAGTTACTTAACCTCTTTGAACTGCTGTTTCTTCATCTATAAAATGGAGGTAACACATAACCTCAAATAGCTGTTGAGATGAAATGAGTCACTGTAGTGGTGCATCCCACCAAGAGTTCAACAGATTAGATTCCTCATCTCTTATGTCTTAGTTTCCTTCTCAAGACAGGCCTCTTGTCACTCAGTGCCTTTGTGCGTGCTCTATTTCTGCTGCCTGGAATTCTTTCTCCAGATCTTTTCATGGTTTTATCATATTATGTAGGTTTCTGTATAAGAGTCATCTGTCTCCTCAGAAGGGCCTTCCTGTGTACTCTGTAAAATTACCACCCCCAGTCACTCTCTGCTCTCTTATTCTGCTGTACTTTTCTTCACATAATGTACTATTGGAAATTATAACATAATAATAACTTACTATGTTTCTCCCACTAGAGCATATGCTCTGTGAGGGCAAGGACCTCATCTGTCCGTTTTACTGCTGGATCATCTAGAATAGTGCCTAGCATGCAGTACGTGCATAATAAATATCAGTTCAATGAATGAATGAATGAATCAACTCAGAATCTCTCTAATACCAGGGAAAAACCCCTGGCAGAATGCAGGAATGAAGTTGTACCAGGAAGCAGGTGCTCTCTGCTTTTCAGTGTGTATGTTTCCGCATTGAGAGCCAAATGGGAAGTAGGCCTGTGAAGTTCTCTTGTATCCTTCTCCTCCTGTCTCTGGGAGGAGCTCCTTTGAATGACCTTTACATGTGGCCACTGTTACCCTGTTAGTCTGTATTCCTTTTGGAATTTTAATATAAGGAGGCTTTTAGATTCTAGAATTCTGAAATGCCCTGTGCTATTCACTGAAATCACCTGGATTTTCCCTATTAGTAAGTAGATAGATCATTTTTTTCCAGCCACATCATGCAGAAAGCACTATTAATAGTGTCATTTTTAAACATGAGGAACTGGTGTGTTTTATGAAGGAAGAGAAACACAACATGTAATAGTGGCTAAGGGCTCTGGCTATAGATCGAAATGGAGCTGGGTGACTTTAGGCAAGTTGCTTAATCTGTCTTACACTCAATTTCCTCAGCTACAAAATAGTATAATAATAGCACCTTCCACTAGCTTTGTTTTAAGAATTGAATAAGATGGGGTGCCTGGGTGGCTCAATCAGTTAAGTGACCTTGATTTCGGCTCAGATCATGATCTCAGCGGTGTGAGATTGAGCTTATTTGATGTTTGTTTTCCCCATGAAAGTGTAAACTCCACAGAAGGCAGCGACTTTGGTCATTGCTGTATTCCCAGTACCTCTCCTTCTGCTTCTCCCTGCTCCCTCTCTTTAAAAAAAAAAAAAAGGTAATAAGACGGCACATGCATGTTTTCACTATTTTATTATTTCACAATACAGAGGCCTTTTATTGTACATATTTCAATAGCTTGAGTTAGATATTCATAAGCTTATCCTTCGTAAATACATGTCAGGGTAGATATATAAGTAACCCAGGTTTGTCACCCCAGGAAGATACCTCATCTTTCTGCCTGAATCTCTGAGAGTATTTAGGTTAAGTAGATAATATTTTATCATTTTTTGGTATTACTTCTGATATCTAAAGCAGATTATTTGAGAGATAATTTAACTCATGTTTATACAATATATACAGAGAAGAGAATTTTATAGGATTGTGAAAGGGTTGAATGATTAAGCATATTGGTAAAACAATCCAATTTGAAATCTCATAGGTGGTTTTTTTGCATGTGTGATTTTATTTTATTTTTTATTTTTTTAAAGATTTGTTTATTTCAGAGAGAGAGAATGAGCAGTGTGCAAGTGGGGGGAAGAGCAGAAGGAGAGGGGAAGCAGACTCCCCCCCTTAGTGGGGAACCCAAAGTGGGCCTCAGTCTCACAGCCCTGAGATCCTTACCTGAGCCCGTCAGACACCACCCACTGAGCCACCCAGGCGCTCCATGTGTGTGTAATTTTAAACAGAACTAGGGATTTCTCTCTTCGGCATTACATTGTGGTTCATTGTATTTGTTTATGCCACAATCATTTTATATTTTGAATTTATTAGAAGCCCCATTATTATTCTTAATTATTAATTAGTCATTTATAAGAATGAATCCATAATTTCTTTCCAGTAGATGGTAACATTTCAGTTTGAAAAACCTGACCCTTAATATGTTTTAGTAATTGATTCATAAATCTTTCTGAAGGGAGGGTCAAATCCATGTTTTGTTTTGTTTTTTTTTAAATAAGCTTTATATTTTGGAATAATTTTGGACTTAAAAAAATCACAGGTAGTATAGAGAGTTCCCATATACCCTTCACCCAGTTGCCCTAATGTTAGCTTCTTATATAACTGTGGTACATTTGTCAAAACTAAGAGGTTAACATTGATACACTACTAAATAAATTCCAAACTTTATTTGGATTTCATATGCTTTCCCACTGATTTTCTTTTTGTGTTCCAAGATCCAATCCAGGATACCTCATTGCATATGATTTTTAGATGGTGAATCGGTAGGATCCCAGAGAGAATTACCTTTACTTTTCTTACTTCTACCTCCTCCTTTTGTCTTAACTGTGGATGAATGACGTTTCTGGGTCCTTTAGCCACTATTTCTGTATTGACAGCTTAGAATTTCAGGAGCATGCCTTGAACACTCATCATATATTTAATTTTATTAATGAATGGGTACTGATCCTTCTGCTTTTCTCTGGGTCTTACCCTTTAGACATACCATACTGAATAGAGTCTGGGAATAGAGGGTGCTTCTTCACTGCCGGAACTGCCTTCCAAAGGAAACACTTCCCTTACCCTCCCCTCCCTGTCCCCCTTCCTTCCCCCCTTTCTCCCCTCTTTTTCCCTCTCCTCCTATTCCTCCTCTCCAACTGCAGCTCCCTCCTGGTTCCCCCTTCCCCAGAACAACATAGGATATGATTTTAAATAGGGATGTTTTGATATAAGGCCCTTTTATTTTGCAAAATAAAACATGTCATTGAAAGTGTGGTACCAGATTACTAGCAGTGTCTATTCCTGTCCTAAAGAAAAGCTAGCTGAGATAAAAGATTTACATTCTAGTGAAAGGTTTGTATTCTGTCAGTTTTACAAAGCATTTTTCACATATGTTGTGTTTTTTTGTTTTGTTTTTGTTTTTTAGCTCAAAGTGCAGGAGTTATTTTTACAAATTGTATTATAGTGGGAAAATTGAGGCTAAAAGAAGTTAAGTGACTTGATTAGGTAGCAACAGAGCCAGGACTAGAACTTGTGTCTTCTGATTCTTTCTCCGATGTTCTTTGTTCTTCCCTTAAAGGTCAGTTCTGTAAATGTATTGTATTCACTTAGAACTTACAAAATATTCATATAACCAACCCAATATGAATTGTTTGCCCCATTCCCCAGAAATTATAGTTCGGTTGACAGTAAACCCTTTCTGGTTAAGGGTAGGGCTAATTATAGAATACATTGGGGCCTTAAAAATGCTCTTGTTTATATTAAAAGCACAAGCCAGAAACACATTTTTGGTGCACTGTACACTGTGCTAACCCATTCAGGCTGGTTTCCCAAGTTGAAGGAAGAGAATTAATCATGAAAGGGTCTAGAGAAGCTTAGAGTTTAGAAAGCTTGAGGAAATCCTACGTAAAGCGCAGGAGAAGAGAACAGTTCCAGGGATGCTGGAGGACAGAGTAGGGACTGAGAACCAGAACGGAGAGGTGATGGGAAGGGATAAGGGAGCACAGATGCCTCACTTCCTTTTTATATCTTTCTGATCTCTATCAGGAAAGACTTGTGGGAAATTACAATAAATAGGGACTTAGAGGAGCGTATTACTTTTTGGGAACAACATCAAGAAATCACTTGAAACTTTAGTAAAACTGATCATGAGGATAAAAATTTTTAAGGCCCCATTTTTTTTTTAAAGGTTTTATTTATTTATTTGACAGAGAGAGACAGGGAGAGAGGGAACACAAGCAGGGGGAGCGGGAGAGGGAGAAGCAGGCTTCCCACGGAGCCGGGAGCCCGATGCGGGGCTCGATCCCAGGACCCTGGGATCATGACCTGAGCTGAAGGCAGACGCTTAAGGACTGAGCCACCCAGGCGCCCCTTTAAGGCCATTTGTGTGTTCGCTGTTCTTACCCTATGTAGCAAAGATCTTGTTTCTCTGTGACTCCAGTGTTAGGTACTATCACCTTTGCGTTCTTGTAGCACGTAAAAAATACATATAACTATTTGGATTTTTATTATTTTTAAGACACCAACACTTCTTTTTATTATTTATGCATACATGTATATCACACATAAGACCAAATGACTGAATTTGGCAGGGACCCTTAATATAGTAGGGCATGTGTATTAGCTCTAAGTTGCATTTTCCTATGACTTTTTAAGTAAAAGTCTAGATTACAGACCATCAGATCTTTCTTGTAGCATCGTAATTACTCATTTTGAGCCTCTCTTTCCCATTAGATGTAAGAATTCCATGGGAATGAGAACCCTGTCTTATTCACATACGTAGTACCCAGTACTCTAGTACCAAACCCTGGCTTTGAGAGTACAAAATATCTCGAATGGATGAACTGAATAATGGGAACAGTCTAACTGCTTAGATGGTATGTGGTGTCTGAGTATTTCTTTGAAAATACTCTTTACTTTTACAAGTACTTATGTGATGTTTGTTTTCCCCATGAAAGTGTAAACTCCACAGCAGGCAGCGACTTTGGTCATTGCCGTATCCCCCGTAGCAAGCAGAGTATCTGGCACGTATAGTGAGCCTCGTATTTCTTGAGTGAATGCCTAAGGAGAGTTTTGACAAACTAAGGAAGAACTGAAGAGGGCGTGAATGTGAGGTGAGCTGGTGTGCTTACCAACTAGTATGTAAACCGTAGAGGAAATAAGCATAAAGTGAATAAATGAAACTGTGTGCCTTAACTTACTTACTTTAATATAGTTTACCCTGAGGTCTCTGTTTTTTAAGGCGTTTAGTATCTTAAACAATTGACTATAGATAATAGGAAAGAGGAAATGTGAAAAGTTAGTTATTACAGAACATATAAAGGAGAAGCTATGAATTCCAGGGTCTGACCTCTGTCGTATCCTTTATTCTTTTCTTGTAAAACATTAATCATAACTTGTACTTATTTATATGTGATTTGCTGTCTGTTTCCCTGCTGGACTGAAAGCTTTATGGGAGCAGAGACCACAGATGTATCCACCACCCAGCACAGGGCCCGACACACATTAGTTGTTTAGTAAACATTTATTAGATGAATGAAGAACCATCCCCGTCCCAAGTCTCAATCTGTATTTTGGTCGTGATGCTGTAGAGTAACCCGGGCAGCAGAACATGTGGGGTAATACCCTCTTCTGGGAGCACTCTTCACCTACTTTTAATCATATATTCTAAGGATGAAAGTAATGAGTACTCGGAGAATAGCCTTTGGTTCTAAGTGATAGGTGATGTGGTTTTATAACTTGGGTGTCACTAATTGATTTTTTAAGGCATATAGGATAAACTGAAATATAAAATTCACTGCTGCAGAGATGAGTATTTGAATTATTAGCATGCTAAGCTTCACCTAAGGCTAAAACCCACCCTGTTCCTTCTCTGATCTTCCCAGTGAAACAGATTCTCTAGTTTGAAGGTAGAGGTAGTGGTGTCTATTGCTGAATTAAATTGTGTTTGCTTATTTATTGTAGGACTGGTACCTAAAGGTTATTGAGGAGAAAACAATGGATGAGTTACTAGGAGATCAGGCTTTGGAAATGCCCTTGCCATTAGAATCTTCCTTGAAGAGGTCTTACTGAGCAAAGGATGATGCCACGGGAGGGTTTTTGTTCTTTTGCTATCATTCCCATACTAATCTCCTTCCTATTCTTTTCTACTTCCCTCATAAATACTTCATCTCCCTATTCTAGAAGCCTTTGTGGAATCAGTAATGGACAAATATGAATAAGGTGAGAATAACATGCCAAGCTGCGCATCTCCCTCCCCAGTGAAAACCAGTGGAAGCCACAGAGCTGGGTTTGAGGACACACCACTTATTTTTGGCTTTTCCTTCCGATCCTGATTGATCTGTTTGATGTGTCCATTTCTTCGGCATTACCTCTTGAATGCCGTCAGTATACTCCCATGGTCTTTATAGGGCAGAAATATATGAAGTTTACTCCTTTACTTTGATTTCCCAAGAAGCCAGTTATTCAAACAGCAATTGATTGATCACCTTTGTTTGAAACAGGTAGAAAACTTGATTAATTCTGTGGGGAGTGGAGAACCTAGGGTTCCCCACTTTATGGTTTGGTTTCTTTTTATTCCAATCCTTTTTCTGGCAGGCAATTCAGTTGATTCACCATCCATCAGCTTTAAAGACATCTGTTCATCTATATATAGGCTGCTTGCACAGACCCATTTAGAAACAGATGATATATTAAATTTGTGGAATTCAATAACAGTCAAAGTATAAAGACTTGTGCATGTACACAAATAGGTATTTTTGTTTGTTTTTTTTTCCACTTGGGGAGTGGAGAGGAAATCTAAATGGTGATGTATAACGAATAGAGAGATTTTGTCGAATTCCTACTCTTTTGAATCTCCTTGGTCTAGCACCGTCTAGGAGTATAACCATTTGAACTAGTGTCAGGCACTTCTTGGTGAGGGTGGATGTGCATTAAATGTATGGCCTTGAAATGTACTCCTGATTTGGGTACCTTCTTTAGTGAACACAGCATATATGGCTCTTAAGCTTTGTACTGAAAGTGAGTTATTAAATGGTTTCTTCTAAAATGAGTAATCCCTCAACTGATAAATTACTGAACACTACATCTGAAACTAATGATGTACTATATGTACTATATGTTGGCTAATTGAATTTAAAAAAATAAAATGAATAATCCCTGAAGTTTGGAGACATAAAGGCATTTTATTTAGAGTGCTTAGAATTAAGAGGAATTAAGATAGACTAAGGAAAGAGGAAATTCATATAAATGTCTATTTCTTTGTAGTTGAAAGTTTCGAAGAGGGATCCTTGCATCTGTACACAGCCAAACAGATCAGTTCTAAAGTAAAATGATACAGAGGCTGACAACTATAATTTGGAGTTTACTGCCTAGGTCTTTTTTCTTTTCCTCCTAATAAACATTGTTCGAGTTAGCAGGAGAGGGTTTGCAGTGTATGAAAGTACATGCCTGCAGTCAGGTTGTGGCAGTACCCAAGATACTACTGATAAAGGGTGAATTCTATTATGTGAATGGGGAACTTGGTCAGATTTAAGATAAGCCCGGAGTTTGGAGTTCACTGCTGAGAGGGGACAGGATGGAATTTTCATATAACTGAACTTTAATTTCATTTAGTTTTACAGATGGAAAGATTTGTTAGATAAACTTTCCTCTTTGAGCTAGACCTGTTGAAAAACAAAAGCTAAATCAACCTTTACTGTGTTCTCCATAAAAAAAAAACTTGAATCATAGACTTAAATGTTGATTCTCATGGGGCAATAAGTTTTTCAGTCAAGAAGTTTGCATAATATCCCTTATGGCCCTATCTGTAGATGGGTTATTTAGGAGGGCTGCTGATTGGTATTTCAAAATTATTTTTGGATAATGGCCAGAGTTTTCATTAGTTATTGTTTCTTTGAAGTGTTCAGACATACTGAATTGTATTTAGATTTCTCTGTTCTCAGAAATCAAATCAATTTCTTATATTTAATCATTTTCTAATAGCTCATATTACACTGGGCTTTAGAAACACTATATATAAGGGCGCCTGGGTGGCTCAGTCGGTTAAGCATCTGCCTTGGGCTCAGGTCATGGGATTGAGCCCCACGTCAGGCTCTCTGCTCGGCGGGGAGCCTGCTTCTCCCTCTCCTTCTGCCTGTGGCTCCCCCCCGCTTGTGCTCTCTCTCTGTCTGTCAAATAAATAAATAAAATCTTTAAAAAAAACCCCACTATATGTAAAAGATGACAAATATTTTCCTTTTTTTCCCATCTTTCTTTCTTTCCTCCAAGGAGACGTATGGCATAGTATTAAGTGCCCCACACTCTAGAATCACAAAGACCTGGGTGTGAATTCTCATGCCACCACTTTTGAGCTGTGTGACCTAAGGCAAAGTTTTAAAGGTCTGATCCTAAGCTTCCTTATGTGTAAAATGGAGATAATAATTATACCATTCTGATAGGGCCCCCTTTTTTTAAGTTAAAAGTAGGTCAGTCACTTAACACTGGGCCTGACACAGTGACACTCAGTGACTCCTAGTTAACTATTTGCATTTTATTGTTATTATTAGTGTTACTGCTAATCTGTGGTTCTAATTTATCTGAAATCAAATTCCTAGATTAGTTTAAATTTATTTTTACTGAAGTATCACTCAAACTCCTTTGACCCTGGCCTGAGCCACATCCCTTTTCTTCAGTCCCTTTGCCTGTCTCACCAGAGAACCAGCCGAGGTGGTCACATTCCATACCTCTTGTCTCAGCAGCATAGGCTCCAGAAGACCCTGAAGAAGTAGAGAAGTAAGGAACCCACGTTCTGGTATCAGAATGTTTGGGTTCAAATTCTGTTGCACCTCTTATTAGTGGGATAATCTTAGGTAAATTACTGAATCACTCTGGGCCTTATTTTCTACCTGTAAAATGGGATTAGTAATGCCCCATGTCTTTCCATAGGGGTATTAGATATATCTGAGTAACTTAGTTAAAACATGAGAGTACACGGAACGGTGTCTGGCACCGAGCACATCTTCTATAAATGGTACCACTAGTGTGGCTATTGTTTTATCCATTTATTCTGCAAGTCTTTGCTTTTAAGTGTTAATTTGTAAAAAAAAAAAAAAAAAAAAAAAAAAAAAAAAATTAATAGTAATAGTTATAACTTCCTCATAAGATCTCTCAGACTGTATTATCATTTTGAGATACAGTTCAATTCAAGAAACAATTATTAAATGCTTACTGTGTATTGAGTGGTATGTAGGGCATATATTAATAAGATATATTCTCTGCCCTTCGGGAGTTTATAAACTGGTAGGGGAGATGAGCTATATTCAGGGGATAACTGTTGCATAGGGCAAAATACTACTATACTTTTTATAACAGATAAAAGGTAGCTCACAGGAGGTCTAGAGTAATTCTGCATGCTTGGGGGTCAGGAAGGTCAGGATAGGCATTTCCAAGTGAAGTGAATAAACAGTTGGGCCAGTACATGGTACTTGAGGAAGAGTAGTTGGACAGCTTTGCTTGGGGCATTTACAGTGGGAGAAGTACTCTACAAGTAAGGTCGTGAGCCAGGGAGCTGTCTGAGCAACATGGCAAAACTGTGGTACCAGATACTTGTTAAGAGGAGGAGCGGGAGGGAGGTGGAAGAGTTGAAGTTGGCTCAAAAACTTTAATACTTGTTTGGGGGTGGGGGAGTGCAGGGATTGCAGATCATGATTCCATTTTCTAAAGAGATAAGAAGGATGGAAAGTGGGTTAGGTTTTTGGGAGAAAGACAGGTTCTACTTTGGACCTGCTGAATTTGAGATGTAGTCAGGAGCCTAGTTATGGTTCTGCCATTCTTGGAGGCCTTCTTAAAAACTGCTCTCTGAGTGGAAAAGGCAGGTAACCTAAGATAATATGATTCCTAATAGGTGCAGGTCTCCCTCAAATGTGACTTGCAGAGACCTTATAATTGAAGACTTATCACATAAGGGGACTTTCCTTGGCTCCCAACCCTCCTTCTCTGAACTTTTTCTCACTTACCCTGTGATTGCAGGCCGTGCCATGGTCGTTCTGCATGGAATGCAGTGGTAATGCCCTTTACATTTCATTGGCATTTGAAATAGAGATCATTGACTTTTAACTTTAGAAAAATTCCTATTGAGTGTTTCATTAGGTGGTGTTGCCAGAGTCACCCTCCTCTATCCTGGGTGTGCTTTGACTCGTGTCGCTTGGTTGTTTCACCTCAACAGAAAAAAGCTCTAAGTGAACAGTAAGAGGAAGACAAGAGTTATATTGATGGTAAAATGTTTTCTGGTCTAGAGAAATGCATTGTTTGGTGAAAAGAGGTGTAATTTTTAGATACAAAAGACAAGATTTTACAAATAACCAATACTTCCTGATCTATGTGAGCACGGTATCATTCACTGCACTCACGATGGTAAACACATGCTGCCAGGAAGACAGTGTAGAACATCTAGAAAGCTTTTCCTGCTGGGTGTTGGTCCTCATTATATTTCCTTTGAGTTAAGAACTTGTGTTTTTTTAGTCTTAGGAGGAGGATACAGTGTTGTAGGAGGTTTTGAGCAAGAGGCAAGACTTTGGTACTTTGTGGATTGTTATCGCCCTGCAAGACCCTTCGCAACTTCCTCTCGCCGCCCACAGCAGAATACGGAAACCCTGCTGTATCAGGCCACTTCTGCAATTACAGACAGTCACAATTAAAGGGATCCTTCTTTCACACTACACCCCTCTGTTCTGAGACTTTCTTTGTATTTGAAAATGTGTCTTTTGTGGTGGAATGCCCAACTGAGCCTCGGTCTCTCCTCTCTCTTTGCCGCCCTGCAGTGCTGCAGTTGAAGCTCCAGCAGCGCCGGACTCGAGAAGAGCTGGTGAGCCAGGGGATCATGCCGCGTAAGTGCCTCTGTCTCTCTCTCTGTCAGCATTTAATAGAGCTGCGTTTTCAACATAGTGTGTGTGCCTGGTGTGCCATGGGAAGCACCTAACAGCAAACAAGGGCAACAGGTGTCATTTGTCACTCTCTTTCTTGTGCTTTTCCAAGTTCAAGGACTTTCAATCACTAATAGCTAAGATACTGCCCTTATTAAGTTCAGTGAAACAAACAGCATTGGATTGAATGGTGCCATCGAACCATCCTTCGCTTTTGAATTGTACCTTTCAGGGGTTTCTGCTCCCTGTTACACTCACTTCCCTTTATAGGAGGAGCAAATCTTGAGCTGGGGTATTGTGAGGAAGAATCCACTTCTTGCATGTGTTTTGCCTTCATGTTCAGGTTCTTGGGAAGAGAAAAAAACCCTTTTCCACCTGGTATTTTGAATCAACTACAGTTTTATTTAGAGTGAGATTCTCAGATACCCTGTGGCTGGCATGGGTGTGAGTGTGCTTGATGGGATTATTGCAGAGCTGGGCTTAGAAGGTGCACAACTATATTACTTGGGGAGAAATGAAACCAACATTGGAATCTGTTAGAAGTAAGAAAATTTGCTTTCAGTACCAACAGCATTATAAACTAGTAGAAGCTGGAGCCAGCAAGATTTTGCTCTTTTTGACATTCTTTTTAAGGTCATCAGTACAGAGCTTAGGCTCTCCCTCTTCTTTCTTTTCTCTTGTGTGTTATTGCTACTTGGACACACCCTATGAAGTTAAAAAAAAAAAGGTCCTACAACAACTTCTAGCTTCATAGTGAGAGAATTAATGTTTTTCACCTTAACTCAGTGCTGACCTACTGCCACGGCGTTTTCCTAATCCTAATTCACTTCTTCATTCAGTTTACTTGAGAACTGGTGTGTGCCCTTGATGCAGCAAGAAAAATCCAGCTCCTGCTCTCAGGAGTTTTATGTTTAAAAGGAGAATAGTGATAGTAAACAAGGAGACAAATAAGGTAATTTCAGAGCATAGTAAGTGTTACAAAGTAAATTAATCAGTTGGTGTGTTAACAAGTAATAGGAATGAGATGGGGTCACTTTGGATAAGATGATCAGGAAAGGCCTCCCTGAGGAGGAAATACTTGAGCTGAGGTCTGAAGGATGAGTTGGAGTCAGCCATGCAGAAGCAGGCAAAGGGCCAGGGAGAAGCGAGAACAAGTGTAAGGGCCTAGTGCAGGTAAGAGCCTGACGTGTTTGAAAACATCAAGGAAGCAGGTGTGGCTGGGGCCTGGTGAGTGAGGGGAGCCCGGGGACAAGTTAAGATTGGCAGGGTGGGCGGAGCTAGAATGAGGGCCTATCAACTACTCGGAAGAGGTGGATTTGATTTTAGGTACAATGGGAAGCCATTGAGGCCTTTTAATAAGCAAGTGAGGATGGGATTTGATTCATGTCGCGGTGATGGCAGGTCCATTTCTAAGAACTAGAACTGTATAGAAGGTGGAAGGAATCTGAGGTCTGTTTCTTTCTTTTTTTTTTTTTTTAAAGATTTTATTCATTTATTTGACAGAGAGAGAGATAGTGAGAGCAGGAACACAAGCAGGGGGAGCGAGGGAGAGGGAGAAGCGGGCTCCCCGCTCAGCAGGGAGCCCGATGTGGGGCTCGATCCCAGGACTCTGGGATCATGACCTGAGCCGAAGGCAGACGCCTAACGACTGAGCCACCCAGGCGCCTCCTGAGGTCTGTTTCTATCCTAAGCATCAGCCAGGAACTTAAGTCTCAAATTCAGCTTTTTATTTACTGCCGTTAACTTCCAAACCATTTACCCACATTATGCTGCTATCTTCTCTGGCTTTCCAGTGAAGGACTTCCCACCCCCAACCCTAAAGAGTCAGACAGAGCAGGCTGCTTGTGTGGTGGATCAGTGATATGATCAGGAAGGGCACTGTTGTGCTTTACAGATCACTCCAGATCTGCCTCTCTGTAAACCCTTGTGGAGGAACAAGTCACCCAGAGTCTCATCTCCTTGTCCCTTTCACCAAGGACATCATGTGTTTAATGTCTACGCTGTGTCCAGGGTAGTTAGTCCTGGAGAGATTAAAGAAATACCAGGCAAAAAAAAAAAAAAAAAGAAATATCGGGCAAGGTACCTGCCCTCAGACATTTAACAGTTTGAGTAGCTAAAATTTACCCATATACAAAATAAGGAACAATTCAGCATCCTGTGGGGGTGCTGACTAATTACAGTACTAGTTCTGAGAGCATAACACTATTTCTCAAGATCTGTGAGATGTTCAGGGTCTAAAAGCCTTGCAGAGAGGGTGAGGGCTCTGCATTCCTGTGCCTGTCTTGTACTTGGTACCAGTGGTTACTAGAGCTCACTGCTTAATACGATTGATCGAGTACAGCCTCCCTGCTCAGCATTTCTTGTCATGTTCTGTGTTGTTAAAAGACAGATGATGCTTCCATTATTGGAGTTATCTGCTTATACATTTCCCTCCAGCCATACTGTGAGCTCCTTGAGAAAGTATCTTACCCAGTGCCAGGCACTGAATGAATGAATCAAGACAGCCAGTTGTAAAGTGTGATGTATGTGTGTGTATGTGAATGACAGACAGACAGGGACAGATACAACTCTCTTGTAAACTTGTTGGAATTCTGGACATTGAATTTGGAACAACGCTTCTGTTCTGTCAGGAGCCCAGGTTCTAAAATGTTCTGAATACCTAATTGTATATTCTGCACTGTTCTCTGTATCTGTGAAGTGAGAATAATTGCCCTTCCTGTAGGAATAGAAATTATCTGCTTCTGTGAAAAAACTGCATCTTCCTCCTACCAAGAGCCACCTTCAGCTATGGACACAGTCTTGGTTCTCAGCTTTTCTAGTGTGAAGGAAGTAAGTAGCAATCTCTTAGATTCTGAGAGAGAATGTTGATGCCTGCCAATAGTTTCAGGTGTGAAATTCCCTGTTCACCTACATACCAGGTGATACGCAGAGATAGGGTCCTGAGGTTCTTTTTTTTTTTTTTTTTTTTGCCAACCCTGCACCCTGTGAGTAAATTCTTCCTCATCACAGCCCCGCACTCTCTACCCTTATCCTGTTGTAGTCTCCAACACCCTAAGCCCCCCTGACATTCCCACCACCTGCCATTCTCCACCAGCCCCACCTCTCACCCTCCATGCCACAGCTTCCAAAGAAAATCGAGCAGTGTTGGAAGCAGCTTCTAAGTGACCAGCAAGTAGTTGTTGATTGTTGGAGATTTGGAGGCCTGAAAAAGTAACATCTGGTTTGAAGGGTCTGCTTCCATTCCCATCTTGCTGGCCTGAGGGGTTTCTCTAAAGTGCATTTATATGTAAGTTTGTTGTACAACTGAGGAAGCAGGGAGGCCCTGGAACTGGGGGAGAGGAGTGATGTAGTCATGGCTGTATTCTGCCTCATCATTTCTGTGTTTATATCCCTTTTATCAAATTCTTCTCATTCCAATCTTATTTACATCTCTGGGAAGAAAACCCACCCACCTCATCTTCCAGAATACTCCTACACAGTTCCCATGCAGGACTGGCTTTCAGTTCTGACAGCATATCTGTAGGACACCATGTCTTCAGTGGCTCCCTTGCCCTCAGGGTTGTTCATGTTCTGCATATTGTTCAGAGTTGAGGTATGGCCTTTCATAAAGTGCAGGAGATTAAAGACTCTCCCAATTCCTACATACCCCTCTCTGCTGCTTGATAAACTCTGTTCATGGCATCTAAACTATGGGGTATGGAAGTTGGTTCCTGATGTGTTTTTAAACAGGATCATTTCCCAGCATCTGTCGTTCTCCTCATGTAAACATGTGTCTCAAATTTAACAGTATATAAACCCTACCAAATATAGAGTGCCAGATAGCAGAGGATTACATATTCCAGGCCCCGAGTTTTCTTTAATAATGTCTGAAGCTCTGCATATCTTGAGGGAGAGGAAAGATGCCGCAGATAGGACGCTCGTGTTTAAGTCCAAAGATTAAGACCAGAAATGCTGCGGTACCCAGAACGAAGACTCCTAGAGGACACGGGTCATGTGTGGTACACTGTGTTCTCAAACAGAGCTTTCCCTACAGCCTTTCTCTTTGACTTTTAAAGGTGTACTAGGTCATAAGGTTTAGGTGAAAATGAAGAAAAATGTTCTGGCAGTGAGAGCTGCTACAGAGGAATAACCTTTTAAAGGAAAGCATGGAAGTTCTTCTGACCCAGACAAACGAGAAAAAAGTCTCCTGTAATCTTTCTGGATATGAAAGAAGAACTTGTCTGTCTCTTCCTTCTCAGCCTTTTGTTATTCTCTTGTGAATCCTAGAGAAAAGTGTAGAGTTGCATGTTTCTGTGCTACCGTTAACCCTCAGTTCACTGTTTTCCCATGTGCGTGTAGTGGAAACACCTGGGTACCTTGGCAAGCACGTGAAGAAATCATTAGTTTTGTCCGATAGATTCTCTAAGGACCTTGCTCCATTGCTTGAGTGAGCTTGTGTTTTCACTTTAAATGGCATTTCTGTGCACCCAGCTGGTGCCATTGGTGACGCTTAACCACCGAATGGTTAGAAGAATCCAAAGAGAGTGAGGGCAGCACAGTTGAGAGAGGGCAGCCAGTTGCTGTCAGTCCAGAAGACTCTCAAACTGCCTAGCCCCTGAGAGGCGCTCAGACGTGTTGCTGTGTGAAACAGTGAACAAATCGGTCGGCTAGTTTTGACTGGCTCGTAGGTATACAAATAGGCCCTGCATATCTCACATTGAAACTGTAAAGAATGGCTTTATGTAATGAATCCCCACCACTCTGTATTTTTAATAAACTTGGCTGTATCTTGACTCCCTCGCCCTTAGTTCTGCAGTTTGACCCCTTTGTCGAGTTTCGGCTGTCAGTGTTAGCTAAGTGATGTATGTAGAGATAGTGTGGCCCAGTTGTAGCACTCATAGCTAATTTGTCATTTCACGGGGCCCCAGCGTTAGCTGGAAACCTCCTGTTCATCTGATTATAGCAATCTCTGCACCAAGAAGAAATTTCTTTTAAACTCTGACAAGAGGATATTTAATGGCTTGAAGTGTTAGGATTGATTACTATGATCCCTTATCTTCTGAAGCTAAATTTCTTCTTAATGATATTTTTATTTGTAACTTGGGAATTAGTACTTATATCCTTCTTCACCAAATGTCCAAACTGAGTTTCCATATTCTCTTTCCTTAGTATATATGGATCAAATCCATTTTGGTAAAGCTCTTTTAAAACTGATTTTTGTTTTTGTAACCCCTGAGAGGATAAACCAACTTCCTGAAGCCCCAGAGTTTCTTGTAATGAGAAAGAGGCTGTAATTTAACTTTGTCCTCTAGTAACTTGGGGATAGCATGGGATCTTTTCCCTAGGTTACTAGAATTCAGAAGAACTAACTACGGGGCCACCTGGCTGGCTCAGTTGGTGGAGTGCACAAGTCTTCTTCTCTGGGTTGTGAGTTTGAGCCCCACGTTGGGTGTAGAGATTACTTAAAAATAAAATCTTTAAAAGCTAAAAACAAATGGGCGCCTGGATGGTTCATTTGGTTATTAAACATCTGACTTTTTTTTTAAATTTTATTTTATTTGAGAGAGAGAGCATGAGTGAGAGAGAGCATGAGCGGGGGGAGGGGCAGAGGGAGAGGGAGAAGCAGACTCCCCACTGAGCAGGGAGCCCGATGCAGGGTTAGATCCCAGGACCCTGGGATCATGACCTGAGCCGAAGGCAGACACTTGACCGACTGAGCCACCCAGGCGCCCCAAGCGTCTGACTCTTGATTTCGGCTCAGGTCATGATCTCAGGGTTTTGAGATTGAGCTCTGCGTCAGGCTCCGCACTGGGTGTGGAGCCTGCTTAAGATTCTCTCTTTCCCTCTCCCTCTGTCCCTGCCCCCCTCAAAATAAGATAAAAATAAAAACAAAACAAAAGAACTAGCTGTAAGACCAGCCCTGTCCAATAGCACTTTCAGCAGTGATAGAAATATTCTGTAACACTAGCCACTAGCCATATGGGCTGTTGGAGCACTGGAAATGTGGCTAGCTTGAGTGAAGAGCAGAATTTATAATTTAATTTAATTTTAATTAATTTTTTAAAAAGATTTTATTTATTTATTTGACAGACACAGCAAGAGAGGGAACACAAGCAGGGGGAGTGGGAGAAGGAAAAGCAGGCCTCCCGCTGAGCAGGGAGCCCAATGGGGGGCTTGATCCCAGGACCCTGGGACCATGACCTGAGCTGAAGGCAGATGCTTAAGGACTGAGCCATTCAGGTGCCCCTAATTTTAATTAATTTAAATAGTCACATGTGACTGGTGGCTATTGTATTAGTGGAGTTTTAGACCTTATTGTGCCACTTAGGAACAAGGTGACTTTGGCAACTCTGTTAACTTTTCTGAAATCAACTTCTACTTTTATAAGAAGGAAATAATAACCCTTCTTACCTACTCCACAGAGTTAATTTGGAAATAAATGAGGTGATATATGGTTCATGCTTTTGAAACATAGTTGGGGCGCCTGGGTGGCTCATTCAGTCGGTTAAGTGTCTGCCTTCAGCTCAGGTCATGATCCCAGGGTCCTGGGAATAAGCCTGGCATGGGGCTCCCTGTTCAGTGGGGAGTCTGCTTCTCGCCCTTCCTCTCCCTCTGCCCCTCTTCCCCTGCTCATGTTCTCTCTCTCTGTCTCAAATAAATAAAATCTTTTTTAAAAAAAATGAGAGGAGCATTAGCTTGGCTCTACCACGCCCCCCCCCCCACATATATCTCATTAATGTCTCTCAAAACCAGTGTTTCGGCACAGGAACTATTTTTTTAAATTTTATTTATTTATTTGACAGAGAGCTGGAGAGCGGCAGAGGGAGAGGGAGAAACAGGCCTCCTGTTGAGCAGGGAGCCCGATGGGGGGCTCGATCCCAGGACCCTGGGATCATGACCTGAGCCGAAGGCAGTCGCTTAACCAACTGAGCCGCCCAGGTGCCCCCAGGAACTATTTTTCAATAAATAAAATTCTTCTTCCATTTTTCTCCCTACCCACAGATTAAAAAACAGTTGCTGAAAATTGTTAAAAATCAAAGAACCACTGAACAACATGGTGTTCTGTTAAGATTGTTCCTATTTTGGTCATATATTAACAGGACTATCATTTTATTAGCTTACTCTCTACATGGCAGTGGATGTTTCTTCTTTAACCTCTCTTAAACAAAACAAATAAATGTCTGGGTTGGAAATAATGTTTTTTTAAATTTCTGGGCAACTTGCCAAGAGACAGAAATGTTCACCAGTGGGGACACAGTGGTGATTCCAGGGCGGATGAGGGTCTGGTGTGAGGCTGAATTGCCCTTTACTTTTAAAACTTAGATTTAAGATGACAAAATCATAGGCTTCAAGGAAATGTCATTTGTCTTGTTTTAAGTGAAGTGTTTCAGTGTTCAAGACTTATGCCCCAGTGGTTACTTTGTCTAGGTGGGGGCTGGGGTGAGAGCCGATCCTCACCCGGGCTTCCATCATTTCCCATTTGCTCCAGTCCACTTGGGAGTTGCTAGAAGCCCTGTGGTAGTCTCTGTGGCCCGCGTCCCTTTCCAGTAGGAGCCCAGAAAAGGCGTCCCCCAAACCCCGCAGTTTGCCCGCTGCCTCTGGTCCAGTCTGTGCCCTCAGGCTCGCGCTTCTTCTAGATACTGACACTCACAAATGTTCCTGTGATCCATTTGGCTCTTTTAGATACATAGATATCTTTCCATGAAAGCGCTAGTTGCCTATTTCTTTTTTAAAAGTTGAGATCGAATTGGGGCACCTGTCTGGCTCAGTCAGAAGAATGTGACTCTTGATCTCAGAGTTGTGAGTTTGAGCCCCATGTTGGGTGTGGAGATTACTTAAATAAATAAATATTTTAAAAATAAAATTTTAGGGACACCTGTGTGGCTTAGTCGGTTAAGTGTCTGCCTTCGGCTCAGGTCACGATCCCAGGGTCCTGGGATCAAGTCCTGCATTGGGCTCCTTCCTCAGCGGGGAATCTGCTTCTCCCTCTGCCTGCCACTCTCTCTTTCTCTGACAAATAAGTAAATAAAATCTTTAAAATAAAATAAAATAGATATATAATTAACATAACAGGCTAGTTTCAGGTGTACAATATAGCTTTTTAAAAAATTTTTTAAGATGCAGAGAACCCTGCCTAATTGAGATGATGTTTCTTTAGCCCAGAAATGTGACCCTTTCACTGTAGTTGAATACGAAGGTGACATGGCATTTGAGAAATACCATTGTAAAATGTGTGTCCTAGGATTGGGGCTAACCTGATCCTAGATCTGAAGCCCAGAGAAAATTGTGTCAGGCACCTGGCCTCAGGAACCTTCTCTTTTATCTCAGGAGAAGACCAACTGATCGTGTCACTCCTTGGGTGTTATATGTTACATTTCTGATAGATACCACGACCTCTTCCCTGCTATCGTAGGGTGTATTCACTCAGTGGTCAGTGACTAGCTTCAGACCTCCTCCTTGGCCAATTGGTAACAAATCCCAAAATAGGACTCTAGAGTGCGTTGTATGTTCATGTTCTGAGCATATTCATTGTTGAATCCAAAGAATCCAACAGGGAGCTCTGTTGAACGGGCCATCAAAAGTAGTCGTCTTGATATGAGTTCTTGATACAATTTAATATCTAAAAAGTACTGTAGTATTCAGTTTTATTTAATAATTCTTGAAGTGGGGGCACCTGGGTGGCTTGGTTTGTTGGGTGTCTGACCCTTGATTTCAGCTCAGGTCATGATCTTGGGGTCATGGGATTGAGCCCTGTGTCAGTCTCCGTGCTCAAGGCAGAGTCTTCTTGTCCCTCTCCCTATGCTCTTCCCCCCGCTTGCTCTCTCTCTCTTTCAAATAAATTAATAAATAAAATCTTTAAAAATAATAATTCTCGAAGTGCCTGAGATATCCAAGGCCAACTTCTTTTCAAGGTTATAAATGGAGTGAAGGAGTTTATAAAGTCACTTGTTGAAGCTACTCACAGATTTTACCTGCACAATTATAGCCATAAAGAATCACAGACTCAAGGGGGCCCTGATAGTGTCTGATGATGTGGTGATTTAACATTTTCAGCCCAGTGGGATGCGATCTGCAGAAGGGCAAAGGTGATTTGGAGCTTTTATCTACACAGATGCCTTAAGCCTATTGATTATGGACTTCAATAAAAGGCAGTAGCTTTTGGGTGTGTGTGTGCTTCACCAGGGAGGATACACTGGGATGATAATTGACTGATCCAGAGCGTTAGGCTGGGCTGTGATGTGAGAGCTAAATAGAAACGTGCCTGGCATAGATGTCAAAGGGAAAATCAGAAGACCAAGTTCACAATCTTTGGCCCCTCATATTTTAACCTTTTGGAATTCAGTGTACCTGCTGATATTCATGCTATATAAGATTTTCCCCAGTCTTAAGTCTCTTTCACTGCCATGGGGTCAAGGTTGTGAGACTCTGGAGCAGCTTGCACTCTGGGAAGGAAAAGATTCAGCATCCCGAGTCTCCACTTTTACATTTATTCTTGGTCGTTGGCTTTCCTGCAGGTTTGGGTGGGGGTGACAACCCAGGTGCCAAAACAGGGTTGGTGGCAAGTCTGAGGACCAAAACAGGATGTGCATGAACCACGTTTTCTGATTGTCGTTTGGATTCTTGCTTGCACCAGAGCGTGTGATCCCTTCCCCACACCACCACCCCAGCTCGTTCTTCAATTCACATGGACTTAGTTCTGGTTTTCACTGTCATGGCCAGTCCCTGGAACTGTTGACACAACTCTTCAGTTAATGTCTTTGTTGTGGGATATTACCGTAGGCATTTTGGTATGACAGCTAAAAACAGTAAGACAAAAATTGGAAGTCAAGCCCAGTTAGCTGTCAGCATTTGATTCCACATGCATGCCGTTTCCTGCAGGAGGATGGCACAGAAAAAAAGTTAAAACAGTAACAATGCCTCAAGTTTAACAGCCTCCAGCAGCTGGCAAAGCACTTTCACTTTATTAGTGAGAACAGTCATCAGTGCAGTGGATTGTAGAATTGCCATTTTGTAGATGAGGATACCGAGGCTCAGAGGGGGCCCATCATACCACCACTGAAAGAAGCAGAGCCAGTCCGGTCTCCTGGCTCAAAAGCCCATGCTAATTCCTGAAGGTCACAGACTAATGGTTCTTAATGATAGGAATTTTATGATGATAGCCTGCTGTACTTTCCCCTGCGGCTTCAATATTGAAAGTTGAAAACAGCATCAGATCAGGACCCATAGTTAGTGAAGTAAAGTGAAAGTTGGTAGTTGGGGGTGAGCGTAACCCCTTCATTTTTGAGCCCCCCAGTAAAATTACTTCCAAGTTGCGGCTCCTATCTGCTGGCTGTGAGGTTTGAAGGCCAGGGGCATCTTTCTACTTCTGTCATAATAACCCTTAGTTAGGGCCGCCTGGGTGGCTCAGTCGTTAAGCATCTGCCTTCAGCTCAGGTCATGATCCCAGGGTCCTGGGATCGAGCCCCACATCGGGCTCCCTGCTCAGCGGGAAACCTGCTTCTCCCTCTCCCACTCCCCCTGCTTGTGATTCCTCTCTCGCTCTGTCTCTCTCTGTTAAATAAATAAATAAATAAATAAATAAATAACTTAAAAAAAAAAAAAAAACCCTTAGTTAGATGAGAGCCTCTTGATTTCTCTTGTGCCATTGATGCTCCTTAGAAAATCTTACACTGCCCCTTTGCCACACAGTTGCCCAGGTAGGTTCCCAAGATACAGCACAGTTACAGAGATCCATAGATGCTCTGCAGCAGTATGGTGTGCCCCAGGTTAAAGGCCCCTGCTCTGCCTGGATACAGAATCGTAAGATTCTGATTACACCTAAAGGTGGTGTAAACCCTTATACACCAGTGACACAGCTGACTTCTGCACTTTCATCACTCAGGTGTGTAAGTGTCCCTCCCCTGATTCCAGCAGTCCTCTGGGCTCCTTGCACTACCTTTCTATAGCCGCCTTCTATTGAGTGTGATCGCCAGGCTCTAGATACAAACAGTAGGGTATGGAATCCATCTCAGCTGAAATAGGCCCTCACCGGGGTGTGAGGGGAATGGCAAAAAGACCTGATCCTTTGACTCTCAAAAATGCACACTTTGCAACCCAGAGCAGTGAACCTGAAAGGGGCTCAGGAGATTAAACTCTACTAATTTGTGGGCACCTACATAGCTAGCAGAGATGAAATTTTGAACTAAGCTGTTGAAAAAAGTGATCAAGTCCTTACTAGGTGTACTTTGTGGTGACTTAGCCCCTGGTGGTAGAGAGTGAGCAAATAAAAATCCTTTCCCATCTGCGGTGCCACCTTTCCTCTGCCTTTTGCACTTAGGAAACAATGGGCTTTGAATTTTAGTGGCACCAGAATCTTCAAAGAGCTTAATAAAGAGGAAAAGTCTTGAAGCCCAGGAATCTGCATCCCAGAGAGAGACATGCTAATGCCAATGACTCTCCAGCTGCACTTGGAGGAACACTGGACCAAAGGCTGCTGGTATCTTTTCCCTTTTCATTTTTAGTGGTGGTATAGATCATTGTTACTGTCTTGTCTCAGGAGTTCTGAAATAGAGGATAGCCTGTCTGCGTGATTCAAGAGTTGATGACAAATTTCTAAGACCGTTGAGGCTGCTGCTTATGGAATGGCCAGGTTTGGACAGCTTATGAGCCCGTCTCCAGTGCTGGGGGCCCCGTACCATGTCAGTGGTCCATTTGGCCAAGTTAACGAACTGCTTGGAGTGGTGTGACAGACTTCTGTGCCAGGCCAAGGGATGTGGCAAAAGGCTCCATTAACTTTGGAAGGAGTTTGGTTATATAGTGACTCCTTCTGCTATATTGGCCCCTTCAGGAGAGGGCTGGAGGAAAAAGGAATGGGAGAATGTGTGTCCCCTTGACATTTTTTGAGGTTATATCTGAAGTCCTCCCTTCTGTCCCATTGCCAATATTAGAGAAAAGGACAAGGCAGCATCTCTTTCCAGAGGAATAGCCAGGAGAAGAAAGCAAAATGCGAAAGATCAGATTAATATCACTGAGGTTTTTGTTTGTGGTTTTTTTGTTTTGTTTTGTAACTAACACATTTTGGGGGGAAAAAAGGAGATACGTGATCAGAGATTATCTTTTGTGTCCCCCATCTCCATCCCCTCCTCCTACCTCTGTTATGCTGAAATATACACAAATAAAAAGAGCTGAATTACAGAATCATAAGAACCAAAGTCTAGTCTCCATTCTGTAGTTGATTAGAATGTGATCTCAGGCAAGTCAGTTCTCCAGTATGAATTGTGGAAAATAATAAGTCCCTTGTAATTCCCAACACACTGTACAAACGTCAGGAAGAACATGGAAGCCATTTGCAGCAACTCTGTTTGCGTTACTCATGGGAGCCTTTTTTGTCCATTGCTAGGTTGGTAGACACAGTCCTACTTTATTTCTTCTCCCCATGTCATTTCCTCTAGTACCACTTGAAAACAGAGTAACGCCCGAAGTCCTACAGGGCCCTCTCTCACCTCTCTCTCTGTATCCTGCCACTCCTTGTGCACTCTGCTCTGCCACCCCGGCCTCCTGGATACCCTCTGTCTTTCAGGCAGGTTCCCACCTAGGGCCTTTGCTTTTGCTGCTCTTCTTGCCTGGAAGGCTCTTCCAACAGATGGCTATAGGGTTCACCCCCTTCCTCAGGTGTCTGTTCAGATGGCACACCAGAAAGTCTTTCCTAACCCTCAGGAGAGTGAAATGCTCCTGCCCCCATAGAATGACTCTCTGTTATTCAACTCCTGCTTTATATTTCTTCGTGGCACGTATCACTTCCTACGGTGTTGTATGTTCATTTGTTTTATGTATCATTCTTCACTAGAGTGTAAACTGCAGGAGAACATGGCTGTCCCAGCACCCAAACAGTCTGACACGTAGGCTCTCAGTAAATATTTATTGGGAGAACGAGTAATTAACTGTTAGCACATCTTAACCTCTTAGGGGACATAAACCTCCGGACCCCATTTCCTCACCTCTGATTTCTCCACCTGGTGCATAGTGTGCCCCGGCAGCCCGCTGGCCTGGCTCCAAGACCCCCAGCAGCCACTTCCTAAGTGTCAGTAATCCTCTGGATACTGTGCAAGCCTTACTTTGTCTAACCTGCCCACTGCTGCCGTCTCTCTTCTTCTACCTACTCTCGTTCTTGAGGCTTACTCCTGATATCAGCTCTGCCTAGCCCTCTCCTGCCTCCGAGAGCCACCTCAGGTTCCTTTGCTGGGCTCTCTTCATCATTAGTGATGAATTGAATCACTTAAATTCTGGGATTCTCTTAAGATTCACCCTGGGAATTATCTTCTGTTTCTACATAATCTGTCACATTATCTTTGGATGACATGATGCGCGCACACACACACACACACACACAGACACATGTACACACATGCACACACTTGCTCATCTCTTAATAGGATGTCTCATGATCAACTCGTATCACATGGTAACTGAACACAGTCTCCCACCCTGTCCCAAGCTTACTCTTCCTGTATCCCCAGTCTGGGAGTGTTAATGGCACAACTTTTCACCCAGTCATTCCACTTTATTCTTCTAAATGGCCTCTTGATCAGTACTACTCGATCTTGCAAAGAGGCAGGTCTTTTTTTTATTTTTTTTTATTTAAATTTTTTATTGTTATGTTAATCCCCATACATTACATCATTAGTTTTAGATATAGTGTTCCATGATTCATTGTTTGTGCATAACACCCAGTGCTCCATGCAGAACGTGCCCTCCTCAATACCCATCACCAGGCTAACCCATCCTCCCAACCCCCTCCCCTCTAGAACCCTCAGTTTGTTTTTCAGAGTCCATTGTCTCTCATGGTTCGTCTCCCCGTCCGATTTCCCCCCCTTCATTCTTCCCCTCCTGCTACATTCTTCTTCTTTTTTTCTTTCTTAACATATATTGCATTATTTGTTTCAGAGGTACAGATCTGAGATTCAACAGTCTTGCACAATTCACAGCACTTACCAGAACACATACCCTCCCCAGTGTCCATCACCCAGTCACCCCATCCCTCCCACCCCACCCCCCACTCCAGCAACCCTCAGTTTGTTTCCTGAGATTAAGAATTCCTCATATCAATGAGGTCATATGATACATGTCTTTCTCTGTTTGACTTATTTCGCTCAGCATAATACCCTCCAGTTCCATCCACGTCGTTGCAAATGGCAAGATCTCATTCCTTTTGATGGCTGCATAATATTCCATTGTATATATATACCACATCTTCTTTATCCATTCATCTGTTGATGGACATCTTGGCTCTTTCCACAGTTTGGCTATTGTGGACATTGCTGCTATAAACATCGGGGTGCACGTAGCCTTTCGGGTCCCTACTTTTGTATCTTTGGGGTAAATACCCAGTAGTGCAATTGCTGGATCGTATGGTAGCTCTATTTTCAACTTTTTGAGGAACCTCCATACTGTTTTCCAGAGTGGCTGCACCAGCTTGCATTCCCACCAACAGTGTAGGAGGGTTCCCCTTTCTCCGCATCCCTGCCAACATCTGTCATTTCCTGACTTGTTAATTTTAGCCATTCTGACTGGTGTGAGGTGGTATCTCATTGAGGTTTTGATTTGGATTTCCCTGATGCCGAGCGATATTGAACACTTTTTCATGTGTCTGTTGGCCATTTGGATGTCTTCTTTGGAAAAATGGCAAAGACGCAGGTCTTACTATTTTGCCATTCCTAGTGTCATAATTGATTTCAGGCAGGGGTCATCAGTAGATGCTAAAACAATGAGGTGAGTGGTGGTTAGGGAACAGGATTTTCACATGGCCTCAAAACGTTACCCCCACAGATTACATATTAATTACAAAGGAGGAAGTGCTACTTTTAAGATGGAGACATCTCCTATCACCTTTCAAACTTAGCACCGTCAGTGGTTGGGAAACATGGTATTATGTGTCTTCTAATACTAAGAGTTACACATCACCTGTGTAGTCTCCTTGCCAAAAGTGTTTAACCTAAATCTAATCTTGAGGAAACAAATTCAGAATATAGGACATTCTTTCTGCAAGACAGATGGCTTAGATACTTAGGTCAGTGTCACAAAAACCAAAAAAGGCAAGAGGTACTGTTCTAGATTGTGACTGAAGGGACAGCAACCAAATGTAGTGCGTGGTTCTCAAATCCTGGATTGAGGGGGGAAATCTAAAAGGTTATAAAAAGACATTTTGAGGGGCAACTGAGGAAATTCAAATATGAACTGTAAATTAGATTGTATTATTGAATCAATGTTAATTTTCTTAGGTGTGATAAAGATATTTTTGTTCTTTAGGAGAATGTCCTTATTCTCAGGAAATGCACACTAAAGAATTTGGGGATGAAATGTCTTGATTGATATCTGCAACTTTCAGATGATTCTATAAACAAAAATTGTGTGTGTGTATGTGTGTGCATGTATGTGTGAGAGAAAACAGATATGGCTAAAAGATAACTGGTGGATCTAGGTCAGAGTTATAGGGCTGTTCATTATTCTTTCAGTGTATTTGTAGGTTTGATAGATTCAGAATTAAAAGGGGATGCAGGGAAGGGGGAGCATGTGAGTGTACACATGGGGGGTGAAATGAGTATGTACCAATTACCAGCTGTGTTTCTGCTCATTTTATTTTTTCATATAAAACATCAAGTTTGAAGTACCCCCCTTACCCCCCATGCAGGTCTGTTTAAGTCACTCCCTTGGTTAATGTGGTGGCTACATATGGATCTGTGGATACAATTCTTAATAGCACTTGAAAAATATCATGCCACTTCCTGCTGGCCCCCTTGGTTTCTGATGAGAAATTTGTTATCATTCAAATTGTTTTCCCTCTGGCTGCTTTTAAGTTTTTTCTTTCATTTTCAAAAGTTTAATTGTGATGTATCCTGGCATGAATTTCTTTGGGTTTATCTTTTTTGGGGTTTGCTCAGCCTTTGAATCTGTAGACTTACGTCTCTTGCCGAATTTGGGAAGTTTTCAGCCATTTATTTCTTTAAGAACCTTTTCAACTCACCTTTTTTCTTCTTCATCCAGGGCTTGGATGATACGATGTTGGGTTTTTTTGTTTTGTTTTTTTAAGATTCTGTTTAATTATTTGGCAGAGAGAGACACGGCGAGAGAGGGAACACAAGCAGGGGGAGTGGGAGAGGGAGAAGCAGGCTTCCCGCTGAGCAGGGAGCCCGATGCGGGGCTCGATCCCAGGACCCTGGGACCATGACCTGAGCCGAAGGCAGACACCCAACGACTGAGCCACCCAGGGGGTGACCGTGTTATCACTGAGCCATGGTGAAAGTCCTGACTCTTCACCAGCCCTCCTCTGACATCAGCAGGAAGGGGAGGGGTGTCTTATTTCTGCCAGGTGGGTTATAAGTCCAGGCTTCCTGTTTGGTCTCTACTTATTCCTTGGGTGGGGAGCATATCGTATTTATTACTGGCTGGTGAGAATGAAAGCCCCAGCTTCCTACTTGGCCTTCTTTGACACCTCTGGACAGGTGTATTGGAGAGCTGTATTATAATAGCCTTGCAAGGATGGGGAGTCTAGACTCCTGGTGGGGGGGTGAGGCCACTGTTTGTTGTGGTGTCTATCTGGAATAGAATGATTATTGTCTAAAAGTTTTCTGTTTGGCGAGGTTGCCCTTTTTCTGGTCCTTTGGCCAGTGAGAGTAGGTTTTGTTGCGGCTTTTTGGTCTGCCTCCACTGGCATTTCCAGATTGTCGGCTTCTTCAGCTCCAAGTCCAGGATGTATGAGATAAAGAGGAAACCTAGGGAACTCACCACTATATCATTCTTTGGGTCCCAAGGTCCCTAGCCAGTTTGCCTTCTTCTCTTCACCTTTCAGAATGAACTTAGGTTGGTTGGTTTGTTTTACTACTTTTTTTATTAAGTAAACTCTACCCCCAACATGGGGCTTGAACTCATGACCCCAAGATTAAGAGTTACATGCTCCTTCACTGAGCCAGCCAGGCACCCCTACTTAACGTTTGTTTTATATATAACATCCAGAATTTTAAGTTGTACTTCGTGGGAGGAATAGAGAACAATAGGTCTGTTCCATCTTCCCAGATGCAGAAGTTCCTGCAGTAGCACATGAAGGGTCTTCATGGGCTGGACTCTGCCTCCCCTCCAACTTCATTGTCCCCACATGACCTCCTCCTTGGTCCCACTATATCAAACTACTTGTAGCCCCTTGAATTTGTTGTGCTCCTTCGTACCTTCATGCTCTTGCTCTTCCTTAGCCTCAGATGACCTCCTCACTCCCTTTCTTGTCTGTCTGTAGTGTTTCTGTTTTGTTCATTTGGGTTTTCTCTGTGAAATCTACCAGGAGAGTTTTTACACTCTTTCCTTGAGCTGAATTTTGCCTCTTCTGTCCTATGTAGCACTTTAAATTGCCTCTATAATTGTACTTCCATCTTGTATTGTAATTATTTGTCTTTTTCTCTAACCAGACCATGAACTGCCTTTGAGGGCTGGGACCCTATTCTGTATATCTTTGTCCTCAGCAACTAGCGTAATAGTTACTTAAGAATTGTTTCTTGGACAGATGGATGGATGGATGGCTATATTTCTAATTTCCCACCTGGATTATTAAATCTGTTTATCACCCCCCCACCAAACTCCCAACTTATGTATCCACTCTGTGTATGCCTGCTGCTTCTACAGTGGAAAAAGAAATCCATCAGGCTTGCCTGAAGGAAAGCCTCCTTGGGCTGTGGCCCTCCATTGACTCCTGGTAGCTGTACTGTGCTCATAGCCTTTGAGTGCCTCTGAGTGTAGACTTGGTGGTGAGCTTCTGGCAGAAGTATCTTATTGAGGATGGGGACCATCATTTTTCTTACGTCAACACCTAATAAAGTGACATTCTGACACAGGCACTTAATAAATACTCCTTAATGATAATGAGGAAATGAGTCCTGATGGCTAATTGCTATCTTTCCTCACTGAGATGCATTTCCAGAACTGTTTTGTGGGTCCTAGAAGACTTTGACTTGCCTACATGTTTAAGTAAATCTGGGGCTAGTTTAATGTCCTAATTTAATGCTATAGGTTGGTTTATTAAGGGTCCTTATACTTACTGTCTAGTGCTAGATTAAATCCTCACTGCTCAATCCCTGCGCTCCTGTACTGTAAGCCACAAAGCTCAGTGGACACACTGAGCGTAGCATTGAACTCCTCCTTGGAAGCTGATGGCAGTATATTTTTTTAAAAATTAAAACCATTTTTCTCTTTTTAGTTCACAAGGCCCTCATTTAATTAAGGCAGCAAAAATGTAAGGGGAGAAAGAAAATGGGCACCGGAGAGAGGGAACAGAATATAAATTGGTGACTATAGCCAGCCAGGGGTGAGACCCACATCTAGAATTGAAACTGTGATTAAGAACATCACACCTCTTAGCCACTTCTGTTCATTTGATTTCCGTGAGGAGCTTGGTTATTTTTCCTTTCGGTATGTGCTGCACACTTCCCTTTGTGTACACAAAGCAGTAAAGTGTCCCAGTGGAACCAGCTTCCAGACAGTGGGAGTGAAGGGTCAAGAGCTGCCTTCGCACCCCAAACATGTATACGCTTGCAAGCCATATACACAGCTCTTGGGTGTGCATCGGTTTTGGGGGCTTCTCTCTCAAAGACTGCCTTCTAGGAGTTTCTGGGGAAATGAAATTTCTGAGTAACATCCTGGCTGTGGCAAAGCCATTAAGACAGTAAGGAGGAGGGAGATGGAGGTCCAAGACGAATGTAGCCCTCCTCATTGGACGCACATTTATGGGTTAACTCTGAGTCTTTCCAGGTCTTTCTACAACTAGCAGAGGCCTAAACTTTAAAAACGATTTTCTGCTTTGTTCCAACTACTTATGAAGCCTAAGGTGATTTTGACTACGCACTCCCGCTCACTCTTCCGAGGAAGCCCGGGGCTTACCTTTACCACCCTGCGTCTCTTTCACTAGCTTCCCCTTCATTGCTGCAATGTGGCTTACAGCACAGCCGGCTGGATGTGCGCGGGAATGCCCTCTCCTCCCCGAGCCCCAGTGCACGGAGGGCCCTGGCTGCCCCAACTCCAGTTTCTCCCCACGGAAGCCTGAGGAGTGCCCTACAGGAATCCTGACAGAAACCTGGAGGAAGAGGGCCGCTGCTCCCTTCTTCTGTTGGAAATAGCTATTAAAGTTGCTGAACCTGCTCTCAGAGAGCAGAGTTAGCAATGGGGAAAGAGTAGCACAGAGCAAGTGGGCTACTCACGGACTGGGAGAAACCAACACACGTGTCAGAAGGTTGGGACCAGAGAAGAACGGGCAGGCAGAACTAGAGCTGGGCTGGGGCCCGCCACTCGATGAGTGACCTCACAGGTTACTGTGCTGTTAGCTTCATCACGGATAAAATTAGAAGAAGGGTCCTTATGTCGTGGGTTGGTACTAGAGGATTCACCGTGATTATAATGTTGTTATAAAATCTTGTGGGATTGGTAATTACTGTCTTGAATTCTTTTCTTGGTCCTCATTTCCGGTTCTCTTGCTCAGGCCCCGAGCAGCTGATGAATTCCTCTGGTCTCTCATTACCCCTCCCACTTGTTTTCTAGTATCAGTGCTGGAGGCTGCTCCTTAAGCTCCATGGTGAGCCCCAGGTTTCAAACCGTGGCTTTCTGTGCTTGCAGTCACTTTGAACCCCTCTTCGCACCTGTTGTGCTCAGTGCTGTGGTCAAGCTGACCTTTCCAGTTTGCCTGCACTCAGCACTCCGTTCAGGCAGTACATGTAATTGAAGCCTCCTTGCCTCCCCATCTGATAGGGTCGTCCTTCTCCACCTTTTGAAGAAGTTAAGAAATCGACCCAGAGGAATGGGAAGAAGTCTGACTTGAGGGTGAGATAGAGTGAGGTTGTCATCCTAACTCTGTCACTTGCTAGCCTTTCCTATCCTCTGGAGCCTGTCTTTACCTATAAATTGGAGTGTTACCTACCACATGGGATCATTAGGAATATTAAATCAGATAACTTTTTTTTTTTTTTAAAGATTTTATTTATTTATTTGAGAGAGACAATGAGATAGAGAGAGAGAACATGAGAGGGGGGAGGATCAGAGGGAGAAGCAGACTCCCCGCTGAGCAGGGAGTCCGATGTGGGACTCGATCCCGAGACTCCAGGATCATGACCCGAGCCGAAGGCAGTCGCCTAACCAACTGAGCCACCCAGGCGCCCCAGATAACATGTTTTAAATATCTGGAACAGTGCCCACCACATAAGTAGGCCCTCCATAACTATTAATCTCTCCTTTGCTGTTACTTGAAAATTCCCTTACCAAACAGGAAGTCAGATATGCGACAGCCGGTTCTCCTGCCTCTTACCCCCTTGGTGCTACATCATCCTTAAAATAGGTTCCCCTTCCATCTAGAAATTCTGTGCTTTGTGAATTGTTTTTCCAGAAATTGGATTTGTGCCTTACCCCTTGGGATAGCCAAGGTAGGTTGTTGAGGCAGCAAACTAGCCGGGGTTCTAGATAGGTGTGTGGCTGTGGTGCTGACACTAGCAGGCGCGTGTGGGACTCGAACCCATGATTCAGTGGCATCATGGCGTCTGGTGATAGCAGCACTTCACGTCCATCTGTGTGTGCTCCACTTGCTTCAGAGCACTCCAGTTTCATCTGACTCACAGGAGTCCTGAGACGCAGGCCGATTCTCACTCTGCAGAAGAAGAAAATGAGACCCAGAACTCAGTCCCCTGTATCACACTACTAATGATTGGTAGAACCCAGGAAAACACCACAGTTTTTTTTATTTTGAGCCTTGATTTTTCTGTCCGGGACTTCTGTGAAGTTTTGATCCCAGATGAGAGCCTAAATTCTGGCCATGCAGGTCAAAGTTTAGAAAGTATACAGCTCTGCCACAGAACCTTCTCGCTTTCCTGTCACTAGGGTACACCTTGTGTCCATTTCTTACAGAATATTCATCAATTCATTGAATGAATTATGTGCTGGGCACCGTAGGCCCCGGGATACTGTCAGAAACAAAGGAAAGAGTCCTGTCAGCCAATTAGAAAGAATGTCTGATGGTGATGAGTGCTGTACAGAAGAATAAGGCAGAAAGGAAGCTGGGGGTGGTCGGGGAGACACTGAGTTTTCGCTTTGATTCTTTGTATTTACTGTTGCCTCCATGAGAGTGGCCCATCACATCCTATTACCAGATTCTGGCATATCAGGGCTTTTGGAGACTGGTTTTGGAGTTGAACCAGCTTTACCCAGTAGAAGCAGGTGCAGGAGCTGTCTGCTTACCCACTGAATTGCCCAAGACCTCCCCAGATTAGGGCTGGGATAGCCTGGATAGTGCCCTGGAATGCTCTGGTAGGTGGGGAGGGAGGCTGTGCTGGTTTTTCTTAGAGATTATTTGTTAAATCTAGAGCTCCCCCTGCTGTTAGAAGATGGGGAGGCTCTCAACTGATCTTTTTAAATGATTGTTTTTTATCCTAAGATTTTAGAAATGTTTGGTTTTTAAATAAGGACTGCTGGGACATTTAGATCTTTCTGCTGGGACTGTTGTTGCTGAGGCCCAGCCCCCAGGAGCGGGATAGGGGGAGGAAGCACAAAGGCCCAGGCAGGATAGGGTCATATCTGTGCTCTTGCTACTTTTAGCTTCTCCCCTGCGCTCCTACCACAGCAAGCAGCCTAGCAAAAGTTATCTCCACACACAGTTTCACAGCTGTTCTGAAATTCTAGGGCAGCAGAAGTGAAACTGACCACTGTCTTGTAAATTTCTGTCTTATGGCTGTTGTTCCCTACTTGAAGTGAGTCAGGCCTTTCCCCCCCTCTTACCCTCAGGGTGTCCCAACTCATCCTTTGTCTTTATAGCCAAGTGTTTGACACAAAACTCTCTTCATTGTGCCACATTTGAGGAGATTTGGTCCTGGTTTGATCTTGTTTGCTGAGTCGAGAGCTGTGGTCTGCGTAGCGGTAGGCGTCAGGATCTGTAGTGAGCCCTTCCTGTCAGCTGCTGGTTGTGCGCACCAGGGTTAACCATACAATTATTGTGAAGGTCTTTTAGTCCTCAGAGATGAAATTCAAGGTAATTTTAGCAGCACTATTATATTAGCTGAAGTGAAGAAGGAAATGGCATCCAAGCAGACATAGGTCTTTCTGGTGTAAGTGCCCCATTCAGTTTGGTCACTTTGTGATTCCTAATTAGGTTGAAGGAGTAAGGTGGACCTGACATGCTGCTGCACTCCTGTCTGTGTCCCTGTGTCCCTGTCTTCACCAGAATGAGGTGGGGCCCAGCACACATTCCTGGAGGGTTGACTGATTGTGCAGCTAATGGTTTAGTAATGGGGCCAGGATATTTTTTTAAACGTAAAAGTATTCCACTTGTGCATTTTATAGAGCCTGAGCTTAAACAGTGACTGTTCTCATTAGGAGTGAAGTAACCAAAACTGTTAATGGGGTAGCTGAACCATAAAGATACGTGCTTACTCAGGTGCCATGTTCTTCTTCACTTCCGCTGATAAGAATTAGTGTTGCTAAAATTAACTTGAATTAAAATGCCTTCTCCACTGTAAATTGTACACATGATGCTTCATAAAACTAATTCTTTTATGATTCCATTCCCAACAGCTTTGAAAAGTCCAGCTGCATTTCATGAACAGAGAAGGAGCTTGGAGCGGGCCAGGGTAAGGCCTTTCTTCCCTGAGGGCCTCCAGAGCCCATTGCATTGCTGGTGTGTCCCTTCCAGTCTAGTGGAAGGGGCCAGCCCACACCTCAGTTCCAGACACAGAGTGCTGCCGTTTTCTTTTCCGTCCCCACCCCAGCCATCTCACAGCGTGATGTGAAATGTGATCAGAATTTCTCCTTTACTGTGTTTATGGGTCTATGATGATCAGTCCTCCCTCCTGTTACTTTGGAGACTGCTGGTATATTCCCATCAAATTCCACTTACCCTTCTGTAGATGTTAGGACACGAACACCAGCCATGGAAAAGTTTGCTGAGGGGCTGGTCTTCCACGTCCGTGGCTGCACTGCCCACGCCTCTCCAGGAAGGGCATTCCAAGGGGCAGGAAACCTCGCCAGTCTCCGTGTGCCCTGAGTAGCCAGTGTCCACTCGAGGCGGTGGATGCAGAAGCTGGGCCCCTGGTTTGAGCCCCGGTTCCTGCTACAGCACCTGGCCTGCTGCCTTGTCCCCCCCTTGGTTTCAGTTCCCTCAGGGGCCTCAGGGGGATATTCTACTGCCCAGTGTGGACAGAGATGGGGAAGTCATCAGAACATGCTTCCCCTCCACCCCCTTCACTTTTTTCTTTTACATAAAAGACAAAGAAAGAGAACTTCCCCAGTGGAGGACCATATAGGTCAGGGCTCTGTAAGATCCGCAGCTCTTTCAGAGAGTGAAATATCTACTTCTAAGACTTTCTTACTGTCTTTCTTATTTTTTAAAAATTTCTAAGGAAAATTATGATTAATTCTTAGAGTGAGTGGGAAGAATCAGGTCACCGACGCCGGGAACCAAAGCAGTAACAAACTGCGCCGTTGTAGTTACTGGGAGGAGTGGAGGATACGGGGGGGGGGGGGGGGCATTGTCTGGGCCCCTGACCCAGTTGTAAGATTTGGTGCCCTTACCTGGACTGCTTCTCAAGTACACAAGGAGCTAATTGGAGCTCAGTAGAACCACGGTTACCTACGGAGTACTTCCACATGCAGAGTGATGTCATTCGCTCATTTCTGCTCATTTCGGCTCTTATGAGTTAGGTGCTCTTCATTTCTTAGGTGCAGCTAAGAGAGGTTAACTAACTTGTCAAGCTAGTCAGTGGCAAAGCTGGGATTCAAACCTTGGTCTGTGGACTCCAGGTATTTTCTTAATTAGTACTGCATTCTAGCTCGTCCTTGGCCATGGTTCAGAATGTCAGGTAGCTTAGAAAATACGCCTCCCTCTGATGCCCATGAAGACCTGTGGTGTCCGATACCTGTTCTACCATGTCCTACAGCACCCTTGGCAGTCCCATTGTCCTCTGCAGATGGGGCAGAGCAATAGATCCAGAGCCGTCTCCCGTAGGGCTTCGTGCTCCCCTGGGGAGAGCACAGAGCTGCCCAGTCAGAGCTCCAAGACAGTAGGCGACCACCAGGGCTTTACCTCTCCCACAGGCAGTGTGCTCTGTGCTCTGCTGTGTTATTTTCTACTCTACGCTAGTCTACCTTGTTCTGTCCTGTCTTGTCCTATCCTTTCCTGGTTTTGACCTACTCATGGTCTTGACCTGTGGTTTGAAAAATTCTGGTGCAGCGGTTAAGAGCACAGACTCTGGAGTCAGACAGACCTGGGGCCACCTGGGCCTTATAGCACAAGCGCCAGGCGCTGAGACTGATCAGGGAATGCTTTAGTTCACCTGGAGTCTCAGAAATGAGGGCATTGGACTTGAAAAACTACAGCTATGACACCGTATAGCAGAATTAGTAATACATTGGGCAGCCATTCAAAATGAATGGAAAATGCTCATGAGATTATACAGTGCTACATTTTTTGAACAAGATATAAAATTATATTCGCTATGATTACAGCTCTGCAAAATTAGACATCTTTTGCATGGAAGAATGATTAGAAATAAATATCCCAAAATACTAACAGTGGGTGATTAAAATTTTTTGTTATTGTTTACTTTGTAATTTTCTAAATTTTCTTTGATGAACATATATTACTTTTATGATAGTACAAGTAATACATTTTTAAGAAATACATTGATAGTTCAGCCTCAGAGAAACAAGTAGTCTTGACAGATGAGGGGGTGCCCTGAGCAGGTGCATTGGAAGTGGATGCGCCCCCGCCCCCCCAGGCCTCTCCTTGCCTCAGAACCCTGAAGGCTCCAGGCTGGGATGGGGGGTGGCTGGGGGCTACAGAGGTTCCATTCCATAACTTGTATCCTGGATTTGAGATTCTCTTGGTGTGTTTTTTCTATAGACAGAGGACTATCTGAAACGGAAGATTCGTTCCAGGCCGGAGAGATCGGAGCTGGTCAGGATGCATATTTTGGAAGGTGTGTTAGGTTGGAAATGCTTCCTCCCCTTACCCTCGCTGTTTCCACCGTGCATCACCCACATTTCTATGTCCCTCTTTCTTATCACTCCCGTTTCTGTTGACAGTGAGTAAGCCAAGCCTTAACACAGTGGAACAGCAGAGCTGTGGTAGCCACACGAGTTCTGCGAGTTCCCAGAGCCGCACAGTCGCATTCTTGTAGGTTGGTTTGCCCCTTTCTCCTCTGGCCACCTGGTGGCCCTGGATCTTGTCATCCCTTGGTTTGAAAGCCTTTTCTCCAGAATCTTCTAAAAACGCTGTTCCTTTCTGTGTTCATTCACTCCTTCACCACATCCATTCAGCATCACATGAGCACCTGTGACACCCAAGTAAGCTCATCCTAGGTGTGTCTGCCTGGCCTGGCACACACTTCTGTCCACGTTCTAGTGAAGAAGCTATTTTGGCTGCTGAAAGCAGTGTGAATCTATCCATTTTGTTGTTGTTTTTAGTTTTGAGTCAACTTTGAGTTTGGAAGAGAACCTCCTTAGTCTGAGCCCCGCTTTGTATAGAGAGAGACACTGAGACCCAGAGCAGGGACTGAATTGCCTTCGGAACCAGAAAGCTTGAGGGGGGGCAGGGTGTGCCCCACCATGTGCTGCACTTCCGGCTCTGTAGCCCCCCGCGCCCGGTGACCGTGGCTGGGCGTGCCCACACTCTGTCTGCAGTCCGCCCCCTTCTTGTGTCCTGTAGAATTTAAAGCTGGGCCTCTCTTCTCTGCCTGGGACACTCTCTACGTCCTGAATGCTTCTGCTCCTTCCCCAGAGGGAAGCAGAGCTGCTCTGGAGTTCCCAGGGTAGAGCCAGGTCCATTCCTACATCCTCCTGCACTCCATTCTCTCCCATGGGCAGAGACCTCGGCCGAGCCTTCCCTCCAGGCCAAGCAGCTGAAGCTGAAGAGAGCCAGACTGGCTGATGACCTCAATGAGAAGATTGCACAGAGGCCGGGCCCCATGGAGCTGGTTGAGAAGAACATTCTGCCTGTGGAGTCCAGCTTGAAAGAAGCCATCATTGGTGAGGAGGCCCCAGGCACCCTGTGTGAACGTGCAGGCCGGATGCAGGAGGAAGGGGCTCTGGGCTTCTTGCTGCTTGACTTCCTGCTTTGACTTGGGAAACGTTTAGGTGCAGAATGTGAGAGCCCAAGAAACAGGTAGTGTTAGCTTGGGACAGTGCCAGTGGCCTCAGGGATCATGTTGGAATAACTGACTAACAGAGGGGCCTCTGTCCCCCGTCTCCTCTGTACACTCTCTCACTGAGTAGCTAGATGTCAGGATTGGTGTGTATGAACCTATGGAGATGCCAGGAATCAGAAGTCTGTTCCTTACTGTTTCTTTTTATTAGTGAAATCTCTCCTTGAAGTCCGGCACTTTCCACAGATACTTCACTCAACAAATACTGATTGATCTGAGAGGTGTGCCAGGTGCTAGGACACAGCCCCACGAAGCAGAGCAAGCCCCTTGCCCTTATCGAACTCCCACCTAGGAGCAGGTTCAGGCAGGTAAATAGCTAGCGGCCGGACAGAGGCAGCAGCTGTGCTGGACGGAGCCCCAGCTGCTCTGGGCACACAGAGGAGGGTCCCCGTCCCGGCTCTGCCAGGGGGGTGGTTTGGGAGAGGAGACGGCCAAGACTGGGGCTGCGGGATGAGTCGGAGTTGAAGTACATACGGGGAGAGAGGCACTACGAGCTCCAGGGAGGGAGAGCCTCGCAGGGCGAGGAGCAGCCTGGGCGTGGAGCTGGAAGGACAGGGGAGGTGGGCAGAGTCCGGGACATGCCAGGGCCTTGTGTGCCCCGGGCAGGTGTTCGGACCTGATTCCTTTAGATTTTGGTCATTGTTAGTACAGGCATGTCTTCTTGGCTACAGTGGGCCTAAGACCTGGTCCTGCCCCTGGGAGGTTGACATGAGGCTCACCTGCTCCCTCCATCATAAGGAGTTAGATCTGGGCGGGGTACCAGGGGGGAACCACAGACCCCAGCACAGGCCAAGTTGGGCCATGAGCCCTGGGTCAGAGGAGACTTTGGTTTCCAGAGCCTCTGTGCTGCAGACAGCAGTTCGACAGGGTAGGAGGAGCCCCTCTGCCAGTTGGTGCTGATAGCCCTCTTAGTCCCCCGCTTTGCCCTGGCATTCATCCCACCTCATCTCCATGTTCCCCTACCCCGATCCTCACCGGATTCCACAGCAGCCCCTAATGTCAGGCCTGTGTTTAGGCCCAGGTCAGTTCTGGACTCTCCAGCCACCCAAAATGTGAGAGTCAGCATGGTGCCAGGCCCTGTGTGAAGTCGTGCAGTTTACAAAGATGAACAAAATATGATGCTGCCCTCTAAGAATGCAGTACGATCAGAGAAGACTGACGTAGGAACAGGCGATTTCTGAGTCTGGCTCCCGGTCAGATGCCAGCGCTGTGTAGTGAGAAGGCCACGGTCCTGTGACATAGGAGCTGAGTCACCGGCCTCACAGGACAGGCTGCAGGCCCACAGGCAATAATGGATAAATAAAGGGCCCGGTGGTCTTGGGTGTCTCGGGAGACGCACAGAAGGGCTGCTGCCGTCAGCAGTCTCGTTCGTTACAGACCAGGACGGGCGCTGCGGTGACGACGTGGGGGTGATGGTGTGTCAGGTACAGTGCGAGCCGGGCCAACACAGGCTTCTCTCAGAGACGGGCCTGGTGGGGAGGCCCGGGGAAGTATCACAGACAGTAGGGCACACATGGGGTCCACTTTGCCCAACGGAGAAGGTCCAGAAGGACATTCCAGGCACAGGGGGCCGTGTGGGCAGTGGCCTGGAGGTGTGGCAGAGCACAGCTGGTTTGAGGATGGGGAGGTAGTGTAGTTCGGTAAGCAGGTAATAACCACCAGTGACCTGAGAGAAAGGAGCATTTGCCAGAAAAAGCCAGATCATGGGGGTTGGGGAATGAGTAGGTGGTAAAGAAGTGTTGACAGCAGATGCAGACCATTTGTTCAAGAAGTGAGTGGGGAAGGAAGAAAGAGGGAGGTGGTGGGCTGCAAAGGAGTTTTAGGCTGGGAGAAATGCAGCTTTGTGGCTGAGAGGAAGGAGTCAGAGGAAGAGCTAGGTCCTGGGAGGGGAGAGACTCCGGCCACGTCGGAGGAGAAGGAGAAGGAGGAGGCGAAGCTGGGTGTGGAGAGTGTGGGGAGGGGGCCGCGGTGGTCCTGAGCCCTGATAAAGGTGGGGGCGCGACAGGGGCTTTGCAGAGGCTGACCACCCGCTGTCTTCCCCACACACTCCCTATGGCCACTCACAGCACACCGCTGCCCTCCCCTCCAGGCCACCCACCCCCAGTTGATCTCTATGATTCATGTCAAGACCCCTCCTCCAAGAAGTCTTCCCTGAGCGTCTCCACAGAGTCTGTGTTGTCCTTGAGCAGAGGGGACTGGACCAAAATCAGAGGGCAGGAACCCTGGCCCGCCCTGCTCATTGGGCTTCTCCAGCGTGGCCAGCCCCTGGTTCCCGTTGGACTGCCCTCGGGACGAGCCAGAGCACCTCCATCCTGGATTCCTCCCTTCGCGTGCTGGGTGCCGGGTGGCTGCCATCCCGTGGCCTGTCTCCTTGCTGGGAGGAAGAGCTGCTGGGAGAAGTCTAGATGTGTCAGAGGCCTGGAGTACACGGCAGTAATTGAGCTCCATTCCCCCCGTGCACCGTGTGCGCGGCCCCTGCCAGGACAGAGGGGAGGGGGCGTAGGAGCCGGCCCAGCAGTGAGCATTACTGGCTCCCGCACCACTGTTCGCTCGCGGATGTTCGAGCTCAAGTGTGTCCTTCCCTGGTCCCAGGGGAGGAGAGAGCCTCAGCTCGTGGCCCTGGAGAGGAAGAGTCTGCTGGGAGAGTTCCTGGTTTGTTCTTGTTCCCTATTGGCGGTCTTCCCACCACCGCAGATTTCCCCAGGCACGCCCCACAGCTCACCTCTGCCGTGAC
The DNA here is from genome assembly GCF_964656455.1 of Halichoerus grypus. Lineage (NCBI taxonomy): Eukaryota > Metazoa > Chordata > Mammalia > Carnivora > Phocidae > Halichoerus > Halichoerus grypus. The sequence goes on along the minus strand of NC_135717.1, from coordinate 170,788,548 downwards.
CCCCGCCTCCGTTCCTCCCGTGTGAACAGCAGACCCCGGCAGAACCTCTTCCCCCAGCAGTGCCGAGCGGGTGGTTGGGACGTGAATTTTTTGAAATACCCTATTTGTCTTTCCTTCCTTTTGTGTCCTGGGATTTCCACACTAGGGCCCTGGTGCTCCCGCTCCTCCCTCCCGACCTGGCCGCAGCCAGGACCCTGGCCATGCGGCCGGGCAGGGCACTTCGAGCCAGCGGGATGGATTTTCTCCTGGTGGCTGCTGCTGCCAGCTCTTGGGTCTCTGGGAGTCGCAGGCCACTAAAAGGAGGTTATACGTCCACTCTGAGTAGGTGCACCTTTTCCAGAAGCCCTTAGCCTGTCCCTGCCTTCCAGGGGGTCGAGACAGCCCAGTGAGGAGCCGCGTTCTCAGGCTGTTTGTCCCTTTGAGCCTTCATTGCAGGGGCCACAAGCCTCTGGGGGAAGAGGAGAGTTTTGTGCCACCAGAGGATGGACATGAAGTGCTTTTAACAGCAGGGAAACATCTAGATGAGACGGAGAAGGCTACAGGCTGCAGGGAGGGAGCGTGGAACTTGACTCTGAGCACTGGACACAGTGTAGAGTCAAAGGCAAGGGAGCACTGTAACAGCAGAGTAGCTAGCACTCTTCTGCCTTTGTGTCCGAGTCGTGATGATGAACTTTCCTGGAGCTCTTTCGGACCCAGAAGGCAGGTCAGCTGCTGGGCTTTCTCCTGTCTGCCTCGCTGGGCTGGAGGTCGGGGCGCAGGCACCTCTCTCCATTTGTGGGGGCTGGAGGTGGAGTCTTACGCCGGCTTTGACTTTCAGTGGGCCAGGTGAATTACCCGAAAGTAGCGGACAGCTCTTCCTTTGATGAGGACAGCAGTGACGCCTTATCCCCTGAGCAGCCTGCCAGCCATGAATCCCAGGGCTCGGTGCCGTCACCCTTGGAAGCCCGAGTCGGCGAGCCACTGCCTAGTGCCACCTCTGTGTCCCCCACTCAGGTGAGCTTGGCCCTCCGGATGCTTTCCCCACTCCCCAAGGGCCCCACACTTGCTGGAGCTGTCCAGAGTGAGGTCTCACCTGGGCCAGGGGGGACTGGGAAGCCGAGGGTGTTGCCCTGCTAGGTCCCGAGCCGGCTGCTTGAGCCCCAGAGATGTCGGCAGTGGGCCCCACTTCAGCTGCCTTGGCCAGCCCGCTGCCGAGCTGGGGCTGCCTCCCAGCAGGATCCCTGAGGCCCCCTGGCCAGCCCCTGCGTCCACGCAGACCCGCCTGCTTCCCCCTCATTCAGTTCGTGACCTGTTCACTGCTCTCTGTGGCTCCGTGTTCCAGTTCCCTCCGCCCTGCCTCCCGGGGGCCGTTCCTCGCACGCAGTGCTGCTGCTGGAGGAGAGGCCTGCAGCCCCCTCTGGGCAGGGAAGGGCTGAGATGCACCACCGCCTGATATGGCCGTGCCCCCCGCCTTTCTCAGGTTGTGTCTCAACTCCCGTTGGGCCCGGATTCCGGAGAAACACTTTTCCTGGCCGAGCAGCCTCCTCTGCCTCCCAGCCTCACCAACGGAACCACAGCCCCAGTGGCCAAGCCCACTCCGACGCTCATTAAGGTACAGGTCCGCAGCCGACTGCCCTCCCTCCCCTTCCCGGGCCCCTCCGAGCCCTGCTGTGATTTCGTCCCAGTGCGGGGACAGCTGCAGGGAGTGGGGTGCATATCTCTTCCCCCTGGTCAGGGGCCAACAGAGTTCCTCCTCTCTCCGTGAGCGCTGGCTGTCACACCCACAAGCGCCGCTCGCTGAGTGCAGTGGGCCGGGGTCTGGACGGGCTCTTCCTGGCTCTTATTCCACCCTCCCCCATGAAAACACACTCAGCACAACCCCGTGAGGCAGTCATAGTCTATTCTGTGAGTGACAAAACTGAGAAGTAAAAGGATGGACTCGAGGTCACACATGGGCCGTTTTGGGCATTTTCTTTTTTTTAAGGGTTTATTTTGAGTAATCTTTACACCCAACATGGAGCCTGAACTTTGAACTCCAAGGTCAAGACTGAGCCAGCAGGTGCCCCTGGGCATTTTTTATTCTCTTCTAAGGCCTGACCTAACATATGTGAGGGGCAGGGCTTACCACCAGCCCCTGAGATGCCCATCTTTGTGGGGGGGACACTGTTTTGGGCGCTGAGGTGAATTACGTGTAGTAGCACCAAGAGCCAGTGCCCGGCCCCCCCCCCCAAGGGTCTCGGGGACTTAGCCTCCTGCCTCCAGGGTCTCGGGGACTTAGCCCCCAACCGCCTGCCCACTGCCGCCTCCACACCTGTGGCCCTGCTCCTGCTGCGAGGCTTCCCTTCCTTCCTGCCCCACCTGCTTCTCGGTCTCACTCATCCTTTTGTCTAATCGTCTCCCTCCTGCCCCCGCCCCCCCAGCCCTCCCGGTTCCCCTTCCCTTGCTGGAGCCAAGCCCTCGCTGTGCCTCTGGCTGCTACCTGTGTGTGGGGGGGGCGCTCCCTGGTGCCCTCCTGAGTGGCGCCCCCGCCCCCGCCCCCAGGTCTTCCCTGTTGGCACCATCTCTGCGGGGCCGTGAGGCCCTGCTGCTGGCAGGGAAGTTCAAGTTTTGTGGCTTCCCTGTCCCAGAGGAGGCGGTGAGCCACTCCTCCTGGGGTCCCAGTGCCCAGGCCTTCCTTCATCGGGGCACCTCTCTTGGCCTCTGTGGTGTGTTCCTGGTTGGCCACAGATGTCAGAGTGTTTCCCCCCAAAATCCTTCCTCAGATCTGCTCCTCATCACACAACTGGTGCCTTTCTTTGACCACTACACGTCCGAAGGATAGTTTAAATATATCCGTGTACCCTTCCTCTTTTCCGGGTAATGCCTCAGCCTTTGCAGGCTGGCTCCCCAAGCCCCGCGCGCACTGACCGCAGGCCTGTGTGGAGGGCAGGCGCTCCGTCAGCCAGCTGTCGTGTTCACTCTTTGCTCCAGGTCACGGTCACGTCTGCATTCCCTGATCTTTCTCTCCAGGCTAGAGGCTCTCTTGAGTAAGCAGGGCTGTGCACAGCCCGCCCCCCCGCCCCCCGCCCCGGCCAGCCGTGCCCTCCCTCCCGGGCGCGCTTGTGCGTGCTGACGAGGCCGCTGCTAGTGGAGGAGCGTGGAACTGGGCAGGGTGGAGGACGTGGGGGCGGGGGGGCCTTCTGAGAAGCCCAACACTGCCCCCTGATGGCGCCCCCATCTGCTGTGCCCTCAGCAAAGCCAACCCAAGTCTGCCAGTGAGAAGTCACAGCGCAGCAAGAAAGCCAAGGAGCTGAAGCCAAAGGTGAAGAAGCTCAAGTATCACCAGTACATCCCCCCGGACCAAAAGCAGGACAAGGGGGCGCCTCCCATGGACTCCTCCTACGCCAAGATCCTGCAGCAGCAGCAGCTCTTCCTCCAGCTCCAGATCCTCAACCAGCAGCAGCAGCAGCACTATAACTACCAGACCATCCTGCCTGCCCCGCCGAAGTAGGAGCCCGCCGCCGCCCGCCCTGCCCGTCCCGCCCAGAGGCGCCCTCCCCGGCCGATGCCAGGCCTGGCTGGGTGAACCCCAGATCTTTAAGGACCCTTTGGTCTGAGTCCTTCTGCCCCATGCCCATCTCTGCCCCGAGGGTGATGCTGGCCAGGTGCTCATGTCGACCTTTTCTTCTCCTCAGGCCCGCAGGTGAGGCCCCAGGAAGCGGTGGGGTCCCCCCGACACGCAGCCTCTCCACGACCAGTAGCGGCTCCAGCTCGGGTGCTCCCGGGCCCAGTGGGCTGGCGCGTCAGAACAGCACCCCACTGACTGGCAAGCCGGGAGCCCTGCCTGCCAACCTGGATGACATGAAGGTAGGTGGGCGCCCCCTTCCCACTGGAGCCACTGCCGGCCCCCCCTCCCACGGGGGGCTGGCCTAGCGTTCATCTGTAGGGAGAGCAGCCAGCGCGAGCCCCACGGCCTTGGAAGGCGGAGCCGAGCTCCAGACTCTGGTCTCCTCCAGCAGAGGCCCCTGGAACCTGCTGCAAGGCTTGCGTGGCCCTGGTCATCCATGGCACCTGCCTTGTCATCCTAGTCATTACCATTAACTACAGCAGCCAGCGTCTGTCTGGGGCCTCGGGGCCTCCCGACCCCTTTACACAATTTCTCTTCCTTGGCCCTTGCTGTGCAGCATGAGGCTTAAGGACGAGCAGGCGGAGGTGTTGGGGGCAGAGAGGCTTGCCTGAGGTCTCAGAGCTGGCTGGTGGTAGAGTCAGGATTCAAACTTGGGGCTGTCCACTTCAACTCCCCAACCTTTTCCACTTTGTCTGCTAACGCTGCCACTGAATTTACTGCATCTGCTTGGGAAAGAGTGGCCCATGCTTGGGGCACAGACCCTGCTCATGTCCTGGAGTCTTGGAAGATGGGTCATGTCCGGGGCGTGGTCTGTTTCTTCTGCCCCAATCAGAAGATGGAACAGATCAAATTCTCCCTGGAGAGTTTGTGCTCAGGAGCAGACTGGCCCCTCCTGAGTCAGGATCCGACCCCAGCAAGACGCAGCCCTTGTGCGGGTAGCTGGGTACAGGCATCAGAGTCCATCAGACCTGGCGTTAACGTCTAGCTCTGGTGCTCACTAGTGGTGATCTTGAAGTTACTTTACTTTTATGAGCTCAATTTTCTCATCTGTAAAATCAATCCAGTTGATTCAATTAAGTATTTAAGTCATTGAGCACCAGGGCCCATGCTGGGGCTGGGGACACCTGAGAGCATCTCATGCCCAGACGGGAGGGGAAAGAGTATTTTAACCAGGCCTCTTGTGTGGTGAGGATGGGGAAAGGGAGGAGGCCGGGCTCACGGCACACACGTCCCACCCTCCAGGGCTGTGGGAAGGTCAGGGGCTCGTGGATCTGAAGGACCAGTGGGACCCAGATGGTTGAAGCCTAATGAATGAAGAGCTCATCCTTCCCACCTCCCCGACTGCCCTCTTACCTAGACCCCGTTCTCTCTGTCGCCCTGCCCCATCCCTGACTCTCGGCCCCCTTGCAGGTGGCAGAGCTGAAGCAGGAGCTAAAGCTGCGGTCGCTGCCCGTCTCAGGCACCAAGACAGACCTGATCGAGCGTCTGCGTGCATACCAAGAACAAGTCAGCCCTGCCCCAGGAGCCCCCAAGGGCCCTGCTGCCCCCTCCATCCTGCCCAAGGCTGGGGAGGTAGTGGTCGCCTTCCCGGCTGCCCGGCTAAGCACGGGGCCTGCCCTGGTGGCAGCAGGCCTGGCCCCAGCTGAGGTGGTGGTGGCCACGGTGACCAGTAACGGAGTGGTGACATTTGGCAGCACGGGCTCCACACCCCCCGTGTCTCCCACCCCCTCAGAGCGTTCACTGCTCAGCACGGGCGATGAGAACTCCACACCCGGGGACACCTTTGGCGAGATGGTGACATCGCCACTGACCCAGCTCACCCTGCAGGCCTCGCCATTACAGATCCTTGTGAAGGAGGAGGGCCCCCGGGCCGGGTCCTGCTGCCTGAGCCCTGGGGTACGGGCCGAGCTCGAGGGGCGTGACAAGGACCAGATGCTGCAGGAAAAGGACAAGCAAATCGAAGAGCTGACCCGCATGCTGCGCCAGAAACAGCAGCTCGTGGAGTGGCTGAGGTTGCAGCTGGAGCAAGAGAAGCGGGCCCAGCAGCCGGCCCCGGCCCCCCTCGGCACCCCAGTCAAGCAGGAAAACAGCTTCTCCAGCTGCCAGCTGAGCCGGCAGCCCCCGGGTCCTGCTCACCCCTTCAGCCCCAGCCTGGCGGCCCCCACTGCCCACCACGCAGACACTCGTCCCCTGGTGCCCCCGGCCGTGGTAGTGAAGCAGGAAGCCGCGCTGCCGGAGCCTGAGCCAGCCCCCGCTCCCCAGCTGCTTCTGGGCCCCCAGGGCCCCAGCCTCATCAAGGGGGTCACGCCTCCCACCCTCATCACTGACTCCACAGGGACCCACCTTGTCCTCACCGTGACCAATAAGAATGCAGACAGCCCCAGCCTGGCCAGCGGGAGCCCCGAGCAGGTACCTGGGTGTGGGAGGGGCTGGGGCCGCGGGAGAGCGTGAGGAGACTAAGGGTGACAGTCCGTTTACCAGGCACCCCCACAGCTGGGCAGGTTGTGCTCGCTTCCTTTAAACTTCCACTCAGTCCTCTGAAACGAGGGATGACCATCCGTATGTCACTGAGGGGAGGTACTAGGACTTGGGAAGATTAAGGGAGCTGCCGAAGACCCCACAGCCCTGAGGGTGGAGCCGCCAGGGACCGCCCATCTCTGTACCCGGGCGGAGGGCCCCCCTGAGCAGCCCGCACCCAGGCCTGCCTCTGCTCCATGGGGGTGGGACAGGCCCCGGTGAGGGTCGGGGAAGCCCCCTACCTGGGAGAGGCCAGCCGTGCCCCCCACCCCCAAGCCGTCATGGGCAGCTGGCTCCCTGCCGGGGCCACCCTCACAGCCCAGACCCTCCAGCCAGCCTGGTCCACAGGTGAGGCTGCTTTAGGCTTTGTGTGGCCTCTCAGCCCTGCAGAGCTCGGGGCTGGAGGAGGGGACAGTGGGCAGTGACAGGAACTGGGCCCCTCGGGATGGGAGACCAGGGCCCCTGAGCAGCCTCCGGCAGAAAGGGAGGCGACGGGAATCGCCCAGAGCCCCACCCTCTGCAGCGTCAGAGGTCAGGCAGGGCCTCCCCAGTCCCCTATTCCTTCTTCCCCGGTGGCTTCCGTGCGAGCTTCCTAAAAGCCAGTGCAGCAGCAGGTTGTCCTGTGTCCCAGAAGGTAGGCTCCTCCTGCCTTGCCTTCCTGGAATGTGCTGGGCCTGGCCTGCTTCCCTCATCCCAACCACCGGTCCTCTTACCGTTCTGTCCAGCCCTTGTCCCAGCCTGGTTCTCCAGCCCCTGGCCCACCAGCCCAGATGGACCTAGAGCACCCATCACAGCCCCTCTTTGGGACCCCTACTTCTCTGCTGAAGAAGGAGCCGCCTGGCTATGAGGAAGCCGTGAGCCAGCAGCCCAGACAGCAGGTGAAGAAGGTAGACCGGGGCCCGGCCAGGGTGGGCGTCTGCCTGGGCTGCTGGGCTGGACTCCCACAGTCCCCCCGACCAAGCCAACTGGAAAATAGGGGCAGAGGAGGCCTTGCAGGGCCGGGGAGGTGGCCGGGGGGCGGGGGTGTGGATGGAGGGGGCATTATGGGCAGACTGGCCGGAGCTTGGCCTGACAGAGGAGTGAGCTCTGGGAGCCTGAGCCCAGGCCGGTGGGCTCTGCAGGTCTGGCTGCCAACTCAAGGGTGGAAGGAAGGGGTTCTGCCCTGAGCTAGGCTGCAGGCCTCCTCCTGCTCTAGATTTTCATTTTTTTTTTTCCCCCTATTTGTCCTACAGGAGAATGGTTCCTCCAGCCAGCAGATGGATGACCTGTTTGACATTCTTATTCAGAGTGGAGGTAAAGCCCAGACTCCTGAGCTGACTCCCCCACCAACCTCCTCCTTGCCCCATAGGTTGTGTTCAGCCCTGGGGTGCTGGATTTACTGATTTTTGTTTCGTTACGGAACGCTTAAGGGGCTGACGGGCCTTGTAGTTTGGATGTAGCAACAGCTGAGACGTATACCGTCTCCAGGGCTTGGGCAAGGACACCGGTCAGGGGGGCAGCCTCAAGCAGTGATTGCTTTACCCAGCACCCACTGCGTGGTGGGCACGGTCGCCGCAGCCTGGGGTGCAGTGATGAACGAAACAGAGATGTTCACCTTTGCACAGTCTAGTGTGAGGAGATGAATGAATAGTAGATTGTATCGTGGGAGGAGTAAATATTACGGAAAGCTGGGGAGGGTCTCAGGTGTGTGGGGGCATTTGGGTTGACCTTGTTGGGCTCCCTGGGGGCACCTGTGGGACCAGGCGTGCTGGGGGGGCGGTGTGGGCACAGGAGGGAGAGGAGTTGCAGGTCGGGGCAGATCGCGAGGCCTCATGGGCGCACGGCGGAAGGGCTCGGACTCTGGGCGAAGTTCAGTGGAGGGTTGTTCCAGCTGGAAGGGCAGGAGCTGGGAGGCCGCTGTGGGAGTCCAGGGGGCCCGGGCCAGCCTGTGGCAGGGAGGTGGAGAAGGACCCGAGTCTCGGTGTATTTTAGAGAGCCAGTCGATTTCCTTATGGATTAGGCATGTGTGTGGCAAGACAATAGGACGACAGCCATGGATGTTACCAAGGGTTCGGCCTGAGTGACCCAGATGCAGCTGCAAGACTGCCGGGGGGAGCCCCAGGGGGTGCGTTGGGGATGCGTCCGTGCAGCCTCAGGCTTGTATGTCCTGAGACAGCCAAGCAGGGGCGTCACCTGAAGGCAGGCAGGGGATTGTTGGCATCTAGATGGACATTTGGAGCCATGAGATTGGGTGAGCAGAGAGGAGGATGAGGCATAGTCCAGGGGCACGAGCAGGTGATGCTCAGCAGTGGGCAGAGTGGGAGGGTGCCCTCAAGACCATGAAGTCCTGAAGTCCAGGGCTGTCACTGGGCGGCCAGGGGAGACCGTGACCAAGATCTGGTCACAGGGTTAGCATTGTGGTTGGCTGCTGGTGACCTCAGCCGGGGTGCTGCCGTGGGACCATGGGCAAGGGCCCGGGGGGTGTAGGAGCCAGCAAGTCCGGATAGCTCTCTGCAGAGGGTTTCCTGCAAAGTGAGCAAGGAGCCAGCCTGTTTGCATGCTGGTGGCGGAGGTCCCTGAGTGCGGGGGGCGCAGGGCAGGTGAGGGGGGCTCAGCGTCAGGTAGGAGCTGGGGGAGTTCCCTGATGGCAGCAGCCAAGAAGGCAGGGTGTGTGGAAGTTCTCTGAGCGCTTTACTGATGGCGGTAGGGAGAGGGTTAGCAAGATGGTACAGGTTAAGCGAGAGTTCAGCCGTGGAATCGTACACTTTAAAATGGTGACTTTTATGGGCACCTGGCTGGTTCAGTCCATGGAACATGTGACTCTTGACCTTGGGGTTGTGAGTTCGAACCCCGTGTAGGGTGTAGGGATCATTTTTTTTAAAAAAAATTTTAAGTAAATAAAATGGTGGATTTTATCTCAAAAAGAAACCCCGCAGAGTGTAAGAGCTGATGTTACCCTCAAGGTCAGATTCTGACCTTAGTGAGGCTCTGCGGATTCTGGAGTCTGGCGTCTGAGGCACATTTCTAAGAAGCACAGGGGGCACTGAGGCTACTGGGCTGGGCGGTGCTCGCAGGCCGTCGGAGAGGCTGGTCTGGAGCCCGGGAGAGGGGCCTGGGCGCAGATTTGGGGAGTTCCTGGTGTCCAGACAGGAACCCAAACTGGGAGGGCTCAGGCTTCCTGGAAAAAGAGATGATGCCAGAAGCAGAGAGGGAGCAGGCCAGGCCTTGAGCGCTAGCAGTGAAGACATGGCAGAGAAAGGGAGCTGGGGGGTGCTGTCCGTCTGCCCCCCGAGGAACACAGAACTGGCCAGAGAGGTGGCACAGATGCCCCGGGAAGGCATTTGAATGGGGGTGGGCATCTGGGGAGACTGAGCTTGGTGAGATGGGCAGGCGTGTCAGGCTGGGACGGGAGGAGAGCGGGAGTGCCAGGGAGCAAGCCTGGTTGGTTTCTGCATATATTTTTTTTTTATTGTGGTTAAATACACACAAAATTTGCCATTCTGATAATTTTAAAATGTATAAATTCAGTAGCATTAAATACATTCAGTGTTGTGCAGCCATCACCACCATCCGTCTGTAGAATGTTTTCATCGTCCTGGACTGACACTTGGGTCCTGGTAGGCAGGAACTCCCTCCCCCAGCCCCGGGGAACCTCTGTTCTACTCTCTGCTCTGAATTTGCCTGCTCTAGGGACCTCATACCAGTGCAATCTTCTAGTACCTGTCCTTTGGTTTCTGGCTTACTTCACATAGCACAGTGCCCTCAAGGTTCATCCGTGTTGTAGCCGGTCATCAGTTTCCTGCCTTTTAATGGCCGCGTGAGATCCCACTGTAGGGACAGAATACCTTGTGCCGATCTGCTCACCCACGAGGGACACTTGAGCGGACTTAGGCTGTTGTACGTAATGGTGCTGTGAGCGCTGGCGTACTTGCATCTGCTGGGATCCCTGCACGTCTTCCACAGCGGCTGCACCTTGTTTGTTCCCACCAGCCGTGCACAAAGGCTCCCATCTCTATATCCTCACCAACAGTTATTACTAGCCATCCTACTGGGTGTGAGGTGGTGTTCCTTTGTGGGTTTGATTTGCATTTCCCTAAAGACTAATGAGGTTGAGCATCTTTTCTTGTCCTTACGGGTCATTTGCAGATCTTTTATTGGAGAAATGGTGGAGTCCTTTGCCCTTTTTCCCTGTTGGGTTTTGTTGTTAAGTTGGAGCTCTTTAGTCTGGATGTGAACCATCAGATCCAAGGGGTGCGGACATTTCCTCCCACTCTGGGTTGTCTTTGCTCTTGATGGTGTCCTTTGGTGCACAAATTTAAAATTTTTTATATGATCTAGTTAATGTATTTTTATTGTTGTTTGTGTTTTTGGTGCAACCAAGAAATCATTACCGAATCCAGTGACGATTTCCCCATTTTTCCCTAAGAGTTCTGTGGTTTCAGCTCCCAAATTTAGGTCTTTGACCTATTTGGAGTTAACTTTTTGTATGTGGTGTAAAGTAGGGCCAGCCTCAGGTCCTTTTCAGGCCTGGTTCCTGACATCCATTCACTTTGTTGTTTGCCAGAAATCTCAGCAGATTTCAAGGAGCCACCACCTTCCCTACCAGAGAAAGAGAAGCCCCCCTCGATGGCAACTTGCGGGTCACCCCTGGCCACGCCGTCCCCGCCCTCTGCTGAGCTCCCCCAGGTGCCGCCGCCTCCCTCGGGCTCTCCCGTCCTCCCTGGGCGCCTAGAGGACTTCCTGGAGAGCAGCACAGGACTGCCCCTGCTGACGGGCGGGCATGAGGGGCCAGAACCCCTCTCCCTCATCGACGACCTCCACAGCCAGATGCTGAGCAGCTCTGCCATCCTGGACCACCCCCCCTCACCCATGGACACCTCGGAATTGCACTTTGCCCCTGAGCCCAGCGGTGTAGGCCTGGACCTGGCTGATGGCCACCTGGACAGCATGGACTGGCTGGAGCTGTCATCGGGCGGCCCCGTGCTCAGCCTGGCCCCGCTCAGCACCACTGCGCCCAGCCTCTTCTCCACGGACTTCCTCGACGGTCACGACTTGCAACTCCACTGGGATTCCTGCTTGTAGCTCTCAGGCTGCAGGGACGGGACAGGAGGGGCTGGAAGCCGGGGAGCCTTGGTAACTCCTGGGAGCTCCGTGCGCTCAGCCCGATCCCACCTCCATGTGGTCATGAGTCCTGACAATCACAGGCCCTGCTTTCCCCTCCCTGGGAGGCTGGAGCAGGCCCTGCTGCCACCTGGCTCAGGCTCACCAAGGAGAGAAGCCGCCCAGGAGCAGCTGTGGTCTCAGCCTAGAGTTCAGGAGGCCTGGACAGGCCAGAGCCATTCTATTGACCTCCTTTTGTGAGGTCGGAGGTGCAGTCTGGCTGCAGTTTGCTCAGGCAGGCGAGGCCCAGGGCGGATCTCCTTCCTTCTCTCCCCCTCGCCGCGCCCCCCACCCCCCGCCCCCGTGATGCCAACCCCAGGGTCCCAGGCTTCCTGGGAGAGGAGCCCCTTGCCATTTTAGTGTCTTGGTGTTGTGTAACCTTTAGTGGCTGGTGGCAAACGGTTTCTGTACAGGTGTACATATCGCTATCTCTATCGCCACACATACGTATACATCTATTTTGGGGGCTGGGAGGTGGATTTGCGCTCCCTCCCATTCTGTGCACAATATAGAAGGGCCTGGAGACCACCGCTCCTGGGGTTGGATGCAGCTCACCTCGGCCCCGTCACGCGTGTTTGACATGTAGACGCCCTGCCACAGCCTGTGCCCTGCCCCATACTAGTGCCACGAGGGCAGAGGTGCTTCCCGGCCACCCCCCCCCCCCACATTCCGTCCCGCTGCCTCACTGCAGCCGCGGTGGCCCTGGGACAGGAGGGGTGTCAGCCCCTCTTGGCCTGGGGCCCAGCCTCCCTTCTGACCTGTCACTGTTGTTAACGGGATTAGGGATGGAGTCACCAGACCAGTGCTGGGACAGAGGTCGGGAAGCTGTGTGGACTTTTTAAAATAAAAACAAAAACACTGATTTTGGTCCATTTTTGTTCAGTCCCTGAGGAGGCGGGTGGTAGGGCTGGGTCCTAGCTTTCTAGACCATGCCAGAAAGGACAGAACCTTGTGGCCCTGGCTGGACAGAAGACGGGAGTTTCCCAAGGACACAATTTATTGAGAAGCCAAAGAGCCTGTGGCCCCCCCCTCCCCGAGCACAAACGGACAGAACAGAGATGGCGCCCCACCTCCTCACGAGGTTTTGGCTGGTACAAACTGTGAAACTGGGGCCCGGGCAGGGCACTCCCCTCGGCACTGGGACAAGCCGGCTCAGCCCCACCTTCTGCTCCTGCCGCCCACTGTCCTCTAGTGACATCCTGGGTGTTCCAGGTGGTGTCCCCGTTCACCGTGCCGCCTGGCCAGAGCTCCAGTGTCGCTTTCCCTTGACGCCCCCCGCAGCTTGGAATGGGCCCGGGCCACCTCAGACCCCATCCCCAAGCCTGGCCAGGACTGTGCTGTTCTCTGAGGAAGGGGCTGCTCGGTAGCCAGCAGGTTGGGGGAGGCCTGGCCTGACGGGGCCGCTGGAGGAAGAGCATCACCCGTCTATGTCCCAGCTGAAGAGGTGGTGCTTCACTAGCATGTCCTGAACACCCTCCTTCAGGGGCTTCTTCTCCTGCACATGGGGACAGCCTCTGTCACGGGCGGCACAGCGGGGGGTGCAGGATCACACGGCAAGGAAGCCCGAGGTGGCAGGGGCCAGAGCGGCTCGTGGACCGTGTGACGCTGGCACTCGGGGTCCCCACAGGCCCTGCCCGAGCCGCCCACCCCAGGCCGTCCCCACGGCGGGAAGGCGGGCCGCAGGGCCGAGAGCCAAGCCCAACCACGCACCTCTCTCTTCACAGGAAGTTCCCAGTCCTGGGAGAGGCTGAAGGCGAAGCAGCAGAGGACGCTGGAGGTGAGGAAGGGAGCGGTCAGCTCTGCCCGCGCCGACCCCACCCCGGGCCCCCGGGCAGGCGACTCACCGGAGCTCGCACTTGATCTGGACCCAGCCAGGGCTGCGCAGGAAGGACCAGGGCTGGTACCACTTCTCCACAGTAGGCAGGCTGGAGCAGAGCACCTCGAGCCACAGGTGCAGGACCTGCTCGCTGGGGACAGGCGGGGAGGAGTGGGCGCCTCTCCCCCCCTTGGGGGGCAGCCAGCGTCTGCACAGCGGCCTAGCTCCGCTCCTCCCCACTGGGAGGCACTCGGGCCCACTGTCCCCACGGCCCCAGTTCTTTCCTCTCTGTGTCTGAGACTCGGCCACCACCTGCTGCCCCCAGGGGCCTTAGCCCTGCTGGTCAGTCCAGGAGGGAAGCCCACGGCCGTGTTAGGAGCTGGTCTCCTGGAGGCTGTCCCCTCCGCTCGGTGGCAAATGCAGAAAGCAGACTCACGCTGGCCCGGGTCTGGGGCTCACAGATGCCCAAGCTCCCTTCGAGCCGGCGCCCCCTCGCTAGTTGGTTGTGGTGGCCTCACTCCTGGTGACCCCCCGCACCGGGCACCTTGCTAAAATCTCTGCCTCACAAAACCTGCGAGTGCCTTCCCCAGCCCACAGAACGATGGCCGGTCTTGTACTGGAGGAGGGCTTTTGGGAGTCCCCCTGCTGCCCCGTCTGTCCAGGCCCCGGGCCCAGAAGGCCCAGCTCACGGGCACCCCGCTGCCCCACAGGGCCACCGCCCAGGCTACCAACCCTCTGACTGGACTGTCGCTGGCCCACGGTGGGCAGAGATACTCACTTGAGCCCCACGCAGATGAGGGACCGGAGCTTGACGTCCATTTGTGCGTGTGCGGCGTCGTGGGTCACGTTCACAGACTGCACAGCCTGGGAGGGCCCAGTTGTCAGGGGGCCCCAGCTGCCGACCCAGGACGCCTGCCCCACCCACCACCCCGCTTACCCGGTAGAGCAGCTCCTCTGGGGTCAGGACTTTGCCATCCTCGTCCAACCTGAGGGACGGATCAGAGCTGCCAGTGCTGCCCCAGGAAGCGCGGCTCAGGCTGTGCCCTCCCCCTCCCCCCACGGGGACAGCCAGGAGGACGCGGGCGCGGCGCTGGGGCCTGTTACCTGTACGTCTTACACAGCACCAGGCGCGAATACACCGAGTCAAAGTCCCGCTCCACCTCCCGGCCCGCTGCCTGGGGGTCAAGGTGAGTGTAAGGGACAACGGAAGGGACCGGGTCAAAGCCACAGGGGCCAGCTGAGCGCATACTGCCACCCCGTGAGCTCCTGTGTCAGCTCTACAGGGCCCAGGAGCTCCAGGAAAAGGATGGTGGGGGATGCGGGTCCAGCCACGGACTTACCTCCTCGATAAACAACCATGGGTGGCAGGCGCCCCCAAGCAGGGAGGGCTTCTTCAGCCCATGTTCGAACAGGGCCTTGAGAGCTGGGCAGAGGGTCCCTCGAACGAGGTCCGTGACCCCCTCTGTCACAGTGTCGTCCCCCGCGATGGAGTACTGATGGTGGGGGACAGAGTCTGAGAGGCGCCAGCCACGCCCTCCCCGTCCCCACAGCCCCTGCCACAAGCCAGCAGGGGCCGAGGTCAGGCGGCAGCAGCTCCCAGGGGCAGCCGTGCCTTGTGCCCCCCTTACCTCTTTACTCCGTTCATCCAGGACTTCCACAAACTTGGCTGGAAACCAGCCTGTGGGAGAAGCGGGGCCCTGTGAGGAGCGGGCGGCCGGCGTCCGCACACCCCCCGCCCGGGAAGGGCGTAAGGGCCGTGTGAGGGCAGGCTCGCTGGCTGAGAAAGCCCAGCTCCCGCTGGGGCCAGAGGGCACGGGGAGGGCGGCCAGGGCTCCCAGGTTCCCTGCCCAGCCCGCCCCTCCTCCGGGCGGAGGCCTCACCTCTCAGGCCATTCAGCTCCCCGACCCAGCAGTGCTCGTCCTTCTGAGATATGATCTGCACGGTCGGCCGGCGGAGAAGAGGAAGCAGAGCTTTGGTTGCCCAGGCCCTGCGCCTGCAGCCGTGCGGCTGCGCCCTCGGCTGGGCGGGTGGCACTAAAACGGGGACGGGCTGGGACAGCCCAGGGGTGCCTGCTCCCTGCGCCCCACGCACCGTGATGATGTCATTCTTGCGGAAGCCCAGCTCATCGTCGTCGTGTCGCTCGAAGTCCAGCAGGGCCTTGGCCCGGCGCCGGTGGCTGCGTGAGCACGCCACGTAGTTCTCGTGGTCCCGCTGGTGGCTCTCCATGCTGTAGTCCGGGCTCAGCTCCTGCCCGACGGGCAGAAAGGCCTGCTCAAGGGGGGAGGTGCCTCCTCGCCAGGGCTTTGGGGCCTCACAAGGAGGCTGGGGAGCCAGGGCCCCCAAGTTGAGCCCACAACTCACCACACTACAGTTTTTGGGGTCTGTGCACTGGAAATGGCGTGCGACGCGCAGGATGGCTTCCCGGAGGTCAGCTACCAGTTCTGTCTGCTTGATGTTCTTGGCCTTGAGCGCCTCCAGGTCGTCCTCCCCTGGGAGCCCCAGAGAACTATGGCAGCCATGGCCCCCCCAGTCCCCAGGAAGCTGAGGGTCCACGCCCGGGTCTGAGGGCGGACTCCCCCTGGTCTACATCCCCACCCCGCCAGCTGGGGCAGGGAGCGCTGTGAGCCGGGACCCCCTGGCAGGGAAGGAGCCACTGAACCCAGCCCGGCACCGGCTGCCACAGCAGTTCTCACCAAAGAGCAGGGAGGTGATGCCAGACTTCCTCCGCTGGGTCCTGCGACGCACGACCTGCAGGCAGGGAGCGGGTCAGTGGCAGCCAGGTGGGGTGGCGGGCGGAAGTAAGGTGAGAGAGCTGAGAGAGCTCCTCCTGGGGCCAGCGTCTCGTGCCAACTCATCTGAAATGGCCTCTGCGGCCGGCTCGGAGCATCGGAAATGCGGTCGGTTCAAAGCCGGGTGTGTCCTACACCCACGCGGGGCAGGTCACAGCGGAGGCGCACAGAGGGCCGGGACAGCGGGTCCTCGCACAGCTGTGGTCTGACTGGGCTGGGGGCCAGGCCGGGGGTGGGGGCAGCAGAGCAAGGAAGGGCTGGAGGGTTCCCCGCAGCCTCTCTCACTCTGGGCTTCCTCGGGGACCCCCCCCCCGTGGGTGAGGTGGGGACTCCTCCCTCACGGGCCCACCTGCGAGAGGTTGGTGGTGGCACTGGTCCCCAGGAGCTGGCCCTGGTCGGCAATGAGGTAGGCCAGGTGCTTGCGGCGCTGCGTCTCCACAGCCACATCGGTGAGGGAGCCGGCCAGCCGCATGGCCTCCCCCAGCAGCAGCTCGGCGTCGGCCATCTGCGAAGGTATGTCCGACAGCGTGTTGAAGATGGAGGCCGAGTTCTCGGACTGGATCAGCTCCTCCTCCTGGGCCATGCGAGGCAAGTAGGGCAGGGGGCATCACCGCCAAATGCCAGGCCTGCGAGCGGCCCCTGATCACCGTCCTCGGGCACGTGTGACCTCCCCGGATGATCACGCTGAGCACAAGGAGTCCCGGGCCCCAGGGGACCCCACCCCACCGTGGGCCTCTGAGGAGGGGCCGGTGGCCAGGCCGCACGGTGCTGAAGGCGGAACCCCACGGCAGGCCCCCCAGGGGAGGGGCCCCAGGTGGGACAGGCCCCAGCAGACCTTGAGCCGCAGCATGCCCAGCGTGGTCTGGAACAGCACCAGGGAGCCCTCGTAGAAAAACAGGTCCCAGAGGCGCAGCAGCAGCTTGATATGCACCACGCTGGCGAAGGCCGTGAGGAACCAGTGCAGCGTGATGAGGGACAGCTCTGCAGATAGAGACCGGAACCTTTGTGGCTGGAACCAGGGACAGCCAGCATGGCGCAGCCTGAAAGGGGGGGCCTGGGGAGAAGGGGGAGTGTCGCTCCCAAAGAGCAAGTGGCCTCGCCTGCTCCAGGAGGAGGGAGGAGACAGGCCGTCAGGGCACACGGAGAACAGGAGCACCACCAGGACTGCGTGTGCTGCTGATTCAGGGCTTGGCCCCTGTCAGGTGAGCTCCTTCCTCCCAACACAGCTGCCCTGTCCCCTGCTGGGTCCGGAGGCCTCAGACCTGCAGTGTCTGAGCCAGAGTCACAGGACCCCCTGACCCCAAGGAAGAGGGTGGGTGCTGGCCCCCTCACCAATGTCATGCTCCTGGAGCAGCTTGTCCAAGCGGGGCAGGTACTGGACGATGAGGTGGCGCAGGACCCGCTGGTCTGTCTGGACGCCCAGCAGAGTGGTGCTGAAGTAGGAGGCAGGGAGCAGGTCCTCGATGATGGCGCACATCATCCAGAAAGCATCCTCCTCCTCTAGGAACAGCAGGAGGCAGGCAGCCACCTGGCCAGGGCAGGGGGACAGGGGGCCTGTACCCAGGTCTCCATGTGAATTAGAAGAGGTGTCCCCCCTCTGGGGGTCACCTCATAGACCCCAAGCGCTCCTCAGGGGTGGAACCAACATATCTGGCAGGCCCAGCCCTCCGGGGGGGGTTCCCGCCCCAGCCCCGCCACCCATGCTACTGCCCCTCCTGGGCTGTGCTCACCATGCCCGTGCCCTGGCAGTAGCCGATCTCGGGGTAGAGCCAGGCCAGGGCGCGGAGAACCCTGCGCAGGCGGGGCACCCCGATGCTGCTCACGTTGGCGAAGCAGGCGTTGCTGGGCATGGTGCGGAGCAGGTCCTTCTCAATCTGCCGGCAGCCCACCCCCAACGAGCCCCGTGAGACGCAGCCGCACGCCGGGAGGCCCACACCACCCTCCACGCTGGTGACACCTGAGGCACCCCTGGGAGGGAAGCTGGGGGGCCCCTGTGTGGGACAAACCCCAGGCAGGCTTCTCCCCCAGGAATGAGGATTCCTAATGCTCTGGGTCAAAGTTTACCCTCCTTCCTTCAGGATTAGAGCTCAGCTAGTATGTAGCTGATTCCACCAGATTCACCAGGGGAACTTAGAAAAATAAAATTACACATCCCTGAGCCTCAAGCCAGAGCTACAGAATTTAGAATCTCTGGAATGAGGCCTGGAAATCTGTATTTAAAATCTCCAGGTAACGTGCCCCCCCAGGTTTGGTGATCTTTTTGACAATTGTCCCTGCTGCCTACAGAGGACCCAGGAAGCGCAGTCCTGTTCCAGACACGTGTCTGGGAGTGTAAGGGCTACCACACGGCCGCCTGCTCTCCCGGGCCACCCCTGCCAAGGAGAGACCAACAGGGGCGGCTTCCTGTAACCCCAGGCAGCTCACTGCCCTCCTGCAGGCCCACACACGGTTTCTGACCAGAAGGTGCTTCCTGAAGGGCCCCCGGTGCTGGCCCAGCCTCACCTGTTTGGCAGCAATGGTCTCATCATTGGAGCTGTTCTTCACCACCTCTCGGTAGGACAGCTCAGAATTCCTCTTCTTCTGCAGGGCCCCGGAGAGCCGCATCCACAGCTGCAGGACGGAGCTGCCATGAGCTTTTGGTGGGACACCTGAACCCGCCCCCTCTGCGCTGTGGCCCCTCCCTCGCAGCTTCACCTGTGGCCTCATGCTGTGTGGGATGCCGGCCAGCACCAGGGAGCGAAGCTTCTCCGAGCGGGGCAGAGAGACGGCAATCTTGTCCCAGGTGAGATCCCCCACGTCGTGGTTATGGGTGAACTCCAGGTGGGCCTGCCACCGCAGCCGCTGTGGAGGGTCCTCCAACAGAGTCACACCTGGCAGCCTGCTGCAGCTGGGGCTGGCACCGTCTGCCAGGAGAGCCGGGAGACGCAGTGGTGAGCAGGGCCAGGCCGTGGCCTTTAGGGCCGGTGCCCAGATCTCACCACTGAAATCCAGAGCCACATCTGCAACAGCTTCCCTGGCTCCAGCCGCACATCCCGCAGACATACCAACGAGCAAACGCAACCTCTTGAGTTTCTGCCCCAAACCTGCCCCTGCCCAGTCCCTCCCAGGTCCACAGACCCACCTCCACTCTCCAGATACTCAGAAGGCCCTCTGGCTCCCCCTCCACTTGTCCCCCACATTCAGCCCCCAGGCAAGCCCTGCTGGCAGATCTCACCGCTCTTACCACCTCCCACTGCGGCCCTTGACCAAGCCATCAGCTTCCATCAGGGTCACCGCACAGCCTTCTCACTCGCTCGTTTGCACCCCTGCCCCTCAAAGGCATTCACCCAGCAGTAGGAGGGCCCCATCTCAGACACGGGTCAGACCACGTCACTCGGCTCACTCTGACAAGAGGCCTTACAAGGCTCCGTGACCACGTCCTCTCAGCCTGGCTCCTCCGTCCTCATCACCTCCTGCTCTCCTCTTGCTCCCCTGGCTCCAGCTATTCCTCACCAAATCCCCTCCCACCTCAGGGTCTGCCTGGATTACTCCCTCACCCCAGCTGTGCTCACTGCCTCGCTTCCTCCTAGTCTCCATCCAAATGTCTCCCCTTTGAGAGGCCTTCCCCTTCTGTCACCTCGCACACAATCCACCTCCCCTCTTCTCCACAGCTCCAAATTTTTTCATAGCTCTTCTTGCTCCCGGCATAAGTTTGTTTGGTCACTGTCTGGTAATTCCAGAAGGCCAAGACCACTTTCAGGTTTGCTCGAGGCACTAGGGATGCGGCAGTGGAGAGCGGACAACCCGCAGACAGCCCCTGAAATGCTGGCGTCAACACCGACAGAGCTCTTGCGACCACCAGGCAACATCAGGGCACATTAGTCTCACACAGATCCTCCTCCTTATTCACGCGAAAGCCATGTCCTCAGCCTCACCTTTGCAAAACTTCACCTTTAGTGAATTTACATGCAGTAAAATGCACAAATTTTAAGTGTACACTTTGGTGAGTATCAGTAAATAAATGTCTAAATGTCATCCCCATCAAGACAGAGAATATTTCGGGGCACCTGGGTGGCTCAGTTGGTTAAGCAGTCGACTGCCTTTGGCTCAGGTCATGATCCTGGAGTCCCGGGATCGAGTCCCGCATCAGGCTCCCTGCTCAGCGGGGAGTCTGCTTCTCCCTCTGACCCTCCCCCCTCTCGTGCTCTCTCTCTCTCATAATCTCTCTCTCTCAAATAAACAAATAAAATCTTAAAAAAAAAAAAAAAGGACAGAGAATATTTCCATTATGCTACAGAGTTCCCTGTGTTCCTCACAGGCCCAGCTTTTTAACTTCCAAGTATCTGCCTGCAAACCAGGGAGCAAGGAAAACTTACATCAGAATTGGAATATGAGTGACCTGAAGAGGACCGGTTTCAGCCCATTAAAATCTTCTAGTCATAGTTACATCCTGGTGACAGGCTGTCCTGGGTTCTGGCAGACAGCTTTCCCAACAGCCCACTTGGAAACCAGCAGGTGTATTTAGAGTAGAAAACAATGGAAATGGCCTAGAGGCCCACTTACAGAAGAGTGGTTATAAAATATTATGATCAATCCCTTATAAAGGCATATTATGCAGCCACTGAAAAATATGCTTTTAAAGAGGTCTTAACTGACAGAAGAAATGCTCATGGTAAATAATGTTAAGAGACATAAGAGCAATATAAAAATATGTAGATAACATGTTAGTTACGAAAAGCACACACACACACACACACACAGACACACACACAGACACACACACACACAGACACACACACACACAGACACACACACACACACACACACACAGACACACACACACACACACACAGACACACACACACACAGACACACACACACACACAGACACACACACACACACACACACACACACACACACACACACACACACACACACACACACACACACACCCCACCCCCCCCACCCCCCCCCCGCCCCAGGAAAGAAACAAACTGAAATGTCAGCAATTATCTTTAGGTTGTGGGATTATGGATTAATTTGTTTTAATCTTTATACTTTTCTGTATTTTTCGACTTCACTACAATAAAATTATTGCTATTACTATCGTATGAAGATCAATAAAATTAACCTAAATTTTAAAAAAATCAGAGGTTTCCATATACTGAGAATTGCCTCTGAGGGTGATACTTTTAGGTCAGTGCAGGAGCAGGTGAAGCCCCCCGAGCCCAGGTCACGGCGGCACCATGGAGAGTTGCTGGCGCTGGAGTCCTCCCCACGGACAGCAGCAGGATTACACACCAGGGGCCCCATCTTACCTTCCTTGTCCACGCGGAAACCAAACTCATCGTAGCAGAACTCTGGTTGTTCCGCTGACTCTTCCTTCTAGAACCAGGATTAGGAAAAGTCAGTTGTGTGGCCACCAGTCTGGGACCACAGATTCTGGAAGATGCCACCCACATTGCTGCCTGCTGAAATTCCACTGGCCTTCAAGACTCAGATCAAAGGCCACCCCTTCCTTGAAGCTTCTGTGGTCATCCCTCAGCCAAAGGGGCCACCACCTTCTTGAACTGGCCCAGCATTTTCCTTGTTCTCCTCAGAGGTCGAAGATAATGAGATCAAGGAAAGAAACAGATTTTATGCATTTCTGTGTCTTCATAATACTGAGCACACAGTGCCGAATACTTTTCCTCCAACCTCATGACTAATTCCCAGAGGATATGGAGCTAAGGTGCCATCTCTGATGGTGGCTTCTGAGCCCAAGTGAACACAGTGGGGTGGCTACCCACCCCCAGGAAGTCTAAAGCAGTGGGTTCCCTTTGGCGCCAAAGCCTGGGCACAAAGCTGTACCTGCGTGTACTTGGCCAAGATCTCCTGGGGCCACATGCTCGGAGTCAGGGCTGAGAAGGGGCCACTGGCAGAAGGTATGTGGTTTCCTAAAATCAAGGAGGACCAGGAATAGGAAATTAAGAAAATGCAGAGCATTCAGGGGGCAAAATTCAAGGTGGGACATCCCCACTCCCCCCCACAAAGGGCCTCAGCAGAAAAGGGACTGCACCATTGAAAGTGGAATGGATGGGGGAGGGGAAGAGACCTAAAAATGAGCAACTTTCTGGAGGAAGGAAAAGAAAAAAAGCAGCATGTTACAAAACAAAACCAAATTTCATCTCTTTGCTTCTTCCCCCATCCAAGTGTGAGGATTTGCAGGCGGGAGGGAGGGATTCACAGAACCTGGAGATCTGAGCCATGAAAAGTTGTGGTAACCCTGGATTCCCGGTAGGAGGACCTCCTCCTTTCTCGCACTCTTTCCTCAAAGGCCTGTCCTGCTTCCACTCCATTGGATGGGAGGGTGAGACCCTCCCCTCTTTCAGACAGCCTCTCACCCAATTCCAGCCCAGGGCCTGCCTCCCACCTGACATTGTGTGGAGAGGCGGGGCAAGTCTTCTGCAAATCCACACTTAGAAGGCTTCCTAGCCTATTATTTTACAGCTGGAAGGCTCCTCAGGCTTCATCTGGTCCAGAAACATCTGCCCTGGTAGGAGAGCGGAGGGGAAAGTCATTATAATGCAGCCCCTCTCCTGGGAGTAGTGTGATTCTGCTGGCCAAGGGACAGTGAGAAGGAAAAGCCACACTTGAAAGAAATGCCTCCTATTCTGAACATTTCGTCTGGGAGAGGATACATGAAACACTCTGAAGAAGCTACAAAACTGATGTAAACAGCTCTGTAGGCCAACGGGAGTGCCCACTCAGTTCCGTTATTAAAGGAAAGAATCGTACATACAGGCTTCCTGATGCCCTAGGCTCAGGCAAATGCTTCTTTAAAAGGAAAAAAAACGGCCAAACCTCCGTGAATAGGTTTCCCTGAGCTAGAATCTTTGAGGAACCATTTAGCAGAATACAACTTAGCCTCTGAGTCAATACCTTGAATTCACCTCAACACTGACCTTTTCCCCTTCACCAAACCATCCGCTCTACCACATTCTCCACTAGCCTTATAGCTGGGAAACCAGGAGGTCGAAATCTAATCCAGATCTCTCCTGTTGCCACTGAAATTCCTGCCTCCCTCCCTTTTTTTTGTCCTCTCAAAAAATGAGGACTCAACAAAAAGACAAAATGGGGAAAAGATCTGCATAGACATTTCTCCAAAGAGATATAAATGGCCAATGAGCAGGTAAAAAGATTATTCATCAGGGAAATGCAAATTGAAACCTCAGTGAGGTACCATTTCACGCCCACTAAGATGGCCATAATCAAAAAGACAGACTGTAAGTGTGGACGAGGACATGGAGAAAGTAGAACCCTTATATTGCTGGTGGTCTGTGAAATATAAAATGGAGAAGCTGCTGTTGAGAACAGTCTGGTAGTTTGTCAAAAAGGTAAACATGGGAGTTCCCATATGACCCAGTAATTCCACTCCTGTAGTTACTGACCCATGAGGAATGAAAGCATGTCCATCCACCCAGAAACCTATACACAATGTTCACAGCAGCATTATTCATTATAGCCAAAAAGGAGAAACAAGCCAACTGATGAGTGGATATACAAAATGTCTGGACCATCCATTATTCAGCCGTAAACAGGCGCGAAGTACTGATACGTGTGGCTCTATCAATGGACCCTGAGAACATTATGCTCAGTGAAAGAGGCCACTCACAAGAGGGTGAAGACTGTATGATTCCATTTAAGTGAAATGTCCAAAAGAGGCAAATCCATGGGTAGAAAGTAGGCTAGTGGCTGCCAAGGGGGGGGGGGGGGGGAGATGGGACTGCAGAGTGACCACTAACACGGTTTCCATTTGGGGGAGATGAAAAATGTTCTAGAATGGGATGGTGGTGATAGTTGCACAACAGTATGAAATACTAAAACCAGTGAACTGCACACTTTAAATAAAAATGGTGAATTTTATAGCATGTGAATTATGGCTATAATTTAAAAAGGAAAAAACCATCATTTGGGGTGTCCTCTAACTCTCTAACTTCTCATTCCTAGTAGATCTAGAAAGAATCTGTTATTACCTGAGCGTCAACAGAAATGCAGTTTCTGGAGCAGTTTCCTCAGCTTTTTCTGAATATTAAGCCTTTCATTTCCAACTATAGAATGAAAGGCTTAGACTCCGTGAAAGAAACAAGAGATAGCAATAAGGCGATGTGGCTGAAATATTTTAGGACAAGCTGCCTTCCAGTTTTTGAAATCATGTTCCTCCAGATCCGGACCTAAAGAAACGTCTTCTCCCGCCATTTTTCAGAGGTTGCTGCTGTTCCGACCCACAACAGCGCCTCACCTCCACGCCCTCTGTCACAGAATTCTGGGAGACCAGAGGGTCAGGTGACTGACAAGGAAGCAAAAAAGGAAGATCAAAGGCAGCTTTGGGAAAACATTACCCTATGGACCCTTAACTTGAGCATATGTTCATAGTGGGCATGTAAAAAAAAATCCCCGTTCTCTTTAAAGACATATTTGCAAATTTGGGGGCAAAAGAGTCATCTTGTAGCTCATAAGGGCAGCTCATCGGGTCACCAGCCTCCACTCCTGCCTCAGACACAGCCCAACCATGCCATGTTTGGCCTAAATGCCCATCAGGGAGGCCTTGCTGCCCAACTGGGAGAGCTGTTCCCTCCTGCTTCCAGACAAGAACCACTGAGAGCCAGATGGCAGGATCCGCTTCCCTAACAGGTCGGCCATCCTAGGCTTGTCCATTCTGAGTCAGGATAATAATGAAAACAGAATGTCTTCCTGGCACCTCGGTGGCTCAGTCGTTAAGTGTCTGACTCTTGATTTTGGCTCAGGTCATGATGTCACGGTCGTGGGATTGAGCCCTGCATGGGGCTCTGTGCTCAGTGGTAAGTCTGCTTGAGGATTCTCTCCCTCTGCCCCTTCCCCTACTTGCACGCATCCATGCGCTCTCTAATAAATAAATCTTAAAAAAACAAAAACAGAATGTCTTCCTTCAGTATAACAGATATGTAGGGCCAGGTTTGAATGAGAATTTCATGCTGGATGGAGCAATACATATGTTTACATTAAAGGGAATGAACTGGAAGTTTTAAAATCACATCATCATTCAATCCTTATAACACATTTTGAAGTAGATACTTCTATTCATTATACAGAAGAAAATAAGCCTAGAAAAGACCCATGTATAGTTTTCCAAATAGACTCCAACAACGTACCCTCCTACAAAACCATGCTACCTCCCCATCCTGCCTGGTGAACTGATGTCACACAGCCACCAGCTAGATCATCACCAGCGTCCTCATCATTGATGCCACAGAGGTAGTGATTTGGTTGCTTCTTCCGGGGGGACAAAGTGTGAAGGAAGCAGGCGTTGCTGACAGTGGAGGAAATGAGCTGTCTCTGGCAGTGGAGAACTGAGGGGGCCAAGAAGACAATTCTCATCTCAGCTTGCCTCCCACTCATTGATTCACTCAACGAACATTTACAGAGTGCCACCACAATCCAGGCATGGTTCTAAGGGCTGAGATGCAACAGTGAAAAATCAGAAGTCCCAGGTGTTACATTAGAGAATCAGACAATAAGCATAAAAATAGCTGAGTCAGGTCACGATAACTACAGTACTATAAGAAAAATAAAGAAGGTAAAAAGTACAGAGAGTACAGAAGAGAGGGGTTATGTATAATAAAGTGGTCAGGAAAAGCCCTCTGAAGGGAAGGTGGCATCTGAGCAAAGACCAAAACAGAAGGAAGTGAGCAGTCAAGTCGTGTGGCTATCTGAGGGAAAAGGGATCCAGGCAGAAGGAATAGCAAGTGCAAAGCCTTTGAGGCAGGAACATACTTGGAAGGCTGGAACAGCAGCAAGGTGGCCAGTGGATTGGGAACCGGGACAGCGAGACCAAACTCGGGTGGGAGACGCAGCAGGAGTCACGGAGGGCCTGGCCGTTGTGCGCAGACTTTGGATCTTATTCTCAGTGAGGTGGGCATCACAGCAGGGTTCTGAGCAGAGGTGAACCTGAATCTGACTTAGGTTTTAAAAGCTCTCGTGCCGTGCAGAGAAGGCTGCAAGCAGGAGGCTTGCCAGGGACGCCGGGGGGAATGACACTGGCTTTGCTACATGGGACCAGCAAGAAATGGTCAGATTCTGGATATATTTTAAAGAGTCTCTGCAATAATATATCTTTGCCACATCTCCCACCGACTGCTCTGAGTCTCCACGTTCCCAGGAGGAGCCAGATATGATATTGCTAAGCTGGGCAGGCAGGTTTTTCCTGCCTCTGGTCGCTATGGAAACCTTCCTGAAAGCAGCCATCTGGAAGCCGGTAAAGGCAGCTAAGGAGTGGCCACGTCACCAGCTGCCCTGCTGCTGTCACAGGGGTACTGGGAGGCAAACTTCTGAAAACCAGGATCAACACAAGCAGCTCTGAGGTGCTACAGAAGGAATTTTTTTAATGAAATTTACATGCTTAAAGGTATCTTTTTACTCTGTCTCCGGTATATTTCTCCCTCGTCTGCCAATCTTACGATTTCTTGTAAGACAAATTTTGTTCACAAAGCAGATTGTCAGATGTCGCTGTAAATCTGTATGTGTTGGGAAGGGGGGTGCTCGCTCTTGATATAGATCAGGGAGATTTTATCCTCCATCCACCCTCGACCTCCTATTCTGATTTTCTTGACAATACTGCAGGTTTGTCACAAGTATTCCAAAAGGGCTGAATCCTAAAGACTGTTTTTCTCTGTGAGAAAATGACAGGACACAGAAAACTATTGATAACAACTAACTGGGAGCAAGAAGTACAAAGCCAGGGAAGTCCCAAGAAAAGCTGCAGTAAGATGATAATGGAGCTACTATAAATACTTTAAAAATTAAAATCTTGGGGCATGTGGTTGGCTCCGTCGGTTAAGTGTCCAATTCTTGATCTCAGCTCAGGTCTTGATCTCAGGGTTGTGAGTTCAAGCCCAACTGGCTGGGCATGGAGCCTACTTAAAAAAAAAAAAATTACAATCTTAAAGACCTAAATATGAAATCTGAAACCATAAAACTCCTAGAAGAAAACATAGGCAGTAATTTCTTTGAAATTGCCCTTAGCAACATTTTTGTAGATAGGTCCTCTGAGGCAAGAGAAACAAAAGCAAAAATAGACTTTTTTTGGGACTATTGGGACTATACAAAATAAAAAGCCTCTGCATGAGGTAAGAAACCATCAAAACGAAAAGACAACCTACTGAATGGGAGCAGACATCTGCAAATGATATATCCAATAGAGGGTTAGTATCCAAAATATATAAAGAACTTACACAACTCAACACCAAAAAAACCCAAATAATTTGATTAAGAAATGGGCAGAGGACCTGAACAGTTTTTCAAAGATGACATACAAATGGCCAACAAACAAAAAGATGCTCCACATCACTCATCATCAGGGAAATGCAAATCAAAACCACAATGAGGTATCACCTTACATCTGTCCGAATGGGCAGAATCAAAAGACAAGAAAAACAAGTGTTGGCGAGGATGTGGAGAAAAAGAAATCCTTGTGCAGTGTTGGTATGAACGCAAACTGGTATAGTCACCACGGAAAACAGTATGGAAGTTCCTCAAGTTAAAAATAGAAATACTATATGATCCACTAATCACACTACTGGGTATTTATCCATAAAAAACAAAAAATCTCATTTGAAAAGATATATGCACCCCGATATTTACTGCATTATTTACAATAGCCAAGATAGGGAAGCAACCCAGCTGTCCATTGATAGATGAATGGATAAAGACAATGTGCTGTTCACCCACAGACACATGCAGGTGCATGTGCGTGTACACACACACACACACACACACACAAACACAAATGGAATACTACTCAGCCATAAAAAGGATGAGATCTTGCCACTTGTGACAGCATGGATGAACCTAGAGGGTATTATGCTAAATGAAACTAGAGAAAGACAAATATAACATGATTTCACTTTTATGTGGACTCCAAAAAATAAAACAAACAAAAAAACAGAAAGCAAAAACAGACCCATAAATACGGAGAACAAATTAATGGTTGCCAGAGGTGAGGAGGGTGAGGGGGTGGGCAAAATGGGGGAAGAGCACTGGGAGATACCGGCTTCCAGCTATGGAATGAATAAGTCATGGGAATAAAAAGTACAGCATGAGAAATATAATTAATGGTATTGCAATAGCTTTGTGTGAGGACAAGCTACACTTGTGGTGACAGACTTGTCAAATCACTATGTTATACACTTGAAACCAATATAACATCGTGTGGAACTATACTTCAATTAAAAAAAGCTTCACAACCACTCTTCCCTCTGATGACCCCTTTCTCCCAAGCTCCAGACTAGTATTTCCAGTTATTTCCTATGGTCAACATTATCTTTCTGAAATGCAAACTTGATCCCTGATCTCCTGCTTATTAACTCATGCCCAGAATAAGGGCCATATTCTCTAACAATACAAGGTCCTATATGACCTGGTTCTACCCCTCTCTCATCATCCCCACCTGTACCTTACTCTACAGTGATGCTGGCCTATCCTATCAGCTGCCCAAATGTCTCCATTCTTTAGTCTCTAGTGGTCTTCTCCTTATCTGTCAGGTAGACTCGTATTCATGCTGACTCAAATGAAACAACACCTTGTCATAGAAAGAAGCCTTCTACAGTAGCCTGCCTCCAATATGGCCCCAAATGTTTCTACCTCCTGGTATTCACACCCTTGTGTAGGCCCTCTCCACACTGAGCCACAGCTAACCTCTGTGACCAATTATGGCAGCAGTGACCGTGTGTAACTTTCAAGGACAGGCCATAAATGGCATTGCAGCTTCCACCTTGGTCTCCTGAATCACTTGCTCTGGGGGAAAGTCAGCTGCCATGCTGTAAGGACACTCAAGGAGCCCCATGGAGAGACACCAACTTTGCAAGCCACTTCAGTGAACCACCTCGGAAGTAGATCCCCTAGTCCCTAGCCTTCAGATGACTGCACGCCCAGCCAACATCCTAACAGCAATGTCATGAGAGACTCTCTTCTCTCATGAGCCAGAATCTCCCTACTGAGATGCTCCTGAATTTCTGACCCATAGAAACTAATAAGAGATAATAAATTATTATTTCTGCATTAAGCCACTAAGTTTTAGGGTGATTTGTTATGCATCAAAGATAGCTAATACACCTTTGTGACTCTTCTCTGCCTTGAGTTGAGGTTCTCTCCCTATGCTCCTATAAAGCCTTGTGAATAAGTCCATCACAGCACTTACCTCATAGCATTTTTATCCCTTTTTCTTTTTTGGCCAACTGACTCCACAAGACTAGACTGCATCTTGTTTCCCTCTGCATCCCTGGCACTCAGAAGTCTCTTAATAAGCATTTATTAGATAAAGTAGACAAATGAATGAACATCAGCAAATGAAAAAAAAAAGTAAATGTCACATTTCACACCACG
Organism: Halichoerus grypus; assembly: GCF_964656455.1. Classification (NCBI taxonomy): domain Eukaryota; kingdom Metazoa; phylum Chordata; class Mammalia; order Carnivora; family Phocidae; genus Halichoerus; species Halichoerus grypus. Next base: position 170,759,323 of record NC_135717.1, on the reverse strand, counting down.
GTAATAATTATTTATCCCATATTCTCCCTTTTTCTGGGTGTCTGGAAAACAGCAACCTCCCTACCACACTGACCCCACAGTTTTTGAGACTGCTTCCTTTACTCACTCTTTCTGACTACACAATTCTGGGAAGCTGTTTACATTTACATGACTTCATCTCTCTGAGCCTAGTCGATTGGTTCTGGGTGAACACAGACCTGAACTGGACCAATCATTAACACTCAATAGCCACTGCCAAACATGGTGAGACCAGGCATGAGCACTTTTCCCAAAATGGCCTAATGGAGTCCCTTCTTAGAGGTATTGAATTTGAGACCCAGAGACCCACGGAGGTCAGCCCTTTTGATGATGGAAGCATTCATATATATACAAACACATATGAACGTATATTTTATATATATATATATGTATAATTATATGTATTTACATATATATGTATATAAACTATAAACATACATAAAACTTTTTTATTGTTATGTTAATCCCCATACATTACATCATTAGTTTTACATATAGTGTTCCATGATTCATTGTTTGTGCATAACACCCAGTGCTCCATGCAGAACGTGCCCTCCTCAATACCCATCACCAGGCTAACCCATCCTCCCAACCCCCTCCCCTCTAGAACCCTCAGTTTGTTTTTCAGAGTCCATCGTCTCTCATGGTTCTTCTCCCCCTCCGATTTCGCCCCCTTCATTCTTCCCCTCCTGCTACATTCTTCTTCTTTTTTTCTTTCTTAACATATATTGCATTATTTGTTTCAGAGGTACAGATCTGAGATTCAACAGTCTTGCACAATTCACAGCGTTTACCAGAGCACATACCCTCCCCAGTGTCCATCACCCAGTCACCCCATCCCTCCCACCCCCCCGTAAAGCTGTTTTTTAAAATGGAATACTTGGGATGCGTGACTGGCGTAGTTGGTAGAGCATGTGGCTCTTGATCTTGGGGTCGTGAGTTCAAGCCCCATATTGGGCATGCAGCCTATTTAAAAATAAATAAAATAAAATACTCAGTGCTGGTAAAAACTAGTTTTGTGATAGAAAATTAGTTCACTCATGAATTGCTTATTCTCCTGGAAACTTAAGGAAATAATGCAATAGAAGCAAAAAGGTATGTGCATGAAAATGTTTACTTCAGCATGAAGTAAATATGAAAATACATGAGGGGTGCCTGGGTGGCTCAGTCGTTAAGCGTCTGCCTTCTGCTCAGGTCATGATCCTGAGGTCCTGGGATCGAGCCCCGCATCAGGCTCCCTGCTCAGCAGGAAGCCTGCTTCTCCCTCTCCCACTCCCCCTGCTTGTGTTCCCTCTCTCGCTGTCTCTCTCTCTGTCAAAATAAATAAAATCTTAAAAAAAAAAAAGAAAATACATGAAAACTGCAAAAACATGAAAATAATTTAAATGTCAAACATAGGGGAATTAATCGAATTTTGGGATAGTGACACAATAAAATGTGAGTCAATCATTTCATATTCCAACTAAGGACTCCCACGCCTGGCCAAGATGGAGTTACAAGGGCTGGGTTTACTTTCCCAACTTGAACAACTACAACAGAAAAATACATAAAACAATGGTTTTCAAACACTAGAAGACAGGCAGCACAGGACAGTGAACCCTGAGAGAGAGAAAATGAATGAGGTGAACCCTATGATCACCCCAGTTCCCACCTGGAGAGAGTCTGCAGGCTGGCCCAGGAGACAGAGTGGAGAGCTAGAGGCGGCCAGAGTAGAACAGAAATAGAGAAGGGAAGCTTGCACAGAGAACTTCAGAAATTTGCAGAGGGTAACCCCAATCTTTATCTGAATACTGGTCAGAGCATGTGTGTGAGGAATATACCCAAGGTTGGGGAAAGAAAAACCTGAAAGGAACATGAGGAATACCTGAAGCTCCCCCCAACTGTGTCATCGTAATACATTCCCCCTTTTATATATCATGGAATGCAATTTGCTAAAATTGGGTTAAGAATTTCTGCATCTGGGGCGCCTGGGTGGCTCAGTCATTAAGCATCTGCCTTCAGCTCAGGTCATGATCCCGGGGTCCTGGGATCGAGCCCCGCATCGGGCTCCCTGCTCATTGGGAAGTCTGCTTCTCCCTCTCCCACTCCCCCTGCTTGTGTTCCCTCTCTCGCTGTGTCTCTGTCAAATAAATATAATCTTAAAAAAAAAATTTCTCCGTCTATGTATGAAGGACATATGTCCAAGTTTTATTTCCTAGTAATGCCTTTTTTTGGTTTTGGTATCAGGACAATGTTTGCTTTACAGAATGGTATTACTTCTTTCTTAAATGTTAAATAAAAATCACCAATGAAGCCTTCTGTGCCTGGAGTTTTCTTTGTGGAAAGGTTTCCAAGTATAATTTATTTAACAGAGTTAAGGCGATTCTGATGGTCTTTTTCTTCTTGAGTGAGCTTTGGTGTTTTGTGCACTTTCAAGGAATTTGTCCATTACCTAAGTTGTTGAATTTATTGCTGAATTTAATGCAAAGTATGCAAAGAACAAAAAAAATCATAGGTAACAAAGATAACTACAGAAATCAGTTAAATGGAAACAAATATAGAGGAAAAACCAATGAAACCAAAATCTGCTCCTTTGAGAAGATCAATAAAATCAATAAACCTCTGACAGAGTGAACCAGAAAAAAAGTGAGAAGACACAGATTATCAAAATCAGGAATGAAAGAGGATATATCACTACAGATCCTAGAAGCAGTAAAAGGATAATAAAAGAATATTATGAACATTTTATGCCAATAAGTTCCGCAATGCATAAAAAGAACAATACCATCATGACCAAGTGGCATTTATCTTGAGAATGCAAGACTTGTTCAATATTTAAAAATCAATCAATGCAATTAAGCATATCAACAGACTAAAGAAGAAAAAGTATATGACTATCTCAACAGATGCAGAAAAAGTATTTGATAAAAGGCAACATTCATTCAGGATAAAAACTCTCAACAAACTAGAAAAAGAAGGAAACTTCCTTCACTTAATAAAGGATATCTACAAAAATCTTAACAGTTAACATCTTAATGGTGAAAGGAGTGCCTTTCAAGGGTGGCTTAGTTGGTTAAGAGTCCAACTCTTGATATCTGCTCAGGTCATGATCTCAGAGCTGCGGGACAGAGCCCCGTGTCGGGCTCAGCAGTCGGCATGGAGTCTGCTTGAGATCTTCTCTCTCCCTCTGCCTCTGCCCCTCCCCCTGCTTGCACATGCATGCGTGCTCTCTCTCTCAATAAATAAAATCTTTAAAAAAAAATCTTAAGGATGAAAGACTGAATGCTTTGCCCCTAAGACTGGGAACAAGGAAAGGATGCAATATATTTTCAATCAAAATCCCAGAAGGATTTCTGGAGAAACTGACAAGCTGATTCCAAAATTTAAATGAATGGGCAAAAGAATTAGACTACTCAAAATAATTTTGAAAAAGCAGAAAGCTGGAGAACTCACACTACCTGATTTCAATATTTACTATAAAGCTACAGTACAGTGTGGCACTGGCAAAATGACAGACATACAGAACAATGGAAGAGAATAAGCAATTCAGAAATAGACCCATACATATTGCCAATTAATGTTATGGGTTGAACTGTGTTCCTAAAAGAAGGTATGTTGATGTCCTAACCCCCAATACCTCAGAGTGTGACCTATTTAGAAAGTGGGTCTTTGTAATTTAACCAACTTAAGATGACATCATTAAGGTGAGCCCTAGTTCAAGGACTACTGTCCTTGTAAAAAAGGGGAAATTTGGACATAGACATACACAGAGGGAAGACAATGAGAAGAGATACAGGGAGAACACCATGTGAAGCAGAGACAGGAACTACGCTGTAACAAGCCAAGGAAGCTGGAAGAGGCAAAGAAAGATCCTTCCTCTACAGGTTTCAGAGTGAGCAAGGCCCTGATGACACCCTGATTTCAGACTTCTGGCCTCTAAAACTGTGAGATAATATTATTGTCATTCTGAATCACCTGGATTGTGATACTCTTATTATGGCAGCCCTAGAAATGACTACAATTAATTTTCAGCAAAAATATAAAGATAATACAATGGAGGAAGGATAGTCTTTTCAACAAATGGTCCTAGAAAAATTGGATAGCCATTTGCAAAAAAAATTAACCTTAATCCATACCTCACACCACATACAAAAAAATTAACTCAAAATGGATCACAGGCCTAAATGTAAAACCTAACACTAAAACTTCTACTTTTTAAAAATTTATTTATTTATTTATTTATTTATTTATTTATTTATTTATTTATTTTAGAGACAGAGAGAGAGCACAGGGTGGAGGGGCAGACAGGGTCTCAAGCCGACTCTGCACTGAGCATAGAGCCCAATGCGGGGCTTGATCTCACCACCATGAGATCATGACCTGAGCTGAAACCAAGAGTCAGACGCTCAACCAACTGTGCCACCCAGGTACCCCTATTTGTTTTCTAAGTAAGCTCTAAGCCCAATGTAGGGCTCAAACTCATGACCCTGAGATGAGGAGTTGCATACTCTATCGACTGAGCCAGCCAGATGCCCTGAACACTAAAACTTCTAGAAGAAAATATAGGAAAAAATGTTTGTGACCTTTGTTAGGCAAAGATTACTTAGATTTTAAACTAAAAGCATGATATATAAATGAAGAAAAAGATAAATTGGACTTTATCAAATCAAAGCCACAGATGGTAAATATTTTCAAATCACATATCTGATAAGGGACATGTATCCAGAATATTAGGAATTCTCAAAACTAAGTAAGCAAAAAAAAAAACAAAAAAAAAAACCCAATTTAAAAAGGGAGGGGCAAAGATTCAAACAAACATTTTCAGGGGTGCTTGGCTGGCTCTGTAGGAACAGCATGAGACTCTTGATCTCCAGGTTGTGAGTTTGAGCCCCACAATGGGTGTAGAGATCATTTAAATGAATAGATAAAAAGAAAAATTTTCAAATTAGATATACAGATGACAAGTGTGCAGAAAAATACTCAACATCATTAGTCACTAGGGAAATGCAAATTAAAACCACAATGAGATATTACCACACACATATTAAATTGTTAAAATAAAAAACCATAGGTGCCTGGGTGGCTCAGTTGGTTAAGCAACTGCCTTCGGCTCAGGTCATGATCCTGGAGTCCCTGGATCGGGTCCCGCATTGGGCTCCCTGCTCCGCGAGGAGCCTGCTTCTCCCTCTAACCCTCCCCCCTCTCATGTACTCTCTCTCTCTCTCATTTTCGCTCTCTCAAATAAATAAATAAATCTTTAAAAAAAAAAAAAAAAACACGACCACGAACAAAACCTAACAATATCAAGTGCTGATGAGGATGCAGAGCAACTAGAACTCTCACATTGCTGGTGGGAATGCAAAATGGTACAGCAATTTTGGAAGAGTTTGGAAGTTTCTTATAAAGCTAAACATAACTTATATAACCCCAAAATCTTACTCCTAGGTATATTTATTTAAGTGAAATGAAAACTTTAGCTTACCCCAAAAATCTGTGTATAAATGTTTACAGCAGCTTTATCCATAATTGCCAAAATCTGAAAACAACCCAAATGTCCTTTAACTGATAAATAAAGAACTGTGATACATCCATATAATGGATTACTAATCAGTAAAAAACAAAAACAAAAACCAAACCCAAAGAAACAAATACTGACACACTCAACAACACAGATCATTTTCAAATGTATTATGCTAAAGAAAAGAAGTCAGATTGAAAAGGATACATACTGCAGGATTCCATCTTTAGTAGGACACCCTGGAAAAAGCAAACTATAGGTACAGAAAACAGACCAGTAGTTTCTACAGGATGGGGGTAGGAGGAAGAGTTAACTACTTAGCTATACAAGGTAATTTTGGGAGCTGAGAGAACTGTTCTATATGTTGATTGTTGGTAATATATATTTGTCAGAGCTTGCAGAACTGTACACTAAAAGGAGTGAATTTTATCATATGTAAATTATACCTTAATAACATAAAAGAAGAGAAGAAACATTATGCTTAATGAAAGAAACCAGACACAAGAGTATAAAAATTCCAATTGTGGGGACTAAAGAAATATGTATACTATTTATTATCTAACATTAAGTGAAAACATTATAATGCCGCATGCACACCCAGAAATGTGTAAATCCTTCAGTCACTCACTCCCCAAATATTTCTCCAACACATATTATGTGCTAAGGCAACAATGATTTACAATCTAGAGGGGGAAATCAAACAGAAAACAAACAGACGGACAAATGAGAATTCCCAAGTGTGGGAGGTTCTCTGAATAATACAAAAGGCTGATGTGATATAGAATCCAGCAAAGGAATCTCTGAAGTACTATTTGGGTTGATACCTGAAGGGCAGAAACCAGCCTTGCAAAGATCTAGCAGTGGAGAGTCATGGACAGAGAGAATGACAAATCCAAACGCTCTGCTCTGATGTGGGTAAGACCTTGGAGGAACAGAAAGGAGCAGCACTTGGTATGTGAGAGTTCTAGTTGCTCTGCATCCTCATCAGCACTTGATATACACTGCTTCAGTGTAACTGAAACACAATGAACAAGAGGGGCAATGGTAAGAGGAAATGGGAGAGGTAGAAGCACCCAGATCACTAAGCGACTGTAGGTCGCGGTAAAGGATTTAGATTTTAAGGACAATGGGAATCCACAAAGGGCCCCAGATGTGCTGTTGTGTGGCAAATGGCCTGTAGAGAGACAAGCATAGGTGCAGGGAGACAAGTGAGAAAGGGCAAGATCCAGGAAACAGACGATGGTAGTGATGAGAGTGGAGGCAGAGATGAAGAGAAGTGAATGGATTCAGGACAGAATCAGGGGAAGAACCAACAAGCCTCGCTACTGGGCGGGATGTGACGAACAAAGAAAGGGAGCAAGCAAAAGTGAGGCCTAGGTTTCTGGTCTGAATCCTGGGATTATGAGGATGCCATTTACTTATACGGAGGAGAGAGGAAAAGAAACAGGTTTGAGAGAAGAAGGGATTACAAGTTGAGGGATAATGTAAATGTTTCTTAGATATCCAACTGGAGACAATAAGTAGGTAACTGGATATAAAAGTATACATCTCCAGGGAACTATCAGAAGCAAAGAGAGAAATCTGGGAGTCTTTCATTCATCTATCCAACCAACAAATTTTTTTGAGCAACTACTATGTGCCAGACACTGTTCCATGTGCTAGGGAGTAAACAAGTACTAGCATGTAAAACAAGACAGACAAAATTCTTGCTTCTCTGAACCTGCAGTTTTCTCATCTGTAAAAGGGGATGACAAATGAGAAAAAGTAAATAAATACTTATCACAATACCTGGCACATAGTATACGCTTACTAAATGCCAGGTTTTAATATTGGTGACAGAAAACAGACAATAAATAAATAAATGAATAAGGCAATTTCAGAGTAATAATATATACTATGAAAAAAATAACACAAACTAATAGGTTTCAGAGTGACACATATAGGGGCAGAAGGGCTACTTTTGATGGGTGGTCAGAGAAGGCCTGAGGAAATGACATTTCATCTGACACCACAGAGATAAGGAACCAGCTCTGCAGAGACCCAGAAGGGACAGCCCAAGCAGAAGAAATGGCTTGTGCAAGGGTCTTAAAGAACAACAAGAGTTTATTACACTGGAGAAGTAACAGGCCAGTGTGTCGGAGGCAGAGTGATGAGGGGAACAGAGCAGACAGCACTGGAGAGGCAGGCGGGAACTAGCCTACAGGGGGCCTACTACCCATGGCAAAAATGCTAGATTTTATTTTAATGGGAAGCAACTGGAGAGCTCTGAGCAGGGGCATGACATGGTCTGACTTAGGTTTCAAAGAAATCACATTGGTTGCTTTGTGAAGAATGAACTACAGACGGGTTAAGGATGGAAGCTATTATAGTTGTCCAGGTGAGAGACAGTATCTCCGACTAAAGTAGTTGAAGTGGTGACAAGTAAGTAGATTCTGGATATAATCTGGAGGTGCAGAGGTAGATAACAGAAATAAAGAAGAAAGAAAGAAATCAATGATGACTTCTGGGTTTTGTGTAGGTCCTATTAACGAAGATGAGGGAAGACTCAGGGGAGAGCAAGTTTCAGGGTTAGGAATCAAGAGATCTGCTTTGGTCATGCTAAGTCAGGATGCCCATTAGACCTCTAAGTGGAGATGTCAAGTAAACAACTGTATATAGGAATATAAAGTTCACAGAAGTCAGAACTACATCTGGGAATCATTAGGACTAGATGTCACGGCCAAGGAGAAAGTGCAGAATAGGGAGCCTAGAACCAAACCTTGGAACATTCCAATACTTAGAGGTTAGGCAGGAAAGGGAACAGGAAATAAAATTTGAGGGGTGGCCAGTGTAGTAGAAGGAACACTAGTAGTGTGTAGTGCTGTAGAAATCAAGAGGAGAAGAGATCATCAGTGCCATGTACCACCTAGAGGTCAAGTGGTATGAGGACAGAGAATGGGTTGCTGGTTCTGCAAGCTGGAGGTTTTTGGTAATCTTGACAAGTTTTAAGTTTTAATGGTGAAGGTGAAAGTCCAATTTGAGTGAGTTGTAGAGAGAACAGAAAAGTAGAGTCATCAGCATCAAGATAGTACATGATTTCCCCCATTTAAAATACAATACCTACATGTTGAAGGTACTATAAATATGAATATTGCTGGGTTAGGTGGTAGGAGTATGGGGCTTATTGGTCTCGATTTTTAATGTTTTCTTTTTTGAAAAAATACAGAGGTATTGCTTAAAAATAATTATATCACCTAAAAACTTGTACTGGAATATTCAAAGCCACATTATTTATAACAACCCAAAGTGGAAATAATCCAAATGTCCATCAATGGATGCATGGATAAACAAAGTGGATATATCCATGTAATGGAATATTACTCAGCCATAAAAAGAAATGAAGTACTGATACACACTACAACATGAAACTTGAAAACATGCTCAGTGAAAGAATCCAGTCACCAGTCACAAAAGACCATGTACTGTATGTTTCCATTTCTATGAAATGCCCAGTATGGGCAAATCCATAGAGATAGGAAGTAGATTAGTGGTTGCCAGGGGCTGGAGGGAGGGGGAAATGGGGAGTGACTGCTAATGGCTGTGGGTTTTCTTTTGGGGATGATGAAAATATTCTGGAATTAGACAACAGTGATAGTTGCACGTCACAGTGAATATACTAAAAACCTCTGAATTAGAAAGTTTAAAAGGGTGACTTTTAGGGCACCTGGCTGGCTCAGGAGGTGAAGTGACTCTTGGTCTCAGGGTTGTGAGTTTGAGCCCCATGCTGCATGTAGAAATTACTAAAATCTAAAAAACTAAAATCTTTTGGGGTGCCTGGGTGGCTCAGTCATTAAGCGTCTGCCTTCGGCTCAGGTCATGATCCCAGGGTCCTGGGATCGAGCCCCACATTGGGCTCTCTGCTCGGCAGGAAGCCTGCTTCTCCCTCTCCCACTCCCCCTGCTTGTGTTCCCTCTCTCCGTCAAATAAATAAATAAAATCTTTAAAAAAAAAAAAACCTAAAATCTTTTTTAAAAAGTGATTTTTAGGGGCGCCTGGGTGGCTCAGTTGGTTAAGCGACTGCCTTCGGCTCAGGTCATGATCCTGGAGTCCCGGGATGGAGTCCCGGGATCGAGTCCCGCATCAGGCTCCCTGCTCAGCAGTGAGTCTGCTTCTCCCTCTGACCCTCCCCCCCTCGTGCTCTCTCTCTCTCATTCTCGCTCTCTCAAATAAATAAAATCTTTTAAAAAAAACTATTAAAAAAAGTGATTATTATGGTGCATGAATTATATCTTAATTTTAAAAATTACCGTTTCGTATAGTGGAACCCTGAGTACTAAGGAAGTGTCCTCCATGAGCTCTGAGGTCCACAAATGGAGCCCTGAACTTAGAGCAGCTATGCAGCTTCTCTAAATCTTGCCTTCCTCTTCCTCCAACAGAAATACTACTTATTACCTCAAATTATCCATCTATGCAGGGATTTAATGTTTACACAAAACCATAAAAAGCAAAAGTGAAAAAAAGGTGCAAACTATTAGAAATAGCTTATCTATAACTGTGAAAAGGATCCCTTTCTCTCTCATTTGTAACTAACACTTTACTAACACTGCTCAGCATGAATTTGACATCTTAGCATCTTAGCAACCTGCGAAGTTAGGACTCCCTAAGTTGCTAAAAGGTAAAAAATCTGTCATCTTTCAAGTTACTGTAGCAAGTTTCCCCCCAATAATCTAAGTAATCACTGGAAAAACAACTGACAATATTCTAAAATTCAGATTTCCAAGGCACCAGGTTTTTGTTGTTGTTTTGTTGTTGTTTTGAAGGCTAAACCAAATCCCCAGGTGTCTGACCTCACTTGGGGCTGCCTAGCTTTCTATTACATTCAAGGGCAACACTTTCCAAAGGCAAAGCCACTGAAAGCAGTTTAAAGGAAAAAAGATGCTTATAAACCAGGGGACTAGAAAAGTACAGCAATTTGCAGGATAGGCTGTAAAGGAAAAATGCTATTTCCGCATCCAAAACTTTTACAGAGATATTTCCCTATCGCCTGAATTTTCTCCACAGTTCAGGCACAACCTGAGCTGGGGTCAGGTGGGACACTGGCTATTAGAGCCAAAGGCTCAGGAACGCTTCTTTCCAACGCCTCTGGGCATTTTGCACAAGATCATTCTTTTCTACTGAGAACACAGTAAGGTGCAAACACAAATGATAAACTGTAGCAGGATAAATCTGAGCTTCAGGTCAGAGGAAAATCTCTGGGGTATAAACACAGTTACTGGGTTTCTCATGGGAAGGGAAGTTCTGCACTCTTCTCTGAGTTTTGTACGTATGCGACATTAATGGAAATCAAAATTTAAAAAAATTCTGCCACAAGTCTGCCACTTCAATAAATCATTTTCTTCCCTTCTATGTTCTCTTTTGGTTTTTCTCTATATATGCCCTATGTTGTCTTTTGGTATTTCCCTATATATAACATTATAGATTTTAAAATATTTTTCTCTACTGAACACTAAATAATCAGCATTTTCCCCAGTAACCATGCAGTTTTTATAGTGATATAGTCTGTAACTGACTGATCTCATCACCTGTTGATAAATTTAAGCACCTAGGAGCAATATCTGCATTAAAAACAATGCTGTGAGGAACTCTCCCTTTGAAAAATTTTTAAATGAAATTAATGAATCTGTCTCATTTGGGAGAGGATCTGGATTTTTGAAAATCTGCTTTTTCTAAAGTGTCAGCTTTATAAAAAGAAATCAAAGGATGAGATTAGGTTAATAACAGATTATTGATATTAGAGTTTAATATGGTGCCTTTGAAGCAAGGTAATTAACCCAATGACCCCTACACTTAAAGTTTTACAATATTATAATTATAGCACAGTGAGGAATTACTCTTTTAATAGTTGGCTCCAGAATGCTTCCCAGAGAGGGGGTTTATCTTCGTTTTGGAAAATACTTTGATAAGCTCCTTAAAGGTGGCCTAAAGGCATAGAAGAAAGAAGAGATCTATCAATTGCCTAGCAAAAGAAATGAATAGAGGGGCACCTGGGTGGCTTAGTCATTAAGCGTCTGCCTTCGGCTCAGGTCATGATCCCAGGGTCCTGGGATCGAGCCCCACATCGGGCTCCCTGCTCCGCGGGAAGCCTGCTTCTCCCTCTCCCACTCCCCCTGCTTGTGTTCCCTCTCTTACTGTGTCTCTTTCTGTCAAATAAATAAATAAAATCTTTTAAAAAAAAAATGAATAGAAATTTGGAGGCAGGGGAGAAAAGAACTAGAAGTGGCCTGGACCATAAAAAGGAGGGGAAGAGAAGTCCAAAACCAAGGTGAGGAGCTGCATCCTTTGGAACAAAGTGACCTATGAGACATTAACACTCAGTATGCCTGGGGTGGGGAGGTCTGGAGGGTGAGGACAGAATGCCTCTTCAGGAAAGGACAATCCAAAACCCAAATGAAGTTGTGTTGTTGCAGGGTAAAATCCCTTTGCCATCCCCTGTTTTCAGTAAAGCCTGCCCTACTTGTAAGAGCCTTGAAGGTGGTTTGGGGGGAAACCAAATAAAAGGTCTAAAAGTAGTAATAAAAAGTAATAATTCCTACTGTACAGAGATGTTATAAGGACTAAATAGTTAAACTTGAAAAATCTGGGGGAGGGTGTTGGAATTTTCAAGTAATGTAGGCTTATAGGGCCTGCGTCCGTTTTATTGAAATTTCAAGTTAAGGGATTTCAGCTGATTATGTAACACAAAAGTTTTATGTATCTCATTTCCTTAGATTTATATATAAAATAACTACCTTTTAAAAATTCAAGCTACATTTCAACAATATCGTGGAGTTTATGGCTCCCTAATTTTACAATGTTGTCCCCTTTCCCTTAAATAATCTCAACCCATGGTTCTCAAACTGTGGAGTGCATCATAATCCTCATCTGGAGGACTTTTTAAAACCCAAAAAGCTGATTCTTCTTTTTTTTTTTAAGATTTCATTTTATTTTTTAAGATTTTATTTATTCATTTGAAAGAGCGCACACAAGCAGGGGGAAAGGCAGAGGGAGAGGAAGAGCAGACTCCCCTCTGAGCTGGGAGCCCGACATGGAGCTCGATCCCAGGACCTGGAGATCATGACGTGAGCTGAAGGCAGATGCTTAACCATCTCAACCACCCACACACCCTAAGATTTTATTTTTAAGTAATCTCTATACCCAATGTGGGGCTCGAACCTACAACCCCAAGATCAAGAATTGCATGCTCTAATGATTGAGCCAGCCAGGCACCCCTTTTTAAAAGCTGAATTTTTTAATCTGAAGGTCTGAGTAGAATGAGACTGTTCCATTCTTACAAGTTCCCAGGTGATGTTGATGCTGTGGTCCAGGGAACACACTTTTGAGAACCACTGGGCTGAAACTACCCTTTGACCATTCTTTCAAATTCTAGTTCAGATGTGACCTCCTGGAACACCTTCCCCTTCCAACTTCCATGCTCCCTACCTCCCTTCTCTGATAAAACTAGTCATTGTACATGCTCCTACTGTTTCTTATTTCATACTGCACTGTAATTTATGTATGTACATATCTGCCCTATATCTGCTACCTAGCCTAGAGCCTGACCCACGGCAGGTGTTGACTGTATGAGGAGGGGATACCATACTCCTGGAAGAGCCCCATGTACAACATGCTCCTTTGTAAGTTCCTGTGCTGGGCTCCTTCTGCTTGTAAGGCCCTCCACTTTACCTGACTTCTCATCCTCCAGGCTCAGCCTCGGCTCTTTCTCCTTGAGGAAGCCTTCTCTGACACACCCCCTGCCTCAGGTTTGTGTCAGGTGCCCCTCTTCTGTCTGTATCATAAAACATATTTAATATACTATCTATAACCTATTTTATCTTAATAATAGCTACCATTCACTGCAGGCTCTCCAAGTGCCAGGAACTCTAATAAGCAGAGTTGGATTAAAATTTTTAGAGGTCATGGGGCGCCTGGGTGGCTCAGTTGTTAAGCATCTGCCTTCAGCTCAGGTCATGATCCCGGGGTCCTGGGATCCAGCCCCTCATCGGGCTCCCTGCACAGTGGGGATCCTGCTTCTTCCTCTCCCTCTGCCTGCCGTTCCCCTTGCTGGTGCTCCCTCTCTGTCGAATAAATAAATAAAATCTTAAAAAAAAAAAATCTTTAGAAGTCCTTTTGTCAAGCCATTCCCACTTCTGGAAATTTATCCTACACTTCAGCAAAATGACTCCTGTAGAAAGACACTCCCTACAGCATTGTTTGTGATGGCAAAGTATTAGAAAACCTCAATATCCACTGGTGGGGAACTTGAATAAGTTACACAACATCTATATAATGGAACAGTGTGCAGCTGTCAAAAAACAATGGGTCATTTATTTATGTGCTCATACTGAATGATCTCCAAGGTATACTGCTAAGTGAAAAAAGCAAGGAGCAAAACAGTGAGAAGAGTAAACATTTGTACAAAGAAGTTTTCAGGGGCGCCTGGGTGGCTCAGTCGGTTAAGCGTCTGCCTTTGGCTCAGGTCATGATCCTGGGGTCCTGGGATCGAGCCCTGCGTCGGGCTCCCTGCTCCGCGGGAAGCCTGCTTCTCCCTCTCCCACTCCCCCTGCTTGTGTTCCCTCTCTCGCTGTGTTTCTCTGTCAAATAAATAAATCTTAAAAAAAAAAAAAGAAGTTTTCACATAAAATTTAGAAGGCTGCATGTGAGAGTAACTAGGTGACAGACTTTTTACCTAATACCCCTTTGTACCTTTTGAATTTTGAAGTATTTGAATGCATTACCTATTCAAACAAAGTTAAGCATGAAAAAAAATTTAAAGGCCTTCAGAAAGCCATAGGATGAGAAAGATTAGGTGCTCCCCTATTTAATCAATATAAAAATAAAAATGAATATGAGGAAGTCCAACAACATTTAGATTTTTTCCAAGATGACTTCTGCTATGTTTCTGTGAAATGTCTAATACCAAGTTCTTTCCATTTCCTCATTGTATTTTGTGTCTCTGCTTTATTAGTACCCTCAGCACATGCCTGGTCTACTAAAGGCCAATCCACAGCAGATGCTCATTAGATCCAGCGACAACACTGTAGTTCTTAACACACGGAGTATGCAAGGGTCGTGACCCTTTGGTTCTCCTCCTGCCTTTCTGGCTGCTCCTCCTGAGTCTCTTTTCCCAGTTCCTCCCCTGCTGGTTCTTAAAATGCCTTAATGTTCTGTTCCGGATCCTCCTCCAGTTCCCTGCACTCTTACTGACTCTCATGGCTTCAATTTATACCTACAGGCAGATGATCCAGTTTCTTTCTTTCTTTTTTTTTTTTTTTAAAGATTTTATTTATTTATTTGACAGAGAAAGACACAGTGAGAGAGGGAACACAAGCAGGGGGAGTGGCAGAGGGAGAAGCAGGCTTCCCACAGAGCAGGGAGCCCGATGTGGGGCTCTATCCCAGGACCCTGGGATCATGACCTGAGTTGAAGGCAGATGCTTCACCGACTGAGCCACCCAGGTGCCCCAGATGATCCAATTTCTATCCCCACAACATATTTCTCTCCAAACTTTAGGCTGACACATCCAACTGCCCACTGGGCCACTCCTCCACATTCCTGGAAATACCATGCTCTCAAATTAAGTCACTGTGAACCCTGCCCTCCTCCAGTGGTCCTTATCTCAGGAGACTGGCATTACAACCTATCTACCACTTTCTCCAGTCAGAATTGGCCTCATGGTTAATGGATTCTCCACCCCTCAACTCTTAAGCCTTTCTGAATGTTTTTTCAAACTTCCCTTTTCTTTCCAACCTTTGCTATTTCCCAGTTGGGGCTGTCATCATTTCTCACCATCATGATTTTTACAAGTCTTCCAACTGGGATCTCTGCCTCCAGTCTTGCCCCCTGCACCCCACACCCCATCTATTCTCTATTCTGCAGCCAGAGAAATCCTTTTAAAATGCAACTGATCAGGGGCGCCTGGATGACTCAGTTGGTTGGCATCTGACTCTTGATTTTGGCTCAGGTAGTGATCTCAGGGTCCTGGGCTCCACTCTCAGCAGGGAGTCTGCTGGAAATTCTCTCTCCCTCTCCCTCTCCTCCTGCTTGCATGCTCTTGTTCGCTCCCTCTCTCTATAACATAAATAAATCAATCTTTAAAATGCAACTGCTTGTTTCCTTCCTTTTAAAAACCTTTTTTCTGGGGCACTTGGGGAGTACAGTTAGTTAAGCGTCCAATCCTTGGTTTCGGCTCAGGTCATGATCTCAGGGTCATGAGATTGAGCCCTGCATTGGCTCAGCACTCAGCACGGAATCTGCTTGAGACTCTCTCTCTCTCCCTTTGCCCCCCCTAAAATAAATAAATCTTTGGGGCGCCTGGGTGGCTCAGTCGGTTAAGCGTCTGAGCGTTTGGCAGGTCATGATCCCAGGGTCCTGGGATCGAGCCCCGCATTGGGCTTCCTGCTCAGTGGGGAGCCTGCTTCTCTCTCTGCCCCTCCCTCCTGCTCTGCTCTCTAGCTCTCAAATAAAAAAAATTTAAAAAAAATAATAACCAAATCTTTAAAAAATAAATAAATAAAACGTTTTTTCTTCCTCCTGACTTCAAGAAAAAGTCCAAGTTTGTTAATTTGGCATACAAGACCCTGCATGACCTAGTAGTCCCCACTCACCATTCCGGCCTCATTTCTCAACACCTACCTCTCACTCGCCCTCAGCACATGCTCTGTGCTCTAGCCAGAACATGCTTCTCTCAGACCTTGGAACCGTCTGCTTTCTCAAAGTATGCTGCTAAATGAAACAAGTACTCGGCAGTATGTAAAGAAAAGTCCTGAAACTTGCGCCCCACCAACACCATGATAAGGCAGCTGGTGGTGCTAATCTTCTAAACTGGTTCCCCACTCCAGTCACCCAATCATTCTTGTTGAAAACATGTGTATGACTCACTTCACCCTGAGGGCGCCTGGGTGCTCAGTTGGTTAAGCCCCTGACTTGTGATTTTAGCTCACGTCATGATCTCATGGGTCGTGAGATCGAGCCCCGTGTCAGACTCTGTGCTCAGCAGGGAGTCCACTTGGGATTTTTTTCTCTCTCGCTTTCCCTCTGCCCCTCCCCCCACTTGCATGCACACTCTCACTCTCAAATAAATAAATCTTTTAAAGAAATTCACTTCACCCTTTATCTCCCTTAGTGCCAAAGACAACTGAAGTGAAAACCCACTATATCATCTACATTTCTCAACTGCCTTCCCTCAAACTGGCATCAGCAGATGAGCAGTGACTCCAGTAATCAGTTCTCACTCCTGCACCCACAGGGACTGCTTTCCCATCCCTGAGTCAATATTTTCTTGGTGACCAGCGAGAGAGGGTGCTTCTTTAGGCATCACGTGTGACTGTGCAAAGTAGAGCAGGGAAACAGGGACCTCACCCCAGAATCCAGCACAGCAGTTCCAGTTAAAGGGAGCTCTCCTGTGCAGACTTAGGACCCATGCTCAGCCACTCTAGGTCTTTCTATAAAATAATTAATCATCCGAGGCAGTCCAGTCACTTCCCCAAGTCCCTTCCAGGAGCATCTGCCTAAGATTTACAGCCTGGCAGGGCCCCCATGATGATAGGGAAAGCACAAAAGGTACTGCACGGACCTTCTGTCAGAACCACTACCAGAGGTGCGGGGCTACGACCCCTTCAGGAGTAAAACAAACAATGGTTAACCAACTGCAACTGCAACTCAGGTGGCTCCGAAAAACAGTGATTCGAGTGTTTGAGGAAATAAAGCTCCTTGAGGGCTGTCAAAAAAGGCGCCTGAGAAATTTATATTTAAAGTGTTATATTAACTTAGGAGCTTATGGCACTTAAAAGGGACAAGACAGATAGTTAACAAAGTCCCTATTCCTCACATAGTTAAACTACAGAGGTCAACAAACTACTTTATCTTTAAGTCATTTATTTGGCCAGCCCATTTAAATAATTACTGGGAATTTCTCATTTGCAGATACAAAAATACCAACATAATAACTCTGTATGTTATACCAAGTATGATAATCCACTCCTACTTACTCTGTGGCAGTGAGTGGATGCAGGTATTAGAAGGGAGGTACCAGTTAAAGAAGGAATAATGTATTTATTGACCGTTTACCATACTGCTAAGAAACCAGAGAAAACCAGGGCTCAGGGTGAAGCATCTTACCATGTCACACACACTCAGGACTGAGTGCGCAGCTGACCCTCTATCCCACGCTGACCAGCACAGCTGTCATTGGCAATCGCGCGGCACAATCTCCAGGGAAGCCCATGAGCTACTTGTGGGTGTGTAAGAACAAAACACCTTGGCTTGGGGTACGGAGCCCCGTGGAGACCAGGTGAAAACATAACACAAGCAGCTGGATTAAGAAACAATTTTTGCAGACAAATTAAGCAGATAAATCAGGAGAAAACTCCCATATTATAGGAGCAAATGAATTTCTCTAACAGACCTGAACCTATAGAGATCATCAGCTTCTTCAATACCAGGTACAACGCAAAGGCACTGAGCAGAGCCATGAACAACAGAGGCATGAATGACACGGTTAAGAAGGATCTTTTGAGTTATGTCCCTCTCGTTTTTTTTTTTCCCCCAAAAAAAGAAACTGAGGCCAAAGAGGTCAAAAGACTTATTTAAAGCCATACTGTGAGGTGACACAGCCAGACCAGAAGCTAAGTCTCCTATTTCCACTATTCCAACCTAAAATTGAATCAAAAACTTGGGAAAAACATGGGAACAGGCAAACTGGATCACACTTAGACCAGCATCATTACCAAGAGAAATCCCAGGACAGATGTTATGGGAAGTTGTCCTCCTGCTGTTGGAAACCTTGGGGTTAGGCAGACAAAGTTTTTTTTGTTTGTTCATTTTGTGGACCTACCATTAGATAATCTACTGTTTTTGGTTACCTCTTTATATTTCCTACATAATACTGCTGATTTAATCAGGTCCACACAGTTAAAACTTCTACATTGTAGGAATTACACTACCATTTTGAACTAACCACTGAAATTCCTGCCTCGTCCAGCCCCAGGTAAGTTCTCACTGCTCATTGCTCTCTTAGCCCATGTTACTCCAGGACAAAGTCAGGAAACAAGCTCCATGCTATTTATCTTCACTATTGCTCAGCTGACTTTCATTCTTCTCTAAATGACTTTCTATCATGTTTCCTTCAGTGCTACATTCAAGCTTTTCCCCTATTTCTTCAGAGCCCCCAACTGTTTTCTGCTGCCACTTACTCCCTCCCAGCTGATGACCTGCTTTCCACCTTGATGAAGCTGAGGTCATTTGGCTTAGGTTTCCTCCACTTCCTCCTCCTCCTGTCAAAACTGCCCCATCGGGGCACCTGGGTGGCTCCGTCGTTAAGCGTCTGCCTTCGGCTCAGGTCATGATCCCAGGGTCCTGGGATCGAGCCCCACATCGGGCTCCCTGCTCGCAGGAAGCCTGCTTCTCCCTCTCCCACTCCCCCTGCTTGTGTTCCCTCTCTCTGTGTCTGTCTCAAATAAATAAATAAAATCTAAAAAAAAAAACCAAACTGCCCCATCTTTTCACAGTTTTCTCTTTCCACCTTCCTCTCAGAGGAAGTAGTCGTCTTCCTTCCTTCGCAGGCTAAGTCCTCCACCCATAATAACCTTCCACCATTTCCCAGACTGCATCTCCAGCTTCCTCTCCGCTGGCCTCAAGTGCAGCGCCCATGCTCAGATCGCCCGCATCCTTAATTACAACAAACCCAAACAAAGCAACTTGGACCCACTCAAACCTATCAGTCTGGCTCTTCTTCCTCTGCCGCCCTGCCACGTTATCAACGGCAGAGTCGAACCCTGCAACCACGCCTCCTCAGTCAACTTGCTCCTTAGGCTTTTTCCGCCTAGCTTCCTCCCTTTGCACCCAGACTTTCTGAAGTCTCCAGTGGTTTCCTTGTCACATATGGAATCCTCTTCCTTTGGCTTCATTTCCTTAAACTCCCTGCAGCATTTGACTGCTGACTCACCTGGGTTTCTTGAAACTGTTCCAGGACTCTCAGAGCACCGACCTCACTGGTTTTCCTTCTCTACTTAACTGCTTCTTTGCTGACTCCTCTTCTTCCCCCTGACCCCCAAAAAAGACATTCCCCAAATCAGGCTTCTCTTTTTCAATCCACTCCTAATGGATTCCTACTCGGGAATCCGTTCCTGCTCCTAAGGGGGATTTAGCCATCATTGCTATACAGATAGGCCACAAATCTCCACCTCTAGCCATGGCAACACTCCTGAGATTTCCAACTTCCTGCTGGATGGCTTCAACTGACTTAATCCATTACACACTCGAAATCTGTTTTTCTCAAATGAATCTATTTTTATTCTATCCCAGATGATTCTTTTTGATTTTCCTATTTCTTCTCCGAAGACTCTCACATTCTAAGCTTTTAGGGGAATTTCTGGCTCTTACTTTTGTCTTATTTTCATACTGAATCAGTTGCAAAGTCTATTGATTTTATGTTTAAAAGTATCTCTATCTCCACTGCCTTAATTCAGACCCTCACTGACACTTTTCTGGGCTATGGTAAATCTCCTGACAGGTTTCTGTGGCTCCAGAATCTCTTTCCATTCATGTTAAATAAACACTGGATTAATCTCTGCTGAAGCACAGCTCTAATTGCACGGTTCCCTCATCATCTTCAGTGGCCCCCAATCTACCTTCTGAGTCAGCCCCTATTTTCTCTGCACGTACCCTATGCTTCAGCCACCTGGACCACTCACTGCTATCTCAACATGTCTCCAGATCTTTATTCATACTGTTTCCTGCTTCAAAGGCCACCTCCCATTTCTTAATGTCCTGATTCTAACCATCTTTCAGTGCTCAGCTCAAATGCCAGTTCTGTGAAGCTTTCTGTAGTCCTCTGAACATTTACTTGTACCCACCTAACGCCACATACTTACATTTTCTCTCATTTTTAACTAGTTGTGTCTACCTTAACTCTAATAACCTGGAAGCCTCCTTAAAGCCTGAATCCTCTTTAGCATTTAGTACTTAATAGGGATTCAATACATGTTTGCCAAGTGACAGGAATACACCTTCCTTAGTATTTTTGGATTTGGTGAAGAAGCAATGTTCACTTTATATATACATGGTACAGTGGGAGCAAGAAGTCCTAGGTTTGACAACTTGTTCTGCTGTGTGGCCTTTGGATAAAACATTTAATCTCTCATAGCCTCAGTTTCCCTATCAAGTAAATTACAGTATAGTGCCTACAGATTAAAGTACTGAGAAAGTACTTAGAACCCCTAGCACAGTTACACATACTTAGCATAGAGAAAATATTTTCCAAAGATGGGCCACAACAATATAACCTATCCCACATGTCTTGTTTTTTTTTTTAAAGTAGGCTCTACGCCCGATGTGGAACTTGAACTCATGACTCTGAGATCAAGAGTATCATGCTCTATCAACTGAGCCAGTTTTAAGATTACTTAAAAATAAAATCCTGGGGCACCTGGGTGGCTCAGTCGTTAAGCGTCTGCCTTTCAGCTCAGGTCATGATCCCAGAGTCCTGGGATCTAGCCCCGCGTCGGGCTCCCTGTTCGGTAGGAAGCCTGCTTCTCCCTCTCCCACTCCCCGTTTGTGCTCCCTCTCTCGCGGTCTCTCTCTGTCAAATAAATAAATAAAATCTTGAAAAAAAAATCTTTTAAAAATAAAATCTTAAAAAAAAAGATTAATGTAATTTAATAAATTACACAGTAATTTATACATAATAAGGGCTCTCATGTTTATTACTTGTCCTTCTAGAAACTAAAGGAATCTATATTCTACCAGAAAAGTACAAAGTATTTTGAACCATCTCAGTTTAAAATAAAGGATGGAATAATATTTTCTGTTTTGTTTCCAAAACATTTCTGAACAACACCTCATGCATTTGTTGGTCTTTCTGGCCACAGTGGCCAAGTAAATCTATAAACGCCAGGTCCCTTCATTAGATCTTAATTGCTCATTTTATCAAAGTAATTTGGAATTTTTTTTGTTGAATCAGTAAGCTTCTGGATTCACCTCTTAAATTTTGTATAATTAATAGGGGTGCCTGGGTGGCTCAGTCGTTAAGCGTCTGCCTTCGGCTCAGGTCATGATCCCAGGGTCCTGGGATAGAGCCCCGCATCGGGCTCCCTGCTACGCGGGAAGCCTGCTTCTCCCTCTCCCACTCCCCCTGCTTGTGTTCCCTCTCTCACTGTCTCTCTCTCTGTCAAATAAATAAATAAAATCTTTAAAAAAAAAAATTTGTATAATTAATATTTTAGTTTGCACTTTCCAGTTCCTAAATGCAGTATCTTGTTATTGTTAAAATACTTAATGCTTTTCCCAATGGTTTATATAGATTAGTAAAAATTTCCTGTAACTTTTCCCTAAGCACTTGGTTCTTCTCAATATGGATGAATATAATGTGCTTGTATTATGTGAATCAATGTGAAAAGAAAATATAATTTACAAAAATAAAAGTTGAAGCAACTTTTAAATATACATACCTCATAAAAATACATTTGCATTCTGCGATATACATTTATTTAAACTCACTTCCAAACTTGACTATCCTATTTGCCTATAGCATTTTCTACCTATTCTTGAATCTCAAAACAAAAAGAAACCAAACACACCAAAAAAAAAACCACTCACACAAATCCACTAATATATTTTCTGGTTATAAAAGTCATAGATACTCATTGTGGAAAAGTTGGAAAATTCACACTTAACAAATGAATAAAGAAATGAATGCCCAGAGGCACCTGGCTGGCTCAGTTGGAGGAGTATCCGACGCCTGATCTTGGGGTCATGAGTTTGAGCCCCAAGTTGGGTGTAGACATTATAAAAAATAAATAGGGGTGCCTAGGTGGTGCAGTTGGTTGAGTGACTCTTGGTTTTGGCTCAGGTCATGATTTTGGGGTCATGAGATCGAGCCCCACTTTGGACTCTGCGCTGAGTGTGGAGTCTGCCTGAGATTCTCTCTTCCTCTCTCTGCCCCCCCATTCGTGTGATTAATCTCTTTCTCTCTCTCTCTCTCTCTCACTCACACACATACTGCATAAAGAAAATGTTAACAATCACACAAAAATATTTCCATCATCACAGAAAATTCTACTGCACAGTGTTTCACTACTATACTGCCTCCCAGGACTGGTTTTTGTAGTGGATACATCTGGTCTCTGTCCATGGGATTACAATTCCATTGACCAGGCAAATATACATACATGAAATGACAAACACAAGGCCAGTTAAAAATAAGAGAATACAGGGCACCTGGGTGGCTCAGTCATTAAGCGTCTGCCTTCGGCTCAGGTCATGGTCCCAGGGTCCTGGGATCGAGCCCCACGTCGGGCTCCCTGCTCCACGGGAAGCCTGCTTCTCCCTCTGCCACTCCCCCTGCTTGTGTTCCCTCTCTCGCTGTGTCTCTCTCTGTCAAATAAATAAAATCTTAAAAAAAAAATGAGAATAAACCACAAATATTAATCAAAGTTCAAAGAAATAAAGAGATAACTACAGGTTGATATGGAAAAGGCTTCATAAAGGAGACAGATATTTATTTATTGACTTAATTCATTGAGGATACGTATACATTGCACTAGGCACTATAAGGGCCTGACCTAAGCAAGATTTGGAGGCACTACAGTTTGACAAGGAGATTAACTGTCAATCACCACCCTCCCCCCATTTCTGTCATTAATGAGCTGTATGATATTGGGATCTCTAGTCCTTATGAAGGGGATGATCTCATACTTCCAGTCCTAAAGTGCTGTGATCCAAAGAGAAGAAAAAGGCACCAGAGTAAGTAAAGCAACTGAAAAAGATCCAAAGTTGACAGAATGAGCTGTGTTCCCAGAACACAAAGTAGACCCAATGGTGATTTTGCATTGAGGGAATAGTCACTCATTCAACATACATTTACTGAGTGCCTACTACGCGCCAGGCACTGTTCTCAAGTGATAAGGATACAACAGTGCTCAAAACAGATAAAAATCCCTTTTTTTGCCCTAGAATCTGGCATTCTAGAGGGGAAACAAGTAATTCAAAAAATAATTAAGATGCTATATTGTATGCCAGGTGATGATTAGTGCTACTGAGTAAAATGAAACAGGAAAAGGGATAGGCAGTTTCAGGAAGTAGCTATTTTAAATGAGGGGTTCAAGGCCGCCTGGGTGGCTCAGTCATTAAGCGTCTGTCTTCAGCTCAGGTCATGATCCCGGAGTCCCCAGATCAAGCCCCACGCTGGGCTCCCTGCTCAGAGGGGAGTCTGCTTCTCCCTTTCCCTCTGCCCCTCCCCCTGCTCCTTCTCCCTCTGTCTCTCTCTCTCTCTTGCTCTCTCTCTCTCAAATAAATAAAATCTTTTAAAAAATTATAAATGAGGGGTTCAGGGAAGGCTCAATGAAATCTGAGCCAAGACCTGAAGAAAGTGAGGGGCTGAGTGAAGCAGAGGTCTGGGGGCAGAGCAAAGAGCAGCAGATAGCTGTAGTGAGGCAGGAACACAGGAGACCAAGGTGGCAGAGTAGGGAAAGGCAAGAATGATTTGTTCGAGACTGATCTCTAGGTCTGAGTGTGGAGACACAGATTTCAGAATTGAAGGGAACTTTATAGGTCATTTAGTACAACTAACCATTAGATTATTAAACCCATCCTACTCTGCCCAAGTGACCATCTTGTCTTGGCTTGAACTATTTTATTTTTTAATATTTATTTATTTATTTACTTATTCATTTATTTAAAGTAAGCTCTACACCCAATGTGGGGGGCTTAAACTCACCACCCCGAGATCAAAGGTCAGACCATGCTCTACTGACTAAGCCAGCCAGGCACCCTGGCTTGAACAATTTTAGTGTATCTACCTCCACAGACCAAGATAGCCTATCCATCCTTGAACAGCCCTGCTTTTAGACTTTAATTAGCACAGAAATCTGTTTTCTAGTAATGTCTACTCTTTATTCTTTTTAGGGACACTCTGTACACTACATGCTTCAGATGTCTGAAGATGAAAACCTTCAAGTCTTCTCTCATATTTCTCTTCTCTTCAGCTTAAAGTTAACCAGTTGTTTTAACTCTTTTCTAAGTGACATGGCCTTATGTCATGTAACAGTAAGTTAGGGAGTCTCAAATGCCAGCCAGAAAAACTGACTTTGGGTAACTTATATTATGTAATATAGGATTTATTGGAAAGATACAAGGTAGGGCACAGAACTGAGGAAAAGCTAAAGAATCAGGTCTTTGAGGGGCGCCTGGGTGGCTCAGACATTAAGTGTCTGCCTTCGGCTCAGGTCATGGTCCCAGGGTCCTGGGATCGAGCACCACATCGGGCTCCCTGCTCAGAGGGAAGCCTGCTTCTCCCTCTCCCACTCCCCCTTCTTGTGTCCCCTCTCTCACTGTGTCTCTGTCAAATAAATAAATAAAATCCTAAAAAAAAAAAAAAAAATCAGGTCTTTGGAAACAAACACAAAGCAGCTCCAATAGCCACATATTAGGAATTAATCCATGGTTGTGATGAAGGAGGTTTGTCACCGTGTCATTCAACCTAAGATTCAAATTAAAGGAGGAACACATCTGTTTGCCTAACATCTATTGGCCTAACCTGGTCATGTGCCCACCACTTAACTCGGTTAGCGATGGACTGTTTCCTCAAAGCAAAACGGAGTTGCTATTCCCAGAAAAACCTAGACTAGATGCTGAGCCGACCAAAACAACTTATGTACACTAAACTCTCTCAAAATGTGATGCCTCAAATCCAACATAAGAATCAGGTATGGAGGAGGAGCAAAGTCAAGGTATTCCCCCCACACTTGCTGTATGAACCTTGGGCAAGCTACCAAACTCTGCCTCAGTTCCTATCTGTAAGACAGTGATGGTCACAACAACACTTTGTTGTACTTGTGGCAACCAAATAAGAAAATGTATGTGAAAAGCTTTATAAACTCAAAGCTAACTATAGTAGCCAACACTTATTGACCATCTGTCGCATACAGAGATTATTTTAGGTAATCTTCAAAACAACCCTATGAAGTAGACGGTTAGGAGCACAAACTCTGGAGTCTGACTACCCAGGTTCAAATCCTCACTCCGTCACTTATTTGTGTGACCTTGAACAAGTTAGCAAGTCTGTGACTGTTTCCTCACCTTAAGTGGGGGTAATTCTAATAATATACAGGGTGATTGTGAAGACTGAGGTAATACAAGTAAAATTCTTAGTAAAATTCTTATGCCTAGTATATAATAAACACCCAATAAATATTAGTAATACTATGACTGGTGGTAGTAGTAACAGTAGTAGTACTTATCCCAATTTTACAAATGAGCAAAATGAGGCACTGGTAAGTTAATAGCACTTGAATCAAAGATTTTATTTATTTATTTGACAGAGAGAGAGACACAGCAAGAGAGGGAACACAAGCAGGGGGAGTGGGAGAGGGAGAAGCAGGCTTCCCGTGGAGCAGGGAGCCCCATGCGGGGCTCCATCCCAGGACCCTGGGATCATGACCTGAGCCCAAGGCAGACGCTTAATGACTGAGCCACCCAGGCGCCCCAAGTTTTCAAAGTTTAAAGTGGTAGAGCAGAATTTGAACTTCATTGTAGGTACTCTTAATTACTATACTCCACAGACTTGAAGTGGAAAAAAAAAAAAAAGGTGGTATTTGGACTTTAACCCTAAACTCAAGTCACACAAATTAAGGATATTTACAAATGAAGCTCAAACATAAGAAGAGGGAAATGAACTGCTGATACATATCTTGAGAATTTTACTAGAAGCCTAACCAGCTATCTAGAAAAGACCAGGAATACTCCTATCATTTTGTTAAGAAAAAGTCTTCTCTTAGCCCTATTGGAAATCAGGCCCTTCCCAGGGGTAAGCCTTCTGATTAGAGCTTTCAATCTTTTTTTTTTAAGATTTTATTTTTAAGTTATCTCTATACCCAACATGGGGCCTGAATTTATAACCCCAAGATCAAACGTTGCATGCTCCACCAACTGAGCCAGCCAGGCACCCCTTAATCTCATTTCTAATGTTACTCTTATGGACAAAGTTATTTAATGATTCCAAAGAAGTTAACTTCCCAAAACAATTCACATTAGCAGAGGAAAAAAACACACATAGAATACCTGCATCACACTGAGAAAAAGTAGAAATGTGTTTATAGCTGTGAGAGAGGCATAATGTTAGAAGACCCAGTTAACTGTGCCTACCAAAAAAAAGTAAATGTCACTCCTCATTTATGAATTATGACCATCAAGGAACCTAATGTTCAAAAAGAAGGAGAGGTGATTATACGTATACTATTCAAACAATAGTGTCTTCAAAATCAGTTCATAAGCCACACTAAAAGTAAGCTTCATTCAGTCTTATGGTACTGAGAGTACTACCATGTTCTGAATACAACATCCTATGAGGTATTCATTCATCAAATATTTATTGATCACCTACCACTGTTCTAGAAGACAGAGGTGAGGTGGTGAAAAAATAAAGACCCTACTCTCATAGAGCTTACATTGTAAGCATGTATTTTAAAAAAAGAAATTGAGGCTCAGTTCCCAGGTCTGTTAGACTCTAAAACCTACACTATGTATTTTGACTGTATCATCTCCCACTGGCAAGATACAGCTTCTCCTAAAAGTCCACACCTAAACATGCAGTCCTGACAGCCCTGTCTGCAACAATTTAGGGTTCCTCTCTGTTGGCAGTTCAGTGTCACTTTCTCAGTGAAGTGTTCTTCCCCCAACTTCCAACAGCAAAGACTGCTGGGTCAGCAGTTTAACACATCATACTGACAAGAATTAAATTCTTTTTCTCCTTCATTAGTCCCTAAACTCCCTCAGGGCAAGAACCATGTCTTAGCCTCTTTGTATGTCTAGAAGATGGTACAGCAAATAGTCAATAAGTAGCTGAGTGGAGCTCATGAGAACATTTCGACAGAGTAGAGGGTGGAAGCTAGATTGCACTGAACTAAGGAGTCAAAGAAAGAGAGGGGAATAGTGTTTGCTCTTCAAGAACAAGTCGAGAAAGGAAAAGGAGGGAAACGGAAGTAGTCTGAAGGAGAAATGTGATCACAGGAAAGTTTTTTACTTTTTTAAGAATGAGAAAAATTTGAATATATTTGTTGGTAAGGTAGTACAGCAGAGTAGAAAGAACAGGGACGGCAGAGTCAGATAGGCTTGAATTTGAATTCTGGCCCTGTCACTTACTATGTCTGTAGGCAAATCTGTACAACTTACACATAAAATGAGAACGATAATACCTACGCCTCACTGTGACAATGACAGCATGTGGCAAACAGAAGTAATCCAATAAACGGTATCGATGACTATTACTGTATGCAGAAGCCCGGACTCTGGTGTTCTAACCCCTCCTACATAGCTTGTGCTTCAATGCAGATTTCCTATCTCAGTCTATATGTAATATGTGATGGCAAAGAAACAGGATCCTTATTTCTTCTGTGTGTACCACCCTCTGTGCTATTCCACTTCTTTGTGACAGTCTGGATGAGCTCATGAATGGCTACTATGGAAAATTACTGATGTCACCAGCTGAGGAAATAGAGACAATGTGGAGAACAAGCAGATGAAACTGATGTTAAATCATCAAATGTACAAGATTCTGGGCTCCTGCCAAAACTCATTGAGAACTAGGAAGAGAGAAACCGAAAACACAAACACACAGAACATTGTTTAACTTCCTAAGCCAACAAGGTGTTCCCAGCATCCACCCCAGGCACAGAAAGATGGCTGTATGATAAAAGAGATGGTTCTCGGGGCGCCTGGGTGGATCAGTCAGTTGAGCGTCCGGCTCTTGGTTTAAGCTCAGGTTGCGATCTTACAATCGTGGGATCAAGCCCCGCATGGGGCTCTGCACTCAGTGCAGAGTCGGCTTCAGATTCCCTCTCTCTCAAATAAATAAAATCTTTAAAAAAAGAGAGAGAGGGAGAGAGAGATAGTTCTCTCCTGAGTTCCTTTCTCAATATTTCACCTTCATGTCAGATTCATTTCTGTGAGGTGCTACTCCAGTACACCAACTTTTCTGTCATCTGGCAAGTTTCCAAATTCACAAGATTAGGTATGCTTTTTTTTTATATTAAAATAATTTTTGTTCACAGCCTTTTAAAGTTAATGCTCTCGTGCTCACTTCAGCAGCACATATACTAAAGTTAATGCTCTGATCATGGGTCATGTTCACCTGTTACCATATCTGATCAACAGAAACACCTCACACCCTCCTCCTAACCGAATCACACATCTCCATGCTTAAAAAGGGACACAGGGAAGAGGACTAAAGCCCAGGCTACTGTGACAATTAGTGATGAAAAGGCTACATATAGCTAGGATTATCGGAATACAGGAAAGATACTGACTTCCATTTAGAATCGATTACAAATCAATCATGAAGAACAGAAACGAATATATAAAACAAAGATGATATAATTACTGATTAGAGTTCAGAGAAAACTGGAAGATAAGGAAAAGATGATGAGGAAGAAAAGTAGGAAATGTATGTGTATCTACAAACTTTTCTTTTTTTTTTAAAGATTTTATTTATTTGACAGAGAAAGACACAGTGAGAGAGGGAACACAAGCAGGGGGAGTGCGAGAGGGAGAAGCAGACTCTCCGCTGAGCAGGGAGCCCGACTCGGGCTTGATCCCAGGACCCTGGGACCATGACCCGAGCGGAAGGCAGACGCTTAACGACTGAGCCACCCAGGCGCCCCATGTATCTACAAACTTAATTACAAACATAATCACTAAAAGCTACAAGTAAGGGCACCTGGGTGGCTCAGGTGATTAAGCGTGTGACTGGGTTTCGGCTCAGGTGGTGATCTTGGGGTTGGGGGATCGAGCCCCAAATGGGGCTCTGTGCTGAGGACGTAGATTGCTTCAGATTCTCTCCCTCTCCTTCCATCCCTCCCCCGGCCTGCTCCCTCTAAAATAAATAAACAAAAAACATATATATATGTATAAAATAAAAGCTACAAGTAAACAAGTCAAAATTGGAAATTCGGTTTTTGTGAATCAGAGTCTTACCAGGAACTTGAGTTTACCAAGAAAGAAAAAGGGTAAAGAATATTCCAGGACACTTCTTTTTGTTTGTTTGTTTTAAAGATTTTATTTATTTATTTATTTATTTATAGGACAGAGAGAGACACAGCGAGAGAGGGAACACAAGCAGGGGGAGTGGGAGAGGGAGAAGCAGGCTCCCCGCTGAGCAGGGAGCCCGATGTGGGGCTCGATCCCAGGATCCCGGGATCATGACCTGAGCCGAAGGCAGACGCATAACGACTGAGCCACCCAGGCGCCCCCCCCCCCAGGACACTTCTAATAACCCACCAAAACCCAAAAAGCCAGCAACCCACCACAAATTTCACGTGCAGCACAAGACTGGAAACTACGGCAGTCACCCGTCGCAGAAAAGAAACTTTAAAACATCTTTTCTTCCTCCATATAAAAAGCATCCTGGATCATTAAGTATAATTTTCGGAATTCCAATCCTAACTACTCTACTGAGTGACCTCGGCTAATACATGCCTCAGTTT
This sequence comes from Halichoerus grypus, assembly GCF_964656455.1. Classification (NCBI taxonomy): domain Eukaryota; kingdom Metazoa; phylum Chordata; class Mammalia; order Carnivora; family Phocidae; genus Halichoerus; species Halichoerus grypus. Next base: position 170,729,317 of record NC_135717.1, on the reverse strand, counting down.
CCCCAATGTTAAAATACACACATTACAGCGAGTCTCGGCCCGAATCCGAGCCTGTGTTCTGACTCCGCACCTGAATCTTCAACGTCAAGTCACAAGTTAAACCTGAGGAAGAGCCCGCAGCTTAAATGTCCCCGAGGAAAAGAAAAGAAAAAGAAAACAGTCCCCCCAGCCTCCCCCGCCCGAGGTGCGGTTTCTGTAAAACCGCTCGCAGCTGCTGAGGGGGAGGTATGTATTCGGGCTCGAGCCCCCAGGACACGGAGGCTCGGGCGCCGGTGGCCCCCGCTCCCGCTGGTCGCGCGGGGAGGCCGCCCCCGCCCCGGGCGGGGACGCGGGGGCTCAGCGACACGCAGGTCCGAGCCCCGCCGCCGCCCCGCAGGCCCCGCACCCGCACCGCCGGAGCCCGCGCCTGGCGCCCCCGGCCGGCGCCCCCTCCCACGCGGGCACCTGCGAGGTCCGGCCCCGCTGCTCTCCCGGCCGCGGGCGGTGCTTCTCCCCTCGCCTGCCCGTCAGTCCGTCCGTCAATCGGTCGGTCCATGGCCGCCCCCGCGACCCCACCTGAGGGGCAGGTAAGGGCGCCGGGCTCCACAGACCCAGCGAGTCTCCGCCGACCTCTCCCTCCGCACACTCACCTGCCCGGCGCGGGATGTCCAGCTGCCCGGCCGCCGCCGGTGGCCCCCCACCTCAATGCCAAGCCCGGTCGGCTCGCGGCTCCACAGCTCAGACCCAGTCAGCGCTCGGTGGCGCCACCGCGCACGCGCGCCGAGCCGAGCGGGGGAGGGGGGGGTTGCCGTTGAGGATGCTGGGGGCTGTAGTTCTCCGGGGCCAGTGGACTGCGGCGGCGCTGGGGTCTGCGCGCTCCCGGACCGCACACACGAGGCTCCTTTCCAAGCTGAGACTCGGTCCCCCGGCGGACATGGTGGGGGGGAAGGGGGCGCACAGAAGCCCTTCGAAGCCCAGCGATACCCACTGGCCTTCGGCTGCACTGCAGCCTGAGGAGCTCAGGGCAATATGGGCTGCACCAGTGGTTAAGGATGCGGGATACATGGGACGCCTGGGTGGCTCAGTCGGTTGGGCGTCTGCCTTCGGCTCAGGTCGTGATCCCAGGGTCCTGGAATCGAGCCCCGTATCGGGCTCCCTACTTGGCGGGAAGCCTGCTTCTCCCTCTCCCACTCCCCCTGCTTGTGTTCCCTCTCTCGCTGTGTCTCTCTGTCAAATAAATAAAATCTTTAAGAAAAAAAAAAAAAATATGTGGGATTAACGGGGCAGGACTCTGGAAAAAGAGCGGCCCTTACTTGATGCTCATTTTCTAAATATTTAAGTGCCTTCTTCACAGGTGTACAGAACCAGCCCTAGACCAGCCTGAACCACTCTTACACAAGTCACAGGCCCTGCAAGGAGCCACAAATTGGAACAAACTTGGTTGAGGGCCTGCCGGAGAAATTCACTCTCCAGGTATGTATAATGCAGTGGGTGTAGTCAGAGGATGCATTTGGGTCATTCAACCATGCTAACGCTTAGCTCATCCATAAAATGAGAATGTGAACTCATGGTTGTGAGAACTAGATGCTGTTTGAGAAAATGTTAAAGTACAGTACAAATGAACAGTCCAGGAAGGTAGCAGGCCCATCCCCATTTGATATCCAGGTCCTAGTAGATGTCAGATTCTATCCTGAAAAGAATGTGTTGGGGTGCCTGGCTGGCTCAGTCTGTAGAGCATGGCACTCAATCTTGGGGTTGAAGTTTGATCCCCACGCTGGGTGTAAAGATTACTTTTAAAAAAATAAAATCTTAAAAAAGAAAAAGAAAACGTGCTTACCACCTTTTAGGAAGGTCATCAAAAGCTACAATAGTATTTCAGGAATGTTCTTTTAGAAATTTCTCCCTACCCTGAAGAGATAAATTTAGTTTTAGAGCTGCTTATTAACCTAAGCATGGGTTCCCAATGGTGTTCCAAAAGAGTGATGCCTGGGCCAAGGAATGGAACCATCGTCCACACAGATAGCAAGGCAATCTCAGTTGTGACCTCACTGTATTATGCTCACTTTGCAAAGCAATTTCATGTTATTTGACGTCCCTGTGAAAGCTGGGTGAATTTTATCATTTGAATTTTACAGAGTGCACTGGCAAAACTAGTAAGTGGCAGAGCAGAGATCTGCACCCAGTTTCTGGGGCCAAGTTCACTTTCCTTCTCAAATTCTGCTTTGTTAAACTGAACAACGCCGCCCCCCCCCCAACCCATTGCCTTAGAGCAATGAATTCCAGCCTTTTTAGTGTGGTAACATCCTTTTCTCTCATCTCATAACTGTTGCAGGGGCTATGTTTCTTAAGTTTATCTTTGTGGGGGAACACAATTTCTTGAGACAGTTGTCATGTCAGCTGCAGTGTCAAAACTCAATGGTTAAATAATGCTAGCTTCAGCACGGTCCCCTTAGGTTTTTACAATAAACTATTAGCATTTCATTTTTGCAACTTTCCCTACACACTTAATAGGGAATTAAGAACTTGTCAACACTTGCTAAATAAAGCTTCTAGCCCTCCCCTGGCATTCCAGTGGAACATTTATCAAAGATCAATACTGGGGCGCCTGGGTGGCTCAATCGTTAAGCAGCTGCCTTCGGCTCAGGTCATGATCCTGGGGTCCTGGGATCGAGCCCTGCATCGGGCTCCCTGATTGGCAGGAAGCCTTCTCCCTCTTCCACTCCTCCCTGCTTGTGTTCCCTCTCTCGCTGTGTTTCTCTCTGTCAAATAAATAAATTAAAAAATCTTAAAAAAAAAAAAGAAAAAGATCAATACTGGGTAGGCCAGGGGCACCTGGCTGGCTCATTCTGTGGCGCATGCGACTCTTATAATCTCAGGGTGGTGAATTCGAGCCCCACATTGGGTGTAGAGATAATTAAAAAAAAAATACTGGGAAGGTCCAACAGCCACAGGAGATAGAAAACCAGTACTTCCCTTTTAAAAAATGGTAGACTAGCTAACAATTCTATGAAACTTTCTTATTTGTAAGTTCTGTGTGAGAATTCTATATACACATTTCACCTCCATTAGAGAACAAAAGAGAAAGAAAAATGCCACATTCTTAAAAGCTTCCTAGGATGCCACTCAAGGCAAAGCCTTTCTCAATTTGTGCCACAGGAAGGGTGGATGGAGCCAGGCATACTGAAGAAATTCAGCCAAGCACCAAGCTGGTGGGAAGAGCAGCATCTGCATCATGATGAAGGGTGGATTACAAGATGATAAAGCCAAGGGAAGCAGAGTGGATTTGTTGAAGTTACATCTCAAGAGCACCTTTTCTCAGTGGTACTTAATGAACTTTGCATGTGTTCAGATGTTAAACGGTATATATCCCATTACTGAGGAGCCATTCAGCACTTTGCTCCATAAGCTCCAGGAGGGCCGACTGGCTTGTTCACCGTTGTACTCCCAGTAGAGTAGGGTGCTGAAAAAAAATGTGTTCATGTATGAAATCGGGGGGCACCTGGGTGGCTCAGTTGTTAAGCAGCCGACTCTTGATTTCGGTTCAGGTCATGATCTCGGGATCCTGGGATCGAGCTCCGCATCAGGTTCTGCGCTCAGCAAGGAGTCTGCTTAGGACTCTCTCTCCCTCTCCCCCTCCCTCTCAAATAAACAAATCTTTTTTTTTTTTTTAAGATTTTATTTATTTATTCATGAGAGACAGAGAGAGAGAGAGGCAGAGGCAGAGGGAGAAGCAGGCTCCCCGCGGAGCAGGGAGCCCGATGCGGGACTCGATCCCAGGACCCTGGGATCATGACCTGAGCTGAAGGCAGACGCTTAACCGACTGAGCCACCCAGGTGTCCCTCAAATAAATAAATCTTAAAAAAAAAAAAGTATGACATCTGGATCAGAAACAAGATATCTTATAAATACCTATTTCCTCCAGGTTATCACTAAAGAAATGCTTTTCTAAACATGAAGTATGATTTAACCCCTTTCTTGAAAGAAATGAGTAACTTATTTAAGGAACTATGGAATGAATCCCTTTGAGATCTGTTCTTTATGTTTGCATTTCTGCTTTATATATTTTATTTTTTTAAAGATTTTATTTTTAGGGGCGCCTGGGTGGCTCAGTCGTTAAGCGTCTGCCTTCGGCTCAGGTCATGATTCCAGGGTCCTGGGATCGAGCCCCGCATCGGGCTCCCTGCTTGGCGGGAAGCCTGCTTCTCCCTCTCCCACTCCCCCTGCTTGTGTTCCCTCTCTCGCTGTCTCTCTCTCTGTCAAATAAATAAATCTTAAAAAAAAAAAAATTTATAAAGATTTTATTTTTAAATTACCTCTACCCCCAACGTGGGGCTCGAACTCACAACCCTGAGATCACAAGAATCACTTGCTCCACCGACTGAGCCAGCCAGGCACCACTGCTTTATGTATTTTAAATACACCCGGCCTGTGCTCTACAATCAGCACTATCCTAATGACAACTTTTTAAAGTTTAAAGCGAAACTACTAGTTAAACAATTAGTGTTTAAAGCCGTGGGAGAGGCATAACACTTTCCCATGGTTTTAAACTTCTCAAGACCCTAGAGCCACAGCAACGAAAGGCTACATCATTCGTGGATGGAAACACTCGGGTCAGTCATGGTCCCCAAATTCTGTCTTGACTTCTAGTTATGTTCCAGATTAGCTAAATTTGCACTAAATTTTGTCCATTAGACCACACCTCTGATAAAGAACATACCTTGCAAGTAATATATATGAATCCCAGTACTTAAAATGCTATCATGACGAAATGTAATTTGTTCTATATGGGAATCCTAGAACAAAAAAAGGACATTAGCTAAAAACTAAGGACTTTAGGGCGCCTGGGTGGCTCAGTTGGTTAAGCGACTGCCTTCGGCTCAGGTCATGATCCTGGAGTCCCGGGATCGAGTCCCACATCAGGCTCCCTGCTTGGTAGGGAGTCTGCTTCTCCCTCTGACCCTCTCATGCTCTCTCTATCTCATTCTCTCTCTCAAATAAATAAATAAAATCTTTTAAAAAAAAAAAACAACTAAGGACTTTATTTGATAATGTACCAATATTGGTTCATTAACTGTGATGACTATACCATACTAATGCAAGACGTTAATAAGGAACATCAAGTGTGGTATATGGGAACTTTGTACTATCTTTGCAATATACAAATATTCTAAAATTTAAATAAAAATGGCATTAAAAACTTGAAAAAAGGGGTGCCTGGGTGGTTCAGCTGGTTAAGTGTCTGCCTTTGCCCCAGGTTATGATCCCAGGGTCCTGGGATCAAGCCCCACGTCGGGCCCCCTGCTCAGTGGGGGGGTCTGCTTCTCCCTCTGCCCCTCCCTCCACTTGTGCTCTCTGATAAATAAAATCTTAAAAAAAAAACCCTTGAAAAAATACACAAAAGCCAAAAGAAAATAAAAACCACCTTAAACTCATCACCCAAGAAACCACACAGTGTTTCATTATATAACTTTATTATTATTTTACTTCCTCTCTAAGTAAACTCTATGCCAACATGGGGCTTGAACTCATGACCCCAGGATTAAGAGTCCCATGCTCCACCAACTGAACCAGCCAGGTGCCCCAACTTTTCCTATTTATTTTTTATGCTGACTCATTCCCCATTCTTTGGTTGGGGTTTAAGTTCAGAATATACTCTCTTCCATGGCAGGCAAACCAAAACAACAGCATCCTCCTCAAATGTCAGCCTGCTCCCTGACTGGCTGGTGAACTCTCCCAGGCTCAGAAAGGAAAATGACATTTCCTGAGTACCTTCTTCACGTCAGACTCTATGCTATGCAATTTCAGTCAGCTAGTGCTCACATCTATCCAGGATTCACATCACCAATCTGGAGGCACTGTACCTGTGCTTCCACTTAAGGACATGAGACTCTTCTGGTTATCAAATGCCAGGGGAAGAGAGCAGTAAGTACCTGGGTACCTGTCTGCGGCTGAACAGAAGGTGGTTACCCCACAGTCTGCCCAGATCCTGATTCCTGGATGATTCAAATCCTGGAGTTCAGATCACTGGTTAACTGAATCCAATCTAATTTTTGAGAAGGCCTGAGTGTTGTCTTCTCAGCCAGCCTGCAGCCCACCCAAATGCCCTTAATTAAAATGTTACACAGGAGGTTGCCTGACTGGCTCAGTCAGTGGAGCATGTCACTCTTCATCTTGCAGTCCTAAGTTTGAGTCCCACGTTGTGTAAAGATTACTTAAAAAAAAATTTTAGGGGCACCTGGGTGGCTCAGTCGTTAAGCGTCTGCCTTCGGCTCAGGTCATGATCCCAGCGTCCTGGGATCGAGCCCCACATCGGGCTCCCTGCTCAGCGGGAAGCCTGCTTCTCCCTCTCCCACTCCCCTTGCTTGTGTTCCTGCTCTCGCTGTCTCTCTCCCTGTCAAATAAATAAAATCTTTAAAAAATAAAAATTAAAAAATTAGAAATAAATAAAAATTTTAATTAAAAAATAAAATCTTTTTAAAAAATGTTAAATGGGAGGGGCACCTGGCTGGCTCAGTTAGTGGAGTGTGCAACTCTTGATCTTGGGGTTATGCATTCAAAGCCCCACGTTGGGTGTAGAGATTACTTAAAAAAAATTTAAAAAAAAATTTTTTTAACGTTAAATGGGAAAATAAGAGCAGATAACAAAATTGCCCTTGATAGTATAATTTAAGCATGTTAATATAAAAACAAAAGAGACTAGAAGAGGAAAGAAGACATAATAAACCCACCCAAATAGCCCAGGAAGAAAAACCAGCCAAACCACCAATTACTAGAGATCAGAGGTCTAACAATCACCACAAGACTGTCATCTTATTTCCTTATTTTCTGTGAGAAAATTCAAGTAAAATCCATGGTATCCAGTATCCCCAGTGTGTCTGGTGTATAACATAAGTTCTCAGATCAGCTGAGTTAATGATCAAATGAGTTAATTCTTTGCACCAGACCGAGCAGTTTCAAACATCCCCTCAAGATTCACACGACAGGGGGGCTCCTGGGTGGCTCAGCTGGTTTAAGTGTCTGCCTTCGGCTCAGGTCATGTTCCTGGGGTCCTGGGATCAAGCAGCTCATTCGGGCTCCCTGCTCAGTGGGGAGCCTGCTTTTTCCTCTCCCTCTGCCCCTCCCCCCCAACTTGTGCTCTCTATCTCAAATAAATAAATAATCTTTTAAAAAATATATATTTTATTTATTTATTTGAGAGAGAGAGACAGAGAGGATCACGACCTGAGCCGAAGGCAGTTACTTAACCAACTGAGACACCCAGGTGCCCAAATAAAAAAAAAAAAAGATTCATACGAGAGGAATAATAGACTGTTTCTGAAAGAGTTGAGACCTTCTATGGCTCCACGCTCTCCAAGCTGCTTGCTACCCCGAAGTGCATTTAGAATTTGGTTTCAAGGATTGTCTCCTATTCTCCTTTCCAATAGGTTGAGCTCTTTACTCCAGACTACCTTTGACTGTGTATGGTTGGAGTCAACCCAGCCTCTCTTCCCTCTCAACATTCCCATTCCTGACAACTAGGTAGTCTGGCTTCTGATTGAGCTGAAGGGAAAGAATGTGGTGGGGTAGAGGGAGAATCACTAACTCACAGCAGCTTCACTGTCTGGGCCCAAACCAGCCTCTCAACAATGGGTATGGGTCTCAGTTGTGTCTCTTGGGGGGATGCCTGGGTGGCTCAGTCAGTTAAGCGTCTGCCTTTAGCTCAGGTCATGATCCCAGGGTCTTGGGATCAAGTCCCAAATTGGGCTCCTTACTCCGTGGGGAGTCTGCTTCTCTCTCTGCCTGCCGCTCCCCCTGCTTGTGCTGTCAAATAAATAAAATAAAATAAAAATTGTGTCTCTTGAGGCAACAGCTACCTAAGTCACTCTTCTCCCTCAAAGTGGTATTTGAAGCGCTGACAAGTTTTCTCCTATAGGATCAAGTGCCCTAACATTCCTTCGCCACTCCTCATAGGACAAGGTCTCCTTTGGAGGTTGGCTCTCTAGTTTATCTCTGTTCCTCAGACTGGGTGTCCAAAATGGAACATAATGCCATGGGTGTGGAACAGTAAGACTACAGTGGAGTTTAAGCCTAATTTACTTACATTTATCTTAATTTTTTCTTCTTAGTTTTGGCCACATCATTTCAATCTACTTTAGGTTAGATAAAATTTTAGTTACCTTACCAAATACATGTATCGGTTAATTGTCCTAGTTTTGTGTCATCTGCAAATCTGATAAATACACTTTCTTCAATTTCATCTATGCTGAAACAATATGTAGAATTGCACAGGGCTAAGGACAGAGGTCTGTGGACCAACACCAGTGCTCTCCTTCCTAATGATCTTCTTTGGCTACAGCTGGTTCAATCACCTATCAATCTGTGTAACCAGGATTAAAGATTGTCAAATGCCCTGATGAAATCAACAGACCCAATTAGCATTTCTCCGACATATAAGCTTTACCAAAAGATGAAGTGAGTTTGGGTACAACTTGAGCTGAGTAAGCCTGAGAATTTACTGTAGCTCTGACTTTCATTATATATTCTGGCAAAACATAACTGGATACCAAAGGTATCCAACCACACTGAATCAGAGTCCAGGTTATTTTGCTAGACACAGATCAAATTTACCTTCAGATGAGAGGACCAGTTTGCTTACTCCCTCACGATCAAGTGAGCATGTGAAACTGACTAGGCTGGCAGGACAACATGCCTGAAAGAACAGAGCAAACTATGAACTACAGGCTGTGTTGCTCTAGAAAACAGAGTCCAACTCAACGTCATTTTTTCCTTTTTCTTTTTTCTTTTTTTTAAAGAGAGAGAGAGCAGGGAGAGGTGGGGAGGGGCTGAGGAAGAGGGAGAATCTTAAGAAGGCTCCACACCCAGCGCTGAGCCTGATGCCCATGGGCTCAATCTCACAACCCTGAGATCATGACCTGAGCCAAAATCAAGAGTCAGACGCTTAACCAACTGAGCCACCTAGGCGCCCCAACGTAATTTATTTCTGCATTGCAAACCTTAAGAAATGTGAAAGCACCGTGTAAACAAAAAAGTGCTGTTATCAATTTAAGGTAACAGGTCTTGAGGTAAAAGAAGGCATTAGAATAACATTTTCCAAGACTCGGCAATAAAAGTTAACGAAGCCAACGACTTCTTGTTTAATTCTTTCCAATTCTATAGACGTAATTCTGCTTTCACCTTCATTACACTTTCATATGGTTTCAGCAGGGGATATACCTCCTCTTCTAAGAATCTCTGCACCTGCCAAAGAGGAAAGCAAATGTAAGACAAAGGAAAATATAAAGATGTAAGTTTGATAATGCTTTTTTCAATGTCAGTTTTTATCACCGAGAAATAATTTGATAAAGCTCTTACTCCACCACTGAATTTCTGTTTTCCTCAACTGCCTGTCAGAAATCTGTCCCTAGACCAAGGCAGTTCAACCCACTATGCCCACATGTGCTTCCCCACAAACCAGCCCAGACTGTTCTTTCCGTTGGTCTCCCCATTGCCCACCCAGTTCCCCAAGCTAAAATCATCACTGCTTCTTCCCTCCTCCTCATTCAACCAGCTGCCAAGTGACTAACTCCCTAGACAGCCCCGAAATCTCTCCCCTCATCTGGATCTACCACCACCTTGGCTCAACAGCCCCGTCATCTACCGCGCGGCCTTCTGCGGCAGCTTCCTTGCTGGTCTCCTACCTGCAGTTTGTCTTCCAACTTGAAATCCTAGACCTACTTCTGGCACTTGCTGCTCCAGCAACACTCACACGATTGTAGTTTCTCTCCCATGTTGGACTATGTATTTGCCAACTCTTACTTGTCCCTAAGATTCAGCTCAGATGTTGAGTCTTCCAAGAAGCCTTTCCCGACCTCTCCTATTTTAGGGCTATTCTACTCCTCCTTTGTGATCCCAAAGGATATGCTTCCCGCAATTCCTGCAGGTACTGCTTGGTACTATAATGACCTCTTTATAAGCCTTCACCACTAAGTTCTGAGCCCCAGAATGAAGCACAGTATCCGAATACATACTGAGCATCTAGTCTGCGCTCGTAAATGTTTTTGAATTAGGTCTTGTGGTCTCCAGAAGGCCAAGAGGGAAAATGACATTTATTGAATACTTACTATGCACCAAGCACTGTGCTAGGCCTTTTAATCCATATAACCACCAGCCTGTGAGATATGTATTCTTATCCTGTCAGCCTTTAAAGCCAGAAGTCAGGAATGAACCTGACTGATCTACCTGAGGGTAAAATCCAGTCTTTGTCCATTATACCACATGCTCCAGACCAGAATTCAGAGAAATCCACAGGGGGAAATACTTAAGACAGCTCAAAACAACCAAATCTTCACATTTCAGCCTGCTCCAAATTCTTTTTTTTTTTTTCAGCCTGCTCTGAATTCTTTCTGACTAGCCTCATTCTCATCATACCTCCTATAAAAGTAGAAACATTAAAGACAGTATTCCAGGTTCTGCAGCCCAGTAGTGTAAAAAGAGGGCATTATTTCGGGAGCACATGGGTGGCTCAGTTAAGCATCCGACTCTTTATTTGGGCTCAGGTCATGATCTCAGGGTCATGAGATCGAGCCCCGAGTTGGGCTTCACGCTGGGTGCGGAGCCTGCTTAAGACTCTTCCCTCTCCCTCTGCCCCGCCCCAGCCCCCATTCCCACAAGCTCTCTCAAAAAAAAAATTAAAAAATAAAAATTTAAAAATTAAAAAAAAGAGAGCATTTGGGGAGGCTTACAGAGCTCTGGAAGTGTTCTGGTGCTTACCTGTTGGGATGCACGACCTGTAAACGAAGAAGGATCCAGTAGATGGTCCAACTGGGAGTGAATGGGACTGAAGTAGGCATCAGCCTGGATTCGCTCTATGAGGTCATTGTCACCCCCTTCCTGCTTGACCACAGCAGCTGCCTGCTGGGAAAGCACTCTGATTTTCTCATGGCAATCCTGGGAAGACAGTGAAGTATTGTTGGTTCATTTACGAAGAGGGCATTTTAACATCTTAAGAAGTCATCCAACACCACATCCATGCTGGTACACAAAGCCCTTCAGGGCTGAGATGGTTCCCCTCACAGTCTGACTCCAAGATCTTGACCCTCTGACCATATCCTAGGATGAGCCTGAAGTAAATGCCCATCTTGCACTGGCCCCTCCAAAGCCTCACAAACCGTGTGCTCTTGTGTCCTGCCCACTTCCCATCATTTCCTATTGGAAATTCAGACCTAATTCCTTCACTAAGAGTGGACCTTTTCTACAGGTGACTAAGTGATTCACTCTTAACAAGCCAAGTTCACCACGATCACCCTCCAGAGACAAGCCTATTCTACGGCAGAATATGGTCACTGCTCTGTACCACTACCATGACTGAGGGTGATGACAGAAATGCTTTCATTCTCCTTAAGGGAGGAGAACAGGACTAAAGGTGCACTTTCCACTTATCCAGGAGCATGAGGGGTTAACAAACCTGGCGGTTACCCCCAGCTTTCACCATGGCCATGATGATGTTTTCCGTGGCCATGAAAGGCAGCTCTTGCCGAATGCGCCGCTCAATTACCTAGAAGAATGAATGCAGGATGAAGATGGCGCAAGGTTACAAAGTCACACACATAGTAAGAGATCCACTGTGACCCACAAAATGCACACAAGGACATAAACTATCATATTTATGAAGACTGAGAGTAGAATGGATCGTTTTCATCCACACTGTATTTTTCAGTTTTCTTTCTAATTCAAAGTATTATTTTGATTCAAAAAAGGAACATTGATTTAAACAAACTTTGAAAAGTTGCTTCATTGGAAAGATTTCTAAAACCTAAACTTTGTTAAAATTTCAGTGCCCAACCTCAAGAGCCAAGTATATAATGGAAATGAACCCATCTGCCTCAGGTACTTAAAAACAGGCAAAGGAAATCATCTGCTCTGAGAGTCACACCAGAGCTGATAAATCATGCCCATAAATAGTGTAAGCCAATTCAAAGTACTTCCTTTTCTCTTTTTTATAAACGTGTCTATGGATTCCAGGGTTAGTTCTCTAGAGCTTACGTCACAACCTTCGGGATGAGCTCTGGTTGGGAAGAACTACTGGACCAGGATGCAGCTCCCCAAACATACTCACTCCAGAGCAGGAAAAGATTACACTCCCCCTCCCACATGCCAACCCCCCTCCCTAATATTTTGTTTTTTAATTGAGGTTTCTTACTTTAGGGTACACCACCAATCCTTCAGAAATGTTCTGCAGCGTATTCAATATCGTATCTGCAGTGAGAAATGCCTCAGCCAAACAGATACGTCTGGAAAACAAACAGCCAATTCAGTTACCTCTTTAAACAAGTATCAATTTGAGTGAAATGTAGGGTGTGTCCCCAGAAGCTGCCTCACTGACTTGTCACGTTACATGTACTACTTGACAACTTCCTTTAATCTCATGACTTCAGCTACCCCAGTATCCTGATGACCTTCAAATCTATTACCCCTTGTCCAGGCCACCTGCTTATGTGCCAGATCATATACCCCATTGGAGAGCTCGACCTGGTTGATCCCAAACTGGACTCAGCCACTTTTCCACTGCTTCCTGCTCACATGTCAAACCCACTGTTCTTCTCCCTGTGGCTCCTGTCTCAGTAAATGGCACTAGCACCCCATCACTGATCTTAATCCTCACTGCAGTCCACCACCAAGGCCAGCCAATCTGCCCCTGATTTTATACCCGTATCCTTCCTCTGATCACATGGCCACTATGCCAGTGTGGACTTGGGATTTTTAAAAAATTCTCCAAATTGTTACAGGGTGTTTTAGCGGGCACATCTGATTAGGTCACGCCGGGCCGAGAAGTATTCAACAGCTGACTTCTGAATGAGTTCACACATCTTATTTCCATCAATGTCTTATTCCCTGGATTACACACAGATCCCAGAGAGCTAGCTTTAACTATGTATCCTTTTCAGATCCTAGTACAATACAAGCAAATCACAGTAACGTGAAACCGCTTTTAAAAAGTACAGGATAGGGGTGCCTAGCTGGCTCAGTTGGTTAAGCATCTGCCTTCGGCTCAGGTCATGATCTCAAGGTCCTGGGATCAAGCCCTGGTCGGGCTCCCTGCTCGGTGGGGAGCCTGAATCTCCTTCTGCCCTTCCCTCTGCTCATGCTCTCTTGCTCTCTCTCAAATAAATAAATAAATACAATCTTAAAAAAAAAAAACAACAAAAAAAAAGCCTATTATTTCTTGAGTCTTAGAGCATCACTTCCTCTGTGAAGCATTCCCTGACTCCTCCACCACTACTCCCCGTCTTAGCTCCCACAGAGATTATCTCGTACACACTCTGATCCTAACACGCATCACACTGTTTTGTGTTCTTGCCTCCCTGCGAGACTCCAGGCTCTGTGGGGACAAGGAGAAAATGCACAGATGCTCAAAACCTTCTGCTTCCAGGCTCCTCTCTGGTCCTCCCCCCCACTTGCTATATGTGGCATCCCCCTTCTACTGACCGATTGGCACTATCATCCAACGTGCGCTCAAACCACTGCACAGACGCCGTCTGCAGCGGGTCCATGATCAGGGTCATCAGGTGACGGGCAAGGCTGCAGCACCGCTCTGAGCGCATAGGGTTCCGCTTGTACGGCATTGCACTGGAGCCTGCCCCGGGCAGGGAGGAGAAGCAAAGGCAGAGAGACTTCAGAGGACAGTGAGTGCCCGAGCACACTGCTGGGTGAGCTATTAACACATGCCCACAGGCCTCCCAGCATCTCTGCGGTGCTCCCACGTCTTCACAGAACACTCACCAATCTGCTGTTTTTCGAAGGGTTCTTCCATCTCCTTGAGGTTTGCCAGGAGTCGTATGTCGGTACAAATCTGGGGGGAAAGGGCCACAGGCATCATCCCACGCTGCTGGTGCACGGGACTCTGGGAGCAGGGGCTAGACTGATGAAGGAGGTGAGCACGTCCTCTCCAAAAGCTCCCAGAGAATATCTCACTTAGACTTCTCCTGGCTCCTGAAGAGCGGGGATAACAAGTAAGGGAGCATGGAAACACTCGTGTGAAACGTTGCTGAAGACAGCAAGGAAAGACAATGCAAGATGAGCTTTAATGAGAACGTTGGAGCTTGTCCTGTCTTTTAACCACCTTAATTTAAGAGGTGTCACCTACAGACCCCCAGATGGTGAAAATGAAGCTTGACATCTCGAGATAGGACTAAATAAAAGTCTGAGGCCAATTCCATCTGCCTGTGGTGTGCAAAGCTCTCAGCCCGACCCCCGCAAACTGCTCCCACCGCTCACCTTGTGCACAGATGCTCCCAAGCTAGCCAGCGCAGAGAGCACCTCAATATCCACTTTTCGTGTATAGGTTTGTCCGGTGATAATGAAAGCCCTAAAAGTAATAAGAAAGAATCATAAGTGAAAATATTTCAGGGGTGCCTGGCTGGCTCAGTTGGCGGACCACACAACTCTTGATATCAGGGTTGTTTAAGTTTGAGCCCCACACTGGGTGTAGAGATTACTTACAAACAAAATCCGGGGGAAAAAAAAGTGTTTTTTCAAAATGTGACTGTGTCAAACAAATGAGCAAAAACAGACCTTAAGGAAAGCTTGGTCTCACTGGTATACTAAGTCATACTGAGCCCAGACGACCTCACTGATAACATGCTTCTGAAACAAACTGTTCTGCCACCCTTTTTACTAACCCAGACCCGAGAAGGAACTGTGGGCCTGTGGTACCCATGTCTGGCCACAGCCTGATGGAAATGCCTGGAACAAGAAGCCATGGTGAAGCCTTGTGGCCCTCAGTGGAAATGGTCAGATTTAGATGAACCCCCTGGAGGACCTCAACATGGGTGAGACTATTCTAAACATCTCAGAAGTAAACACTTTCCTTTTTCCTTACAGACTATAAAAAAATAGAATCTAGACTATAAGAAAATAAAACCCAGGCCAGAGATAAAAGGAAATGGGTAGAAGAACTAAGGAAGAAAAAGTCAGGGTCGGGGCGCCTGGGTGGCTCAGTCGTTAAGCGTCTGCCTTCGGCTCAGGTCATGATCCCAGGGTCCTGGGATCGAGTCCCACATCGGGCTCCCTGCTCGGCAGGAAGCCTGCTTCTCCCTCTCCCACTCCCCCTGCTTGTGTTCCTGCTCTCGCTATCTCTCTCTCTGTCAAATAAATAAATAAAATCTTTAAAAAAAAAAAAAAAAAAAGTCAGGGTCAAATCAAGAGGTACACTGAACACAGGCCTTCACCATCACTTAGTAAGGAAGCCAACACTCATTTACCTACCTCTTAAATCCTGCCTTTTCTGTCACCATCTTGTCAAGCTGCTCTACCTTGGAAGAAAAAGACATCCCTGTAGAAATCCAGGTGTGACCAGTATGAGAACATCTCAACATCCTGCCCAGGTTTCAACCCTTGGGACTCCTTCCAGTCCACTCATCCCAAGATCAATCTCTCCTCCCATCCTGGAGGTCAGCTTTGTCTCTGGTGCTCTCACCACCTAGTTTCTGTGTCCCCCGGTTGCTCTCAGAATACCTTCTGGTCATCTCCCTCGAAGAGCTGCAGGAAGCTGGCCTGAGTGCCAGTGGTGCCCTTCACTCCCCGGAAGCGCAGGTCATCTCGGACACGCTTCAAGTTCTGGAGATCCATGCAAAGATCCTGAATCCAAAGACAGCAACGTTTCCCAACTGTGGTCAGCTGAGCAGGCCTGAAAATGACCCAAAAAGGACACACAGAAGTCTCAAACCAAGGACTTACTTCATAAAAGCTTCACTGCTTCTTCGAACAATCACTGCTACCCCTGGAAAGGGTAAGAATTAAAGTAAGAGACAGAGAAACCCGTGTAGACAAAACCAGAGCTAAGAAGTCTGAGCAAATAATAGTTAAGGAAATTCAATGTCATTTATAAATATTCAATGATTATAAAACTAAAGGTCTCCTAACAAAGTTCTTTCTTTATCATCAAGAGGCAATATAAGGGCAGGGACAATGTCTGTTTTGTTTGTCCCCAGACTTTGGCAGTCAAATACACTCATGTAACAAACATTTGCCAAGTATCCAATGTGTTCTTGGTTTTGAAAATACAGCAAACAAAACAGACAAGGTTCCTGACCAATGGAGCTCACACTGTGGTGTAAGCAAGTAAACAAAGTAACTATTGATTGTCAGAAATGTGAAAACATAAAATGATGAGGATACTGGAGAATGCTACTCTAGACTGTCAGTAAAGGAAAGCCTCTGAGGAGATCTGATGAGAAGCGAGCTATGCTGTGGAGAAGCCCAAAACAACCGAAGGACTCTATAACAGCTGATGGCTTCGTTCCCCATCCCAAGTCTAAATCGATCTACTGCTGGTCTGTTTCTGAACATGAAATATAATTATGAATACACTGCAATAAAGTTGGAGTTCGAAGAGATGACCTAGCTCATCCCAGATGGATTTTCTCTATCAGGCTAATGACATGAACAGACGGCAACAGGAAGTCATACCATGAGCCACAGTAGGTCCCCCCATTAATCTCATGGTAGTTTTCTAGCTAACTCTCGCTAACAGATTACTGGGACAAGCAAAGAAATAAATGGATGGCTTTGCATGGATCTGTTCATGGCAGTATTGTACATGACAGCCACAAAGTGGAAACAACCCAAATGTCTATCAACTGAAGAACGGACAAACAAAATCTGGTATATCTACCATTTTGGCTATAAAAAGAAATGAAGTGCTCTACATGCTACAATGTGAACACTGAAAACATTACACTAAGTGAATAAAGCCAGTCATAACAAGATGAATATTGTATGACTCTATTTAAATAAAATGTCCAGAAGAGGCAAATCCATAGACAGAAAATAGATAGTGATTGCCAGGGGACAGTTAAGGGGGGAATAGGAGTGACTGCTAAATGGGTATGGGTTTTTTTGAAGGGTGATGGAAATATTCTGAAATTATGTACTGGTGACTGTGTAATTCTGTAAATGTACTAAAAACCACTAATTAGGGATGCCTGGGTGGCTCAGTCAGTTGGGCACCCGACTCTTGATTTCCGCTCAGGTCATGGGATTAAGCCCCATATCAGGCTCTGTGCTCAGCAGGGAGTCTGCTTGAGATTCTCTCTCCCTCTGCACCTCCCTCAGTTCACGCTAAAATAAATAAATCTTAAAAAAAAAAAATCACCACTAATTGTAGACTTTTAAAAAGGGTGAATTTTATGGTATGTGAATTATATCTCAATAAAGCTGCTTCCCCTCCCTCCCTTTTTAAAAGATTTATTTATTTGAGAAGAAGGGAGAGAACAGGGAGCCCGATGCAGGGCTAGATACCAGGACCCTGAGATCATGACCTAAGCCAAAATCAAGTCAGCTGCTTAATCGATTGAGCCACCCAGGCACCCCTCTTTTTTTTTAAGTAGGCTTCACGCTCAACATGGGGCTTGAACTCACAACCCTGAGACCAAGAGTCGCATGCTCTACTGACCGAGCCAGCCAGGTGCCCCAAAGCTGCTTCTTTTTAAATGCAGGAACTGACCTAAATTGAGGTGATACCTATGCATCATACCATTTTCTGAGTGCCTAACGCCTGCTAACTGTGGCAGCAGATACCCTCATCACCCTATACCCAAAGGAATACTGGGATGCATGCATTCTCTGCGCACTCTCCAATACTCACAGGAGAGGAAGAGGAGTTGCAACTCAGGTAATACTAGGGAGTCAGCAGAAGGCAACATTTGTCATGGCCAACCCCTATATACTGCACACTGACTCCTCATGAACAATTTCTTTTTTTTTTTAAAGATTTTATTTATTTATTTGACAGAGAGAGTGAGAGAGCACAAGCAGGGGGAGGGCAGAGGGAGAGGGAGAAGCAGGCTCCCCGCTTAGCAGGGAGCCCCATTTGGGGCTCGATCCCGGGGACCCTGGGATCACGACCTGAGCCGAAGGCAGATGCTTAACCATCTGAGCCACCCAGGCGCCCCTCTCATGAATGATTTCTTCAGGTTTCTGCTACCAGTAAATGCAGGCCCTAACTTTGAGGAAGATTAAAGTCAACAGCCTTTCCTAAATTATAGGAGATAATATCCTTATTGCCGGGGCGCCTGGGTGGCTTAGTCGGTTGGGCATCTGCCTTCGGCTCGGGTCATGATCCCAGGGTCCTGGGATCGAGCCCCGCATCGGGCTCCTGGCTCGGCGGGGAGCCTGCTTCTCCCTCTTCCCCTGCTCCTGCTCTCTCTCTCTCTCTTAAAAAAAAAAAAAAATCCTTGTTGCCATAGCAATACCGCAGCAAAATATAAGGCAGATGCTAACACACCACTACTGAAATATCATTAGAAGTTTGCTACTAGCATTCCAAAAATGACATTCTCTGCTTTCGAAAAGGATTTTATTTGATAATCATAAAAATACTTGCACATTTTAAAAATACAAAATATAGGGAAAAATTTAATTATCCTACTATCCCATAGACAAGAGAAATCAGTATTTACATCTTGGTGTAATTTCTTCCAATCTTTGTACAATTTATATGCTGTCTTTATCCCATAACATTAACCTAAGCGTATTTCCATGATATTAGTCTTACAAGCATCATTTTAATGGCTATGTATTATTCCTGCCTATGAATATACTATATACTATACCTTATTTAGTTATTCTCTTATTGTGGACATTTAGATTGTTTCCAGTGCTTACTATAAAACTACTATTTTAGCAAAGATCTTTGTATATAAGGCTATTTGCATAATTTAATTACTTCCTTGGGATAGAGTCTTAAAAATGGAATCACTAAATCAAGGAGCATGAATACTTCCTAAGGCTCTTGATCCATATTTTCCCATGTCCCTCAAATGAACTCTTACTACTATAGCTTTTAAGGTAGGGACAAGGTTCATTCCTCATAAGCATCCCAAGTTATTTGCTTACACTGTGTTTTGAGATTCTTCACCTCCAGGCTTCCATGGAGAAGGAAAACTGAAGAAATGCACACAAACTAGCCCAAGTCCCAAGAAGTAATCGTATCACTTACTGGAAATGTGTGAAACCTAAGGTGGGAAGATCGGCTTGTTCCTTAGCAAAGTCAGCAAGCCGAGAGATCACTCTAGCAAGCTGTAAGAAAGACCACGTAGTGAAAAATGAGTTCAGGGTGAGCTCGTTACATAATCAGGAGCTAAACTTTTAGACAATTTAATATAAAATTAGATGTCCAGCCTGCGGAAGGCAGAGGCCTATCTTCATCTTTGTATCCCAAAGTGCCTTGATGAGTTCAGAGCAATCAACGTTTGAAAATTGAGTTGACTACCTAAAGAGTTATGAACTTTTTCCGCACAATTTTAAGACCACTTATGTGCTCATGCAGAAAAAAGGACAAAGTCACAAATGTGACCCACCTATTCCAACAACAAGCCACTGGTTAACTTCCTTCATTTAAAAGGCTATGTTTTAAAAAGGATTTGCTTAGAGCATTTTAACCCAAAAAGAGACAATTAATTAGTTCTACAGATCAGATATAGGATCATTTGTCTGAATAAAAGATAATCTATTTAGTCACGTTGCATTGATTTATTCCAAAGTGGTGCCCATCTCCTATCATAGGGAACTCAGGGCTGACAGGAGACTGCTGCCAACTCCTTACCTTTGGCAATAGCAGGTCAAATGCGTTTCTAAGAATAATCAGGTCCTGCAAAAGAAAATGCAGTGGTCTCACATTAAACAGCTTTGCCCAAACAATCATATTACATAACACTTTTTGGCCATCACAACTGGGCTTCTCAGTCAGCCACCTACCTCACTATGAGCAACCCTCTGTGCAAGCCAGATATCCTAATACAGTTGTTCTTTTCAGATTACGGTTTTAAAAGCACACCAACTGGGACGCCTGGGTGGCTCAGTCGTTAAGCGTCTGCCTTCGGCTCAGGTCATGATCCCAGGGTCCTGGGATTGAGCCCCGCGTTGGGGTCCCTGCTCGGCGGGAGGCCTGCTTTCCCTCTCCCCCAGGGTCCTGGGATCGAGCCCCATGTCAGGCTCCCTGCTCAGCGGGGAGCCTGCTTCTCCCTCTCCCACTCCCCGTTTGTGTTTCTGCTCTCGCTATCTCTCTATCAAATAAACAAATAAAATCTTAAAAAAAAAAGGGCACATCAACCTAGACAGCAGTACTTCTGGGATCTCCGAGGAACAAAACCCTTATGCCCCCAAAGGCCAATGTACATGGTATCTAAAACGACTGGAAAACAGTCACAGGGCAAACTTCCATCCTGAATACTTTGAGGATGTCCCGGTCAACAAGCTCTAGATCTTCCCAAAGAGGAATGCCTGAGTCTCTGAGAGGCTTCCAGGGGGAACATTCCATTAGTTTCCCCTCCTTTGTTCACGTCTATCATTGCTAACAACAACAAAAAAGACATGAACCAGAAAATCAAGGTTTAGGAAATTTGCAGCTGTTCTTGAGGGAAATAGGGGATGTATTTCAGGCAATTCACATGAGACAGTAATTGCTGAGCCCAACTACACATTGGGTACGTGTTAAAAAAAAAAAAGTATATTCCATGTGAGGAGATTGTTGTTCTTCCATTATTTGAGTCGCCAATTACACACGGATGCCTTTAATTATGTACCACTTGAGACTACAAGTACTTGGGGCAACTTAAAAATTGGTGCTTCTTTCTGAGTTGGAAGTGTATCTGGAAACGGAACTTCTGGTCCCTGGACACAGTGTGATTAAGAGCACAGCTTTGGAGCCATTCTTCCTGGGCTTGTATCCTTTCTAGCTGTGTGACATTAGGCAAGTTCTTCAACCTCTCTTGTGTCCTCATGCGTGGAGACAGGGATCATAAAGCCAGATCCGGAAGACTCCATATTCTGATTCCATTTATAGGACATTACCAGAAAAGGCAAAACTACAGAGAAGGAAAGCAGGTCAACGGTTGTTTGCGTGGGGACAGAAGCAAACAGGCACGAGAACTTCTTAGAGTGAGGGATGTGCCATA
Source organism: Halichoerus grypus (assembly GCF_964656455.1). NCBI lineage: Eukaryota > Metazoa > Chordata > Mammalia > Carnivora > Phocidae > Halichoerus > Halichoerus grypus. Next base: position 170,708,404 of record NC_135717.1, on the reverse strand, counting down.
AAACCGAGTGTAGTGAAGGTCGAACCGTATCAATTTACTAAAACTCACTGAGCTGCACATTTAAGATGGGGCAACTTATGGTCTATAAACTACACCTCAAGAAGCTGTTGAAAAATGGAGATAAAAGCAACTCTCTTTTGGTTGTTGTGAAGAATAAATGAAGTAATACATACAAAATGCTCAGAATACTGCCAAGCACCTAGTAAACTCTTAGGAAAATGCGATACTACTTTTTCATGTTTGACGATAAGCTGCTCTGCCTACAATTAAGTGTTTTGTGTAAGAATCACAATGCAATTCTTTTTTTTTCTCAGAAGTTACAGCAATGAGTTATAAAGGACTTTAGAAAGAAAATCCCTCTGGACAATTACCTTGCCACTAAAACACTAAGACCTTGACTTACATCCAACCAACCAATGCGTAAACTGTACCTGCCAGTCTTATATTATGGAGGTCATTAGGGGCTTATAGTTTAGATTGGAAGGATAACAAAAGCAGAAGATTCCCGAGTTTAAGATAGTCCTAAAACTAAAGATCTATGGAGTCACTTCCTAAAATTAGACAAAATCACATAAAATTTATAAATCCATTATGAAGACCGAGTCCTAAGTGGAAACAAAACAACAGGCTCCTACCGTATTGTCTCCAACATAGCAGGAGGTGGCGCCAAGATGAATTATGGCAGCAGCTTTCGGGCAGCAGTGACCAAACGTGTGCACGTGAGCCATCACATCATGTCGTAACTGCTTCTCTTCCTCAGCTGCCATTTTGAAGTCGATGTTGTCCAGGTTTGATTTCATCTCCTGGATTTGTTCATCTGTGATAGGCAAACCCAATGTCTGCAGAACAGGCAAAACAAAATAAAATAACCTCAAGTGTCACGACGACTTGAAGTGACACTGAGAAAAAAACTGGTTCATGTTAGCATTTATGCCCCACCTCCCAATTCTTAAATTAAAATTTGGGGCAGGGCTCTGGGTAGCTCAGTCAACTGAGCCACACCAGCTCTTGATTTCAGCTCAGGTCATGACCTCAGGGTCTTGGGACTGAGCCTGGCGACAGGCTCCCTGCTCAGCGGGGGAGTCTGCTTGTCTCCCTCTCCCTTTGATCCCCACCCCACCCTGGCTTGTACATACTCTAAAATAAATCAATAAATCTGTAGAAAAAAATAAAAATAAAATTTGGGGCAACTAAAAGTATACAGAGAGGAGGGCACGTTTTCTTTTTTAAGATTTTACACATTCATATTTTAAAAAGGATAGCCCACTGATGTCAGAAAAGGAGAGGGGAGTTAAGGGTCTACATTGCAGAGGAAATGTACCTCGAGGTATTGTTTTGTGGCTCAGTCAGTTAAGCAACTGCCTTCAGCTCAGGTCAGGATCCCAGGGTCCTGGGATCGAGCCCCGCATCGGGCTCCCTGCTCAGCAGGGGAATCTGCTTCTCCCCCTCCCCCTCATGCTCTCTCTCTCGCTCACTCTCTCTCTTTCAAATAAATAAAACCTTAAAAAAAAAAAAAAGATTTTATTTATTTATTTTGGGGAGCACGCATGTGCACGGGGAAGGACAGAGGGAGAAAGAATCCCAAGCGGAGTGTGCGGAGTGTGAAGCACCAGGCAGGGCTCGATCCCACTACCCTGAGATCACCACCAAGCTGAAACCAAGAGTCGGATGCCCAACCAACTGAGCCACCCAGACGCCCTGGAGGGCATGATTTTCTTTTTTTTTAAATTACTTATTTATTTATTTATTTTTGAGAGAGAGAGAGAGAGAGAGAGAGAGAGAGAGAGCACTCAAGCGAGTGTGAGTGGGGGGGCAGAGGGAGAAGCAGACTCCCTGCCGAGCCAGGACGCTGGGATCCTGACCTGAGCTGAAAGCAGACACTTAACCAGGCAGACACTTAACTGAGCCACCCAGGCACCTGAGGGTATGATTTTCTTAATGAATAATGTAAATTACATTCTAAGTAAATGCCAAAATATACAACAATGTAATTCTGATCTTTGTTCCCTCTACCCTTATATCTCTGCCTGGCTCACACGTTTTGGTGTCTGGGCTCAAATGTCATCTTCTCAAAGAGGTCTTTTTCCTGACTCCAATATGAAACATCCTTCTTATATGTCATTTATCTATCCCTTTAACCTAAATTTATTTACAGCACTTATCACCACATGACATTTTTACAAATGTGTTAGCCTGTCCCTCCCCCTAGAACGTATATGCCATAAGAGGAGAGTTTGTTGTATTTATCGCTTACCCCTTAGTGCTTGGCCGGTAAGTGCCCAAAGTGTTGGGATCCAGGCCAAAACTTTACATTTGACCCAGATGGAGTTACTTAGAGAAATGAAAATTAAAAATGTTGTAAGTGGTTTTGCCAACAAATTATATACAGCAAACTCGGTAAAACGTTTTTGAAAACCACTGCAGGACATTATTGAGAAAATAAACACATAAACATCTTACATTCATCCATCACTGGAAAAATCGGGCTGTCAAAAAACTGTTTGCAGCCCACAGGCAGCTCAGAACCCTGGGTTCAAGTGCTGAATATACAGATCGGTGAAATTCATTCAAACCTCTCTTTGAAACTCCCAAGCCTTGGCCCTGGGGAGGATCTTGCATCTTAGGCCTGTCTTGCTCAAGATGGTAGCTACTTGCCAGATGTGGCTATTTACATTTAAACTGATTGAAATTAAAAATAAAAATTCAGTTCCTCGGTCACACTAGCCAAATCTCATCTATATAATGGAGTATCATACGAAAGAGAAAAGAGTACGCGCCAGTACATGATAAACCACAACACCCTATTAATGTCCTTTTCTACCCGTTACTGTTATCTAAGCCAATAGTTTATGAAGTCTTTGTGTGTCTCCATTCCATCATCTGTCAAACATCTGTAAAATAGTACTTACCATAGGGTTGTTTTGAGAGTTAATGAGCCATTAATATGCAAGATCTTAAGACAGTGCCTGGCACATAGTAGACATGATAAGTGTGTCCACTATTATTATGTCACTTAATTTTCTTGAGCACAGTGATGGGGAGGGGGAAGATCTAGGAAGAGTTTTCTGTTTGGGGAGTTCAGCTGTACCTTGGTCCCAGGCACGTGCTCAGATTGTTTCCAAGTTTACTTATGCCCTTTGAGAGGACACGGCCATCTTGCCTCTTGTGGCATTTTCCTCTGAAACTTTATAGCTCTCTGGATCACCTTCAGTTTCCTTCAACTCCTCTGGGGAGGCCCCTCTGGAGCCATTTCTGAAAGCGTTGAGCTAAATAGCTCTCTATGCAGCTCTTATAAAGGACTCCAGAAATCCCATCTAACAATCCCCTACCCTGATTTTCCCTCCCTAGAAAGGCAAAACGCAGCCGAGTGGAGCGGAAGTAGTGGCCTAGGAAACATGAATTTTGTAGTGACAGTCCCGTCACTAACTACATTGAGGCACTGTGGAAAACAAAGTGGCTCCGTGCTCAGGCTCTGCATTGAACCCAGGTTCACACCCAGGTTCTGCTATTAATGGTTACGTGCAAATAATGCGCTTGGCTATCACTGAGGCTTGATTTCTCCCATATAATGTGGGAAAAGCACCACCTAGTTTGCCAAGTCTTTATGGGTTAAACGGGAAAAGATGTGTAAAGAAATTAGAGTCGCACAACAGCACGTAACGAGCGCTCAGTGTCCGTGGTCAGCAGAGTATTCCTGCAGGAATGGCCAAGATAAACCCTTAAAACCACAGCGTGCATTTCTCTCCGCCTCCTCCGCGTCTCTAACCCTCCGTGAGTCAAAACCGGGGAGGCGGGGCGCCTGGGTGGCCCAGTCGTTGGGCGTCTGCCGAAGGCTCAGGTCATGATCCCAGGGTCCTGGGATCGAGCCCCGCATCGGGCTCCCTGCTCCGCGGGAAGCCTGCTTCTCCCTCTCCTGCTCCCCCGGCTTGTGTTCCCTCTCTCGCTGTGTCTCTCTCAGTCAAATAAACAAATAAAATTAAAAACAAAAAAAAACAAGGGAGGCAACAGGTGCCGCCCTCCCGCCCTGACCTTCCTGGGGCCACAGCTCCTCAGGAAAGGGATACTCGGCGGAAAACAGCGGGGCAGCTGCCCCCAGTAGCCAGGCCCAGGCTCGTCGCCGAGCCCCGCACGTGCTGGGGCGCGCCCGCCTCTCCCCGCCCGGCCCCTATCCCCGCGGCCCGTTACCTGCTCGGCCTCCGCCAGCCATAGCCAGAGCTGCCGCCAGGTCCGGAATTTGTACCTTTCGCTAAACACGAAGCACATCTCCGGGCTGGCGTAGCGGGAGGCAAGCGGCGAGCGGTAGCTGTCGTGCCCGCAGGCCGCCTGCTGCCCGCCGCGGTCGCCTCCCTCGGCCATCCCGAACACGTTACCCTACAAGGGACGCAGGACCAGCGGGGGCGGGAGCGGAAGGCCGGGGGCGGGACTTCCTCCACTTGGTCCCGCCCAGCGGTCCCGGAGACGGCGGAGCTCGGAGCCGTCGCGCTCTGGCAGCTGGCTGCTGAGGGAGGGTTGGCGAGTGTCTTTTCCTGTACAAAAAACGTGGTTAGCGTTTCCTAAGTTACTTAGCCGCTCTGTGCCTCAGTGTCCCCATCTGAGAAAGGTACATTAAGACCTGCCTTTAAGATTGCCATGAGCTTAGGGGCGCCTGGGTGGCTCAGTCATTAAGCGTCTGCCTTCGGTTGGGGTCGTGATCCCAGGGTCCTGGGATCGAGCCCCGCATCGGGCTCCCTGCTCAGCGGGAAGCGTGCTTCTCCCTCTCCCGCTCCCCCTGCTTGGGTTCCCTCTCTCGCTGTGTCTCTTTCTGTCAAATAAATAAATAAAATCTTAAAAAAAGAAGAAAAGATTGCCATGAGCTTAGAGTGATAGACTAGGGATGTCTGGGACACTTAGAAAACCCTCTATGTGTTTTGCTATTATTTTTTTTGAAAGATTTTATTTATTTGAGAGAGAAAGAGAGCGCTCGGGCAGGGGGAGGGACAAGGAGAATCTCGGGGAGGCCCCCCCCCCCCCCGGTACCGCGGGCCTGATGAAGAGCTCCATCTGACGACCCTGAGATCATGACCTGACCGGAAATCAAGGCAAGAGCCCATGCTCAACCGACTGAGCCACCCAGATGCGCCTGTGTTTGCTATTACTAATTATAGTTGTCGCCCACCCCAGCTTCACTGCGACTGCCTGTCTCACACCAGCGCAGTTCTGAGGAGCAATGATGTCCAAGGGAAATCGGCATTTGTTGAGTTCCAAGGGAGCCCCTTGCACGAAACTGCAGTAAAAATGGATTTCAGCCAGTGCTGGGACTGAGACTCCCAGAAGCTGAGTGACTTGCTGAGGGTCACCCAGCTAGTAACGGAGCCACCCGACTTCAGATTCTGCACTCTTAGCCACTACGCTGTGTAGTTCCCAGCACACACCACGCCCTATCCCCTCACGACTTGGTAAAGGCATTTCTGGAACACCTCTTTTCTCACTACCTCCTACTTAAGGCTCAGTCCAAAAAATGTTCGCTAATGATCCCAGTCTTTCCTGTGGTTGGCCAATAATGATAAAACCTCTAACATTTATGGAGGTCTTACTAGGTATCAGGCAGTCGGTTTTTACACGTGATCTCATTTAATCCAGCTGGTTCAGTCGCAGTATGAGACTCTTGATCTCGCGGTGTTAAGTTCAAGCCCCACATTGGGTATAGAGCTTACTTGAAAATAAAATTTTGAGGACACCTGGTGGATCAGTCGGTTAAGCAAGTGGGACTCTTGGTTTCGGCTGAGGTCATGATCTCAGGGTCCTGAGATCCAGCCTGGTGTCCGATTCTGCGCTCAGTGAGGAGTCTGCTTGATTTTCTCTCTCTCTCCTTCTTCCTCTGCCCCTCCCCCAGCTTGTGCGTGCGCGCTCTCTCTCTCTCTCTCTCTCTCTCTAAAATAAATAAATAAAATATTTGGAAAAATAAAATCTAAAAAAAAGAATACAATAAATCTCTTGGTGCAATGCACAGAGTAAGTGCTCAGTAAATGCTAGCCATTATTATGATCCCCATTTTGCAGGTGGCAAAACAAAGGCGTGGGCAGGTTGAGCGTCTTGAGAGTGTTCATGTGGAGGAGGGAAGGCTAGGAGTTAACTGCAGGCAGCTGGGCTTCAGACACCTGGTTCTTGGCAGCTCCAAATGTACAGTAGCAGGAACTATGCTGCTTTGAAATAACCTATTTCTGAGTTCCTCAGTAGGAGGAGACCTCCCAGGGGAATTCCATTTTGAAGTCCCAGCTTGTTTGCTGAGGTGAACTCCCCTTTGCCAGTAACCATGATACTTCAGGGATATTAAAAGTTGCTGATTAGGGGCGTGTGGCTGGCCCAGTCATTATTCGACTCTTGATCTCGGGGTCATGAATTCAAGCCCCACCTTAGGTGTAGAGCTTACTGTAAAAAAAAAAAAAAAAGTTGCTGATTAGATCTCAAGGCTTCAAGATCTTACTTTTGACAACAGTTTCTTTTTCTGTCACCTTTCCATTTTTGCTTTCATTTATTCATGGATTCACTCAAAACCCTATGGATCACACCTGTGGGATCTCCTAGATGACGAGTGACCTCCTGTCTTCTTATAGGTCTCTCATAACTCTCACCAGAGTTCAGCATTTTGTTTTAAGATTTTATTTATTTGACAGAGAGAGACACAGTGAGAGAGGGAACACAAGCAGGGGGAGTGGGAGAGGGAGAAGCAGGATCCCTGCTGAGCAAGGAGCCCAATGCGGGGCTTGATCCCAGGACCCTGGGATCGTGACCTGAGCCGAAGGCAGACGCTTAACTAACTGAGCCACCCAGGTGTCCCCAGAGTTCAGTGTTTTTGCCTTTCCAACTGATGGCAGACTCACTGGGGGCAGAGTTCATGTCATCTCATCCTGTCATCATGATCAGAGATCATGACATCTCGGTCACTGTGTCCCTGGCACCTAGCACAGGATCTAGCATAGTATAGGTGCTCAGTAAATGTCTGCTAGATGAATGAATGAATGCTGCCCAAAGGAGTCTAGCAGAGAGAGAGAACTAAAGCCCACAGTAGGCAGGATACAAGTTAGAGCCTGACACTACACTTCCTCTTTCCCCACCTCTCACATTTCTTCAATGTCCCCATTCCATGGATCCTTCGTGCCTCCACCTAGACTCCAGAATTAGCAGCCAGAATTGACTGAAGCACTAATTCCAGAATACCTTGGCCATCAGAGAAGCCCATCAGTTAGTTACCTGGGCTCATCACTCAAGTCTTCTACATCCCTTCTTGAACTGCAGAGGCTCGGTGTTGGGGGTGAGGGCAGACAATTCTGGGAAGATGAAGAATTTACTTCTGGGAGCTTCCCACTCTTTGCAGAGTGTGTCAGAGCTGTCACTGCTTTGATGTGCAGTGATGAGTTTACTATTCTCACTTTCCACTGTGACTGCTGCAAACTCAACTGTCGCCTCAGTCTTCCAGCCCTCTCTCCTGCCTCTGCTTCACCCTGCTGTCACTTTTCCCCCTCAGCATAGGAGTTTCTGCCTCCAGTCTTCTAGATCTTCATTCAGGAAAGGATCTTGCTCTTTCAATTACTTTATGTCGAATCTTTAATCTCTCTACTTCTGCCTCCCTTCTTGTGATTAAAAAAAAAAAAAAAAAAAAAGCACAGGTCTCTCCCACTATAGAAACATCTTCACTTGCTCTGTTACCTCCTTAACATGGAAACCTCTCTTTCTGGCTGCGTCTTCACCAACCATTCCTGGCACTGTGTGATTTGCAATTAATCTTTCAGCACCTGGGTCTTCTCACCTGCAGAATGTGGCTGATGATTCCCAGGTGTACAGTGCTGAGCAAAGGCAAGAATAGAAGCTGACTCCCTACCTCACTCACCGTCCAGGACTCCTCCTGTATTGAACAAATGTGCCCCCCTCCCTGCTTTATTCCTTAGCACTGTCATATAACTTCTGCCCTCTGGTTTCCTCCAAACCACACTCATTGATTCCCCAACAAACTTCCTGTAATAAACAAATCAAAAGGCCCTTTCCCATAACATATTTGTTTGTCTATATTTGCATGAAGAACCACTAATATGTAACATTGTATGTCAACTATACTTCAGTGTTTTTTTTAAAAAAAAGAATCACTAATAAAGTCTGTGTACTGGGGGGACATGCAGGCAATGAAATAGGCAGGGAAAGAACTGGGAGCCAGCTTCCTAATGTACGGCTTTATGTTGTTTTCATTTTTGAGTCCAACAATTTTTCTTGTTTCTTATACTAAATCACTCCTCCTGGTTGATTGAAGTGCTTAGCAATTTTGACAAGCCCTCCCCCTTGCTTTGAAAACAAAACTGTACTGAGTCCCCTCCCTTTCTGACTGCTCTTTTGTTGCTAACATTTCCCCTTCTCATTCCTGGAAAAGGAAGCAGTGGGAGTTTCCCCAAGATTTAACCCACCTTTCCTCCCACTGGAAACGGCTTGCACATCTGCAAGGCTTGCCTTCTGAGTCTGCGGGTTCTCCAAAGCTTTAGTTCTCGATCTTCAAAAGCCACCTAGACACTTCCAGCTGGTTGTCACTGTTACCTAAATCAACATCTCTAGATCAGGAGTCTTACATTTTTTAAAAAATTCTTTTATTCTAAGTAGGCTCCACAGTCAACATAGGGCTTGAACTCACAACCCTCAGATCAAGAGTTGCATGCCCTACCGAGCCAGCCAGGCGCCCCCGTCCTTCTTTCTTAAATTCTTGATGTAATGTCCTGTTGCCCATTAGAATTATTCATTCCTCAATGGTGCATACTTTGTGCCAGGCATTGTACTAGGCATTGGGATACAGTGGTCAGCTGATGAGGCTGCAGGGTAGAGGACAAAGGCAAGAAGAGAGGGAGGTAAATTTGGAGAAGTAGATGGAGGCCAGACCAGGAGATCCTTGTTGGAAACAAAGATATTTGGGGGTTTTATTCTAAGCAATGGAAAATCTTTAAAAGGCTTTAATGATGGAGGGTGACTTAATCAGATTTGTGTTTTGAAAATATCCCATCTGTTATGTATGGAATGGTTCGGGGCAGGGAAACTGGGGTGAATGACACACGAGAAGCCAGTTGGACTAATGCCGTGGACTAGATAAGACCTAGGGGTATAGATCTAGCTTGGATAAGAGAAGTAAGAAAGGGAAGAGATTAAGAGGTACACTCAATCCATTTTAGTGATGGATTAATTCTGGGGAGTAAGGGACAGGGTGGAGTCAAGGATGCTCCTGGGTCTCTAGGTTTTATCATTGAATGGATGATAATGCCATATACCATGGGGTGGGAGGCGGGGCTGCAGGCAGGACAGACTTCCGTTCTGGATGTGTTGAGTTTGCAGTGCTGTTAAGATGTCTAGGTGTTTTGAAATGTTGAGTAGACGATTATACATCCAGGTCTGGAGCCCAATGGTAAGGGCTGGAAATATAAATTCAGCAGTCCTTAGCACATAGATGGTAATTAAAACCAAAGGAGTGTTAGGCTCTGGAGCTGATGATCAACACAGAAAAGAATTCTGCCTTGGGGCACCTGGCTGGCATAGGACTCCTGGGTCGTTGAGTCAAGCCACAAGTTGGGTATGGTGCCTACTTAATTTAAAAAGGAAAAAAAAAAGAATTCTGCCTTTTGTGTGGTGCTTACATTCCAGTGAGGGAGATGGATGATGAAGAATAAACAAGATAATTTTAGAAAGTGGTAAGTTCCAGGGCACCTGGGTGGTTCAGTTGGTTAAGCGTCTGCTTTCGGCACAGGTCATGATCCCAGGGTCCTGGGATCGAGTCCGGCACGGGCTCCCTGCTCAGTGGCGAGTCTGCTTCTCCCTCTGCTCCTCTCTCTCCCCCTCCTTGTGCTTGCTCTCTCTCTCTAGCTCAAATAAATAAATAATGAAAAGAAAGTGATAATTTCTTGTTAGAAAATACAGCAGGACAAGAGCATAGAGTAACTTAGGGTGGGGGTGGGGGGGTGACAGCTATTTTTTTTTTTTTTAGTTTATTTATTTAGGTAATCTCTACACCCAATGTGAGGCTCGAACTCATGACCCCGAGATCAAGAGTCGCATGCTCCTCCGATTGAGCCAGCCAGGCGCCCCCAGTGACAGCTATTTTTGATGGGATAAGCAAGTTAAGACCGCACGTTTGCCCAGAGACCACACAATGATGCAAGGACAAGAGCATTCCAGGCAGTGGAAAAATAAGTATGATGCCTTCAGGTGGGCATGAGTTTGGTGTGACTGAGAGAAGGAAAGCTAACAGGGGTCATGTAGGATTGAGATTGAGAATCACAGGGAATGAGACTGAGTATGGGTTTTGCGGACCATGGTGGAGTTTGGATTTTTATCTTAAGGAGAAAGCCCTGGAGGGTAGTGACACGAACCAGCAAAGAAATCTGGGGTGGGCGTGAGGGGAGGATGGCAGATGGGGAGGGCCTCCTGCAGTAGTGGCTGGACCTGAGCTGCTTGTGGGAAGATGTGGACCATGTGGGTAAATATGTTTAACATACAGCTGAAGGGTTTCCTGATGGCTGAATTAGTGGTGTGAAGCAGCTGTGAGTTTGAACCATTAGGTGAACGGTGGTGCCATTTACTGAGATGGTTAAGACCAGGGAAGTAGATTTGACGAGGAAGGTGGAGGGATTTGACCGTTAGACTTGGAAGTAGACAGTGAGTCAGTTGGACAGGACATTAGAAAGGCCACGGTTGGAGATATAATTTGGGTAGGATGGCAACATGTGTTGTATTTTTAAAAACACAGGACTAGGGGAGCCTGCTTCTCCCTCTGCCGCTGCCTCTCTCTATCTCTCTCTCTGACTCTCATGAATAAATAAATTAAAAAAAAAAAAAAAAAAAAAAAAAACAAAAAAAACACAGGACTGGTTGGGGCGCCTGGGTGGCTCAGTCGTTAAGCGTCTGCCTCCGGCTCAGGTCATGATCCCAGGGTCCTGGGATCGAGCCCCACATCGAGCCCCGCATCGGGCTCCCTGCTCGGCGGGAGGCCTGCTTCTCCCTCTCCCACTCCCCCTGCTTGTGTTCCCTTTCTCGATGTGTCTCTCTCTGTCAAATAAAACAAAACAAAACAAAACAAAACAACCTGGGCTGGTTGATCTCATCTCGGAGGAGCAACGTGACTAGAAAGCAAAACTCAGGACTGGGCCTGAGCCCGGGGGCACTCCAAAATTTAAAATTCAGAGCTCAGTCAGAGGAAAAAAGGGATTAAGAAAGGCGGCCAGTGAGGAGGACACCACCTAGGATTTTGGCACAGAGAACAAGGCGGCGCCTGGGCTTGAGCACTGACCAAATCCAACATTTCCTGGCCAAGGCAACAGAGGCTGAGAGAGATGGAAGAGGTAAAGGAACACATTAGAGCATAGAAGGAAATCCAGGGGCTGGGGTATCAAGAGGTAAATGGCCGTGTCCACTGGACTAGGGAGGCTGTTAGTGACCTTAGGGGAACGACAGAGGCAGAGACCCAGGAAGGGGAGGAGAGAAAATTTCTCCAGAAGAAACATGGGACAGCAGCTGGTGGGGCAGGGGCCAGACGGGGGCCCACAGGAGGGTGTCTACAATAGCATGGACTTGACTGAGCATGCCGACTGGCCAGGGCTCCCAGCTGAACACGTGAAGAAAAAACGGATGATGGAGAGTCAAATGTACCCAAAGGGGCTGGAAGGGAAAGGGTCCCACACACTGAAGGAAGCAGCACTTGAAGGGAGAAGCACCTCTCTCTGATTATACTTTGGAAGCAGGAATTTAGGGGATTTTTCTGACACCTCTCATTTTCTTTCTCTGTGCGTTAGGATGCTCGCTGCGTGGCGTCAAGGTCTCATGGCCGGTTGGTTACAGACTGACAGGGGTCCTTATTGGCCCCATCGTGACTTTTTTTCTGAGCCATGCTGCTCTTGGGTACTGGCAGAAAATACAGAGTAGGGTTTCCAAAGTGGGGATTTTGTCACATGGTTGTCAAAACAGGAGCAGCAAGGGAATTTAAAGGTGTTAGCAACCATGTTATTGAAATTATGGGCTATAAAACCTAACCTGCATTAGGAAGGAGGAAAGAGAGGGCCGATGGGTTGGAAGAAAGTAAATAGGTCAGTGTCCTGGAGTGGCTGATGAGTTTTAAAACACAGGAGTGAGAACCAGTTGGGAAGACACAAGGGTAAAGTCAAGGATGCTGAAATTCATGATTCTGGAGGGGAGCGATTCCGGGTGACTATGGGAGTGTGTGGCCGGGGTGGTCTGGAGGAAGAAACTTCGTAGAAGCCTGGCTGTTAGGGCGGATTTTCCATGTGGACACTTGGGAGTCACCTAAGGTGATGGCAGGGCCCGCAGGTGTGAGGAAGGTGAAGTCGGATGCTAAAGTCTTAACCATTACCTTTCATTCTACAACCCCCCCATCCTTAGCCATTGACACATTTCTAAAATACCCCAAATTTAAAATAAAGTCCTTGGTGATACATGTCTTCAGAGTTTCTGCAACGATCTGTATTCCTCAGAAATAGCACTTGCTTGGAACAGGCTGGCCCTCAAGGTGTTCTCGAGCATCTCGTTCACCTCGTCTCACATTGCCCAGCGTTGACGTAGTTTACCACCCAAGAATTGGAAGGTGTATGGCCTACCACTTTCTACAACAGACTCGCTTAAAAACATTTTCTCAGAAACCCAGGTGCTTTTCTGCAGAGGGCATTTTGGCACAGTAACTTCTGGATCCTATCTGGATTCCTGTTACGGTTTCACCAGTGATTGAGATGAGTTTCAATGAAATAAGTGAATGTACATTACATGGCTTGCCCAGTCTATAGTAAGCAAGCAATCAGTGTTCCCTATTATTAGCTAATTAAATTCTTCTGAGCCGGTTTCCTCGTGAAGTGGGTTCGCTGCCATCTGCTTGGCACAGCATTCTGAGAATGAAGTCAGAGAACGGTACCTGGGAATTAGAAAATGTTCGTTTCCTTCCGTTCCTCCCCTCTGCCGTTCTAGCGGCGCTTCATGGCCACATGTCTAACAAGTCTCTGTTTTAGCAGCTAAGCATATATAAGAGCCTGTTGGGATGGGGGCAACCTCCTCAGCCAGCCGGCAGCGCTCAGAGCAGAGTGGGGCGCAGAGCGCGGGATTTTCGGAAACAGCGGGCTGGCTTGTCATCAGCCACAGCCTCCGGCGGGCATTACTCTCCGCTCTCCTGGTTCTCACTCCAAAGGCAAGGAGGGATTAAACAAGACAACAACAAGAGGCAGAAGGAGAATATCAGTTTCTTTTAGAGACTGGGGACCCCGCCCTGGGGGCAGGCAGCGAGGAGCCCGGGCCCGCCGCCGCCCCGCCATGCTGACCGCCCCAACAGCCAAAACCTCACAGGGCGAGACAGACACAACGGAGGCCCAGTTCAGATGCTGAATTTCGGGGAGCTTCCGTGGGTGGAGCAGGGAGGGAGAGAGAAGAAGAAACAAAACATAAACCTTCAACAAACAAACTAAATCGGCAGAATAAAACAGGAAACCACAATCAATGCTTAGCAGCCAAACACATTTATTAGTCTTTTTTCTTTTTTGTTTTTTTTTTCCAGGAACCCAAAAATATTTTGTAGTTATAATGTAAGCAACTGAGTTGCACATAATACAATCATATCTTTCCAAAATAAAATAAAATAAAAAACTAAACAAAACAAAAATAAGCTGTTTAAAAGCCCAAAAAAACCCTTCAGAAAACTCTTATATATGCATTACATCATCTCTCAGTTTTAATGAAATGACGGCGACTTAGTTCCTCAGTACGCAACCTGTCACAATCCAATAAACACCACCCTTTAGTTTTTTTTTTTTGTTGGTTTTTTTCTTTTTTTTTTTAAATCCAGCATGAGAAATACAGTACCTGCTATGGCGAAAAATACACATAAAATGCAACTTTTCAGCTTATTTGTACATTAGTAGAGTTTAACATTTTATTGTTTGTTTTTTTCTTTAAGTGAACCAGTGATTTTAAGTACCACTATACTAAAAAAGTAAAATAAAATAGAGAAAAGGGGGGCCCAGCCTGCCATGCAAGTGCACCTCTAAAGTGCCTAGTTTCTGTGTCCATGTAAAACCAGTAATATGAGGAGCAATTTCAACACATGGGAGTTCGATTAAACCTCTATATGTTTAAGGAAACACACACAAAAAAGACAATGCCATCTCCTTCCTTTTCTCCCCTCACACTTCCTTGGATCCCATCATCCGCTTCCTCTGTTGCCCGCCAGGAGAGAGAAAAGAAAGCCGCCAAAGTAACATCGTAAAAGCTATTTCAAGTATAAGAAAAACAAAACACTTGTAGGTAACTTGCGGAGAGCGTCACTATGTGCAGCTATGCAGTCAGGTCGGTAGGTTTTGTTTCTGCTGAGTGTTTCAGGTGAGAGGATTTCTGCTGCACCTTCCTGTTAACCTGTTTGTGTGCAAAGTTGGAAAGCTGCCTTTTAGAACTCCAGCCTCTTTCTGATGCCTTTCTCTGTGCCTTCTGTTGAAAGGGGCCGAGGAGAGAAGCGAAGGGAGGAGGGGAGCACTTCTCCCTCTTCCCTCTTGTGCCCCCCACCCCCGGACCCCCTCACTTCTCTTGTTCACCACCGGCGACCTAATTAGCTCTCTCTCACTGCAGAGATTCCCATGCTTGTTTCCTGATTTGGTAGGATATATTTTACTATGTAAACACAGCCCCTAGGATTATGGAACCCAAAGCAGCATTTATATCTCCAGCTAAATGGAGAAAGATAAAATAGTCCAGAAACCTCTCCTCAGGTTGCTTTTGTTGTCTCTTTTTGGTTACTCAAAACAGGGATGGGTGGGGTGGGCACAGAATTAAGTTGTAGGCAAATAGCAGAGTTAGGAGTGGGCACAATTGAGCTGTTTTGTCTGCCTTTTTTTTCCCCTCTCAGAAGGATTTTTTTTTTTTAATAACCTGTTAAAAATGTTCCTGCACCTTAAGTCATACAGAGGTTAAGGCCAAGGGTGCAGAATCTTGTGCACGTGTCTCTGTGAGCACATTCGTGGTGCAGGCACCATTTTTGACGACTTCTGTGAGATCACTGGACACACTTTGGTCACTGGTGTGTGCAAAGGGTGGTGGTGGGGGAGGGTCCCAGGAAAGAAGTGCAGAGATCAGCAAAGCCCTTTGGGAGCATCGTGGATGGATATAAGGGCAGTAAGAACTTACGAACTTATGGGGGACCGGAGGAAGGAGACCGACAGAAAAGGGGCCTCCAAACAAACAACAGAAATAAAATCCAAAGGTGGATAGCGCCTCAAATCAGAAGGTGGGTGGTGAAGAGGTGTGCATTTATTCTCAAGCTTCTTCCCTTCGAAGGAAGTCGTCACTATACAAGATTGGTGAGCTCAAACTAAAAAGGGCCTTTAAACAGATACAGGGTTTAGCTTTAAGATGCGGCGGTGGGGGGGGGGGGGGGAGAGGCGTTTGTGAAGAAGCTATTCAAAACGATCTATTCTGACCCTGCCTTGTGGGTCGCCAAATCTAGGAGAGCCGTAGCTGACAGATCCTACAAGCAGCATTCGTTAAACGTTATATCCCTCTACCTAATGTCAGCTTCAAGCTTCATGTAGAAAGGCATTCAGAGGAATGCCTGAGGGTGCCCACACCTTTCAGGAAGGTTGTTTGCACGTCTCAGATGAATTTCCTTCTAAGTAAGAAATCAATACATTTCTAAAGCATTGCAAAGTGGTAAGTCTATGAATTCTACAGTGCCAAATTGAAATGCCAGGGATGAGTCCCTTTATGAACCACAGAATGCTACTCGGTTACTCAAAAAGTGAGCCTGCGGGTGAAGCAAGAAAGGTTGAGAGCTCAAGGTCTGAGGTTAAAAAACATCCTGGAGTGCCTGGAGGGGATGGATCTTCTGGAAGAGAGAAATTTGGACACTCCTCACCCTGGAACTAGATCTGGAATAGATGGCATCTCTTCGAAACAGGGTTTGGACACAGGTCGGCTGCCACTGTGTGTGGGAGGCAGTGGAGAGACCACCACCCCACAAATGCACATCCACTCCCCTGACCTGTTCTGCTTTCTCTTCTTAAGCATGAAAGAAGATCTGAAACTTCAGATGGCTTAAAAAAAATGGAAAAATATCATATTTCAGGGCTACTTTCACAGCAAAGGAAAAAATTGTAAAAGTTATCCTACTATTTACACATTCATATTTTAAAAAGGATAACCCACTGATGTCAGAGAAGGAGAGGGGAGTTAAGGGTCTACATCGCAGGGGAAATGTACCTCGAGGTATTGTTTTGTGTTAGACAGTTGAAACGTCAGGATCTTATTTTTTTGTTTGTTTTGTGTTTTGTCTAAAGGCAATCTAACAGATCGGAACCCTGATAAGATCGTGCCTGTACACCCTGCACGGGCACGAGGAGACTGTGGTCAAGTCTGTTACTCGTTACAGTACTGTGAACATCAACAACAAAAACTGCTTGCGTGGAAACACTGAAAATGGGCAGAACAATCTCTGGCTTATGATACTGTAGGTTGCAGATAATGCCTAGACCAGAGCAACGCAGGTGCCAGGATTCACCACAGGCAAAATCAACAAAGGAACTCTATGAGGACGAGGAGGCTGTAGGCGTTCCCGTGTCCAGCACCTCACTGCTCACTAGCTCTCTAGCGGAATAAATGCAAGGAAGCAGAGAGATTACGTTTGGCTGAGGGGTCGTGGATGAGGAAGAGACTTCTTTTTGCCTGCCAAGCAACAGTCCTCTTCCCCACAGAGCAGGGCAGTTTCCTTATAAATAAGTTCACTTAAAAAGGATTAAGGAAGAAAAAAAGAAAAAATTAAAAGGAGCGAGGAGGAGGAGTAGTAGTTCTGGAAATCGACAGAAAGATTAACTTTAAGGTCAGCACGAGTGAGGCATGGTTTCCTGAGCTTGAAAAGGTTCTGAATTCAGGAAAGGATGAGTACTTTTTCCCAGAGAACACTAGGGCCTTTGGGGCCCCCTGTCGCCCTGGGCTAACACTGCACGTCTAGGGCGGAGAATCCCATAGCACACCAGCTGACAGGAACTGCAGCCCCCCCCCCCCCCCCCCCCCGCCCCGGGACTGCGGGGAGGGCTCCAGGTCTCTTTCCACCTCACTGTGCCGACTTGACTGCTTCCGGCTCTCACTCCCCTTCCCCGCCAGGATGTGGGGATACCATGGACACAGAAACCGTAGAACAAGGATGCAAAGCTACTTCCTTCCCCTTTCTGCCCTCCCCAGCCCCCCCTTTTGCAGAATGCATAGTTACAATTCACGTTACAAAATAAAGAAGCAATGATGACCACATATGGGACCTTTTTTTTTTCTGAAAAAAGAAAAAATCCAACAACCTCTTCTTAAATTCAGTATCAAAATTCACATTTGCATAATAATACATTTCAAGGCCATTAGAGAGGAATGAGAGAGAAGCACAGAAAGCCGCATCTCTCCTCCCTTTGTCTCCTGAATGAAGCTGAAGGAATCTTGCGGGAGGGATTGTTTTCCTCTTTGGGGAGTTCTGAGGAATTATGGAGATGGCCCTTAGCATTCACTTGCGGTTTCTTTAGAAGATAGGGCATGGGGAGAAGAGGTGGCATCGTTTAAAACAAACACAAAAGCAAATGAAGAGACACTGCAGATTTCTATGCTTAACTATAATAGTTCTGAAGAAATAAAATATGATTTCAGATTTTTCTCTTTTCTTTCTCAAACACTTCCATCTTATTCTCTCAGAAGCTTTTTCCTTGCGTGTAATACCCTGTTCGCATAAACAGCAACATGATGTGAGGAAAGTAACTGCCTTCTTAGGACACAGACTCAGAGGGTGGAAATGCGCTGCCCGCCCCCGCACATGGCAGAAGCTAGAAAACGCCTTCTTGACATGCATGAATGTGTCACAAACATCACCATATTTCAGTTCTCCAGTGCTTACAGAAAAACAAAAACTAAAACAGCCACACACACACACACACACACACACACACACACACGAAGGAAACTAGGTACTGCAGATAGATAAATTCAACCTGCACTCTTGGATGAACCTGGGTCTCTGTCATTGTGCACCATCACCTCATTCTCCCTCCCGAGCCCCAGAATCTCTTCCACACAACTCTACACTGTGCAATATTGATGCTAATGAAAACTCCAGAGCCGCCCCTGGGGACCGCCAGGAGAATTGCTGACTTCCCTAAAGACTACGCTGACCGCCTTTCTGTTTTATCCCCACGGTTAGCTTCTTCCTAAAACAGACGGTCTCTGTACTCACAAAGGCACATTCAGAAATACTACACTTAAGTAATTAATTCCTTGGACAAAATTAAAAGGGGGGGTAGGGGTGGTGTTTTAAACACATTTATTCCAACTTATCCTGAACTTCCTGGCGAGAAGTGTCATGCTGAATGCATCACTTGGTGAGAACCTGTACTACCTTTAAAAGGTATGTTAACTTCTTGAAGGATTCCAAAGGTTTTTGCTTAGGTTTGTATAAAGACCCCCCCCCGCCTTGTTCATTTTTGGCGAACACATTTAGGATAGACTCTCTTCCTTTCCGTAAAGCTCTGCTGTAAGGCTAGTCCTGCAGGAAGACTGCTCCAGCTCACCTCCTCCAACCCAGCCCTCAGAGAACCGTGCACACCTGTCGAGCCCAGGGAGGCGTGCCACGTTCTGTGGGAGGTCCCAGAAAGCAGGGGAGAAGGGAAAGAAAAGCACTTCAATTCACATCTCTGCTACAACGATATTGTAAACTATCTTCACAATTTTTCTTTTGCTGTTCCCATTAACAGTAAAGAGGAATTTCTTTTTGTAAAGACAGTCTCAACGTATTAACCTTGGCTCGAGACGGGCCAGTGGATTGGGAAGCGAGGACTGATAGCGTTGAAAACTGAACTGAGGCACAAAGTGCTTTGGGGAAACACTAATTCTTTTTTATTTAAAACAGAACACTTCTTGCCTTCATCTGACCTTTCCTCTCCCATGGACAAAACAAGCAGTTGTCACAATGAAGACCCCACGATGGGAGTCTGGCAGAGACCCCTTGGTCAGGATGGTACCAATTTTCCTGGTGTGCAGTTTCTCATTAAAAACAAACTCAGGCATGTGGCTAACTGCCAAGAACTATTTAAATTCTGTGCGGCAAACACTGGCAGCTTCTGCCATTTTCTTTTTTTTTTTTTAAGTGGTGGTGGTAGGAGGATACTACAAGAGATTGACAGTTTAAAAACCACTCACGTTAGAATACTTGATAATTCCTTCAGATCTAGTCCGAGTGACCACTCACCTAAGGATAGCAGGAATGCCCGGCCAGTGGGGAATTGTTCTGTTTCCTGACCAGTGTTCCCTCTGCCATCCTGTAAATGTTCATGGCCTCTTTTCTTTGGCAGTGAAGGCAGTGCGGGGGAAGCATTGTGGGCAGGGCAGGGAGGGTCAGTGTTCTATTTTTATTAAGTTATTACTATGTTCATAGGTTCTTGAAGCTGATCATTATTTTAAATCTAAAGAATGTGATGCCAGGACCCCCTTTGTCAAATTCAAGGTCAAGAAAACACCACCATCATTAATAAGTAGGGACCATCTCTGAAAATCACACACTTTTGGCACTGGCCATAAACCTACAGAGCTTATTACAGGGTACGCACTAACTCTGGAAATACAGAGAACATTCTATGTGGGTTTTTTTTTAATAGATTGATGATGTTCTTGACTACATTATGTATATTTGCCTGTTTCTAGACTGTGTGGACACCCTGTACTTGTAGGTAAGAAAGCTAAGAGAGTGTGGTGCAGCGGGCAGCAGAGGGTGAGGGCATCCTATTTTCTGAATGGGTTCTGAGGTCTATAGATTGATAATTCACTGGACACATAGGCTGGAATATTTTCAACTGCACCATCACATGCAGCCTCAGCAAGACACTCACAGGAAGGAAAACAATTCAAGAATAAGATTTCTTTTTGCAGTATCACTAAGAAGCGTAATTAATGCATAGGCTTGAAGTGTGACAAAACTTGGCAAAAACTGGAGAAGAAAAAGTTTGATTTTTTTCCCCAACCAGCTAAAAATGCATCTCTACTCCTAGTAAAAGACCTTATAGATAGCTAAAACAAAAGAAAAAACCCCAAATCCAAACAATAACCTACAAAGTGTTATATACTGAATTTGAACTCTGAGGATGGGGTAGAAGGGGACCTTTTCTATATAAAGACTCAATTGTTCCCTAATCTTAGAGATGGCTATTACAGCCAAGTCTGCTGAAAACATTTTGTTTACACTGCAGAGGAAAACAGGCTTGGCTTAAGCGTTTTGCTCAGCAGAGACATCTTCATTTTGTTTAAGAGAAGAGTCAAGATGGCAAAATATAAAAAAATAAAATTAAAAAGTACACAGCATCTGAGGTCGATATGGAATCTGGCTGTTAACCTTACGAAAACTGCCCCCCCATGGCAAAAATTCAAGTGAATATTTGCAACACGTCGTCAATAGCCCGTGAAATGTTAGTTTCTGCTAGATATATTAATAAAAGCTCTTCCAAATTCTTAGGTAGGAATTTCTTTTCCTCTCTTTTTTCTTTCTTTTCCTTTTTTTTTTTTTTTTTTTTTTTTGCATAATCTCAGATACCGCATTCAACCCACAGGAACTTGGAAGAACCAACTACTAATTCATGCTACATTCACATCAGAAGAGGTGGGAAAGTTCTTAGAACAGGAGCCATACAATTAGAAAATTAAGCTGCTATAAATAAAACTGATCGAATAGCAATCAATGGATAATGGTTGATTTACTGGGGGACACTGGTGAAAGAATTTGGTTTGGAACCTTAACATGCAGCACTGCTAAGTTAACTTCTGTGCATGTCGCAAATGGAGAAGATCAAGGCTAGGTATGGAGGGATCAGAGATGCCCTATGGGCCATCCATTTCTTCACAGTGTCTCGGAGATCTGAACTTTGTTTTTTTGTGTTTTTGTTTTTTTTTTTTTTTTTTTTAAACACCTAAAATTAGGTCATGGCACTGGATTTCAATTGCCAGTAGAGGTCTCCAGTCTGATGGAAGACGTCTCTTCCCCATGAGTGCTTTTTCTTTTTGGCTACTCATGTGGTAGACCGAAACCAAGTTTGTGATGTTTGAAAGATGGGCACCTCCAGCCACTAGTAATCAAGTGTTTAAAAAAAATAAAGGAAACTAGTAAAAATTGGAAAGCTCAAATTTACATGATCGAAATGTTTACAAGATAAATCTACATAGTGAGAGGTGACCACAAACCTCTGTACACATGCCAGAATGTGGTGGAAGAGAAGCCGCTCCCACCAAATTTTCTAAGTGTTATGGAAGCCACCTAACCTCTCAGCAGACATGGCTCTTGCCAAAGAATACCACGGAAAGAAAAGAGTTTTTCTCTTCCATTATATCCTCACTATATCCTGTTCTTAGGTCACTGCCAACCAATAAAGCAAAGCTTCCAGCAAGTTGACGAAAAAAATGGAGGGGGGGAGTTTGGGGGGGAAGGAGAGGAGACAAAGAAGGACAAGAGCAGAAAAATAGAAACCCCTTTCTACTGGCCCAACACAAACAGACTTTCCAAATCACTGTATGTAGTTGTCAAAGCGACACACCTGGAGAAGTCAGTGCACAGTAACGAGGGCAATAACACAAGGAAGGATCTTGGCATTCCACATTATCAAGACATGAAAGCATATTTAACTTCCTTGATTTCTCTTTATTTTAAATTTAGCCCACTGCCTTTGGGGCCTGTCCAGAACCACTCCAATTTCCTTAATGGGCAAGCGTACTTAATGTCTGTGGAGTGGCTGGACCACATGCACATACACACGAGCTCCTCCTGCTTAGGATGTCTGGGTGTATGTACGAAGGCACTAAAGCGGTTTTAGAGAAATTGCAGGCAGCAGCCCCACCCACCCATTACCTGTCGAGCTGGAGTTTCTTTCCCACTGGGAAGCTTAGATGTTTAAAAGAAGCTGTGGTCATGCTTGGGAATTCTGACCCCTGGCCCCAGGAGGGAATACAAAAGGAGAATTCAACATCACGAAAAACTGAAAGGAAATACTCCACATCTCCAGCTGAGGGATGGGGATAATTAAGCAGCAGATCTTCAAAACAGCAATTAAAATGAGCACAACAGTAGCTGGGAGCTAAAAAAATAAAATCACTTGTTCCTTATTAGATTCTTCTTATTTTCTCCTCCTCCCATAACAAGCAGGGAGGTAAGACAGACATTCTTCATTAATAGAACAGTCCATAGATATTTTCCTCTAGTAATGCCTATATTTAAAATTTGTTCCAAAAATTATTAACCTATATTTCCTAGCTCTTTACATAGATTCTCAGCAATCCAACCGTACTATTTTACAGATTAGAGTTTACTTTTTTTCTAAGTTGTTCTTTCTATCTTTCTTTCTTTTGTTGCTGGGGTTTGAGGGACAGGGAGAAGGGTTCCCTTAAAAAAAAAAAATAATCGTTAGGGGAGATGTCAGTTCCCTCTTAAATGGAAAGGAACAAAGTGATGGCATTCCCATTTATACAAACCAAACACTCCCACTAAATGACACACAATTTCAAATAAATCCGTGATAAAGCTCTTAGAAAGCTAATCCTTCTCCCATATTTTTTAAGATAACGAATTGACCTGTTGCTGCTAAATTGATAATTTTTAAAAAATATTTCTTTCTATGTGTTTTAAAATGTGTGATCCCCAGTATGACAATAATGTTTGGAGACTTTTCTTTTTACATTTTTTTAAGTAAAAATTGTTTAAACTTTTTGAAGTTTCAGGAACTTGTAAAAGTTTATTAACAGGAAAGAAACAGCCGTCTATCTAGGATAAGATACGGTTAAATAAACCATCTTCAAAAAACTGGCTTCCTACCCTAGAATTCCTGAGAATGCTTGCAAATTTTAAAGCAGGAAAATAAATGTTAAAAACAAAAACAAAAAAACACTGTTAAATGCTCCCAGAGTTAGTCTTCATCTAAAATATATATTTATATGTATATATATATGCACTTTTTGGTCTTTTTTTAAGTTTTTAATTTTTTCCCTTTAAGCTTAAGATGGAAGAACATTTGAGCTTCTCATGTTTATTTTTACATATTTCAAATCCCTCATTATGTCTTGTAAACAAGAGGGGCTCTAGCACCCGGCTTTCACCGTAGTATCGTAAGGAACTCAACTAACCCATAGTGCAGGCCAAGGAACCAGCAGGCAGGAGGGGGGGGGCAGGACACGGCAGTGGACAGGGTCGCCACGGGCTCGTGGGAGCCTCGGGACATGCTCCTGGCCCAGGGCCACTAAGATTTCGCCTTCTGTAGATGGCTGAACACAGCTGCTCTCCACCTGGACATCACCACACACCACAGGGTTTTGCTCCACACACGGAGAGCAGGTGGAGGGGCTGGAAGGAGATGTTTTGTACAAGGGCAGAGGTGGAAGGGGCATGGTGGTGGTGATGAAAACCGGAGAGCAGGAAGAGGGCACAGTTAGTTTTCTACAAGGCATCCAATGGGACCGAACCAACGCTGGAGACTCAAGTTTGACCACCTACCCACAAAGGGTGCATAAAGACTTACGTGAGCGAACGCTCACTTGAATTACGCATGTCAATCTCTTTTGAGGCTAGGTTTATAATCAACAGGGTAAGCCAGAGGACTACAGAATTCCCATTCTTTGTCTCATAAAACCACTTAAATGCAAATAATTCAGTTTTGCCTTTTCCTATACACACCCACCCACCCACCTACACACAGACACAAGCTAAAAGTCAAATACATTAGGCATTGTTGTATCCTTCACTGAAGATGCTAAAGAAAGAAAAACTCCCTTGTCCTCACTAGCAGCAAGTTACGGAGGACAGCAGAGGTCTGCTCCCACCAAGGGCTGGAATGGGCAGGTATTTGCTGGTACAGAATGTCGGCACTTTATGTTAAACAGTATAATGCAGACTGGGATGTCCACACAAGTGCTAGCACGTTACCGGCATACGTTCCCCTCCCCCCTCCCCACCCGCCCCGCCAGCCATCTGCTTTGTATAAAGGGGTACCCCTTCGGGTCTGCTAGAACTCTTCACAAAAAGCAGTTTGATACATGTTGATTCCAACATAAGTACATACATGTTGGTGATAACTGTGGATTAAAGTTGCCCCCTAGTCGGCCCAGAGTACTACTACATTGATGCTTTAAAAAAAAAAAAAAAAAGTCTTTAAATACCGAAATAAAAAAAGCAACATTACAAGGAAAAAAAAAATAAAGAGGTCAAAACCAAAAAAAGGTGCAATATTTAAAAGTCTCTGCTAAGTTATACCTGCCTAAGCAAAACCACATACACAGGAAATACACAACACAGAGAAACAAAAGGAAACGCTTGAAGTACACACTGGTTTAAGAACATTCGTTAAGTAAACGTTTCTGTCAGTGATGGCCTGGTGCTGTAACACGCCACGGCCTGGCACAGGTAACGCTCAGCGAGAGAGGAGCAGAGAGGGAGAAGCTGCAGGTGCTTTCAGGAGGCTGCTCACAACTTATTTGTTTCCGTTTTCATAAAACGAAAAAGAGAACCAATGGAAACCTTTAATTCGGCATTACCTGACTTTCTGATGAATTCCTCATACCTGATGATACAAGAAAGGGGGAACATGGTTTTTCTGCTTTTGAGACATGGCGTTAAGTAAAAACTCTCTTATATCATCTGTTCCCATTCAGACTAACGGAAGAAAAACTTAACAGATATTCGGATGTGCCTGGTGGCCACGTACTTAAAAAAACAGAAATAAATAAACACACAGTTGCTCCAAGAGGTACCTCCTGCTCTCCTACTTTTTTGGACTTGGCAGTGCTCCAACTCTACTGCTAGGTCAAAAGAAAAGCAAGAGAAAACTCACTCAGGCTAATTTGCAAATGGAAAGGAGCTCCCTGCTTAAATCATTAAAAAGCACTCTGTTCATCTTAATGCAGCCCAACGGAGTTGCTTTAGTAAGCAGTGGCTCCCCGTGCTTGTGTGTTCTGATAGTTAAAAAAAAAAAAAAAAAAAAAAAGTAAAAAGCAGATGGCCGGCCAGCCAGCCTGCAGACTGTCAGCAATGCAGCTTTCTGAGATCGAGTCGGGGAGGAGGAGGAGGACACGGGCGCGCACACACACAGAGACAGAGAGAAGGATGCACGCGAATGCACATGAACACACGTGCACACACATACCAGAACGAGCATGCCTGGGCAGTTACATGTGCCAGAACACACTGGTATTTATCAACCAGCCAATCACAAATTTTTTCTTTTTTTTTTTTTTTTTTTAGGTTTTGTGTTTTTGTTTTTAAAGTGAGGCTCCGTCAAGTCTTCCCCCCGCCACCCCAACAATTCTTTTGAATTCCCCTCCCTCCCAAACGTGGTAGACCTAAGGACGGAAACACACCCAGTGCAAACAAAGTTAAAAAGCTATTTTTTTTTCAGTATATATGTTTCTTAGCAACAACTTCCATATAACATGAAAAAAGTGAAAAACTAGAAACTAATTTTTTTAATTTTTTTGTGTTTAAATTTAAATGGTATGTGTACTTGCTTCACATTGTCTTTCTAGGTTGGCGTTCATGATTCAAGTATTTCAAGAGTGATATGTTCTCTTTTTGGATTCATATTCCAAACGAAAAAACTGAAGTTATAAGGGAGGCAACTATGTGCTCAGACAGTCTGTCAATGACCCACCTTTTTTTTCCTCTCTCCGTTTTCTTTTTTCCTTTTAAAAATGTATTTATTGCAAGTTGAAAAAAAAAACGAAAAGGTCAAGTTAGTGCTGCTGCTGTTCCAAAAAAGGTCACGAGGTCAGAGTTGAAAGTTCTAAGTTCAGATTGAATCCGACCCTCCTCCCAGAAGGTCACCAGGTAGTAAGGGAGCAGGGCTGCCCATCCTATGGGGGTCTTCCACAGCGGGGACTCCCCACAAGCTAGAAGAATAGTTTGGGGGCCCCCACAATGAAGCGCCAGCAAGATCGGCCCCGCTGCCGCCGCCCGAGCTGCTCCACTGCCCGAGCCCTGTGGACCCACCGAAAAGATTCAGAGCAGGTCCGACGGGGTCCGACTGGGTCTGGCCGGTCTCCAGCGACTGCCAGCCTGCGGCGGGTGCACTTGGGGTTGCTGCGGGTGTGGGCGGCTGAGCCTGTGCCAGGAAGCGGCTGACTTCGTCATCGGTGGCAAACTCAGCCAGGATGGTAGTGTTTCCCAACACACACCTAGGAAAAAGGGGAGGGAAAGAGCTATGGATTTGAGGGAATCCTAAAGCATCCATGGGGACTGAGGGTCTTGAGTCCTCGAGAGTCAAAGTGTGCTCCTTTGACCAGCAGCTTCCACATCCCCTGGAAGCTTTTTTGAATGCGGAATCATGGGCCCCACCCCAGGCCTACAGGATCAAAACCTGCATTTTAACCCGACCAGGTGATCGAGAGGCATTGTTTTAAAGCAATAAGGTATCACTAAATCTCAAGACACCCAAAGACTCCTAGAGGGTACCACGTATCAGTAACCTTTTGGTATATGGAATTCATATGTGGAGAAAAATGTCACCTCTCTTTTCCCCCATGGGAGGTGAAAGGTCACACCACAAGCGTCAAGGTGACCCAGCTTTAGACATCTGGAGGTGCCGCTGCTCTGTGTCAGGACTGGGCTCACTGCCTGAGCCTCACCACTGCTCGCTCGCTGTTTGTAGCTTCTGCCGTGGCATCTGCTGGCTCCCAGTCTGACAGCAGCTGGGAGGGGGGATGGTCAAAGTGTGATCCAGTCCCACCTACTTTAGACAAAATCAGTGCTACGCACTCAGACCACCGTATTTCATCTTCACCAACAAAGAAGCCAAGGTAAGTTGCTAGATTCTACTACAAAAAGTGACAGTGCTTACGACGTTTCACGTTCTCCTAAGTACTGGCTTTGTTTCATGGTATTTAAAATTTACTCACTGCTTCACGACTTCATAAATTCTTTGGTTTTGGAATTCTGATGAGTGGCCTATGAGATACACAGGACAATCCACCCTTAGGTAGGTAGAAAAGATCAGTCCCCTCAGTACCAAGCAATTGCTTACTGCCATGATGCTGTTTTTGTGCATGTTCTTGTGCATCTGCGTCTAATCAAGCAGGTGGCAGACTACTCACGTGTGCATCTTCATGCGTGTTTGTCTCAGTGAGCATAGGATGGGTACTCACATGTGCAGTGCGGTTTGGGCCTTGGCCGCCTCCTGTTTGGTGCTGTATCGGATCAGGGCGGTGCCCTGGGTTAGGTTCAGATGGAATGTCAGCAGTGGGCCATGCTGCATGCAGATGGTTCTCAACGTTGACCCATCAATCTGAGGGGTAATGACATTCATGAGATTAAAACCTGGAGGTGGGGTGTGAAGGAAACGAAAGTGGCCTTTCTATGTAGGAGAAGGAAAAGGACTTCTGATTTGTAAATAACGGTATCAGCACTAAACTCGTCTTGGAGAAAGGAAGGAGGAACTCAAAGCAGGAAAGAGTGCGCTGAATAGAGGTCTTAAAGGTAAATTTTAAGATATTCAAAGCACTGGGCTGGGATCTGATGTGCCCATATTGGAAATAAAAAAGTCTGTAAAAATACAGCTCAAAACAAATCATACAATTCAACCTGCAGTCTCTTTTCCTTAAGAGGTAAACAAGTGAATGTGTGTTGATTTGTCAGAGGCTTCAGAAAGCAGAAATAAGACGGCACGTGAATAAGAACTTAAGAGAACATGCCAAGTTCTTGGCATCATTACTAATGCAGTATTCTCTACTCCCCCAGTTAATGAGCTCACAGGGAGCGGAAGCGGAAGATACACACAAGACAGCACTGCTAACCACACCTGATGGTTCAGGATCTTGCTGGCTGACCTAGCTCGCGGACCCAGCTGGTGTCCTCCGACTCCCACGTTGGCCACCCCAGGGTGAGACTCTCTGCCTACTTCTCTGTGAACTCTGCTGCCCTCGGCCTCATGTTATCCAGACGCTCATGTCCAGTGATTCGAGATAGTTTCTCTCACCCAGGACTTGGATGGACAAATCTACTTATACACTCTGATCAATTTATTTGTATCGAGATCTTAACTAGGTTGAGATAGGCTGCTGAGTCCAACACTGGGTTCATTTCTTTGGAAGGGAAACAGATTACTATCGGAACAGCCTTCAGAAACTGTTACTGGTGGCAGCAGTGCAAACATTGTGTGGTTTCACCATGGAAACCAGCAGATTCACCAGATTTCTTTAAAGAAAATGATAAGCAACTATATGAGTGCGGCCTAGAGTACACCACAAGTGACCTTCCAGCACAGATGCCCTCTAAACAAATTTTAGGCAATGAAAGCAAATTTATCCAAGTTCCAAAGATTTGCCCTAAAACCTTCTTCTAAGCTATGATCGAGATTAGTCTATTAGGTAGTTTTGAGCTTTAAAATTAAACAATTCTTTTTAATACAAACACAGCCAACCCCTTGATTCATTTTACACATATACACACATGTACTCACTATTTTCTTTTTTTTTTAAGATTTTATTTATTTATTTGAGAGAGAGAGACACAGCGAGAGAGGGAACACAAGCAGGGGTAGTGGCAGAGGGAGAAGCAGGCTTCCCGCGGAGCAGGGAGCCCGATGTGGGGCTCGATCCCAGGACCCCGGGATCATGACCTGAGCCGAAGGCAGATGCTAAACGACTGAGCCACCCAGGCGCCCCTGTACTATTTTTCGTAGGATAAAACAGAAGTGAACAGCTGGTTAGGTTCCCCAGGTTCCTTTCAAAACAGCGTATCCATTACTGTCTCTCTCATCCTAACCATATATCCACCACACTGAGGGACAACTTTTAGAATGTTGTCATATTCTGGGGCGCCTGGATGGCTCAGTTGGTTAAGCGTCTGCCTTCAGCTCAGGTCATGATCTCGGGGTCCTGGGATTGAGCCCTGTGTTAGGCTCTCAGTGGGGCATCTGCTTCTCCCTCTCCCTCTGCACTCCCCCTCCCCACATTTGTGCTCACTCTCAAATAAATAAAATCTTTAAAAAAATATTCTAATGAGGCATATATAGTTTTGAGTATAGCCATATGAAATCGTCATACTTCAGTCAATTATTAGCTAAAAAAACCACCTGGGGCTTTTAGCTGAGTTGATATGGAGATTAAGAGCCAACCCAGACTCTTTCTCATGTTAACTGTATTTACGAAATCGCCTTTCTCCACATGTACCCTGAAATGCAAGCCCTGGGTACACTCCCCACAAACAGATTCATTGGGCAAGTAAATTTAGGAGAAGCTGTATTTCCTCACAGAGGATCATAATACATGTTAGTATATTAAAGGGTCTAAGAAGTCTCATAGTGAAGAAACCTTGTTTCTTTGTTTAATCAAGTATATATTCCAAACATATTAGGCCAGAGACCTATTAATATCCCATGGGAACACTCTAGAAAATGCTGGCTTACTAAAGTGTGCATGAATCCATTTATGAATTAAATGCTAGACAATTCATTTTATGTGTCAAACGGAGGGAAGCATAATTGACTCCTTTTAACAAGGTGTTGTAAAGGTTGTGCTGTCTAGTCCAAATAAAGGTCATGGGCTCAGTTTCAGTGGGTTCATTTAATCTCATTTGAGTGTTCGACATAGTACTGCTGCAAGTATGTCAGTTATCAAGCAAACAAGGTGACAGAGTGGCTTGTGGCAAATGAAACCCATCACTGTAAAAACAACCCAGAGGGCATGTTCTGAAGACAGCAAATTAGTAATGCCATCTACAAAGAAGAGAATAACAGATGGAAAATTGAAAGCACCCATGTGGCATTTAAGCTAGGAAACTGACAGATTCCTCCTACTGCCGAGATAGATGGTTAATTATTTATGAAGCATTACAAATGGTTGATACTGAGCCTTAAGCCTTGTTGGGCCAACACTCCCCATTCAGGAGTAGACTTCGAGCCTTTGGGTGGAAAGACCCACCCCTGCACACTGGGCCTCTCTGTAGCGAGCAGGAAATTAATCTTATCTGCCAACATTCCACACCTGAGTTTCCCTCTCTTAACACAATGAAGTCCTGTCTCGAAAATCACAAGGAAGCATGATTACCTGTGGAGTGAGATTGTGAAGAACCAGCCAGTAACTGGGACGAACTGAACCACCATCACTCCAGGTAGAGGCTGAAGCAACCAGAAAAACAATCAGGAAGAGCAATAAAAAAATTCAGAAAGCCACGAGTGAGAAACATCTTCACATAGCCCACATGTTTCTTCTCTCCTGTTATCAACTGTCTTCTCTTTTCTACCTCCTTCTGACCCCCTTCATCCTGTCACTTAATGGCCAGCTCTCTTCTCCTAGACCTTGAACCCTGTGCACTCTCATCTCACTGGTAAGACATTTTCCTCCTAATGTTCTCCCTCTGCTGGTCATCATTTTTACTCCATCAGTCCCTTGCGAGTTCTTGGATTTTCTCTGCCCTAGACTGACTACAGCTTTCCACTCAAGAGATACTCTTTCCTCTACCACACTGCCTCTCTTGTGAAGATTTCATGTCTTTTTTGGTATTAACATGAGCTTGAACAACGATGCTCCTTTGGCGGATCCTCCTCACCCGAGGCAAGCCGTGAGTCCTGGGTCCCCCACCCCCTGACTGATCGGGGTGCTGTGCTGCTCCAGGGAGATGGTTTGGGGTTGGTCAGACCGGGAGGTGGGCGGGGCAGCGCTGTAGTGTTCCTCGAGGAAATATGGTTTTTCCACATCTTGTTGGAGAGATGAGTGGGGTTGTGTCCTATGGGATCTGGGGACCATGTTGATTTGTAATCAGGGAACTTTGCTATAAAGAAGAGAACATTAAAGAAGGGATAAGGTTAGATAGGTCACTTCCGTCAATATACATAAATTTTGTGTATACACATAAATAATATTCTAAAAATAGTTTACACATTTTGAGAGTAGCAATACAAAGTAACATTGCCCTTTGAACTTATTAAATATAAAAATTTCAATGACTATTACTCTGAATTGACAACACATAAACTAAAGATTTAATATGATAACTAATTCTCTACTACTTTCTTAGCCAAACAGAACATGAAAGGGAAGATTAATTCAAGGGAAGTATTCCTAAAATCATTAGTCTTACAGACATAGTAGAATGTGAACCCTAGTAAAACTATTCTATAAATACTCATTGACTGAATGGAAAGTACACTAGAAATTTATACTTTTCTTGATCCAGATTATTAGCTATCAACATTCAGACAAACATTTTTCTAAAAGATTTTTTAAAGTAATCTCTACACCCAACATGGGGCTGGAACTTACAACCCTGAGATCAAGTCTCATGTTCTACTGACTGAGCCAGCCAGGCACCCCAACATTCAAACAGATTTTTAAAGAACAATCAACAAATATTTGCTAACAGCTTACTACGCTTTAAGGCACTAAATCAATGCTGTGGGTAATACAAACATTCTCAAGAACTTCAAGTTCACATGGGAAGACAGAACAGATGAATAAGAGAATTGGTAACCCCAGGCATCAACACATATGTTCAATACACAGAGAAGACACTGCTCAGCCATCACTAAAGGCTTTGCAAAGACAGGTCTGGAAGGATTTACATAAATGGATGGGCTCAGAGACAGAGGAAAATACAGACTAATGTCCAATTTGAACTCTATCTGTACCAAATATGTTTTCCCCCAGTTCTGGCTGAACAATATTTCACAGGGGCAGAGGTAGAGAAGGCCAGAAAGGTAGACTGGGGGCCGATGAGGATGCTACTAGATTGAGCATGTAGTGTTTAAACTTGGCTCTCATCCTGGGTGACAGTAAGTAGAATGGAGCAGAAGAAATGGATGGGAGATGTGGCTGCAGAATACACCCCCTGGGAGATATCTAAGACATTTATTGAATGGAAAGACTTAGGAAAGATAATGGGGGGGGGGGGTGCAGAAAAGTATACATTCAGTTTAGACACCTCTGAGGTGATCCTTGGGTAATCTCTCAGGTGAATGTCCAACTATAGATAAAAAGATAAAACAGTTCAACTGAAGACGTGGGCAGTTACTGGAATAAAAGAGCTGGGTTGAAAAATAAATTTTTACATGTAAAGGACGAAGTCCCACAAAAGTATAATGTAGGGTGGTGGTTAGAAACATGGATTATGGAGTTGGTGCCTTTACACACTCGCTCAGACCTGAGGCAAATTATATCAGCTCTCTGAGTCTGAGTTTCTTCATGTTCAAAATGGGGAGAAGGCCAGGACCTGCTCCCAGACTTTGGTGAAGGTAAGGTAAGAATTCATGCTGAAGGCTTAGCATGCTGCCTGGTCTCCAGGAGCATTCAATAAATGACAGGTTATTGTGACCCTGTCTATATGACACAGACGTGAAAAGAAAAAGAAGACAATTTGTAAGGCAGTTAACCTACAGTGTCTTAGAGAGTAGCTGAGGATTTGTTCCATTTGCTTTTGCTTGGACACAGAACAGAAGCCTTAATGACTTTAATGGCTTGAGGTCTAACTTTTGCAAGACCAAGGTGCCAATTACAAATAATCTCTCTACCAATCTATGAGGCAGTGTGTGGAGTGAGTGACTTCAAAGGCTCTATTATATCCATTAAGTTTTTATTCCCTATCGTCTAAAAAAAAAAAAACCACACATACGCATAAGGAATTCAACAAATGTTATTGGTAGAATTAATTAAGGGCCTCTTTTTTTCCCCTTGGCCATCTGCCTGCAGCCTTTGTCTATAAGTGGAAGGATTTGTTTGTAGAAAAGGAAGCCATAATTGGCTACCTTAGGAATAACAACCTGGACTTCCCTGCTTCTTCCCATGGCCCATGATTCCTTCGGCAGACTGGTTCAAGAAAAGCACTTGTGGCACAAAGATTTAACCTCTGCCCTCTCAATACCCACAAGGCTCCCTGCAATTATGTCACCATCTGCCCTGTCCTAAAGCTGTATGTCTCATCCTGTCTGTGCCACTGGAAGCTCCTTGAGAACATGGCCAGCGGAAGAGGTGTGCCCCCATTTAGGCTGACCTAGCCATTCAACTTCTGTTGAAGTCCTCCTTAAGAAATAAACGCCCATTTCCTTTGTAAAAGGGAACCTGATGGAAAAGTGCTAGCCAAAGGGAAACAAATAGGTCAGACTGTACCTGAAGTGCTATGAACGTTGGTAAAGGAGTTGTCAGAGGCACTGTAGGGCCAGGCACCAGGTGAAGGCAGCGAGGTGTTGAGGGAAGAGTTAGACCCTTTGGGAGACACAGGAAGAGCAAAATGAAAACACTGCAGACGGACATCAGTGTAACCGGTGAAACCTTAAGTACTGTATTTAGCCTTTGATGGAAGATTAAAATATACTAAAAAAGTATCCAAAAAACCCCTGAAAAGCTACATATTTGTATGTTTTCTGGTTAAATTATTAGATTATTAGCAGGTACAAATGAAGCCACAAATAGATACAAAAATGCTGGGTATTGAATAAACACAAAGGACGCCTCACTCATTTACCTGTGGTGTTATCCCGCAGAAGTTGGTGGTCAGTATCTACAATGGGAGATGTGGCTGTACCCCCCAGCACACTTCCTGGGGTGACATAGGGGTCAGACTCGGGGTCAATGTTTTGGATACCTTTCCATGGCACTCCTGGTTGGAATTCTGAAACAAGGAGAACAAATATTAGAGGTAGGAGGTTGTTCAAAGAATGATAAAAATCAAGTTAGTTTTTTTTTTTTTTAAGTTTTATTTTTAAGTAATCTACGCCCAATGTGGGGCTCAAACTCACAACCCCGAAATCAAGAGTTGCAACGTTCTTCTGACTAAGCCAGCCAGGTGCCCCTCAAGTTAGTTTTTGATACAAGGCATAGATCTGTGAAAAGTAGAACACTGAATCTATTTCATCTCAGACTTCTATCATAAAATTGAGCACCACAACTCAGCCTGAGCAAGCACTGCGTCAGCACCTCTGTGTTACCAAGCACGTTGACTTGGTTTCTCTGTGGCTCTGAGCCAGAGCTGTCTGGTGTCTGGTCCTGGTCGCGGCTCTTCCTGCTCCCAGGGAAGATCGGGCCTGAGGGCAGCGAGGGCAGGGGCAGGTAACCTGGTGCCCATGAGAACTGTCCAGGCATCCACAACAAGAACTGGGAGAAAACCAGGGTTGGAGATGAGTGACTTCTCCCATTTATTTCACTGGAAATTGGCTCAGATGCATGAAAGGAAACACAATACAAGTGACCACTATTATGTGGAACACCCAGGGACAAAGAGCAGGAATAAGCTGGCTGATATTATCAATGAGAAAGCCTAGAATACGTGTAAGTGTTTACAATTTTTTTTATTGGTTAATTTAAATCATATTTAAAGCCATGTGATAGGATTAACAAGCTTTTGTTTTCCTAATCATGATGGAGAGCAATACAATATTATACACAAACAATATGCATTATATGAACCTGCTTTAATGGAAGGAAATTAAACATATTCATATTGCAAATATACCTGTATAGAAAGACATATACCGATTCTTAATTTTTGCTTAACTAAACCTAAAATTTTTCTACAATGAAAATAGATTACTTACATCAAAATAAAAAGAGAGAAAAAAGTAACAGTCTCATTACACCAGTACTGCATACCTGGAACTTGATAATAAATACTTGCTTCATGAATAAACAGGCCAATTAAATGGACATTTCAGAAGATCCCATGTTACAAGGCATCCTGTGCACGGACGAGTGCTAAGTCCGGCTCCCACATCACCTTCCTTGATCTCCAAATTCCATTCCTCTGACTTCCTGCAGCTCGTCTATGCCTCTGCAGTATTTATCACAGTTACCTGCCTTACAGGTGATCTGTGTCCACACCTTATCTTCCTGACTGAACTCAATGGAGCAGAGACCCCATTACTAATGTGAATTTCCTATCTTCCCCAGAGCATAGCACATGCCTTGCTTTTATCAGACAAAAGTTACTAAATGAGAAAACAAAGTGCATTAGTAACTGGCAAAAGCAATCTGTTCAGAACCCAAAATTAAGAATTAAAAACAAATGATACACCAGAAAAAAAAAAAAAAACATTGCCTGGACAATACCTGGAGGCCAACTGGCATTGCTGGATTTACTTCCGATTTTATTTGTTGGTGGAGATTTGGCAGGTAACCAGCTATCACCAGCAGGACCCGTATGGCCACCCAGTGTGTCACTCGGGATGATATCAAACTGGTTGTACGGTGACCCTCCTCGAGTCTTACCAGGGGCCACGATAGCGCCTGAGGAGAGAGAGTGGAAATTAATTCACACCCAGAAAGGATTCCTATGAACAGAACTTGTCAAAGCTTTTACTCAGCAGAAAACAGTATTCTGACGTCCATGCAGTAAAAAAAAAGGTGCTGGAATGAGAGGTCGCCCTGGACAGCCAGTATCTAATTCACAAACAGGATGAGTAGGAACAATCCACTTCACCGTCCTGAGCCTCTTGGGCTCTCACTGAGGCACACAGCACTGTTCTCATCCTTGAATCTTCCTTTCAGTTTTAGAATTCCATGGTCTTAAGAAATTAATGAAACTTTCATCAACAACGAATCATACTATCATCCCCAGTTTCCATACCAATGACTCAAGAATGAGAAATAGGAAAAACACTACACAATCTGCAGTGCACAGGAAGTGTTCTCATGACACTTGACCGACGCGCTCCCCCCCGCCCCCCCCGCCAAGTTCTTCGGTGCTGATCAGACCCCGGTTAGCTGGAAGAAGCAGTGTAAATAGAGCGAGCCCACTGGAGAGAAACGCATCTGCCATTGCTCTGAATTCCAAAGCCATGAGATGGAACTCCCGCCTACGGTCTCTGCCCGCACAAGATGGACAGGGAACTGTGCAGTCCTGCGACCCGTGGCCCCACACAGGAAGAACCACCAATCCTTTGTAACTGTCTTCCTGACAGCATTTCGGCAGTTCCGTCTGTGCCCCTTTTATGCATTTTCGATGCTACGAGGCAGGAAGAATATTAAAAGCTTAAAAGTTCTCTTAACCTAACAAAAAATGATCTTCACTTTCAATAAAAATTGGGGGCCTCTGGGAGATACCACCCTATTTATTTCTCAAATGAATTTTACATGCTGCATTGTGTCACCTAATCTACCCTTAGGATGCTGTTTCTAAACAGATAAAATTATTTCCAGGATGACGTATTAAAATATTTGTGTAAATATTGATTAATCTGCTTGGGTTGGCCCAGCAGGAGTATTATCAAATCCACCTCCACGCTCAGCTAAGAAGTCATTTGCATT
Organism: Halichoerus grypus; assembly: GCF_964656455.1. Classification (NCBI taxonomy): domain Eukaryota; kingdom Metazoa; phylum Chordata; class Mammalia; order Carnivora; family Phocidae; genus Halichoerus; species Halichoerus grypus. Next base: position 170,672,146 of record NC_135717.1, on the reverse strand, counting down.
TCTGGAACCACTGACAGAAATCTGACTCAAGGGCACATTATAGGGAAGTCGTAGGAAATGAAGCGCTCAATCACTGTGGGGATTGCTAAGGAAATGGGGAACACAGTATCTATAAGCTCTGAAAAGGCAAGTGGATATTTAAACTTCCAGATATCCTCTCTCATGACACTTTGTATTTATTACCGTGCATCTATCATGTCTTTAGGGACAAGGAGACCTGATGAATTACCAGCCTAAAGAAGCAGGGTAAGTGCCCAAAGCTACAAATGCTGGGCTTGAATTATTCAGTCTAGAGATAGATTTTATAGTTTCAATAAATCATTCTTGATTTTGTGGCATGAAATCTTAGGGAGAGCAGGGAAGAGCTCCATGTGGCCATTTTACCGTCTCTCGGATAGACACATTCAAGAGTGGTTTATAAAGGAACCCTGAAAGTTTTCAGACCCATGGGGCTGAGGTCTGCCAGGAAACTGCGGCGGGAGGAGCCCAACACCCAGGTGTATACACTTGGATCTCAAGGCTACAGTTGAGTCCAGGTGAATTACCGTCCAATGATATAAACATTGAAACAAAGGTTGAAGGAAGGTTCTAAGACCTTTTATCTGTTTTACAGGGACACAGAGAGGCATTTACAGAGAACAATGGAAATGAAGGGCCCACCATTCACAACCAAAGCCTGTGATGCCCCTCAGCTGTTGTCCTGCAGACACTATAATGCATTAAGAACAAGAAAGCTAAAAAAACAAAACAAAACAAGAAAGCTTTGTGGAAAGTTCAAATCTCATGTACTATTAGTCATCTATCTTTTGGAGACTAAAGTGTTTGAATAATCAACATGGTATATATTTGTTGTGATCTCTTAAACCTCAAAAAAAATGCGTTTTGTTCTCTCAGCCAATATATTAGGGTTTCATCCTAATGGGTACTCAAGTTCACTGCCACTGCTCTCAATCCCATTACAGGTGGGCAATTTTGCTCCCCTTAATTACAACTAGCATTTTAAGTTTCTTATAATTTGAAATATACATAACCCCAATCTTCCTCTCTTAGGCGATCACTGGATTTGGAGGAAAAACCAAGAGATTAAGAAAAAGCTAAAGATTTGTGCTTTAAAATAATTTTACAGGATACATCATCAAGGCCCGTGAGAGCCATACAGCTCCAACTCATAAGGCTTTGCTTGCTCTTACCATTTTTGTGCATATTGGCTTCCTGTGTGGCTACAGAGGGCAGTCCCTCCATCATGGAGGTCCACTGTTTAAAGCGAGACTCTGTTCCAGCCTCCTTCCCACCAACCATGCCATAGTCCATGCCACCAGAGCTGAAGCCTAAAACAGAGAAGCACATTTTACATCTTCCTATATATTTCAAATATCAGCATCCAAGAGATCTGAGGTAGAACCAACCAAATGATAGCTTCATTTGTCATTTAAAGACTAATTCACAAGAAATTTCTTTACTCAGAAACAGAGATTTTGATTCAAAATGCTCATCCTGGGGCGCCTGGGTGGCTCAGTCATTAAGCGTCTGCCTTCGGCTCAGGTCATGATCCCAGGGTCCTGGGATCGAGCCCCACATCGGGCTCCCTGCTCCGCGGGAAGCCTGCTTCTCCCTCTCCCATTCCCCCTGCTTGTGTTCCCTCTCTCGCTGTGTCTCTCTCTGTCAAATAAATAAATAAAATCTTTAAAAAAACAAAAACAAAAACAAAAAAACCAAAATGCTCATCCTGGCTCTTGCTTGCTAAAGAAAGCAATGACTCTTCGTGCAGGTGTGAAAATGTGCAGGACTGCCGTAATTGAGAGCATCACAGTGCACAGCGCACCTGTGCCTTCACTTATTCATTTAGCTAACGCTTGTGCTAGCCAGAATGCTGGGGCCAGGAATTCGCCAACTCAGAGAGCCAATCTCCACACATCAAACTGATAATGGTAGAACAACAGCCACAAGGTGTGGTGAGGGTGTCTGGGGGCAGAAAGGCTTTGCAGAAGAAGGGACATTTGATTTAGGGCCGATGGCAGGTATGCAAGTAAGTCAAGGATACCAAGTACAAAGCTCTGATTGATGACCATCTGGTACATTTAGGGAATGAGGAGTTCAGTGTGACTCCAGTGCTTGGTTAACCATGGATGAAGTGAGGCAGAGTGACAGGAGATGGGAGAGAAATGAGGAGTTATGTCCTGTAGGGTTCTTTATGTATCAGGTCAAAGACTTTGGGCCTTTTTTCTCTAAGACAGGAGATAAAGAAGTTTTTTAACAAGTGAGAGAAAGAAAACTAAGTTTGTATTTTAGGGAGCGCCCGGCTGGTTCAGTTGGAAGAGCAAGCAACTCTTAATCTCAAGGTCATGAGTTTGAGCCCCACATTGGGTGCAGAGATTACTAAAAATAAATAAACTTAAAAAAAAAGTTTGTATTTTAGAAAAAGAACTGGCAGTACAAAAATGAGGTACATGGAGGTCAAGGCAGAATATAAGAGATTTGAAAGAAATCTTTATGCGATGACAAAGCCTGAATAGGCAATGACGGAGAGCTTCAGAGTTTACTTTGCCATGAGCCCCAGGTAAGCCTCAGGTGTCAGGCTTTTAGCACAAGTGTAGGTGGGTAATGTCTTCCCATTGCAGAGGGCTGGACAGGTGAGAATCAGTATGAGAGGCTTGCTGACGGGGGTCTCACAGGTCCCACCATCCACTGTGGGTCAGAATGTACTTAACATAAAAAGTAAAATGAAGCACGAAAATAAACAAATGAAAACAGAGAAGAGGAAGAACAATGAATAGCCAGAGTAAAAATGAGGATGGACTGCAGTGAGTGTAGAACAGCCATCCCAGGGAGGTGAGCAGGAGTCCCACAATGTAAAAGCTCACGCAGCTGCAGGAGTCAAAAGCCCGTCTACTGTTACTCGAGAAGATGTGCCACTCCAGCTAGGCCAAGCTCCTCGCTGTACCCACTTGCCTCTCCGACCATCTGGTGGTGCCTCAATGACTCTGAGGTTCCACTTAATCCAAATCCTATGAGGGCCCAGGCCACGTTCTTTCCCTGTGCTTCTGAGTTGTCAGAGACAGTTTTATAAATGCATAATAAATCCATTCCTAACACCTTGACCTATATTTAAAGTGTTGCTATTAATATAAAGAACACTGCTCCTTCACACTGTAAGCAACTTTACTAGTCCATGTGATTACTTGGAGCAGAAATTCCTGGAATAAACTGGAAATATTTCATATTAAATGATTTTTTAAAAAAGAAGAGTTTAAGGTATTTTCTTTTCTCTTATGTAGTTGAAATGAGACTGGAGGATAGCAGGGTTGAAAGGAATAAGGCCTTTCTCTGAAAGAAGCTTTATTTATTATTATTATTATTTAATTTTATTTATTTATTTGACAGAGAGAGAGAGAGAGATCACAAGTAAGCAGAGCAGCAGGCAGAGGGAGAGGGAGAAGCAGGCTCCCCACTGAGCAGGGAGCCCAATGTGGGGCTCAATCCCAGGACCCTGGGATCATGACATGAGCTGAAGGCAGACGCTTAACTGACTGAGCCACCCAGGTGCCCCCTCTGACAGAAGCTTTAATGGCCTAAGTGGGTTGCTCCTTGGGCAAGTAGCACCTCTACCTTTGACAGAGAAAATCAACCCAAGGTGCCTGGATTCCAGGCTATTCGAAAGCTTGGTTCCAATCATGGAGGAAGAGCTTTTGAGAATAACCTAGGATTCTGGTGAAGATTAGAAAGAACGTGAGGATTTAAGAAGATAAAGAATCATTCCTTACACATTTCTTTTTTCTTTCTTTTTTTTAAAGATTCCATTCATTTATTTGACAGAGAGAGAGATAGCACAAGCAGGGGGAATGGCAGAGGGAGAGGGAGCAGCAGGCTCCCCGCTTAGCAGGGAGCCCAATGCAGGACTCGATCCCAGGACTCTGGGATCATGACCTGAGCTGAAGGCAGATGCTTAACCAACTGAGCCACCCAGGCGCCCCCACATTACTTTTCTTTACAGTTGCTCTGAAATGTCTTTAGAACCCACCGTGAATTACAATTATTTAATTTCAGCTGCTTAGAGTCCTTTTGTGACATGTGAAGCGTAGAAAATTAGTAAGAGTTCTACATCTTAGGATGAGGGGACAGTTTGAGCAGTTCCATTTGAACCTTAAGTGGGCATCTTTCTCGTTAGAAACTTGGGAAATCAAACACCACCAAAGCATGGCAGCATCATAACTAAGTAACAAAGTTTGGTAAGGAAACACCCAGAGGGATGTGAGGAGAACAGGAGATAAAACTGCCTTGAAAGGTTTAACCTCCGAACCCAAAACCAGGAGAGGAAGAATCAGTGCAAGGCTGTACATGGTTCTGTATCTTTCTTCGATGCCCCGCAGTAACCGGCACGACTCACAACCTCTACACTATTTGTGAGCTGCCACACCTCAAAGCCCAGCAAAGTACGGACCTTTTTGTCCTTGCTACTTCATCAAAACCACACTTCCTCGGTCCACCAAGCGGCCTCCCTATAATTCTCCAGCTCACCAAACAGAACTTGAGCTCCAATCAAACAATCCTTCCGTTCAGTTCAGTGCACACTCACGGAAAGCCTCATTAGTGCCAGGCTCTGTGAGGAGCTGAGGGACAAATAGAAATAAGACATGCCCCTTGCTCTCCTAGGAACTCATTTCCCCAGTACATCCCTTTTACCGATCTTATCATTCCTACAAATCCAACCCTTGGCCTCCCTTATCTATCCTGGCCAGAATTACTTTCTTTGCCACACACGCTGTTTCACCGTCTATTTATTCATCATTACCGCTTGGCTCAGTGTCACCTCCTTGAGGAAACTGGGATTTCCTCTTTCACGCTCTTTGTCTATATTAGTTCTTTCTTTCCTGCTTTTCCTTTTACTATAGATTAAAAAACAAATCAGTGCTTTTATAATGATAAAAATATATTATAAAAGAAACAGATCACCCACACTTGCCCATTTAACACAAATATTCCTCTTTTTTTAAAGTAATCTCTACCCAACATGCGGCTCAAACTTACAACCCTGAGATCAAGAGTCACATGCTCTACCAACTGAGCCAGCCAGGCACCACCAAATTTTGATAAATTTTAAACATGAAAAGTAAAATTTTATTGGAAGTACATTTTCTTTTTCTTTTTTTAAGTAGGCTCCACACTCAGCATGGGGCTTGAACTCACGACCCTGAGATCAAGACCTGAGTCGAGATCAAGAGTCAGATGCCCAACCGAGCCACCCAGGCGCCCTGGGACATTTTCTAATATGACGAGGGACTTTACTTCTCGAATGGTTCAGATACCTATGAATGAGAGATATGAGACGGAGTTCACACTATTCCTATTTTTTAAATTACAACAGAAAAAAAGCACCAAGAAATATTATATAAGTAATTAGACAGGAAAAGAAGGAGTCTTTATAACATCTATTTCTGTGAATTCCCGTTTAGGCTATATTCCCTTCCCCTCAGCTCAATAACGTAGATGCTAAAACATCATGTTTACATAGGTCATCACCCCCAGACAATTCAGTTAGGTATATTTTCAATTCTGCTAAAAGCAGAGAATGAGAAACCGTCTATTTTATAAAAACAATCAGTCAAGGATCAGTTAAGCAGTCATTAAACTCATTCAACTTTTTAATTTTGAGAAAATACAACAAAAGAGGCTTTACTGGGACTTACTAAGAGACTTTTAATTATTCGTGCTCCTCTTTCACCTACAGGTGTCTTTTTTAGTTTAATACTCAGCAGTAGGAAAATTGAAATACTATTCATTTTTTACATCTTTGCTATATAAATTTAACCTCTCTGTATGCGTTAAATATATTTTCAGCAAAATCTCATAGCTGTAGTTTATTCAAAACAGGCAGCCAAATCGGATTTTACTTTCAATCCCAAAATGCATTTTTCAATTCAAATAAATGTCATAATATTAAGGAATTAAGGACATTTTTAACTGTGAAATAAATTGCAAAGTGCATCTTATAAGGCAGATCGATCTGTAAGTGGTCAGATCACAATTAATATGATAAAGACCTAATAAAATTTATTCATAAGTTACCAAATGGAAATAAATTAGCGAGTCAGTATGTTTTTCTCCTTACTTAATTTGGACTATAGTGCATAGTTAAATGTATAAGTTACTTTGAAACAAGAGTATGATAAAAAAAACCACGCCATTTCCTCAGTAAATGTATGTATGTATGTTTGTATGTACACAGAACTCTGATCCTTCAGCCATCATGGAAAGTTATGCCTCCAGTACAATAATCACAAATAACACCACGAATCTAATAAGACACTACGATAAAATTTTTCTATATATTTGATAAATGAGAAGGTATGCTGCTAAAAACTAAAGGATTCACAGCTAGCATATAATTTCACTCCCCCCCCCCCCGTAATTTTACTTTTTAACAAAAGGCAGAAAATATTACAGACGTTGTAAGAACTGTCTCTGGAACAATTACATCATGATGTTAGGTTTTTAACAACCAATTGACTAATGCACACCCAGCCTAAAGAAAAGCACATAAAAGGTCTATTCACAGGTTTTATCAGATAAATTGTGAAAAAAAATGTGTATTTAAGAGTGTCTGTGTCACTAACCTATGTTGCTCAAGTTGTTTGAAGATACTTTTCTTTCCACCTAAGACATGCCCCTAGGGGATGAGTACAGAAAAGAGCTAAAAAGAACTGTGCATTTAAACATGTGGAAAAGCCGCCCGGGGCTTCCAGATGTTCACTTTGCTTTGTATGACTAGACTCTACTTTGAGAACCATGAACTCTCTAACAAAAGGGGATGGAAGAAGCAAAGCTGCCCTGCTTTATTCTCATAGACGGCATCTAAATTCACAATAACTGGACACATACCAAAATACCCAGGTTCTTATGGCAAGTTTCAGCCTTAACAGAAAACATGATTAAGGAGGTGAAGCCTGGAAATACAGAGTTAATGACACCTTCATTAGTCATTATGGGAGGCTTCCCCCTTGCTCAGCACCCGGGATTTCTACACCCAAGATGGGTATGCCCTAGTAAGACAGGAGCTGGTGGAGAGTTTGCTCTTCTTTTATGTCAAGTGGAAGAAAGGTTATTTTGAATTTAAGTCAGTTCTCAGGCAGATCATTTTAGAGAAACAGTGCCATTGGTGGAAAAAATTCCCTTAAAACTATTCAGGATCAGGATCAAGGCATCCTTGAAATCTCTGTTCCTCTCTGCATGTGGACACCCCAGCAGGAAGTGGGCACCCCACAGAACTAGAGCAGAGAACAGGGCTATGTGTCCAGGGTCACTTTGTTTCATAGGAGCATGGGTTTCAGGTCTCCCCAACTCTTATTTTTGAGTTTGCACAGAACAGTATCTTCTTTACCAAAATAAAACCTGAATTTTGTCACTGCGAAGAAACCCACTGTGGTGTGTGGTACCTTTTTAATTTTTACATTTTATTTTTAAGTCACTGTTGCCTCACTGATTGGATTCTGCTTACAACATGTTCCCCCGTTCTGAAAGAGCTACCATTTGCCTGCCAACAAATTCTTGATGAATGTCAAAGGTATAACCTTACTTGTGCTAATTCTATTTAAATCAGATGAAATATTAATATCAGAAGAATTTTATCAGTTTGCCTCATCAGCTTCATTTTAGTTCTCCATTTTTCCACGAGAAGGAAATTCTATCAGTAGAGCTAAACACCTCAGCTTGTACATTATTTTAACAGATTATAACCTCAGAGGCGTGTGGCACTCACAGCACGTACAAATGTTTTAACTGGCTTTTTTTTTTTTAAAGATTTTATTTATTTATTTGACAGAGAGAGAGAGCCAGAGAGCACAAGCAGGGGGAGTGGCAGAGGGAGAAGAAGAAGCAGGCTCCCCACTAAGCAGGGAGCCTGATGCGGGGCTTGATCCCAGGACTCTGGGATCATGACCTGAGCCGAAGGCAGACGCTTAGTGACTGAGCCACCCAGGCGCCCTGTTTTAACTGGTTTTTAAAAATTCCCGGTGGCAGAAGAGCAGGTTGCCATTGCTAAATAGTAAAAGTCTCCCCTGGACCCAGAGAAGTCAGAGGCATAGCTCTGCGATTTCCTAATTGTGTGGTCGGCTTTGGAAAACCTCCAAGACCCTAGGATATCAGCTGTAAGACAGGGATGAGAATACTTCTCCCTCTCGTGTGGTTGCTGTGCAAACAGGGGGTCACGGAGGACCCATCTCTACCAGAGGCTCAGCACACGACCGGCGCATTTTTTTTAAAGGTGATCTTCACTACTGACCACTTACCAGAACCATATCCAGGTATTGGCCCTTTGGTTTGAAGGTCTGGGAGCCCCACATTCAGAGCGCTGGGTACCATGTTGTCCAGATGTGGCTTGGGCCCAACGGGATGGGAGGGCGAGTGCTTCATGCCAGGCTGCCTTTGCTGCTGCTGCTGCTGCAGGGCGCTCACCATCCGAGCCAGCTGGAGGCCAGGAGTCCAGAGCCAGGGGGACCCGGAGGGAAGACGGACACACGGTAAGCCAACGCCCTGCGCCTCCCCGAAGAGACTGCCTGCGGCTGGCGCTTTGCTCTCGGAGGCGCAGCCCTGCAGTCCCCACACGGAGCACTAGGGGGACCCCCCAGTCCCGCGTACCTGCTGCTCCTGCTGCTGGCGCACGGCCTGCGAGAGCTTCCTCTGGTTCTGCAGCAACTGCTGCTGCTGCTGCTGCTGCAGGAGAAGCTGACACGCCTACAACACAGGGAGGGGCACCGGCTCCTAACTGGACTTACTGAGACCCTCGCGGGCCGTGCGCCCGAGTGCGGCGGCGGAATCAAGCACCTAGGAGGGAAGTACTACCCAGGTCCTGGTCCACTGGTCACATTTACCTCGAGTGGAGCTGAGACATTAACCCTTAAGCATGCATAAAACGAAGCAAATCGAAGTTAAAGGGAAAAAAAAAAGCAAATAACCTTTTTTTTTTTTAGCTATAGGAGGAAAATCTGCTACTCACCAACTGAAACTGGGGAATTTGTGGAAGCTGGCTCAGCATGGCAATTTGTTGAGGAGATAACTGGGGCCCCACATTGAAAAGACCTGGATTCAGGCCACTGTTGGGAAACTGCTTGAGCATTGAGGCAGAAACCTAGCAAGAAAAAAAAGATGCATTTTCAGAACTTACCAAAATGAAACTTTTTTTTTTCTGTAAAAAGGTCTTAATAGGTCTAAAGCAAGCATCAATGGTTTTCCTTGAAAAATATTTGTGAAAAATATTAAATGATCAGGAGAAATACACTAAAGTGTTAACAATGGTTATCTCTGAGCGGTGAGATTATAAGAGCTTTTAGGGGCACCTGCCTGGCTCAATCGGTGGAGCATGCAAATCCTGATCTTGGGGGTTGTAAGTTTGAGCCCCATGTTGGGAGTAGAGATTACCTAAAGATAAAATCTTTTTAGTTTATTTAAAAAAATTTTTTAAAGATTTTATTTATTTATTTGACAGAAAGAGCACAAGCGGGGCGGGGGGCGGCAGGCAGAGGGAGAGGGAGAAACAGACTCCCCACCGAGCAGGGAGCCTGATGCGGGGCTTGATCCCGGGATCATGACCTGAACAGAAGGCAGATGCTTAAACAACTGAGCCTAGTCGCCCAAGACAAAATCTTTTTTAGAAAAGGAGCTTTTAAATTCTCTTCCTAGGCTTTCTAATTTTTCTGCAATAAAAATTATGAATTTACAATCAGGAAGACTTCTGCAAGACAAAAAGTTTTAATGACAATATGACTCTTGCCTGAGAAACTGTTACTGGAAATGGAAACAAAATATATCAAACTTCATAAAAATAATAAAGCCTAAAACAAAGTATTTCTGTTGTACAAAAAAGGAAGATCAGCTTTCTCAGTAGTAAAGGGGATATTTTGGCCCCACATGCCTGTAAATAAGAGACACTGGAGTTTCAATTCATGACTTCTCATACCAAACACTCGGGAGTCCAAGAGAGGCAGAGCAAAGGAGCCTAAAAGGTCAAATGACTCAACCTGTTCCTTCTCCACGGTTTTCAGGAGTGAGCTAGGCTAGGCTACAGCACCTTCAGGGACAGAGAAAAGACTCCCTCCCACCTTCGGACTGCTGGTCTAAGATGTTTTCACTGAGCTGAAGTGAGTTTCCCTGCACTTTCATTCTCCGAACCCACTGAACCAGCTGGTACCGCGGAGAACAAACGTAATCTTCCACGGGTGGCAGGTCGCACACTGGTCAAGTGTGTAGTGCTGGAGCAGACTGCGTGGGCTGCCACTTCTAAGGTGTGTGACTCGGGGCAAGCTACTCACTTAGCCCTTCTGAGCCTCATTTTCCTAACTTTAGTGATTGAGGATGTTATGAGTTAATCCACATCAAAGGCTTAGAAATGCACTTCATAAACACTCATGTTATTCCACAGGAACAGCTCTTCAAATGTCTAGAGACAATTACAGTTCTTTGTGTCTCATCTTCAGCCTAAACATGATCAGTTCTTTCATGCGTATCTCATCCAATTTCTCAATGCAGAGCCCAGGACAGAAAGCCATATTCTAGAGTGGTCGAGTACCAAGTAGACCTGGCCATCACTAACCATTCTGTTAAAAGCCAGACTTTTACTAACAATGCCTGAGATCTCTGTTTCTCTGATGATCGCATCCTAACTCCCAACTCACACACTAAGCTTACTGTCAATTAAAATCTACAATATTTTAAAATAGGTTTTGTTCTCCTATGTAATATTTAAGCAGCTGGGTTGAATTGTATTAACTTACGATTTGATCTTAGGATCTTATCTTTATGTGCATAGCACATAGTAGATGCTTGATAAATATCTATTAAATAAATGAATATTATATTTTATTTTTATTTATTTATTTATTTTTAAAGATTTTATTTATTTATTTGACAGAGATAGAGAGAGAGCACCAGCAGGCAGAGCTGCAAGCAGAGGGAGAAGGAGAAGCAGGCTCTCCGCTGAGCAGGGAGCCCGATGCGGGGCTCGATCCCAGGACCCCGGGATCATGACCCGAGCCGAAGGCAGCCGCTTAACCAACTTGAGCCACCCAGGCACTCCTATTTTATTTTTTTTAATATTTAATTTTTAAAAAGAGTTAATTTTTTTGGGGGGGGGAGAGCAAGCAAGAGCAAGGAGGAGGGGGGAAGGAGAGAATTTTTTTTTAAGACTTAATTTATTTATTTGTCAGAGATCGAGAGAGATAGAGAGAAAGAGCACAAGCAGGGGGAGTAGCAGGCAGAAGGAGAAGCAGGCTCCCCGCTGAGCAAGGAGCCTGATACGGGACTCTATCCCAGGACCCTGGGATCATGACCTGAGCTGAAGACAGACTCTTAACCAACTGAGCCACCCAGGTGTCCCGGAGAGAGAGAATCTTAAGCAGCCTCCAAGCCCAGCACAGAGCCTGACTTGGGGCTTGATCTCACAACCCTGAGATCATGACCTGAGACGAAATCAAGAGCTGGGCACTTAAATGACTGAGCCATCCAGGCGCCCCAGATTTAAATTGTTGTTGTTGTTGTTTTTTTTAAGATTTTATTTATTTATTTGACAGAGAGAGAAAGTGAGAGAGCACAAGCAGGGGGAGCAGCAGGAGAGGGAGAAGTAGGCTCCCTGCTGAGCAGGGAGCCCAATGTAGGGCTCAATCCCGGGACTCTGGGATCATGACCTGAGCTGAAGGCAGATGCTTAATCGACTGAGCCACTCAGGTGCCTAAAATTTTTTTTGAAGTAATCTCTACACCCATTGTGGGGCTGGAACTCATTACCCTGAGATCAAGAGTTGCATGCTTCACCTAATAAGCCAGCCAGGTACCCCATGAATATTGTATGTTAACTTATTAACAGTCACTCCACCAAATTCTTTTTTAACCTATTATTCTACTTAGTCCCAGTTTGTGTTTCCCTATCTGGTCATTGATGGGAATCTTGAACTTGACAGAGCTTGAGGATAATCTAGTAGCATGTCAGTAAAAACTTCTTTCCAACCGAAAGTGATTGGGCTGGGAATAGTCCATCATTTACTAATCCACACAACTGTTCTAGCATTTAACTTATATTTATACATCTTGTCTAAAACAAAGAGACAGCTTGTCAAATGGCTTGTCAAAATAGAGATTTTGACAACTGTATCATTCTTATAATCCAAGATTTTTTAACTAATTAATAAAGAAAATCAGTTAAGACTTGTTAGCAAATTTATGATTCATGATTTCTTATCACAGGTGCTCAAAAAGCCGTATTTCTGATATCTAGTCTAGAATCTTGCCTAGAATTGGCACCAAGTTCATCAGTCTAAGCCATTTCCCTTATTGTTTCAAAAATTATTTAAAAAACTTCCCCATTCTCCTCACTTCCTTGTTGGTGCCCACCTTGCTCATAACACTCCAGGCCTCCTGCCCTTTCTTTTTGGCAGCAAACCTATAGGGAGGGTTGCCCCATTCCAGTTACTGCTGGCTAAGTTTGTAATTCAGTATTAGGAAGCTCACATTCTCCAAGATCAGCTTTCTCAGTAGTAAAGGGGATATTTTGACCCCACATGCCTTCATCTTAAAAATTCAGGATTTGTGCAAGAAAGAGGAGTTGTCATTATTAAACTCCCCTTGAAGATCCCCAGACTTCCTCAAAGATCACAGAAGGGCTCGGCAATTCTTTTCACAAATTCTTTCTCTGTTGTAGGATTTAATTTGTCTCAACCCTTTTGAACATCTTTGTTCTTTTTTTTTTTTAAAAGATTTTATTTATTCACTTGACACAGAGAGAGAGAGCACAAGCGGGGGAGTGGCAGGCAGAGGGAGAAGCAGACTCCCCGCTGAGCAGGGAGCCCGATGTGGGACTCGATCCCAGGACCCCGGGATCATGACCTGAGCCAAAGGCAGATGCCCAACTGACTGAGCCACCCAGGCGCCAGAACATCTTTGTTCTTAATGGAGAAGACAAAAGCAGTAAAAATTTTATTTTCACTTAATTTAACTTAATTTCTATTTAATCATTTAATACAAATACAAGTAGTCCAAAGCAGAGATTCTTTTCCCAGTCACTGGAACTGCACCAAACCAAACTCTGAAGGCTCTTTCAATCTGCCTGTTCTTTTGCAAGTCTGTTTATTTTATGTTGCAATTCCACAACACAACTCTTACACATATTCATCCTTGCTTGCTACCCTTACTTTCCATCTTTTGAAAATACCCCCTTAAAATCTGAGTCATCAGAAAGCTTTCATCAGAAGACCCACTGGGTCTTCCCACTGTATCTTTCTTTAGCATAACAGTCAGAGTTAAATTAATGCTTCTGAGTCACCATCTCTGCCACAGTCTCGAGAATACCTGCCTACCTTTCCTTTGATACTTTCTAGTCTAGAAACATCTAAGTTCAAGTTTCCTGTACGGGGCTCACCAACACTTTTTTTTTTTTTTTTTTTAAAGATTTTATTTATTTATTTGACAGAGAGAGACACAGCGAGAGAGGGAACACAAGCAGGGGGAGTGGGGGAGGGAGAAGCAGGCTTCCCACCGAGCCCGATGTGGGACTCGATCCCAGGACCCTGGGATCATGACCTGAGCTGAAGGCAGACGCTTAACGACTGAGCCACCCAGGCGCCCACCAACTCATTTTCTTTCAAGATCTCAGCCACTTTCACTTAACCTATCAATGCTGTCATTTTGGGAAATATTTTGGGTTAAAGTAACAGTCCTCCCAGATGTTTCCTCTCTACTCTCTAAGAGATGCTGAGGGTTGCCAACCAATGAGAACACTTGTTTGATTTTCTACGTTAACAGTTGGAGGTCTAGCAGATGTGAGCTCAGAGTGAGCACACCATTCCTGTGCATGGTGCCTCTGCACCAGTTTTATGGCCGCGACGAAGGACTTGGTATTAAAAAAAAAAAAAAAGTAAAAATTTCAATAATAATCTTTAAGTATTGATTACAGGTTGAATGATAATTTAGATCTACTGGGTTAAAGAATATATATATTATTAACCTGTTTCTCTCTTTTTAAATGTGGCTACCAAAAACTTTTATGTTCCATTACGTGGTCTGTGCTATATTTCTATGGGACAGTCCTGCTTCTAGGCCATCAGCATTGTTTCTAATTTCCTTTCCAAAGGGAAAGGACTCTGTGGTTCATGGGAAATCTACCCTGCTTATTTTGTTTTCCAATCTGCTGGCCTCCGAAATAAATAGCCATTGTCTGAGCCTTCTTTTCTTCCCACTTCTCCGTTCAGTTTTAAAAGCTCTACTGAACAAATCAGCTAGTCTCTTGATTTCTTCTCTTCAGTCTTGAGAACGTATGCCATCCTTTGCCAAGAGCCATGCTTCCCACCCACCTCCAATATTCCTATCCCTTGAAATTAGCTAAAGAAACCACCATTCAAAGTAAAACATGCATATGATCCAGCAGGACCCTAGGAAACAAATTCATCCTAGGAGACAAATATAGGAATATTCATAGCAGCACTGCTCATAATAACAGAAATCTGGAAACTACCCAAATGTCTACTGGTAGTGGAAGAGATAAATAACCGATGGTATATTCATGTAACAGAATACTATATGAACCACAACTGCCCAAATCAACATGGGGAAATCTAAGAAACACTGTCAAGTGAAAAAAGTCAGAGAAGGCTACATACTGCATGTTTTTGTTACATAAAGTGCAAAAAAAAGGCAAAATCAAACTATACTGTGTAAAGATAGATACGGAAAGACTATAAAGAAATGCATGTTTTATTCTTTAAATTTAATTTGGATGCCAGCATCTTCTACGTGCCATAAATTGACAGTCATAAAGACTAGAAAGGTTACCCTTGAGGACTTCCTGTCTAGCTTTGCCCAACGTTTTGCTTCCCCAGACTACACATGCACCGTCCTTCTCCAATGAATACAAAAGGACCAGAGAGAAGCACCACTAGGCTCCTGGCAAATGGCTATTCATGCCTGGGTTGCAGAGTAATTAAAGTGCAGGTTTGCACATTCCCGTAGCAGGGAGTTAATTACTCTGGCTTAAAAGCCCTTCAATCTCCAGCTGGGCTGGAGAAAAGGAAGATCTAGCTGGAGTCAATATGGCATTTAACGAAGCACTGCAGGTGCAAAATGACAGCAATTTAAAGCAACACAAAAGCCTGGTAGAATATGTTACTTTCTGAATATTTGAGTACCAGGAGGAAAAAGGCAAGGTAGAAACCCAAGACCTGTAACATCCGTAGCAAATCTTAAAGACGAGTTTCAATGTGATATTACTTATCAAAAAAATTAGGTGTTCATGTCTTTTGACCCATAAATTTCATTCTGGGCAACTAAATCTGGAAATAATGTGGGCACAGATCGATGTGTAAGATGGCATACAAGATCTATGGGTGGGGCGCCTGGGTGGCTCAGTCGGTTAAGCATTTGCCTTCAGCTCAGGTCATGATCTTGGGGTCCTGGGATCCAGTTCTGCATCAGGCTCCCTGCTCAGTGGGAAGCCTGCTCTCCCCCTCCCTCTGTCCCTCCCCCCTGCTCCTATGCCTGCTTTCTCCCTCTCTTTCTCAAACAAACAAACAAACAAGATGTTTTAAAAAAGAGATCTATGGATAAGGGTTTCTCTACTGCATTATTTATAACAGTGAAAAATTAGAAACAATTTAATATCCAGTAATGGGGAAGAGAATGTTTCAGGAAATCAAAGTAAATCTACCTGATGGAACATTATGCCTTCTTCATGAAGAGTGATCGACAGGAAGACTATGTTGTAACAGGGCAAATACTAGGTATGACCCAAAGTTAACAGAAACAGCAGGATATAGTGACCACAAATGTCATTATGTGAAAAGCATGCCTGTACATGAACGGTCTGAACAGGGGATTTTGTAAAAATAATCCCTGTCACTGCATCTGGGTTGGGGGTTCCTGGAAGAATTTTTTTTTTCCGTTATCCAAACTTTCAGTGTGGTTATTATATTGTCTTAAAAAAGGGGGGGTAGCGCCCGGGTGGCTCAGGTCATGATCCTAGGGCCCTGGGATCGAGCCCCCGCATCGGGCTCCCTGCTCCGCGGGAAGCCTGCTTCTTCCTCTCCCACTCCCCCTGTGTCTCTCTCTGTCAAATAAATAAATCTTAAAAAAAAAAAAAAAAAAAAAAAGAGCTACCCAACTGCTTTTTTAAAATTTGGAAATGTGAGGAAAAAAACTGAGGTTTCCATTGTTTAATATTCTGCCCCCATTATGCATCAAATAAACGTTAACCACGGTTTGCTAAATAAACAAATCTCAAAAATGTACAACACAAATACTTTTCTTTTCCACACAGATCAGACGCTTTGGTCATAAAGGGATTGGCAGCCTGAGGTCTCTTAGACTAAGTTAACTATGCTTTCCCTAACAATTCCACTTACTAAATCATTCTGAAATGTATCTTCCCGTGACTTGACATAGATTTACTCAAAATATGTGCCCTGCGCAGTTGTAGATGCTCAGGATCCAGCAGTGAACAAAGCAGACACAGACCCGGCCACTGTGAAGCTTAGCACACACCTGGGGGTGAGGAGAGCAACTGTACTGTACACAGCCCGGCCTCGGAGAGCCTCTCTGAGAAGACACCATGGCAGCAGACGTCTGAAGGAAGTACGGATGGAGCCCGGGGGCAATCTTTGAGAACAGCGGTCCAAACACGCTTGGTGCCCTAGGGCAAGTTGACTGGAGAGGCCAGAACTAACAGGAGGGAGAGTGGTAGGTGTCTGGGGTGGGGAGGTCACCAAGAGCATCAAAGCCCACAGTAAAGAGCTGGCTTTGTATTCTCAGTGAGAGAGGGAGCCATGAGAGGACAAAGTGGTAACATGATTTACCCTTAACTTTCTGTGATGCTAGAAAAGCTTCCCATCTATTCGTTCGGTAGCCACCAACCAGGTGTGGCAATTTAAGTTTAAATCAATTAAAATTAAAATTTCAGTTCTTCCACCCCACTGGTCACGTTTCAAGTGCTCAGGTGGCTGAGGGCCACCCTGGACTGTGGTTTTAGAGGCTCGTCAGAATGCTGGGTGGAGAAGACACTGGAGGCAGGCAGGTGCTGAAGAAAGCAGGGCAGGACCAGTCGGGAGGCCACTTCTGGGAGAGAAACAGTGGTCGCCTGCCACGGGTCATGCTAGCAGAGGTGGTAGGAAATAGGTTCAGAACAGAGTTCTGAAGGGGGATTTGTTGATGGAATGTGAGCTGAGAGGACCCCCCCACTAGCTCTGAGGTCTGTGGCCTGAGCACCTGCAGGATGGGAGTGCCATTTACTTGGAGGAAGAGGATGTTTTAGAAGGGAGTATGGGATGGAATCACAAGCTCTGTTTTGGACATGTTGACTTGAAGTGCCTGTAAGGCATCCTAATAGAGATGCCCAGAGGTCTATGGAATTGAGAAGACAGATCTGGGCTGAAGACAGTCTTGCGACTGTCAATATTTAGAGCCATTCACTGGGCAAAATCACCCAGCAGCAGCTGTAGATGGTGAGAAGAGGAAGAGGGTCAAGAAGTCAGACTGGGGCTCTCTGATGGTAAATGTTGGGGAGGTAAGGAGAAGCTCGTAAAGGAGATGGA
The DNA here is from genome assembly GCF_964656455.1 of Halichoerus grypus. Taxonomy (NCBI): domain Eukaryota; kingdom Metazoa; phylum Chordata; class Mammalia; order Carnivora; family Phocidae; genus Halichoerus; species Halichoerus grypus. Next base: position 170,654,589 of record NC_135717.1, on the reverse strand, counting down.
CGAAGAAAGGCAGGTGGAGAACCACTGTACAAGGTGTCCAAAAGCCAAATGAACGAAAAGTTTCAGAAGGGAGGGCGTGACCATCTATGTCAGATGCTGCTGATATGGTAAGAAGAGACTGGAGAACAGACTACGATATTCCACAACACGAAGGTCATCTGTGATCTTCACACTGTCTTAATTCTCACTGCCACCACCTTCCCTGGACTCCTTTGCTCTAGTAAGTCTGCTATTCAAACATGTCCTCTACATTTCTGTCAATGTTATTTTTCTAAAACATAAGTTTTCCTGCATTGCCACTCAGCTGAAAAATCTTGCCCAATACTACAGTATCTATGGCAGCAGCAGCTAAACTTTAGGGTGCAGATAAAAATCACCAGGGGGTGACTAGGCCCTAACTCCCAAGATTCTGTCTCAGTAGATTGGGGGAGACCTGGGAACTGTATTTTTAAGTAGCAACCCAGATAACAGTTACAAGGGACAAAGTCCAAAGTCCAAACTCCTTAGCAAGGCAAACAAAGCTTTTCCAAAACTGGTGCCAAACTTCCTGACTAGTTTTTTCCTATGCCACTCTAGACAACATCTATATGCTTCAACAAACTCAAACTAATTATTCAAATCAATTGCATTGTCCCAAACATACCATGTTCTTCCAGATATTACTGCTCCTTATCCAAGCTGCTCCTGCTGCTTAGAAGGCAGCTTTAACCCAGCCGTACTCAGCAAACTCTTGACTCATCCTTCAAGACCCAGCTTAAATGTCATTCCTAGTGCGAGGCCTCGCCCAGCTCCCAAACTGTGTTAGACATTTCTTTTCTTTTTTTTTTTTTTTTTGACAGAAACATATCGAGAGACGGAACACAAGCAGGGGGAGTGGGAGAGGGAGAAGCACGCTTCCCGCTGAGCAGGGAGCCCGATGCGGGGCTCGATCCCAGGACCCTGGGATCATGACCTGAGCCGAAGGCAGACGCTTAACAACTGAGCCACCCAGGCGCCCCTGTGTTAGACATTTCTATGTAACATTTATCATGCTGCCTATTTGCTGAGTACTCTGCCATCATCCCCACCAACTCCAGGAGGGTATGATAGGAGACGGCAGTTTCTTCATCTGTGCAAGGCCAACTGCACCACCAGGCACAGTGCAGACGTCTGATAACCACAGGACTGTGGCCTGACCCCAGGCATGCTGGAGGGTGCTCTGGGAGTTAGGAAGACGCAGTGACTGTGGAGTGCTAGGGAAGTTGGCAGCAGCTCTGTCTACAGGACAGACTGCTACCTGGAGCCCGGGGGACGACTGGAACTTAGAGAGAGGGGCAAGGAAGGAGAGACACCAAGAGGACCCCCAGACCCCCGGCGCAGGACCATGGGAGACGAGAGGGTGGGGCGACGAACATTTTATCCCCTACTAAGATAGTTATGGACTCAATGTCAAACACAGAATTTGAAATCTATAGGATATGGTTTCAAATAAATATTTTAAGCCTATGTCTTATATTTCAAAAACAAAACAGCAACAAAACCTGACCCTTTACAACCTGTTGGTTGGACCTAATAAGTGTCCCACCCCCTTTTATAGGACGGGACAGACTCATAGCTCTTTATCTTGGTTCACTGAAGTAACAGTCTAAGGAGACTAAGTCAGACACTGAATCCTTACGTGGGCTCCTCAGCTTTTATATTGCTCCTCAGATCCATTTTCTCACAAAGAGGTGTAAGGGACAGTTTGTGGCACAAATCTCTCCCCTGTACCCTGCAAACAACTCACTGCACATCTCCTACTAAGAAATGGACCTTTTTTTAAAAGGTTTCCCAAAAGACTTTACCCCACAACACAGAGCTGCTCCAAGAGTAAGTCTCTGCCACTTCATTCTAAATCCCCCCTCCCAGAGCCCCTAGTCAGTATTTCAGAATCCATCTCCTCAAAACTTCTCAGAGTAACCCAGAGCCTGGCTATTCTCCTGTTTATCTGCAGGTAAATCCTCAAGGGCAACCAACTTCAGAATGTTGACACATCAGGATTTATAAAGTAGTTTTATTTACATGCAATTAAAACAATCAATGCAGTATTAGAAAAATATAGAGACGTCTAAAAGGAATATAATCATAACGCTTTTCATGCAAAAACATCTTTGTATGTATGATACAATAAAGAAATGAGTTTGACATTTTGTTCTAAAAATTTTGATCTGGGGGCACCTTGGTGGCTCAGTCAGCTAAGCGTCTGATTTTGGCTCAGGTCATGATCCCAGCCTCCTGGGATCAGGCCCCGCATCGGGCTCCCTGTTCAGTGTGGAGCCTGTTTCTCCTCCTGCCCCTCCCCCTGCTTGTGTTTTCTCTCTCTCTTCTCAAATAAATAAGTAAAATCTTTATAAGTAAGTAAATAAATATCTTGATCTAGATTTTTTACGTTTTAGACATTTAGGTAACTATTATTCCTTTTATGCTCATAAAACCTGTCAGTTGGTGACTGATAACCACCGGGATAGGCTTTACTGATGAATTGTGGAAACATAAAATTGCTTACCTGGGGGGAAATAAACTGGGGAGGCACTTGCGCCCGGAGATTAGGAGAAGAATTCAGTGGCTGCACTGGCGTGTGCATACCTCTCGATTGTGCTGTGCTATTTCCAAACAAACCATGATTGCCACCCTGTAAACATAACAGCAACAGTAAGGCTTTTTGTTAATGTAAGAAAATGCAAAAAAGAAACAGTTCTGGTTTTCTATCCCTCAGAAGAATCATATCCTGTGTTCCACGGAATCACAGAATTTTATAACTGAAAAGTTCCTGGTCTTGGAATGCCTGGGAAAATTATTCAAATCAAATCATGCACATAGCACCACCACCCCTGCAGTCGGATGCACTCTATAACCAAAAGGGTTAAATTTGGTCAAATGTTAAAAAATGCACTAATTTTTTTTTGTAATTGAAACATATAGGCAATATAATGTTTATTTCAACTACTCTCTCTTTTCTCTTTTTTTTAAAAGATTGCATTTACCAAATTTATTCTCAAGTCCAATAATCTGAGCTCCATCTTGAAAGGCACCTGAGTACAAATGCAGGCTTCTTCTGAATAATAGCAAGTGTAGAACAACACTAGGACATAATGTCTCTGAATTGATTAGTTCAATCATAGAATCAGTGCCACCAAATCGTAGCCTAGCTCCATGAGAACCCTACTCCAGATCTGAACACCCTTCCCTGTCTTGGGTCTGCTTGATCCCTTCTTTGCTAGATGAGAAAATCTAAACCAAGAGTGAGATTAAAAAAAAAAAAAGAAAAGAAAAGAAAAAAGAAAAAAGAAGCAGAAAAGGGAAAAAGTGAAAAACCATTACAGGGACACCAAAAAAAACCCATTACTCACCTTTAACTTCTCATTCCAATGTATGAACATTAGTCTGGTTAAAAATAAGCTTAATTCCCTGATTTCTGGAGGACCAACTCACTGGAGCACTTCTAGACTATTCTAATCAAAGAGCTACAGGAAACTGGGCTAGATGATGGCCCTTCTGTTCTGACTTGTTTCAAGCCGAGAACAGCCCTTCAGCAAAGAACTTGACACTGTTCCCTGTGTCTGAGGACAGCTTCTACACCATCTCCACTTGGCCTCTTCAGGGCCCAGCTCAGAGGTCATCCTCATAAAGGAAGTCTTCCCCAAACCTTCTTCCTCGTTTCACATTCAAATTAACTGAGCCCACCTCTATGTTCTCAAAACACTTTAAACACTCTTTGATAGCACCCATCAGCAAGTCATATTAATTTTCCATTCTGTCTTTCCACCACCAGCTTAATACTTCCCTCTTTGTATTCCCAGAACTCAATAAAGTCCTAGTCTGTAGGATGCAAACGTCATTAAAAACCAATTCCATATACTTGACAACATCCCACTGAATATCTTTAGTGAAGACAGCCGTACCACTGCTTGTACCAAGTATGTGTATTCTGAAGTCACAGAAGATGAGAAGTCACATCTTCTCCCTGGCATAGTGGGGATTCAGGTAATTTTAAAGAAGAATTCTGTAACAGCACCCGTAAGTTCTAGAACACTGAAGATATTTCAATGGCTTAATGATTCAAAATAGATTAAGGGACTGCTACCGGGAAATTAATGAACTTAAAAGCACTGAAAATAAAAATGGCTATGAACATAAAGTAGAAAAGGCAATCAAAATCTGTGTATATCTCATAAAAGAAAATCAAACATCCACCATGAATTTTAAATCTCCCCAAAGACTGTTTAAACACGAAAAGACCTTTAATTCTACAAGCTGTAATGTCTCCACTTCCCCTGTCTTACTAATCAAACTGTCACTCTAAGGTGACATGGTTTGGCTCTAATTTTTCTAAGATCGTGGGAGTTGGTAGCTTACCTACTGATCATTCTCAAGAACACAGGAAACATCTGTTTCACTGAGAATATTCTGCTAAGATCATTCTCACACTTTACTATAAAAGTAATGACCTTGTTATGAGATGCTAATTACTCATGGTTGGGTCCTTGGATGGTGGGGTTTCTGGTAGCTGAAGTTCTTTGCCAGAACCCATGTTTTAAAAAGTCCAAAACTGCTTTAAATTCCAACATCTCTTTTGGTAAGAAATATCAGAAGGAATCTGCCTTTTTTTTGTTTTTGTAAAATCAGGCCCTATTTGCACATTCCCAGTGGACAGATGCCACCCCCACCCCACTGCCCAGAGGTTTTAGGTTTGCTTTATCAAGTGTCTCTAAAGCCGTATCAAGCCCTGTGATAGGTCTGATATGGGTAATAGTATAGACGAGTCAACAGGAGTCTATCAAAAAACACCTTCTCTCTTTTTAAATATGGAACCCTGGCACTGCTGCTCATTTTCTTGGCTCAGAAGTAGCTATTTCGCAGAGTAATAAGTTTAGTGGCAATCATACATAGTTTTTTTTAAGACTGTATTTAGAAATTAGGAAAACGGTCATCAAATGCTTATATGTATGTTAATGGCGGTTTATCTGGTTATTTCTACAGCTTTATTGTTGAATATAAGGCTTTTATGATGACCTGAGTTTTAGTATTTATTGGTGATGGCTGCCTCAACTACAGTGTTTAAAATAGAAAGGCATATAAATTAAAAACAAGGTTACCAAGCTGATTGAAATTTGTGACTTGAAAATAAAAATCTTACATTTTAATTTTTAATTATGAACTATATTAAGCCTGCATGAAAATGGTGTAGAAGAACCACGACCATATTTAGATAAAATGTGTATCCACCGGATTCACAATGGACTTTGTAGCATTCCATTTTTAGGATAAAAAAAACCCAAAGAGGAATGACTTTTTCTTAGAGTCCAGTGCCAGCTACTTTGGCTGGTCTATTATACTAAAAATCATATACTAATGGCTCTTGATAAATGTGCAGTTCTGTAGGCATGTTTGTATTTATCATTAATCAAAAGTGTGAGGACTATTTTATATTTTCTATACCTCAGTCCAAAAAAAAAGAGCTGCCCCAAACCACTGATATAATTATTTCTTCTTTGTTTATATAAGCAATACATGTCTATGTCCTCTGTGGAAACATTAAGAAAAACAGTGAAATATAAAAAAAAAAAACAAGAAATTACCCATAATTCCCAAACCGGAGATAACCAACCGAACACATGGATATCATATGATCCATTTTTAAAATGTGCTACAGCAATAATTAGAAAGCATATGAAAGACCTGTGTGCAACTGAAGGATTATGGTGTGAGAGGTGTTTTATAATACCTTTTCACTTGTTTGTGAAAGTCAGCATGTGGAAACAGAATGGATACAATTAATAATTAAATGTCCTTCCATGACATCCTGAGGTGAGAGTCACAGTGACAGGTAAATGGTCACAGAACTGTGGCTAGGAAAATATCATCACTGGGGTCACTGTCACAGAGGAATTGTCTCCAAATTCCTGGTTTTCTCCTCGAGAACTACCCCGGAGCTGCTGTGGGGTGACAGAGGCCTGCCGCGTTATGTCAGGCCCGCGGAGGTGAGGGGGCCCCAGAGGCCTGCCCTGCCAGTCTCACTCCTGGTGCACGGCCCCTCCTGGGAGGACTGAGGCCCGCCCCTAGGAAACATCCAATCTTCCCAAAACTTCATTCTCCCCTATCAAATTACCTCTCTCTGGGTAATTATTGTATTTTACACTTAAAGACACTAGATTTTAAGATGCTGTAACGCTCGAGTATTTACTACTACTAGTTTTGCTGCTATTTTCTATTTAGAAGTTTTACTAAATTGAAAGGACTTCAAAAATATCACTTGCCATTCAATCCAAGGTTAAGAATGGCAAATTTGTTGCTAAGTTAGATGACATAAAGTACCTACATACCCTCCTTAACATTTTCCTAAGCTAGTTCTTAGGAACTTAGCTTAACTTAGAACTTAGTTACCTTCTTAAATGTGAACTTATGACCAAAAATGAGAAGACAAAAGAAACAGATTTAAATAAAATCCATGTTGAGAAAATATGAAGAGAGATGGGTTCTACGGGCTAAGAGATCTCTAAAGCCTATACTTAGTATCATTCTGTGCATTCAGTAATCAACAAATTTCCCAAGACAGACAAATGATGCAATCAACTGCAGACCAGGGCCAAGGCGAGGCCACAGCCAAGCAGTTGTAAATTTGAGAGGCCTCCTTACTTGTCTAGCAGCGAAGTTTTGGGGGTTGAGCCCTGTGCCGATTGCTCCAAGGCTGACGTTGGGTAGTGTGGAACCAGAGGGAGACAGCTTGTAGCTGGGAGAAGGGGAGAAGGGAGAGCAGGGAGCCTCATCCCCAAGGCACCCATCTTGATTGGAGAAAGGCAAAGTCAGCTGAAAAGTAGTAGGAGTTAGCCAATCACAATGAGTGTTGGTTAGTGAAGCAACAGAATGCAAGAAGGGACAAGAGAGAAACACTAGGAACAAACAGAATTAGAGTGTATTAGCAATAAACGAGGATGGAATTTGGATCTGATAAGAGTCATCACACTTGGCCCAAGAGACACCATCTGTCATCTCAGATACGGATTTTTTCTTATCCTGTAAGTCAATAACACGTTCTGTCCATTGCACTAGGATAAAAATTGCCAGACACTTTATTTTTATGCATCTAATATTGATTACTCTATGTGGCTGCTGAAAGAGAAGCCAGAATAAGCTTCTTGGGAATCTGTTGCTGCCTGGAACAGCATCATCAGTGGTGTCAAAAATGTGCCAGATCTAAAACTTTTGGTTTTAATTGCTTTCTGAAGATCCAGGGCTTGGCAAATCAGTATTCTGAATCAAGGAATTATTTCCTCCATCAGGAATGATAAAAATAAAAAGAACTAGGTATAAACAAACTTCTTTAAATCAGGTAGTTGAGAATTTGGACAGTACACCATTGTAACTAAAAATAGGTCACTAGGGGAATGGAGAAAGAACAAAGGAACTCTCTTAGAAATAACAAAAGAGAAAGTTCTGGGCCAGCTTGACTAAGCTAGAAGGCAAGGCCTTGGGAGATCCGGATTATTTGCACAAGATCCCAAATTTAATTTCTCATTGTATAGCAGCAGAAAAAAGAATTCAGAATAAATTTGTCTCTAAAATTTCTTCTACATGTTTCAAGTGTGCATTTCCCCTACTGTAAAAAGTCAGACCATTCATTTCCCCCTTCCAAACTTCATAAAATTTCTAAACACTCAGACCTTGTTCACAATACTCACATACTAAAGACAGATGGTTCTAGCTTCTGCCTAATCACCTGTTGACATCAACTGTTTTTACATCACCACTTACATGCAGGTGATGTTTGCGTTTTGCTCATTAATTAATTCAGTAATTCTATGCTTCCTCCTGGAACTGATTACCAAAAGAACAAACGGGAACCAAAGTGGTTCGCATCAATTACGGTCTTAAACAAAGGATTCGACTCACCTTCTCGAAATAAGGCCCACTATCTGTGGTTCCCATGTCTTTGGAATTAGGTGGACGGAACCCAGATCGATCCTTCCTCATGATATCATTAAAATCCCCGAGATTCATCGCTCGCTTGTCCACGTCAAATTTTTTATCTGGAAGGCTCCCTGAAAAGGAGCACAGAAGAAGTGAAAATTTCAAGAACCAATGTCTCCCTCATGACGAGGAGTTCTAGCCCCACTCTCTTCCCTGAGGTGTTGGGTGTAGACCACAAGGGATCTCGTTGGTTCAGGCTGCTGGGGACCCTCCCTGGAGCACATGTGGGTCCTTTTGTTCCTTTTTTAAAAACTCCTATCAGTTGTAGCTTGTTTTCAATGGAAGACTGAAAGAGAGACTTAGGGCCAACCTGGTAAAAATCTGACTAAAAAAATATTTCCACTGGTTATTGATATGTTTGATGAATATCACTTGCTCATAAACTCAAATGTGCTCAGGGAGAAAATTTGTCTCTTGCCCTTTTAGCATCTGCTAGATAAATGGGTGGGGCTGTGAAACAGTTATTGGGGATAAAAAGGCCTCGTGATTTCCCAGGTACCATGGTTATTCCTCCTTTTCTTCACAGCTCTGGAAATTTGCTGTTATACACTGACATGATCAGTGCCCCTGGAAGCTTACTTTTTTGTTATTCTTAGATTTTAAAATATCATAGATCAAAGGCTATTTCCCTTATGACCCAGGACTGTTTTCCTTTCTTCCTGGTTTGATTCTTTTTAAGTTCCTCAAGGTGAGCAACGGTGTCACGGGGATGACCCCACAGACCAAGGGCTGACATGGCGTCTGCCCCACCTGCAGTGGGGGTGCTCGTCAATAATGCAACACCCCAGTGCGGACGGGACTAGCAACCTGAGGGCAGAGGATGGCAGGGCCACAGACACACTGGGTTCGGCCACACACCACAGTTTTTAACAATCTGAATTAGGTTCCAATATTTAAATATCAGGTTGTCAATGTATGTCTAAATTTCTGGCCCTGCTTGAAAACTGGAAGCTCTGACAAGGCTGAACCTTTACTCTCCAGGGCAACAACCGCTAAGGGCCGAGCAAGGCTGAGTCCTTTATCCTTTACGTGGTACACAGGCCGCCCACAGCTAACCAGTGGCCTCCAACTCCCACCTGCTTACACCTGGCACACACCCTTCATTTACATGACTTTCCTGGATCCTGCAGCCGTTTGGAGTTTTCAACCCCTACCTAGTGTCTAGGATGGTCCTTCATGTCTGCTGAGCAGCACCCATCCCAACTCAAACTGAGCAGGGATCCAACATGGCATCATTAACAACAACATATTCCATTCATATTAGTGGAGTGATACACACCTACAGACAAATCCATTTTGCTGCCTGGATTATCTTCAGTTTGACTCTGAAAAAGCAGCAACAGGGAGGGAGGATTAAAGGTTTGAATTCAAAGTCTGGATCAGAGAAAAAAAATGGCATTATTTACATGAGAGCTGTGGCGTCCTACAGGCACTATACAAGATTCTTTCGACGTGAACCTTACACTGGGATGAAGACAAGATCATTTAGGATACGACTAATTTGATTGCTGTTGGGTGTCTATATTCCTAAATTCAATTTTCACACAGAAGTAGCTTCAGTAATTCTATGGACAGAGCAATAGTTAAGTAGCTGCTTAGAGAAATAAAACCCTGCTCAAGTTCCAGTCGGCTCGGGATCAAATTCCACGAGTGTCAGCCAAATGATGACAACTTCTTCTCGTGACTTGTCAAGTCATCAAATCTGGTAATGTGCAGCCAAGTCAAGCTATTTGTCTTTTGGCAACCAGGGACGGGGTGTCCCCACGATGTTCCCAAGAGAGAAGGAAAAAAAAAGAGGAATCCTACAAGAACTCCTTATATAATTAATTACAAATACTTTCTCTAGTTATTTTGCTCTTGCTGCCGTTTTCAAAACTGTAATATTAACACTGGTACAGCAGTAGTCAGGGAAAATTATGTAAGTTTAAGGCCTGGCTCTTTCTTCCTCTAAGCATCTAAGGAAAAGGATACAAGGACTACAAATTCAAAAGCCGTAAGCTTTAAATATTGGAGTATTTAATTAAGAATAAGCGAATAGAGGATAAATATTGCTTACTCCAAATCAGAAACATTGCTTAACCAGTTTCTAACTCTGTAATGTTGTATTCTATGTGGCAGCGGTCTTAGCATTTGTACTAAAAGTAAAAGCTGGGCTGTATTACACTTGTAAGAAAATGAAACTTACCAGCAATCCCATATTTGAAAACTGTTTGGCAAGAGGATTCATCCATGAATCATTGTTTCCTCCTTTCAGTGAGCACTACAGAAATGAAATATGTAACCTCAGAACCAAATTATTTTCTCTCACTTCGTATCTGAGTTGCATTTAAGTACTGATGGAAAATGCAGAACCAATAGTTTACCTTTTTTAACCCAAATTTCCCTCTTTAACTATGGTTATTTTGGTATTTTATCCGTTAGTCTGAAAGATTAATAAGCTTTAGATCTATCTGTGTTTTCATTCTTATTCTATTCGTCACACTGAATTAGAAGTAACTGGAAAAACATTGGTCAGCTGGGTTTTTTTTTTTTAAGATTTTATTTATTTATTTGAGAGAGAGAGAGCACAAGCAGGGGGAATGGCAGAGGGAAAGGGAGAAGCAGACTCCACACTGAGCAGGGAGTCCAGTGCGGGACTCAATCCCTGGACCCCGGGATCATGACCTGAGCTGAAGGCAGACGCGTAACTGACTGAGCCACCCAGGCGCCCAGGTCAGCTGGTGTTTTTACCTTATAAACAGAAGGAAATATCAGATCTTCTAAAATACAACGTTTGCATGCTAGTACTTTTCCTTTTACTACCTCCTTGTAACCCGGTTTGTATTAGAAAAGAAAGAGTTCAATGCTAGTGCCTGTTATTTGGAAAATAAATAGGCACTAGCCTGTTAAAACAGACTATTTAAGCTGGTCATTAGTCTCTGTGTGGATACAATGAGAACTCAGCCACGCACCCTTCATCTGCTTGTTTCACAGTATAAACAACAGGGGTCCCCGTGGGAAAGAGGCCCTAGCAGAACACATCACTGATCTTACTGCAAAGGCAGGCAGGCGCTGAGTTTTTGTTTCTTTTTTTTTTTAAGATTTTATTTATTTATTTATTTGAGATAGAGCTGGCATGAGCAAGAATGGGGGGAGGGGGAGAGGGAGAAGCAGGCTTCCCGCTGAGCGGAGAGCCCGATGCGGGGCTCGATCCCAGGACCCTGGGATCATGACCTGAGGTGAAGGCAGATGCCTAACCAACTGAGCCACCCAGGCGCCCCTGAATTTTTGTTTCTTAAGGGACCTAGTTTCTTCCTGAAACACGACACCCAACATCAGCTCCCCTTTTACTTCTACGGAGAAGGCAGGTGGAACTGTGATGAGGCCTTGGTGGGGACAGGGGGTGATGGGGCTTTGTGCACTTGTACATTCTACAAATAAAAACTCTGTGTTTTGATGATATTTATTATGTCAATTTTATTATTCTTGAAAGTGAGTAAGTTCACTAACATTAAAGGTTTTAAGGTCAAGAAAGCCCTCACTGGAGGGATGGGAGAATTGGTAGTTTTTGTTTAACACAAACAGTTTCAGTTTTGCAGACGAAAAGAGTTTTGTGGCGAGATGTGGTGATGGTTGCACAACAGCGTGAATGTACTCAACGCTACTGTACTGTCTGTGCACCTAAAAATGGCTAAAATGGTAAATCTTATGTTATCTGCCTTTGATCACAATCAGTAAAAAGAAGGCCCTGGATACAAAAGGTCAGAATTGTCAGTCATGGGGCAGAAACACTGAATTCCCACTGAGCTGGATCAATTACATCTTGGGGCCACCCGAGTGGACCAGCACCTTTCCCTCGCTCAATTCCGGTCAATCAGCAGTCTCCCTCGACTGTCTTTTCATTCTGTCTCACTGGGAATTTGTAAATGACAAAAACAAAGCCACAGCAAGCCAGACAACATGAGAGTACAAAGATGCTGAGAAATTTACTGAATAATTACTTCTGTGACTACGGGGAGGAAACAGAAGTCCTTAGAAGGGAAACTGTAACTGGCTGCTTAAACAGGATGCCTCCAAAAGGAACTACCTGTGTTCTTAGGCTACTGAGTTACCGTATTCAGCACAAAATTAATATCCTGCAGCAAAGGGGATGAAGGTACAGCCCCCTTAGCCAACTGAAGACCTTCCAGGAGGGTACTTGGTATTGGAAACCAGGACAATATTCACTGTGAAATGTTTCACAGGGCAGCAAGGCTCCCATGTTGAAATTAAATATATGACTGCCCATTCTTTATTTCCATCAATTTATCTGCAGAAGGGAAAGAACGCCTCTGCTGAGAGAGTGGTTCAGGTTCAAAGACTCGTTCTAGATTGAAACCAAAGTCCTCATCAAATTACGCAGATCAAAGTAGAAACTGAGTTGCTCTAAGACAAGGAAAGTGACAATTTTATTCTTTTTTTTTCTTTTTTAAATTAAGAAGGCTCCATGACCAGCGTGGAGCCCAGTGTGGGGCTTAAACTCACAACCCTGAGATCAAGACCTGTGCTGAGATCAAGAGTTGGATGCTCAACCAACTGAACCACGCAGGCGCTTCGGAAAGCAACAACTTTAGAACACAACCCGGTATGGGATGTAGATAAATCAGCCGGTTGCTACAGCAAGGTTACGCACTGGCACTTCACTTTGTTGGAAGAATGGTTCTGGGTTTTGGAATTTCCTTAATCGGATAAAAACCAGTCATGCTGATCGCCACTGGAAAAGCTATCTTTCTTTGGTTTCTCTTCTATATATCATGGGGACTTACCCTAAGGACTTCCTTGGCTTTAGAATGCAAAAGCATAAAACATTTATAAAGTGTGCCTTGAAAGCTTCCAAAGAATTATTATCATATGGAAACTAAAAGTGAAAAAAATCTCCTGTCTTTGAAAATTCCACTTTGCTCACAGCAACAGCTCTGTAGTTCGAGGTTTCAAGGTCATGGGGAAGGAAGATGAGGAGTAAAGAGGAAGTAATTATTTGCTCTTGAGAAAGTATTTTCCCCCTTACTTAGGACCTCAGGGACTCCTTCCATTAGAAAATTCTCAGTTCTGCCTTCTAAGAATGAAGAAACAAGCTCAAACATTTCTAAAGTGGGCTACCTTCATTTGTTTCTTTCCTCCTTGTCCCCAGCTTGCTGAGTTGTGGGAGGAAGCACTTCCCTGAGAGCCGGCGGTGTTCCAGACTCCTCCATCATCCTCCTCTTCCCAGCTGGGATGGCGAGTTCCCGTCACTGGACCGTCACTCTCCCCCCAGCCATCTTGCATAGATTTGGAATCTTTAAGAAAAGAATGGATCAACCGTTATGTAATAGCTGTATATGACAATACCCACAATGATCAGTCCTTATGAATGCAGCATTTTAGGGTATTTGGCATCTTATCTAATCCATCTATATGGTGAGGCAAACATTCTAGCCCCTTCCACATTCGTATTACCCAGACAAAGGGAAGGTGTAAGTATAGCTTTAACTATAGAAGATCCTGAAGAAGAGAAGACATTTTTTAAACTGTGAAGGTTTCGTGATGGAAGAAGGGTGATTCTAAGGTTGGGAAAGACACGGAAAAATCCTGACAGTACTGCTGAAGTATCTCCTTGTGCCAAAGGTCTGGTTAATGTCTTCCAACAGCCATTTTGGATCTATTTCAAGTTTACAGCGTGGTATTTCCCATGATGATACAACCAATTTTACAGTGAAAATCATGATGAAATCATGGTCTTTATAAAGCTATTTCTCTGAAGTGAAGTAGATTCATAATTTTTAAAATGCAAGTTACAGACACAAGAATGAATTTCTAGGATACAGCTAAGACTGTACTTCATGGGGCGCTGTAAGAGTCATAAATGTCATACAATAAAATTGACAACAGAATTTATTATTCTTGTTCAAATTTTGAGCATACAGTATGACCACATTTTTAAATCAAAAGATAATTCCTTAAGTCTGCAGTATGGCAGAAAAGAGATGTTGGAATACTTTTTCAGAAAACGACAAACAAGTGAAAATGGGCACTTGAAACTGAATTTTTCAACTGAGGAACATCCAATGAGACATTCCATAGCATCGGTTTACAAAGTTTTGCAAATTACTGTGACTACACATTGCCAGTTGGATCAAGGATAGCTTAGACTTTCAATGATTATGAATAAGTGTGACATGCTTTGTATAAAACACTCAAACGAAGAAATCTTTGTTGGGTTCAAGAAACCTCATGTGTTCCTATGTGGGTGGAAGTATGAGAGGAGAGACAAAGGGACGAGGAAGAAACAGAAGGATAAAGTCACTGAGTAGCAGAGACTGTGTTCCACAGTAAAAGCCAGGAAAGTCTTTTTAAAAACTATACTAACAAAGGGGCAGAAATGCAAAAGAGAGATGGTGAGCAATATTTAAGTTACTGGCAAAAAAAGCACCACGTCAACATTTCAATTCTGGCCAGATACTAAACCGAACATAAAAGAAAATCAACAAAATTAACTTCTGACTTCTAGACTGTAAACATGTTAACATATGCACAGCTAAGTCACTGCCATTTGGTACTGATCATTTATCAAAGGTTCACGGTCCTCAGTCTCACTGAAACAACAGTTTAAACATTAGAACACCCCACCAAAATGTCTGGCCCCCAAATTAATGGAGACTCCCTCACAAATAATGCTGTACACTTACTAGGTTTCATGGCATTTGGAGCGTTGGAGGGTGCATTCCCCCAGCCCGTGGTCGATGCTCCTGTGTCATCCATTTCACCCCACCCAGGACTGCTTTCGTTTGGCTCACCCCAAGCTGAAGTACCATTATCTGGAGCAGGTGGTGTGCTTTTGCTCCAGACTGCAAAGAAAGAAAACGGCTAAGAATGATCTGTTAAAGGAAACATCCTAACATCCAGGGAGCGGATATGGGGTGGGGGTGAAGGTAGGAGGAACAGGCAATCCTCTATTCTGTTGCCAGAAATACGAATGGGTTCCACCCTCATGGAGGCAAATGGCATTGTCACTTTAACTTTTGGCCCAGCAATTCCACTGCCAGGGAATTATACCATAGATATACTTGTAAAGTACATAAAATTACATGTACAACAATGCTCACCGTATCACTGTTGGAGGCCATTTGGAAGCGACCTAAGTATCTATCAAAAAGGGACTGGTTAGGCCAATTGTGTCACCCATGAAATAAATACTGTACACAAAGCAAATAAAAGACAAAAATGTAT
Source organism: Halichoerus grypus (assembly GCF_964656455.1). Lineage (NCBI taxonomy): Eukaryota > Metazoa > Chordata > Mammalia > Carnivora > Phocidae > Halichoerus > Halichoerus grypus. The sequence continues at coordinate 170,639,379 of NC_135717.1, read as the reverse complement.
GTGCTAACATGGAAAGTTTTAAAGTATGATGAAAAAAGCAAGGTGAAGAACAGTGTATACAGTACAATCCCTTCTGTGTAAAAGCTGTAAAGGATAGATATATTTAGCTATAGGTATGAACAAAATTTTTGAATGAGACACAAAACTCTAAGGGATTACCTGTGGGAAGAGACCCTAGGGGCTAAGATTCTTTTATTTATTATATTTTGCTTTTCTGTACAGTTTGAAGGTTTTTACTATATGGATAATAAATTTTTTTCACATGTTAGCAGGTTTTATGCTGGACAGGGAATTAATGAGCAATCTTTATTTCCTTCTTCATTCTTTTCAATATTTGAGGGGGAAAAAAAAGAACCAGTTAAAAGCAATCATTTTCTAAGTGGCCATAACTGCATTCACTCAACAGTATGCTTACTTGAGGAGTGGAAAACTAAATATTAATTCTACCTTAAAAACAAAACCAAAAACCCCACCTGAACAGTGCATCCCCTTAATTTGTTGAATTATATGCTTTATGGGGACATTCAAGTTGACGATGCCAAAGATGGTATTACTAGCACTACTTTTAATTTACCAGGTATGGGGTTTCTATTCAAATAGAGCAAGAAGAAAGTTTAATTCTGGGCAACTGATTATCATGAGAGAACACTTTCTTACATGAAGTACTCCACTTCCAGAGGTGATCATTAAAAGTCATCTGGAAAGTGACTGAAACCTTCCAGATCCCAGCTGCGCTACAGCATTGCAATGGCCCCTTCGAGAACACCACAGAATACTTCCCTTCGCTGGGGAAGGAGAAACACAGAGGATATGTCCACGGGTAGAGACTGAATGGAAATCAGGTCTATTTCTGCTACTATTTTAATTCTTCATTTTTAAATCTGGAGCATAGTTTGTTTAGCAAGATATGTTCTTTGGATTCTACAAGACCAATACAATTACAAAAAAAAACCCCAAAAAACCACAAACTTCGGGAGACTACCACAGGGATGCCATCTTATTCCTTTTGCCAAGAAAGAACATTAAAATGTACCACCAGCATCTGTTATCACTATCATTTTATAAAAAGAGAGCTTCTGTTAACAGTAGAGTAGGTTAATGTACAAAGATTTCCAGAACAAAGCCAAGTTGAATAAATGCAGCTTAATAAAAATGCCCTGGTTTAGGATTTTTCTTTATCAAACCCACAAGAAGCAGCCATTGCCTACCTGATGCTGATTTACTGGTCATGGGGGTAGGCAGGTTTGGTTCTCGAGGTGCTGGGCCCCCTTGGGAATTCTTATCCCACAGATTCACATTCTTGTAGTTGTAACTGTTGGGGTCTCCCCACGCCGAAGTGCCATCATCGATGTCCATTTTCCGACTAATTGACTGGGGGGATGGCTCTTCCCAACCGCTGGGTTCCTCATCCTTAGGGGTTACTGGCTGTGGCCCGCTGCTCCAGTTGGAATTGGAAGGTCGTCCGTTGCCTGGAGGTGGTGGGGGTGGGCCTCCCCAGGAACCAGAAGCCTCTGGCGGTGGTGGTTGTGGCTGCTGTGGCTGCTGCTGTTGGTGCTGTTTATTCCAGGAACTGGGCTGTCTGCCGGTCTCAGTCCACGCTGGTGACCTTTTGCAATCTTCCCACCCGCCTTTGGAAGCTAGGCTTGCATTCCCACTGTTCCCCCAAGTTCCAATTTCATTCTGCCCTCCTTCACCCCACCCAGACACAGGTTTACTTGCAGAACTTTCCCAACTGCTGTTTTTCGCTTGATCAACTTCCTCTCCCCAACCATTCTTCCCAGAAGTCCATCCTTGATTGGGCTGGCGTCCCCCTCCCCACCCCTGATCCTTGCTGGAGTTCTCATTCCAAGAGGAAGAAGTCTTTTCATCTGGTCGTGCGCCTCCCCAGTTGGAAGAGTTGTTCTTGTAGTCATTCCAGCCTCCTGTGTTCTTGGGGTCTTTCCACTCTGTAGAGGCTGAGAGCTCCCCCCATCCAGACTTCATTTGATTGCTTTGGCTGGGTGCGTCTCCCCAGCCCCCTGAGTTCTTGGTCTGTGTGGCAGCGCTCTCCCACCCCTCAGTTCCTTTGTCAGATTTCCCCTCAGGCCTTGGCACCTCTTCAATATCCCACACTGTGTCCTGCTTAATTTGAGTTTGGCCCCAGCCAGTGTTTGAGAGCACCCTGGGGTCCAAATCAGTTCGGCTCAAAAGAGTCTGTAAGACAGCCTGACAATCAGGATGTGTGGGCCGGTATGACCGACGGCCAGAATTATGACTGTCACTACTTCCTGCTTTGTGGTTGCTTCCAGTGCTTTGACCTCCAACTTCACTTCCTGTGGAGCTGGAAGATCTTCCCCAACAGGGAGCCTGGGCATTGCCTTGGTTTTCAGGGAGGGGGTGGCCCTTTTGATTGTCCCATGCTCCAGTGCTAGAATTTGGTTGGTTTGGACCACTCCATTCTCCAATTTTCAACTCATCAGACCCAGTCGGCTGTTTCCATTCTCCCTGAGAGACCCCAGATGTCATTTTGTTCCCTTCACCCCATTTGTTGTCATTAGAGTCCTGAGGGCCAAAGTTCCAGGACCCACCCGTAGACCTGTTATTGTCCCAAGAGTCATTTTTTGACCCAGATGATTTCTGAACAGAAGCTCCTTTCCAGGAGTCCTCTCTATCCTTTCCATTGTTCCCATTGTTTCCAGAATTGCTTTGTCCAGAGGCTGTGTCAGTTCCAGAAGGCCCCCTAGCTGCACCCCAAGATCCAACACTCCCAGTCTTTCGATCTCCAGTGCTTTGTGAAGGGGCATCAGTGCTCCTGGAGGCGTTCCCCAAGCCCATTCCAAAGGGCATTCCCTTATTCTCCATGGGGTTTGGTGAACTTAAGTTCAAGGAGTTAGTGTTTCCATTTTTTGGTCCATCAGTGTTATGAATTTGAGCCTGTTCTCTGCCAGAGACAACAAAATTAACACCCGCATTTTCCATCTTTGACTGCTGTTCCCTGGATGCCTGACCTACTGTGCTAACCTGTGCACTGGAATTACTAGTATCCGTTTCCAGTGCCCCTTTCCTAGAATTTCCTTCTTGGACCAGCGCTGGCCAGGCAGATGGGTTGCTATTTGGGTTAAAGTTGCTGAAGCCAGAGCCAGGTCCAATTCTATCCTGACCACTCACATTCCTCCAATTTCCTAGTCCATTGTTGCTCTCTGTAGTAGAGTTGGAAGATTGAACAGATTTAGTCTTAGGGTCAGATTTCCAGACCCCAAGATTACATTCGTTCCCAGAACTTGCAGACTGGCACTGGCTCCCTTTTCCTTTGTTACTAGTGGTGCTTCCTGGCAGAGTGCTCTTCTCAGAGCCAGGGTTCGAGGCACTGTTGTTATCGGTGGTGTTTTCGGAAGAAGACTCAGTGTCTTTGCTGGCAATACAAGGCCACTCTTCCATGTCAGACCCGTCTACAATCACCTTGTCCCGGATGTGAACTGGGTTGGGGGAGGCGCCGTTGTTGGAGGAGGCTCCCGGGCCCCAAGTGGGATTTGCATAATTTGAAGCAGCAGCACCTCCAAGGCTTGACTCTGGGAAAGAGATGATCGGATCAATCACAGCTACACACGCATGCGCTACTAACACCTCAAGCTCAAACTGCCCCTAAGGGAGCTCATCACGTTGCCCCACAAACTAACTTCTCTACCCAGCTGCCCTTCTTGGTTAACTGTGCCACACCTGCTCTAGTCATCTCTTCTCTCTCATTCCGCTGGGGTGGCGTACTGCTAAGTGTAAATCCACAACATTTCTCAAAGCTGTCCCCTTGTCATTCCTATTGACAGAGAAGGGCCTTCTTATATCTTGAGACAATGCAGTAACATGCTGAACCTGCTTTCTATTTCCAATATACTCTAAACATTCCTGGCTAGAGTAATTGTTCTGAAGCACCCCTTCAGTTAGATCACCGGTGTATGGGAAGCTTCCAACAGTTTCTTCGTGCACAAGAACAAAGCTAAACTTTGGCCTGGAGTTTGATCAAGATGCTGCACAACTGGGGCGCCCGGGTGGCTCAGTTGTTAGGCGTCTGCCTTCGGCTCAGGTCATGGTCCCGGGGTCCTGGGATCGAGCCCCGCATCGGGCTCCCTGCTCAGCGGGGAGCCTGCTTCTCCCTCTCCCACTCCCCCTGCTTATGTTCCCTCTCTCCTGTCTCTCTCTCTCTCTGTCAAATAAATAAATAAAATCTTTAAAAAAAAAAAAAAAAAGATGCTGCACAACCTGGGACCAACTGACTTTTCTAGTCTTTTTTTTTTTTTTTTTAAAGATTTTATTTATTTATTCATGAGAGACAGAGAGAGAGAGAGAGAGAAGCAGAGGGAGAAGCAGGCTCCCAAGGAGCAGGGAGCCCGATGCGGGACTCGATCCCAGGACCCTGGGATCATGACCTGAGCTGAAGGCAGACACTTAACCGTCTGAGCCACCCAGGCGCCCTGACTTTTCTAGTCTTATCTTGCACTACTTTCTACGTGGATGCCACACTCCTCGACAGTCCATGACTTGTGCCTTCTCGCCCTGGCACTATTCCACACTGGCAGCTACTGGCTTCCCTTCCTGGATTCATATACTGAAATTGGTCCATCTTTCTGGGCCTAGTTCAAGTGCCGTTTCTCTATGAGGGTTTTTTGTTTTGTTTTGTTTTTGTTTTTTTATTTTTTTAAGATTTTATTTATTTATTTGAGAGAGAGAGAATGAGAGAGAGCGAGTACATGAGAGGGGGGAGGGTCAGAGGGAGAAGCAGACTCCCCGCTGAGCAGGGAGCCCGATGCGGGACTCGATCCAGGGACTCCAGGATCATGACCTGAGCCGAAGGCAGTCGCCCAACCAACTGAGCCACCCAGGCGCCCCTGTTTTTGTTTTTTTAGTTCATCACCTGAAAATAACCCTTCCCTGTCTGGAGCCATTTTGCTCAGTGCTGTGGTACTGTGTTCACATCTACCTTCCCCCACATTAGCACCAGAGACTCCCCCAGGAGCTCCCCCTCTTAGGCAGAGACCCTATCTTGCTAATGTTTGAATTCCTCATAGTGGCCAGTGCGTGGCTGCTCAGTAAGCATCTGATGAATGATGAATGCCCACCCAGCTAGATGCTGGGGCAGACGAGCATGAATCAGTCTGTATGCCCAAGGAACTCAGTCTTATAAATTAGTCTGGCTCAGCACATATTTTGGTGGAATTTGTCATATTTAGTGGGAAGAAAAATGACATGTTTTAACCCAGTAATTTCTTCTAAACTTGTTTTAGTTATTTTAACCAAGAAGCTTTAAATCAATATAAGGTTGAAAAAATATTACATAGAGCCATGTTAATAGGAAAGCAGAGAATCTCCAGCTCTTGAGATTTAGGGGTCTCCTTGGTTTTAAGAATGCAAATGAGAGAGTACTCACACTGGACTCATGTCTACATCCAGGCTGGCAAGATTTGCCTGCAGAAACACCCGATGTGACCACCCCTCACATACTTCCTTTTGCAACTGCTTATGAGGGGCCACAAGAAGGAAGGGCCATAAGGCTTTTTCCTGCCTACTTTGGGCCTGACCTGACGGCCACCACAGAAAAGTCTGCATAAAGCTTGTGTAACCGTGAGGTTTCTTTCCATCTTTACTCTGCACAAGAGACAGTGATAGAATTTTCTAAGGCAATTCTATGTTCAAACTCAGAACTAGAATAAAGCATGCTCAGTTAACAATAACCAATTCATTGTTCTTGCCAAGGCTTGATGATGTTCAAGCTCTGAATTTTAGTATAGCCTCAAAAAACATTTTAAGAGCTAAGGGGAAATCTGTTAAAAGCTTTAAAAAAAGGGGGGGGGAGGTGATGTTTGGAGGTTCTTAGCTGTTAGCTGATTTAGTATTCATCTTTAAAAACTCTCAAAACTCGTAGAGCCTTTCTGCTGAAGATTCCTTATATCTACATCCAGTTTTGTTTTGTTTTATTTTTTTAAGTAGGCTCTGTACCCAGTGTGGGGCTCGAACTTACGACGCCAAGATCAAGAGTTGTACACTCTGCTGACTAAGCCAGCCAGGTGCCCCTACATACAGTTTTTAACAAAGCTCAAAATCCTCTGAAGAAACAATGATTTTAAAAATCTAATAAAAAACTATAGAATGATATTATTTGATATCTCCCCCCCGACCAAGATTCTACACAGTAATCTAAGAGACGGCTGTCTCTAGACCCGCAGCGTTCTGAGAGCATAAACACAGGCAGGTAAGCAGAACAAGCCTGTGCACTAGTCTCACCTCCAACCGCAGCCGGAGCACACGCTGGTGCTGACGGCTGGACCTAGGGAGGCTCGAGGTTATAATGTGCTTGTCTGAGACGGAGAAAAGGTCCCAAACGGCGATGACCAACAGCAGCCGCATTAGCCTCTCATGCCAAGAGCACACGCTGGACGCTAGCACCCAGTTCCAGAAGAGAGGTGCTGGTACGCGTTTCCTACCGGGATCCTCTCCCTGTCTTCTGAGTGACCCCGAGAGTCTAGCTAATGAAGGGTTTGGTGGTCTCTATACCGGGCAACACAGAAGAAGCGCTCGCTCTCTTCCAAGCTGCCGCGGAATCCACTCCCGACACGGATTCCTCACCTGGTGCAGTCCCACCGTCCCCCTGCAGCAGCGTTCCTGTCACTTGTGCGTTGTTTGAGTTTGCTCCAGGTGCTGTGGAGGGAGGAGGCCCTGCCCCACCCCCGAGGAGCATGCAGGACGGCGGAGGGGGCTGCCCACGTTTTAGTAACACTTTGTGGTCCTGCTGGCAACGGAATCGCGGCGGCACCTCCCGAGGCATGTAGCGGGCGGCGCTTGGCGGTTGTCCGTTCGGCACTGCCACCCTTTTGGCATTGTTGCCACCATTGACTGGTGGCGATGGAGAGCTGCCAATTGGGCTGGCGGCCGTTGGTTGGCTTAAACTTGGTTTCGTCACTTCGGGCACTGAAAGAGAGAGATTGGGAAACAGCCTTTGAAATCAAATACATTTTTCTAAAAGTTGTTTTTAAGAAAGCTTACATGAGACCAATTCCCATAAGACAACTCTTCTTCCATCCTACTGTGGATGGACGTGGTCCTTCTAAGCTCCCCTGCATCTTCAGTTTCCTGGAGGTATGGCAGAGGTGCGGAGTGATGGTGACGAGGGCTCAAAGACAGCCAGACCACAGAATTCCATTCCATTGATTAAGGGGGAGGGGAAGCAATCACCATCAACTCCCCTATATCCCTGAAGGGCTGCCCAGCAAGTCTGAGGGTACATATGGGCCCCAGGCAAAGCCCTTGGTAAAGGTTCAAGGCTCTCAACCGGATTGCCCTTGCCCTTTATCCACCTTCTTAAAGACCTACCTCGGAGAAACTTTTCTTGAAGTCCCTGGACTAGGTAGGCAAAGCACCTTCGTTTGTGCTCCTGGAACACACTGTCCATCTTTCTTTACCATGAATTGATCATATTATATTGAAATTCTCATTTACAAGCTCCTCACCCAAGAGTCCCTCAAGGGTAAGGACCCACCTTTCTTTCATCTTTTTTTCTTAGGGCCTGGCACAGAGTAGACCCCCATAGGAAACCTCAGCCCTGGAGAATTACAAAATCAACTAGGTTTTGGTTTTTACAGCTACCTGAACTCAAACACTCTTGCTTCGCACTCTGTGTAAATAATTAGAAACATTATGAACTCTTTTGCTCATGTCAAAAAAATTTTAAGGGTACCTTGTGTATTTATTCCAACTCTTTATTTAAAATAAAAATTTCAGGGGCACCTGGGTGGCTTAGTTGGTTTAGCATCTGACTCTTGATTTCAGCTCAGCTCATGATCTCAGAGTTGTGAGATCAAGTCCCGCATTGGGCTCCGCACTGGGCATGGAGACTAAGATTAAGATTACTTTCTCTCTCTCTCTCTCTCTCTCCCTCTGCCCCTCCTTTCTCTCTCTCTTGCTCTAATAAAGAAAAAAAAATGTAAAATGAAATAAAAATTTCAAATAAAGTTAAATAAAAATTTCAAAATGTAGGTATTTTTCCTACTTATCTTAAAGAATTTAATGTTTTACTTTTAAAAATGGCAAATAGGAAGTCTGAAACGTGCCGGATGACCGTAAAGATATACTCTCCAGGACCCTTTGGTTTTCCCCTCAACCCTACAGGGAATGTTCTTCTGCACCTCCTTTGCTTCATCCTACCAAAAGACTGCCACCCTTTCTAAGAAAATCTACCTGGCAAATAGAGGCTGGCAATGTTACAGAAACAACTATTGAGCCTGATAATTCAGATGATTCTGAGGCCCAAATCCCTGACATCCAGAGGAATGTTTGGGCCAGCTCTGGTGGCAGTGCTGCTCTGACTGCTGAAATGATGCTAGGCCAGCATGTTGCTCGTTGAACTGGCTCCTTTATGGAGAGAGAGACATCATCAGAAATCAGGGGGCCCAATCTACTCCCACTGGACATTGATGAGCATTGTGAATAACAAGAACAAAGAGTAGGAGCCTGAAGTCACTTCAAGGCAACCCCTGGTCTAATCTTAGCCAATCATGAGGCAGTCCTGCGTCTCCCAGTAAGGAAGGGAGGTCAGAGGATCTACAACCTCTGAGTAGGATAAACCTATCTCTTGAGAAAATAAGTTGGTCATTGTCTGATATTATCAGTATATAGGCTCTGCATGACCTATAACAGCCGATAGATAAAAATAACTGATAAATGAAGATGAATTATTCAGTGATTCATTTTTTATCTGTGCCCGTAAGATTCCCATAGCAGATGGCATTCCCAATCCCCTTTCCTCTTATTATGAGAATAAACAAGAAGCTGGCAAGGGCTGGGAGGAGTCTTCCCAATTGGTTTTTAGGATGGAAGGAGCTATGCTTCTGTGAGGCTGCCTTGACTCATTTCCCTAAAATAGAGTAAGACATAGTACGAGCATCCTACAGCACTGAGCTCTGAACATCAGTTCGACTAACTTTACAACATTCACAGCACAACCAAAGAAACTTGGTGGGTATCCTATATTGTGTAAGATTCCTTACAAAAGTGCCTCAGAGCATTTTCCCACCACGTCAGAGATAAAAGGGATCGTAAATAATAAAGTCATTATGAAATCAGACCACCTTTCAACCACTTTCCTTCCAATATGGTGCTCTATTCTGGGAGATTCGTCATTCAAAACTCCAGGACACAGAAAAAGCCTGAGGTACATGTTAGGAGAAACTATGTTTTAGAACTTGAATGAAATCTTACTCGATTTTTTTCTTACACCTTTCTGTGATTTCAAGAATTTTAAGCATTCAAAGGCAAATCAGAACTCTAGACACTGGGTACCTGGGTGGCTCAGTCAGTTGAGTGTCTGCCTTTGGCTTGAGTCATGATTCCAAGGTCCTGGGATTGAGTCCCACGTTGGGCTCCCTGCTCAGCAGGGAGTCTGCTTCTCCCTCTCCCTCTGCCCCTCCCCACTGCTTGTGCACTCTCTCTCTCAAATAAATAAATAAAATCTTAAAAAAAAAAAAAGAACTCTAGACACTAACTGGAGAGCAATGTGGCTGTTAGGCAGGACATCTGATCCAACCTGCTTCCCGAAGTCCAAACTTGAGACTCCCAGAGTCAGTGCGTGCCTCACAGCATGCTCCAGAACGTCAGGTGCTAACAGAGGAGAGGGGAATTAAGATAGAGTAGGAATTACTTTTACCCTCTCATTTCTATTCTGCACCTTAATGATTTGTAGGGCAAATCTTTCTAAAAATGAGCTGCTCAAAATGAGGGCATATTTCCTTATTTTCCATAGAAAAGGTCTGTGGCTTAAACATGACCTCTGTATCAAAGGGAAATACAGACATTGTGAAAAATGCTGGGTATCCGATTTTCTAATTTCCTTTCATTGACTTCCAGGAACTAATGACTGAATCTTTTTCCTTTCCCCATCACCATTATTCTCATCTTATAGTTTGAACTTCTAAATTACCTCTATTTCTGAAAATCTTCAATAAAATGCTACTTTTGCAGATATAAGTATTTTTTTTTTTTAGAAATATTTATTTATTGGGGCGCCTGGGTGGCTCAGTCGTTAAGCGTCTGCCTTCGGATCAGGTCATGATCTTGGGGTCCTGGGATTGAGCCCCGCATCGGGCTCCCCGCTCCACGGGAAGCCTGCTTCTCCTTCTCCTACTCCCCCTGCTTGTGTTCCCTCTCTCGCTGTGTCTCTGTCAAATAAATAAATAAAATCTTAAAAAAAAAAAGAAAAGAAATATTTATTTATTTGTGAGAGAGAGAGAGAGCATGCACGAGCTGGGGGGGGGAGGGGCAGAGGGAGAAGCAGGCTCCCCGCTGAGCAGGGAGCCTGACTTTGGGCTAGATCCCAGGACCATGAGATCATGAGCTGAGCCAAAGTCAGATGCTTAATGGACTGAGCCACCCAGGCACCCCTCAGATGAAAGTATTCTTTAAGAAAACCCTCAAACAGGCAGGACCAATACAAACTACTATTTTCTTTTTTTTTTTTTTTTTTTTAAAGATTTTATTTATTTGACAGAGCGAGATACACAGCGAGAGAGAGAACACAAGCAGGGGAGTGGGAGAGGGAGAAGCAGGCTTCCCGCTGAGCAGGGAGCCCGATGCGGGGCTCGATCCCAGGACCCTGGGATCATGACCTGAGCCGAAGGCAGACGCTTAACGACTGAGCCACCCAGGCGCCACCACAAACTACTATTTTCTTTAAATATCTTGATAGTACGAACATTAAAAAAAACTTCTAGAAATGTTTTAAAAGTAGTTAAAATACATAAAAAAGACACTGTTTTCGGCTGAAAATCTCTTGGTGAGTAATCATCAGTTACAATGCAATACCAAAAACTCTCAAAGACTGGGAACACACAGACAGTGGCCACCATGCACTGAAGAACTCTCAGTACCCTCTAAGCTCTGTCTCCATTTCTTTACCTTCTACTCACTTCTCAAACTCAATGCACCCTGGCTTCTGCCCTGAACATCGCCCTGGAAACCCGTCTCCTCATCCAACAACTAGTGATCTTCATTGCCAGTCTAATGGACACTCATCGCATCCTTCCTTCTTTGACTTTTCTGCAACTTCTGACACTACTGGCCATTTCCTCCCTGTTTCCGTGAGAGCTGCTGAGACCCACACCGGCCAGCTCTTCAGCTCTTCCTTTCTCTCTTCCTTTGTGGGTTCTCATACTCTCGGTCAGGGGTCAGCAAACGTTTTCTGTAATGGGCCAGACAGTAAATATTTTAGGCTTTTGCTGGCCCTACAGTCTTTGTCATGATGACTCCACTGTTCACATGTAGGCAAAAGCAGCCACATACAATGTATAAACGAATGAGTGTGGCTGTGTTCCATACAACTTCACTTACTGCACTAAAATATAAATTTCATATCATTTTCACCGTCAGAAAATAGTTTTTATATTTTTTTCTAACCATTGAAAAAAATGTAAACAGACATTCCTAGCTCATGGGCAGTACAAAACCAGGAGGCGAGTCAGATTTGCCCGGAGGGTTATAGCTGGCTACCCCTAATCAGAGTCGTAAGATGGCAGTTGAATTTGGTCATGAGTTGTGTCTTTTTTATTAAAGATTTTATTTATTTATTTATTTGAGAGAGAGCACAAGCAGGGGGAGTAGCAGAGGGAGAGGGAGAAGCAGATTCCCCACTGGGCAGGGAGCCTGATGCGGACTCAATCCCAGGGCCCTGGGATCATGACCCGAGCGGAAGGCAGATGCTTAATTGACTGAGCCACCCAGGCGCCCATGAGTTGTGTCTTTAAAAAAAAAAAAAACCTGAACATGAACGTGGGGCCCACATTCTTCCCACATTTAAGTTACTTGAGTACAAGTTCCCCCATGTTCACACTTTAACATTTATATGCAAGTGTTTCCCAAATCACTACCTCCAACTCAGACCTCTTTCACCCTTCTCTTCAGCCCTCCAACTTGTTCCCCAGCTCCCATTATCTCTTAGATCAAGGAATAGAGTCATCACCCAACCATCTTCTCAAGGAGGGAAACCGGAAGGTGTCTCAGACTTTGCTCTTTCCCTGCATATCGTTATCCGATCATCATTATATCCCAACGAACCAAAGCATCTCTCCGATGCCTTCCTTCCTCCACCACCACCACTGTTTCTAACCAGGCTCAAGTCCTCATTACCTCCCACCTGGACTTTTCTATGCCCATCTATCTGAACCATATGTCATTATACCTCACATTCATTCACTCTCCAGAGGTAGCCAGTTCCATCTCTGAACAAATGGCTCCCACCAGTGTTAGAATACACAGGTGTTTCCACAAGGCGTGACGCATACTGTAAGTAGTTTAGTTTGTAAACTACTTACTTGGGTGGGAAAATCCACTTCAAATCTTAATAAACTAAGTAGACTCAAGGTTATCCCAACCACCAACATGCATTTACTAAATATGCCTTCTGGGGTAGACTCAGAAGACAGAGTTGTGGCCAATGGACCACAATGGTCTGTCATCCCAGGTATGCTGATGGGAAGGTGCTGTCCCTCAGCTGTGTCCCAGGTGGGGTAAAGGTCATGAACTGCTACTGTGGATGACAGTATCTAAAAATTGCAACTTATCTTGAGCTGGAAGCTTTTCCCCGTTGCTTTGCCTCTCACCATCAGTACTTTTGCTATGAGAATAAGTCTCACTGAACAAAACACCTGACAGACATTTACCAGGAGACGCTAAGTGTCAGACGCCAGAACCCCTCACATCTCTGGAGACCGTTACCTGAGCTTCCTCAGGTGGGAAGCCTTCCACTGAGGGCTAAGCATCTTCATGTGTTTAACCCTTCTGAAGGCGACACGGGCTCAAATTCATTGACCAATCTGGCCCAAACCCCACAGGCTCCACAGAAGTTCATTTCTGTCTCTACCCAGTGTGGTACCTATTATAGGAATTGCAAATGCCTTCCTAGATACTGTATTTCTACAAATGGCACTTAAGGTCATGTCAGTCATTTTTTTTCCCCAAGATTTTATTTGAGAGAGAGAAAGAGAGAGAGAGAGTGTATGCACAAGTCGGGGCAGGGGCAGAGGCAGAGGAAGAGGGAGAATCTCAAGAAGATTCTGCGCTGAACACGGAGCCCAACATGGGACTGGATCTCACGACCCTAAGATCATGACCTGGGTCAAACCAAGAGACAGAGGCTTAACCGACTGAGCCACCAGACATCCCAGGTCATGTCAGTTTCTATAAATCAGTCATTTCATACTGATAACTACACCATCAAGCCAACCATGACCTTAACATCTTTTTAACAAGGCAAAATTGCTATGTCCAAACTCCTCCATTGCACAGTCTTTTTAGTCCTGATCTTTTTTTCCTCCTTTTCTTTCTTTTTTTTAAAGTAGGCTATAGGCCCAGTGTGGAGCCCAATGCAGGGCTTGAAGTCATGACCCTGAGATCCAGACGTGAGCTGAGATCAAGAGTCGGACGCTTTTTTTTTTCTTTTTTAATGTTACCAAGAGACTAGATTTTAATTGTTTCCACCATAAAAAAGAAATGACAGTTAGGTAATGTGATGTGATGTGGTAGCTAATGTTATTGTGGTAATCATATTGCAATATATGAATGTATCAAATCAAAACACTGTACACCTTAAACTTACACAATTGACACTCATGTCAATTATATCTCAATATAAGTAAATTAAAAAAGAAGAAAATTAATTACAAGCAAAAGAAAAAAGAAAAGAAAAACTTTGTCAGCTTTTCCAGATATTTTGCTATAGGGTTCAGAATTTTTTTTTTTTAAAGATTTTATTTATTTATTTGAGAGAGAGCGAGTGAGGGAGAGAGCATGTGCTGGGGGAGAGGCAGATGGAGAGGGAGAGGTGGACTCCCCGATGAGCAGGGAGTCTGACCTGGGGCTCAATCCCAGGACCCTGGGATCATGACCTGAGCCGAAGGCAGACACTTATCCAACCAAGCCACCCAGGCGCCCCTAGGGTTCAAAATTTCTTATCTTTTAAAACTCTCTAAGCAAATATTCCTCTTTTTATCTGGAATTTTTCTCCTTCTCAAAATAACCACCAGAGTTCTCATCAGATAATTCTTCCTTAGTCTTCTATAGACTTATTTGTGATAGGCAACATTTGTCTTCTTAGATGAATAAAACAAATTGAGACATGTCATTACTCCACTACATTTTTTAAAAGAATGAAATCTATTTTCTCTTTTTGATTTTTACACGATAGGCAACTGTTAATATTCTAAGGATAATACTTACTACTTAAAAAATAAAACACTGTCAAAATAATGAAGACAATTTAGAGATCTCTTTCCACAGGATATTGCAGAACAAAAACAAACAACCAAACAGATTTTTATAAAAGAAGATAGGACGTGAAATGATGAAGATAATCCCAGGGTCTTAAAAAACACAAGGTTGGAGAGGAGGGAAGAGTCGGGACGCTTAACCGACTAGCCACCCAGGCACGCCTTTTTCGTCCTGACCTTACCCTTCATCCTGTTATATCTGGTCTATTACATCAATCCCACAGACTCTTTCGATTCTAAGTCCAATATCCAATGAAGTGCGACATCAGCTTCTACCTTAAGTGCTTCATATTGTCTGCTACTGGGCCGCAGGCCCGCCTCTAGGCCATGTCTTCACAGAACCTCCACCTGAAATCTTACCCTGTTCTCCAGAATTCTTTTTTTTTAAATAATGGAAGATAAAGACAGAACATATAAATCAATCTATTTTTTTTTTCTGAAATACAGATAAATCTTACTTCAGTCCTCTGTACAAACGGAGACTTGGCACCAACAGACTTTTTTCTTATAGGGTCTATTGGGAACAGAGAGGCAGAGTTATGGGGAGACTGCCTAAGGAAGGCACCATCTTTGGAAGAGGAACAGGACCCAGAAACATCAGCTGAGGGAAGAGAAGAAAGGGATTTAGAGTGCCCAGACAGGCTCTTGGGAACAAAGATAAAAATGTGGCCGTAAAGTGGGGCAAAAACCCAGAAAGATCAGGCCCAGTGCTAGGCCCTGTCTTCATATAACCTCTACTTGAAATCCTGCTATATTATCTCCAGAATTCTCATTTTTCCTCTCCCTCTACTTATGGTCTAACCTACTCCAGAGATAATTCTTATTTTTACTTCTATTTTCTCCCTGGTTCTACTAAGTAAATTCCTTAGGAGACCTGAAACAGGCTTTCAGCTCACTTTAGGATTATTTTAATTTTTGACGGGGGTGGAGTTAGGAAGAGTTTGGAAACTGTGGGGCTGTATTCCATTTTATGGTAGGTGAGAGAAAAACCCTAATTGGAAAGAAAATTCAGTAGTAAGTAGAAAAGAAAGTTTGATTTTTAAGATTTTGGCAGAGGGAAAAAGGAATGTGTTTCTGAGAACAGACCTAGCACACACACAAAAAAATCTAAGAAAGAATGCCTTAATGGATTTTCGATTTTCCAATAGAAACACCACTCACCATACAGAGCAGCTTGTTTCCACAGCTCAGTTGGTACTTGGCTTCATGAGCATTAGAGTTGTGGCCAGGCCCAGGAACCTAACCACCATGTTTCAACAACCACAGAGCCTGGATTTTCCAGGAAAATGCCAATATTCTCATCTGTTGTCCTGATAAATCATCAGAAAGTCCTATAAACATAAATACTATGTGCCCAAATCCTTTCCTAGATAGTATGTTGGTTTAGAAAATATGGACACTGTACTACTATCAATAACTCTATTTTTATGGTAAAGTATAACTTCTATTTCAAACATATAATTTATAAAGATACTTCCAAATAAAGCCCACTTTTGGGTTGGTACTGGCTGAAAGTACAAGGGGAGAACACTATTCTAATTAAGATACTTATAACTAATAATGGCTCTTATCAGTTAATTTTATAAATCACTACAAGGTCCCAGGCTACATTCTCCCTTGAAATGCATTTTGATTAGAAATATATTGCAGTAATGTCTAGTCATCTAAGAATCTGTTTTCCAGAACTAAGTTTCCTTAAAAACTAACACTGTCTTTATTAGTTTTCCATCACTGTATGACATGCTTTGCCCTGGTAGTCCAACAAAAGAAAACAAAACGAAGAAGAAACCAATCATTAGAGAGCCTCCCATCACATCTTGGCCTATCCATTCATCCACCTGGACCTTCCTCCAAGTTATCACAGTCCTAATGTGATTCCTTTCATCGGGGCAGTGGTTCTCAACCTGGTGTCACCTACAGAGCTTCTCAAAATACATCTACTAGGGCTGTGGCCTGAGACCATGAAGGTGTGGGAAGAGGTCCATGTTTATGTATTTTGAAAAGTCTATGCAAATGATTTTAATGCATACCCTAGTTGAGAACCATGTATTTAAATGGGCAAGGATAGGGGCTAGAACACTGGTCTCAAGGAATGAAGTCTACCATTCTGAAGGGGAACTGACCAAAAGTGTGGCCATCACCAGACTGCATAATCAAAACTGCACCAGATTATGCACAAGACTGCATAATCAAAATTAACAGAAGAGAGAGAGATCTGAAAGCATATAGACCATTAGGTTGGGGATGACTTGAAGGACATATGCTTCTGTTTACAACACATCACTATTTTGTAACAGAGTTAAAATGTATTATTTTTTTGAAAAAGCACATTCCAGGCTCTAGCTCAGAGGACCACGTGACCATCCTAGACATAACACTCCCTTTCAGACACAATGCATGTCGTGGATCAAGATGGTTAACAATCCTCTGCAGTTCCCATCTATAAATTAGGGGCTAAAGTTTTTGTTACTGTTTTGAAAAGGTTCAGTTCAAAATCACAACCCATATACTTTCAAAACAAGGTATTACTTTTTCTAATCTCTTTTGCCTTCTAAAAAATTTAAGGCCAACTAGAAACACTACTACAAGTACTTTTAATTTGTCATTACTGCTCTTCAGTGGCTGCAAACAACCAACTTAATTACTTTGCACCCACTCTCACTAATCAAGTGAATTGGAGGCTGAGTCAGCAAGGGTGCAAAATCTAAACACAGAAGGTTCCAAAGACTGAAAAAAGAAAAAAAAAATCTTACCTTTGGTTTTTTGTTCCGTGACCTGAAAAATAAATTAACAGACATAAGGCAATGAGATTTGCTTTCCAGTTCGGTATTATAAAACTACTGTAATTCTAAGGACTTAAGTAATTCAAGCTATCAGACACGCAGACGTAGTTCAGATCCAGAAAAAAAGCTTGAGAGCTCAGACATCCTTCTATAAAGACAATGGCCATATGTCCAGTTATAACTTACATGATCACTATTATGGATACTAAAAATTAAAACAAAAAGCATTCCACTCTTACTAAATGATGAAGTACCTATACCAGGAATGCTGTTTGTCATTTGATGCTATGACTAGAGAAAAGCAAATGGATGGAGCCTAGAAACTAAATTAGCCATAGAGACAAAAAGATCACCCTATGAGTAGGGACTCAAACACTCAATTTCAAATCTAGAAAGCAAAAGTTCAGGGGCCCATCATCAGAGGTATCAGGCCATGGCAGAAAGGCAGGATTTAAAACCAAGCCATGCCACTTCCTGGCTGTGTGATCTCAGTTTTCTATTTATCTGTTGAATGGAGATTAGTAATAAGAGTATCTCGGTACAAAGGGTTGTTATAAGGATTAAATCAGATTATCCTATGCCAATGCTCAATAAATGTTTGTTGTTTTTAATCAAAGTTCACATAAAACAGTATGAAATACAGCAATGAGTGAAACGTGTAAATATTGAACAAATAAAGATTGCTTTGTTGAAAGTATTTCTTTACATAGTAGCTAATACATCTATGGAAGTGATTAACCTAGAAGGTTGGACAGGCTGAATGTAATAATGGGTTTTTAGAGAGTTTGGAAATGATGATTAGGAGCCACATGGAAAACTGCTTCTGCTATTAAGAGAGGAAAATAAAGGAGGGCACCTAATTATACATGCCCTATAATACTAAAAAACCACAAAAGGCCATGCATAAGAAAAACATCCAAAAGGAAATTCTAGAATTACAGAATTCTAATAGGCTTATATTATTTTCATTATTATTATTGAGATCATGCATGATTTTTGACTCCCTTTTCCCAAATGTTAATCTTCTAAAGCATTTTTTTTTTAATTTAATTATTTATTTGACAGAGACACAGTGAGAGAAGGTACACAAACAGGGGGAGTGGGAGAGGAAGAAGCAGGCTTCCCACAGATGCGGGGCTCCATCCCAGGACCCCAGGATCATGACCTGAGCCAAAGGCAGATGCTTAATGACTGAGCCACCCAGGCGCCCCTAAGGCATTTTTAATGGTTCTCTGACTTTGTAATAGAAAAGATGATGTTTGGTTATTTGTGGCTGATAATCATACCAAGCTACCGCTACGGGTGCTCATGAAAACATGCTCGTCGTCTTTGGAGTGTATGTCCCATAGCTAACCAACCCGCTTTGCAGGGGATTCCAGCACACTAATGCCCGACACTGAATCTGAATTAAATGCCCTAGTTGTATGACCTCCTGGAGTGTTCCTTACATTCTTGCATTAAAAGGCAAGCTAATTCTACTCTATTGAATTTGTAGTAGACAGTGCTTCAAAATGAATGTGTTTCCCTGTACTGTTACAGAGCTCAAGTCTACCGTGCGATTTTTGTAAAACACCATTTAACCAAGAATGAACTGATCTGTATCCACACACCAATTCCTTAAAGCAATTTAAATTTTATAACATTATAAATATTTCTTACAATGCCATTTTGAAGATCAGTTATACAGGAAGTCAATCAATGCCTTCCCCAGCTGTAAGCGACAAACCCAAATAATGTCAAATGTGTCTTACAATGTGGGTTCTGTTAAAAGAGCTGTCCTCCAGACGGTGAAAAGCTGGATGATCAAAGCATATGTTCTGCCAACACTGAACAATGATCCTTTAGCAGCATCAGCTTAATGAATGTGAATGGAATCCTTCCTTGACACCTTTCTCATGAATGGAAATCTAACACAGTTTACTCAGTGATGGCTCTAGAAAGAGCAAACTGCTCATGAGAAAAGCTCAAGTTTAATGTCTGTGTGGAAATAACTTGATTTAGCTTTAAATAAAAGTCCATTCTTCAAGAAAATTACATTGCCAGCACTCATTCTTAACCACTGATCTATTAAACAGTTTCTGAGTGACTCTTATGTACCAGGCACTGCCCTAACTTCCCAGAAATACAAATATGAGTAAAACCTTGAGAAATTTACAGTCAGTCTAATGGGAAGACATACACAAAGAGATGATTTTAAAGCAATAGGGTAAGCAGCGAGAAGGATGTGGAAGCACCGTAAATGGTGCTGACTGACTGAATGAATGAATGACCGCATAATAGAACCTCTGGCACATTCTCTACAATTCTTTGCATCATAGCACATTTTATGCCTCCTCGTTGAGGCGCTGTCTCTACAATAAGGTTGGAAGCCACTAAGACAATCACATGGTAAGCTTTGTGCTCTTCCTTAAAACTGCTAAATCAGAACTTAATTCTGGAATTACACAACGGTTCGGTATGATACAACAATATCCAAGACCATGTGTTGGCCTGGATCCTGCGTCAGCCAATCTAGAACATTTCTGAACAAAAATGATTGGATTTTATTGTTCATAAGTAACCATTTGAAATTTTATTTATGGTGATTTTCTTCTTTGCCGTAACTTCTGAACCAGTTCTTAATGCAGATGCTAATACACAGGGGACATTGTCCAGCTGTATAAACAACATTCGCTGCATAAATCTCAAATCTGCTCTTGAATAAACCCACACCATCTTGTATTTTAAATCATTTTTCTATTAGTGGGATCCACAATGAAAGTTTCCAGATGCATATTTTATCAATCACTTCCAGATACTGATTATTTTCCAGCTGAGAAACATTATTACTTATGTGAAGAATGAAGACAGACCACAGACTGCCTAAAACAATCACTCGACTTGCTATCTTCTTGTTACCAGCCTTTGCTCAAGTTCACCAGTGTCCTGCCTATTAACCATTCATTCCCACAGACTGCAAAATCCCATTTTTATACCAATTTAGTGGATGAAATGTGAATGCCCTAAAGGAAAGAAAGCCTTCACTGTGATTCATTCTCCGTCACTCCAGGTGGAAGGTCACTATGTGGAGGGGCAATGCCCTGACACCCTCCAGCTGGTGGACCTGCTTATCACAACCTCAATATGTGGAATGGGGCTGTCTCTCCAAAGGCAAGTATGAAAAAAGCCTCTGGGTTGTTATCTGACATCTTTATTCAGACTCTTTACTGACATTTTAGACAATTCTAACAAGCTCAGATTAGAAGCAACACGTTACAAGCAGGTACCCTGACAGCATGAGGATGCGATGGTAAGCACACCACTATTAACAGAAACAAACACAATTAAAAGCAGACAAAACCTTAATGAACATGTACAGCAGTCTATTATATTATAGTACCAAACAATAACGAATATTACTTCTAATTAAGTCATGAAGAAAAGATAAAATTGTATTTTGTATGTTTAACGTGGCAGGGTCATATGCAATCCAATTCAGAAAATATTTCCGTATCATTTTTTCACCTGGCGCTCATAAATGATCTATTTCAAAAATTCAGAAAACTGACTTAAGGGAATATACGTTACATCCAATAATGCTGGGAAAACTTGTGGTGTCCCGTTATATAACCCTGCACTGGCTTGTGTCTGATTGCCTGCCTTGAGTCTGTTCTAAATCTAGAGTTCCCTCTGAACCTTGTAACAGTTTCTACCTCCCTAAACTTATAACCTGGCACTGTAGCAGGGACCCTCAAGCCTGCCTCACAGCGACGGCCAGCTTCCCAAGTGTGCTCGGCAGTGGTAACAAGAACTGGAGGCAAATCACTTTACCTCCCAAAAAGGCATCAAAACACCCCTGCTGAGCCAGAGCCCAAGTCCGGCAATGCTGAAGAATGGCAAAGTGGGGGAAATAAGATCAGACCAGAGCAGGGGCAGGGGGGCACACACTGAAGGAGAGGGGGCGGGGCCTCTGATCTCTGCTCAGTCAGTGCTGAGGTCAAGCATGTCAATTAAGACTTGCCAGTTGACAGAGGTGAGGCCTGTGTCTTTTTTCTTTTAGCATCTCTTCTTCCCTAAGCAAGTGACTCAAAGCCATGGAATATTATCTCCCCCAAAGCTCTAAGCAGATTCTTACAAATGACAGTGCTGTAGAAGGACCAAAAGGAGAACATTGGGGTGAACTTAACAAAAGCCTTGAAAAGTTATTTTATAAGCTGACCTAAGAAAATGGAGATTAATTATGATACAAATAAGAAAATTCAGCAAGAATTTAAGTGCTGGGGACTCTCTTGCCTTTCTCAATATTGTTTACTGCTGTTCTCATTAAATCGGCGGCAGCATTCCTGAATATCTACTTTATGAAAACAAATGTAGGTCTTCAACTTTCTCCCACTTTCAGATCTTAAAACTTTCAAGTAAGCTAAGTAAGCAGCACTACTGAGCTGTCAGGTACCCAACCCAAGGCAGTTATTTATTCTAGATGCTTGGTGGATGTCAAGACAGACTTAAGTGATTAAACCCACCTTCTGAGTGGCTTCTTTTTTCTTTTTATCCTCTTTCTTCCTTTTCTTGTCTTCCATTAACTGTTCTTCCCTTTCTTGCTCCTTCTCTCTGTTAAAGTAATATCACACCAGAAGGTTAACATCTATATTCACAGTCTATTTGTGTAGCAAATGAAATGCTTGTAGATGGTGTGCAAACATTCCATCTCTGTGACTGAGAAGAACCTGGTATTTTACTTAAACTGAGAGGATGCATAAAACTCACCACATTTAGTTATCCCCATATTTTGGTTTGTTACTCCTTTTACAAAATAGGACCGTTTGGTTTCGAAGAAGCCCATTAAAGTGAGCTTTAAAATATCTTCCTAAAAGAAAAAACACACACACACTCAGGAAAAACCCTGATTTGAATATATGACAACATCTGGTTGGCTTCTGGGGATATTCCTGGAATCCATGGATTTATAGAACACTCAGTACCTAGCCTTAAAAACACAAGTAGAAAACACATAAAACATACAGCATTAATAATGTCAAAGAAAAATTTTTTGATAGGCAATATTCCTCACAAATAATACAGAATATATTAATTTAATCATGACACGCAGATATTTATCACAATTTAGGTATCTTCCCATGACATCTCCAGCGTGGTTAACATAAAACTCTATGTTCTATATTTCATATTTTTCTTCTACATTATTTTTTTTTTTAAGATTTTATTTATTTATTTGACAGAGAGAGACACAGCGAGAGAGGGAATACAAGCAGGTGGAATGGGAGAGGGAGAAGCAGGCTTCCCGCGGAGCAGGGAGTCCGATGTGGGGCTCGATCCCAGGACCCTGGGATCATGACCTGAGCCGAAGGCAGATGCTTAACGACTGAGCCACCCAGGCGCCCCTCTTCTACATTATTAATACTGTACATTTTACATGTTTTCTACTTGTGTTTTTAAGGCAGGTATCAAGCATCCTATAAATCCATGTATTCCTTACTGAATGAGTTCACAGCTGCATCTTTCTGGACACCTGAATTAAGACAACCAGGTTTTGCTCTCCTCAATGAGAGCAAAAATGACAGACAATACTAAACATTCTAGTTGAAGAAATGTGCTGAATCTTAAGAAATTAAGATAATGTAATTAATGCCTCACATCTAAAAAGAATGTGATATTTATTCTCATATATTATGTAACATATTCTAATATATATTCGAATATAACGTATATAGAAAGCTGCCAACTTTCACTCTCTATGTATCAAATGGGAAAAACCCACTGCAAAACTACTGCTGTTGCTTCAAAGCTCAAGGCAGGAAACCCAGATGCCACACTTTCTGAATTGCAGAGCTAGAAGGAGATTTAGAGATCTAGTGCCTCGTTCCCCCAAAGTACTGAACAGATACTTGTGATTTTAGGTGATCAACACACTAAACTCATGGCTTCACAGATACCATCTAGAAAAATGCTAAGTTAAAAGTCAGACACATTAAAGAAAAACATGAAGTAAATGTTTGCTGACGTGGCAAAAGTCACAAAGACAGTTCCTGAAGACTCAAGTCTGGGGAGTGGTAACGATTCAACCTGTACAAAGAACTGAGGATCAACACTGAAGCTGGCTCTCATGACTAGGTAATGCTTTATTTCTAGGAAACGAGAACGAAACAACAACAAAAAATAGGTGTTCTACCTACATGTCAAGCTTTCTGTGGTTCTACCCATATTCACAAATATTGGCCTTTTTCCTTCTGTGCCTCTGGCATAAATATACAAAAGCCTGATGTGCACAATTCACACCCCAAAGGTAAGTTCAATGAAAACTTTACAAATACCATCAAGGAAGAGATTTTATTGTAATTCCCTTAGGTTGAATGCTGGAATTCTTTGGAATCAGATTATGTGTCCCTCAGTCTCAGTGTGATGCTCTTGGTGAAAATCCACCTGCAGCAATTCACTACTTTAAGAACATGGCTTTATGAAAATTGGCAAGATGGATGTTGACCATCTAAGGCAGGCTGGTCAGAGATCCTGTTGTATTAGGCTCCCAGAGCCTCTTGCTTCCTCTGGGATTCCTCATGACCCAGTTACTGTAACTCAGTTCCGGTATTTTAAAGTGCAATGGACTACTGAGAAAGAGCAACACAGTCTGAAAATCTGTTTAAATATTCAATGCTTTAAAGAGCAGTGAGTTGCAATTTCTTTCTATAGCTTAAGTTTATTTTAAAAACGCAATGTAAAAAAAAAAGCAAAGTAAGTCTTAAATGAAACACATTCTTAAAAACAACTAATCTTTTCAAGTATTTTTTCCTATAAACAGGTAATTCAGGGAAAGGGACTGAAATTCATGTTCACTACAAGCAGATTTATTTCCAAAATAAATATTTTTCAAAGCTTTCCAGGAGACAGGCTGTGCTTTCACCCTGATCTTTTACTGCTTATATTGGTAGAATTGAGTTTTCTCTTTGGATTTCACTTCCTTAGGAAGAATTTATTTTCCCAAAACAAACCTGACTTAAAAACCTGCCATTTACTTAATAATGAATCAAAAAGTACAAAGTTCACCTTTTTCCTCATTCAGTTGTGCTCTATCCTGGCTGCACATCAGCATCATCGGGGAGCTTTAAAATATCCCCATGCTGAGCCAGAACCCAAGAGGGCAAAGAGGGCATCCATGAAGGGAAGGTTACATACAGGGGAACTGATCAATCAATAAATATATTAATGATGATGACAACCAGGTTTCTCACTGTTGAAAAGGTAGTTATCAAAATGGAAAGGGAAAAGCTCAAAAGAGTCCTGTGGAGTTGGATCAGAATTAGTTCTTGGCATCAACTCATGGTTTTTAACATATAGAGACAGACATAACAATAAACATAGCTGTGATTTTTGTGAGCCCACACGTGCATATATTCCTTCATGTATGCAAACACACACACACACAGACACACAGACACACTCAAACACTCACTCACTCACCTAGCTCTATTACTGAAAGGGCTTGGGAACAAGCAACACCCAGATAGCAATGAACACACCTAGTACCCAGACTGTGGCTTCTAAATACCATTCTGAAAAAGAACTAGAGTTCTGGGGCGCCTGGGTGGCTCAGTTGGTTAAGCGACTGCCTTCGGCTAGGGTCATGATCCTGGAGTCCCTGGATTGAGTCCCGCATCAGGCTCCCTACTCGGCAGGGAGTCTGCTTCTCCCTCTGACCCTCCCCACTCTCATGTGCTCTCGCTCTCTCTCTCATTCTCTCTGTCTCAAATAAATAAACAAAATCTTCAAAAAAAAAAAAAAAGAACTAGAGTTCTTTTTTAAAAGAGCTAATTTGGGGGGGCGCCTGGGTAGCTCAGTGGTTGAGTGTCTGCCTTTGGCTTAGGTCATGATCCCAGGGTCCTGGGATCGAGCTCCGCATCAGGCTCCCTGTTCAGCAGGAGGCCTGCTTCTCCCTCTCCCACTCCCCCTGCTTGTGCTCTCTCTCTTGCTTTGTCTCTCTCTGTCAAATAAATAAAAAATAAATAAAAATAAAAGAGCTAATTTAGGGCTAGGGCAAAGGAAGTACAAAATGAGTGTGGAATGCTCGTTGCCAAGAAGCAAGGAAATGTTCAACGAATGATGGGGCGTGTCAAATGGTTGCAGAGACCAATTTGAAGGGGTTCCTACAAGTTAAATCTGGGACAGTATGCACATAAAAATAATGATGGTAAGAAATCATAAGCCATCGTATAAAATAGGAAAACATGAGTCCATACAGATAGAAATAAGTAAATGAGTAATTAGAAGTGAAAGAAATGGAATATTCACAGTTTTAAGGTACCTCCCCATATAAATAATTATTAATTAGAAAGGAGAAAAGAATAAGTGTACACACACACACACACACACACAAAGAATAAGTACACAGAGGACAAGCCTGGCAGACACCACCTTAATCAAGTAAAACACATGAACATCATCATAATGGGATAAATTGAAATTGTGAGTTGCTTGATTAGATGCTCTGAGAACACAGAATCTCTTCTATGATATTCCTCTCAAATATGTATAACCTGAATATTATCATGAGGAAATGTCAGAGAACCTCAAATTGAGAGGCATTTTACCAAATAATGGGTCTGCAATCTTCAAAAGTTTCAGGATCACTGAACCTCAAGGAAACAGAATGAGATTAACAAGACAAAATAACCAAATGCTAAATGTGATTCTTTTGCCGTAAAGGCCATTACTGGGCTAAGCGTCAAACCCTGTGTAGGGGCTGAAGATTAAATGGTAGCAATGTATCAGTGGGTTTGTTTGGTTTTTTTTTTTTTTTTGATAGTTGTATTGTGGTTATATAGGAGAATGTTCTTGATTTTTAGAAATACACTAAAGTACAGAGGAAAGGGATGCAGGTGATGGGACACTGGGACAGCAATTTATTCTTAAGTGATTCAGGAAAAGTGTTGTTGCTGTTTTCATCACACTTGCAACTTTTCTTTAAGTTCAAGATTGTTTCAAAATAAAACAAAATTTAAAAAATCAACAAAACCATTATTGGGGTAGCACCCCAAATCAACTACACAGGAATCTCTGGGGAGAGAACCACTGCTCTAAGTTCTTGTGTTTAAGCCTACATTTTTTTTTTTTTTTTAAAGATTTTATTTATTTATTTGAGAGAGAGAATGAGAGACAGAAAGCATGAGAGGGAGGAGGGTCAGAGGGAGAAGCAGACTCCCGCTGAGCAGGGAGCCCGATGCGGGACCCGATCCCGGAACTCCAGGATCATGACCCGAGCCGAAGGCAGTCGCTTAACCAACTGAGCCACCCAGGCGCCCTAAGCCTACATTTTAAAAGGTATTTACACCTCAAAAATCAAAGCTTCAATCCAGCAATCAAATACAAGTGCCAGGTGACTAGTTGGGTCCCACTTAACAATCAACTGCTTCTAACTCTGAAAGCAGAAGAAATCATTCACATTCTCCCCCATCTCTAACTACACAGCCAGATATAAGTGCAAATACTATAATCTAGAATAAATCTAGAATACTAAAAAGCCAAAACTATTTGTAAGAATGTCTAAGGTTGAAAAAAATACAAGTGTTTTCTTGTTTCTTTTTTTTAATAACCATTAACTGAAAGAAGTAGAAGTAACTATTTTTTGAGAAAGGCAGTACTTGAATAAAGGGGAAAATATCCAATATTCACCTGAGCTGAGGCAGAGTACACTGAAGAGCAATAGTGCTAAGATTCCTAAAAAACCCACCACATTACACATTCAAAGGCTCCAAGTGTCTAAGACCACACAGGGCAAGTTAAGAGCTGTGCCATCTGGACACCTCCCTAGAACTCACACTCAAAATCATTCACAGTACAGTTCTAACTTCCATATTTTTCCTCATCCGTTCTACATATCTGACAGAAAAACTCTCCTCCATTTTGTGGCCCAATCACACCTTACCCTGTTGTCAAGTATTGGCTCAATATCCATCTACTTCAACTCCAAGTCATAGGAAACGTGCCTTCCTCTGGACACCCCACCCCACTGCCCCGGCTTGTCGTCTGGCCCCCGAGGTGTTGGTGGCTATCCGTCACGGGCAGCATCAGACCCATGAAAGGACTTCTCTGCAGCATGGCGGCTTTGAACAGGGAGGGCTCTGGGAAACAGAGATTGGTTTGAGGCGCATCTGTGTTTCACCTCTCCTCTTCCAGGATGCCCAGGAATGGTTCCGTTCTTTTAACAGACATTTACAGGTGCCTAACTTGAGCTGGCACTTTCCTAAGCACTGGGGATAGAGCAGAAATAAAACCAAGCCCCAACTCTCGGAGGAGGAAGGGCGCTTATATTCCAGTGGGGGAGACAGGCAACAAACAAACAAGATATACAACAAAACTCTGTATAAAATACACACTTCAGGTGGCAACAAGTGCCCCCACCCCCGAGAAGACAGGGTGGGGTAAGCTGATGGAGATGGCAGACAGGGAAGAGAGCATCTTACATGTGATGGTTAGAAAAGGCCTCTCTGATCAGGTGGCCTAAGAATCCCACTGAAGCAAGGGATTACGTGGATATCTGGGAGACAGCATTACGACATGGTGTGTCTGAGGAACAACAAGGAGGCCGGAGCAGAGGGAGGAAGGGAGAAAGTGGTGGGTGAGGTCAGAGATGTAGCAGGGGCTCTCCTTAGAATGACTGCAGTTTTCAAATTAACTGGGACCTATCTTCTCACAACTGAATAATGACCACCACTTCCAAATCTCTTGTTCTCACCTTTAATCAAAAAGCCCACCTCTCCTCTCAGGTGTCAACATTTCTAGAGCTGCGGCTTCTGGCCTCAGGTGGCTGGCATGCCTCCCTCAAAGCGCCCATCACACTGCAGAAAAGTGAGCTGAGTATGTTTGCATTCGCTACCTATGAAGTCTCTGAATGCAGGGGAGCTGACCTTACTCTTCTTATGCACCCAGCCAAAAAAAAAAAAAAAACCAAAAAACTAGGGACACATCAGGCCCTCCATGCAAATGTTACCAAAATGCATGATTACAGAGTAAGGGAAATTTTTCTATCTCTCTGAGGAACATGTGTTCCAAAGAAAAGCCACCAAACAACCAATGAAATCATTTCCCATACACTGAGTTACTACTGTGTGCCAGGTACTAGGGGTACAACAGTGGGTGAAAGACAGGCCCTACCCTCAGGAAGCTGACATTCCAGATGGGAGACAAGCACACAATGCCAGGGAATCATTACAAATGCCAGGGAGAAAATAAAGCTGGGAAAGGGGCTATAGAGGACCAAGAGAGAAAGGATGAGTGGGCTACTTTATACAAAATGTTCACCGAAGGCCTGAGGCAGAGACCTAAAGGAAGAAAACTATCTGGAGGGGAGTGACCCACCAGGCAGAGTAAGTAGAAGGGCCCTGAGATGGGAAAGTGCATAGTGTGAGTTTGGGGCTCTATTCATTTTGGGGGGTGGGGGCGAATCCCCCCCTCCTCCTCCTTCACCCTCTCCTCACAGCAAACACCTCCACACACCCATCAGAGTCCTCTGAGCTTATATGTAATAGCCCTCACTCACACCAAAAGAACGGGACACCTATTTCGTTAAAGCTTCCCTGCTACCTCACTCATTACTTCTCTTCCTCTCTGTAAGTGCCCGCTTGATGCCAAGCACTGTGCTAGAGGCTGAAATTCAGCAGCAAACAAAATGCAGTGCTGCTTGCCTTCCCAGGCCTCTCAGTTTAACTTCTTCAAATAGCTGCATCTCCCTCCCCTTAAACCCAGACAACATTGTTAGGGTAGGAACCTGTGTTCTTCATGCTCTGCCCTCCATGTTTGGTAAACTTTGGGGTACTCTGAAGTACCAGAACTTTGAGCATGTGAATTCATGGCCTCTGATAATCCAGGTAAGAGACCGACTTCTTTCCACCAACTAGAATCTCCTATCTCATCTTTTTTTCCACAACTAAAATCATGACCAATGGTTCCTGAACTCATGTGCCCAAGCCCATCATGCTTCAAACATCAAATAGAGGCAGGGTTGACAATTTCATACTTGGAAGCAGTAACCACCAAGATGCTGACTGGAGTGAAAAGATTTTAAGAACCTCAATTCAGATAAACAGCCAGGGCTCATCTTGACAGGAAAATGTCGAAATAAAGAGCATCTTCTTTTTTTTTATGGTCTGGATAACTGCCCATCAAATAGCATCAAAACCTATTCCTGGGGTGCCTGGGTGGTTCAGTTGGTTAAATGTCCAACTCTTGGTTTCAGCTCAGGTCATAATCTCGTGGTTGTGGGACTGAGCCCCGGGTCGGTCTCTGTGCTGGGCATGGAGCCTGCTTAGGGCCCTCTCTTCCCCTCCCCCCCTTTCTCTCTCTCTCTCAAATAAATAAATCTAAACACACACACACACACACACACACACAAAACACGTATCCCTGATGCTCTGTGGTAAGTGTGGTAGCAGTTCATTATCAACTCCACACAACTGAGGCAGACAGATGGGAACAGATACAACACATCCACCCAACACGTGAAACATGCCAGAAGCAAACCAATACTGTAAAAAAAAAACCCAACTCTTAATACATCAACAACTTGGATAAGTCTCCAGGGAATTATGCTAAGTGACAAAAGACAACCCCAAAGGTTACATACTGTATGATTCCATTTACATAATATTTCTGGAATGACCATGGTTGTCAGGGGCTGCACGGGGCGTGAGGCAGAGCAACACGCGTGTGGTTACACTAGTGATCCTGTGGTAATGGAACTGTTCTGTTACCTTCCCAGTGGTGGTGAATACGTGTGGCAACTAAAGTTACAGACAACTAAACACAATATACACAAATAGGTACAAGTAAAACGGGGGGCTCTCAGTAAGATCGGTGAGTTCTATCACTGTTAATACCTCGGTTGTGATACTGTCATACAGATCTGCAAGAAACTACTGATCAGGGGAAACCGGATAGAGGGCACATGGAATCTCTTTCTTACAACTGTATGTGAGCCTACAATTATTCAATTAAAATTTTAATTTAAAAAAGCTTCAACACTGACTCATCTGTTTAAAATTTTTTCCAAAGACTTCTATTTTAAACCATTTTTAAGTAGTTCTTTATGAAAGTCATGTAAGAGTCAAAAGGAATTTTAGAAATTATTTAGTCCTGGCATTCCCAGAAATTCATTCCCAAAAATATTCTAGAATTTACAATTCACTCTAACATGCTCAAATTGTTATAGTTTATCAATCAAGGTTCCTGGTCTTGAGTACATTAGATACATGATAAATATGATACCACAGGGGTATTTAAAATCTTCCTCTACCACGTAAGTCATCATACGATTCTTTTACTGAGAATTTTAGTGATAACATAGTAATATATGCTATTGTTTGACTCTGTGGTGGATATGTGCAACAGCTCAGTCAACACCAATTCCAAGCTACCTCAGGCCTATTTCCCTCAGAACTAGGGACTGAGATGTGATTTATGTTCTGCCAATAAGGTATGCCTGTGTATGACTTTAGAAGGGAACAGACAGGGTACGGGGCACAGATCTTCTCAGGAAGCAGAATCCACACCTGTAATAACGGTTTCCTGAATGTGCAGGAAGAGGAAAATGCCCCCGTGGGGCCCTCCCCAGTTCCGACACTGGTTCCCAAGGATCAGCGAGATAGTGTCACCACTGAATAAACCCCTCGGCACCTGTGAGAGTGAATTCTGTGGTCTGCACATTAAGAGCTCTAACACAGATTTGGATGGAGCTTTTCCAAAGCACGTCTAATATAGGTGGCTTGTACATTTATTTCCTTAAAAGACAAATGGTTATCTTGGCAATTT
Organism: Halichoerus grypus; assembly: GCF_964656455.1. Lineage (NCBI taxonomy): Eukaryota > Metazoa > Chordata > Mammalia > Carnivora > Phocidae > Halichoerus > Halichoerus grypus. The sequence goes on along the minus strand of NC_135717.1, from coordinate 170,608,520 downwards.
ATAAAACATTAAGTAAATAACTAGACCCCAAACCATTAACAACCATAACCAATTAAGGATTAATGATACCACATGTGTATCTGGGGTGAAAAAAATTAACCAAAGAAGTGCCATGAAAAGAGTCAAGCAAAGTGCTCCACGTATCCATTTAGAGTGTTTTAATTAAAAATGCACACAAAAAGAAAGCATGTTGGAATATATCCATTCAGGCAGAGGAAATTACATACTAGGGTACTCCAGATATCTGTATTAGATCTATTCTTAACATTTTTTTCATTTGCTAGTTCTGACTGAGAGAATTTAATGGGATGCTAATGTAATTTGCACATGATATTAAATTAGTAGACAAAAACCAAACAGCACTGAGGCATAAAAATCATTCTAGCACTGAGTGGCTCATGGGAAGAAAATGGTAACATTAAACCTAGAAAAATTAAGGTAAATGCATTTTTCATTCAGAGGGATGAATGCCTTCAAATGCATCGTGTGACACGCGATTGGCAATTCTTTTGTATCTCAGGAACAAAATTTAACACAGCTCCTTCTACGTATGGGTATATGAAGTTATATAAAGCAATGTTTCTCAAACTTTAATGGGAATCTCATTAAAATGCAGATTCTTATTTAGTAGGTGTGGGTTGTACACTACAAATCTCCATTTCTAACAAGCTGCTGGTCCCTGGACCTGACTTTGAATAGCATAAGTACAATGCACTTGGTTGTTTCTTTCCAAGAAAATATGGAATTATAGTCATTTCTCCAAGAATAAATATAACCTCACTACTATCAAAAACTTATGCCTTGTTATTCCCATCTGTGTTTCAGTGCCAAATTACAGCATAATCTTTACAAAGTTATATTAAAATGCAATTAAACAACTCATGGAGTACCAAATATGTACGGAACTCCACTGAAATGACATTGGGAATCACTAGGGCCAAAACCATACATGCAAGGGAAAAAAAAGTCTGGATGAGAGCAAATCTAAGGTGTCAGTAGTTAAAGAGTGCCCATCAACTGCATGCAGATTTCAGAGATGTCAAGCAGGTAGATAATGTGAGTTTCGGAATCAGTGAAATACAGAAGGAAGATTTTTGCACACCTCGGTTCTGACTCTAAGCTCACAAATTTCCCACTTTCTGTACTTTGAGACACATATAAGGAATAGGCTTATTTAGAATTACTCAAACTACATAAAGATAAAATATTTAAAAGAACTTGCTTTCACTTTCAGAAATTCCACGTGGCAAAAGTTGTAACCAATGAGCCTAAGGAATATCTAATTTGAAACCACTCTTCTTTCACCTTATATATATACTCTTGCTAGGCGACCCAGCAATCTTGAACAAAGGAAACTCCTGGCCTTCTGTTTTTGTTTTTTTAAAGATTTTATTAGAGAGAGCACGTGTGCACAAGTGCGGGAAGGCGAGAGGGAGAAGCAGACTCCCCGCTGAGCGCAGAGCCGGACACAAGAGGTTCAATCCCAGGAGCCTGAGATCATGACCTGAGCCGAAGTCAGATGCTTCACCGAATGAGCTCCCCAGGCGCTCCCTCTCTCCTGACCTTCTATTCGATCTTAGTCCAGCTGTGCAACAAGTGCTTTACATTTCTTTGGAAATGGTCTCCTTGCAGCTTCTGCCCACTGGTCCTAAGCCCTTCCTTCCCAGGCTGCACAGAGCAAGTCTTCTAGGCCTTGTAGCCACCCATCATGCATCCCCAAGGCATTCCCAGTTCCTTCCAACACTGCTTGTGTGGTCTGGCTTTCTACCCCCTCACACTGGGGTCATTATCCCCTAAAACATGTTCCAGTTTGTCTACACTCATCCAATTATAGGGCAAGGCAGCACGAGAGCAGGCCTTGCCACTTCCTCGTCCCAGAAAATATACTACTGCCAGTACTGTCAAAGAGCCTGTGTGCCTTCTCGGAAATCACATCTTCCTGAATTACAACCATCTAACACCCCTATTTTTCACAGTACTGCAAAGTCACATCTCCACAACTGAGTGCGGCATCTTACATGTATCTCTATTAGTGCCCCCTGTGCCAGACTGTCGGCCTAGGCCTGCTGCCCCCTAGTCTTCCCTGCATTGCAGGGAAAGGTCTGGAACTACATTTCTCAGAAGCCCAATCTCCATTTGTTCTAGGTTAGATGGGCTGAAGCGAGGCACGCCCATGGGAGATTTGGAAGACAGAAGTCAATATGCTCTGAAAACAGCTGCAAGCAGACACATAGGCAGTAAGAGACCAGACTTTCCACTCTTACAGCAGCTTCCAGATGAGTTAAAGCCACAGTGGAGCAGCACACAGCTGAGATCACTGATTTCCTGGGAACCTGGCACTCTAATTTCATCAACAATAACAATGGCCCCCTGCCCTGAATTCCACCCCACCCAGACTTTCTAATGGTTGTGAAAGTCTTTTAATTCCCTATAATTAAAGTGTTTCCTTGGAATATACAGTGGATTCTAGCAAAAAAGGGGGGGTGGTATTAGAATTAATAAATGAGTTTAGCAAGGTTTTAGGACACAGGATCTCTATATAAAATTAATTGTATTTCTATACACTAGCAACAATCAGAAATTGAAATTTTAACAAATCCTATTTAGAGTAGCATCAAAACTTATGAAATACTTAGGGATAAATCTGACAAAAAGTTTGCAATCCCCACACACTGAAAACTATAAAATATAAAACACTGCTGAGAGAAAAATTTAAAAACCTAAGTAGGTGAAGAGGTGTACCATATTCATGGATTAGAAGACTCTATACTGTTAAGATGTTGATCCACCCAAAATTAATTTATGGATTTGACACAATCCCTATCAAAATCCCAGAAGGTGTTTGTTTTTTTTTTTAATAGAAATTACAAGCTCCTTTTAAAATTTCATAAGGACCCAGAAGAGCCAACAACTTTTAAAAGAGTGAAGCTGGAGGACTTACACAACCTGACACCCAGACCTGTTAAAAAGATAGAGTAATCGGGGTGCCTGGCTGGCACTGCCGCTGGTGTATGCAACTCTTGATTTCGGGGTTGTAAGTTTGAGCCCCATGTTAGGTGTAGAGATTACTTGAAAATAAAATCTAAAAAAAAAAAAAAAAAGAATAATCAAGATGGTGGTGTACTGGCATCAAGCTAAACAAAAAATTCACTAGGATAGGACAGATTCCAAAAATAAATGAACAGAGATATGGAAGAATGATTTTCTTTTTTTAAAAAGATTTTACTTATTTGACAGAGAGAGACAGCGAGAGAAGGAACACAAGCAGCGGGAGTGGGAGAGGGAGAAGCAGGCTTCCTGCTCAGCAGGAGCTGGGATCATGACCTGAGCCGAAGGCAAATGCTTAATGACTGAGCCACCAGGCGCCCCAGGACGAATGATTTTCAAAAAAAAAAGGTGCAAAAGCAAGTCAGTGGAGAAAGGATAGACTTTCTAACAAATTACAGTGGAACAACTGAACATATTAAAAACAACAACAACAACAAATGAACTTCAATCCATATCTTGCATTATATATAAAAATTAACTCAAAATGAGTAATAGACCTAAATATAGAACCCTAAACTAAAAGAAAATGTAGGAAAGAAAATTTTTGTGATGACCCTGGGTTAGGCAAATTATTTCTTAGGTACAGCAACAAAAGTAAAATCCATAAAAGAAAAAATTGATAAATTTCAGTCAAAATTAAGAACTTCTTCCTCTTCAGAAGATGCTGTTAAGAAAATGGAAAGAGCTGCATACTGGGAGAGAGTATCTGCAAATCACTCATCTGATAAAGAACTGACATCCATCTATATTCCACATATATAAAGAACTCTCAAAACTCAGTAATAAGAAACAACCCAATTTTTAAAACAGGCAAAAGATTTGAACAGACACTTTACCAAAGAAAATATACAGATAGCAAATAAGCACATGAGAAGATGCTCAACATCATCAGTCATTAAGAAAAAACAAACTAAAGCCACGATGAGATGCTACCACATGCATACTTATTAGAACATCCAAAATTAAAAAGACTGACCTTATCAAGTTTTAGCAACTGGAACTCTCTCATGGTGAGAATCTAAAATGGTACAATCATTTTGGAAAACAGTTTGGCAGTTTTCTACAATGTTAAACATAAACCTACCATACAACCCAGCCATTCCACGCCTGGGTATTTACCCTAGAGAAAAGAAAGCATACATCCAACACAAGGACTTTGTAAATGAATATTTTGTAATAGCTGAAAAGTATAAACTACTCAACTGTGCATCAGTAGGCGAATGGATAAACTATGGTAGAGCATGCCATGAAAGACTATTCAGAATGAACTACTGATACACATGACATGGATAAACCTCAAAATTACAATCAGTGAAAAAAGCCAAACAAGAAGTACTGTATGTTCCATTTGTATAAAATTCTAAAAAAACAAAACAAAACAAAAAACAAACAAAAACAAACCAAAACCAAAAACAAAATACAAAAAACCTGAAAACTAATCTATAGTTATCTATAGACATGAAGTAGATCAGTGGTTACTTAGGGGTTGGGGAGAGGCAGAAAAGGATAGCAAGGAGTATTGACAAATGGGCACAAAGGGACTTTGGGGAATAAAGGATACATTCGTTAGCTTTTGTATACATAGTTCAAAATTTAATGTATATTGAACGCTTCAAATATGAGCAGTTTTATTATATGTCAATTATACCTCAATAAGGGGCTATAATAACAATTAAAAAGAGAGGTGCCTGGGTGGCACAGCCAGTTGAGTGTCCAACTTTTGATTTCGGCTCAAGTCATGATCTCGGGGGTCATGGGATGGAGCCCCGCATCGGGCTCCTGGTCCAACTCCTCGCACAGCAGGGAGGCTGCTGGAGATTCTCTCTCTCCCTCTCCCTCTGCTCCTCCCCCTGCTCTCTCAAATAAATAAGTAAAATCTTTAAAAAATTTTTAAAAAGAAATAAAAAAGCAAAAAAGAAAAGAAAGGGGAGAAAAAAATCTTTCCTGTATGGAATACCTTGAATGGCCTCTGTTTTCCTGACAGAGCCCTGGATGGTATACCAGTCTGAGATCTCTTTAGCAGTTGAAATTTCACCCAGGCTGTACACACTATTCCCTAAAACAGTAAATCTTTAAATTGGGAGCTTCTGCATGGATAACATTCCTACGATAGGTATAAAGTTTCATTTTTAAATGCAATGAAACCTCCTATAAAAGAAATCTTAGTAAGTCAATGTCTGAATTTTTAGATCTTTACATTTCATTTAACATTCTGGATCACTATAAACTACCAGCATCAAAGTTTCATTCAATTGCTAACACCTGATGGTGTGTTCGTGTTGTAACTGAGTCAAATCTGCTAATTTTTTAGCCATTCTTGTGGTTTTGTTTGCCTTAAACTTAGCTTCTTGAAGCTCAAAGGACTCCTTAGATTTTAATGTGCTAATTTGGTGAATAAATCTTTATTAACAACATTTTACTCCTGAAAGCACTTTCCCATACACTCCAATTAGTATGCCAGGCTCCTAAAGACAGCCTGAAATTAACAGTCGCTTTACAAAAATCCCACCAGGCGAAGGGGCAACACCATGATGAGGGCTATACCACATACTCTAATATTTATATCCTGGAACCACTAAAAACCAGGTTTAAATCTTAAGGGCCAGACAAACCCACAAACACCAGACAGGCACTCTACCCTTGGCGTTCAACAACAAAGAAAGTGAAAAGAAATGAAGAGTCTAAGCCAGGGCTTTGCAAAGAACTATCCACTACAGAATAGTGATGACAAAGGGTTCCTCAGCAGAAAAGAAAAGAGGTTTCTCAATCAGAATCCACAGTTGTGAGGCACATGTTTTTCGAACTGACAACTTATTAACAGTATAGTAGGGCTGTGTTCACAAACATTTAGGGGCTTTTGTTTTTATGTTGTTTTTTCCCCTTCTCTGCCTGCCTCCATGCACGGTCCAACACAATTATTACATTGAAAGAATAATAACTGACCTTTGAAATCAGTAAGATTGTTAGCAACTCAACCAAAATTACAGTAAGTCGACACTCTATTAAAAGGCAGTTTTACAGGCATTAGAGTGTGACATATGACTGCAAGAGTATGTGGTATCCAGACGCATCAAGGACCAACTCAGGGGTTAGAACATCAAAATGCCTGACGTGCTCTACACGTGTCCATCCACACCGGGGCCTCATCTTTGAAGATGCTGACGTGGAAGCCTCAGTCTGAGGCTCAGATCCCTGTGTGCACACTCCCAATGGAGATGGTATAGCAGGTCCTGGAAGGTGCTGGGAGGTTTGTTGCCCACGAAAACAGGGGAAGGGAGTTGGACAGTGTGTGCCCTCAACTGGGAGCCATTATCCTCAGGCTTTAGACCCTCCTTTCTCACTGACCACGCTACTTTTTCTCTCACGGTTATACCGTACACACAAGAAACGTGGCTAAATGAAAATCTTTAGAAGCATTGCTCAAATTTAAGGACTAAAAAGAGAATCCAAAAGATAAGACAACTGGCTCTCCTCTGACCACGTCTAGGGCTGATGTACATGCGGTATCGTGTTCACAAGGTCGGAGGGGCATTAGGGGTGTTGTCATAAGGCAGGCCCTACAAGGAAGGTGATTGTTACACACGTTTCTAGACCTCTGCCTTAAGAAAAAATCAGCATTTTATGTCAGGAATTAAATGGAAGTGATACGGACTTTCCTAAGAGATCACGCAATACTATCTGCTGCAAACAGCGAGGGAGACCGGCAGTGCGTAAGCTTCCTGATTATACGGCATTACTACCATTTTATTAAGTTTGTGCCTGTTACTCTAATTCTGGAAATCCTCTGAGAAAGGGTGCTATTTGTGACACTTATCTTGGTATTGAAAAAATTAGCAGAGAAGGAAATCAACTCTGAATTCAGGATTCCACAGGTGACAGTCGTACCCTACTTCTCAATGCTCTTAATTTGTGCTCTATTTTCAGAATAGTAAAAATGGAAAGTCATGTTCTTGGGTGCCAGCAGTTGTCATTTAAATTTAGCAAGCTGAAAGATAATAACTGAATTACCTTGAGGAAAATGTATATTTATGAAAGATAAGCATGTTTAATGTTAATAAGTAACCAACTACAGAGTAAAGCTAACTCATGAACTTACATGACCCAATTCTTTAACTAAAATTATACACCAGTGCAAAAATGATTCAAAATTTAAAATACGATTTATAAATAGCCTTTTGATAACAACTAACCCAACAATGACCCGTGTTTAACTCTTCAGAATCAAATATAGGATGCCTAATTCCATTTAAGATGATATTCAAGTGTCTGTATACAGTTTTGTACCTAATTTCTACGTAAGTAACCTGAGGGAAATTTTTAGAAAATTATCTATCTACCACCGCAATCTTTAATAGATAATCTCAGTAACAGCTATGTGTAAATATCATGTTTTTCTGAGAGAATACTTAAATTTCTCTTAAGGTATCAAGATCTTTCTTTCCCTTGTAGTTAAGAACTATATTTTTCTATATAATCTGAGTCTAGAGATTCTCTGAACTAATGCATGCAGTATTTCTGTACTCCTCTTCTGTGCTTTAAGACCTCCAATTTCCAACAACTTCTTCAAAGTTCTTTTGACTCCACCTCCCACAATTCCTTATCAAGCACGGTAAATGACAACAAGCGGAGCGCCTTCTACGAAGGTTGCCTAGTAGAACAAAGCACAGACTAAGTCTGGCAGCTTTAAGATCAACTGTGTGTATCTTGAGTCTCCGACACTAATGGCAGGAACTTGGGCAAATTATCTGGCCTCTACGTCAGTTTTTGTATCTATAAAATGGGGGTGTGCTACCTATCTTAAAGAGCAGCTATGCTGGTTAGAGAACATGGATGGAAAGCACCTCACAATACCCAGCCCATGGGCTGCTATCGTTGCCACTGCTTTTGCACTGCTGTCCTCCTCTTTCTCCTGCACATCAAGCAGCTGCGATGCATGAAGCACCAGAGAAGGGCTATGGGTAATACAAAGAGGTATGAGACACACATCATTTCTGAGAAGAGGCTCAGGAACCACCATGACTCTCCCTATAAAATTAGATCCATACCTCACACCTTAAATGAAAATAAAGTCCAGATGGAGAAAAGATTTAAATGTAAAGGAAGGAGGGAAAGAAGAAAACAACTAAAGCACTTGAAGAAACTGGCTAATTTTTCTTTTCATAATTAGAGAGAACAAAGACTTTCTTTTTTTTTTTAATTTTATTTTTAAGTAATCTCCATACCCAACGTGGGGCTCAAACTCACAACTCAAGAATCATATGCTCTACCAATTGAACAAGCCAGGCACCCCCAAAGACTTTCTAACTAGGATACATACTCAAAATCCATAAACAATTGCTATATTTGTATAAAATGCAGATTGTAAAAGTAATTGCTGTATCTCTATAAGATACAGCTATATAAAAACTCTATTTTATTTTTTTTAAAGATTTTATTTATTCATTTGAGAGAGAGAATGAGATAGAGAGAGCATGAGAGGGAGGAGGGTCAGAGGGAGAAGTAGACTCTCTGCTGAGCAGGGAGCCCGATGTGGGATTCGATCCTGGGACTCCAGGATCATGACCTGAGCTGAAGGCAGTCACTTAACCAACCGAGCTACCCAGGCGCCCTATATAAAAACTTTAAAACAATTATTATGATAAACCTACCAGTAACAAATCAGTATTTGTTGAGAAAAAGAGATTAGTAACTTATATCACAAAAAGCTAGGTTCCATAATATATAAAGAGCTTCTACAAATCAATAAGGAAAAGACCAACAATCCAATTGAAAAGTGGGTTAAGGAAATGAACAGTTCACAGAGGAGGAGATAAAAAGTTCTAAACATATGAAAAGATGATCTACTGCATTCCCTACAAGGGAATAGCATATTAAAACTATATGAGATACCACTTTTCACTTACCAAACCATCAAAGACAAAATTTAGTAAAAACACAGTGCCATCAAAGGGCTCAGGGAAAAAGGCATTCACATATATTGCTGGTGAGAATATAAACTGGTACAATCCCATAGAGAACCATTTGACAGTAACCTATCAAAACTGAAGTGTACAGTTTTTTGGTTTTGTTTTGTTTTTTACAGAGAGAGAGAGAGCGAGAGCAGGAACACAAGCAGGGGGAGTGGGAGAGGGAGAAGCAGGCTTCCCGCTGAGCAGGGAGCTCAATGCGGGACTCGATCCCAGGACAGTGAGACCATGACCTGAGCCGAAGGCAGATGCCCAACGACTGAGCCACGCAGATGCCCCAAAGTGTACATAGTTTTTGACCCAGCTATCTTACTTCTAGGAACATATCACAGGAAAATAATTACACATGAGGGAAACTGTTTATGTAAAGGATATTTGTTGCAACATGTTTGTAATGGCAAAAGATTGGAAACAGTCCATCAATTAGGAGATTGGTTAAATAAATTACAGCTTATCCACACAAGCTTATATAATTGCACATATAAAAGGAAGTTTTTTATGTACTAATGAAAATAGATCTTCAAGATACATCATTAAATTTAAAAAGCAAGATGCAAAGACGTGTACTTTATGCTACTGTATGTGTAAGAAAAAGGGGGGCTTATATGTAATTCTTTGTGTATTAATAGAGACTCCCCGGAAAGAAACATAAAAAATGAATAATACTGCTATGTCTGAGGTGGAAAAGCTGGGCAGTTTTAAGACAATTGTATACTCTTTTTGACCAGATAAATTCAGTTTTAAAAAAGATAATACAGCAGATGTTATCAACAGGGGAAATGGTAAAGGATATACAAGATTATTTCTTACAACCTTTTTTCTTTTTTTATTTAAATTCCAGTTAGTTAACATACAGTTTGGTATTAGTTTCAGGCGTACAACACAGTGACTCAACACTTTCATACATCACCTGGTGTTCATCATGACAAGTACCCTCCTTGATCACCATCACTATTTCACCCATCCCCCCACCCCCCTCCCCTCCGATGAACTCAGTTTGTTCTCTATAGTTAAAAGTCTCTTTCTTGGTTTGCCTTTTTCCTTTTTTTTTTTTTAAGATTTATTTATTTGAGAGAGAGAGAGAAAAAGCAAGTGAGGCAAGAAGGAGAGGGAGAGAAATCCTCAAGCAGACTCCCTGCTGAGCACAGAGCCCTACAAAGGGCTCTATCCAAGGACCCTGAGATCATGACCTGAGCTGAAACCAAGAGTAGGATGCTTAACTGACTGAGTCACCCAGGCTCCCTTTTTCCCTTTTTTTAGCATGTTATTTTTACAACTGCATGTGAATCTACAATCATTTCAAAATAAAAAGGTTAAGTTAAAAAAAAAAACAACCAATAATCGGGGCACCTGGCTGGCTTGGATGGTGGAGCATGCGACTCTTGATCTCAGGGTTGTGAGTTCGAGCCCCACATTAGGTGTGGAGATTACTTAAAAATAAAATCTTTAGGGACGCCTGGGTGGCTCAGTCGTTAAGCGTCTGCCTTTGGCTAAGGTCATGATCCCAGGGTCCTGGGATCGAGCCCCACGCTTCTCCCTCTCCCACTGCCTCTCACCCTGCTTGTGCACGCGTGCGCACTCTCTCTCTGTCAAATAAGTAAATAAATAAAATCTTTAAAAAAATAAAATAAAATCTTAAAAAAAAAACCCTGCAATAATCTATTTTATTTGAATAAAAAATATGAAATGGATCTGGAAGTCAAATGTGTGGTCAAGGCAGCGATGCTATCCTGAGTTCAGAAGATCACACTGTTAGGTGTCACCCCAGGAGCTCTGATTCCTCCATGAGAACCCTCATTCCCCAGACAACCCCATTCCTCTCTACTCCTCTGGCTCATGTGCTCCCACACCTGGAATGCAAATCCCTTCTTTTTCTTTTGGTTCTAATCAAGGCCTTCAAATAGCCAAGAAATTTCCCCTGGGTCAGCTCCCGATTCCCTCTACACTTTTTTTTTTTTTTTAAGATTTTATTTATTTATTTGAGAGAGAGAATGAGAGAGAGAGAGAGTTCCTAGAACATGAGAGGGGGGAGGGTCAGAGGGAGAAGCAGACTCCCTGCTGAGCAGGGAGGCTGATGCGGGACTCGATCCCGGGACTCCAGGATCACGACCTGAGCCGAAGGCAGTCGCTTAACCAACTGAGCCACCCAGGCACACCCCTCTACACCTCTTTCTTATTGCTGACACCTCCGTGTTGTGTGTGGTGGCACAGAAGGAACCACATATGAATATGCAGGCTGCCCAGATCAGCCACAGGAGTAGAACAAAATCCTCAGAAACAAGCTACAAATGGACAACTAAGAGGTTTCAGGGACTCTCTAGTTTTACCTCTGCAGGGGGCTATGAGATGGCGTGAAGAAAGAATATAAGAGAGGTGGTCAGGGGAGACTCCAAAGAGTAAGAATTTGTTTTCTCCACTTCTCCTGGGGCTGAAAGTGTCTGGATTATTAGATATGAGTCATCCTGCCTCCTGGCTACACCTTAAAATGGGAAAAGAGATGGATGGGCCAGGACACCTTAATTTCAGGACACTAGCCATTGAAATCCTTCCACTAAATCACCCCTTATATGGACTCCATGCTCACCAAGCAACACACAGGACACCTAGAGGAAGGACAATTTTGGGGAGAATATCCATTAGAGCAAGGGGCAGCAGGAAAGTAGACAGGAGGAGTCAATAAACAGGGTAAGAATTTAGCCAAAATCTTCACTTAATTATACTATCTCCAAGAGAAAACTAGCAACAAGTTTGCATTTATGGTGGCTCAGTCAGTTAAGCATCTGCCTTCGGCTCAGGTCATGATCCCGGGCTCCTGGGATCGAGTCCCGCATTGGGCTCCCTGCTCAGCAGGGAGCCTGCTTCTCCCTCTACCCCTTCCCCTGCTCGTGATCTGTCTTTCGGATAAATAAAATCTTTTAAAAAAATAAAAATAAAACAAGTTTGCATTTATAGATTTCCTGAGCACTCAACGGGTATAGGAATATGGCTCCTGAGACCTTGGCTGGACTCTGGAGACCTGACTTAGGAACATAGGTAAGAACTACTGTCAAGTAATTCATACACCTAAAAGAAGGAAACAAGTGCCCTGAACAAAAGGAAACTACATGCTGTGGTGTGTCACAGGGAATGGTGGAAGACTTAGAATCTTCTGGAACACAAGACAGGTGTCAACAGAACAGGGTGGGGGGGGGTGCATGAGGTGGGAAGGGCAGGAAACGGGACGCTTTAGAAGGATGCCGCCATCATCGGGAAACCTAAAGCTTCCCAGAAACAGCCAGGCCTTTTTGCTAAAAGCATATCTGGTGGGGCTTCTGAGTTAAAATTTACAGTTCGCTTTCCCCTCCATGCCCGCCTTGGCTTTACCTTTTTCATTCATTTTATTTGACGTGCTCCGGGCCTTTACCAAATTAGACCAACGAGTCCAGTCTTGAAAAGCTAACAACTGCTCTCCAAACATACCAATTTACCTTTTCCTAAAACAAAGCCTTTAAAAGGGAAGGGAAAGTGAAGAAAGAGAGCATGTTCACGATGCCTGCCAATTCTTTTGGCCAACTTGGGGTTTCCGCAATTAAGCTTTGCACTGTTGTACGTGCATCTTTTGTTTAAAAAAAAAAAAAAAGATGAAAGGAGAAGGGACATGAAACACTGAGCATCACAACTAAGCCTTAAAGGTGCTGTAACCAAAAGGTAAAAAAAATTTCCAGGAAGATGAAATGATTTAAGTGAACACTTGAACAATAAGTTGTGTGCACACATATTCACAAAACTATTCACTGCCTCCAGCAGGGTAGATTCAAAGAGTCTCTCCCTCCCTCTTCTAAGTCACTCTAAAGCTGACAGTGTGATAAAGGCTTCCCAGTAGGTGGGGGTGAGGAGGGAAGGGGGCTCAAACCTCACCCCTCCCTCAAAGGAAGAGAAACCACATCTGAACGCATACCCGCTGGCGTACTCTCAATCTTCGCCCCTGGTCATACTCAGGATTCTGGCTTCGGCTCCAGGACCCCTGTGGCCTGTCCACAGCTATCAAGAGTTTGGGCATCCTTCAACAAGGATTCCTCACTACACATTCCATCACCCCCAAGTAGCCAGTATAGAGAGGCAAAGGTCAGGAGGTCAGAGCATTCAAGCTCGGGCATGTTAGATGCCCTACTGAGGCAGCTTCTCAATGCCATCCGTTGTAAGCTGTATCACAATTGGTGCTAATCAAGTTCCTAAGTTTACAGTTGATTTTTTAAAAATAAAAGGTCTCCCTCTGTAATAAAATGTATTTTTCCCCCTGCATTTACGTAGTGTCCCCCATAGGACATGCCTTATTCTGGGGACTCAGCATACAGGACAAAAAGACAGAAATGGTACTTACACTCCAGTAAGGGAAACAACCAGTAAAGCAGCAGACCAACAAGTAGTATGATTGCAGTTGTGATCAGTACTGTGAAGAAAATTAAGTAGATAGGGTAATGAGACAGGGCAGAGAATGGGCTCTTTTGGAAAAGGAGAAGGAAGGCTTCTTAGGAGGTGACATGTGAGGCCTGAATGGTAAAAAAAAAAAAAAAAAGCCATGGAGGGTGTGGGGGGAGCGATCTAGGGAGGGGCAAGAACCAGTCTGAAAGGCACAGTGAGAAGGTCTGTGTGGCCACTCTTGACACTCATGTACTCAGCCCAAGTCTGCAGGGTGAATGGCAGAAGAGGAGGGGCTGCTAGTGGTGGGAAGAGTCCGTGGACAATGCCTGAACAACACAAACCTGCCACCATGTCTGGGGTTCTTCCTGTCCTCCCACCACAAAGCACCTCCAGCCTTCCGTCCACATTCCCAAGCCTGGTCCTCTGCTTAGTTATCCCCACCTCCAGAAATGCCCTTCTTGCTCTCACGTCCCCTCCTCTCCAGCTGCAGTTTCCCAGTTCAAGTCTCACCTCCTCCTCCCCCTTCCCGTTAGATCCAATGGAAGGACTCCTGAGGGCCCAGAGCACTTAGTCATTTTTGTAAGCAAATACTGACTGTCCTACTAAGTGCCAGGCATTATCCTTGCCCTGGGGATATGGAGGTGATCTAGGCACAGGCTCTGCCTTCAAGGGGTTTGGCCTGGTCTTCCAGGGAGAGGAAGTGGTAAACACACACTTTCTACACAGTGGGGTAATTGTAACAATAAAGTTCATTTGACTTTTAATCAGATAACTGCCTCTGACAGCAACTTAACTCTTCCGTGGGTGCAGATGATGTCACCTGCCCAGATCAGCCTGAAAACAAGAGCTAGGTAAACCTGTTTCCTGGAAGTCCTAGGAGGTCGAGTTTAAGCCTGTTGTTCCTTAAACATATCCCAGTTTGGACAATGAGCTTGCCTTACCCATCAGGATCAAGCTTCCACTCCTGAGCCTGGTTCCTAAAGCCTGCTGTTCATGTGGCCTCGACTTACATCCTTGTCTCCTCTACCACACCTCCCTGTACAAAGCTTCACTTCCAGTTACCAGAACCCACCGCCACCTCTGACACCTCACGCCTTTCCTCTGGCCCCCTGTGCCACCCACGCTTGGTCCAGGAATGGCATTCAACAAATGCTGGTTAAAACAAAGAAAGAAAGGGCTGCCCATCCACCTGCACCTGCAGTTAACTCTCTTGCCTGCAAAAGCTTTCCTGGCAGCACCTCCCTGCTGCTCAGCATTCTATTCACTGTCCCTTAGTAATCAATAAGGCGCTATGTAATAGGACTTTTTAAAAGATTTATTTATTTATTTGAGAGAGAGAGAGAGACAGGGAGAACATACGAGTGAGGGGAGAGGGAGGGGGAGAGAATCTTCGAGCAGACTCCCCGATGAGCACGATCCCCCGACCCTGAGATCATAACCTGAGCCGAAATCAAGAGTTGGACGCTGAACTGACTGAGCCACCCAGGCACCAGGCTGCAGTCAGCTTTCTTAAAGCAACAATGATTCGGATGCGTAAGTTCCAAGGACTGGCTCAGAAAGAAATGTAGCCACACTGCATTCTTTCCCGACACTGCTTTCTGCACGGTAGGTTCACAGCCCTCACCGGCACTGACATGGGAGGCAGGGTGTCTAGAGCCCTGGGCAGGCCACTCACCGGGCCCTGGATCACACCTCTGAGAGAGGGAACTGGGCTAGATGATGTCAGGTTCCCTTCAGCCCTAACATTTTATGGTGAGTTTAGAGCACCAGTAAAATCCAGTTTCAATAAAAGAATAATCTAGAAAATACTATGTGGGACAAGTATAAAGAAACAGGCTCAACTTTTTATTGTTAACTCCAAAAAGTAGATGCCAATAACGCAGTGACGGAACACAAGCAGCAGTAAAGAAAATGCTTCCACAGCCAGAAGGGATTTCCAGAGTATGCTAATGGACTCCCAGGAAGGACATGTGTGGGGTATACCTAGCTACGGCAGAAAGATTCACCCGTGCGGCAAGACAGCTTGAGATGGTCTAGCAGAAAGGCAGGCAAAGACACTGCAGTGAATTAAGAGAAAGTTTTAGAATGTTCATGTTGTAACAAAATCTCCAATTTGAGACTAATGGCAACTCAAAGAAAGTGAGATAACTTCATGTTTATGTTTTAAGGAAGGGGTGGTAATACAGAAACCACAATAGGAATTAGGCTTCAAAGGGGTTTCCACATGCTTTTCATCCAAATATTACAGAAGGGAACAATCTAACATACCATGACTTTCAGTTTAATAAGTGAACCTTGGGGCACCTGGGTGGTGCAGTCGGTAGAGTGTCCGACTCTCGATTTCAGCTCAGGTCATGATCTCAAGCCCCGTGTTGGGCTCCACGCTCAGCGGGGGGTCCGCTTAAGACTCCCTCTCCCTCTCCCTCTGACCCCCACCCCGCTCTCTCTCTCTCAAATAAATCTTCAAAAAAAAAAAAAAGACTCTCTCTCTCTCTCTCTCTCAAAAAAAAAAAAGTTTGGCTCCTTGTCAGTATTTTTACTGAAGTGACCTAACTCAAAGCAAGACTCATAGTAACCTAACTCACTTTCTCAAAAATTTTTACCTTGTAATAAAAATCGATTAAGATATCATTAAGATATCAACAAGTGGTCCCTTCCTACACTCAACAAATATTTATTTTACAATATCCCTGTTCATTCAGCAACTATTTACTAAGCATATACAATGTGCCAGGCACTGAGGACACAGCAGTAAGAAAAGAAAGAAGGACAAAACCCAACATGGGCTTAGCCCTGCCTTCGTGAAGCTAGGCATAGTTGGGGAAAGAGACATTCATTAGAGAGAAACTCATGGAAACGTCCACCAAGGCTGCGGTAGGCGCTGTAAGGGGCACAAAGTACTTTGTGTGCATGCGCTGGGGGTGCAGACCTGTCAGGGAGGGAGAGGGGTGCTCGTGAGGAAGTTATAATTAAACTGAGACTAAAGGAAGGAGGTGCTAAGGACGCAGGGGGTGGGAGAAGGAAGGGCTCTAAGCAGAGGGAAGAGCATTGGCAAAGGGGAAGTGGAGTGTGAGAGGAGACGGAGTAGCAGATGAGCCCACCCAGCCGCTGCCCTGCAGGCCCTGTGAACAAGTTTCTTTTTCTGCAGAGCATAGGAATCCACTGCTGGGTTTAAGTGGGAATAGGAGATTTCTATTTCAAAAAGGTCACTGGAAGCAGAGAACGGTACACGTGTCCAAGCAAAGCTCGGGGGCAGTCCATGCGCATACTGCTGGGTCTGTTAACTTTACTAGTACAGTCAAGGTCCAGGGAGGAAACAGGACACACATCATTTTAACAGAGAGGTTTTAATATAAAGAATGGTTAACTAGGTATACAATTACTGACTAGTCACTGCAAAATCAAAAAGAAAGAGAGTGCACACTAATGCCCTGCAGAGACAGCAGCTGCCCGAGGCTGGGGAACAAAGGGAGGAAGTTCTGCCATGGACCTCTGAGCAGGGGGCTTTGGTGGGGTGCCCACACCTCGGGGGGTGCAAGAAAGCCGGTCCTGCAAGTATCGGAAAAACTGGGAAATGGACTGAACTGCTGCTATAGGAAGGAAGTGCTGCCGCTGGAGCAAAGCGGTATTACTGCTCAAGTGACCCTCTTGGGAAAAGGAAACAGACAGGAAGAAGCCAGTTCCTTCTTCCTCCTCTGGCCCCGCAGTGGCCCTCGCACACCCCTGCTGACAATGCCTAACAGAGCCAGAAGCGGGTGGTAGAGCCCCAGCTTTACCACCACCAAGAGTAGAGAAGGGTGAGCTTGGGGCTGAGAAACAAACACTTAATAACTGACAGACCACAAAAAAAGTGCCTAATACAACTTGTACCAGCCAGTGGTCTTTTCCAACACAGCTGGATGACTCACAGACCAAAGGTATTAACTCTCGGATACCAGTGATCGTTAAGACACACCAGTATTTTAGGTGCTGCTAAGAAAAACTGCCACCCATTAGATGCACTCAATGCTAAGTCTCCATGAATGGTAAGATGCATCCGTATTTCCAAGATGTTAGAGGGTGAAGAAAAAAATGTGTATCTCAGAATTGACAAAACAGGTAAGTATTCTTTAGCAATATGTCAAATTTAATCAAAACAAGTCATTTCTGTAGAAAATTATTACTGAAGAAACCAGATAAAAAGGAAATACTGAAAACCAGGAGCTCTAAGAGGGATTTGCTTTACTCCATTTTTTTGGTTTGTTTTAACTTTTTATTTTGAGATCTAGAGATTCACACACAGAGATCCTGTATACCATTCACTCAGTTTCTTCCAGGGGCAAGTCTTACATGATTACAGGAGAACATCACAAACAGGAAATTGGCATTGATGTAATCCACCAATCTTACTCGGATTTTACCAGTTTTTATGTACTCATTTGTGTGTGTGTGTATTTAGGTCTCTGCCATTTGTCGTATGCGGATTCGTACAACCATCACGCCACAGTCAAGGTACAGAACAGCTCCACCAGGAGAGTCCCCGTGCCACCCTACCACAGCCATGGCCATCTCTCCCTTACCAGTACCTCCCTGTGTTATTTTTAAGGCAAAGAGCTTATATATTACTCTATCACTATTAGTCATATGAATTGAATTTTCTTCCGTATTTAAAGAGCAATTAAAGGGGCGCCTGGGTGGCTCAGTCGTTCAGTGTCTGCCTTCGGCTCCGGTCGTGATCCCAGGGTCCTGGGATCGAGCCCGCATCGGGCTCCCTGCTTGGCAGGAAGCCTGCTTCCCCCTCTCCCACTCCCCCTGCTTGTGTTCCGTCTCTCGCTATGTCTCTGTCAAATAAATAGAATCTTTAAAAAAAATAAAGAGCAATTAAAGAATGCAATCTCAGTTGGCTTTAGGTTAGTTATTCCTATACAGTAATGCACTGCCAAGTGGGTAAAGACCTCTCCAGAAAAGGAAATCTCATTTTTCAAGGAAGAGATGGTACCACAACCCCACCATATACTGGTCCTATGATCCCTGCACTCCCAGGTTCTCCCCTTCTCCTCCTGAATCACTGCAACATTGAATGTGAGCTGCTATTATTATCCTTGTGATTGCTATTATTAGCCTGATTATGTCTCTCATGATCCAGTTTTGCCACCCTTTGATACTTTCTTCACAGAGCAGCCAGAGTGATTTTTATAAAAATAAAATCCGGGGTGGGAGGATGGGTTAACCTGGTGATGGGTATTGAGGAGGGCACGTTCTGCATGGAGCACTGGGTGTTATGCACAAACAATGAATCATGGAACACTATATCTAAAACTAATGATGTAATGTATGGGGATTAACATAACAATAAAAAAATAAAAAAAAAATCCAAACATGCCTTTGCTTGCTTAAAATCCCTCCAACTTTCCAGACCAAGCCTCATTTCCGGAGCCTGCCATTCGGAGCTCTTTGAGGCCTGGCACCCGTGGCTCTCTAACCTCTCCATCTCCAGAGCAGGAAGCCACTCGCCACCTCCTTCTCCTGTACCAACTCCTCATACCTTTCAGACTTGGGGTGCTGCCTCCTCAGCAAAACCTCCCTGATGCCCTTCACTGTAGGCTTCGTGTCCCTTCACCATGTGGGCACTCTCTTCTTTATTGTGAAAAATTATTTGTGACATAAAATTCACCATTGTAACTTTTTTTTTTTTAAGATTTATTAACTTATTTGACAGAGAGAGAGGGAGAGCGCACAAGCAGGGGGAGCGGGAGAGATGCAGACCCCCCAGCAAGCAGGGAGACCGGACGCGGGGCTGGAACCCAGGCCCCTGGGATCACAACTGAGCCGAAGGCAGATGCATATCCGACTGAGCCACCCAGGCGCCCCCATTGTAACTATTTTTAACCGTACGATTCAGTGGCATTAAGTACTCTATTCAGTTTTAACACAAGTTTATTACTCTAGATGCAGCAGGCACTGAAATATGTAAGTTTTCCACAGAGCAGGAGAAGGAAACTATCAAGTTATAAATTAGAGAAGACATGGTCTCATTTAATAGGAAGGGTTAAGCTATTATTAACAGTTAAGACCCGTGCTGTCCAGTATGGTGGCCACTAGCCACACGTGGCCATTTACATTGACTAAAATTAAATAAAATGTGAAAATTAGTTTCTCAGTCGCACCAGTCACATTTCAAACGTTCAACAGCCACATGTGGCTACAGGGCACCACACGGGACAGCACAGATCCCGAGTATTTCTATCACTGAAGAAAGTTCTACTAGACAGCACTGCTAAAGACTATTTTTAAAAGAAACGAGAAATACCCAGCTTGTGAAAGGCAAGGCAGAGAGGCAGGAGCAAAGCCACAGCCACAAGGGAAGCTGATGCATGCTGGAAGCATGTAGAAACCCGGCACACAGAGACCACAACCTTGGCCTGTGTCCATACCCAAAGGCCATAAAAACCCCAAGCTAATCTGTACCCAAAGGCATGCTTTTAAAAAAATCATAAACGTTGGCAATAAGGACACCAATGAAAGTGCCAAGAGCAGTCTGTGCAGAGGCTAAGAATGGAACGGTGAAGATGGGGAAGGGATTAGGAAGCCAACAAGGCTTCTCCAGCAAGGACCATGTTCAGAGTCTTAAAGAGCAGACTTCAGTTAGGCGGACAAGGTGAGCAGGGCATTCCAGGCAGAGTTCAAGGTCACGGAGCTAGTAGGTGGGAGAGCAAGATTCAAACACAGGTCTGTTTCCCAGTGATCTTGACAACTCCACTGGACTGAGAAAACTGCAAAAGCACGACAATCTGACAATCTGAGGCAGTGAGTGGCTGGAGCCTTAAGTACAACGAGGGAAATGACAGGAGATAAGTCTAAGATAAGCAGGGGCTAGTACAAGGGCTTTGTCTCTCAGGCTAAATTTGGACTTGAAGCAATCTAGTAAGCAAAGTAATGAAACCACCACATTTCCATTTCAGAAAGCTAGCCTTCCATGTGGAGGAAGGCTACCTGGCAGAAGAGATAGGCAGAAGGACAGGTGAGTCAGGAGGCAGCACACAGTAAGGGAAAGACTTCAGGCTCTGGAGTCAGAGCCCAGCCAGCTCCACCCAGCACACGACCTTGGACACGAGTCTCCCTCCCTGTTTCCTTCATGTGAAGGGGTATCTTCCTACACATTTTGTTGGGGGCGAGGGACTGGCCTCTTCTGAGGACGCTGCCAGAGTTCTCCTGACAACACCCCCTGCGATCCTCTCTGGGACGGAGGGCTGCAAGGACAAGGCAGGCCTGGAGTTGCTAGGGCCTCCGGCTGCCCTGCAGGGAGAGCCGGTCAGACTGAAGAAAAGCACAGCCTAGGGATACAGAAAAGGGTGGAGCCCCGGGCTTCCCAGTAACACAGGCCAGTCAGTTCCTCTATTGGTTTAAAGGTTTGCACTGGGTTCAGGTTGCCTGCAAAAAGTTTGTGGTCAGGATTACACGGGATACATGTGAAGCACAGAGCCTGCTGTCTTACTTATGTCAGGTACTCAATACAGGGGATGTTCTCAGTACTACTCAAATAGTTCAGGCAAGAGAAAAGCACCTGAACTAAGACAGGCATGATGAGAATAAAGAGGAAAGATGAAATCTCAAAAAGATATCCAGGGAGCAATCATCAAAAAGGCTTAGTGACTGACTACACAAGAAAAGAGAAAAAGAAATGTGTAAGAAGGTCATTTTCAAAGGAGGTGTTTTTGCCGGCCAGGGGACATCTGCTAATGTGTGGAAACGCATCTGACCGTCATAGGGACAGGGTTAGGGCATCTAGTGGGTGGGGACCAAGAATGCTGCTCAACACTGTACAACGCATGGGGCTGGCCCCCCAAACAAAGTATTATTCGGCCTCAATTGTCAGTTCTGGGGTTTAGAAACTGTGGTCTAGGATGATTTCCAGGTTCCTAGATTAGGGTGACTGGTCAAGACTAGGCCATCAATCAAGAGAGCACACAGGAGGAAGGACAGAATTCCGGGGCTGGAGGAGGCACAAAGGAGAGCCTGAATTCAGGCTGGGATGTGGTAAAACCTGGGTACCCACGGGGCGCCCAGAATGACCTGTTGAGTAAGAGCTTGGAAACATCAGAGGAGAGGTCGAGATGTAACAGGAGTCAGGAGCCTTAAAGTGCCAAGGTGGAAACCCAGGTCCCAGGAGTAATGAGTTTATCCAGGGAGCATGAAGAGAGGATGGCAAAGGACAAAGCCAATGAGGATATAAATCTTAGCAAACCACAGCATTTAAAACTATCACATCTTCCTTTTAATTAATTAAGTTAAGGTCTAGGCAAGATGCGTATGAAAGGACATTCGTTACCAACAGTACGTTAACAGTTCCCAATCCTCACCTCTATTTACAACTAGAACTACTGCAGCAAAGAGAACACTTAGGGAGTGTGGGACTCATCTACCTGTTTTAACCACTGAAAGGAATGCCTGAGAAATGCTAGAAAAAATAATTTTGACCAAAGTGCTAGTAATTCTCAATAATCTGGAAGCGGAAATGGATCCACAAGCTCCCTTACCAATTTTAAGCAAAGACTGTGGAAGCCACACACCTTCAGAGCTATTTTATAAAGGTCAAACACTGTGTGTTCAACAGACAACATTAATGGGCTTGCTGGAGGTGGGGGTGGGGGGTGGGGAACAGCGCTGGGTGTTGGGTAGGGAGAACAATTATCAGCGCCTGTGTCCTCACAGTATGTCACCGAGGACAGGGCATCTTCATGTCTCCTCTCACTTGACTGATCTTGCATAGCGAAAACTGTCACACGGATATTGCCATCTCTGTGTTATAGTTGAAGAAACCATTTCAAAGATTTTCTGTGATTTGCCCGTGTTCACAGAACTACTTAAATGGCATAAAAAGATGACATGCCCTGTGAAACCTGAGGGGCAGCCAGGAAGGTAGGAGGAATAGATGGTCCCTGCTTTTTATATGAAAATTAGGGTCAGTCCTAGAACAAGAGTGTCGATCAGGGGCTTTAGATGTATTAGTCCTTCAATCCTTTATGCCTTGGGAACTATTATTATTCCCATTTTAAAGGGAGAGATTTGAGTTTCAGAGACTTTAAGTAAATTACAAAGTTTTACACATAGTAAGTGACAGAGCTGAGGCTTAAACCTACGTCTGTCTGATGCCCAAGCCCAAGTTCTTAATTTATTCTTTTTCGTTTGCTTAACACTGAATTTTCCCTACTGTTTTGGTAAGATGAGGGTTTGGGCTTTTTCCCTGGCTAGCCAGATGCCTACACGCCCAAACACGGCTGGAAGAAAGGAAAGTTAGTTTCATTTATTTTCTTCTTACTCTCTATTAAGTACATGATTTGGAATAGAAAGGGACCGGAGTAAGCTGTCTTGTAGCTTCTGTGCTGGAGTATTTAGGGGAAAGTGAATGTTCTAAAGGAAGGCTGCGATCAGCTTTGACAAGAATAAACTGGGGCTCTCTTAGCTACTCACATTTTGAAGTTTTATCAACAGGAGATTAGGGACAGCAAAATTTAATGGCTGACGCGCTGAAAGAGAACCTAATGTGGGAAAGAAACATTTTTCCATCTGGCTCAATTACTTAGATGCCAAGAAAAAAGAAAACGAAAAGGAGATGGGCATATTGTTGCTTTGCTAAACATGTGAATACGCTTTCAGATGCCACCAAAACCCCCTTCCACCAGCTCTTGGGACACAATGTCACGTCTGCCGCAGCACAAGCTTTCCCAATGCCAAAGTCATGGGACAAACAAAGATGGCTGGGCCTGCCTTTTCCTTCTCCCTGTTTCAAGCATCTCTCATCTACAAAGAATTCAAAACACATGTAAAAATAAGTATTCAGCACTTGAATTACTTTTTGGATGAAGACTTGACATTTCTGTTATTTTTCCACTCTTAAAAACAGTAAAACTTCTGGGGGTAATTTTTTAAAAGTTTTTATTGTTAAATATTTAGTGCATACAAAAGAACACCCATGTACCCACCACTCAGTTGAAGCACAGAACATTCCCAGTACCCAGAGAGCCCTGTATCCCTCTATGATCTCACCCCTTCCTACCCTAGGAGTTAGCCGCCCCTCAACTAAATGCCTGTCATCCCCTTGCTTTACCACACAATGCTTTGTAGCCTGAACAACATATTTTTCATTTTGTATATTTTTATAAATGGATTTTGTACTATTTTATTCTTCTGTGACTTGCTTTTTCTCACTCGATACTATGTTCCTGAAATTAATTTATGTTGTGTTACGGTTCATTCATGTAAATGCTGTACAGAGTTCCATCATTAACGAACCACAAAGTATTTATCCATCCTCCTTTTGACAGACGTTTAGGTTTCCAATTTATACTACACACAGTGTTGTTGCTGTAAACATCCAGGTACTCTCACCTCCTATACAAGCATATATACAACAAGAGTTCTTCAGTGAGGCAGGTTAACTGCAGATAACTCAAGCTGCTGGGTCACCTTTGTGTTTTCCAATTTCACTGCATACTGTTACATTGTTTTCCAAAGTGATTACTACAATTTACTCTCCCACCAGAAGAGTGTAACAATTCCTGTTGCCCCATATCCTCACCAATCCTTGGTACAGTTATTTTCCAATCTTTTAGTTTTTGCTAATTTGAAGAGTACAAAATGGTATCTCCATTGTGGTTTAACTTGCATTTCCTTGATTACTAATTAAGTTGGATTTTTCCCCCTACATTTATTGGCCATTTAGGTTTTTTTCTACCGTGAAATTCATTTCTTTATTTTTCTACTAGGTCTTTTTCTTATCAATTTGTAAGAGTTCTTTATGAATTCTGGATACAAATCCTTTCTTGATAATATGTGCTGAAAATATTTTCCCTTAGATACTTTCATTATAGTGTCATTTAATGAATGTAAGTTCTTAATTACAAAAAATATGAACGCAACAACTTTTTTCATTCATGATTTGTGCTTTTGTACTGTGTTTAAACATCCCCATCGCAAGCTCACAAATATTCTCCTATATTTGTTTCTGTAAGTATTAAATATTTTCCTATTTATATGAATCCATCTGGTATTTATTTTTGTACATAGTGTGTCTGATTTGATCCTTACACACAGGGGGAAATGATCATGTGAAAATGGAGGCAGAAACTACAGTGTTATAGTGACAAGCTAAGAAACTCCCAAGTATTGCCAGCTAACACCAGAAGCTAGGAAGAGACAAGGAAAGATTCCTCCCTGATGCCTTCTAGAGAGAGCCCCACTCTGCCAACACCTTGATTTTGGACTCCCAGCCTCCAGAACAGTGAGAGTGTAAATTTCTGATGTTATAAGTTGCCCAGTTTGTGACATTTTGTTATGGCAGCCGCCAGAGACTAATACAATCATATGGAGCATCCCAGCACCTCTTGTTGAAAAGCTCATCCTCTCTGCTAATCTGCAGTGTTGATGGTCACCTTTCCCCACTGATTGGCAAGGCCAGTTCTGTCACAGATTCTATATACATGTGGTGGTCTGAGTCTAGGCTTTTCACTCTTGATGCACTGGTCCATCTCTAACCCTGCAACGCCTTAATTCTCCTGCTTTGTGTTAAGTCATGGGTAGGGTAAGTCCTCTTGTTGTTTCTGTTCTTCTCTCTTCCATATAAATTTTAAAATCAGTTTATCAAGTTTCAGAAAAAATTATTGGGAATTTTATCGGAATTGCTTTGAATTTAAATGCAATCTGAGGAGAAAGGACACCTTTAAATTACTGAGACTTCTTACCATGATCATGACAGAACTCTATGCTTATTTAGATCTTATTTTAATGTCTCCTAATATTTTCTTCCATGGAGGCCTTATTAGGTTTAGTCCCAAAATTCTTTTATTTTCTCTTGCTACTCTACTGATACTTTAAAAAACTATATTCTTAAACAGGGACTCATTTAAATAAAAAGATGAAACACAGATCTTTAGAAACAGTTCCTAATCATATACTCATGCCCAGTAACCTCTTGACTGAGAATCTCATGCAGAATTCAGACATTTTTAATAACCATATTAGTATCTACTATTTCAGTGCTCATTATGTGTTGGACACTGCCCTAAATATGTAATCCTCAAACCTCTGACGTAAATTCTGTTAGCCTCATTCTACAGGTGAGGAAACTGGCTTAAAAAGGTAAGGACCCAATGAGGTAGCTCTGGAAATAAAAACCAGTATTTGGTTCCACAGCATAATTTCTTAAATACCATTGTATTGTCTCCTGAATTGTGGTAGATGAGAGAATAAAATCCACCTTAACCTCAGAATCCAAGAAGAATTATTATTTCCTAATAATCAAAATCCCCTTAGGCTGCCCAAATTCACTTGATGGGTTATCCAAATCAAAATAGCATTGACACTGCATTCTGGGTTTCAAAACTGTTCTGATTAATTTAGAAGAAAATACTCTATAGACGATAAACATTCAACACTTTCAATAATTACATTTAAAAAACAATTAAATAATATAGTAAACCAAGAATGTCACAAAGGCCAGTTATTATTTCTGTTTGTTACAATGGCAATTTTCAGATAATTACTCAATTACTTAAAAGGAAAAATTCTCAATGTTTAAATGTCAATTTTCAAATTAACTGACTCACTTTCAAGATTCAGTAATGGACCTCACTCAGACCCTAAAGCTTCTAGGTTGATGGTTATTACTGCTTCTGTGAGCAAGTCAACATCTGACTAATCTTGTGATTTCGGTGATTACATTACTGTTTTATGTGTAAATTCTTTCTTAATATATTAGTCACAGAATCAGCATATCAGAGTGCCAGTAATCTTCTGACCTCCAGTCAATACCAAAGAATCCTTAGTTTTAATGCATAAAAAAGTGATCTCACCTTATGTTAACAAATAATCCGTGAATGACATCTACTTATTTAATTACATCTGTTTGTGTTCTACAATGCTACAAATATTTATTAAATTTCTTCCAAGCACTTGGGGTACATCACTGAACAAAACAAACAAAACACATTGACAATTTTCCCTATGAGAACAAGCCAACCAATTGGAAAAAACAAAAACAAAAACAAACCACAGGCCCAGCAACCTCCAGGTGTGGTTCAGGAGTGCTTGGGAACAGCTGATTGGCCTATTAAATCACATGTGTGCTATACACCTGAAATTAACACCATCATCAAAATTAATGTATGCTAGGCAAAGTGTCCTTTGCTACATATGCCTGCACACTGTTTTTTTTTTTTTTTAAAGATTTTATTTATTTATCTGACAGAGAGACAGCGAGAGAGGGAACACAAGGAGGGGGAGTGGGAGAGGGAGAAGCAGGCTTCCCGCCTAGCAGGGAGCCCGACGCGGGGCTCGATCCCAGGACCCTGGGATCATGACCTGAGCCGAAGGCAGACGCTAAAACTGAGCCACCCAGGCGCCCCCCTGCACACTGTTTTCAAAATGGATAAACTGAACAGTGCTGTTTGGTAAGATAAAAATGCTTCAGTACTAGAGTCTTCTTAATATCAATAATTTCACTGGATGAGAGAAAATAAAGATTAAAAAGCAATGGCATTTTTCCTACACCCATTTCAGTGAACTGCTGGTATCCCTGCAAAACCCCAGTAATTGGCAACTTATTAAAAATAAAAAAAGCAGCAGCAGTGACGGCACAGAGAACAATAGCAGGTTGGTGTAAGCACAGCAGAGCTTCGAGATAGCCATAGGCTGCTCTGCAGTTGCTCTGTAGTCAATTACTCTCACAAAAGAGCATCAGTGAGGCCAGGTAACACCCAGGTCGATGACACATGTTATCATTCAGAGATACATCACGCTTACAAATAGTGGTGCAAGCATTAAGATCCAAGTTCCACACACCGCTTTGCAACACATAACATTTACTCCAGCTAATCACTTGGAGGCTTTTTCTAAATATGATGGAACAGAGGAAGCAGAAGGGCGAGTCACCAGTGGGGAAGACGTACATTGCCTGGGTTCCATCAGTCCCTGGGAACCAAAGCGGCAGCAAGTGATTCTGGAATAACTGGCCCTGGACACCGACCACAGCATTCTCAACCAGAAGGAAAAGAATTCGACCTGTGCTCCTACTTTACCCTAACAGTCTGTGAATAAATAGTACACTCTCAGATTTCACAGGACTGACCAAAATTTGCATTAAAAGATCCTGTCTCATACCTCCTCATAATTAAACAACCAAGAACCCAAAGAGACTAAGCACAGTACCAGTGGTTTATGAAATACAAAAGACTATTCATATCTTCTAAAAACCTAAAGAGATGTGGCAACACATGAAGACACAGAGTTAGGTATTTTGCTCAAAATTTTGCATTAGAATGTTTCTTCTCTTTTCCTTTCCTTCCCTTTCGTTTAGGGTAAGGGTGAGAGGTAGAGGGCTAAAGAAGGCAGTGCTATGTGGGTAGAAAGAGGGCAAGAAGGAAAACTGAGGAAGGAAAGGAAAGGAGAGAGAGATACATCATAAGGGGCAACAGAGACAAGACAGGGGTCCAAGTCGAGGCTAGCCACTAGCTTCCCACCCCACAACTAACAGCCCTTCTGGATTCCAGATCACTGCACCCTGCAGAAAGATGGGGCCAGAATTTTCAGCCGTTTCTGGAGGTGCTTCTGAGCTGCACCTGCCATGTGGCAGGAAATGAAAACAAAACATAAAATGGCAGAAGCAGAAGCCTCACCACATGAGAATGTTCTGATGGCTGAAACTAAGGCTATATAAAGAAAGAAGATACCGGATCTCAAAATTTCATCTCAAATACAGAACTTATGGTAACTGTAAAGATTTTCCATAGTGGCACTGATCAAAGTAATCATTAAAGAGTTTATTGGGCTATCTTCCCAATTTTGTCTATTTCATTGCACACTTGTATATTTTTGCATTCTTATGACATACCTGGAAGAGATGAAAGTAGAAGCAAAGAGTATTCTCATGAAGCTGATTTCTGTTATGGAAGGGCAAACGGTGGGACATGAATTGATGGGAAGAGGAAGGTGGGTCATACAGCCAGAAGCAATCCTGATAGGAATCCATTAAGGGGGTGAGGCAGACCCTGGGCAGTGGGGAAAACATGGCAGGTTGTGACATGTGAAGTCTTTGTGATGCACTAGAGTGCCCTGACACCTGGCTAGGAAGCACCAGTAGCTCAGAACTAAAAATGTGCTTTGTTTGGATCTATCAGTGAAGTTTGTTAAACAACACTGTCAACACCAATAATTAGTTCTACTACACTTAATCAGACAGGTTGATAATCAGTGGCCAACATTTTTTGAAACCCGCTAGTAAGCTAATGCCAACCTGAAAAACTGAAGCTCATTCAACGGAGACCTTGGCCTCCTCATAGTCTAAGGCAATGGACAAACAGGCCTGATATCCTCATTAAATTCAAAAGTATGTTAAAGCAAAAGGGTAGTGAAAATCTGGGCAAGAAAGGCACGCAAGAAAAGACATCAGGAGTGTGGAGGAAAGACAGGATGGAAGCAAGGTTGACGGGCTATGACTTTTGAGGTATGCAGCAGAACCAACTCCCAGATGAATAATCAGAAGGGCAGAGGGCCCTGCACTCAGTCTACTACTGTTCCTATTCCAGCAGGCATTCTACGTATGGGCCCCTTCAATACATGTCCAAGAACTTGAGATCCACATGGACCAGAGATATGAAGGAAACATTTTTTTTTAAAGATTTTTTTTATTTATTTGAGAGAGAGAGCACAAGCAGGCGGAGGGGCAGAGGGATAGGGAGAATGAGACTCACTGCTGAGCAGGGAGCCCGACTTGGGGCTTGATCCCAGGACCCCGGGATCATGACCTGAGCCGAAGGTAGACGCTTAATCGCTTAACTGACTGGGCCACCCAGGTGCCCCTGGAGGAAACATTTTGGTCTTCACAAAGCTATGAGGGTGATTATCCAACAGTGTGGCTACCTATCCCCAAATTGAGAAACAAGTCATTCACAACCTTGAAGCAATACATAAGTCAGATTAATCTTTTAAAAAATGATTTTCTCGGGGCGCCTGGGTGGCTCAGTCGTTAAGCGTCTGCCTTCAGCTCAGGTCATGATCCCAGCGTCCTGAGATCGAGCCCCGCATCGGGCTCCCCGCTCTGCGGGAAGCCTGCTTCTCCCTCTCCCCCTCCCCCTGCTTTGTTCCCTCTCTCGCTGTGTCTCTGTCAAATAAATAAAATCTTTATTTTTCTCCTTTTAAAAGACAGACTTCCTTTGCTTCATAGTCCTCAAGCATATCTCTCATCCTACATGAATTTATACATACTCAAAGGTAGCAATGGTTCATTTACATTCCTTCACTGAGTGCAGGAAAATCACAATCTATTTGCAATTATAATGCCCTAAAAATAAGTTATTTGAGTCTTTCAAATGTGAAAGGTAACAAACAAGTGGAAATATTCTTGTTAAAACTCCTAATAGAAAGTTGGTCATTTGTAAAATACGTCTGCCAGAGGCAAAAAAAAAAAAAAAAAAAGTCATTTGGAGGTTTTGAAAGCCTATTTTGGTTTTTAAAGCAGCATTTGTGCAGGGTATATAGGAATATAAACATCAAATTAAGTGACTTTAGCTAAACTAAAACAAGTATGAATTCTCTGACTTTCAAAATCCACCAGGAAAACTTTTCAAAACCTGGCATACAGTATTTTCTTGGCTTATACTACTTGAGACAAAAGTAACTTGACATTTCTTAGTGCTTCGCATTAAATGATCCTTTCAAACTTGGGCAAAACTCATCTAACTATTCTAAAATCATTTGAACACAGGCTAATTTCCACATAAAAACAATGTTAGGGGTGCCTGAGTGGCTCAGTCGGTTAAGTGTCTGCCTTCGACTCAGGTCATGATCCAGGGGTCCTGGGACAGAGCCCCTGCTCAGCAGGGAGCCTGCTTCTCCTTCTCCCTCAGCTGCTCTCCCTGCTTATGCTCTCTCTCTGTCAAATAAATAAATAAAATCTTAAAAAAAAAAACAATGTTAGTAAAGCAACACTTGAGTAGAGAGAAATCTGGAATTAAGCCAATATTTCATATTCCATGTTGCTCAAGGTCCAGATGCATGTGGCAGAAAACTGCGGACAAGTGTCCCCCACACTCTAGCTGGTTTTTTACATCACTCTAACAAATCCACTAAAAGTGAAACTTCATGGTAGAAAGGTAATCAAAGGTTTTTAAAAGTTTCCAAAGCTAAGTATGCAAAAATATGTTTAAAGCAATTTTAAAACTGCAGTATTTATAAAAGTAAAAAACCAATAACCTAAATATTCAGAATAGCTAACATTTATTGAGTGCTTGCTACGTGCCACACATAAGTGTGGGTACTCTGCATGTTTCATGTCATTTTCAAAATGAGAATTCTCTTAGATGGGGACTAGTAACATCTCCAATCTGCAGATAAGAAACTGGGGCACAATGAAGTTGAGTAAGATTTCTCAGTTGCCAGAGGGCTAGGATCGGAATTTAGAGCAGAAGCCCCCACCACAACACTGCGCTGACTCTCAGGACAGCTTAAAGACAATAGCACCCATGTAGCTACTATGGTGGGGGGTGGAGGGTGGGGGGTGGAGAAGGATTCTGATTGCTGACCATTGTAACTCCTAGGAATGCAGCATGCCTGGAACATCATACTCAATATAATCTACAATATATATTATACAGACACCCCTGTATACATAAATAAAATGCCTAGAAGAATATGCATTAGTTGTTAACAGGGAGCAGAACTGAGGGGAGTGGGGAGGAATTTTATATACTTCTCATGATCTGAATGTTAGGCAAGAATATCACTTTCTAAATTCTGAAATGATTTCAAACTTACAGAAAAGTTGCAAATATGGTACAAAGAACACTTTCTCCCAGAACCATCTGAGAGTAAGTTGTCAGTCTCATGCTTCATCAACCCAAATACTTTAATATGTTTTTCTTTTAAAAATTCTTCTGTGTGGGGCAACTGGGTGGCTCAGTCAGTTAAGCCTTCAGCTCAGGTCACAATCCCAGGGTCCCTGCTCAGTGGGGAGTCTGCTTCTCCCTCCCTCTCCCCGCTCCCTGTGCTCATGCTCTCTTGCTCTCTCTCTCTCAAATAAATAAATAAAATCTGGGACGCCTGGGTGGCTCAGTCGTTAAGCGTCTGCCTTCGGCTCAGGTCATGGTCCCAGGGTCCTGGGATGGAGCCCCGCATCGGGCTCCCCGCTCTGCGGGAAGCCTGCTTCTCCCTCTCCCACTCCCCCTGCTTGTGTTCCCTCTCTGGCTGTCTTTCTCTCTGTCAAATAAATAAAATCTTTAAAATAAATAAATAAATAAATAAATAAATAAATAAATAAATAAATAAATAAAATCTTAAAAAAAATTCTTCTAGGGGTGCCTGGGTGGCTCAGTCTGTTAAGCGTCTGCCTTCGGCTCAGGTCATGATCCCAGGGTCCTGGGATCGAGCCCCGCATCGGGCTCCCTGCTCAGCGGGAAGCCTGCTTCTCCCTCTCCCTCTGCCTGCCACTCTGCCTACTTGTGCTCTCTCTCTGTCAAATAAATAAATAAGATCTTTAAAAAAAATTCTTCTGCGTAACTACAACACAACTATCAAAATCAGAAAATTAACACTGATACATTACTCCCATTTCATCTTCAGGCCCCGCTCAAGTTTTGCCACCTGTCCCAAGAGCAGTCTTTACAGCAAAGGAACAGTTAAGAAACATGGGGCATTTAGTTGACTTGTCTCTTTAGTGTCTTTCAGTTTGAAATGGCTCCCCAGTCCTGCTTGGACTTGACACTTTTGAAGATGACTGCAGGCCATTTAATTTGTAGGATGTTCCTCCAACTGGGTATGTCTGATGTTTCTCATGATTAGATTAGGTCGTGTAGCTTGGCACGAGCATCACTGAAGTGAGTCTTCTCACTGCATCCTATCAAGTGACACAATTTCAATTTGTCCCATTCTGGCAAGATTGACTCAGACCACTCGGTTAGGGTGGGGTCTTGCCAGACTTCTCCAGTGTACTCCTTTTCCTCTTTGTATTCAATAGGTATTTTGTGGGAAGGTACTTTGAAATTTAAAGAACCCATTCCTTGAACTCTGAATTTACTTAGAACTCCACACACAGGTTTTATTGCAAAGTAGGTGAAACTGTGTGAGAACCGTTAGTTTTCTCTTATTTAACAGGTTTTAATCAATGACTTCGACATCTTAAATTTTGATAATCAAATTATCCCAGATTTGGCCCAATGGGAGCCCCTTCAAACTGGCTTCTGGGTCCTTCTGAATTGTCTCCATCATTCTATGAAAATGTCTTTGCTTTTCTAGGACAAGATATTCCAGGTTCATTTTAAACCTTCCTGCTCTAATCCTATAATCAGCCATTCTTCAAGAAATTGGGGTTCCTTTTAGTAGAAAATGGTATTTAGAAGCCAAGATCTGGGCATGTGATGTGCTCATTGCTATTGGGATGTTGCAGCTTCCAGGTACTCTTTTCCTCTCTATGGGAAGAGCTAAGAAATGTATGTATATAAATACACACATAAACAGGCACCTGGGTGGCTCAGTCAGTTAAGTGTCTGACTCTTGATTTCGGCTCAGGTCATGATCTCAGGGTTGTGAGATCAAGCCCCTCATCGGGCTCCATGGTCGGTGGGGAATCTGCTTGGGATTCTCTCTCTCCCACTCCCTCTGCACCCTCCCCATGCTTGCTCTCTCTTTCTAAAAATAAAAAAATAAATCTTAAAAAAAATACAAACACACTCATTTTACATCTATAGTATTTCTATATTTATCAATACTTATTAAAATCCATGAGTTCACACCAACATTCTGATTACAATCTAGTATCACAGGGTTTATTCTAGTTTTCTCCTTTTCACTATCTGACACTCTCTTCTCCAACACTGAGAATTGCTGGCTCCCATTATCCTTAACACACTTATTTTATCAATCCTTCTGTATTTAACCAATCTACCAGTGAGGCTGCCACTCCAGCCCTACGTGGGTACCCTTCTCACCTCTCTTTGGCTCTGATGCAACACACCAGTCCCTCCCTGTGTGTGAAGGCCTTCTCATCCTACTTGGGCTGTGCCCTTGGCCAGGGCACCTACCTTCTCTGTCTACCTATTGGCCTCAGGACTGAATTGTTTAGGAAGGAGAAGAGGAAGGGAAAACTATTTTTTAAAATTAAATGTTAAAAAATATATTTTTAAAAAATACTATCCATTAAAATGGAACTTGTTATAAATCAGACAGCCACGCTGAAGTTCACTTTTGCATCACCTATGAAGAACAGGTTTGTTAAGCAAATTAATAGTGTAAACAAGCTTGTAACCCAGATGTTTAACCTACTTAAGAAAACTAATTGTTTTCAAGCACTTTAAAATCACTGGGCATGTACTTGCCTTTAATTATTATCTAATTACAAATGATTTCTATTTTCTTCATTATGGCTTTGATAACTCCTCTACTTGATTACACTTTAAGAAGTGCTACTTAAACCTGATAAAGTTAAACTGCTTTTTAAAATGTCTCTTTATTAATCAATTTGGCTTTTAAATTAATCATCTGAAATCAGGTTTTTAATCATTCAGTGATTTCTCTTTTTTTAGTTAACCTATCATGCTGCTCAAAAAGAAAATGCCTTTCACTGACTACCCAGGAAGGCCTCCCAAATCTCCTGCTCTGTGTGCCATCAGTCCTTGCCTCACTGTCCCCTGTTATTTATTATGGATGCAATGCTGAGGACCCCCCCAAAAATCATCAGTTCCCAGCCTCTGAGTCCATACTTAAGACATTCCACTTTACAAAACAGGAATTCACCCAGTTAACAAATTAGCCTGTACTGCATTTCCAAAGGCTTAGGAAGAGAACATGTTCTGGAGTTACAGCACCTCGTCCCTCCACATCCTTGTTTATGTGGCCTCAGACCAGTTACCAAGCTTTGGGCATGCCATCTTTCTTAAGAGCAAACCATTCTCCACATCAGGTTTTCATGAGGACTAAATAAGGTAATGGGAAGCACTTGCTATATGACAGGCACTTAACGAATATGAGTTCATGACCCCAACCCCCAGCCCACCCAAAGTCTCACAGAAAAAGTTAGTATCATTCAGAGCAGCGTTTTCCGATTTGGTCACACAGAACCTTAGGGAGAACCTATAGAAGAACAAGGGTCATGGGCGCCTGGGTGGCTCAGTTGGTTAGGCGACTGCCTTCGGCTCAGGTCATGATCCTGGAGTCCTGGGATCGAGTCCCACATCGGGCTCCCTGCTCAGCGGGGAGTCTGCTTCTCCCTCTGACCCTCCCCTCTCTCATGCTCTCTGTCTCATTCTCTCTCTCAAATAAATAAATAAAAATCTTTAATAAAAAAAAAAAAGAACATGGGTCATAACTGCTGCCTTCTTCTTCTTTTTTTTTTTTTTAAGATTTTATTGATTTATTTGAGAGAGAGAGAGAGAACACACGTGCGCGTGCACACAACATGAGTTGGGGGAGGGACAAAGGGAGAGGGAGAGACAAACTCCCTGCTGAGCAGGGAGCCAGATAGAGCATGGGGCTCGATCCCAGAACCCTGAGACCATGACTTGAGCAGAAGACAGATGCTTAACCAACTGAGCCACCCAGGTGCCCCCATAACTGTCTTAAATTGTGTCTGCCCTTGACCAAAACAAGGGAAACATGAAAAAATACCAGCAAGAGTTCTATGACCTAAAACTGAGCAACCAACTTATGCCTTACCCAGGAGAATAGCATCAGTATTCATGGAGAAAAGAACTGAGAAATAAATAGGCTATATTTTCAATTTTGACTTCCAAATAAAGATGCCAACTAGTCCAGAGACCCCAATTGATCCTGGCCTGAGGGTTATCTCTGGTTTTTGCCTAACCATCTCTGTCAAGTACCAGTGACTAAATATTAGGATTTAATATCTGACAAAAGAAGATCATGTTATTAAAAATCCATTAGAGGTAATAAGCAATTTTAAAAACCACAGGTGTTGGGGAGCCTGGGTAGCTCAGTCAGTTAGGCATCTAACTCTTGGTTTCGGCTCAGGTCATCATCTCAGGGTCCTGGGATCCAGCCTTGAGTCAGGCTCCACACTCAGTGGGGAGTCTGCCTGTCCCTCTCCCTCTGCCCCTCCACCACTGGTGTTCTTTCTCTCTCTCCCTCAAATAAATACATAAAATAAAAAATAGGTGTCAATAATGTGATGCACTGTGGGCTAGCCTAGCAGTGTGTTTAAAAAAAAAAAACCAAAAAGACAAAGACTAAAAAAAGCTAGTTCCCAGAAGCAAACCAAGGAGAACCACAAAGGTCCCAATACATAAGACATTTCAAACACATGGCCTCAACATAAAACACGAGAATCAGGAGTGATTCTAAAAATTGCCAGCAAATAATGCCACATGATCTATTTCTCTGTATGTTCAATATTTGAAATATCTAAGCTTTTGGCATGTAAAATTATGTGGTTTTGGTGTGTCATTTCTTTTAAAATCATGAAAATTTGTTTACATGGAAGAGATGGCAGATATAAGGGCATTCCTTCCAAACTGCCTCAAGAGCAAAGCCAGATATTAAAAAAACACAAACCCAACGCTGAGGTACCACCAATATACACTGTTGCTTCCACAAGTAATTCCTTCTTCATAGAGAAGGATAAAATGGTCTACATGTTTCATTTGCAAAGCCTCCGTGCTTCCTAACAGCCTCCAAGCAAAGGTCAAAGAGCATCTCCCTTGGATCTGCAAAGGGCCCAGGCTCTGAGCGATAACGTCACAGACCTCAGACACAGGTGGAGGGCTCAGGGCCAGGGACTAAACTTCTCACCTAACAGAAGTCCAACTAGTTACCCAGAAGAGCCGACGTAACCTAAAACACGCGGGGACTCTCCCCGAGAAGAGAACACAGTCTTGTTTGTCAAACTGGGAACTCTAAGTCCTCACCCCCTGCCAAACCACTGCTGACAATACCACTATTTCTGCAACAGGCAACATGGCCAGATTCCCCTCCTTTTAAGCACTGCACATCAGCCAAGCTTTTCTTCAGTCTCTGCATCCCTCAATCTGGTCTGGGTCACCTCAGTTTAGTAGGGGGAAGAGTACAGATGCATAAAGGTGCTGCAGCTCAGAGAACTCATGGACCGACAGGCATTTAGTCTTCTTTAATTGTGAAATCATCTTTGGTTTCCTACTAAAGGATGTTTGGGCATGAACAAGGCAGGTGGAAAAAACTGAGAGTTCTACATAAAATATACTGTTGCCTAAAATACGGAAACTTATTTTTAAAAAAGGAGGCAACAGTCAACCGCACCCTTCCATGCCACCCCAAATAGTTCTCCTAGAAGCAAGGGTGACCCAGCAACTTCAGGAAGCAAAGCTACGTGGCCTGGGAGAAGCTTTCATGCCTGGCTTCCCCCCAAGGCAGTAGAACATAGTGCTCAAGGACACAATTGAAGCAGCCAAGGCTATCTGGGCCACTAGTCCTACCTGTGTAACCTTGGGCAAGATATTCTACCTCTCTGTAGTTAGCTTGAAGAGTCTTCATGAAGATTCAATGAGTGAATATATGTAAGGCACTCAGAACAGTGTGCCTGGCATTCCTTAGAGGAAGCACACAGCAAGTAATTTTATCTTTCCACTTTAAAAAAAAAAACAAAACTTTTTTTTAAGTAATCTCTACACTCAATGTGGGGCTCCAACTTACAACCCTGAGATCGAGAATCATGCTCCCGACTGAGCCAGCCAGGCACTCCTCTTTCCCTTCAAATATGGAAGTTCTCACCTCCTCCAATCCAGACCCTCTCTTTCCCTATTCTGCCAGGTCATTTGCTGCACCCTGGTTTTATATTACTCCCAATGGAGCCTGGACTCTCGAACATTCACCAGCATTCATCCCTGGTTATCCCACACTACCTTTCTAGGCCAGTCCTCACAGCCTCAAATGAACCCTAACCAACTGCATTCTTCCCCTTGACTTGCTGGAAAAAACCTGCAAGGCCAAAGATCACTGCAATCACAAATGAAGGATCTTCTCTCTCAGCAAAGCCCTGAAAGCTGGGAGATGTTTCATGGTTTTCTTCCTTTTCTTTGGTGGTGGGGTGGGAAGGCTCTTCCAAATGTTTTGTCTCTTTAGGTTCCCCTTTATCTGCTCAGACTTCATCTTCTATTTTACAGAGAGGAGTGACTCCCATTCAGAGGTGAATATCTCTCAAGGAAACTCCCTCAAATAGCCTACCCTCTATTTCCAAATTTACTCTTCCCTCTCCAAGGCTAACCTGTCACACCTCAGTTCTCTTCTTGGACCCTCCCTCCCATGTTCAAATCAACTAACTGTACCAAATGCCTACTCGGTGCCAAGTTCAGTCTGTGGATGATAAGGATACAAAGCTCATCTTATACTTTTAATCATTACCTCTCTACTTGCTCCTTCCCCTTAGCCTTCCGAGTCATGCTTTAGAATGTAAGCCCTACAAGGGGAGGGATTTTTATCTATTTTGTTCACTGCTTTATCCATAGAGACCAGCAAAGCTATTAAAATACGTAAGGCACTCACACTCAATAGGTTTTGTTGAGTTAATCCAAGTCATTCTTGATTCATTTATTCATTCAACAAATGCTCAGGGAAAAGCAAAAAAACAAATAATCTGATCAAAAATGGGCAGAGGATCTGAATAGACATTTTTCCAAAGAAGACATTCAGATGGCCAACAGACACAGGAAAAGATGCTCAACATATCTCATCATCAGGGAAATGCAAATCAAAACCACAATGAGGTATCACCTCACATGAATCAGAAAGGCTAGTAA
Organism: Halichoerus grypus; assembly: GCF_964656455.1. Classification (NCBI taxonomy): domain Eukaryota; kingdom Metazoa; phylum Chordata; class Mammalia; order Carnivora; family Phocidae; genus Halichoerus; species Halichoerus grypus. The sequence goes on along the minus strand of NC_135717.1, from coordinate 170,570,356 downwards.
CAAAAAGACAAGAAATAACAAGTGCTGGTGAGGATGTGGAGAAAAGGGAACCCCGAGGCACTGCTGGGAATGTAAACTGGTGCAGCCATTGTGGAAAACAGCATGGAGCTTCCTCAAGAATATACAAATAGAAATACTCTACAATGCAGTAATTCCACTACTGTGTATGTTACCCAAAGAAAACAAAAACACTAATTTGAAAACAAATACATATATATGCACCCCTATGTTTATTACATTATCTACAATAATGAAGATATGGAAGCAACCTAAGTGTCCATTAACAGATGAATGGATAAAGAAGATATATAAACATGGAATATTACTCAGCTTCTTAAAAAGAATGGGATCTTGGGCACCTGGCTGGCTCAGTCAGTAGAGCATGTGACTCTTGATCTCGGGTTTTTAAGTCTGAGCCCTGTGTTGGGTATAGAGATTACTTAAAAATAAAATCTTAAAAAAAAGGACTGAGTTCTTGCCAATTGTGACAACATGGATGGATCTAGAGGGTATTATGCTAAGTAAATACCAAATGATTTTACTTATATGTAGAATCTAAAAACAAAACAAAAAAACCAGAATCATAAATACAGCAAACAAACTTGTGATTGCCAGAGGAGAGAGGGCTAGGGGGAGGGTGAAATAGGTGAAGGGGATTAAGAGGTACAAACTTCCAGTTATAAAATAAGTTAAGTCATGGAGATGTAATGTATCGCATGGGGAACATAGTCAATAACATTATAATAAGGCTGTATGGTGACAGATGGTAGCTACACATATCATGGTGAGTGTAACATAATGTATAGAACTGTCAAATCATTACGTTGTACACCTAAAACTAACACAACATTGTAGGTCAACTATATTTCAATTAAAAAAAAAAAGTCCACTGAGCACTGGCTGTGTGGCACAGTGCTGGGTTACAGAAGTGAGCACAACTAGTTTCTGGCCCACAGCTGTTCACTGTATTGACAGAAAAAGACCCCCAAACACATAGGGAGACTCCCCAATGTGACAACAAGGGCAAACAGGATGACAATGTGCTGGGGCTACTGGGCTCAACGGAGCCCTGAACCTGATGCACTGAGCTCCTCCAGGCCAATCTAACTACCCAAATTCGGGGCTTATCTCTATTGACCCCCTGATGACTATCCTTCACTTCCCTAAACTCTTTCTCTTGCAGAAACCTTTTTTCCTGTTTTCCTTTTTTTCCTGTTTTCATCCCACTCCTCTGACCATATGCTAAGGGAACACTGTCACTGTCATGGCCTAGATGACTATCTCTAGATGTAAACTGATGTCTGGGAAACTCTCGTAAGCTCCAGACCCTTATTTCTACCTGCCCAGCTATATTAAATGTCCAGCAAACACCTAAAATATGTCCAAAGTAAAACCACATCCTCTCAGACCCCATCATCCTCACCCTACTACATACTCAAAATCCCTCCTCTACCCACTGAACACCCAAGCCAACTCATGGCATCACTCACCCTCCCAGCCTGGGCCTTACCTACAACTCCTCCCTTTCTGATCATAAACAATGGATTACAATTCAGCAGTGTCTCCAAAATCTGGTCTTTCCAACTTTACTATCACTACCTTAACTTACATTTTCCGATCGCTCCTCTTGCTTTGACCGGTCACAATCTCTCCCCCCTCCATCACATCCTCAACCTGGAGATCAAGTGAAGCAAAGCTGATTTTTTTAACTGCTTCCTACAAGATGAAATCCAAATTTCTTAGAACACTCAAAGGCCAACCAAACCTTGCACTCTCGCTCAGACAGCCTGCCCTTGTGTCCTGCTAGTATCTCACCATCTCCCACCCTTGCCCAGTCCCTAACTCCTTGTCTTTGCTTACACTCTCTCCTCTGCCTAAAATGCTGACAATAAAACTAACGAAAACGGTAGCTAACACTGACTCCAAGCAATATGCTAAACACTTCAAATGTGTTCTCATTTAATCCTCATAACTATTCTTTGAAGTAGGTGCTATCATTACTCCTCATTTTACCGGTGAGAAAAGCTGAGGCATTCAGATAATACTCGCCCAACACTGGGCTGATCTAACCACACGGCCGTCCGGACTTCAGAACCTGAGTTCTTAACCACTACACTAGAGTGGCCCTGATTTACTGACCATCCCTTCCACCAAGTGGTTCCTAATTACCCTTTAAGACACAGCTCAAATGCTCCCTCTTTGGTGGGACTTCCCCAGTGCCCTAGGCCTCTCTTCCCATCCTCCAGGGTCCCCAGGCATCATGCTTTTATCTTTATTACAGGCAGCCTCACTGGTTGAGTCCCAAAGATAAGTCAGGTTGTTTTTATCTTTGTATTCCCAGCACTATACAGCATCTGACACATAAACACTTAGGTAATAAACAAACTCTTCCAAGTGCACAGAACCTGCAACAAATACTGCTCAAACTCAAGTCTACCCTCCATGTTACTGCTCCCGAACACCCTCTACTGCTAACCGCAACCTCTCCCCTTATCCTCACCCACCCCAGGCCTCCTCCATGCTGAAGAGGCAAAGCCCTTGCTGGGGCTGCCACTCCCACAACCAGCTGATAGCATTATCACTGCCAAGCAGGGCCCGTGAGCTGCTGGCCGTTCACCCCTTGATTATAAAGTGCACCTAAGAAGCACTTTCTCTGGCTGAAGAAAGACAACGGGGACTTTTGATGTCGGGCTGCCAGATTTAAGGTCTTGGTCATTTAAAATGCTTAAGTGGGATGGTGGACATAAAAATGTAAATAATAGGACAAAATCTGCCATGGACATTATTCATAACTCATAAAGAGCCAACAGGCTGACAAAAATGTACACAATATTATTTAGTTCTGTGATCTACCTGTCACTTTTACATAATCACCATCATTATATATTTCATTAAATCAGATAAACTTTGCTAGAGGTTTTGATTACTTTAGATGCTACAACTGCTCAGCACCTAATGGAATTGGCTTGTTTTCTTAAAGTAGAATGGTTACTTGCTTACAGTATGTGCTGAGGGAACAAAGTAATTTTTTAAAAAGTATGAGTCAGTGAAATCATCACCACTGTAGCCAGTAAATAAGAATGAAGGAAGATAGTCCCAGAACTTGAAGTAAGGTTTATTCCTATGAGTGAGGCTAATAAAAACCAAGAAGTACACAGTTAATTGTAACACATGCTAAGTGATGGTCTATAATTAGGATGTGGTTCCCAAATGCTGAACTTTTAGTACCTGTGCTGATCTATATTTCCTATGTAATGGTTTTCATAAAGCTATATTCAACTTAATGAGATGTCTCTTATTCTGAGACCTTCCATTCAACTGTTTGTTAAAATGTTTTTTCTTTGAAACAATGGTAATAAATGGTGAGTTTTTAAAAAATGCCTTTACCTGGCAAATTTAAAACTGGTAACTCACTTGGCTCCCAGTACTGCTTTTTACAATGTTACAGTTCCCTGGAACCCAAGTCTGGGAACCCACCATGCAAGAGTGTCTGAAGGGACTTGGGCCAAATACAGCCTGTGTGACAAGGACAGAGTTTTAGAAAGGAATAACCAAAACGGAAAGCTAATGATGCATTTCCTTAAACTGTGTCTAGAAAACCAAAAACCAAAAACCTGGTACTTTAAGATTTTATATAAACACATTACTTAGGATTCCAATGCACATTAGCATCTTAAAGACTCTAAGTCCTGTAGTGAGCAAAAACCAGTTTAATTCAGAATTCAGAAAGGAACTTTTTTTTTTTTGCAAGCAAACCTATTAGTACCCCAACAAACAGTGGGAAATCCATAACTTATCAAAGGTATTAAAGTGTGTGTGAAAACAGAGTGTGTTTCCTGTTTTTTAATAGCAGAGATACATCTTTATGAAACCTGAAAAGGGGGCAGGAAAGCGCTCTGCCCCCTCCAAAGATGAGTATGGCAGTGTTTTCTGTGGGGGCTTTTCCAAGACAGAATATATAATCTGGTAAAAGGGTGTTTTGTACTTAAAGTTCTCTAAAATCTAGAGGAAAATCATATCTCCATTCTTCAATATGGTCAACTCTTTTTTGATCTAAATGGAATGCTCTGGGCATTCTGGTCATCAAAAATATCCATCTCCCACACAGTGAAGTAACAAATTAACATTTTAAAAAATCGCCTATGAATATGGTCGGTGTGATAACTGAGTGGACTGATACATTTGATTCTCAAGACCAGCAAAACTGGAATATGATGTCTCATGGTGGTTCCCTAAAACCTCTCTAAACCTCAGTGAGACAACCCTTAGTGGATCATTAAATCAAATTAGTGGGTTGGGATCAGCTTTTTTGGTTTGAGGTTTTTTTTTAAGATTGATTGATTTATTTGAGAGAGCGAGAGCACAAGCAGAGGGAGGGGCAGAGGGAGAGGGAAAGAATCTCAAGCAGACTCCCCGCTGCTCTATCTCAGGACTCTGAAATCATGACCTGAGCCAAAATCAAGAGTCAGATACTTAACCCACTGCCAACCAGGCACCCCTGGGTTGTTTCTGTTTGTTTGTTTTTAACAAAACAGACTTGAATAGAATATATCAGAATACATTACACATAGTAGCAGAAAGTCAATACTTTTGCTTCTGTGTATACATTCAAGTATGTACAGAGCCTCAATGCAAATGGTGTTTCTTACTGCAGAGCCAAACAAAAAGTTTGAAAGCCACTGTTTGAAGTTACCCAATTATCTATCTAACTTCAGCTTATAGATAGGAACTTCTTGGCATAAAAAGAACAGCAAGTATTTTCTGTAAGCAAAGGAGTAAAAGAAACAATGGCACCGAGAGGTACAAGACGCTGTTCTGGGCTCCCGGGAGGAGGGGGAGGGATCTTTTGCTAGGTCTCCGGCTTTATTACAGCAGTCAAGGGCATTACTTAAACCCACCACTATTCTATTCAGTCTGGTTTTTTGTTTGTTTTTAAAGATTTTATTTATTTTATTTGACAGAGAGAGAGGGAACACATGCAGGGGGAGTAGGAGAGAAAGAAGCAGGCCCCCCACGGAGCAGGGAGCCTGATGCAGGGGCTCAATCCCAGGACCCCGGGATCATGACCTGAGCCGAAGGCAGACGCTTAACAACTGAGCCACCCAGGCACCCCTTCAGTCTGGTTTTTACAAAGGCATAAATGGATAACCAAAATGCACTTCTAAAGGAAAACAAAAATGTAAAGGATTAATTTCCATACTGATTAAAAACAAAACAAAACACAGGGCTTCACAGAATAGCTGACATCTCAAACTCTTACAGGGCACTTCACAGAAAAATAAGCTCCCCTATGTCCACTGAAATGAAACTGCAGCAACCAAAAACCACTGCCTACTCTCCAGTGTTAGCAAAGTTTGTTTGGTTCCAACCACAATTCAAGATAATTTCTATCTTTACTGGTTATTACTTAAAAGGTCTAATTAGTAACTACAAAGCAATGAGATGATTTAATAAAAATCTTTCACCCTACTTTTTACAAACCACTCATATTTAGTAAATATTATACTAGCCCAGGATGGCAAGAAATACAAAATGAGTTTAACAGTGTAAGACCAAACAGCCTGCATATTACCGAAGTGAGGTACACGCACAAAATAATTAGCCCTTTGGCACTCCTTCCCCCCCCTCAAAAACCTCCACCTACGCTAGATGGCTGGGACCACTGACTGAAAGCTTCCAAGAACACTCAAGTTCTAATTTCATATCTCCCTGCCTGGAGCCACCACCAACCCACTAACTCCAAAATTCAACAAGGCCAAAACGGGGGCAGGAATACTCCCATCTCTCCAACTGAATCTGCTTTTCAACGTAAGCCTCTGCACCTACCAATTCTGAAATACGACACAAACTGGCATGTTTAAGAACTTCTACCAATATACCATCCTGTTGACCTTAGCCAAAACAATTTTTTTAATTTCTGTTTTAAATTTTGGCATCTGTGCAATTCCATAAAAACACAAAGTTCACCTCCTCACATGCAAAGTTAGGATTTGACCCTTCCAATTCTAAAAATTCCACTAGCAGAACCCCACATGTGTTCTAAGAAATACCGGTCCTATGGAATGCGTTGTAATGGTAAGAATGCTTTATGATGCTTTGGCTATTTTCAAAATGTGCATTAACTGTAAGGTAACCCATTTACTTTGCAATAACCCCGCGCTGTCCAATATGGTAGCCACACACGGCTAGTGTGCACCTGTAACAGGACTGGTGCGACTGAGAAATGGGATTTTCAACTGTACATTTAGTTCAAGTATTTAAAATTTAAAGTTGATACTCATTTCCATTACTGGAAAACTTTCTGTATGTTTGGAAAAACTTGGGTATGTGGGTGTACTTTTTCAACTGTAAATTTTATGAAATCTAAATACAGATCAAGTTATTTCCAATGAAAATTTCATGTTCAAACTGAAATGTGTTGTAAGTATAAAATACGTACCAGATTTCAAAGACTTAGTATGAAAAAAAAAGAATGTCAAACATCTAATTTTAAGTATTTAAATATTTAAGTACTTTAAAATTGATTTCATGTTAAATTGATAATATTTTGCACATATTTGGTTAAATAAAGTATACATTGTTAAAATTATTTTCACCTGTTGCTTTTACTTTTTTAATGTAACTCCTGGAAAATGTAAACTAACACATGACTCACATTCCATTTCTTTTTTTTTTTTTTAAAGTTTATTTTATTTAAGCAATCTCTATATCCAACATGGGGCTAGATCTCAGGACCCCAAGATCAAGAGCCACATGTTCTACTGGCTGAGGCAGCCAGGCGTCACTCACATTCCATTTCTACTGGATGGTGCTGGAGTAACCTCATGATTCCCAAACCTTTCCCACCGGAACACCTCCCAACACTAGGTTTGGGAACGCTGCCGTCACCACATACTGTTGTTCCTGTTGACCACATCTGAGATTGAGAAGTCCTTCCCTCCTCTTCAGCAACTATTCCAAACTGTCCCACACAATCACCTTCCTTTTAATCCTTTCCCAGGTCCTCTTTCTCTTCCTGTCCCCAAGGACCTATTCTCAGTTCTCTTTTCCATTCTCTACACTTTCATGCTGAGCTCATCCACTTGCTTGGCGTCAGCTATCACGTCTATGTGGATGACTTCCAATCCTTTATCTCCACTTCTGACCTCTTTCTCAAGCTTCAACTTCACACTGCCAGCTGCCTGCTCAACAGCTGCCTCTGGGAGTCCCACTGCCTTCTTAAATTCAGGATGTGTGACCTGGAGTACATCTTCACTCCTGAAGATTCCCACCATCACCTTGAAGTCCCAAAGTCCCTGGTCCCTCTTCTAGCTACACCACAGCACTCTCAGAGCAGACCCTTTCTTAACAGTCCCTTTTTACCGTAACTGGCCTGCCCGACTCGAAATTACCCCCAAGTCCTCTGCCCCATTGCCATTTAGCATTCTCAGAAACCACTTTGAACACACTGCTATCATATTTTCAACAAGTCCCGTCTGTCTGCCATCCAAACTACAAGCAATTCAAACTACTGAGCACGTGTCCCAGCTCCCCTATACAGCTCTGAGCTCCCATCAATTCTCCCTGGACATAACTAATCCTCCAGCAGGACTGGTCTGCACTCTACACAATTCTGACCAACCTTTTAGGCTTAGCTCAAATACATGGTACTCATAAAGCCTTCGATGATCAACCCAACCAAAATTAGTCTTTCTCTTCCCTCAAACTCCTTTGGTATTTCTAATGGCAACCATCATGGTAATGGGAATATGTGGTCTTAACTTCTTTATAAAATAGTGTCCCCTTAACAGCATCCAACAGCACCTTGCACTGCATGTTGCCATCTTTGGACATCTTACCAAAGAAATCAACTTTTTAAAAAGGAAAATGCTGGAGGACTTGGGACTACTGACTATTCTCAAATCTTTATCTCCAGACAGATATCTAATTGCTCCAGACCTTCATCTGGATGTCTCAAAATTCAGTAACTCCAAAACTGAGCTCATAATCTCAAACCCACACCTGTCTCCTAAATGGACCCCTACTCAGCAAATGATACCACCATCCCATCAGTAGCCCAGGCCAGAGACATAGGCATCACCTTTAATTTCCCCATACTCAGCACTCAGGTCCTGTGAAATCTTCTTCCTAAATGTCTCTGGATTTACCTACTTCTTCCCACCTCTGCTGCCAGTTCAGGCCACCATTACCTGGGATGCCTGCAATACTATTTGCTCTTATACTCAACTCTCCAGCCATTTCCCACCGTGCAACCAGAGTCATCTTTCAAAAACCCAATCTAAGCAGGTGACATTCCTGCTGAAGACCCTTTAATTGTTCTTAAGATCAAGACTTCCAAAGATGGCTTACAGACCTTCTGCATCTGGCCAGTGTTTATCTTTACAGCTTTGCTTTTCATTTCCCAGATCATCTCTTTCCGTATGTACATCACGCTCCAACCATGTCCAAGCACTCTATATGCACTTCTCCAAGTGCGCCAATGTCCTCTCTTGCCTCAGGGCCCTTGCACAAGCTGGTCCCTCTATTTGGGTTGGATGTCCCTCCCTTGTAATCATCCAACACTCTGAGCACTGGCCAGCCTCCTTGTATTTCTATTCTTTCTAACTTCAGCAATGGTACCAGGAGAAAATCTTCACACTACTCCTATACTAGCACTTACCTCAATAACCAGCATGTAATAGGTACTCAATAATTATTTGCTGAATGAGTAAACAGATAATAGTTTTCTGAGTTTTGGGGCACCTGGGTGGCTCAGTCGTTGGGCATCTGCCTTCGGCTCAGGTCATGATCCTGGAGTCCTGGGTTTGAGTCCCGTGTCGGGCTCTCTGCTCAGTGGGAAGCCTGCTTCTCTTTCCCACCCCCAGTTTGTGTTCCCTCTCTCCATCAAAATAAATAAATAAAATCTTGAAAAAAATAGTTTTCTGAGTTTTTTTAAAAACAAATTCCAGGGGCGCCTGGGTGGCTCAGTCAGTTAAGCGTCTGCCTTCGGCTCAGGTCACAATCTCAGGGTCCTGGGATCAAGCCCCACGTCGGGCTCCCTGCTCAGTGGGACGCCTGCTTCTCCCTCTGTAGCTCTCCCTGCTTGGGCTCTCTCTTTCTCTGTCAAATAAATAAATAAAATCTTTAAAACAAATTTTTTTTTTTAAATTCCCAAGTCAATTATTAAAGAGGGCACGTTCTGCATGGAGCACTGGGTGTTATACGCAAACAATGAATCATGGAACACTGCATCAAAAACTAATGATGTAATGTATGGGGGTTAATAGAACATAATAATAAAAAATAAATAAAATAAATAAAAATTCTCAAGTCAATGAATGAAAGCCATTTCTAGGACATCTATATTTATTTGACAGCATTGTATAAAGTGGCAATTGACCTAAGTTTTTATTTTACCTGTCTGTGGAATCAAAACTATTAATAGTTTCATTAAATAAACAGAATTTACAGGTACAGGCTCAGAATAATCACAATGAAGGAAAAAACACTGTATTTTATGTTCTCCCTTGTCTTGTAAACTTGGGACCAACTCATCTGAAACTGTTGAGAACCTTTTGATGCAAAACACAGAGTGTATGAAAAGCAGCCAAGCAAATGTGGATACATCACAGAAGCAGAGCCTGCAGGAAACTGGAGAGCACGAAGAGACGACATCAGACCCTAGGAATGTAGGTAGGGACTTTTTAATAAAAAGAAAAGGCTCAGCACTACTCCTGTCCTTATCCAGGCTGAAGCTCAGTGCAATCGGTGCAAACATTTCATGATCCTGTGAGCCAGGAGAAAGAATGGAGGCATCTGTGGGGCCATAAAAGTCTTTCTGGTTTATTTAACAAAGGGAGATAGAGCAAAGGGGAAGGAAATACTTACTAAGCAAGGCAACTAGGTGTCAGCTCTTACATACATTTCCTTTATGGTTCACAACAGTGTATGATCCCCATTTTACTGATGAAGAAACAGGGACTTACGGTCACATCGCTGGTCCTGTGACCTTATACTCCAGTCTAACTCAAACACATTTTTATTGAACATTCACTCTTGTTAAGCCCAGTTCTAGATCCTGGGGATTGAGCAACAAGCAAAACAAAATCTGCTCTCAGGAAAGCGTATGGTTTTGTGGGGAATGATGCATCATACACAAATAATGTAATTTCAGATAGTGACACAATTAAGGGATATTAAAATGGTAAAAGTGAAGGATGTGGGAGAGTAACTAAGGAGGTAACTTAGGTTGCAAGGTTCGCAGGGATTATTTAAAAGATAATTTTGAGGAGATACTTTTGCATGGCTAAAGAAAATGGAGAATAAAGTGACTATCTTGTCCAACCTTAAATGGAAATCTCTGGCACTATCAGAAGCAAAAATTACCATTCATTTCCTGATTCTCAGCAAAGAGACTATGAGGTGAAAGGAGCTATAGTGTTATCCTAGTCCTAACCCAAAGCGATCGGTTAGATAGTCACCAGATGGAGAATATTTCCACATGAACCAAGGGGCTGTTCAGGGCGATGGGCTGACCAAATTAATTCTTAGATCCCCCAGGACCTACAATAGCACCCAACACATGCCAGGGCATAATAAATGACTGCTGAATGAATATATGAAGGAAGGAAGAAAAGAAAATGTTAAAATGTCACTGTCGTGGGTTAAATCCCTTTTCAGGCCAAGTGGCTTTAATTCACCCCAGTCCACTTCACCACCAGCCTCAACCACAAGAGGGTGAGAGAAGGTGATTGGTGTAAATCCACGAACAATACTGTACTAGGAAACAATTAGCAATATGCTGCCCCCTCCCCAACCAAAAGTGGTCAGAAACCCCATCTTTAAATCACAAGTTACACTTAATGAAAATCTAATACCCAAATGATGACCAAAAATGAGTAATTATTTAGCTGCTTAAATAAGGGCTCTCCTAATGCAGGTCCTCAGGATACTTCTGTATCAGGTACCTGTTCTAACGACAGCACACACAGCACAAGTTGTGATGGCCTCTTTATCTGATTATCTTCCCTGCTAGGTTGGTACTTCTTGAGGGCAGGAACAAAGTACATTCATCCGTATCGCCTCAGGGCCTTGTCCAGTTTAAACTGAAGAACCATGATTATGCTAAGTTAGAAAAATTAAATTTCTCCAAAACATTTCCGTCATGGGGCATATGGGTAGGGTGAGGCCCACCCACTACTATTGTTATCTGCTGAGCCTTCTCTATAGAACCTGAAGGCCTCATCATCACACATCACTCTTTCAGCTTCTCTTGCACAGGTGAAGAACTGGAAAAGCCTTAGAAGACTCTGCTTCAATTTTTAGAAATTTATTTTTAAAGGATGGCCCTCGTGGTGACAAAGAACAAACGGCCATTCAAAGCCAAACAAGAGTTGAGTTTGCCACTAAATATAAAAGATGCCGATGCTTCCTTTCTGGCACCCAGATGGAAGGACAGAACAGTTTAAAAATAAGATACCACTTCTGATAGATTAGCGCTACCAATTTTTGTGATGTTTCAGTAAAATCTTAATAATGAATCTGTGACATTTCTTTCTGAGACAGGGCAGGGTTGTGAATAATGACATTATTATAGTATCACAAGTAGACCCAGCATAAGGAAATATGGATGGCAGGGGGCATCTTAAGTAAGAATTATATTCGTTTTCTCCAGTAAGGAACATCCTCTGCATTCGCCGTCTCGTTTTTAAAAACCATAACATCCAAGTTCTAATATCCCTGGGTTCTGCTCTTCGTAACATCAGCCACATCTCTAAAGTTTTTAAAGCTTCGTTTCACACTATCAACAGAAAGAAAACTTCAACAAAAGGCACAAATTAAATACTATCCATCTGCACACTTAATTTACTACTCATTTGTATTTGCTTCCGAATTACCATAGTTTTGGCGTGCCATCAGGACTGGCTCTGCAGGAACTTAGATCCAAAATGGCAGCTGAGCTTCTGAAACTCACCAGAGCCATAACGCTTAACATACGTGAAACCAGGTCTTATTTATCTCACTTTTCAACCTGTCTAGGAGAAAAGAATATTTATAAAAACATTTCAAAGACTCAGATGGCATTCTGTTCACGTTCGTTATATCATTCTCCTTCTTGCGGGAGAACAGGCACCCTGCTTTTGGTTCCTCCGCTCCACAAACTGAATTAACCTGCTATTCCCATGTTTACACAGTCCACAAAAACAAGCTAATGGCAAAACATGGAAAGCTTAGGTTTTTCGCACTCTTCTCCTATAAGGCCAACTTAGGAAATGGGTGTAAAATGAATCATCTAACAAGTAAAGCCCCAAATAAGTGCTTTCATTTTCAGAAAAAACAATAATGAGAGCGTTAATTTTCCTTAGGTCCACCACAAAGCAACACTCCCTATCACTATGGTAATTTCTATGTCTTTTCCTCTAAATTCAAGATGTAAAGAAATTTTTAAAGAGACAAATTTGTTCCAGACTACCTCTTTAATGTTTCCAAAGCCCCTCACACAAAAGCTTAACTTACATCACCAAAAGATGTACATTGAATTTAAACTGTCACTTCTCTACTTATTTCCATTACTAATATAATAACATTAATTTTAGAAAAATAATAAAATACTTGCTCTTTAGAGATGGAGAACTTTAATTATCTTTATGTATTCAAATGCAGAGTCTTTTTGTTAAATTAGCGTGAAAGTCCCTTCATCTACACACAATTGGCCCAAAGAAACAGGCCATTTTCAGCACAAGGGGCCAATCCATTTGAACAGTGAATAAAGCTTTTGAAAGCACTACACACCCTCTTCCAGACTGTCAAATTTTCAAAACGGGCCAGCATTTCTTCCATTTTTTTTTTTTAACACTTGCAGGCCCAGCAAGCATCTTATAATTAGATTAATTAAAAAGGAAACAAAAACACTGCTCCCTTCTGATCAAAATTATTCCATTTATGCTTAATTAGCTTTAATCCAAGTCTACATATTTAATGATGGGGATATGACAATTCCACCCATTTGCATATTTTAAATGCCTTTCTAAACTATACTTTGTAACAGATTTAGAAGAACAGTCTCTTTCTCATGCCAGTATGCCACGCATAAATCAGGAGGATACAAATTAGGAAAAAAAAGAAAAAAGAAAAGAAAACAAGGCCTCTCAGAGCCAGGGATGTGCTGAGGGGGTGGGGTAATTTACTCAGGGGTGGGGGCAATTTCCCCGCCACATCACAAACTACGATCCTTTCAGCCCACCAGACGAGAAGCATTACATCACACTCTTACAATGATAGGGGGAGGTGGCTCTGAGAAAGCAAGTTTTCAGCTTTCTTCCCTCCCTGCTCCCAGGCTTTCTAGAATCCTGTACTGGGAGTAATGGAATTTAACTTGAAGGCACCGCACGGTTTCGGGGGTAACAAACATACACATACATAGAGCTATCTATTTACGTGACCCTAAATAACCACTTCAACAATGGATACATGGCCCAAACCGGCAATACACACATACACACACAGATGCTGAATTTGTGCTGAAAAGCCCAGTTCGTCTGTATAAAATTAAACAAAAATTGTAACCCGTGAGAAATGGAGGAGGCCAGTCTACAGGGAAAAGCTGATAAAGAATTCATTCCTAATGGGGTGAAGAGCTGTTTAGATCTTAAAACACCATGTTTACAAGATAGTCCTACCATTTGGTTCAAACCACGATCAAAATAAAAGCGCATCTGGCTGCACATTTGAGAACACACACAGAGACCCAGTGCAAATGAGCGCGCGCAGAGAGGGGTGATCCACACACTGCTTGGGAGGTTTTCAAGCAGGGGAATCTACAAACCCCAAACCTCCTGGTGTTCACTCGCCCCCAGCCTGATGTTTAAAATGTATCAGGTCTTATTTTAGGTTCTACATCTCTCTAGGAAGGATGGCCTAGCTTTAAGGGAGAAAAAAAAAAAAAAGCTTCCCCGTGGTAGTGCTTGCCCTCCCAGATCCTTTGTCGGCCTTAGCAGCCGAAAGAATGCAAACCCATTTATATTTATGCAAATTTTTGCAGCAGATTTAAGGGGGCAGGGAGAGGTCTGTGTTTCTTAAAAACCTCTTTCTAAATATCAAATCTCCAGTTACTCGCAGTTTCATTTATTTGCAAGACAGAAATGATGATGAAAATCTGTATATAAATTAAAAGTGCAATTAAATCACTTCAAAATTTAAATATTCTACCAAGGCTTTTCCATTTCTAAAATGCCGAACCAAAAGTACATCACGGGTCTGATTTACAGATTCACGAAATGTCTGAAGCCAGTCTCCATGCTAGACAAATGTCCATTTGCAACACCACTAGTGAAAACGGTTAGACAAGATCCATATAAATCAATTGGTTTAAAAAAATTGAAAATATTTACCAACCTCATAAAGTGCAGCAGTGCTTAAATCCAGCAAATTGAGGCATACAAGGTAGAAATGGAAATGAAAAAAGGTCCAAAAAATGATTTCTTTTTGTCTATCTGTTTTTTTGTATTTTAAATATTCAGAAACCAGCAGAGACTCTGTCGGCCATTTTGGCTTGAACTAACTCTCTCTCACTCACTCTCCCTCTTGCTCTCTCTCTCCCCCTCTGTCTCTAAAGGAAGCAGCTTTTTGTGACCTTCAAATAGAGGCGGATCATGTGACTTCGGGTAGGTTTGTCAATCAGGAAAGGGGAGGGAGCTGGGGTTGAAACTGCCTTAAAGGGAAAGCAGCCCTTTTCCACTCACTTTCATTTGTGAAAGGCTGTTATCTCATACTCTCCGCCTACACACACTGAATGTGAAAGTGGCAACAGCATAAGGGTAACAGATGAACAAAATATAAAAACCTTTATTGGTTTATAGAAATATGCTCAGTTGCTAACGATTCTTGCAGATCCTGGAGCTTGGCTTGCTTGCTACAGTTATTCTCTAGTTGTTTGGGCAAGCATGGGCTGGCAAACTGCTCTTTAAAAGGGGGCTTAAACAATGCTTTAGCCAAACAAGAGACTAGTTTTTAAAGATTAAAGTGAGGGCGCCTGGGTGGCTCAGTCGGTTAAGCGGCTGCCTTCAGCTCAGGTCGTGATCCCAGGGTCCTGGGATCGAGCCCCGCATCGGGCTCCCTGCTTGGTGGGGAGCCTGCTTCTCCCTCTCCCTCTGCCTACTTGTTCTCTCTATCTCTGTCAAATAAATAAATAAAATCTTTAAAAAAAAAAAAAAGAGTTTAAAGATTAAGGTGAAATACAGGGCACAACTGATCTCTGACAAGCTCCTAAAATGCAAAGGAGAAGACTAAAAGGAAATATACCCAAGTATAAACGGAACCTGGCAATTCAGAGAGGTTAAGTGACTTATCTCAAATCACACAGCTAGACAGAAGCAGCACAGGGACTGGTTTCCCAACTGAAGTCCACATGTATTGTTTTGGGTGTATGTGTGTTTGATACCTCCTCCCCCAACCCCAAACAAAAACCATGCTGCAGCGTTAGCAAGCTGACTGCCTCTAGGATAGGCCAGATTCCAGCCATCTTTAATCCCTTCTCCCACCTGAGGAAGTAGCTCTGCAGCTGACAAGAGTAAGCATGAAATTTAAAACCTACCTGCTTTCCCCATCCCTAAGTCCCTTCTTCTGGCTATATGCATTCTCAATTTATACCCACCTAAGAAACCCATGCTGGGTTTGTGTCTCTAGCCCTGGGGCTAACAGGCTGTGCAAGCTTAGGTGGGCAAATCCCTTTACCTCCCCAGGCTCAGTTTTCTGACTGGAATGTAGACTGGACATTACTAGATGGTATCTTTGGTTCCTTTCCTCTCGAAAACTCTGCACTTGGCTTCTTTCTTTTAGCAGTTCTGTTCATCTTATCCTTGCCATCTCAAAAGTCATTACCCCAGGAAGGCCTTCTTAACCCTTCCAGTAGAGACCAGGCCTTCCTATTCAACACTCCCATAACATCCTTTACTGCTTCTTTATAACATTGATCAGAGTCGCAATTTATTGTTTGCGTAAGAATTTGCCTATTGTTGATCTTCCTCAGTGTGTGTAAGGACAAACACCACATCTTCCTTCACTGCTGTCTGAGGCCCCACATAGTTGGTGAATAAATGAATGAATGAATGACTTGGACTTCTATTCAGAAGTGCTGGACAGGAGGAGATCTGCCACCCAAATATAAAGAATGGAAGTCACATCATTTCCAGAAACTCACCTCCATCTGTTTGTTCTAAGGACTGCTTTGGAAATAAAGTAACTAAAATAGACAGAGCAGGCAAAAGTGCCCTGTGACTCAAAACTCCATCTATCTCTATAAACCAAAACTAGTGGGATCCACAGTGTGAGTCTCCCAAATGAACGAGGCTGACCAAGTGTAATCTGACATGCCATCCAGCAGAGAACCCATGGATTCTGTAAGCCTGGCATTCCTCGAAAAGGAACCTATGAACCCTCCCTAAATCCCACACGTTTGTCATCCTGGGCTTCTGGGTCTTCATACAGCCTTCCTCCCTTGCTTTTTCCACTCCGACAGAAGAACAGGAAAGGAGCTGTTTCAGGGCAGGCGGAGCCAATGCCTCAATGATCTGGCGGCTTGAATATTTATGGTGTAAAAGGCTTCCACTGTCTTCTCGCAGCCCGGAGTGGAGCAAAAGCCAGGACCCAGACTGACAATTGAGATGTAGGCAAAAGCAGGAAACTCCTTGGATGGAAATTTTGAATATTTAGTCTATTTTTATCCTTCCAATACCTTCCAGATGAGTTACGGAAAGCTTACTTATGTGGAGCACGCTCAACATGTTAAAATGCATGGAGACTATACAGCTGCCTTGTTTTAATTTGTGATGGACATGGTTTCTTTATAATTTTGCTAAGTCTCCATTCCCCAATGCAGAATATTATTGTATAAATATGTATGTGTGTGTGTGTTACCTTGTAAGTGTTAAACAAGCTGCATGAAAAGCCAGAAAACATAAACACATTTAGAAACAAAACATTAATTCTATTTTCAAACAATATAATCAATATGTTTTCTTCAACCTCTAGACAGCTTTGTTTTGTGAGATACCTCTAACCTTAAAGCAATTAGTCCACTTGCTTATCTGAAGAAATAGCTGAAATAAACACATTATTTTCATGTATTTCCAGACATTTTGGGCTTTGTGATATATTTGCTGTACTTTTTCACACTAACCATTAACCAGTGTTTTTAAACTGTGCTATTATAATATGAGGATACAAAGTAACAAAAAAGTTTACTTTTTTTTTTTTTAAAGATTTTATTCATTTATTCATGAGAGACAGAGAGAGGCAGAGGGAGAGGCAGGCTCCCTGCAGGGAGCCCGATGGGGGGCCCAATCCCAGGACCCTGGGATCATGACCTGAGCCAAAGGCAGACACTCAACTGACTGAGCCACCCAGGTGCCCCAAAGGCTTACTTTTTTAAACAAATAAACCAGAACTTATACACTCATATGTGTTATCTTTCAAAGTTGGCACCTTGGTGACAATATACTAAAATATTTTTTTTTTTTTTTAAAGATTTTATTTATTTATATGAGAGAGAGAGAATGAGAGAGAGCGAGCACATGAGAGCGGGGAGGGTCAGAGGGAGAAGCAGACTCCCTGCTGAGCAGGGAGCCCGATGTGGGACTTGATCCCGGGACTCCAGGATCATGACCTGAGCCAAAGGCAGTCGCTTAACCAACTGAGCCACCCAGGCGCCCTATACTAAAATATTTTTATTAGGAAACAAGATTAAAAAATAATGAACTGGGGCGCCTGCCTGGCTCAGTTGGTTAAGCGCCTGACTCTTGGTTTCCGCTCAGGTCATGATCTCAGGGTCATGAGATCAAGCAGGAGCCTGCTTAAGATTCTCCCTCTCCCTTTGCCCCTCCCCCCCCCCCCCCCCCCCCGGTCTCTTAAAAACAAAATAGTGATGCCTGGGTGGCTCACTCAGTTAAGTGTCTGCCTTTGGCTTGGGTCATGATCCTGGGGTCCTGGGATCGAATCCTACATCAGGCTCCTTGCTCAAGAGGGAGCCTGCTTCTCCCTCTGCCTGCCACTCCCCCTGCTTGTGTGCTTTCTTTCTCTCACAAATAAATAAAATCTTTAAGAAAGAAAGAAAAGAAAAGAAAGGAAGGAAAAAAGAACTGAACATTTAACTCAACAATCTAGAAAACACGTAACAAACTAAAAAGAAATTTATAATGATAAAATTTATAATGATAAAAGCATAAACATAAAGCAATAGTCAAAGAAGAGTAGACTGAATCAAACCAACACTTTTTTGCTCTAAAAAATATAGGTAGATAATCCTTCGGAAAAATCTGATCAAATTTAAAAAGAGAGAGAGAGAAGTGGTAAATTAACATTAGGGCTCAGAAAGAGGGCATTATAACTACAGATTTGGAGAGTATTTTTCTTTTTAAGATTTATTTATTTTAGAGAGAGGAGCGTGCGCATGAGCAGGGGGAGGGGCAGAGAGAAGGAGAGACAGACGCAGACTCCCTGCTGAGTGTGGAGCCTGAAATGGGGCTCAGTCTCACGACCCCAAGATCATGACCTGAGCTGAAATCAAGAGTTGGACGCTTAACCAACTGAGCCACCCAGGTGCCCCAGAGAGTATTTTTTGTAAATTTAAGAGAATAACACATAACTTCACATCAATAAACTTGAAGATTAAATAAAATGGAGGACAGTCAAGGAAAAGAAAAATTACTAAAATCAACTCAAGAAAAATTATGAAAATAACAATAAAAACCCACAGCAGAAATCTGTAAGATATTCGAAGAAGTAGCCACTAAAACTACATCAGGCACAAATGGTTTTCTGGGTGAATTCTACCAAACTTCTTCTTTTTTTTTTTTTTTTAAGATTTTTATTTATTTGACAGAGAGAGATACAGCGAGAGAGGGAACACAAGCAGGGGGAGTGGGAGAGGGAGAAGCAGGCTTCCCGCGGAGCAGGGAACCTGATGCGGGTCTCAACTGGGATCATGACCTGAGCCGAAGGCAGACGCCCAATGACTGAGCCACCCAGGCGCCCCAATTCTACCAAACTTCTATCAAACAGATAAATTCCATGTCATCCCTACTGTTCCCAAACTTATGGAGACAAAAGGGAAAGCTTCCTAATTTCTTCTATGTGCCTAACTATTCCTGATATCCATCTGGACTGAGACGGTACAAAAAATAAAACTATAGATCAATCTTCACTTGTGAAGACAAATATAAAAATCCTAAGTAAAATATCAACAAATAGAATTCAGCAGTTTTAAGAGAATAGTTCACTATGACCATGGAGGGTTTATACCAACAATGCAAGGATGGTTAAATTACAAAATCTATTAACATAACTTCATTTGTTCAGCAAGTATGTGTAAATGCTTTCTGTGCGTCTGACTCTATGCTAGTTGAGTTAGTGAGCCATACCAGAAGGGTTCCTGTCCATGTGGAGCCAACAGCCTTATGGGAGAAGGAAATCACCGATAAGGAAATTTAAAGTATTTGATGGCACACAGAATAACTGAGGGAGGCTCACTTTAGATAAGGTGGCTAGGGAATGCTTATCTCAGGCGGGACATTTAAGCTGAGTTGAAAAGCAACCCGCTTGAGTTCAAAAAAAAAAAGAGAGAGAGAGAACAAGAGGGAAGATCAGGAGGCTAGGACAGGTGAGCAGGGGAGAAAGATGTGAGATGAACCTGAGGAGGTAGGAGGGGCCAGATCATACTGGGTCTTGCAGGCCACAGTAAGGATTTTCTTCTAAGAATAGTTCCAGACACTATTTTAAAAAATTCTTTAAAAAATTCTCTAATTCTTCTCTAAAGAGAAGAAGAATTTTAAAGCAGGAGACTGAATGGCACTATTTTATCCATTACTCATTTTCCACTTAATGACTAGAGTCTACCAGCTTGTCAGGGGCCTAGGAAAATATTTAGGACCTGAGAAAATATATTTACAAGTCAAAAATACAAAAAGAAAATTATAACTATAAAAATTAATAAATGCTTAAATGTCCTCAAAATATAACAACCCAGGGTTTTCTTTTCCTTTTTCTTTCTAAGAAGGCTCCATGCCTAGCATGGAGCCTAACTCAGGGCCTGATCTCATGACCCTGAGATCAAGACCTGAGCCAGGATCAAGAGTCAGATGCTTAACTGACTGAGCCACCCAGGTGCCCCAAACCCAGGAATTTCATTCACTGTTAAATTTAGGATTTATAAAAATTTTGTTACATTTGAAAACAACTCTCACTTTACAAAAATTCCTAAAAATGCTAACTGTTAAAAATCTCAGGTAATTATAAATTGAATCAGTTATTTGTAGCCAAAACACTTCAGTAGCAAAATTATTAAAATTCTTCAAACATGTGATAGCAAAAATAAATAAAACCACGTTTAATATGGGATGTGGGTACCTTTTAATGGATTTCCTATAAAGTGGGGCAAAGTCTCCAAACCCTCCCCAAGTATGCATTTCTAGGACCCATGGAGCTCTTACCACCATTTTAGGAGAGACAGGATCAGATTTATGTTTTCAAAAGCTCATTCTGGCTCGTACATGGAGAATACACTATAAAGGACCAAGAGCAGAAGCAGAGAGACAAATTGGAAGGCAGCTGTGGCCATCTAAGTGAGGGAGGGACCAGGTGGAGGTGGGAGAGGTGGAGAAAAGTATAAAATATATTTAAAAGGTACAAGTGAGGGGCTCCTGGGTGGCTCAGTTGTTAAGCATCTGCCTTTGGCTCAGGTCATGATCCCAGGGTCCTGGGATCGAGCCCCGCATCGGGCTCTCTGCTCCACGGGAAGCCTGCTTCTCCCTCTCCCACTTGCACTGCTTGTGTTCCCTCTCTTGCTGTGTCTCTCTGTCAAATAAATAAATAAACTCTTCAAAAAAAATTTTAAAAAATTAAAAAAATAAAAGGTACAAGTGATTCTATCATGAGATAAATGGTTGTTGTTATGAATAAAATCTGTGACCATGAAATACAGTAAGGCCAATCAACTCTTTGAAAAATAGGACTCCAAATTCTGGACTCACCATTCATTCATTCAGTCAAGAACCTTTTTGGTTTTTATACAAATTTTAAAGCATCCACCATATATTATATTCTGTACTAAAACCAGGCCCTGGAGTATACAAAGATGATTTTTAACACCCTCAAGGACAGAGGCATAATTAAAATATACTATGGTAGGGGTGCTTGGATGGATCAGTTGGTTAAGCGTCCGACTCATGATTTTGGCTCAGGTCATGCTCTCAGGGTCGTGAGATGGAGCCCCGCATTGGGCTCCGCACTGGGAGTGAAGCCTGCTTGAGATTCTCTCTCTCCCTCTCCCTCTGCCCTTCCCCCTAAAAAATAGCATGGTAAGTGCCATAATTAAAGAACAGAGATAAGACAGTTATGCCATAGGAATACAAAGAAATAACTGCTGGTAGAGTCAAAAAAGATTTCACAGGGGATATGAGATTTTGAACAGAGTCTAAAGAATGAGTAGGAGTTTGCCATGGACAGAACATGAAAAAGGTAAAGACTTTTCTAAGTTTATCAACTTCCAGTACTATCAAATGTTGCCAACGATGAAGGCCGACAAGAAACAATATAAATGTAAGAACTAAGTTTTTCAGGATTCTTAAGCCCAACCAAACGAGAAGGTGGAAACAGTAGCCAAAGCTACACTGGAGTCTCCAACGCAACTAGAATCCCAATATTTGGATTCTAGCTGGAAAACAGAATGTTAGCATTTATACTCTTACTACATTTAGAAATTAAAATGCTAGCAGACCTAATTTTAGGGAACATTAAAAAAATTCTCAAATTCTTTACAACTAAAACTCAAAAATCGAATTTGCAATTTAGAGGAAGAATTCCTTGATACTCCAGGTTGAGTCTGGTGTTCTCCTCTGAGCTTCCTGGCTCCCCGCACACACCTCATGGGTAGCACCTTCATGCCCTATTGCTGGTGTCACCCATTTACTTTGTACTTCCCCTTCTAAACTCTGAGACTCTTAATGGCAGGCTATGTGGCTTTTACTTCTGGATCAAGTACATAGAAGGAATTCAATTAATGTTTGCTGGATGAAGGGCCAAACAAATAAGCAAAGGAATAAACTGGATATGTATGTATGTACATATAAATGGATGAACAGTACGAACCTAAGTATTTACAGGGTGCAAAAGAAGATAACACTTAAAAACCTCTAACTGGAAGAAGATAAAACATGTACACAGGATAGTCAACAAGAAAGTGTAAGATAAATTGTTAACTGTATGGTTCTAGCCTAGGAGACACAGGAGTTAGAAAACAGAGGCGCTACAGACCCGTGGAACTGGACTTCAAAGGAAGGATAGGACCAGAAGGGTCAAAACAGATGCTCAGTGTGAAGCTAAGGAAGCTGAAGCTGCAAGACCCCTCACTTTCATGGGGTCTCCCAAAGCCCTAGGAGGGGTCCTGGCCCAAATGATCTCTCTGCTTTTTTCTGTTGCAATGTGTTTTTTCTTTCTTTTCTTTTTTTAATTGTGGTAAAATACACCTATCATAAAATTTACCATCTTAGCCAGTTGTACAGTTCAATAGTGTTAAGTATATTCACGTTGTTGTGAAACAGATCTTCAGATCTCTAGAGATATTTTATCTTGCAAATCTGAAATTCTATGCCCATTAAACAAATTCCCTCTTTCCTTCCCCCGGTCCCTGATAACCACTATTATTTTCTATCTATATAAATTTGACTACTTTAGATACCTCATTTAAGTGGAATCATCCAGTACTTATCTTTTCATGACTAGCTTATTTCACTTAACATAATATTCTCAAGGTTCATCCACACTGTAGCATGAGACAGGATTTCCTTCTTTTTCATGGCTAATACTCCACGGTACGTATATACCACCTTTTGTTTATCCATTCATCCACCAATGGACCCTTGGGTTGCTTCTGGCCCCTGGCTACTGTGATGAGTGCTTCTTTGAAGATGTGTATGCAAACAGTTCAATTCTTTTGGATACATACCCAGAAGGGGGATTGCTGGATCATGTGATAGTTCTATTTTTAACTTTTTGAGGAATCTCCATACTGTCCTTCCATAGCAGTTATGTCATTTTATAATCCCACCAACAGCATGCAAAGGTTTCAATTTCTCCACATCTTTGCCAACACTTGTTATTTTCTGTTTTTGGTGTTTTTGTTTTGGGTTTTGGTTTTTTGGGGTTTTGTTTTTGTTTTGATAGTAGTTATCCTAATGTATGCAAAGTAGTATCTCATTATGGTTTTGATTTGCATTTCTTTGATGATTAGTGATGATGAGTGTCTTTTCATATGCTTATTGGCCATTTATATATCCTTGGAGAAATGTCTATTCAAACCCTTTGCCCATTTTTTAACCAGGTTATTTGATTTTTTGTTGTTGAGTTGTAGTTCTCTACATATTCTGGATATTAACCCCTTAACAGATATATGACTCGCAGATATTTTCTCCCATCTGTAGGTTGCCTTTTCACTATATGGATTGTGTCTTTTGATGCACAAAATTTTAAAAATTTGATGTAGTCTCATTTGTCTATTTTTGCTATACTTTTGGTGTCACATCCAAGAAATCCCTGCCAAGTCCAATGTCATGAAGCTTTTCTCCTGTGTTTTCTTCAAAGAGTTTTATAGTTTTAGGTTTTAAAGCTTAGGTCTTTAATAATTCATCTTGAGTTAATTTTTGTTTTTGGTATGAGACAAGGGGCCATCCTCATTCTTTTGCAAGTGGGTAGCCAGTGTTCCCAACGCTATCTGTTGAAAAGACTCTCTCCTTCATTCCCCACTGAATGGTCTTGGCACCCTTGTCAAAGATCACTTGACCTTATATGTGAGTGTTTATTTCTGGCTTTCTATTCTATTCCAATGGTCTATTTGCCTGTCATTATGCCAGTATCACACTGTTTTGATTACTGTAACTTTGTAATATATTTTGAAATTAGGAAGTGTGACTACTCTTTGTTCTAAATGACCGATTATTTTTATAAAGTGTGCAAAGACAAGGTATTTTCATCACTCTTAACCCATACTGTTAAAACCACAGCCTCTTTCCATCTTAACTTTCCCCCAGCATGATTCCCCCTGTCAGTAGAGTTAGAGTGGTTGCAGGCATTTTAGGAATCTGCAAAAAGAAAGTTAAATTGGTGATATATTCATTTTGAGATTAGTGGAATATATTCATGTGGTTCTCAGTCATGTCTGTATGGTCGAGTTATTGTTACCCATCCTTGTATACAAAGATGTGACTGGGCCAACTTACTCTGCATCGTGACAGAAATGTGCAGGGCCAGATCATATCATGATGTAAATGTGTCAATTCAAAGAGTATTTCAAAGTAGCCAGTGTACAAGAAAAAAATGAAGCCTTGCAATATAAAGGATACTTGATAGAGATTTTCCCAAAGTTGATAACAATCTTAAAAATTTATATAATTTTACTCATAACAAGCTGTGAGGCTGAAAGGAACTTTGCTAATCTGTCAATTTGAAAAACCATATTCTGATCAACCATGCTATAATACACAATGAATTACTTTTCTATTCTCTCTTTAGAAAACATCACAGAATTGTTACAACATGAAAGGGCAACAAAGACTATACAGCCAAAAAATGTAGAGAAAAAAGTTTCACAGTGATGTGTTAAGCAGTGAATACAAATATTATTGCTATTTTTCTGAATTTTGTATTTGTCAATTTCAACGTTGCCATTTTTGTGATTTCTTTCCTCATTGTAAATAAATGTTCACTTCTGTACAACTTGTATTTGAAATTAATGCTCTTAAAGAGCATTCCCACGAAACCTAGATTCACTCCTGGTCAAAAAGAAAGGTCTCTTCGCCTGAACAAAGGCATATAGTGGGGAAGGAAATGAGACGTGCATGGAAGGCCCTATGGAGAGCATGCATGGAAGGCCTTATGGAGAGCCACTGGATGGCTGCAGAAAGATCCTTTAATTAATTAATTAGCTAATTAATTAGTTTTTTTTTAAATAAACTCTATGCCCAACATGGGGCTTGAACTCATGACCCCAAGATCAAGAGTCACATGCTCTAACCAACTGAGCCGGCAGGCTCCCCAAGATCCTTAATTTTTTTTTTAAGATTTTATTTACTCATTTGAGACACAGATAGAGAGAGAGAGAGAGAGAGAGCATGAGCAGGGAGAGAAGCAGAGGGAGAGGGAGAAGTAGGATCCCCGCTGAGCCAGGAGCCTGACGCGGGGATCGATCCCAGGACCCCGGGATCTTGACCTGAGCCAAAGGCAGATGCTCAACCATCTGAGCCACCCAGGCACCCCAAGATCCTTTAAACAATAGAAAAAATATTCATAGGTAGGCTAAAGGCCACTTAATGGAGGCCCCCAGAAGCAAAGAAAAAGTTCAGACTTGGATAGAAAGGCATCTTCTGCTAAACAAACAATAATCAACAACTGGCTTATAGGTAGAGATGCTTAAAGAATAGTGACAAAATCAGGTCTGTTGGAATATATTTAAGAAAGCATTGACTATAAAGTCAAACATGATACGTTATCAATTCACTTCCCTTCTGCTAATAAAAAATAAAATATTCTAGGGTTAGGATTTTTAATAACTCCACCCCAGATTTTCAAAGTGAGTGTAGAACAGGGATTCTTAGCACTCAGACATCTTCATTCATTCAATATAGTATACTTATTCACATTTTCTATGTGCCATTGGCAGTGACCAAGCTGACAAAGGCCTCTGTCCTTGCACAGCTGGAGATCTAGCAAAAAGCCTTAACCTGCCTGCCATGGTATGCCTCCTCTCTATCACGCTCTTCACCCCTCCTTCAGCCCGAACTTCAGGGCACAGACATTCCCAGCTGAAAGGGAAACCCAGGCCAAGTAAGTGCTCAGGGCAGAGCTTGTCTTCACACCCTCTAGTGATCATAACATTTTGGGGAAATAAACACTAGTTTCTCTTCATGACACCCCTGGAGATTCTTACAGCTGAACTTGTAGTTCTTTACCTATAATCGCTATTTCAAACATTTCAAAACATTTTATAACTGCATGATAATAATAACATCTCCAAAAAAGAAGCCTTAAAACACCAATTTCAAGGAACCGGACAAATACATCTTGCCTTTCAAGTAATGTTTTTCCATAAAGGCAGTTATTTTGCCCATAAGCAAAATATAAGCTAAATTATTAAGACTATTATAAAATTAACAGCAGTTTTCTAAGAGCTGCATGATCTACCCTATTCACTGTTGGTTAAAGTCACCACTCGAACCTGTAAGTAGTAGCAACCCACATTTTCAACTATGAAACACATAGCTCCTGAAGTTACTCTTATTGTAATTAATCCATGGCCAGACATCCAAGAAAAACCTCATGAAATAGAATTCAGAACTTATTATGTATGATTCTGAGACTCTTGGGGAAAAAAAAGGTGTTTTCAGAGAATTAATTTTTTTCAGTCACTTCAATGCAAATTACAAAATTTATTAGCAACGGACAGTTTCCCAAAGACCTAATACAAAATGTTTATGGTTATACTAAAATTCCCAGCAGCAAAAATTCCATAAGCATAACTATCATCTATTGAACCTCTTTGTGGCATTTTCAAAATACCATTAACTTGAAAATAAAACTCATTTCCTTTCTCTTAAAAACAATCTAAGAAGATTATATAGAAATCCAACTATTCTTCTGATGTCCAGCTTACTGCTGTGTAATAATGATTGAGTTTACACAGAGTTCAGTTTGGTACTTCTTAGTAAGTTTATTTCAACATGTACTTATTTTAATGGTTTAAGGAAAAAAAAAAAACTGGTGAAAACTGATGGTAGAACACAGAAAATGTTAAAATAAAAACACCTCTTTCCTATAGCCAAATACCAAAGTTTCTATTTTGAAGATAATTATGTATAAGTGACTTGGAAATACTTTTTTTTCCTTTGTGTGTGTGTGTGTGTGTGTGTGTGTGTGTGTATTTAGGAAATACTATAGAGCCCCATTTTTTTAAACAAGCACCCAAAAGAATGGCTGTGAAAGAACTTAATGTTAAATTTGGTGGTTAAATATGAAACAAGGAATATCCTAATAAAAGGAATCCTTAGTGTAGAGACTGAGGAAGAATAAGCTTTTTTTTTTTTTTTTAAGATTTTATTTATTTATTTGACAGAGAGAGAGACAGTGAGAGCAGGAACACAAGCAGGGGGGAGTGGGAGAGGGAGAAGCAGGCTTCCCGCCGAGCAGGGAGCCCAGTGTGGGGCTCGATCCCAGGGCCCTGGGATCATGACCTGAGCCAAAGGCAGACGCTTAACAGTCGACTGAGCCACCCAGGCGCCCCTGGGAAGAATAAACTTTTAAAAGTTGCACTGCAGTATAAGATGAATCTGAGGAAGATAGAACTGTAAGTTAATGAGTTAAAGTAGGAACAGAAATAAAGATAAGGTAAGGACAAGCTGTTAGAATTAATGAAAGGTCTGCATAATTAATAATTCAGAAAAATTGAAAGGGCATTTTATATCTAGACATTTAAGTTGGGAAGAATGTAATTAGTAAGAAGAGAATTTAATCAAGACATCGGAATTAAGACATTTAAAAAATAACACCTCAAGCACAAAGCCATATTACACCACACTAGCATATAAAGAGCAATGTTGACGCCATAAATTACATTCTTCCCTCCAAATCAATATAAAACTATCTTCAACACTTTGATTTCCATATGGGTCTCCCATGCAAGCTCTGAATAGATTCTCCCTTAAAAAAGGGAAATCAAAGATGGCACCCCAAGGGTGTTGAAATACAGGAACTGATATAATAAATTCTACCAACAATCTTAAAAAGGGGATACTTTCTATGTAACACATTATAAAATGAGATTTTTAAAAATTTTAATATGTATGCTTTATTTAATATAACACATATAAAAGATTATCATTTCAACATAAAATCAATGTAAATTATTAATTTTACATTTTTGGGGGGGTACTAAGTCTTTGAAATCCAGGCTGCATTTTGCATTTAAAGTACATTTAGGGACACCTGGGTGGCTCAGTCGTTAAGCGTCTGTCTTTGGCTCAGGTCATGATCCCAGGGTCCTGGGATCGAGCCCCACATCGGGCTCCCTGCTAGGTGGGAAGCTTGCTTCTCCCTCTCCCACTCCCCCTGCTTGTGTTCCCTCTCTCGCTATGTCTCTCTGTCATATAAATAAATAAAATCTTTAAAAAAAAAAAAAAAGTACATTTAAATTTGGTTGCTAACTTTTTTTTTATTGTGGTAAAAACACATGAAATTAAATTTACCATCTTAACCATTTTTAAGCGTAAAGCTCAGTAGTGTTAAGTACATTCTCATTGTTTTGCAACAGATCTCTATAACTTTTTCATCTTGTAAAACTGAAACTCTATACCCATTGAACACTGATTCCCTCCTCCGTCCCCAGAGCCCTTGGCAATCTTTACTTTTCCACTTTCTGCTTTTATGATTTTTAACATCAGATACTTCATGTGAGTGGAATCATACTTCATGTGAGTGGAATCATACAGCATTTGTCCTTTTGTGACAGGCCTATTTTGCTTAGCATAATGCCCTTCACGTTCATCTAGATTGTAGCATATGACAGGATTTCCTTATTTTTAAGGCTTCATAATATTCCATTGTGTGTATATACATTTTCTTTATCCACTCATCTGTCAATGGTTGCTCCACCGCTTGGCTGTTATGAGTAACGCTGCAGTGAACATGGGTGTGCAAATATGTCTTTGAGATCCCACTTTGAGAGATCTGTTATTGTTGTTTTGTTTTTTTAAAGATTTTATTTATTTATCTGACAGAGAGAGACACAGCAAGAGAGGGAACACAAGTAGGGGGAGTGGGAGAGGGAGAAGCAGGCTTCCCGCTGAGCAGGGAGCCCCTGGGCTCAATCCCAGGACCCTGGGCAGAAGCTTAACGACTTAGCCACCCAGGCACCCCGAGAGATTTGTTTTTAATGCTGAATTTTCATAAAATGAACCAAAAGATTCAAGAAAATTCAATTAACAAAGATTTACTAGAAAAACTGAATCACTCTCGTACATTAAAGGCAAATATCTTTTGAGAATATGAGTCAATTTAAGCATGGAGATTTAAAGCTTAGACTTGTTTGTAAATTAGATTTAAAAAGAGAAATTAAAAAGAAGCCAAACTCATTAATACAGTTGACCGTTGAATAACACAGGTTTGAACTGTGTAGGTCCACTTAAATGCAGATTTTTTTCAGTAAGTACAACACAGTGCTGTAAATGTACTTTCTCTTCCTTATGATTTTAAAATATTTTTTCTCTAACTTATTTTATTGTAAGAATATAGCACAGAATATATATAACATACAAAATAGGTGTCAACTGTTTATGTTATCAGTAAGGTTTCCAGTTAATAGTAGGCTATTAGTAGTTAAGTTTTTGGGGAGTCAAGAGTTACATGTGGATTTTTGACTGTGGGGGGGGTCAGTGCCCCTAACTCTTGTGTTGTGCACCAAAACTGATATTTGGCTGCAAATAATTTACAACAAGTAATCTGCCTACAAACATCTAGACCATCACTTGTCTCATAAATAAAACCAAATCAAGAGCCTGTCTTGGGTGGAAACATTTTATATAATATGAGTTTTCAATAAGCATAGTCAAATCTATGAGCAACTATCTACTTATGCTGCTTTTTGAAAAGCTGTTATAGTTCTATATTTACCCCTGTGTTGAACACATTATGTGATTAATGCTGTGTGAGTTTAATTAGTAATTATATGGCAATAAACTTAGCTTGTTTGATTTGTTACAGTAGCTTGTAAAGTAAATATCCTCAGAAAAAGGATTATATTAGATATACTAATAGTTCATAAACCTCATTAAAAAGCAACAATATTGAAACAATATATATACACAAAGTGTTTAAAGCTATACACTCTACCAAATCTTATTCACACATACATCAGAATTCAGTACAACATCTAAATATTAACAGTTTAGCACAGATATTTCTCAATGTCAAAAGTCAATTATTTTTTAAAAGGGTTTTCTATATGCATAGCTACCCTAACCTGCCTGTTTATAGAACTTAGTTCCACTGAAATAAACATCACGGAAATAAAATAATTTTTTCAAAGCTTCTAGCACTTATGGTAAAAATGTTAAATGATGAAGCAAGGAAAGTGACATAGATCAGCTAATAAAAATAATTTTAGTCCTAATCCTTACAAGAATTTGCTCCATGACCTTGACGTTCTATTATCCCTGTGTTCCATCTGCCTCCATAAATGAAATAGGCTGTTCATACAAACTGAGATCAGTGAATGAGAGCCATTTTGGAAATCATTTTGGAAAAAAATTTAGATCTCTGCCTCATATCATACACAAAAATGAGTACCAGTTCAATTAAGATGTAAAGGTAAAGGGGTGCCTCGGTGGCTCGGTTAAGCGTCTGCCTCCTGCTCAGGTCATGATCCCGGGGTCCTAGGATTAAGCCCCGCACTGGGCTCCCTGCTCAGTGGGGAGTCTGCCTCTACCTCTGCCTCTGCCCCCCTCCCCCCCACCCCCGCTCATGCACATGCTTTCTCTCTCTGAAATAAATAAATAAAATCTTAAAAACAATTATTTTTAAAGATGTAAAGGTAAAAAATAAAGCAGGAAAACTAAGGTATTTTATTACATTAGGGTAGGGACAACTTCTCTCAGCAAGCACAAAATATAGAAGCTATAAAGGCTGACTGATTTTACTACATAAAAATGTTTTAAGTTTATTAGTATGAAAGATACCCCAATGCTAAGAGATAAAGATAGGGAGAAAATATTTAAAACATCTCAAAACACAAAGGTTAGTATTTATATTTTATAAAGGGCTCCTACAAAGCTATCAAAACAAACAATCCAATAGAAAAATGGGAATAATATGCAAATAAGTGATACATAAAACTTAAAAATCTATGGCCAATAAACTAACAAAAGATATTCCATCTCATTAGTAGGCAGAAAAGTGCAAATTAAAAACAATAAAATATTAGGGGTGCTTGGCTAGCTCAGTGAGTGAACACACAACTTTTGATCTTGGGGTTGTGAGTTCAAGCCCCACGTTGGGTGCAGAGATTACTTTAATAAAACAACAACAGGGGTGCCTGGGTGGCTCAGTTGGTTAAGCGGCTGCCTTCAGCTCAGGTCATGATCCCAGGGTCCTGAGATCGAGCCCCACATCGGGCTCCCTGCTCGGCAGGAAGCCTGCTTCCCCCTGTCCCTCTGTCTGCCGCTCTGCCTACTTGTGCTCTCTCTCTATCTCTGTTAAATAAATAAATAAATAATCTTAAATAAATAAATAAATAAATAAAACACACAATAAATTATTAGAGTGGCAAAAATTTAAGGATAAATAATTTTATTGTCATCAAAGGTGAGGAGAAATGGGCATTCTCATACACTGTTGATGGAAGGCATCATGGGTATAACTTCTTTAGAAGGCAATTTGCTAGCAGCTACCTCCATGCAAAAAAAAAAAACCAACCAAACAAACAAACAAACAAAAAACCATCCCATGAACCAAGAGCTTCATCTCTAGAAATTTATTCTACAGAAATACACCTGTGAATAAAGATATAAGAATAAGGATGTTCAATAAAATATTATTTATAATAATCATAGAAGTAGAGACCACCAAAATATCTACTGGAGAAGAATGATTATAGTCCATCCATTCAACAGAATGTTGTGCAGATGTTTAAGAGAATGAAATAGGCTATGAAAGATGCCAAATTTAAAAAGCAAGTGATAGAAGAATTATGCTGGGAAAAAAACCCTCTACTTAGTTGTTTTAAGATATACAGAAAATAGGGGCCCCTGGGCGGCTCAGTCGTTAAGCGTCTGCCTTCGGCTCACGTCGTGATCCCAGGGTCCTGGGATTGAGCCCCGCATCGGGCTCCCTGCTCCGCGGAAAGCCTGCTTCTCCCTCTCCCACTCCCCCTGCTTGTGTTCCCTCTCTCTGTGTGTCTCTGTCAAATAAATAAATAAATAAATCTTAAAAAAAAGATATACAGAAAATGGGGTGCCTGGCTGGCTCAGATGGTAGAGTGTGCAACTCTTGATCTCAGGGTTTTGAGTTCCAGCCCCACATTGGGTGTGGAGCCTACTTAATTAAAAAAAAAAAAAGAAAAAAAAAATATATAAAATAAAACAAAATATACAGAAAGTGTTTACAAAGATTAGGGGGGAAGAAGGGTAAAAGGAGAGTCTCATTTTTATTTCTCTATCTATATATACCATTTGAATGTTTTATGATAAGCATGTACAGTTGCCCCTTGAACAACATGGGGGTTGGGGTGCTGACTCCCCCACACAGTTGAAAATCTGCTAATTATTTCTGACTCCCCCAAAGCTTAATATGAATAGCCTACTGTTGATTGGAAACCTTACTGATAACATAGTCAATTAACACCTATTTTGTATGTTATGTGAATTACATTATATGATTATACGATTATACAGTTTATACAAATCATACAGTTATATGAAGTGTATTCTTACAATAAAGTATGCTAGAGAAAAGAAAATGTTTAATTGATTGATTGATTTTTAAAGATTTCATATATTTATCTGACACAGAGAGAGCAAGAGAGCACAAGCAGGGGGAGCGGCAGATGGAGAGGGAGAAGCAGGCTCCTTGCTGATCAGGGAGCCTGATGTGGGGGGCTCAATCTCAGGACCTGGGGTTCATGACCTGAGCTGAAGGCAGACGCTTAACCAATTGAGCCACCCAGGTGCCCCGAAAATGTTTTATTTTTTGTTTTGTTTCGAGTTTTTATTTAAATTTTAGTTAGTTAACATACATAGTGTAGGGGCACTTGGGTGGCTCAATAAGTTAAGTTTCCATCTCCTGATCTCAGGGTTGTGAGTTCAAGCCCCGCACTGGGCTCCATGCTGTGTGTGGAGCCTACTTAAAAAAAACAAAAACAAACAAACAAAAACCAAAGTGTAATATTGGTTTCAAGAGTAGAATTTAGTGAAGAAAATGTTTTAAAATCATAAGAAAAAGAAAGTACATTTACAGCACTGTCCCATATTTGTCTGGCTCAGGCAGAAAAGTGTGCAACTCTTGATCTTGGGGTTGTGAGTTCGAGCCCTATGTTGGGTGTAGAGATTACTAAAAATAAATAAACTTAAAAAAATTCCATGTATAAATGGACTTGCTCATTTCAAAACCGTGTAGTTCAAGAGCCAACTGTGTTATTTTTATAATTAAAAAAATTAAAGACTAAGTGGGAATTTCACAAGTCATTTGGCAATGTGTACACTTCTAGGATCTAGAATGTAGTATTCAGTTCCTAGATCCTACTAACCAGATTCAATCATCCTCTGCCAACTGCAGTTCTGAGATACCAAAATCATCATCATCATCATCATCATCATCATCATGTTTTTATTTTTGTTGCCTCAACCAAAAGAACACATTGCCTTTGCTCCCCACTCCCACAGAAGAGGTAGACAGGTCTAGGGGAGGAGCGTCTAGTAAGAAGAGTCATTTCTGCTTTACCATTTCAATATATGACAGCAGAGCAGGCTCAGGAAGAAAAACAAAACAAAACCAGAAACAAAACAAAACAGGATTCATCTGTGAAAAGGCAGTATGAGACTCATGAAAACAAAACAAGTTAAGGACACAACACAAGTCCACGGGGCTGTCTGAAGCTCTCTAAAAGAACACCATTTGTATAACACAAAACTTGTGGGAGAATCTGCCCCAGTGATGCCTTCTGAATACCTAAAGAGGCTGATACAGGATAGGGGTTACTGGAGCAGGTTTTTAAAGATAAAGACTAGTTTACTTGGGAAATGGATACCCTCTGGAGAACAGAACTTTCATCTGTGCTTTAAAAATAGGCTTAATGTCATTTTCATTGCTTCTCCCAACTCCCTCTTATCCATGAGACTTTGATCTTAACACTGGCATGGTTTTGCTAACCATAGTACTTTTTGGGAACACAGCTCTGAAGGCTGGCAAAGGATTTGTGTTCAGGAGATAGTATAAAACACCTTTATGTCAGAAAGATCCAGGTTCACATCCTAACTCCCATTTCAAGCTGCATTCCCATGGACAAGTTACCTACCACAATCTCTTGAGTAAAATGGTACACTGTCATGAATGGAAATAACACTCACAGCATCTAACCAAAGTACCTTGTGCACAGAAAACCCTCATCAAATAGGAGCTATAATTTTTATATTATAAGACCTTTGACCAGAGTGTGGGGTTGGGGGAGTGGGCAAGAGGATGGGGAGAAATACCTGAACTGTTTCTGTAATTCCACTGGGACTCAATGTTTGGCATTCTACTTTGCTAAAGATGAAATGATTCCATGAGCCCATGTAGAATATAAGTGCGTTTGACAGAATACAGCAAAGTTAGGATTTATACTGTAAGCTATTTTTAAAACTGCCTGGTTAGCAAATTAAACCAGCTGTGAAAATATCCTGGTTTCCATTCACAACAAATACAAGACAAACATTCTCCTTTAATGAACCTGGCCTTGTGGCAGCACAGCATATTCTGCATAATTCATTCCTAAGGGTTATGGAGACATCATTTTCATAAGACAGACCAAAATTAAACTATTTTCTAGGAAAAAAAAAGATGAGACAGAGGAGTTTCTTTCTACAGATTTTCAGTAAATTCCATGAATTGCTGTCCCATTTAGCTTAGGAGGCTACTGTCTGAATAAAAGAAGTTATGTCAATACTTCAGGCCAGCCTTTACTATGCTTCCTTTAAAAGGGCATATGAAACACCAGTCTTCTCTGCAACACAATTTTTCAAGTTCTATGGCAAAGGGAGGAGAAAAATCTGCTCACGGTCACCAATAAGCTACTCCGAGGACTCCCAATTTCAGATTTAAAACTGATCACTCTTTAAGAAGTCAGGAGAGAGATCTTGAATTATTCAGAATGTTGGCTAAGTTATATTATTTATGATTCCCGTTCCTTTAGGGAAACAAATTGTTATTTAAACAGAAAACAGAAGTATAAATAACTAAATGAAATAGAATTTCAAGAAGTACTATTCAAATAAATTCACACTTGGAATGCAGGGAAACAATCTATTCATTTAGTGCATTTCATAAAGACATAGCTAAGAAAAGGATATACCACCTTAAACTTTCTTTGGAAATCAACCAGACTGAATTAGTTCAATTTGGAACATCCTGAGCCTTAAAGCCTTTGCTAAAGTGTAACATAAATTTTGATTAGCCAAGTCTGAAAAACTACAAAGCCAACTTTCTTGCCCCTCCAGTTAGTCTGTCTATAAACAGAAGCAATGCATTAACAGCCACCAAAGCAACTGGTGAGTTCCACAATGTGCCCAACGTATACATCCTCTGCAAACAGGCTCTCAGCATGTTTAACCAAAGTACTTTGAAGATCTGTAATAGGACCCCTTTTAAATAAACTGTGACTCACTGTTTGCTTTCTTCACCAGGAGGTGGAGTCTTGCCATGCCCTTCCATTACAAAATCCTCCTGTTCCACCTGCAAAGGCAAGCACCACAGGTCAGCAGTAGTCAGTAACTAAGATGAAACTCACTCAAAGTTCCAGGGCCTGCCCTGTGCAGAACCACATGGCCACTGCACTCTATTGCCTGGTCCAGAAGCCAGGTTTGCTCAAGGCATCTCTCCTTGAGTGACTAGATTTGTGGAACAGAAAAGGAAACGTGTTGACTTGCAACTCACATACTTGTAACAAAAAATTAACATCCAGAATATATAAAGAAGTGCTATGAATCAATGAGAAAAAGACAATGTACCAGAAAATTTTACAAAATAACCAAGTAGGAATTTTACTGAAGAGGATGCACAAATGAAAAGATATTCAATCTCATGTCAACCAGGAAAATGCAAATTAAAACCACAAAGAGATACCATTTCACAACTACCAGGTTAGCTAAAATTAAAAAATTGGGCAATACCAAGTGTTGGCAAGGGTACAGAGTAAGAGCAACGCTCATCTACTCCTGGTGGGAAGAAAAATTGGTACAACGACTTTTCAAAAGTTTACCACTATCTGGTACATTTGACTATGTATTTACTGTACAAACTAGTGGTTGCACTTCTAGATAAATACTCTAGAGAAACTTTTACACATACATAAAAATATTTTTGTAGAATTATTTTTAACAGAAAAAAACCCAGAACAAACACCCATCAATAGTAAAATAAATAAATATACTATGGTGTTTTCAGACAACAGAATACTATACTATATGAAAATGAATGAACTATAGCTACACACCGCAACCTAGATGAGTTACAAAAACACAATACTGGGTGAAAATGCAAATCACAAAAGAACACACACACAGTATAATTTCATTATATAATGTTCAAATATACACATTCTAAAACTGTATATATGCACATGTATTTAGACGTGTATGTGCGTACATATAGTTTTTATTTTTATTATTTTTTTAAGATTTTATTTATTTGCGAGAGAGAGAGAGAGAAAGCATGAGACAGGGGAGAGTCAGGGGAGAAGCAAACTCCCCGCTGAGCAGGGAGCCCAACATGGGATTCGATCCTGGGACTCCAGGATCATGACCTGAGCCGAAAGTAGTCGCTCAACCAACTGAGCCTCGCATCCCTATATATAGTTTTTAAAAACTATTTTATTATTATTATTTTTTAAAGATTTTATTTATTTATTTGACAGAGAAAGTGAGAGAGCACAAGCAGGGGGAGCAATAGAAGGAGAGGGAGAAGCAGGCTCCCCGCTGAGCAGGGAACCCGATGCGGGGCTCGATCCCAGGACCCTGGGATCATGACCCAAGCTGAAGGCAGACGCTTAACCACCTGAGCCACCCAGACACCCCTAAAAACTATTTTTAAAAAATGAATGACATACAAAATTTAGGCTAGTGATTCTAGTCTTAGGCAGGGGCATATGCAGGGTCCTGGGGTATGCCTGTGGTCTACTTCTTGGCCTGTGTAGTAGGTATATGGGTGTTTGCTTTGTAATTATTCTTTTAACTACGTATTTCTTTCTTTTATATATGTATGGTTTATTTCTCAATACAAATATCAAAGGGGGAAAAAAAGCATTTTACTATTCCAAGTGGTTTACTGATCTGGAAGATCAATGACCGAGACAGAGCTACCTCCATAAATGGAGACTGCCTACCAGTCCTATGAAAACTCTCCCAAAAGGCGTAACTTACAAAAATCAAACAGATGTATTCAAGGAAGGAGACAGGACTATTCCCAATTTAGAAAAATAGTTATAGGACCTAATAATCTGGAAGACAGACAACAGTAACATACACACACACCACACTGGAACCAAAGAAAACACAAGGCTTTCCAATTCTGTCTTCTCCAGTCTTCATTTCTCAAGAATGCTAGAGAAGATGGGACAATATTAAGAGGCTAAGTTTCAAAAAGGACAGAAAAGTAAAGAGGTGTTCGTAATTTCCATTAAAGAAACTGGAGGAAGCATACACAAGAATTAATTAAAGACTCACACTGGGCATACTGTAAAATTCAAACCAGGTTTTGACTTTATTCTTAGGAACTTCCTGACTCTGCAGCCTGTGGGACTTAGCCAAGGAGAGGGAGGATTCTCCCATCCTAAGTTTACACTTAGGATGTAAAAACTCTAGAAGAAAAAAACAGTATTGCAGAGGAAAACTTATGAGGAGCTAGAGATGACCAGGTTGTGTTACAGGAGCGTATATGTATGTTTTTAAAAATTACTGTGTTGTGCATTTTATACACTTAACTATATAAATGTTATGCCTTAATTAGGAAAAGCAGGTGACAAACTGTTTAAATTTGTTAAGCTTCTTGCAAACTCAAGCATCAATCATTTTCTTAAAGACAAGAATGACTATTCTCTCATTTATATGTATTATAGAAATTTCTTGATCCTTCATCTTTAAAAATTCTCTCCAATTGGGGCACCTGGATGGCTCAGTTGGTTAAGCGACTGCCTTCGGCTCAGGTCATGATCCCAGGGTCCTGGGATCGAGCCCCGCATCGGGCTCCCTGCTCGGCGGGAAGCCTGCTTCTCCCTTTCCCACTCCCCCTGCTTGTGTTCCCACTCTCGCTGTCTCTATGTCAAATAAATAAATCAAATCTTAAAAAAAAATAAAAAAAATAAAAATAAATAAAAAAATAAAAATAAAAATTCTCTCCAATTAAAGAGCTCTAAAAAAAAAAAGAGCTCTAAATTGTGTACCTTGGCCTCTGCTTAGTAGTTTTTTTTTAAAGGCTTATCTGTAATCAATTTCTAATTAAATACAATAATAATGAGAAGGTCGAAGAACCCACAGCTTTGACAATCTCCTCCATGTGTGCTCCCAATCTTTAACTCCAGCCCCCATGTTATTCATACTAGTCTTCTTCACTTGGATGGCCCAGTAAGTTCCAAAATGAAACATCATCGTTGTCCTCAAATTTCTTCTCCTTTATTATATCCCCTATCTCTGCAAATGGTACCATCATTCACTAAGATCCCCAAACAGGAAATCTATACAGGTATTCCCCACTTTCTGAAAGTCTGTGTTATACCACTTCACTTCTACAGAAGACCTATGTTAATACCTAGTTTTGCGAACCAAAAAAAAAAAAATCTGAAGAGGATTTTCACTTTTTTACAAAAAAAGGCAAAAAGCAAAGTAGCGTTCAGTGTTGGTTTTGCAGCCAGCCATTATAGAGGCACGTGCACCCTGAGCAGCGAGAGGGGCACCACCAAGCTCCTTCCCTGGGACTACACTCAGCATCTCAGCATCCAGCCGCCAGGGCTTGGAACTTTGTGAGCATCTGTGCTTTATCTTGAGTTATTTTGAGCATCCGTTAGCAAGATGTGTCCTAAAGCATCAGAAAAGCCTAGGAGAGGTTATTCTCTGGGTTTGGGAATGCGCCAAGATTTTTCCATATAAAGAAATGGTCATTGTTTCTTGGTTTTATGCAACATTTGGACTTACAAAACATTTCATAGGAAAGCTCTACCTTCAGATAGTGGGGGAAACCTGTCATCACACAAGAATCTAAGGTTCCCCCCTTAACCCCACATCCTACTAATCACCAAGTATTGCGGCTATTACCTCTTAAATAGCCCTCATATCCATCACCCCTTCTTTATTCTCTTTAACTGCCATAGTTAAAAGCCAGCTTCTCTAAATCTCACTACTACACAAGCCTTCTCATTGGTCTTTGTGCTTCTGGGTCCCATCTCATTTTAATACATCCTCCAAACCACTTCCATCAAGTGGGCTTTGTAAATGCAAATCTTATTGCATCATTCTCCTTGAAATTCTTCAGCAGTGCTCCATCACCTACGCTGAGGGATAAAAGTTCAGTTCATTTGTCCAAACAATCTTTTCATCTGCCTCTGCCTCACCCACTCTGAACCCCTGGTGGGGCATACAACTCCTTAATCCCTGTACCTTTACATGTACTGTTCGCTCTTGCCTAGAAGCCCTGGCCTTCTGCCCACATACAGTTCAAATTCCTCCTCATTCCTTTAAGTGCCAATTCAAATGCCTTTCCCCAGAAGACACCATCTCCTGCAGCAGGGTTCACAACTTTTCTCAGTCTCCATCACATCAGAAGGCAATAAAAATGGTCCAGAAAGATCACTGCTCCTTATTGCCACTTCCTGTTTTTCTCATGTCCACTTCCAGTCCCTTCCCATCCTTACTTCTTTCTTTTCTACATTTCATGAACACTTTTGGACTTAATTTGATGATCTCCACCACTCCTCCCCCTTGACTTCATTTGCAGGAGTTTCAAGATTTTTTTTTTTTTTTTAAAGTAGGCTCCATGCCCAGTGTGGATCTCAATTCGGGGCTTAAACTCAACCCTGAGATCAAGACCTGAGCTGAGATCAAGAGTTGGAAGCTTAACTGACTGAGCCACCCAGGTGCCCCTCAAGATTTTTATACATAAAATGTATACCATGTCTTTACCTTTCTCCCACTACCATTCATTCATTCAACAAACATTTACTCAGCACATATTACACGCTAGGTGCTGGGCTGAGATAAAGGTGAAGAAGATAGTCGCTGCCCTCAAAAAGCTTGCAGATTATTGAGAAAGACAAACAAAAACCAGTCAGTTACCAGCATTGTATGGTGACAGATGGCAGCTACACTTGTGGTGAGCATAACTGCAGAACCATAATAGCATAATGTACAGACCTGTAGGATCACCTGAAACTAATGTAACACTGTGTGCTGACTATACTCCAATTAAAAAAAAAACACATGACCATACAGTGGGAGAAAGCAACGCAAGGATACAGGAAGGGCGCTTGACACAGCCTGAAGGAGTCAGACACACTAAACCAACCCTAGGCAGGCGACTTTCCTCCTTCCTAATTCAGCTAGGGAACGGGCAGGACCCACGCTGCTCCACACCAAGGTCCCTCAATTCTGAAATATGACTCAGGCCACAAGCTCCTATTGCACTCCCTCCCTCCGTCTGAACCTGGGAAGAGTTCCTCTAACTTCTAGTTCTGCTGTTTGTCCTCAGTGTCCATTTAGAGGCTCCCCTGACAGGCATATCAGTGATTTTTCTCCTTAGTGCCCTAGATTTGCTCAACACCGACTTGTTTTTAGTGTATTTCTGCCCTACCAATCCCTTAACTTTTTCTCCTTTGCTCTGGGAATACAGAGCATAGCTGGAGAAAGTTACAAAACTGGTTCCTTTTCAACCCTACGCCAATTAACTTCCACTCAGTGCTCACATGTCAGCACCTGGCCTGGAAGGCCCTTCTTCATCCTGTCTTTCTGGTGAACTTCTACTCAGCCTTCAAAGACTGGTTCAATTGTTACTTTTTCTAGGAGGCATTTTTGACAACTAGCCTTCCTCCTGGGAACTTCCCAAGGTGCTCCTTCCCACTTACCCTGCAAGGCCCAACAAGCAGCTGTGATCCTTTGTTCACCCATTTCGAGTCTGCTGGTGAGTCTTGGAGAGAAACAATGTAATCTTTGTGCATCCCAGAATCTAACACAACCCTTCTTGTTGGTCATTCATTCAGCATACCTTCTAAATGCCTACTGTGTGCTAAGCACTGGGTTGAAAAACTGAATGAATGTCTGACCTACATCACATTCTTCACTCATTCATTCTGTACCTTCTCCACTCTCCTCCAAGATTCCAAACCCATCCATTAGGCATCCTCCCTAGTCTGGCCTTTCTGAAGATTATCCTGAAAGCCTATCTCACACAATCCCCTTGGTTTCTTCTTGTCTGGATTATGCAGATGAATCTGCATCTTCACCCATTTTCCCCCACTCTACTGCTCTGCCAGGCTCCCCTCACCACTTGTATTCTAAATGCATGACCTACACCATACCACCTCCTCTGGGACCTTACTGTCTAAGGAAATCTTTCTTCCTTTCCAGTAAATCCATCCCCTCAACTGACAAATACTTTATAATCTCTTCTATTCTGAAAAATTATTGTTGGCCTTGTGATACCCTCCAAATATCCTCCTGTTTTTACCCTCCCTTTCACTATCCAAATTATTAAGAGAATAAACTATACTCCATTACTTCCATGTTCTCATCACTGATCTGGTAAAACATTGGTTGATTGATTGTTACTTAAGTAACAGATAATATGATTTTATTTTTTTAAAGATTTTATTTATTTGAGGGGGGGCAGGGGGGAGGGGCAGAGAGAGAGAGAAGTAGACTCCCCACTGAGCAAGGAGGCCAACTCAGGGCTTGATCCCAGGACCCTGAGATCATGACCTGAGCAGAAGGCAGACAACCGACAGAGCCACCCAGGCACCCCTATATGATTTTAAAACTCAAATAATACCACCAGGCTTATAAACAAAAAATAGCACTCTCCTCTGCTGCCCCCCCCTTGGACCTCTCCTTCCCCATTCTCCCAATTTAAGTCACCATATTTGTTCAAATCAATATTCAGCGCTAATAGTGC
This sequence comes from Halichoerus grypus, assembly GCF_964656455.1. NCBI lineage: Eukaryota > Metazoa > Chordata > Mammalia > Carnivora > Phocidae > Halichoerus > Halichoerus grypus. Next base: position 170,528,440 of record NC_135717.1, on the reverse strand, counting down.
TGTTACTAAGTGAATAATAGATACAGCTGAATCATATGGAATAGTATAATTAAATTTGCTTTTCTTGTACAATTTTTTGTTTTCCCTGGAACTAACAATTACTTTCTCTTCTTATACTTTCTTTCAATTTGGGGGGAGGGGTTAGTATTTATTATGTATTTTTCACTAATTCATCCTCAAACTCTCCAAGAGAGCTGTAAATCTCCTCCTAATAAATTCAAACACTTCATGTAATCTATCAACTTCATTACAGTCTTGGAGACATTCCTCAGGGGTTTTCTCCTGTTCCAGTCTAGATTGTTTGCTCTCTAGGCCACTCAAGAGCTGACACTTTGCCAGGGATGTCTTTTCCCCTTCATCTCTGAAATTCCTGGCTGTCTCTCCTACCTTGGAGCATCTGTTCCCCATATCCTTTGTCTTCCTCTTTTATGGTTTACTCCCTGGTTTAGGTGGAGCATATATTCCAGTGATTTCCTGATAAAAGGTATATGGGAAGTAAATTTTTTGAGATCTTGAATGACTAAAATGTCCTTACTTTATCCATATATATAACTGACATTTTTTTTTTTTTACCCACATACATAACCACATACATAATCGAATCAGAAGTTCAAGTTAGCAAACCTTTTTCCCTCCACAATTTTGAAGTGATGCTGCAGTATCTTCTAGTTCCCAGAGTTGCAATATAGAAATTTCACAGTATTCTAAATCCTAATGTTTTGGATATAACCTGTTTCTTCTCCAGAAACTTTTAGGGTCTTTTATTTCTCCTCTGTGTTCCACAAATGCAAACCCACTAAGTATTTTTTTTTTTTTTTAATTGAGCTTCTGGGTAGGCACTTGCAATCTAGAAACTCAGGCTCTTCAGGTTTAGGACAGTTTCTCTACTTATTTTGATAATTTTATCCCCTCCAGGAATTCCTTATTCAGTGTTGAATTTTTGGCATTGATCCATAAATTTTCTTCTTTTCTCTCCACTCGTACCTCTCTTTTTCTTTTACTTTCTGGAGATTCTCTCAACTTTACCTTCCAATATTCTAACTTTTAAAAGAATTTCTGTTATTGTAACTTAATTTTTGAAAGCTCTTTCTTGTTCTCTGAATACTCTTTTTTAATAGTCCTGTTCTTATTCCATGATTATAATACCATCTTTTATCTCTGAAAAATATTATAGATCTTTTTCTTTGGGTAAATACTTAGTACTTAGCAGTGTGTATCAGTTTGCTAGGGATGCCACGACAAAGTACCACAGCGCGTGTGCTTTCGGTAACAGCAATTTATTGTCTCACACAGACCTGGACGCTAGAAGTGGGACGTGAAGAAGGGCACTGGTTCCTTCAGAGGGCTGTGAGGGAAGGATTTGTTCCAGGCCTCTCCCCTTGGCTTGCAGACGGCCGTCTGCTCCCTATATTACCGTGTTACCTCCAAGTTCCTCTTTTATATTTGTTTTGGTCACTATCCTCCAGTCATAGGTTTTTATCAGATGTCTGGTCATCTTTGGTTATCGACTGATATTTAAGAGGTAAGCTGGAAAGAACTTGGGAGTGCTTTTTGTATGTGGCGAAGGGAGGGAAGGTTGCTTGCCCTGTGGTTGGCTTCCTGGATATCAGGAGGGGACCTGGCCATTTCACTGGGAGAACTCTCAGGTGTCTGCTTCTATATATTCCTTTTTTACCCCCTTGGGCTGTTCAATTACCCAGAGAGGTACCCTTTAATTCTCAGCCCGACTGATATAAGTCTGGCTTCCAGTGTTCTGGGACTGAATTTGGGAAGAGAGCTGGCACAGTCTCACATCATTGACTTAGACTGAATCTTTCTGCTTTGAGTTAGATACCTTCCCTCCACCTTGAGCCTTGCATGGTACGAGAGGGACAGCTATCCATCCGTGGATGTGCAAGGCAGGATACCTGGGCTTTGCTCCTTGTAAATTCTTCAGCCAATACCGCTGTTGTCAGTGTCACTCCAAAATCTTTCTGGCTTCCAAGATTTTGTTGGCATTTCTTATCTGTTTCATCTCCTCTTCCATTCACTTTATTTTTCTGGTGGATTTACGCTTGCTGAAATCATTTATGCTTGCTAAACTAATTTCAGTGGAGTTTTATTTTTTTTATTTTTTATTTTTTTAAAGATTTTATTTATTTATTTGAGAGAGAGAGAATGAGAGACAGAGAGCATGAGAGGGAGGAGGGTCAGAGGGAGAAGCAGACTCCCTGCCGAGCAGGGAGCCCGATGCGGGACTCGATCCCGGGACTCCAGGATCATGACCTGAGCCGAAGGCAGTTGCTTAACCAACTGAGCCACCCAGGCGCCCTTCAGTGGAGTTTTAGAAGGGAGTGGAGACTAATAACTAGGTTTAATTCACCATGTCCAGATCTACTTTTTTTTTTTTTTAAGATTTTATTCATTTATTCATAAGAGACAGAGAGAGAGAGGGAGAGGGAGAAGCAGGCTCCCGCTGAGCAGGGAGCCCGATGTGGGACTCGATCCCAGGACCCTGGGATCATGACCTGAGCTGAAGGCAGACGCTTAACCATCTGAGCCACCCAGGCGCCCCAGATCTACTCTTAAAACTCTTTTGTCTCTTCTTTTTCCCCCTCTATCAAAACTGCTCTATTTGGGGTGCCTTGGTGGCTCCGTCCGTTAAGTGTCTGACTCTTGATTTTGGCTCAGGTCATGATCTCAGGGTCGTGAGATGGAGCCCCATGTCAGGTTCCATGCTGGGTGTGGAGCCTGCTTAGGATTCTCTTTCTCCCTCTGCCCCTCTCCCACCTCTCTCCCTCTTTCTCTAAAAACAAACAAACAAAAAAACTGCTCTATTTAATGCCACCAATAAATATTTGCTGGTTGCCTCCTTCTTTAAAAAATTATTTGAAGGGCGCCTGGGTGGCTCAGTCAGTTAAGCGTCTGCCTTTGGCTCAGGTCATGATCCCAGGGTCCTGGGATTGAGCCCTGCCATTGGGCTCCTGCTCAGTGGGGAGTCTGCTTTCCCCTCTCCCTCTGCCTCCCACTTGTGCTCTCTCTTGCTATGTCTCTCTCTCAAATAAATAAAATCTTTAAAAATAAATAAATAAAAATAATTATTTGAAAATTTAACAGTTTTATGAGGTATAACTGACATATATAAAATTGCATATATTTATTCTATTTGATAAATTTCAACATATGTATATACCCATGAAACTGTCATCACAATCAAGAAAATGAACATTTTTGCTACTCCTAAAAGTTTCATTATGCACTTCCTTAAATTTAAAAAATGAGCAATTGTCCCCTCCTGCTCTCCCTCCCTGGGCAACCACTAATGTGGTTTCTGTCGTTATAGATTACTTTGCATTTTCTAGAGTATATATACATGGAATCACACAGGACATACTCTTTTTTTAGTCTAGCTCCTTTTGATTAGCTTATAATTACTTTGAAATTCATCCATAGTTTCATGTATCAGTAGTTCATTTCCCTTTTACAGCTGAGTACTATCCCATTGCATAGAATCTACCACAATTTGTTTTCCAGTCATCTGTTGATGGGTGGCTGTGTTGTTTCCAGATTTGGGCTATAACAAAAAGCTGTATAAACATTCATTTGGAAGTTTTTGTAAGGATGTATGCTTTCTTTTTCTTTGGGTAAATACTTAGTACTTAGCAGTGTGTATCAGTTTGCTAGGGATGCCACAACAAAGTACCACAGCTCGTGTGCTTTCGGTAACAGCAATTTATTGTCTCACACAGACCTGGAAGCTAGAAGTGGGACATGAAGAAGTGCACTGGTTCCTTCAGAGGGCTGTGAGGGAAGGATTTGTTCCAGGCCTCTCCCCTTGGCTTGCAGACGGCAGCCTTCATGTTCACATGGCATTCTCCTTCTGTTTGTGTCTCTATGTGTAAATTTCCCCTTTTTATTTTTTTAAAGATTTTTCCATTTATTTGAGAGAGAGAGAGAAATCAGAAGTGGGGGGTAGGGGAAGAGGGAGAGGGAAAAGCAGACTCACAGCTGAGCAAGGAGCCCAAAGCAGGGCTTGATTTCAGGAGCCTGAGATCATGACCCGAGCCCAAGGCAGGCGCCTAACTGACTGAGCCACCCAGGTGCCCCTAAATTTCCCCCTTTAAAAAAGACACTAGTTGGGGCACCTGGGTGGCTTAGTTGGTTAAGTGTCTGCCTTGGGCTCAAGTCATGATCTCAGGGTCCTGGGATTGAACCCCACGTCAGGCTCCCTGCTCAGCTGGGAGTCTGCTTCTCCCTCTCCCTCTGCCCCTCCCCCTGCTTGTGCTCTCTCTCTCTCTCTCTCTCAAATAAAGAAATAAAATCTTAAAAAAAAAGACACTAGTCACACTGTATTATGGCCCACCCTAATGACTTATTTTAATTTGATTACCTCTGCAAAGACCCTAACTCCAAACAAGGTCACATTCTGAGGTAATGGGGGTTAAGACTTCCAACAAAGGAATTTGGGGGCAAGGGCTGGACGGGGAAAATTCAGCCTCTAACAGTGGAATAGTTGGATCATACGGTAGCTATATGTTTAACTTTTTTTTTTTTAAAGATTTTGTTTATTTATTTGACAGAGAGAGAGAGACAGCGAGAGAGGGAACACAAGCAGGGGGAGTGGGAGAGGGAGAAGCAGGCTTCCCACTGAGCAGGGAGCCCAATGCAGGGCTCGATCCCAGGACCCTGGGATCATGACCTGAGGCGAAGGCAGCCGCTTAACAACTGAACCACCCAGGCGTCCCTATATGTTTAACTTTTTAAGAAAAAGTCTCTGTTTTCCAAAGTGGCTGCAGCATTTTATCTCCCCACCAGCAGTGTATGAGAGTTCCAGTTCTTCGTATCTCACCAACACTTGGTATGATAAGTCTTTTTAACTTTACCCATTCTAATTGTGACTTTAATTACATTGACATTGAACATCTTTTCATGAGCTTTTTGCCATCCATTCTCTGGTAAAGTGCTGTTCAAATTTTTGACCATTCTTTTAAGCAGCTTTATTTCTCTCTCTTTTTTTTTTTTTTGAGTAAGCTCTATGCCCAATGTGGGGCTTCAACTCATAACCCCAAGATCAAGAGTTGCATGCTCTACCGAGTCAGCCAGGCACCCCTAAGTATCTTTACTGAGATATAATTTACATACCATAAGGCTCACCTGTTGAAAGTATACAATTCAATGGCTTCTAATATATTTACAGAATTGTGCAATTATCACCACAATCCAATTTTAGAACATTTCTATCATCTCAAAAAGAAAATTTGTACTTATTGCCAGTCGCTCCCCATTTTGTCCTCCCTTCACCCTCCTTTCCAGCACCAGGTAATGGCTAATCTACTTCTGTCTCTACAGATTTGCCTATTCTGAACATTTCATGTATAAATGAAGTCATACAATATGTGCTGTTTTGTGTCTGTCTGCTTTCCCTGAGCATAATGTTTTCAAGTTTCATCCTTGTTGTAGCATATATCAGTACTTCATTCTCTTTTATTGCTGAATACTATCCAGTTATATGGATATACCATTTTGTTTATCTAAAGCATCAGCTGAGGGACATTTGGATTATTTCCACTTTTTTGCTATTATGAATAATGCTGTTATAAACACTTGTGTACAAATTTCTGTGTGGACACATGCTTTCATTTCCCTTGGGTGAATACCCAGGAGTGGAACTGCTGGGTCATGTGATAACTCTATGTTCAACTTTTTGAAGGAAGGACTACCAAACTTTTGCTCAAAGCAGCTGCACCATTTTCCATTTCCACTAGCAGTGTCCAAGGGTTCAAATTTTTCCACATCCTCACCCACACTTGTTACTGTCTGTCCTTTTGATAGCAGCCATCCCAGCAGGTGTGAAGTGGTATGTCACCGTGGTTTTGGTTTGTAGTTCCCTAATGAGTAATGATGTTGAGCATTTCTTCATGGGCTTACTGGCCATTTGAATATCTTCTTTGGATAAATGTCTTCCAATTCTTTGCTCATTTTTTAAATTGTTTGTTTTTTTTTTCCTATTATAGAGCTTTGAGAATTTTTAATAGATTCTAGATACAAGTCCTTTTTCAGGTAGGTGCTTTTCATGTATTTTCTCCCAGTCTGTGGCTATCTTTTCATTCTCATTAACAGCATCTTTCAAAGAGCAGAAGTTCTTAATTTTGATGTAGTACAATTTATCAATTTTGATTTATTTATTTTAAAAAGATTTTATTTTTTAAGATTTATTTATTTGAGAGAGAGAGAGAGAGCACGGAGGAGAAGGGGGGAGAGAGAGAGAAACTTCAGCAGACCCCATGCTGAGTGTGGAGCCCGACATGGGGCTGGATCCCATGATCCTGAAAGTACGACCTGAGCCAACCAAGAGTTGGATGCTTAACTGACTAGGCCACCCAGGGACCCCCCAAATATTTTATTTTTAAGTTATCTCTACACCCAATGTGGGGCTCAAACCTACAACCCTGAGATCAAGAGTCACACACTGTATGACTGAGCCAGTCAGGAGCCCCAGACAATTTATCAATTTTTAAAATTTAATGGTTGTGCTTTTGCTGTGGTATCTAAGAAATCTTTGCCTAGCCACAGGTTTTCTCTTACATCTTCTACTAGGAGCATTATAGTTCTATGTTTTACATTTAGATCTAAGGTCCATTTTCAGTTAATTTTTTTAAAAAGATATTATTTATTTATTTGACAGAGAGAGACACAGTGAGAGAGGGAACACAAGCAGGGGGAGTGGGAGAGGGAGAAGCAGGCTTCCCGCTGAGCAGGGAGCCCGATGTGGGGCTCGATCCCAGAAACCTGGGATCATGACCTGAGCCGAAGGCAGCCGCTTAACAACTGAGCCACCCAGGCGCCCAGTTAATTTTTATACATGCTATGAGATCTAGATCTATGTTCTTATGTTCTTTTTTTTTGCATATGGATATCCAATTGCTCTAACACCATTTGTTGAAAAAATATCCTTTCTCCGCTGAATTGCCTCCACAAAATTGCCTTTTTCAAATATCATTTGTCCATATATGTGTGGGTCTATGTCAGAATCTCTCTTCTATTCCACTGGCCTAATTTGTCTTTTTCCCAATACCACAGGGTCTTGATTATTGTAGCTTTATAAAAAGTTCTGAGATCATGTAGTATTGGCACTCCAACTCTGTTCTACTCAAAAGCTGTTTTGATCATTGTTATAAGTTGAATAGTGTCCCCCCAGCTGCCCAAAAAAGATGTTGGAGTCTTAACCTCCAATACTTCAGAATGTGACCTTATTTAAGATGGGGTCGATACAGAGGTAATCATAAAGTTATTAGAGCAGGCTCTAATCCAATATGACTGGTGTCCTTTTATAAAAAGGGGGAAATTTGGACACAAAGACAGAAATGCATGCAGGAAGAATGCCATAGGAAGACTGGGTTGTGCTGCAGTAAGGCAAGAAGCTAGAAGCCAGAAGCTAGGAGAGAGGCCTGGAAAAGACCCTCCCCTGGTCCCTTCACATGGAACAAGGCCCTGCCAACACCCTCATCTTGGACTTCTGGTCTCCAGAACTGTGAGACAATACATTTCTGTTGTTTAAGCCACTCAGTTTGTGGTATTTTGTTAGAGCAGCCCCAGCAAACTAATACAGCTGTTCTATGTCCTGTGCATTTCCATATGGATTTGTAAGTCAGCTTTTTCACATCTACAAAAAAAGTCTGCTAAGATTTTGATAGGGATTGAACTGACTCTATAGATCAATTTGGGGAGAAGCAACATCTAAACAATATTGAATCTTCTGACCCATAAACAGGTATATTTCTCCATTTATTTAGGTTGACTTTATTTTCTCTTGGCAATGTTTTGTGGTTTTCAGCGTATGTACAATGCTGAATAGAAGGGGGGGGAACAGCAGACATCTTGTTGTTCTTCATCTTAGAAGTAAATCATTCAGTCTTTCACCATTAAGTTTAACTGTAGGATCTTCATAAAAGCCCTTTATCAGGTCAAATAGTTCCTTTCTATTCCTAGTTTCCTGACAGTTTTTATCAGGAATGGATGTGGCATTTGTCAAATGCTTTGTCTGCATCTGTTGAGTTGATCATATGGTTTTTCTTTTTTAATTTGTTAACGTGATGAATTACATACTGATTAATTTCTGAATGCTCAACCAACCCTGCATTCCTGGGAAAAATCCCACCTGGTCATGTATTATCATATGCTCAAATTTTGTTTAGAATTGTTGTACCTACTTCATGAGAGATGCTTAGTGAAATAAGCCAGTCACAAAAATTTGACCTGGAGTGGTCAAAGTCATAGAAATAGCCACATTGGGCTTGATCTCACGACCCTGAAATCATGACCTGAGCGGAAACCAAGAGTTGGATGCTTAACCAACTGTGCCACCCAGGCACCCCAATATCACATTAGTTTTAATTTGCATTTCCCTTATGAATAATGTTGAAAACCTATTTTTATGGCCATTTGTGTACCTTATTTTGTGAAATAACTATTTATGTCTTTTGTACATTTTTTAGTTGTTTGATCTTTCTGATTTTTAGAAATTCTATATATATTCTAGATATGAGATCTTTATTAGATAAATGTATTATTGCAAGTAGCTTTTCCACATTCTTAATGCTGTCAGCATATTGGCAGATGTTTAAATTTTTTAAATGAAATTCAATTGAGCAACTGTTCTTTTTTATGGTTCATGCTTTTTGCAATCCTCCTAAGGTCAGAGAGACATCTCTCTCTCTTTCTCTCTTTTTTTCATGGAGACAGCTTTTATGTTGTTTTCCAAAAGCCTTACAGTTTTAGCCCTCACATTTAGGTCTTTGATCCATCTCAAATTAGGTTTCATGTATGGTGTGTGGCATAGCAATCATGGCTCATGTATTTCCATATGATTACCTGGTTGCTCCAGCACCATTTATTGAAAGATTTTCCTTTCCATGGGGCTCCTGGGTGGCTCAGTCGGTTAAGTGTCTGCCTTCGGCTCAGGTCATGGTCCCAGGGTCCTGGGATCGAGTCCCACATCAGGCTCCCTGCTCAGTGGGGAGTCTGCTTCTCCCTCTGCCTCTGCCTCTACCCTGCTTGTGCTCTCTCTCACTCTATCTCAAATAAATAAAATCTTTAAAAAAAAAGAAAGACCCTTTTTTCCCTCATTGAATTACATTAGTCTTTTGAAAAACCCTTTTAAAAATTCTAGGTTTAAAAGAATCAATTGTACAACTTCAGGATGGGCAAGACTGGTATAATAGCAGCATACTGGATAATGTGGTTGACTTTGAGACATAGAAGCACTTCCCCCTTAGCAACAGAACCTATAAATTTTAGCTAACACATATGCTAACATCATTTGAAGTTTATTGTGGCCATGTCATTAAATTCTGGTCAAAGAAATATAAAAGCACAGTTGAATGTGCAACTTTCATGAAGTCTTTCAAGGTAAGTGACAAATTCTCTTTTTTTGCTAGATGGAATACAAATGTGATGGCTGGGGCTGGAGAGAAAACAGAATTTTCTATTTTTATAAATTAGGGAAATTTTTTAAGATACAGAAAAAAGTACAGAGAATAAAATAACAAACACACCCATGTAACCACCACTCAGATTTAACGTATTTGCTTTATCATATTTGCTTCAGATTTCTCCCTTTTTAAAATTTTTTTATTATTTTTATTATTATGTTATGTTAATCACCATACATTACATCATTAGTTTTTGATGTAGTGTTCCATGATTCATTGTTTGCATATAACACCCAGTGCTCCATGCAGAACGTGCCCTCTTTAATACCCATCACCAGGCTAACCCATCCCCCCACCCCCCTCCCCTCTAGAACCCTCAGTTTGTTCCTCAGAGTCCATAGTCTCTCATGGTTCGTCTTCCTTCTTTTTTTAAAGAAATAAAAATACAGATACAGTGAAGAGTTGAGGGCCCCTGTGTAGCCAGCCCTTTCCAAACTCAATCTTTTTCCTCCCTCCCCAGATGCAACCCTACTCTGAAGTTTGTGTATGTCTTACCTTTCAGAGACAACTTTAAGAATTCACTGGTTCTGCCTCCTCTGAGTGCCCTTAGTTCAGCTGTGGTCTGTGCACTACTGGTTTAGGGATCACCTGGGGCACTTGGAAAATACAGAGATCCCAGGTTCCCGACTCTTGAGATCCTGTTTCAGAAAGTCCAGGGCGGGCCTGGTCACCTTCATCTTATTCTTACTTTACTATTATTTTTTTCACTTACATTTAAAAAAGCATGCCAGGTATAAATCAAAACCACAATGAGATAGTATTTCATATTCACTAGAATAAAAAATACATACAATAACAAATTGGTGAGGATATGGACAAATTAGAACCCTTATACACTTCTGGTGGGAATATAAAATGGTATACCCATTTGGAAAACAGTTTGGCAGTTCTTCAAAAAATGAAACACAGGGCGCCTGGGTGGCTCAGTCGTTAAGCGTCTGCCTTCGGCTCAGGTCATGATCCCAGCGTCCTGGGATCGAGTCCCGCATCGGGCTCCCTGCTTGGCGGGAAGCCTGCTTCTCCCTCTCCCACTCCCCCTGCTTGTGTTCCTGCTCTCGCTATCTCTCTGTCAAATAAATAAATAAAATCTTTAGGGGCGCCTGGGTGGCTCAGTCGTTGGGCGTCTGCCTTCAGCTCAGGTCATGATCCCAGGGTTCTGGGATCGAGCCCCGCGTCGGGCTCCCTGCTCCGTGGGAAGCCTGCTTCTCTCTCTCCCTCTCCCACTCCCCCTGCTTGTGTTCCCTCTCTCGCTGTGTCTCTCTCTGTCAAATGAATAAATGAAATCTTTAATAAATAAATAAATAAATAAATAAATAAATAAATAAATAAAATCTTTAAAAAAAAAAAAAAATGAAACACAAAGTTACCATATGACCTGGCAATTCCACTCCTGGTTATTCACCCAAGAGAAATGAAGGCACAAAACCTTATAAGGAATGTTCACAGCAGCATTATTCATATGCACAAAGCACCCACTCTCCTTGTATGCATTCTTCTACACCAGGCGACCTTTCTAAGGAGTTTCTCTGATATAAGTAAACAGAATTGATTACTCTTCATATAACTTCTTCAGGATGGAGGACTGAACTTAGCATGGACTTTGGAGTAAGACTTGGAATCCAATGCAATTTATGTTGTTTGCCAGCTATGAAAACAAATGGGAAAAATACCTATCCTGCATAGTTTCTTTCCCAGTCTGCTCTTAAAATACCAAAAGCCATAAAATCTTGTTATAATTTGCTAAATCAGATTCAGTCTCAGATAGAGATATCCTAAACTTAAAGAAGCAAAAGACTTGGGACGCCTGGGTGGCTCAGTCAGTTAATCATCTGACTCTTGATTTCAGCTCAGGTCATGATCTCAGAGTAGTGAGATCAAGCCCCACATTAGGGTCCACGATGGGCTTGAAGCCTGCTTAAGATTCTCTTTCTCCCTCCCCCTCCACTGCCCCACCCCACTCACTCTCTTTCTAAAAAAAAAAAAGGAGCAAAAGACTTAGTCTAAATTGTCTCATTTAACTCTTTGATATAAAGCCAATCAATAGATCACTTTATTCTTTGTAGACAAAGACTACATTTATTCATTTATTACTTTGATAACAGTAAAGAGAACATTATAGCTAAAATGTTTGCTTCCTGATTCATTAAGTGTTTTTTATTTATGGTAATTAATAAAGACACATGGGCACTTAAATCCATAGCTATAATTCTTAAACTCCAGAGCTTATTTGTTTTTATTGTTTTATTATAAAATGCTTAACTATACAAAGAAGTACAGAGAATGAGATCACAAATACTCAACTGCTCAGTTTTATAATTTTTACTATGCTTGCCAGATTTCACTTAAAAAATAAACATTCCAAGCCTATAGCTGCAGAATCTCTACAACTAGTAAACCAACACCAACTCGTTTAGAGTATCAACCTAAATTATACTAAATGTAAAGTGAGAAATAGCTGTGCAGTTGAAATTAAAAATTCTGATCCATCCTTGGTAAGAAATATAGCGCAAGATCAGCATTGACTGGAGACTGTCCCAGGAGTCTTGGCTGTTGCCTCCTGTTTCGTATGTCCTTTCATGGGATCTACTTCCTTGTCTGTGGTCCCTGCCACCTGACTCGGAGAACTCAAGACCTAATGGAAATCAGGCCACAGGCTGGGTTGGGCCAATCAGATTCTCCTTCTTTACAGAGAATTTGAGTGTCGAGATGCACATATTCTAGTGTGTCTTCTACATTAACACTAGTTGTTATGAGAGTAAATCATAAAGTAAAATGCACATCTCACCTCCATGCTTTAGAAACCTATTGCCTGTTCTTGAAACTCCTTAGCCTAAGATAATCTTAGATAATGGTCTCCGTCATTCCCTCCTCTTCAGCTGGAACCCAACACTCTAATCACTATTAAAGATGAGCTCAAATTTTCTCCTTGTCCTCCCTCTGAGAGGTGGAATCTGTTTCTCCTCCCCTTGAATCTGGGGTAGCCCTGGGACTGGCTTTAATTCACCAGAAGATGGGGAAAGGAAAGCTGTTTGACTTCTAAGGCTGCAGCTTCTGCATGCTTGCAGTACTCCCTCTTGGATCCCAGTCGCCATGCTGTGAGAAACGTTCCAAGCCATGTACACAGGTCATATGGAGGAGATCCTTGATGCTCAGGTCAACAGCCTCAAGCTGAGCTGCCAGCTGCCAGCCACGTAAGTGAGCCATTTTGGATGTTTCTGGCCAGTTGGGCCTCCAGATGACTGCAGCCCCCCAATACCACTCTGGAGCAGAACTGCCCTATAGAGCTCAGTGAATCACTGATCATGAGAGATAATCAAAAGCTGCGGTGGTGATTTTATTTATATATATATATTTTTTTTCCTCTATTATTAATATCTTATCTCAGTACCTTTGTCACCATTAATGAACCAATACTGACACATTATTATTAGCTAAAATCCATACTTTATTCAGATTTTCTTAGTTCTTACCTAACATTCTTATTCTATTCCAGGATCTCACCTAGGATATTGTATTACATTTAGTCATGATGTCCCCTTAGACTCCTTTTGGCTGTGACAGTTTCTCAGACGTATCTTGTTTTCTCTTGACAGTTTCGAGGGTAGTCTTGGTCAGGTATTTTGTAGGACATCCCTCTATCAGGATCTGTCTGATGTTTTTCTCATGATCAGAGTGGGACAATGGGTTTTGGGGAAGAAGACCACTGAGGAAAGGTACCATTTCAGCCCATCACATCAATGGTACGTACTATAAACATGACTTATCCTGTCGATGTAGACCTTGACCATCTGGTTGAGATACTGTTTGTCAGGTTTCCCCACTATGTGAAGCCACACTTAAGGAATGGGGACTTAGGCTCCACATCCTTGAGGGTGAAGTATCTACATAAATTATTTGGAATTCTTCTGCCCAAGAGATTGTGATAGTGGTTTTAAACCACTAATTTTTGGTGTGGTTTAATACACAGCAATATATCAGGGTGCCTGGGTGGCTCAGATGGTTAAGCGTCTGCCTTTGGCTCAGGTCATGATCCCAGGGTGCTGGGATCGAGCCCCGCATCGGGCTCCCTGCTTGGCGGGGAGCCTGCTTCTCCCTCTCCCTCTACTATTCCCCCTGCTTGTGCTCTCTCACTCTCTCTATCAAATAAATAAATAAAATCTTTAAAAAAAAATTTAAAAAAATACACAGGAAGATATCTGAAATGCACTCAAATCTTTTCACCATCTCCTGTTAGACTTCACCATTTATATATGCGACATATGCTTCATTCTGCTTATAATGCCCTTCCCACCTCCACCCACCCACTCACCAACCAACCAATAAAAATGAACAAAAACCCCTTATTTTTCCAACAAAACTCCAGTGTCACCTATCATGAAGCTTATCCAGAAGGAATTCTTTGCTTTGACCTAGCTCCTAATACCACACAGTTAATACCACTATCATTGCCCTTATGGTATAGTTCCCTCCCTCAACTAGACTATAAGTTCCCAACATGCAGAGACCCTGCCTTATGTAACTCTGCACGCCATACCTGGGACCATCAGCACATACCTGGTGTCCCGTAAGTGTTTGTGAATTATATAATTAACTGAATGACTATAAAGGTGTATTATTTTTTTAATAATACCTCAATTTAAAAGAATAAAAGAGAGAGCATAAATAAACAGCTATAGTCCAAGATGTGTCAGTAAATCTACACTAGAACTGGAGCCTACCTCGTGATGCACAGTTCCACTGTGCAATAGCTAGACCAGGCACTAAGAAAACTGATCACTGCATTTAGTGAGTCAAAGCCACATATAACAGACAAAATAGTTTCTGTTTTCAGATCAGTGTGACAACATAGGCACATAAATACTAAATAAATTAGATCACACGAGTCTCTTTCTAAGGGAATCAGGCCAACGAAGTCCATATCCTCGCCTTTGGATTTCCTGATATGTCATCAAAGACTTTTTACAGAACATAATTTTCATATTTAACTTCTAAAGTGTGGAACAATGAGACAGATTCATGGGTAACTGTGTTAGTGCTATTCAATTTTCTCTTTTACATACACAGCAGGGAAATTAAATAAGCCCTGAAGTGGTCCTTGGGAAAAATATAAGGAATAGTCACTGTGTCTCCAAAGGATTCAAGGGCTTCTGAAGTTTTACATTAATACTAACTCTGTCAACTTGTCTTCCTTCAGTATTTACAATAGCGGCTTTCACTAAAACAGTAGAATGCTCTGCGAGAAAGTGATTAGGTCATACAAAACTGCATTCTAGTGACCAGGGGAAAAAAGCCCTCCCACAGAGAGTACGAGCAACACTGGCAGCAGCAAAAAGACTCCCCTCAGGAAGGTCCAGGGCAGCAGACGGGGCACTGTCCAGGACACAGTGTGAGATACCCTTGGAGTGCCCAGGAAGGACTAGGGACAACTTTGAAAGGAGAGAGACATAAAGGTGACACTGAGGGTCCCCATATGACCAGGCAGAGAAAAAGCCCAGGAGAGTCAGGACATGGAGCCAGATACAGAGATATACACAAGCACATAGATAACAATCTATATACAGGGTTTGACAATGGTTAACGTTCATTCACGCCTTAGCTTGAAAACCCAAACCTAACAAATTACCGTTTAAAAATTTATAGTAAAAAATGTCTAAAAAATTACTGATAATGTCTCTGTGCAGCAGGAATAAGGGACAGGCTTTTTACTTTTTACCTTAAACACTTCTGACTCATTTTAATTTCTTAAAATAAGAATACAGAACTTGCACAATAAAACATTAAAAGATAAAGTGCTACCATTGCACAAACGAAGCATAAAGTTCTCTATGAGTTCAGTAAAATTGGTTTTAAATTGGTCATGGAGCACAACAAAAATGGCTATCAGGAAGAAAAAAAAAATCTTCTCAACCTTAGGTTAGGTTTTAATTTAAATCAAGCTAGTTTCTAAATTCACCTAAAACAAAACACCCACTCTACTCACCCACTACCTGTTTTTAATTTCTACCCAAAGTGTTTGCATCTTTAGTAATTCACTGACCTTGGAACTGCTTTCTTCCGACACTTCTCCCTCATTGGTTTGCATGGGAACAGACTCTGTGCAAAACTCTGCAGAAACACACAAATACTGCCTAAAAGAGGTAAGAGGAGAAAAAAAAAGGAATTCAGTGCAAAAATCAGTTTTTCAAAGATTAGATTGAAACTGGATCACCAAGGAGGCAATGACCTTAAGTAATGTGTGTGTGTGTGTGTGTGTGTGTGTGTGTACACATCTTTGGTAAGAAGGGAAGGAGAGAGGTAGGAGGGAATTTTCCCTACCTTAGGGGAGGATAGTTAGGAAAGGTTGAAGACATTGGGGTATTAAACAGTTCTAGATTTCTTTCTTCTTTTTTCTTGATTTTTGGCAGAGGTGACAGTGAAGATCTTCAGCAATTCATACAGTACGAACGGTGACCCGTCAGAAAGGACGCCCACCTATTTAAAGCAGTGGGCCAGCTGCTAGGCTGTAGCAGGTCATGCTGCCCACATATTACAACAGGCTACTGGAACTGGCCGGGTTTCCTGGGTTTATCATTTATGTTCAATATTTGTGGCATATTTTTTAACTGAAATTATGGTACACGCTAATGGTGGATCCCACTTTTTTAAGAGGATTTGCTTAATGAACTAAGTATCAATTAATTTATTTTTACATGAGAACAGGCTGTCCTAGGGCAAAACAATAAAAAGTAGTAATTTTTCCTCTAAGAATAAAATGAGTCAAGTTGGGTTAAAATTTTATGAATTAAAATGTACCAAAAGGAAACTACTAATAAAGTGTATGTAACATTCAAATTTTCATTCAATATGTAATTCCTGAGGAATAATTACTCAAACTGACACAAAACAAATCTCCATCACATGACAGGTAATCAATGTTTTAAAATCTTTCTAATATTTTATTTTATTTTTTTAAAAGATTTTAAAGAAGCTTCTCCCTCTCCCACTCCCCCTGCTTGTGTTCCCTCTCACTGTGTCTCTGTCAAATAAATACAAATCTTTAAAAAAAAAATAAAAGGTTCATACCTACAAAATATAAAAGCTAAAAAGATGCTTGCCCCAGGATGTGTGTGTGCAGAGACTCTCTTTATAAATGCAGCAGCCTGGAGACACGGTGTGGAAATCTGTTTCCTCATCTGCTGGGTGGGAGAGGAGTATCAAAATATCTACTGTGCTCACCTAATGAGGTTTTTTGGGAACCATTGTGTATTTATGTGACATGAAATGTAAAATTGGTACAGTGGGAGCTCTGTTAATCAAGCCCCATTCACTCACTCCAGATGAACTGACACTGCCCATTCCCAGTGTGAAACAGATGCTCACCGCAAGGGAAACAGGCTTTCTCTAGCTGGTTTTGCCCCTCATCTGTTTATGACAGTTGTGCAAAAATAAACTTGCTCTTTCTATGAAAATTAAATTGGCAGCACTGGAAAAAGTCAGGAAGCTACCTAGAAGGATGTCGTATGCAAACTGCTTCACAAATATCCTTAAGCTCTCATTCTACTTTACAGAAATAGAGACTGTATTTCATAAATGATGCATTATACGGACAGCGGACAGAGAAAGACACCCCAATGATTTCTGTGCCATTTCCGTTTGAATGTGCTTGGAAAGAGGAACCTCCTTCACCTCTCCCGAGGTCTCCCTCCTGGCTCTTCTCCACATGTACAGGTTCCACCCCGGAGGATCCTTTCTGAATGGTGAGATCAGAAGGAGAAACAGGGTACGTGAGCTCACCCCTTTTCTCTTCCTTTTGGGAGCCAGCTGTCCCCAGGGAGCATGCACTTTCCTCTGCTCTTGTTCCCCTAAATGCAGGCCCCTCACAACTACCTGGGACTAGGTAAGCCTGTTGAATATTGAGTTCAGTGCTAGGAAGTTCACTTGCCTATAGATGTACGCCATATTCTCCAATATAGCTTTATTAGTAACAGAGATGATACTTCAGTCTCTCAAATGCCCTACTCTTTTATTTCTCACTTGGTATAGAACTCAGCCAAAGGAAAAAGAGTGCTATTTATTGGGTCTCTCAAAGACCCTAATATCTGGTATGTGAAACTAAAGTTTTGATAAATACACATGAAGGAAAATTTGGGGAGTAAAATGCATGTGGAATTTCTAAGGCTTCTGTTGGGGCAGGACTTTGGGCCTTGGTCTTTTTAACGAGGGAGCAACGTGTTTCAATCTTGTAGAGGTTTACATGAGGCCACATGCATTTTTACTGTCACACACCAGCTTTACACTATCGACGCCGAATTAGAAGTTTATAAACCACAGGCTACACCGTATTTTGACATTAGTGATGACCGTAGTTATGGTAACTTTGTCTTCAGGTAGTGGCTGTTTCTATAGAGACACGGCTGAATACACCAGGCACACAAGCCTTAGCAAAGGCTTGGGGGCTTTGCTGGCGACAGCAAGGAAAGAAGCCACAGTCCGTTGTGGTGGTGGTGACAGCCGTGGTGGTGGTGGTACTGAAGGCTCATCTAAATGTCAGCTGTGCAAGTGACCTCAGCACTCATCGGCCACTCTGGCCTAGCAAGCAAATGCCCGCTGTGCTGGCCTCAGCAAAGGGAACAGGGCATTAGCGGGCTTGGTTGGCTTCAAAGCACAGAAGGCTGCTGCCTGACCTTGAATTACGCAGGCACAGCTTTTCCTAAGCAGGCGTGGCTGAGGCAAAGATTAGACTTTAGGGAAAAGAGACTTTCTTCATACAGGCCTTTTAGATATTAATGAGTAGAACAATTATTTGCCGCACATAAGCTGCAAGGCAGCTGAATTTCAAACGACACATGTGCTACAAAACCACTGAAGTTCTATGTTTAAATTGTTTGTGCTCAGCTTACACAGGCAATCCAAACAGGAAATGGAAATTAAAGAGATGTCTCACTATCCTCACAGAAGGCAGGGAGGCAGGGAACTTATACAGGAAGGGAAGGAACTTGGTAACTGGGGCTGCCACGACTATAAATCCCTAAATATTGCAAAAAGAAGGTGATATTTCAAGTATTAATCTTTAAAGCAGAAGACAGTGTACATTGGTTGGGTTTTTTTGAGATATGGTAAAGGCCCAGTTCCAAATTTAACCTCCTGCTGGCAGATTTTTCCAAATTGGGTGGAAGTGTCCCAGTCGTGGATTCTGTACACCGGGCATGGGCTAACTGTCCTGGAGAGGCTCAAACCAAGAGGACCTCACCCATCCTCCCTCCCTCAGATACCAACGTGGCAAGACTGAGTACAGCATTCTGAGAACCTACTTTTATCAGGAATTACTGCTCATGGGCAGGAGGCAGACTTACTTTCTGAATCTGGTGGCTATGGGGACAGTGCTGCAACAATTTTGTTTAGCCTTGGAGTTCATATAATTTATATACTGTCCTGATCTATTTTAGGATCTCCTGAAGGCATAATCTATTTTGCGTATCAATTTTGCCCAAGAAAATATCCAAGAGAAGAGTGGGTGGTAGTGGGGTTTGTCCTCTTGAAAGTGGGAGCAGGACTGTTCTGAGACCCCCTCTGTCCTAGAGGGGAAGGACACACCCGACATGACCTGGATTACACTGGTGCTAGGAGACAATGTGCTAGGAGACGAGCTCTTGTGTGTTAGGGGAGGAAAACTTGCCCACCCTCGATGCTTCCTTCCATGGGAGGCAATATCCCTTTACTACCATTGGCCTTATATTCCTGACATGCTGTCAGGGTGAAGTGACTTGTCCGGTCAGTGAGTTTGGAAGGGGAAACTGGGCTTGCATAGTCCAGCACCCCCCAGGCCCTTTCCTGTGGGGGCACCTATTCTGCTCTGCTCCTTCCTTCTAGAAGGCGGGTCTGTCCCTGACTAGTACTGCTGGGTGAGGAAACCCGTTAAATTTCAGAGCTGAGTATTAGAAAGCTGACTTGCTTTTAGACACAAGCCCAGTTCTATGTCAACTTTATTAGTAATAAAAGTGAAAGTCTGATCTCCACCTGCTTTACTCCTTCATCCTGTATGTCTGTGGTTCAGAACTTGCTCAGGGGAGAGAATGTTTCTTATCAGGTCCCCTTCAATTCCAGGTTATATCTGGAACGTCTCCTCTTCAGAATTAAGTTTTCTACATCGGTCTTATCTTCCCAATTATCCCATTGCCATAATACGAACAGCAGACTTTTACTTTATAAACTTTTCAACTCTATTTCTAGCTACTCCCCATGCACACACTATCCCCCACTTCACACAGGCAGATCTTCTCTCTATTCTCTCCACACAACTTGCTAATTTAATTTCTTTTTTAAAAAATTTATTTAAATTCAATTTAATTAACATATATTGTATTATTAGTTTCAAATTTAATTTCTATTTATGCAGTTCATACGCGATTTGAAAACCCTTCCCCTCACCACCAATCCACATCTCTATCCTTCTAATATCCAGTCAATTTTTATTTCTAAAAATCTTTCCTGATTAATACCATATAGTCTGCCTACTTACTATACGTCCTATCATACCTATTTTTCTATTTCTCCTTTCTTTAATTTGTCCTCATTTGTGTGTGTGTGGTTTTGGAACTATTCTTAATATTTTTTAAGGTGTTTCTTGAAAAAGCCTTGCTGACATTCTTGTGAAGCCACGGCTTAGAGTTGTGTGTAAGGGTCTAAGTGAATTTTACTGCCCTTCTAACAAAATGGAAGGAGAATAAAGTAGGCCATGCAAAAGTATGTGGTTGAGCTAGGGGTTCCACTCGGGAAATGACAAAGGGACCAGTGTATCGGCGCTAAGAGAGTGATGAAAAAGTCAAGGCAAAATGCACTTATGTGAAAATTCACTGGAGGGGGCGAACAAGTGGTAGTAAAGCTGTCAAAGCTGACGTGACAACACAAGCATTTGATTTCTGCTCTGGCACATGATTTCACCTCAGAGCTGTCACCAGCTTGCCATTATGTGGTTAAGTGACCACTGACCTGGTGTTGCTGCAGCACACACAGAACGGGACTCAACAAACGTTAACGATAAACATGAGTAAAACCACACATCATAGCGCACCCATGCTCAGTCTTTTCTAAAAGCTGGCAAATATATTTGTACCTTCCAAGCTCTCCAGGATCTAGCCCTCACCTGTCTCTCCGGTGCCATCAGCCAGACCTCTTTTTCCCTTTGCTCCAGTCATAATGAACTACTTACAGTTTCACAAATGTGTCAGATTATTTCCGGTTTCCCTGTTTTTGTTCATACTACTCCTTCTGCCTTTCCCTCCCCTGGTGCCACCAGAGAACACCCTACTCTCATCATTCAAGACTCAACTTTTACAAAGTATTTCCTGATCCATCTCTAGGCAGAACTGGCGATTCCTTCCTCAGTGTCCCCGGTGGATCTTGTCTGAATTCTATGATATGATCTGTAACGCTCTACTGGCTTTACTTGCTTACATAGATGCTTCCCTTATGACACCGTCAACTCTTTGACACCAGACACTGTATCTTGTTAATGTCTGTATTCATCGTTTATCTAAAGCTGTATACCCGGCATTTAATAGTCAATAAATTTCTATGTAGAAATGACCGAATTAATCAACTAAAGTCCTTTTTATTTAAACTGCAATAGATATCAGTTCAATAGATACTTCCTGGGTCCCTACCACACACCAGATGGTGCTCGGCCAGAGTAGTACAGTAGAACAAGTTTTGGCTTTGAAGGAGCAGAGTCATTCATAATTCTTTGTCAGTTATTAACTGTGTAATCTTGGGCACTTAACGTTCTAATCTTCATTATTTTCATCCATAAAACTTGTCAGAAGGAGGTGTTACAAGGATTAAATGAAATAATATATGCATAGCACTCAGCAAGGTGTCCAGGAGCAGCCAACAGGCACTAAAAAACCAGTTAGTTCCTTTCTAAGAAGTCTCAAAGGGTTTACAGACTAGTAAAGGAGACAGAGACAAATAACGCTAATGTAAAATACTGAATGCTTTATTATAGTCATAGTAACGGGTGCACCTAGAATACAGATGAGAAAGAAATTCTGCCAAGGTGGCCTGGGAGAGGGGACAACAGGAAAGATACGAGAAAGAGCAGCGGATAGCTGCATTCTTCTCCCCTCTTCCAAACTCCAAGTGAAGAGAAAAGCATTGACCAAGGCACAAAGCCATGAAAAAGAACTATATATTTGGGAAATAGAAAATGGCCCGGTAGGGCTCACAACAGATAGGGGTGCACTAGAAAAGCAGCCAGAAACACTGATTGGAATTAGGTTCTGCAGGATGTTTGTAGGATGGCATCTGTAGCAACTGAGAGCCGCGAGAGCTGTTTGAGCAAAGGAGTGACATGAGTAAATACGTCATTTTGAAAGCTAGTCCTGGCAGTAATGTGGATGACAGACTGGAGTAAGGACAGACTAGAGGCAGAGAAACTAGGAATACGCTCACAGAAAACTGTGGAATTGCTAAACCCTAATAACAAATTCTAGCTTTATAAAAGGATGAGGCACCAAATGTCACTATCAATCATTTGGATTGATGTGCTTTTTAAAGGGACCTACTGAAGTAGAAATGCAAAGAGCTGATGTGATGGCCACTTTAAATACCCTCGTGGAACAACTCGGGAAAGGAGCAATAACGTCAAAATGTACTCTTCTTTTTAAGATGAAGACTCTCCCATTTCACTGCTAATACACGGTGTATTGAAATTTTAAAAACTTACCTTTGACAGTATCCTGGGGCAACACAAGCCCGTGAAGATGAGTCTAGACTACATTCAGTGCAAAAAACCAAAACCCTGAAAAGAGAGAAAAATCACAGTGAGCTGTGTGCTCATAGTAAGATGCATGGGAAGCGGCAGGGCACAGTTCTGAATCGGGGAGCCTATTACAAATCCAGGCTCTTCCATCTACCAACTATTGACTGTTGGGCCAGTGGCCTAACCTCTCGAGACTTAGCTTCCTCATTCAACATTGAGAACAACAGCACCTTCCTCACAGGGTTCTTCGGAAGTTTAAATGGAATATGCATAAAACAGCATAGGGCAGGGCACCAATCACATGCTCAATAAAGGTGAGTGGTTATTAAGAATGTGAACTGAGGGGCACCTGGATGGCTCAGTCGGTTGAACATCTGACTCGATTTTAGCTCAGATCATGATTTCAGGGTTGTGGGATCCAGCTCAGGTCATGATCTCAGGGTTGGGAGGCTCCACGCTCAGCGCTGAGTCGGCTTGAGATTCTCCCTCTCCCTCCCCATGCTGGAGCTCTCTCTAAATCAGTCTTAAAAAATACCCAATGTGAACTGAAATACCTTCTGAAGAAACACTAAAACCTATATTAAACCTTTATTATTGATTTTACCTTATCTGTTCTACCAGAAAAATGCCAAGTTGCCTTTTCAACTTCTCCATTTGACATGAGGATATCTCATAATCACTTCAGATTCAACGTATCCCAAACAGTACTCTTCATCCCCTGCCCAGACCTCATTCTCCTGTCTCCACTGTCTTATCAAGGGCACCATCTTCTGCCCAGTTGCTTGGGTCAGAACCTCTGGTTCATCCAGGATTTCTCACCCTATCCCAGGCCTCTCACAGCCCCATTAGCAATCCTGTCATTTCTGATTCACAGCATGTAAATTCTTCATTTTCATTGCCATTACCATTCCTTGCTAGTGGAGGCCCCTTAGCTAGTCTCCTGCCCCAATTCTTGCTCCTCCCCAGTCTGTTCCCAAATAATGGCTGGAATGGCCTCTTCAAAATCAAACCGGATCATAGCAAGTTGCTAATAGACGCAGTGAAAATTTTATTTATTTCATGATGGAATGTCTCTCTCTTTATATATATGAAATACATACTTACATATGTGAACATACAGATATACGAATATATATGAAATGAAAGCCACTTAATATTAGACATTTAAAGGTCCCAAGCCAGTCCCTTCAATTTACAATGGCAGAAACAAATGCCAGAAGGAGATCCTGCTCAAGGCTGGACCTCTGTGTGTGTGCAAAAGTGGTCAAAACAATGCTGGACAAGCCCTACAGAAACTCATCTGTGATTAGCGTCTGCACTGCTGTCAGAATGCCTGTCACTATTTGGAAGTTGGGCCCTTAGTTTCACAATCAACTTAATGTGTCTGTCCAAGAAAGCGCATTCCATTCCCCACAGCTGCAGATTATGAGTTATAGCTTTAGTTCTACATCATGTCTTAGTGTTTGAGGGGGTGCTTCAGGGAATCTTGAAAGCATCTTGCTGCTCTCTTATCTGTTATCACCTCTCCCCTTGCTTATTTTTTAACAGCGTTTGAATAAATAAATCTCAGATGGAATTACACTATGATGAGTATTAGTGATATTTTAATTATTATCCCTATCCTCCTACTATACACACCGTTGTCCCAGCCATCTTCCTTTTTAAAAAGCAAATGTGACCTCTGAGTAGATTGCTGCCAAGATTCAGTCAATAATTACCCATTACCTTTAGGGTAAAATCCAAGATCTCTCTAGCCCCATCATCACTTCATAGCCTTCTCACGGGGACTGCGCGTGGTTTCCTTGTCCAAAATACATACAGTGATATCTGCTGAGGGCCCTTGGCTTAATTCCCATCTACTCCTCTTGTAAGATCTGCCTCAGGAATTATCTCCTGAAAGTTTTCTGTACCCTCCTTGGCTGCACTAAGTGTCCCTCCTCTGAGATATACCATATAATATTGGTAGCGTCTGAGGGTCTGCTGTCTACACTCAATGGGGGCTTCTTGACAACAAGGGCTCTCTGTGTCTTACATATCTAGAATTTGGTATCCAGCAGGAGTTCAATAAACAAGATGAGCTGAATCCTGACATGCTCCCGATAACTCGGTACTTCAGTGTGGAGCCTTCCCCATTTAAATGACATGAGGGAAAGCTGAAGAAGCTGGCTGGAACTTCCCAGATGGGTCTGGTCATCATGAAGGATGTAAGCTATGTGGTTATGTGTGACCCTCAGCACCTTGGAGAAAGATTCAATTCTTTCATTTTTTGTCACCTGCGGATCATCAAGAGAACAACCCTAACTAATTTTCAGTTCTCTATTCTGATTAGTTTCTGCCCAGGCTAAACATGACTTCTCTAGACTTACCAGTGGTCTAAATTCTGCACCAACTTCAAAAAGTAGCCCATCATTATATAATTTGTTAATAGATAAGCTTGGAAGGACACAATGGCCAGCTCAGTCCTTTGCCTGCTTGGCAGGTGGGCTCAGACGCTTGCCTGTGTTCAGTGAGGGGAAAAGCAGTTGAAGCAGAGGAGGGGCAGGCGAAGGAAAGTGGGCAGTTTCCAAGCACTCTGGAAACCAGTTTTCACAGAACAGCTTCCCTAGTTTCTCTGCAGGGCTGTGAACCTCTGTTATCAGATGCACTTGTACTCAAGATAAACATAACATTTGATTCTAAAATCAACATTTGGAATTATCTAGTTGAAGTTATCCACAGCACTATTTTCCTTCTAAGGTATGAGTAATGGCAAATTCCTTCAAAACATCATTTTGAAATGTTCTGTAATCCTACTATCTGATCGTATATAACCACAGCAGTAAACTATTTGAAGCATTCCAGTTTTCTCTGTTCTCTTGCAGAGTAGTAACCAGACTGGGCTTGAGATTCACACGCGGCTGGGAAGGTTTCGTGGGTCTTGGACTAAATCACTACTAGGTCCTGCTAAACTGCAAGGAGACCTCAAGAGCTCCTCCAAGCCCAGTACCTAATCTAACTCATGGGATGTAATCAGACCTACATCTTTCCTAGGGAATATGGCAAGTTGAAAGAAGGACATTTCCAATACATTATATTCACTTTACTATTCTAATATGGCATAGTTTTAATTTTCAAACTTGATTATTCAGCCTGATACTTTTAGGCTTAAGTTTAATTCTTATTTTATTTTATTTTATTTTATTTTATTTATTTTTTTTTTTTTGAGATTTTATTTATTTATTTGAGAGAGAGAATGAGATAGAGCGAGCATGAGAGGGGGGAGGGTCAGAGGGAGAAGCAGACTCCTTGCTGAGCAGGGAGTCCGATGCGGGACTCGATCCCAGGACTCCAGGATCATGACCTGAGCCGAAGGCAGTCGCTTAACCAACTGAGCCACCCAGGCGCCCCTAATTCTCATTTTAAAAAATTCAAGTGATACGATAAGGCCCTTGATCACGGTCCCCTCTCCCCCTACCCTCACCCAGGACTCACCACTGTTATCAGTTTAATTTCCAGGCATAATTCTGGGATGCAGACTATTAAGAATATACAGTTCAGGGGCGCCTGGGTGGCTCAGTCGGTTAAGCGTCTGCCTTTGGCTCAGGTCATGATCCCAGGGTCCTGGGGTGGAGTCCCCGCATCGGGTTCCTTGCTCAGCAGGGAGCCTGCTTCTCCCTCTGCCTGCCACTCCCCCTGCTTGTGCGTTCTCTCTCTCTGACAAATAAATAAAATATTAAAAAAAAAAAAAAGAATACACAGCTCATCCTTGAACAACATAGGTTTGAACTGTGTGGGCTCATTTCTATGCATATTTTTTTACAGGACAGTTCTATAATTGCATTTTTTTCTTATGATTTTCTTAAGAACATTTTCTTTTCCCTAGCTTACTTTATTGTAAGAATGCAGTATGTAATACATATAAAATGCAAAATATGTGTTAATCGACTGCTTATTTATTGGCAAGGCTTCCAGTCAACAATAGACTATTAGTTAAGTTTTTGGGGAGTCCAAAGTTATACATAGATTTTCGGCTGCACAGGGGGTCAAGGGGGTCAGGCACCCCTAACCCCTGCGTTGCTCGGGGGTCAAGCATACTGTAAACTTTTAACTGAGTCACAAGTAACACTGAAAGCCCTGACTGCTTACATCATTGGCAACTGGCCTGACTTCAAGCAAGATGTCCAGAAGAGGCATCTTAAGCGAAGCAGCAGATGGGAGGTGGAGCAGAACACCAGCAAGGGAGCCTTTGTAGGAGGTGAGCACAGATGCCAGGAGAATCGGGGCAGACAGGAGGGTACCGCACATCCAGCTCTATAAGCGGGGTGCGCAGCCCAAGTGGGCAAGATGGAACCTATTTAAGTAATACAAATAATAATATCGAAAGCCCAAGCA
Source organism: Halichoerus grypus (assembly GCF_964656455.1). Classification (NCBI taxonomy): domain Eukaryota; kingdom Metazoa; phylum Chordata; class Mammalia; order Carnivora; family Phocidae; genus Halichoerus; species Halichoerus grypus. The sequence continues at coordinate 170,501,860 of NC_135717.1, read as the reverse complement.
GCAGAGGTGGAGGTAACTTTGCTACAGGCAGATGGGTTTATTTAGCTGCCAATACACAAGCGTTATGATTGTTCCAAGATCTGGAAATGTTACCTGTGCAGTTTCAGGTCACCTCTACTTAAGTTCAACACTTTGGAAGTTCTATAAAATGTTCCAGTCTGCACATTCCGAAAACCATCTCCATTAATCCTAAAATCTCTTCTAGTTTTTGTGCCCTCCCTCCCCTTTCCTCTTCTAGTCAAGTTTCTTCAAAAAGAAGTTTATATTTGTGGTTACAACGCCCTTACCTCTCATTCACTTATTAATCATCGCAATATGATATCTTTCTCTATCAATCCCATTATCATATACAATGGCTATTATTCAACTGTTTTGTTTTAACCTCTCTTTCACATTTAAAAATCAGAATGACCTGAAAGTCTTATCATTTGGGTGCTCCTTTCCTATTTTGATATCAAGGATACCGTAGATCCAGGGGCACCTGGCTGGCTCAGTCGATGGAGCACACGACTCTTGATCCCAGGGTTGTGAGTTTGAGCTCCGTGTTGGATGTAGAGATTACTTAAAAGTAAAATCTTAAAAAATAAAAATAAAAAAAGATACTGCAGATCCAGTCACTGAGCCAGAGGCACCCTGTTTTAGTTGCCGGTCTTTTAGCTGTGTCTAGGTCCTCCTGTCTCCCTGGGTTTGCAGCCAGCCCAAGGCCTTTGTCAATGCTGCTGATTTTCAGATTCATAAATGAGCAGAGTGGTGCTGGGTGAGGAGCTACTGCCTCTGTACATGGGGGACAGGGAGACATGGGTTGCGGTGAGGGAACCAAACTCAACTCCTGGCCTCAAGGACTGAGTCTAGTTCTGATCCCCAAACTGTCATGGATCATGTCTAGTCCCTTTACCCCACAGAAGGAGCCAAATTCATTACTTGTGCCACCTCTTAGACCATTTCTTTGTAGACTCTTACTGGAGAATCTTTTTCTGCCTGTCCTTTCACTACTGGTATGTTCCTTGGGAGTTACACCCTTCCCTTTCTCTTATTATACACACACGTCCTTATCTTCCCCCATAGATTCAACTACTATCCATGTCTTGATGACTCCCAAATCTCTCTAATACTGACCGTTCCTACAATCTTCAAAACTTCTATAAACTGCCTAATGTCAATGCACTTTGCCTCATGTTCCACAGGTCCCTAAAATGCAACATATCTAAAACTAAATAGTCTTCCCTCAAACTGTGTTCTTCTCCTTCTGCCTCACTTGGGAATACTATCGTCCCACTCAAATAAAAAATCTGGCGCCATCACCAGTATCTTCCTCTCACCAAACTCTGTCAGTTCTAATCCCCAAACATTTCAGGATGTACTTTCTTCCCTATTCCTACTGCCACTGCTTTCTTTAGTTCTGGTAGTTTCTCACTAAATTTATTTCATTTTTTTCCACTGGTTTTCTTACCCTCAAGACCTTCCTACCCCCACTGCCATCAGAATTGCCTTTATAAAGTGCAATCCCACACAGCCTTTGCTCTGTCCATCTTCAAGATAAAATCCAATTCTCACTACATGGTATATAAAGCCCAGTACCTGTTCACTTCTCTACTTCATCTCACAAATTCACATTGTTTTCAGTTTTCCTTAAACACCACATGGCTTCATGTGCCAGTGACTTTGTATGTGCTGTTTCTACTTGGACTGCCTTCCTACTCACAGGGCAAATTTCTTCCCCATCTTCAAGATGCAGGTGTAGGGAAACCTTTTCTATGAAGCCTTTCTTAATGCCCCACTCTTGCCACAGGTGGTCTGGATGGGTCCTTCCTCTGAGTTAGCGACTATACTTGGTATATATTTCCACCAGGCTTGTTTATGTTGTACAGACTACTGGGGGCAGCATCTAAATCTTATTTACTACTGTGTCATCAGCATTTAAACAGTGCTAGTGCAAAGGACAGGCCTCTCAGGGCAGAGTGCTACTTGTGTGGGACCCCCAGACTTCCAGAGAGAAGCTGTGAAGGAAACTTTGGGACTCACAGCAGGTCACTGGCATAAAGATGTTATATTTATTCATGTATCCTGTAAGTCAAGGATGGTTGCCTAAGAAAAACAAACTCAGTCTGAAGCAGGGATGAAGGAAAGGGTATGTGCTCACTTTCAGCTACTTAACCAGTTTGGTCAACTAATGCCTTCTAGCTTAGTCCAGGATGACCTGTCAATTCTTTAACATAAAGGGCTTCAGCAAGTACCTTCTGAAGACCAAAACATAAGCGCAAACCACCTGGAGGTGGGGGTGGGGATCGTAGGGAATGATGACTGCTGGCTACTGAAACAGCAGAGTCAACTCGGCCAACTTTACTGCTTACTAAGCGCCCAGCATGATGCTCACGTTTTCAGAGCAAGGGCCCATGGCCAGATTTTACTGCCATTGTTGGTCACATAAGAATTAAACAGATTAACATGTTCAGCTTTTGTACCCAATTTATTAATGACCCATGATCAAAAACCTTTATTCTTTTTCCATATTGTATATTAATTTTATGTAGGCTTTTTTTTAATCAAATAGCTGTTTCTATTAAAGTTCACAAAATTATAAATGCACATTGGTTCACCCATAAAACCAGTGAGTTAGGGAAATTTTAATATTTATATTGAAGATGGTAACAGTATGAATAACCATTAACCAATAACCACCATTTATGCTGTGCTCAGCAATGTACATCATGGACACCTCAAAAAACTTTCATTTAACAGATGATCCCTGTCCTCAGAGGTCTTACACTATTGAAAAGGAGAAGAAAATCAGCACAGCAAGCAATTCCATAAGAACTAAAAGCACTAAGCTGTGTGGCACAAAAGTTAGGACAGTGTAGAGAAAACAGTGGGCTAGACAATCAGCCTTCAGAGAGAAACTAGGATTCCAACAAAATCGACAGGATTTAAAGCAGTGATTCTCAAATGTTTTATAGTCTCAGGATCTCTTTACAATTCTTAAAAATTATTAAGGACCCCAAAGAGCGTTTGTTTATGTGGGTTATAAATATCAATATGTACCCATACTAAAAATTAAAGTTATGAAAAATTTAAGATATTTATTGATAAGTATCCCTTTTTTTTTTTTTTTTTTAAAGATTTTATTTATTTATTTGACAGAGAGAGACACAGCGAGAGAGGGAACACAACAAGCAGGGGGAGTGGGAGAGGGAGAAGCAGGCTTCCCACTGAGCAGGGAGCCCGATGCGGGGCTCGATCCCAGGACCCTGGGATCATGACCTGAGCTGAAGGCAGACACTTAACGACTGAGCCACCCAGGTGCCCCGATAAGTATCCCTTTAAAAATATTAATACACTACTACATGTTAACATTTTTAAATTAAAAATAATATTTAGAGGATAAAAAAATTTGAGAAAAGTACCACTGTTTTACATTTTTGCAAATATCTCCAATGTCTGGCTTATGAGACCGCAGCTGTATCCTCGTATCTGCTTTTGCATTCAGTCTTTTGCAGTATCGTATGTCACGAAGCCTCTGGAAAACTCCACTGTACACTCGTGAGAGAATGAGTTTAAAAGGCATGTACATGTCAGTATTATTAAAATGGTTGTGACCTCATGGACCCCCTGAAAGGGTCTGGATGGGGAGTGGGGAGGATCCATGGAGCACACTTTGAGTAAGTACTAATTTTAAAAGAGAAAGAAAATGGTATAAGGGTATAAGCAGGAAGGAAGTGTGTGGCTCGGGAGCCATAACTTCCACATACGCAATGCTTACTCCTAACATCTTGGCTACAACCAAGCTCACCTCCTCCACTGTGAACCTCAGAGACAGAATCAGGAGGTCCAGGTGGGGTTCTGCCTGACAGAGGGACAAGAAGCTTCTCCCTCACTATCCGGTGTGTGTGTGTGTGTGTGTGTGTGTGTGTGTGCGCGCGCGCGGGAGAGGCTCTACTTCCCCCGGCAACATTCCCTGGAGGCCACGTCAGGTTTTCCTCTCGAGCGCCCACACTGTGCTCTCCTCCTAGAAGCTGTAAATGGCTCATAAGAAACTGCCTTGCCATGGCTTCCCGAGGCTGTGTTTACTAACTGCAAAATCATCTCACTGCTACAGTCTCAAATTCTTCAGACATTTCTTGATCTGGCTTGTCTTAAAAAGCAAATTTAACATCAGCCACGTAGCCAGTTTTTTCCTTGCCAATAATCATGTGAGTTTGCGATTCTGTTCCTGTGCATCTTGTGCACTGTAAAAACAGTTCCTGGAGCATCATATGTCATGGATCTAGTTGCCATAAACTGAAAACATTTTCTTCATATTTTGTGGCACAAACTAAAAGCATTCTGGATGCGGTTTGCATACAGTCCATCTCTGGCCAAAAAAGAGGTTTAAATATATGGACAGAGAGAGAAAGCAGGGGGGTGGGGGGGGTGGCCATTACCACGGTTAAACTGTTTTATCATCAAAGTCAATGTTTGATAGTATATATATGTTTAAGGTAAAATTTTGCTATGATTATGTTCTAAAATTATCCTGCAGTAGGTACAATTGTTCATTTTATATAGCAAGCTTTAAGTTATCTAAAAGTATTTTATAGCTGAGAGAAGCACAGATGAAACAGAAGCTTCTTTTTGATCTCTCAAAAAACAATTATATGAAAACAACCATGAATCTATATAGTTTTTCAGTCTTTATTACCTTTTTTAGTAAACATATTTCTTAAGGCCCCCTTACAGACCAGAATAGATCCTTTTTTAAGTCAAAGTGAAACTAAAACTTTGAAAGATTTCTGCTTCTGGGAATGGCAAACTAGGTAATTCGGACCAACCGTCCTGCTGAGGATAGCCAGAAAATCTGAAGAAAATATAAAAAATATATTGAAGGCAGGGGCATTAACAAGTTAATTAAGAATTACCAGTCACAGGGGCACCTGGGTGGCTCAGTTGGTTAAGCAACTGCCTTCGGCTCAGGTCATGATCCTGGAGTCCCAGGATCGAGTCCCGCATCGGGCTCCCTGCTCGGCAGGGAGTCTGCTTCTCCCTCTGACCCTCCTCCCTCTCATTCTCTCTCTCTCAAATAAATAAATAAAATCTTTAAAAAAAAAGAATTACCAGTCACAAAAATCAATTCCAGGACAACTCTATTACTCAATATGAAAAATAAATAATAAACCTTTTAGAAGATAATATGGGATAATGTTTTCATGACCTAAGGGTAGGGAAGGATTTCTTAAGCAGCTCACAAAAAAGCACCTATTATTAAAAAACAGATGAATTTGACATGAAAACTGAGAATTTTTGTTCATCAAAAGACAGCCTCAAGAAAATGAAAAAGCAGGCTATATAAAACCAACAAAGGGCTCATATTCGAAATAACAAAGAATTCTAACAAGGAGAAAAAATCAAGATAACTCAATAGGAAAATGGGTAGAAGACCAGATTAGGCACGTCACCAAACAAGCAAAAACAAAAAATTACATTATCTAAATGGCCAACAAAGCATATGAAAAGGTGTCTAGCCTCATTAGGAAGTAAGAGAAATACAAAATAAAACCATAATGAAAAATACAAAGGAAAATCATAATGATATACCATTATATACCAGAATGGCTAAAAATTTACTTGTTTATTTATTTTTTTAAAGATTTTATTTTTAAGTAATCTCTACACCCAAGATGGGGCTCAAACTCACAACCCTGAGATCAAGAGCCACCCGGCTCCACCGACTGAGCCAGGCCAGGCGCCCCATGAATGGCTAAAAGTTTATGAGTCTGATAATAACAAGTGTTACCAAGGATATGGAACAACAGGACCTCCCTTATACTGATTGTGTGAATGTAAATTGTTATATCCACTTTGGAATACAATTCACCATTATTCTTCTCTATGATCCAGCAATTCTACTCCCAGGTATATATACCCAGCAGAATTCATGCGCATGTGCACCCAAAAGACACTTACAAAAATCTTGAGACCAGCACTATTCATTTTTTTTTTTTAAAGATTTATTTATTTATTCATGAGAGACAGAGAGAGAGAGAGAGGCAGAGGGAGAAGCAGGCTCCCAAGGAGCAGGGAGCCCGATGCGGGACTCGATCCCAGGACTCCGGGATCATGACCCAAGCTGAAGGCAGACGCTTAACCATCTGAGCCACCCAGGTGCCCTGGACCAGCACTATTCATAAGAGCCCTCCACTGGGAACAATCCAAATATCCTCAGTAGTAGAATGGATAAATACCTTCTAGCATATTCATACAATGGAATACCATACAGCAAGGAAAATGAAGGAACAACAGCCACACACAACAACATGGATGAATCGTGCAAACATAATGACCAGATATAAAAGAACATATGGCATGTGACTTTGTGTTCAAAATCAGCCAAAACTATAATGTTTAGAGGTACACAGGTCATAAAAGGAAAAAGAAAGGAAAGGAATCAGGTGAGAAGGGAGGACTGTGATTGGCAAAGGTCACTATGATGGGGCTATTGCATCCCTGTAGTGTCCTACTTCTTGAGCTCAGAATGAATTATTATTTAAAAACAAATAATTCACTAGGTTTTACATTTGTATTCTATGCACTTTTCTGGCTGTGTGATATATTTCACAGTATATGAGAATGAATGCAAACAGAACTAATTCAAAGGGGAAAGTGGTATCTTTTGTATAAATTTAAAAATTAGATCATAGAACCCAAGTTCCTTAGAAGGCATCCCTGCCCATCATTACCAAGCCCTGTCTTCCTCGTCTCATCTCTTGCCACCCACCTTTGGTTTACAAGTAGTCTGCCACACTCACTCAACCAGGTGCATCCTTTATATTTACTCATGATATTTCTCTGTCCAGAAAACCATGCTGACACACCCCAATCAGCCTTCTGCCAGACTCAGTGCAAACTGTCAGTCAAGACACAGCCTGGGTATCACCACCTGTGAGAAACCTTTTTAGGAAACACAGACTCTACAGACACACTGTCTGGTGCAAATTCTAGATCTGCCATTTACTACTCTGTGACCTTGGTCGAGTTACCAAACTTTAGTTTTATAGTTTCCACATCTGTAAAATAGGATAAAAATATTATCTGCCTCACTGGGTAGCTTGAGGATAAACAAGTAAATATATGCAAAGTAAGACAGAGTAAGTACAAAGTACTAGATACTATTGTTACCTAATATTAACTAGGTATTAGCTACTGTGATTATTATCAATACACTCTAATAACCTCCTGCCTATACCCTGAGGCCCCTCCACATTAGATACTCTTCCTTTGGGCTCCCATGGCTCAGTATTAGTTTATTTTCCTCTATACAGCCCCTTATTCCTTGAGACCAGACTAAATCTTTTACTCCTCAATCCCTAACATCTAGCACAGTGCCTGGCATGTAGTAGATACTCAGTGAGTATCTGTGGAATGAATAAGCCACCAAGACTCCAAACAGGTACCTCTGTCACATATAAAAGTAGTCCTTTGGTGCTGGAAGGTGCCCTACCCTTGTGTATGCCACAACCTGGAAGCATAGTCTTTTTTTTTTTTTTTTTTAAGATTTTTTATTTATTTATTTGACAGAGAGAGACACAGCGAGAGAGGGAACACAAGCAGGGGGAGTGGGAGAGGGAGAAGCTGGCTTCCCGCTGAGCAGGGAGCCCGATGCGGGGCTCGATCCCAGGACCCTGGGACCGACCTGAGCCAAAGGCAGACGCTTAACGACTGAGCCACCCAGGCGCCCCTGGAAGCATAGTCTTGACAGATTCCTACAGCAATTACCTCAGAATATGGGTGTAGACTCCCCTTGGTAGCAATAAATGAGGGACAAGTAATAATACTTGTCCTATCTACCTCTTGTGAGTCTCAAACGATAATAACTATGAAAATGTATTTTTTTAAGTGTGACGCTCTATTATATGAGGTTTTATTGCCTTAATAAAACAACAGGATTATTGCTGAGTTGCAAGTCTGGAAAGGGCTTTAGGGAGTAATAAAGAATTAATATAATCTAAAAATGCAATCTCATATGGTCTGAGATAAGATATTTATTTTAAAAATAAACATTAAATATTTATTTTTAATAATAATTTGCATATATTGCAGTAATAATTAAAACATTTTGCAATAAAATTCCCATTTTCTCAATTGGTTATTAATGATTTAGGTAATATCAAAACAAACGTTTGCCTATGTGAATGTTCACAGCAGCATTATTCATTATAGCCAAAAAGTGGAAAGAACCCAAATGTCCATCAGCTGGAAAACGGATCCATCCACGCAGTGGAAAACTACTCAGCAGCAAAAAGGAACAAGCTACTGATACAAACTACAGTGGGGTGAACCTCGAAAACATGATGCTCAGTGAGAGAAGCCACTCACAAAAGATCTCAGGTTGTATGATTCCACATACATGAAATGTCCAGAAAAGGCAAATCTACAGGGACAGAGAGTAAATTAGTGGTTGCCTGGGGCTGGGAGTGGGAATGACAGACAGCAAATGGGTATGAAGGGTCTCTTTGGGCTGACAGAAATGTTCTAAAATGATGTTGTGGTGATGATTACACAATGGTGTAAATTTACTAAAAATGTTTAAATTGTACACCTAAAATAGGTGAATTTTATGGTGTGTAAATTATACCTCAATAAAGGTGTTTTTTAAAAACAGAAATGTTCGGCACTCTCGCAGCTAGCTGTAATTCTCACATCTTTAAAATATCACCCCCACATGGAACCAAAGAACACAAGCATACAGCATAATGAAAAAAGTTAGCTTTTAAAAACAAAAAAATTTTTAAATGTCACGTACTAAATATCTTAAAAAACCCAAAGTGCCACCTCCTTACTTATTTTCCAATCCAGCAGCAACAAAACAATGGTCTTGATAAACAGGCTCTCACGTCATTTGTTTATATCACCCCACCGTACAAACACACATTCTGGCCTCATCTGCATTTATAATCGCAAACAGGAATATTTGGCACAGTGCCCCCCACCCCTTACAGCCAAATGGCAAACATAAGAAAAAGGTAAATACAGAAAGCATAGTGTATAGTGAGATAAAAAAAAATAATAATGTTATACATACGATAAACAGGATTTCTAAATAGAGTTTAAATTAACCCTCAGAAATCGGCAGTTCTTTATACAAATGTACTTCAGATTAAATTCTACAAGAAGTCCTAAAATCCTATCCAAATTATTTTGCTGAACTGGAATTGCTAAATTGGATATTGCTTAAAGTAGGTCACTGGCTCGGGCTTGAAAGTATTTGGTAATGCAGAGAGCTATTTGCAACGTCATTTGTCATAATGAGATTTGACTTAGACAAAGCAGGAGAAACCACACTGGTTGGGTGTCAATTGTCAGTTGTCTTTTATTCAGATAAATCTGATTTTAGATTTATCTCACTGCAGATTCTTGAACAGGGAAATAACAAGATGAAAGAAGTGTTTTTGAAAGAGTAAAACTGGTGGCAGTGTTTAGAAAGTGCCTCTTTGGCTTCCTGCTCCTTTGTCCCTCATATGTGCTCAGTCTCCAAAGACCATTAACCTTTCTTTTGGAATGTCTTTCAGGTTTATTCCTTTCTCTCCACTTCTACTCACCACTACAATCCTAATTGGTGTCAGGAAGCGGTAAAGGACAAGAAAACTAGGAAAAGCAGTCAAACTAGAGACTGTTAGAATATCTAAGATGGAAGTGAAGGGGACCTGGTGCTGGGCAGTGGTGCTCAAAGTATGGTCCCCAGACCAGCAGCATCAGCATCACCTGGGAACTAGATGGAAATGCCAATTATCAGGCTTTATCCAGATGTATCAAATCAGAAACTATGGGGGCAGAACCAGCAACCTGTTTTTAATGAGCCCTCCAGGTGATTCTGATGTAGGCTGAAGTTTGATTTTTAGTGGTACAGAAAGAGCAAAAGAGGAAGGAATGGACCAAGATGAGAGAATTTCAGAACCTGCTGAGAACTTCTACCACAATGTCCCTCCAATCTCCAACCCAACCTATCCAAAAAGAACTGTTCTCCAAACTGCTCTTTCAAGTGCTATTCACTTCTGCTATCACAACCCTCTACACTGCTTACATTCAATCTCCCTTCTACCAGTCCTCATCCAATATATTAATCTGGTTGATTCCACAGTTGGGGCTCTAGGAGGAAATGTACCACATATGGGAAATTATTATTAAAAAAGGGGGGGTGGACCTTGAAATTGGTGGAGAAAAGATGAGGGGCACTCAGCCCCTCATGGTTAAGTGTCTGTCTTCAGCTCAGGTCATGATCCTGGGGTCCTGGGATCCTGGGATCCTGGGATCGAGCCCCCATCAGGCTCCCTGCTCAGTAGGGAGTCTGCTCTCCCTCTCCCTCTGCCCCTGCCCCTGCTTGTGCTCTCTCGTGTGCAAACTCTCTGTCTCTCTCTCTCTCAAATAAATAAAATCTCAAAAAAAAAGAAAAGATTAATTAATATTCAATAAATGGTTTTGGAGGAACTGACTAGTTGTTGTGGGAATGGAGAGTGGAAAGCCATATTCCTCACTTTGTGCATCTTACTCCATGCACCAAAATAAAATTCCAGGTAAATCAAACACTTTAATTAAAAATCCAAAAGGAATATGAAAGTAGTAGATGAAATAATCATAAAAATATTTTTATCATCTTCAATAGGAGAAGGTCTTCCTAAAAGCATGATAATTTCACCCAGAAGGCTTAAAAGAAATTTCTAATAAATTTTACTACATAAAAATCTGAAAACTTGGGTGCCTGGGTGGCTCAGTCGTTAAGCGTCTGCCTTCGGCTCAGGTCATGATCCCAGTGTCCTGGGATCGAGTCCCACATCGGGCTCCCTGCTTGGCGGGAAGCCTGCTTCTCCCTCTCCCACTCCCCCTGCTTGTGTTCCTGCTCTAGCTGTCTCTCTCTCTGTCAAATAAATAAATAAAATCTTTAAAAAAAAAAAAAAAAAATCTGAAAACTTTTCTAGGACTAAAAAAAGATCATAAAATAAAAAGACATACTAATAAAACATTTGTAATGCACAACAGGTGAAGAGGTCTCTCATATTCTTTTTTTTTTTTAAGATTGTATTTATTTATTTGACAGAGAGAGACACAGTGAGAGATGGAACACAAGCAGGGGGAGTGGGAGAGGGAGAAGCACCCTTCCCAAGCAGGGAGCCCAATGCGGGGCTCGATGCGGGGTTCGATCCCAGGACCCTGGGATCATGACCTGAGCCGAAGGCAGACATTTAACGACTGAGCCAACCAGGCGCCCCTCTCTCATATTCTTAAGAAAAAAAATGAACACAGGGCGCCCGGCTGGCTCAGTCAGTGGAGCATATGACTCTTGATCTCGGGGTCATGAGTTCAAGCCCCATGATGGGTATAAAGATTCCTTAAATTAATAAAACTTTAAGAAAAAAAAGAACAAATCTAATTAGATAATTGCACAAAGGAAAAGAAAACACAATTCACAAAAGAAAAAATACAAAGGATATAAAAAACATAAATCTAATACTTTTTTTAAAAAGTTGGGTTTTTGTTTTTTGTTTTGTTTTTTTTTTTTTACTTAGCAAATTGGCAAAGATTAAGAAGATTGACAAGGCCAGGTGTGGGGACAGCGGCACTATCACATATTGATGGTAGCATATAAACTGCCTTTCTACAGCATAAAATGACATCTACCAAAATGTAAAATATGCATTTCTTTCATACAGCAATTCCACTTCTAAGAATGAATTCTATCAAAAATACTCACAAGTATACAAATATATTTGTATAAAGATGTTCATTGCTCCTTCTGCTGTACTATTTGCAATCTTGAACTGTAATCCTGAACAACCTTAATGTCTTAATGTCAACCACTTGGAGACTGGTAATAGAAATAAAAGAATATTCTGCAGCCGTTACAAAGAAGGAGGCAATGTAACATGGAAGATGTTCACAACATCTTGTTAGATTAAATGAAGAGCCATCATAAAACATATGTATAGTTTAATTCCTTATTGGTAAATATATATATATATATAGCTATAATATATAACATATACAATATAAATTTATATATTTGGGGAGACCAAAAGTTATACATGGATATCTGACTGCATGGAGGATTGGTGCCCCTAACCCTTGTGTTGTTCAAGGGCCAACTGTATACATATAACACAAATATGTTATATACTACATATACTATAGGTGTAGATGTAATGTATACAGTGTATAATATAATATATACATTATAAACCAGCATGAAGGTATAGGGGGGAAAGTCTGGCAAGATATACAACAACCTTTAAAAACAGGCACTTTGAGGACTGAGATGGGGGACTTTTCCATTTTCTACTTCATAAACTTCATAAACATGAATTGCTCTTATAATAAAAAGTAAATCTGATGTCAAAGCCTCCCAGCCCATAGAGAATATATATAGTCCAAACTCCTCAGTCAGATGTCAGGATGGTCCAGCTATGTCACGCAACACCCTCACCCATCACCAGGGTAAACTCCCCTAATGGGGCAGGTTAGGCAGGGTGTCTATTCTCCCCCCTTCACTGTATCCCTGATGAAGTCTGGTGCCACCTCTGATAACCTTTCCTGCCATTATCAAAGCTTTTATTGTGATAGGTACACTGGAATGGCATTCTAATTTGTTCCTTTTAGAACAATGTTGACAGAGCTGCTCAAATTAATAGATTCCTTCAACTGCTTTTGTAGGAAAATAAGTTCACATGCTAATGTATGGGCTGATCAATACAACCCCACCATTGAAAACCAAAATGTAACATGCTTTTTGGCTAATAAATATTAAGAAATAATGTTTGGGTTTTTTTTTTTTAAAGATTTTTATTTATTTATTTATTTGAGAAACAGAGATAATGACAGAGATAGCAAGAGAGCACGAGCAAGGAGGAGAGGGAGAGGGGCGCCTGGGTGGCTCAGTCATTAAGCGTCTGCCTTCGGCTCAGGTCATAGTCCCAGGGTCCTGGGATTGAGCCCCGCATCGGGCTCCCTGCTCTGCAGGAAGCCTGCTTCTCCCTCTCCCACTCCCCCTGCTTGTGTTCCCTCTCTCGCTGTCTGTCAAATAAATAAATAAAATCTTAAAAAAAAGGAGGAGAGGGAGAAGCAGGCTCCCCATTGAGCAGGGAGCCCAACGCAGGGCTGGATCCCAGGACCCTGGGATCATGACCTGAGCCGAAGGCAGACGCTTAACTGACTGAGCCACCCAGGCATCTCAATGTTTGGTTTTCATAACCATCTGTTGGCATATATCCCCCATCCTGTGTAACACATGGATACGATAGTTATAATTGTTCTGGAGCAGAATATTGAGACAAGATTTCTTAGAAGACACAAGAGGGAGAGTCAGTTTTGTGATCTCTTTGGCTGGGGTGCAATGTGGATGGGCCACTGAGTACTCAGACAACACCCTGATCCAGTCCCACTGTCCATCTCGCAAGCCCAACTCACTCCATTGTCAAGGTGTGGTGATGTCACACGACCTATATGCCAGCGCAAGTTTGACTCAGGGTTTGTTAACAGAAAAATCATGTCTTTGCAGGATATCTGGATGCTTCTCAAAAATACAACGCTATAGTTGAGTAACAGAGCCTCTTCTCGGCTCATCCATAGCAACAAGGGTTTCCTAGACTTCCTAGCTGGGTAATATCAGCTTTATTCTAACCCACACCTTCTGGCTGACAATTGTGCTTGCAGACCTCCTGAGAAAGAACTGACCATTTCAGTAGTACCCTGTGTCTAAAGATCTGGAATCTGAAGTCTTATAAAGTTTAGGGCCATGATCAGGGTACTTAGTGGTTGACTATTTATTATGGATACCAATATGTTCAATACAACAGACAGTACTTTCTGAAGTCAGTATGGTAGTCATGTTTGTGTTTCTAAGACAATCAGCTTGATAAAATACAAATACTTGGGGTTAGGGATGAGAGGGGAGCAAAGGAGCTGAAGTACATGGAAGGCCTAGGCTAAAGTCACTAGGTCAGTAAGCTGGCAATGGCATGGATAAACCAGTGTAACTGTCAATGACATCTGTCATGAACATGAAGGTTATAGGTTATGGTGCTTGTATAGGTATAGTGCTTGTTTAGATGTCTATCTCCCCGACCAACCAAGGGAAGAATGGGGTACTTTACTCATATCTGCATTCATAGTACTTGGCACAGAGCAGGTACTCTGTAAATGTTTGCTAAATTAATGAAACATATGCTTTACGAAAATATACAACACACAATAAAGGGACACATGGCAAAAGCTGGTAGTTGCCTACATTTCCTATTGCAATCCAGATTTGGTTTGGTGTAACTCTGTACTCAGATAGATTTCCTAACATTTCTTATGAATAGAGGTGGCCATGTGTCACAGCTCTGGTCAATGAGATTCACCTCATTAGATGAGGCACATGTTTTGTACTTCACTCTTCCTCCTTCTTTAAGGGGCTGGAGGAGGGTAGGGAAGCAGAGAAGTGAACTCACCACTATCAAGAGAGATACATCTAAGAAGGGGTAGAAGGAATTCGAGACATTACCACCACTGTGGAGTGACTGTAACAGCCCTGGACTACTTACTTTTCAATTTTATGTTTGTAAGAGAAAACAAATCTCTGTTTGGTTCAAGAAAACTTGGATTTTCCATTACATGCAGTCTAATTTATCCCTAATTGATAAAAGGAGTGACAGGAGGAAGAATTATGAGGCTACTGTACTAATAATCCAAAGAACAACAATTTTATTCTAATAACTAAGTACAGTCTTCCTTTTGTGATAATATAATTGTAAATAATTCTAGGGTGTGTGAGATCATTAAATGACAGCACTCTAGCTAGCAAGCAGCTCAACAGTGATTTGAGATTATCTAACCAAATCAAAATGTGTGGGAAGAGTGGCCATGTTTATAAGGCACTGACAGACACTGCAGTGTTATCAGCACTAAGACCAACTAAAACAGATGAACTCCGAGATCACATGAAATTACCAATAATCTCCTTTCAACTACATGGAAGTGGTAATTAAAACCCAGAGTGGAAAAGAAAATTGAAAACATTTCAAAAACACCTGCAGAAGAATGCTTCTATTCCAGCTGCATGTTAAACCTCCTTTATCAGATATGTTTTACACTCAACATCTGGCCTTTCCAACCAATGCAATGTTAAAGAATACTTCTTGTTTAAGTAACCACCATGGAGGAAATTTTAATCCCTCTCAAGGGCAGTTCAGTTGTAGTTCACATTCACTTCTAAGAAATGAAAGTAAAATATGTTGTTCTGTCCTCTGTAATTCTTATAAATTAGTACTCAGATCTAGAAACCAGATCAATTTGTATTGGAAAAGGAAGGCATATGCTTAATGTAGCACTAGCTAATGGCAATCAATAAGCTTTTGTTTTTTAAAACAAAAAGTTTTTTTTTTTTTTAAAGATTTTATTTATTTATTTGAGAGAGAGAATGAGAGAGAGAGAGAGAGCACATGGGGGGGGAGGGTCAGAGGGAGAAGCAGACCCCCCGCTGAGCAGGGAGCCCGATGCGGGACTCGATCCCGGGACTCCAGGATCATGACCTGAGCCGAAGGCAGTGGCTTAACCAACTGAGCCACCCAGGCACCCTAAAACAAAAAGTTTTTTAAAGTATCATTATGAACTCTTAACCTTTTCAGTTAATGTTTTTATTGGTATTCTAATTGTCTCATCGTTGGCCAAAGGGAGTCTCTTCATGTGTGTGTGCTCTTGCGTCCTTTTGATGTGACCCTTGTCATGGTCTTTGATGACTTCATTGCTATATGGTATAACAAGAAATTCTATGTTTAACTTGTGTAATTCCTGCTGCAGGCCTGGAACAGCTATCTAAGGAATCCTGCTTTCTTTTAGTGAGAATTGGTATTTCAAGATCAAAATTCGGGCATTAGGGTTACATACTGCTAACTGGGTTGATTATTGTTTCTAGGCCTTTTCAGTGTAACATGTTAGGCAGTTTTTTAAAGATATAATCTATCAAGAGTTCACACTAAAACTTCCAATTCGAAATCCAGTTAATCAAGAGAATAAGACAAGCCACAGAATAAGAAAAAATATTTATAAAAGATTTATCTGATAAAGGACTATTATCCAAAATATATGAAGAACTCTTAAAGCTCAACAATAAGAAAACAAAAATCTCAGTTAAAAAATGAACAAAAGGGGCACCTGGGTGGCTCAGTCCCATTGAGATCTTGAGATCAAGCCCTGCATTGGGCTCTCTAGGTATAGAGTCTGCTTGGGATTCTCTCTCTCCCTCTGCCTCTGCCCTCCACCCCCTACTCTTTCTCTATCTCCAACAATAAATAAAATCTTAAAAAAAAAAAAAGAAAGGTGGGGGCACCTGGGTGGCTCTGTCGGTTAGGCCTTCAGCCTGGGTCATGTTTTCAGGGTCTTGGGATCAAGCCCTGGGTCAGGATCCCTGTTCAGCAGGGAGTCTGCTTCTTCCTCTCCCTCTGCCCCTCCCCCAGCTCTCTCTCTCTCAAAAAAAAAAAAAAAAAAAAGACTTGAACGAGACACCTCACCAAAGAAGACATACAGATGGCAAGTAAGTATATGAAAAGATGCTCGACCCTGTATGTCATTAGGGAATCACAAGTTAAACAATAAGATACCACTCGTCACCTATTAGAATGGCCCAAAACTAAAACACTGACAATATCAAATGCTGGAGAGGATGTGGAGCAACAGGAATGCTCATTCATGGCTGGAAGGAATGGAATATGGAGTATCTTCCACTTGGGAAGATGGCTTGTGGTTTCTTACAAAACTAAACACGGTCTTATAATCCAGCAATCACACTCCTTGATATTGACCCAAAGGAACTGTATATCCACAAAAAAACCTGCACACTGATACTTACAGCTGCTTTATTCATAACTGCCTACACTTGGAAGTAACCAAGATGTCCTTCAGCAGGTGAATGGATAAATGAACTGTGATATGGCCAGACAATGGAATATTATTCAGTGCTAAAAATAAATGAGCTATCAAGCAATGAAAAGACATTAAGGAAACTTAAAGGTATATTACTAGGTCAAAGAAGCCAATCTAAAAAAGCTATGTACTATGTACGATTCCAACTATATGACATCTGCAAAAGGCAAAACTAGAAGGTAGTACAAAGATTAGAGGTCGTCAGGGGCTCTTGAAGAGGGAAGGACGAGTAGGGGGAACACAGAGGAACTTTAGGGCAATGAAACTATTCTCTATACTACAGTGGTGAATACACATCATTACACATTTGTCAAAACACACAGATTGTACAACACCAAGAGTGAATCGTAATGTAAACCATGGACTTTGTATGATAATGAAATGTCAATGTAGGATCATCAATTAGAACAAATGAACCACTCTGATGCGGGATGCTGGGGCAGCTGGGGAGGGTTGGGCAGGAGGTATATGGGAACACTCTGTACTTTCTGCTTAATTTTACTGTGAACCTAAAACTGTTCTAAAAAATAGTCTTAAAAAAATCAAGTTAACAGGGTTTTAATTAACCTCTTTTATTTTATATCTGTAACTCCTTTCACCCATGTTGAGATTCTGGGTCTCAACAACACAGGAAATGATAAAATGTCACACAATTACTCATACGTATTATCTGACAATACACACATAGCAATCTCAGACTAAAGAATAATAATACTGACACCATCACCAATAATATATGGGTTTTGTTGTTGCTGTCATTTTTTGCAGTTTTTTTTTTTATCCTTACAGTAGGTACCATTAAGGATATAAAACTCAAATTACTGAGTTTTAAATTTTAGGTTTTTGTTTCTTGTTATTTTCAATTTTTAAAGATTACTTTTTTTAAAAAAATTAACTTTGCCTTGTAATCATTTAAATCATTGCATGAAGTCAGATCTACAAATAAGCTATATTCAAAGCAGTCTAGTTCCTATCTCTGTCCCCTCTACCCTATTTCCCTTCCATCATCTCTCATAATCTCTTTTTAAGCTTTTGTGACTTATTCTTCTATTTAAAAATTATAGACTGCAAATACTGACATCAAAATATGCTAGAAACCCTTGCATTCAAAGTAATGGAGGAATGGAGCAGAAAGACCACTGGTTTGTAGTTAGAAGACGTAGTGTCCAGTTACCGTCTCACTACTTATTAGTGGACCTCGGGGAATTATCTAATTTTCAGAGTTTCATATCCTTTTCTATATTATGAGGAAAGCAATAAATATCTACCTTATATAGTTGCTATGAGGATCAGGTAAGATATCAAAATCTTTTAAAGGTATAATTATATATGAGTACATTCTTGGAGTAATGTCTTCTGAAGATTAGCCAAAAATAATTCTGTTTATAATAAAAATCTCTTTTACTCTTAGGTACAAAATAAGCAGGTATAATGTATTCCTTTATAAAGAAAGAACCTTCAAGAAGTAGGGGGGAGAGAAGCTAAAGTCAAAAAGTTCCCGGCAGGTTAAGCTTTCCCCAGGAGAAGGACCAAGGGGTCCTGGGAAGTGGCATGTGGAAATCTGGTCCTTGGCGTCTAGGGCACCAACAGTTAAGTGGCCGTACCTCTGAATCTCTAACGGAAATTGAAGTCGATGGTGCCCTGTAAGACCCAGCCCTGCCGGCATCTGTAGCTTTTCTCCCATCCCCCTGCCTTCCTCTTCTGTCTCCAGTAAACCAGCTTTTCTCAGTTCCTCCAAGGCTTCAAGCTCTTTCCTCCCTCAACACCTTCACACACATTAGTCCCTTTGCCAGAATGATCTTGCTCCAAATAATCATCTGGTCAACTCCAACTTTTCCATCCCATCTTTGCTTAAATGTTACTTTCTCAGAGAGGCCTTCCCTCACCTCCCAGACTAAATCAAATCCCCTAATCATTTACTCTTACAGCTACTTGTATTTTTCCTGAAAGGCATTTATCAGGGTTTGGCATTACATATGCAGTAACGTAACCTTTTGATTGTCTTTTTCCCCAGTAGATAAAACGCTCTGTGGAGGTCAGCATATGTTTTGCTTATTTCTCTACCCCCAGTTCCTAGTACCATGTCTAGGACAGAGCAGGTGCTCCACAGATATTTGAGTGAATGAAAAACTTACACATCATATATAAAACTGTTGAACTAGATCCTGAATACTGGAAAGAGGGAAGGATCAAGTTGTTAAACACGGGAAAAAAATCTACATTCCAGAGTCTTCTTATAAGGGGCCATTATTCCATTCCCTCTAACTTGATTTATAATTTAAATATACAAACATTCAAATTGTATAATGTATTTCCCTCTCTATATGTAATAAAGTGAGTTTTAGTGATCAAAATGTCCAGAAACAAGGCTTCCTTATGCCTGTCACAAAAGCTACAATTTTTCACATATGATGTAGCATAAGCTGAGGGTATTATGATGAAGGAAAAATTTTCAAAATAAAATAACACCGTCTCCTGGGGCACCTGGGTGGCTCAATCGTTAGCCGATTGAGGTTTTATTTATTTATTTGAGAGAGCCTTTGGCTCGGGTCATGATCCCAGGGTCCTTGGGATCAAGCCCCACATCGGGCTCCCTGCTCTGAGGGGAGCCTGCTTTTCCCTCTCCCACTCCCCCTGCTTGTGTTCCCTCTCTCGCTGTCTCTCTCTCTCGGTCAAATAAATAAATATTTTTTTAAAAGATTTTTATTTATTTATTTGACAGAGAGAGAGAAACAGACACAGAGAGAGCACAAGCAGGGGGAGCAGCAGAGGGAGAGGGAAAAGCAGGCTCTCCGCTGAGCAGGGAGCCTGATGCGGGGCTCGATCCCAGGACCCTAGGATCATGACCTGAGCCGAAGGCAGCCACTTAACAACTGAGCCACCCAGGAGCCCCATAAATAAATCTTTAATAAAAAAATAAATAAATAAAAATAAGAATCTTAAAAAAAAAAAATACAGCCTCCTAAAAATCCAAGAAGGAGACCCATAGGGAGGTGGAATCTAGAAATAAAAGAGACTTAAGAAATGCATCAACCAAATGCTATAATGACAATCTTTAAACACTGTTTTTTTTTTTTAATTAATTAATTAATTTATTTATTTGACATAGAGAGAGATAGCGAGAGCAGGAACACAAGCAGGGGGAGTGGGAGAGGGAGAAGCAGGCTTCCTGCAGAGCAGGGAGCCCGATGCGGGGCTCGATCCCAGAACCGTGGGATCATGACCTGAGCCGAAGGCAGACGCTTAACGACTGAGCCACCCAGGCGCCCCAAACACTACCTGGTTTTTATGTAGCCAGAAATATGAAAAGCTTATTAGTATTTCTCTTCAGTGGATATAATGAATTAAGTATGGCAGACAGAGGACACACAATTTAAAAGGGAAGTTAAAACGTCATTTAATTTTTTTTCTATCTAAAGCCTTCATTTTCAGGGTGCCTGGGTGGCTCAGTCAGTTAAGCGTCTGCTTTGGCTCAGGTCAAGTTCCCGGGGTCCTGGGATCGAGCCCTACATCGGGCTCTCTACTCATGGGAGTACCATCTCCCTCTGTTCCTCTCTGCCCTGCTTGTGCTCGCTCTCTCTCTCTCTCAAATAAATAAATAAAACCTTTAAAAAAAATAAAGCCTTCATTTTCCTATTTCCTTGCAAACAAATGAACAAAAACACTTTTCTTATTTTCATACATTAAGAAAAAGAATAAAATTTCTATCTATTAGAACACCTTTTTTGAACTCCATATAGATTCTGATTAGCAACTACTAAAAAGTCTGCTGCATATGACAAAGCACCCAAAATTCACATACAGCCTTTCCCACTGAAAGGAACTAGAGCTCCTTGAAAAAACAGCTGCTGCAGGACTCGGACAGAAAATGTACAAGGTAAGTCTAGACATCTTGCCATATCAAAAAGCAAGGACGGTATAAAAAATCTTCAGAAGTCAACTTGAAGAGGCTCCTCCCACTAGTCAAGAACAGGACAATATGAAGCATCAATTTTAAAAAATCACTGCAATGGACTCATATCTATTAAATATCTTAAAAACGCTTAAGTCCATAATGATATGTTTTTTAAAAATACCGTTGTTCTCCTTTGGACCATCGATGCTAGGAATCATGTTATTATTGTCAAAACTGGTAAGAAAAGGGAAAGAATCAAGCATTTAACCTGCCTTTCCTGAATGAAGCGTACCTCAGATTAACCACAGAATTGATATGGGAAAGTTTCTCTAGCTAATTAAGAGAGAGAAATGACAAAATTAGAATGCCACCATTTTGCAACATAAATTAACATAGCTGGCATTGCTCTTCAATATCTGTTAACATCACAGTAATATGAGACAACTGCTCTTATGTGCCTCCTGACAGAAGTAAACACCACTTCCTATGAAGTATTCTTGCCAAACAAAAAGAACCTGAACTAGATCAAGCCTCTAGATTCAACTACCAGTTTACACGAAATACAAGATAGAAGAACATGTTAAACATACCATGGGGATGCAATTAGCAAAATCTAGAAGGTGAGAAACTATACGACAGATGGCCAAGTGTGTTTTTAAGATAACTTAAGAAGAAAAAGAAGAGAGGGGACCCTACAGATAAAAAGAGACTTGGGAAACATACTAACCAAACGGTAAGTTGGTACTTGTTTGGACCCTGAAACAAACAAATCAACTTTATAAAATCAGGGGAAATTTGAATATTGATTTTTTTGGTGTGATATTAAACAGTTACTAAGTTTTTAGATGTAATAACTATATTATGTTTTTTTTAAGAGTCCTTATCTTTTAGAGATACACACCAGAATATTTATGAATGAAGTACGCGTGAGAGGCTGCAGTCATCTAAAGGTCTGTCTAGGGCTGAAGGGTCTCCTTCCACAGGGCTCCCTCCCATGGTGGGTGTTAGCTGGAGGCCTCAGTTCCTCTCCACACGAACCTTCCACAGGCTACTTCAATATCCTCACAGTACAACAGGCTGCCTTCTCATACTGAGTGGCCTAAGAGAGCAAGGCAGAAGCTGCAACCTAGCACCGGAAATCATGTACCATTGTTGCCTCAATATCCCATTGGTTACACAGGTCAACCTATTCCACACGAGAGAGGATGGCACAAAGGCATGAATAGGAGGAGGTGAGGATCATCAGGGCCATCTTAGAGGCTGCCTACCACATCATGGCACTTAAGCTCCTGACTGTGACTTTCAAAACCCTTCATTATCTGGCTCCTACTGCACTCCAACCTCATTTCATTTTCTTCTTTCTTGGTCCAATAAGCTCCACTTCACAGGCCTCCTTTCTGTTTCTCAAAGGTGAGGGGTTTGTATCAGCTGCTCCCTCAGCCTGGATTATTTCCTCCACTCACCATCTTACCATTCAGATCTAACCATAATACCACCTCCTCAGAGAGGCCTGTCCTGGCCACCCAGTCTGAAGGAGCGGTCTATCCCTTTTCTGTCTCAGAACCCAATTTTAATTCTTTGTACAACACTTATCACTATCTGATATTTTAGCACATCTGGCTCAGTGTTAAACTCTCCAGCACAATGAGTCATCACACTCAACATAACTTCAACATCCAAACGGGTGATCTAGCCAACCACGCTGGCCTCTTTGTTCTGTACACTGCTCAGCTCCAAGGACTTTTTCTTCACTCTGCCTCAACCACACACTCCCACTGTCAAACCAAACTCAATCCCTCTTGCATCTAATCCAAGCTCAATCCACAGTTTGATCCTTCTAGTTCACTTGCTTGAGTGCCCCATGAAAACAACTTTTCATTTGCCGTGAGACCTTCAATCCCTTGACCCCATCTTCCCTCTCCAGATTCCACTTTTCTTTTTATCTAGCTTAGATTTCATACTTAAAGTTATAATCACTTCCTTGCTAGAACCCTGAACTTTCTTCCAAGGTCTCTTTCTTTCAAACTCCATAATTCCAGAACTCAAGAAACTGCCCTCTCCGTACCAAAAATATTGATGAAAAAGCATTCAACTAGGCAGATTACTTTCCCCATAAATTAAAGGTCACTAAATGGGCACTCAGTCTTAACTAGTAATCCCACTAGATTTCACTGGTAAACTGGCTTTCTAATTCTTCCCCTCCTCAAGAAAGCTCTCTCTTACTCATTTTTCCCTCCTCTACAACCTTCATGCCCCTTTTAGCTAGTGTGCTTGATTCTTCATTAAAAACTACAAAACCCTAAACTAAACCTAGAAATCTGTCATCTTTTCATGAGCAGCTGTACAAACCTACCTGAATCTGCACCCATTCTCCCTTCTTTCCCTTGTTTCAACAGAAGTGACCGACCGTCTCCTCTTGAAGAACAATCCCTCCACTTAGGCGCCAATCCCATCCCTTCTTCCCTATTTATAAACTCCAATCTTATAATTATCCCCTCTTTTTCCTCCATCAACCATTACACACTTTTTCCTGAATCATTCCCATCTGTGTATATTTATCCTCTAGTATGACCTCTCTTAGGAAACAAACAAAAATTCTCCTTTGACCCCTAGATCCCCCTTTGGGTATTACTCCATTTCTCTACTCCCTTCACAGCCAAATTTTGTTAAAGTGATTTTTTAAAAAATGCTATCTGCACTTTCTTACCTCCTGTGCATGCTTCTATTCAATCCATTCCAATATGATTCTGCCTCCATCACCGCAACATCCATTCTGCCAATCCAATAACTAGTTTATGCCCTCAGCCCACTGGGCCTCCCAGCATTGTTCCCGCCTTCTTTGGAATAATCTCTTGATCTCATTCAACCAGTGATTACTAAACTCTAGCCCCGGCCAGGTACTGTTTTAGGCACAGGCTGCGGATATAGGGCTTCTATGACCCCTCACTTTGCTGGTTTCCTTTCTATGTTTTTCACTCCTCTTACCTCTCATCTTCATCCTCCTCTGACCTAGTCTCTAAATGTTAAGTAATTCAGAACTTAATACCAACCAAGCCTCCTTTTCTTTACTCTATCCTTAAATGACATCATCCATTTCCATGGTTTTAATTATTATCCTTATAGTGAAAACATCCAACTTTTTATCTGTAGCCTGGAACTGTCCTTGGAACTCTGGTTCTCCTGTGTTCAGTGACTTAACTGACATTTCCACTTGGACGCCTCAAAGCATCTCAAACTTAATGTAATCAAATTTTAACTCTTGACTTTCCTTTCAAAACATTCTTGCCATAGTAAATCTCAGAAAATGACACAAGATACAGCTCTCAAGCCATTAATCTGGATTCCTCTCTCGCCCTCCTCTATCCCTTCTAATCCACCAGCAAGCTCCGGAGCCTGTCTCAAAAATATATCTCAAATGTGTTCGTTTTTCTCTACTTCTCTTGCTATTATTATCTCTCACCTAAACTCCTGCAATAGCTTTCCAACTGGCCTCTCTGCTCCCATCTTTGTCTCCCTCTGATCCTTCTGATATGCACCTTTAAAAAAACAGAAAATGAAATCAGCCTATTCCCTGCTTGTAAGTCTTCAACAGCACCGCTGTAAGAGGAATAAAATCTGGACTCCTCTTGGTCTTCAAGATCGTTAAGTGATACGGTCTCTGCTCATCTGCCCTCCAACGTCTCTCTGCAATCTTCCTCACTCGAATACAGCCACACTGACCTTTCAGTGTCTTGACTATGCTAAGACTCGCTCTCCTGTGGCATGCTCCATGCTACTCCCTCCTTTGAAAACACCCTCCACTCTGGCTGGCTCCTTCTCCATCTCCAGTCTCAGCTTAAATGTCAACTCCCCAGACCATCCATGATGGTCCTTCCTGAAACGCAGCCTTTATTCATTTTCTTCACAGCACATAACGTTTTATAATTACTTATTCATTTAATTAAACACGTACTTTGAAAATGTACAAACATAAACAAAAGTACGGCAAACAGTAATGAGCCCACAGATTCTAGTATTTTTGTTTTTTTAACTGCTTCCCTTGCTATACTATAAGCTCCAATGGATAGAGATTGTATCTTTTTCTCTTTTTCATCCTGAGCCTTGCAGAGTGCCTAGCTCACAGAACACATTTTTTTTGTTTTGAATGAGAGGGAAAGTTGAAGATGACACTAAAAACACCAGTGGCACCACCAGGAAAAGCAAAACGAGGAGGGGAGAGTTTTGAGGACAGCTGGTAATTTATTCATCAGTCTACTCCCTGCCAGGCTCTGGGCTAGGTGTTGGGTTTCAGAGATAAATAAGAGAAAGTCTTATACAAAGTCTAGCAGAGACAGATATAATAACAAGTAGTATTTATTCAGGGCCACCCATGTTCTGGATATAAGGCGAAGCATTTCTGATTCATTGTCTTATTTAGTCCTACGACAGCCGCACGAAGGAGGGATTATTATTATCCCATCTTGCACCTAAGGAAATAGGCTTATAAAGGTTAAATCATTGGTAACAGGATATGAGCTGGTAAAGTGGTAAAGTAAGGTTTAGAACTTAGGCTATTCAGTCGTAAAGCCAAGTCACTAAATAGCACTGTACTTCCAGATGTGCACTATCCTCTACAGCACTAGGAAAAACGTTCCAACAGAGACATGCACAAGGTGCAATGGGAGGAAGTAGAGAACTCTGAGGAGGAGAAAGGGCTAAAAGCCTCCTTCAGAGGTGACATGAAACAGAGTCTGAAAGTTTAAGCAGGAAACTGCTAGGCAATGCAGTCCGAGGAAACAGTACGCACAAAAAAAGTATGCAGGCACTTGAAGGCGCACTGTGTACCTAGGATGCTTCCAAGGATTCCTTTGTTTTATTTTTTACAACTGAGCATAATGAGTACCATCGTGCTAGGAGCTGTGGACGTGAAACAAAAGATGGAATACTACGAGAAAGTTATGCATAAAGCACTATGAAAGCATACAGGAGGAAGGTTTCTTGCAGCCTAGGGGGAATCTGGGAAGGCTTCACAGAAGAGGAACTGACACTGGACATTAGAAGAGGGCAGGCAAAGAGAGGGACTTGCACAAGGCATGGTCATTTGATGAGGCAAGGAACACTTGAGGAACTGTGAGAACTGAATATGGCCAGATGTGGAGGGAGAGGACTATGGGTCAGTGGCAAGAGATGAGGCTGGCAGCTAGGCACAGATGTGATCTTCAACATCACTGCTGATTATTACAAGATTAGAAAACAAAAATGCCTCAAAGCCACAGTTATTTAAACAGCATGGTCCTCACACAGGAATATATAACCCAGAAAGAGATCTATGCATTTGAACATTGGGATCTAGTATAGAAAAAAGATGGCATGTCAGATCAGTAAAGAACAGACATATGATTTAATAAATGCCACGAGGACAACTGGTTATCCACTTGGAAAAAAAAATCAAATTGGACCCCCTCTTTCATATCATTTAAGGAAATAAAATTCATTTAGATTTGGGATTAAATATAAATAACAGAACCATAAAAATCTTTTTATAACAAAATAGTATTTTATGAAACTATAAATTGTATAAGAATTTTTCAGTTAAAACAAGAGACTTCAAAGGAATTTTGTTCTTTTTGTTTTTAAAGGAATTTTGTTCTAATGGCAGACTAATGTGACTTGCTTACCAACATGACAGTTACCAAGTTCACTTTGTTGGAAAAGATTTTTTTTCCTTTTTTTTTTTAAGATTCATTTACTTATTTTAGAGAGAGAGAGAGAGCATAAGCAGGAGGGGCAGGAAGAGGGAGAGGGAATCCTAAGCAGACTCCACACTGATTTGGAGCTTGATCCCATGACCCAGAGACCACGACCAGAGCCAAAACCAAGAGTTGGGCGCTTAACTGAATGCCCCACCCAAGCACCCCCTACACCTTTCTGCTAGTCAGAACTATATGGGGGAGCTTTGTAAAACCTCCCAGAAGCAAACCTGAGCTTCTAGGCTAAGGGAAAGGCTTAAAAGAGAGAACTTTCTTTAATAGAAGTTTTAACTAAAAAAAAAAAAAATACACATTGATTTTCAATAGCAATTAATTGTTGGAAAGGAATTTCCTTGGTCTAACCTCTTGATTGGGTTCAATAAGGCCAAGAATTGAGACTGTTTAATATTTCACTTTGCACTCAAAGACATATATGCTCAGCACAAATTCTGAACAACTACTAGGCAGACTGGGAAGAGCACTTAATTTGGAGGTGGAAGACAGGGGTTCCAGAAATTACCACATAGTGGCTAGCTGTGGGTGCTAAACTACTCACTTGGCTACTTAACTTCTCTGAAATGCAACCTGATCACCTGTAGACTGAAAATGATGATAATCCTAGACTCCTCTCCCACAGGGAGGCTGCAGTGGGAATTGAATGGGATCATCTTCCTCTATAAACCACTCAATAAATATTTGTGGGATGACTGAATGAATACACCATATACAATAAGTGTTTCACACATCTATAAATATATATGAACACTATAAAAAATCCCACCAACTCTTAGTTACAATAACCACTGGAACTACACGATATAGATTTGTATCTAGATGCCTGTAGTCCACACTCTGTAGGCTTCTAAAATACACATCAGGATGTAAGGAGTCCCAGGGAAAGGCTGTCCTACTCCTTTTACTTTCCGCCTCTCCTCCTTTCCACCTCTTTCCTCACCTTGTCCTTGCCTTCAGGAACAAATAGAAAGCAAAGGGCTGGTTTTCTCTGCATGACTCAAGTCAATGAAACGGTCTCCTCTTTCCAAATGTCTCAATTAAAGGCCACATTTTATTTTATTTTAAAGTTTATTTATTTATTTATTTAAGTAATCTTTACATCCAACATGGGGGCTCAACTCACGACCCCCAACATCAAGAGTCACACACTCCTCCAACTGAGCCAGACAGGCTCCCTGAAGGCCACATTTTAAATATAAAGGTATTTACCTTTCTTCTTGAAACATGGTGGTAGAATTTTACCACCATAAATTCAAAATTTCACTTCTTTGAATAAGCATTTTTTTGGTAAGCAACCTTTAATCTCCCAAGTGGATATGCCCACTATACACTCTCCACCTCCATAATATTTTGTGGCGCACTTATCACAGTCACCCTTTGTTATAAATGTCAGTATATGTCTAAGCTCCTCATGACCTCACAAGTGCCAGTGGACTGTCTTTGAGTGCTTGTGGGGCTGAGCACAATATGATAAATATTCAACAAAAAATTCAGGTTAAAGGGGTGCCTGGGTGGCTCAGTCGGTTAGGCATCCGACTCTTGGTTTTGGCTCAGGACATGATCTCAGGGTCATGAGATCGAGCCCCACATGGGGGCTCTGTGCTCAGTGGGGAGTCTGCTTCTCTCCCTCTCACTCTGCCCCTCCCCATTCTCTTTCTCTCAAATAAATAAATCTTTAAAAAAAAAATTCAGTGTATGAATGGATGATGACACACTAGAAATTCAGTATCACCTTAGGAGGTTGAAGCCTGAGTCAAAATCATTGGGATGGCAGAAACTGAGAAAATATATAATTTCACCTCAATTCATGTATATTTTATAAGCATCTATTATATGCCTGATACAGCCCAAGGTGTGCCATGATGAGTATGACCCAGTCTCTATCCTTTTTTTTAAAGATTTTATTTATCTGAGAGAGAGAGTGCACGAGACGGGTTAGGGTCAGAGGGAGAAGCAGACTCCCCACTGAGCAGGGAGTCCAACGCGGGACTTGATCCCAGGACTCCAGAATCATGACCTGAGCCAAAGGCAGTCGCTCAACCAACCGAGCCACCCAGGCACCTGACCCAGTCTCTATCCTTAAGGAGTTTAGAATCCTATTAACACTCAATCATATTTTTTTTTATTAACATATAATGTATTGTTTCAGGGGTACAGGTCTGTGATTCATCAGTCTTACATAATTCACAGTGCTCACCATAGCATATACCCTCCCCAATGTCCATCACCCAGCCATCCCATCCCTCCCACCCCCCTCCACTCCAGCAACCCTCAGTTTGTTTCCTATGATTAAGAGTCTCTTATGGTTTGTCTCCCTCTCTGGTTTTGTCTTGTTTCATTTTTTCCCTCCCTTCCCCTATGATCCTGTCTTATTTCTCAAATTCCTCGTATCAGTGAGATCATATGATAATTGTCTTTCTCTGTCAATCGTATTTTTATTTTGATATAATTTCAGACTCACAGAAGAGTTACAAAGATAGCATAGAGAGTTCTCATATCACCTTCCCCCAGCTTTCCCTAATATTAACACCTTCCATAACCATGGTACAATCAGTAAAACTAAGAAATTAGTATCGCTACAATACATTAACTACAGGCTTTACTCTGACTTTATCACTTTTTGCAAGTTTGGTCCTTTTTGTGTTCCACAACCACTCGTTACACTTAGTTGTCACATCTCTGTCTCCTCTAATTACATTTTTAATAACTAATTTTTTCCTGTTTATAGTAACATGTTTTCTGCAAGTGAAAAAAAAAAAAGGAGGAAGAAAAAATCTCTGATAATCCCCTACGAAAAAAATAAGCACTGCTAACATCTATGATTGACTGGTCTTTTTTCCATGTATATATGTATATACACATTTTACTTTCTTAAAACCAGGAATCTAAATATAGTCTTTTGTGTCCTTTTTTTCTCTTATTATTTTTAAAACATTTTTCCACGTCTTTAAAAATTTTATTTTATTTTATTTTATGTTATGTTAGCCACCATACAATACATCATTAGTTTTTGATGTGATGATCCACGATCCATTGTTTTCGTATAACACCCAGTGCTCCATGCAGTACATGCCCTCCTTAATACCCATCACCAGGTTAACCCATCCCCCCACCCCCCTCCCCTCTAAAACCCTGTTTGTTTCTCAGAGTCCATAGTCTCTCATGGTTCATCTCTCCCTCCGATTCCCCACCCTTCATTTTTCCCTTCCTTCTCCTAATGTCCTCCATGCTATTCCTTATGTTCCACAAATAAGTGAAACCATATGACAATTGACTTTCTCTGCTTGACTTATTTCACTTGGCATAATCTCCTCCAGTCCCATCCATGTTGATGTAAAAGTTGGGTATTCATCCTTTCTGATGGCTGAGTAATATTCCATTGTATATATGGACCACATCTTCTTTATCCATTCATCTGTTGAAGGGCATCTCGGCTCTTTCCAGAGTTTGGCTATTGCGGACACTGCTGCTATGAACACTGAGTGCATATGGCCCTTCTTTTCACTACATCTGTGTCTTTGGGGTAAATACCCAGGAGTGTAATTGCTGGGTCATAGGGTAGCTCTGTTTTTAATTTTTTGAGGAACCTCCACACTGTTTTCCAAAGTGGCAGTACCAACTTGCATTCCCACCAACAGTGCAAGAGGGTTCCCCTTTCTCCACAACCTCTCCAACATTTGTTTTCTTTCCCTGTCCATTTTTGCCATTCTAACTTGTGTAAGGTAGTATCTCAATGTGGTTTTGATTTGAATTTCCCTGATGGCTAATGATGATGGATATTTTTTCATGTGTCTGTTAGCCATTTGTATGTCTTCTTCAGGGAAGTGTCTTTCATGTCTTCTGCCCATTTTTTGACTTATTTGGTTTTTTTTGGGTGTTGAGTTTGAGAAGTTCTTTATAGATCTTGGATACCAGCCCTTTATCTGTAGTGTCATTTGCAAATATCTTCTCCCATTCTGTGGGTTGCCTCTTTGTTTTGTTGACTGTTTCCCTTGCTGTGCAGAAGATTTTTATCTTGATGAAGTCCCAAAAGTTCATTTTTGCTTTTGTTTCACTAGCTTTTGGAGATGTATCTTGAAAGAAGTTGCTGTGGCCAATGTCAAAGAGGTTACTGCCTATGTTCTCTAATTATTTTAAAACATGATTTTAATGATAGCTTAGATTCCACTGATACAATGAATCATAATTTAACCATTTCCCTATCATTGGATAGGTAAGTTGCTTTCCATTTTATACTACTATAAATAACAGTGCAGTGAATATCCTTGAATATGAAAACACTGTAACATATAATGTGATGGATAAGCACAGAATATTAATGATGCAGTCAGCAGAAACACCTAACCTAGCTTTGAGGAGCAGAAAATCAGAAACACTTGTTGGAGGACACATATCTGAGATGGGTTCTGAAGAATAAATGTATTCCCTCATTCATTAGTATTCAACCAAACAACATTTACTGAGTGCTACTTACACTCGATTATTATACTGGGATCCAGGGATACAAAAGGGACTAAGGCTCTGCAAGGGAAGTTCACTGTCTAATCAGAGAGGCAGACACTTAAATAGAAAAACCACAAGATAAATGCTATTATCACAGTGCTGTGTATGAACAAAGTGCTCTGGGAGCACAGAGAATACATTTAAAGAATCAACTGTAAAAGTAAAAGAAGGAGTTATATCAAGGTTGATAATAACACATATGAGAGAGGTTTTAGTGAAGTATGATTTTGATATGTATCAACAGTATGAAGGAGTTCCTTAAGACAGGTAAAGTATTTTTTTTTTTTAAGATTTTATTTATTTATTTGCCAGAGAGAGAGAGCACAAGCCGGGGGAACGGCAGGCAGAAGGACAAGCAGGCTCCCTGCTGAGCCGGGAGCCCGATGTGTGTCTCCATCCCAGGACCACGGGACCATGACTGGAGCCGAAGGCAGATGCTTAACTGACTGAGCCACCCAGGCGCCCCTAGACAGGTAAATTATTAACAGGGAATGCTAAGCATTCAGATGGAGAGAAGTAATAGTTCTATTATATTCTATACTGGTAAAACTAGGGCTAGAACACCATGTTCATTTCTGAGAACTCTATTTTTAAATCAATTTTATTGAGATATGTCCACAATGAAATGTACCCACTGAAGTGTACAGTCTGATAAAATTTGATGAATTTATACACCCATTTAACCACTACCACCATCAAGATACAGAACACTTCCAATCATCCCCCAAATTGCTTTGAGCTTCAGTTAATCCCCTTCACCCCACATCTAGCCCCAAAGCAACCACTGATTTGCCTCTGTCACTATACACTTGTATTTTTTAGAGTTTCACATAAATGGAATCATATAGGCTGTACTTTCTTGGCTTCTGGCTTCTTTCAACCCAGCATGGTTTTAGAGTCAGCCATGTTGGTATGTGTATAAGGAGTCCATTCCTTTCTATTGTCTGAGTGTTGTATTAATAAGACCATGGATAAACTGAGATAAAGAGAAAAGAGACTAGGCCATGAGGTGAACAGAAGCCAGGTTCTATGAGAAATCATTGAAAAAATCTGGTTAACACTGAAAGGGAGAACATTTGAAGAACTTTAATGTGGAGAACAGGCTTGACCAAAACTAATGAGTGCCTACAGCGGCAGTCGAGGTATTTAAATGAAGTAACATCGCTGACAAAGATGCTGCTGAAGGGATTCCAACTTCAGCAAGAGTCTGGACTTGATATACTTAGTGTTTCTTCCAACCCTGAAGGGCTAGGATTCTGTAATTCTCATGAATAAGAAAAACATTATGCCATTACTAACCACTAAAATCTTAGCATGAATTTTTTTTTTAAACCAAATTAGCTATTCTGTCAGTCCTAGAGCTAGTATAGCATATAGCTTCAAATGTTTTGGGATGGTAAGGGGGTAAGTCTTTAAAATCAGACAGATTTAAGTCTAAGTAATTCTCCATTCTGCCACTTACTGTGTGTCCAGGACTTAACCTCTCTATGCCAAAGTTTCTTCATTTGAAAACTGACATAATGGTGGATATGCTTATCCCAAACCAAAAGCTGAATAAATCTTGTTGTTAGCAAGACCCTGGAGATTGATAGAGAATATATGAGTTTTGAACAAGTGGGGGCCTAGGAAAGTCCAAGATACTAAGGCACTGTCTAGAACAGGGGTGGTAAACTATGACCCACAGGCCAAATCTGGCCATGGCCTGGTGTTGTGTGGCCATTAGCCAAGGATGGTTTCACATATTTAAAAGGTTGTAAAAGAAAACAAAGAATAATTTGTGACATAGACCTTATGTGACCCAAAAAGCCTAAACTACTAACTATCTGGACCTTTGCAAAAAAAGTTAGCTAAACCCAGGTCTAGAGCAGACAGGGCTCAATGTGGCTGGTAGTGAGTTATATGGCTTTAAAGAGACAAACATAAAGACTGTCCATCTGGTGACAGGAGTACAGAAAGAAGAATTCCTCAAACATCTGTAGCCTTGGGTTTCTTACCTATAAATTGAAGGTAAAAACAGTACCTCTCAACTTCTGCTCAGGCCATGATTAAGCAATTAATACCAGACTTGCCCTCCCATTATAAACAACTAGAAAATTGTGCAAAATAGGGATGCCTAGGTGGCTCAGTTAGTTAAACGTCTGCCTTCAGCTCAGATCATAATCCCAGGGTCCTGGGATCAAGTCCCACATTGGGCTCGCTCTCTCTCTCTCTCTCTCTCTCTCTCACACACACACATAAATAAATAAAATATTTTTAAAAAGATAAGAAAATTGTGCAAAATATATGAAACAACTGTTTTAGGCATTGAACAACAGCACTGTGATGCCTGAGAGAAGGGAACCAAAGAGGAGTCCTATGAAGGCTCTGGCTCTCTGCTTGGAGGTACTTTCTACACTGTGGCCCTGGGAAAAAGACCATAAGCAGAGCCCAGTGAGCTAAACAGGTTGAGGTGACAGAATTCAGGGTTTAGGGAGCCTGAGAAGGCTGGAATCTGTCAAGGCAGAGTACATACAGAAACAGCTCCAAAATTCTGTGTCGGGGTCTCCTTGAGTCTTTTGCTATACCAACCTGTTGGGTAGAATTCTACAAGGCTAGGCAAAGCCAAACTGTTAGGGGAAAAAAAACAACTAGGTGGCTTGAAACTGAACAATTCCCAGAGTTGATAACCGGATGGGAGACATTTGAGCTCCTACCAGCCAGAGTGGAGACTTCAAGGAATACTCCAGGCATTCAGCAGAGACCCTAGATGGGTCAGGTCTTATTAGAGGGCTAAATGCAGAAGCTTAAAATAAAGGCAATTTTAGATCCACCCTAAGAGTTTAAAAACTAGCCTAGAAAAAAAATCAATCTAACCCACAAGTGCTTGCCAAAACAAAACTCAACCCTCTTTAGACAACAAAATCAAGATACCTAATGATGCAACATTCACAACATACAGCATTCAACAAAAAATTACTATATATACAAAGAGGCAGGAAAATGTAACCCACAATTAAAAGAAAAAATATTAGTCAATAGAAAGACTCAAAAATGGTGAAAATTGGGGTGCCTGAGTGGCTCAGTTGGCTAGGTATCTGCCTTCAGCTCGGGTCATGATCTCAGGGTCCTGGGATCGAGCCCCGCGCTGGGCTCTCTGCTCGGTGGGGAGTCTGCTTCTCTCTCTCTCTCTTTCTCTCTCTCAAATAAATAAAATCTTTAAAAAAATAAAATAAAATCTTTAAAAAATGGTGAAAATTATAGAATTAGCAGATAATGATTTTAAAACATTATAAAATGTTTAAAATTTAAAGAAAAGCAACAAAATGAGAAAAAAAAGAAAGATATGAAAAACAAACACAAGTTCTAGAGAAGAAAAACACAGTAACTGAAATGAAAACTTCACTGGCTAAACCTAACAGCACAATAGACACTATAGGAAAGATTTTTATTTTTAAAATAAAAAAAGGCAAAGTCTCAGTGACCTATAAGATAATATCAAGTAATCTAAGTTATGTGTAATTTCAGACCCCAAAATGTATGTTGTGTGTGGGGGGGAGGGGATACTTAAGAAATAATGGCTAAAACTTTCCCAAATTTGTTGAAATGTCTAAGCCCACAGATCCAAGAACTCCAAGAAAACCACCCAAGGCACACTGTCATCATCAAATTGCTGAAAACCAGCGAGAGAAAATCATACAAAGCAGCCAGAGAAAAAAGGCAAGCTAGACACAAGTGAACAGTGTTAAGAAGAACGTCTGACTTTCCATTAGAAACAATACAAGATAGATAACAATAGAAAAGCATCTTAAAATGCAGAAAAACAGAAACTGTCCATCTAAAATTTGAGAGCCAGCAAAAATACCCTTCAAAAATGAAGGAGAAATTGAGATTTTTCAACAAAATATGAGAGAATTCATTGCCAGCAGATCTTTTCTTTAGCTTTTAGGCTAAAGAAAAAACAATACATATGGGAATTTAGATATAAACAAAGGAATTAATAAGGGCAGCAGAAGTGGCAAATATGTGGGTAAATGTAGAAGACTTTTTTCATTAAAAGCAAAAATAGTAACATGAACTATGGGGTTTATTATATATGCAGAAGTAAAAGTTATGACAATAGCCCAAAGACTGAGGAAAATGAAAGTATACTCCATAAAGTTTTTACACTGTAAATAAAGCAGCATATTATTTTAAGGTGATAGTATTAGTTAAAGATGCATATTTTATTTATTTTTTTAATTTTTTTTAAAATTTTATTTCTTTGTTGAGAGAGAAAGCACAAGCAGGGGGAGCAGCAGGCAGAGGGAGAAGCAGACTCCCTGCTGAGCAAGGAGCCTGATACAGAACTTGATTCCAGAACCCTTGGATTATAACCTGAGCTAAAGGCAGACGCTTAACTGAACTGCCCAGGCATCCCAAAGAGGCATATTTCAAACCCTAGAGTGTAAAAATAAAACAAAGATTTAAAATAGCAAATAGGCCAGGAAAGGAAACAGAATAATAAAAAAGTAAAAAAAAATAAGCTAGGAAAAAAGGAAAGAATAAACATAAAACAGATGAGATAAAGAGAAAACAAATAGCAAATTGGCAGACTTAAACCCAACCATATTAAAAAAAATGTAAATGGTTTAAATATTTCAATTAAAAAGCAAAGATGGTAACACTGGATTAAAACAACAACAACAACATACGACCTATCTGCTATTTAAAAGAACCTCATTTAAGAAAAAAAGACATAGGGGCACCTGGGTGGCTCAGTTAAGCGTCTGACTCTTGATCTCAGCTCAGGTCTTGATCTCAGAGTCATGAGTTCAAGCCCCACATTGGACTCCATGCTGGGTATGAAGCTTACTTAAAAAAAAAAAAAAAAAGACATACATAGGTTAAAAATTAAAGGATGGGGGGCACCTGGGTGGCTCAGTTGGTTAAGCATCTGCCTTCGGTCAGGTCATGATCCCAGGGGGTCCTGGGATTGAGCCCCACATAGGGCTCCCTGCTCAGCAGGGAGTCTGCTTGTCCCTCTCCCTCTGCCCCTCCCACACCCATCCTCCACCCGCCGCTTGTGTGCTCTCTCTCTCAAATGAATAATAAATAAAATCTTTTTAAAAAATTAAAGGATAGAAAAATATATACCATGCAAACACTAACCAGAAGAAAGCTGGAGTGACCATGTTAAATGGAAACAGACTCACTTAATGTAGACTTCAAGACAAGGAATATTGCCATGGAGAAAAGGAGGCATTTTATAATTATAAAGGACTCAATTCACCAAGAAGGCATAACAATCTTAAATGTGTACATACCTAATTACAGAGGTTCAAAATACATGAAGCAAAAATGAACCAAACTGAAAGGGGAAATAGACAAATCCACAATTATAGTTGGAAACGTTAACACTCCTCTCTGAAATTAATAAGTAGAAATAAAATCAGTAAAGACATAAATAAGACTTAAATGACACTATCAACCAACTTGACTTAATTGACATTAATAGCACACTATACCCAAGGACAACAGAACACACATTCATTTTTTTTAAAAGATTTTATTTATTTGACAGAGAGAGACAAAGCGAGAGAAGGAACACAAGCAGGGGAGTGGGAGAGGGAGAAGCAGGCTTCCCGCTGAGTAGGGAGTCTGATGTGGGGCTCGATCCCAGGATCCCGGGATCATGACCTGAGCCGAAGGCAGACGCTTACCGACTGAGCCACCCAGGCGCCCCCACACATTCCTTTCAGATATACACAGAACAATCATAACAAGTCTCAATAGATCTCAAAATACTGAAACCACATAATATATGTCCTAGAAACACAAAAGAATTTTTAAGCAGAAATTAATAACAAAAAAATCTGGAAAATCCAGAAATATTTGGACATTAATTAAGAAATAAATTTATATGTAACACATGGTTTAAAGAAGATATCACAAACCAAATTAGAAAATATTTTAAAAATGACATATTAAAATGAGTGAGACATAGAGGGAAATTTATAGCATTAAATGCTTCTATTATGAAACAAAAAAGGTTTGGGGTGCTCAGGTGGCGTAGTCGATTAAGCAGCCAACTCTTAGTTTCAGCTCAGATCCTGATCTCGGGGTCCTGGGATCCAGCCCGACGATGGGTTCTGCACTCAGCATAGAGTCTGCTTCAGATTCTCTCTCCCTCTCCCTCTGCCCCTCCCACTTGTGTGTGCATGCTCTCTAAAATAAATAAATAAATACATAGATACATACATACATACTTTTTTAAAAGTGGGGTCACCTGGGTGGCTCAGTTGGTTAAGCGGCTGCCTTTGGGTCAGGTCATGATCCCAGGGTCCTGGAATCCAGCCCCAAGTCAGGTTCCCTGCTCAGTGGTGAGTCTGCGTCCCCCTCTCACTCTGCCCCTCTCCCCGCTCGTGCTCTCTATCTCTCTCTCAATAAATAAAATCTTAAAAGAAAAAAAAAAAGGAAACAAGAAAGGTTGAAATCAATGACCTAAGTTTCCAACTCTGAGAAGCCAGAAAAAGAAGAACCAATTAAATCCAAAGCAAATATTATGAAACAATAAAGATAAGACTGGAAATCAACAACAGAAAACAAACAGCAAGACAACAGAGAAAATCTATGAAACTCAAAGCTGGTTCTTTGAGAAGATCAATAAAATTGATAAACTTATAGCTAAAGAATAAAAGAAAGAAAACATAAATTACCAATATCAGAAATTAAGGAAAGGACATTCCACTCCAAATCCTATGGGCATTAATATAATAAAAAAATGTTATAAACAGCTTTATGGCAATACACGAGACAACTCTGATGAAACAGGAAAATTCCTTGAAAGATATAAATTACCAAAATTAATACAAGACAAAATGGAAAATATGAATAGCTTAATGATACACATACAATTTAGAATCTGCATTAGCTACAAAACATATTTTTAATATATTAACGTCTTTTTTGAAATTCATAATAACAAATTTTCACCATCTTTAAATATACTGGTTTCAAATACTCTAAAGTTTCTCCATATTTAAGTCCTTTATTTACTCTTAAATTATTAGCTTGAATAATTTCCTATCATAGGAGAATTTATATTACTCTTCTAAGTTCTACCTAACTGCCTAAAATAATCAGCTCTACTTCTAAATTTGATATTTTTTATTCTTCAATTTGCTAATCGGCTTTTTACCACTTGAGATTATTTTCTATGCCTGATTTTATAAGCAAACTTTTGCTTATTATTATATGTTGTCCCATTTAATAGTAGTTTTATTTCTACTACATTTTATAGTCAAGTTTCCTTTCATCAACTGGCATTTTTAAATTCATTAACTTTGTAATGTCAAAGGCTTGTGTGTGTTTCCAGCACCTCCAAAATACCACTAAAAGGAAAGAAGCCCTAGATTCTTACATTCCAAAGCTTTGCCATAAAGTCCTTAGAAATCTCTAGCTTTCACAATTCCCAGCCACAACAGAGAAGCTCCTGTTCAATGTAGTGTTGAATCCTAACAAGGCTGCAGGAGGAGAGGACAAACACAGTGTCCTTGACCTTCACTTAAGAACAACAAAAAGTCTATACACACTCTGCAAAAACAAGAAATCTGAAAGCTCTAGGCTGGCAAACAGGCAACCTGGAACACTCATGACTACTTATTTCTACTGTTCCACATATATGGTGCCAGGTACAAGGAATGGAAAAAAAACCCAGACCCTATGTGTGGGGGGGCAGCAAGGGTGAGATGGGGTACTGTGGGGGAAGTGCTAGTTAGGGAATCGGGACCAAGCAATTTGAGACTGAATGTCCTTCAGTTGAATACATTTCAGCCAATACTTACTAGGCACACCCTCATTTAAAAAGGTACGTCTGACAGCCTCATTATGACTTAGGAAAAGTAGTTCTCAGCTTTTTTTTCTAGCAATCTCTGGACAGTCCCCTGGAATGTCCCAACATTCTCTCTCTACTAAGCCAGTTCTTCACACAGTTAGTATTAGTAGTCAATCAGCATTTGTTGAACTAAAGAATAAAAAATCTGGATTCCATATAAAACAAAAATTTACACTTTCCCCAGGAGGACATTCATGTTAAGATGCATTATGCTCTTATATTTATCCTGACTTTAAAAACATCAGCAATTTTGGGGCGCCTGGGTGGTTCAGTCAGTTAAGCATCTGACTCTTGATTTTGGCTCAGGTCATGATCTCTGGGTTGTGAGACTGAGGCCCAGCATAGAGCCTGCTTAAGATTCTCTCTCCCCTTCTCCCTCTGTGGCGTTCTCTCTCTCTCTCTCTCCCCCTCTCTAACAAAACAAAACAACAAAACAACAACAATAGAAAAAAACAAAACGTATTTAATATGTTAATAAAGAATTTCAATAATATTCTTAGGAATAATCACTGGACCACATCTGCATCCCACTGCCCATATGCTTACCTTGAGAACCACTGACTTGGCAAACGAGCTAACACCCCACTTCTTAAAAGTGCTCCTTAAAATTAAGTGTGCACTGTCAAATATTATGTATGATTTTTGACTTAAAAAAATTTTTTTTGCTAAGTAAATCAGTAAGTCATTATTTCTGCTTCTGCATATAGGTCATACTCAGATACTCTCAATTTGGAAGTTAATACTAAAAAATGTGCTTAATTAACATTTCATAATGATGCAGTTTGAACAAACAGCTCTATTTTTTTTTTAAAGATTTTATTTATTTATTTGAGAGAAAGAGCACAAGCAGGTGGAGGGGCAGAGTGAGAGGGACAAGCAGACTCCCTGCTGAGCAGGGATCCTGATACGGGGCTCGATCCCAGGACCCTGAGATCATGAAGGGAGCCGAAGGCAGACACTTAACCAACTGAGCCACACAGGCACCTTGAACAAACAGCTCTAGAAATAAAATTTATACATGCCAGCAAGAAGAGAAAAGGCCATCTCCATAGTTTAATACATAATGAACACAAACTCAGTCCAAGTGAGGTTATAATGCCTAATCGGAATTTCCCAAACTGTCCTCTGGAATGTCTGAACAAAAACAAAATAAAACAAACCAAAAAGGATCCAAACCCCTAGAAAAGCTATAAAACAAGTGGTCAAAAACTGGCTGGGTGAGGAATGCCATACGACAGGAGAAAGCTTCTACTTTTTACTTACACTTTTGTAACGTTGGATTTTTGCATTACCATAAGCATGGATTTCTTCTAGATTTATTTTTAAAGCTACCACATCAGCTGATAGTAGGAAAGGTCAGTTCAGAGAAAGCTTGCCGCTCCTTACTACATGAGATAGGATATATTTTACATGAAGTACAGCACATTTTATTTTTTATTTATTTTTTATTTTTAAAAGATTTTATTTATTTATTTGACAGAGAAAGACACAGCGAGAGAGGGAACACAAGCAGGGGGAGTGGGGGAGGGAGAAGCAGGCTTCCCGCGGAGCAGGGAGCCCGATGCGGGGCTCGATCCCAGGACCCTGGGATCATGACCTGAGCCGAAGGCAGACGCTTAACGACTGAGCCACCCAGGCGCCCCGAAGTACAGCACATTTTAAATCCTTTTTCCTTACTATTTATTACCACAAAGCACTTCTGAAAGGAGAATAGGGAAAGGAACCAGGAGATTCTTAACATAAAGCCAGAGAAGTGTAGAGGTGCCATGTGACCATGACAGCCACCTAAGGGATCAAGCTTTGTGAAGAGGTGTCCTAATTTCTATTAACTGGCCTGTGGAAAACAGATTTAATCTCATATCCTGTAGGAGAAAAAAAAGGAAAGCAGGTTTCATTTTCTGAAGGTAACAAAAGTAACCAAATATTAAAGCTAAGAAAGTAAATACTGGTCCGTAATCCCTTAACCACAATTCCCAAATCCAAAAACTTCTGAAAACCACCAGTTTTCTGTAATTCATCTAGAAGAAAAACTTGATCTGAACTTAATTGGCAGCAATATCTGACCTGAACTGACATGAGACTATTTATAGTCTACCCACTAAAGTAAGAACAGCCATACCTTT
The DNA here is from genome assembly GCF_964656455.1 of Halichoerus grypus. NCBI lineage: Eukaryota > Metazoa > Chordata > Mammalia > Carnivora > Phocidae > Halichoerus > Halichoerus grypus. Next base: position 170,460,823 of record NC_135717.1, on the reverse strand, counting down.
GGCTGCCGAAATATTAATGTATTTGACTATGAAGTGCTGCCCCTGACTCTGCAGGGCCATTACGTAATATATGGTAAAAGCATCTTATTAGCTTTCTAAAAATAAAAAAAATTCTGAATTCTAAAATACTGACGGCCCTTACAGTTTCCAATAAAGGACTATGAACCTAAAAATGGCTTTTTATTAAAATGGTCCTGTCAGCCTCCACTGAAATATACAATTTTTCCTGAAAATATTCTTATAATTTGAACTAATTAAATGCTCTTTTCTAAAAACTTACTGCTATTAAAAATATTCTACTTTGAATATCTGTAAACCTATAACTGCATTAATAGAACATTTTTGTACATTTATTTATTTGAGAAAGAGAGAGAGCACACAAGCAAAGAGGAGGGAGGTACAGAGAGAGAGGGAGAGAGAACTTCGGGCAGACTCCCACTGAGCGCGGAACCCAACACAGCCTCCATCTCACGACCTGAGCCGAAACTAAGAATTGGACACTCAACTGACTGTGCCACCCAGGCACCCCAGTTAGAACATTTTATACCACTTCAACATTACTTTAGATCAACCTCTCTCTGAAGGCAGCATTAAAATCAGAAGGGTGGTATCATTCTGGCAGGAGGGTGGTAGCAGAACGGGGTAGACAGTAAAGTTAAAAAAGCAGACCTCTGTCAATATGCTTTTTCTTTCTATGTTTAAAAAACGAAAACAAACAGCATGAGATTTTTTTAACGTACCAAAGAGGAGCACAGATTTTAAAAGTGAACAAGTACCAATTTAAATCAATAAAAGAATCAAAATCAAAATAAAGTCACATAATTCAAGTAGTTATCAAGGAATAGAACACAAAATAAAAGTCATGTAATAGAACATCTACAAGTAAGGAAAATTATATATTTTTGCACAGTCATGTATCAATTCTATTATAATATATGACTAAATGACAAATGATAACAAAACTTGCAAAACTCAAAGGTCTCTATTATGGAAAGAAAACTGTAAAGCCAGATTAAAGCAAGAACTAAGACTTAAGACTACTAAAAACCTATAATTAATTACAATGCAGAGTGATTTAGAAGATTTCACATGAAAAAAAGGACAGAATCAGCATTTTAATAAACATAAATACAGTACTATATTTTAAACCACTGTATCTACATAAAACAAAATTGGTAAAAATTTTTTTAAACTATACACCAATCCTTCCTCCCTCCCCCACTCTCGCACAACTAACAAATGCTAGAAACAATGCAACCAAACAGGAACCTCATTTCACAACTGGTAGACATGAAAGCAGTGAAAACCTCTTTTAATAAATGTGTGAGATACTGAAGAACCCCAAATTATTTCTGTCTAAAGGAAGCTCTCACAAAGTTATACTCAAAAAAAACCCCCCAAAAACAAAAACAAAAACTAAAAACGGAAAAATAACTCAAAACACTCCTTAAAGCAACATTAGTAGCAAAACTGGGCATTGCTATATCCTAGAGAGGAAGGATGAGGCTATCTTTACCACTATTATTTACTAAATTGAGTTTTTACTGTCCATCAAATACATACAGCCCTCAGAAATAATACATATGAGAACACCACTGATATGCAGAATTCTACATTAATTAAAAATTAAAAACTTCACGGTAAATTAGGATATAAAAAGTCCATGTCATACATAAGAATTTAAATATGAGACTATCAAGGATAAAGAGCAAGCCAAGAGGACACCAAGTAAGTAAGAATAACCAAACTCTCTACTACAAGATTTACTAAAAAAGAACTGTAAAGCTATAAAGTCAGTTACCTAAAAATAGGAAATTAAAGAAAGTCAAAGTTGAAAGTCAAAAATCTAAGAATTTAATCCATTAAGAATATTTTTTTAAAGCCCTTATTTTCTAATGGGAGTCGGGGGTGGGACTAACAGGACCTTCAGGTGCTAGAAAACAAAGACCGTGGGAAAATAATTCTTTCTACTCAGTGATGAAGGCTGCACATAATGTAGCATATATGCCAGTCTAGTAGGTTTTAAGGATAGTCCTTGGTTAATTACGTAACAGATCCAAATTCAAGGCCTCTCTTTGAACTAGGTCATTCACATAATTCCTACCGCTTAAGACAGATACAGGTATGTGCTCATGCTACCGGAATTCAGTATCTTATAGGAATAACTTCAAATTTAAATTATGAAAGTATTAATAATGCTATGCAGGTATCAAAACCCAATTTTACATCCTTTATACCATGCAATGTATTTTGACAGGGTGATCTTAGTTTCCTTACAAATTACTTAACTCTTAGTTAACTACAGTTAACTATAAATTAGTTAACTATTCCGATTTAAGGAGCTTCCACAGTTGAGTACAGCATAGTGAGACAATGTTCATAAGTATCCAAAAGTCAGTGAGTTTACAATCAAGTGGGAGAGAGTACCACATAAAAACAATTTAAGAAAGCTTACTAAGAAGTAATTAAGTCCAAGTTGTAAATATAAACGGGTATTAAATATATACCAATCAATATACAGGAACATTCAAAAGGAAATTATTTTTCAAGATACACACTTCTAAGAAGTTTTATAGGCATTGATCTCAATCAGGTTGTCATCACTGAAAATTATTTTGCAACTCCTATTCTGCTTCCAAACCAGTTTACAAATCACACGAGGAAATCTGCCTCATTACTTTGAACTCATTTTGGACCCCAAATAGTACTGCCCAGACAAATCATTTAACCAGACCTGAAAAATGGTTCTTGGTTGTTCCCCAAAATCAAATCCACCCTGAAAGAATGAAGATTTTCCCCTACGGAAATTCCAAAGAGTATCTCATACTCTGGAAGCAACTCCTAAATAATTCTTCAGATGTTTAAAAAAAAAAAAAGGCAGGACATTTCCCCTTTCAGAAAAGATGGAGTAACAGTGGTCAGATGTACCCCTGCAACTAAAAAACGGGATGAAATATATAAACAACAGTTTTCAAAACACTGGACATCATGCAAGGAAGGACAGTGATCCCTAAGAGATGGTAAACAAACAAGGTGAGCCCTGCAATTGCCCTAGCTTGCCGAGGGAAAGATTCCAGGCCACCAAGCAGGGAGGGGAAACCCAAGTGGAAGTCAGAGACCTCCCTTAATTGAGGATTTGCAGTGGCGATTCTGGGAAAGCCAAGAGTTTGCAAGTGAGAGTTTGCAGTGTACAGTACTGAAGAGGAAAGAGCTACACAAAGAAAGAACTCTGGAGAGGGGGGACCCCTCCAGTATTCAGGTGAGCAGTAAAAAAGTAACTAGGGAAAACACAGCTAACATCACACTTAATGGTACAATGCTTTTCCACCAAGTCTGGGGAAAAAGCAAGGAAGCCCGGTCATACTTCTATTCAGCATGGTATTTGAGATCCTAGCCAGCACAATAAGGCAAGAAAGAGAACTTGAAGGTTAGAAAGTAAAATTGACTTTCTTTGTAACTGATATAGTTGTACATGTAAAAACAACAACAGAACCAACAAAAATGCCACTAAAAGTGATGAATGAAATGAGCAAAGTTTATTTGTTCAGTTCATTCAATCATACTGATGAAAACAAATTGTATCCAAGTGAAAGAGGCTTTAATACAGAAAGGCTTCCAGGAAGAAAAGTTTAGAGAAGGCTTTCTGAGAGTAAGAAGCAATATGGTTTGGAAGCCAGAAACTGGGAGAATATTATACATAAGGAATAGCCTTTCATAAAGTATAAGGACAAAAAGGGAGAAAATCATACAGAAAATAGAGAAAAGATTGTATGGGAGAAGGCAAAGATTCAAAAGTAGGGAGCGACAGTTGATGGATGGAAGCAGGAAAGTTGCTGGGTTCTGACGCGGGTGTTTGGATTTCATAGAGTAAGAACGCACAGGTTGATAAAAGAAAATAACGTGTAGGAAATGTTTTCTGGGGAGAAACTAGGAACAGAACTGACAGGAAGCTATTTTAATAATCTGGCCGTAGCCTGAGGATGACTTAGAATCAGGAAAGGTGGCATGGAAACAAAAAAGGAGAGACTCAAGGTACAAAGCCACAGAGAAAGAGCTAAAGAATATGGCAATATTCCAAGATTCAATGTTTCAGGATTTCAAGATTCAGGAATTGGGAGGGTGGGCTACCAGTGATGGACCCAATAGGGTCAACAACTTTTAAGGGAGGGGAAGCAGAGGCCCCTCTCCAGAGTGACCTGCCTTAGAAGCACCCTGAATGACAATTCCCAAATCTTTGGGAGGTTAAAGGAAAACAAGAGAAAATGACATTACACATTTTTAAGTACAGTAAATAAAAGTCTAGAGAGCATCCGCTTCCAAAGCAAACACAAAACATCAGTGTGGAGCTGGGGCTCTGGCAGGTTCAGGAAGCGTAGGGCGGTGTCACAATGTGCTGAGGCCGACTCACAAGCTGTGTGTGGGGCACAGGGTCCCCTTTTTAAAGTTTTCAAACCAGCCCTTACTGGCTTGAAATGTGATGTGTTTTGCATTTTCATTCTATTGTTTTGTTTTTGTTATTTCTACAAAGAGCCTTTTCACTAATTCTCTTCGTGTTTTAAAAGTAATGTTTTCCCCTCTGGGTCTGTGTTTCAGGAATGGGAATGTCTCTCTATACCAATCCACAGATCCACCTGTGTGGTTTAAGTGGAAATCAGTAGTGTGTCCTTTTGTTTAAGGGGATTCAGCAATACTGCAAAATAAAAACATCATAAATTTTAAATACTTTGGTATAAAAATATAAAACTTTTATAGTGAAAAGGCTGACAAAAGAGTAGTTAGGAAGAGATTTATTTTAAAATCTGTTGGTACATCTAAGTGCAGAGATTCTATATTCAGAATTTCCACAGAGATATACATCTGGGTAAAAGATCTCCTCATGAAGAGGATACTACTGAGCATGATACACCATCTGCAAGATTTTCACAGCAGGAAAAATACCTAGCTCCTTGGAGGGCCTCAGTTTTCATCTTTTTAATTTGTATCTTCCTCCTTCCACATCAGAACCCAGCAGATGCTCGAAACATTTCTCTTGATATACTGACCTGGGCCTAAGTTAGGGAACCTGATCCACTTCTACTTCTTGAGGTTCTCAGTATTGTTTTTAAAATAAAGATATGCCAGGGTGCCTGGGTGGCTCAGTCGTAAAGTGTCTGCCTTCGGCTCCGCTCGGGTCATAATGCCAGGGTCCTGGGATCGAACCCATCGGGCTCCCTGCTCCACGGGAAGCCTGCTTCTCCCTTTCCCACTCCCCCTGCTTGTGTTCCCTCTCGCTGTCTCTCTCTCTCTTTCTGTCAAAATAAATAAATAAAATGTTTAAAAATAAATAAAAATAAATAAATAAAATAAAATAAAGACATGCCAAAACAGCATTATAAAAATTGTGTTACTTTTTTCAGATTTTTTTATTTATTTGACAGAGAGAGACATAGCAAGAGCTGGAACACAAGCAGGGGGAGTGGGTGAGGGAGAAGCAGTCTTCCTGCGGAGCAGGGAGCCTGATGCAGGGCTCGATCCCAGGACCCTGGGATCATGACCTGAGCTGAAGGCAGACACTTAACGACTGAGCCACCTAGGCACCCCATAAATTATGGTATATTTTAAATATATACATTTAATAAATTAACAGTTTTAGGAAAAGAATACAATGTAACCTGTCCTATTCACTAGATAAAGGATTAATAAACAGGTTCGTTTGTCATAAACTATACAGTGTGATCTAGTACCTAGAACAAGTTCAAAGTTATAATCAATATTTTCTTTCCATCCTGTGAATTTATCTCTTAGAATGTCTACACCTATTATGTGCAAACCATTTTGCTGGGTGTCAGAACAGTATAAACTTGTTTTGAGCTCAAGGTACTTCTAGTACCTTTTCTCTTTTTCTTCTCCCTTTCCTCTTGTTGAGGAACTTCTCCCTTTTCTCTAGTTGAGGAACTACAAGGAGCTTCTAAGGATTATCACACCCCACCCATGCCCTTGAGAGGAATCTGGTGGCCTTGCCCTATGGATTACCCGCTACCTTCTCCGTTCAAGCAGTTTCAATTCTTCTTTCTCTCCTGGGTCCTTGCTACACACCTTTAAGTAGATCTTGTACCTCACCTTAACTTGTTGTCTTCTCAATCTTGCCCTGCTTTCACTGTCTCCTTCCTTTCTTTTCCAAACATCTTTTTAAAAAAGATTTATTTATTTCTTTTTTTTTTATTTTAGAGAGAGAGAGGGAGAGAGAATCTCAAGCAGACATCCCACTGAGCACAGAGCCCAACACAGGGCTGGATCCCACGACCCCGAGATTATGATCTGAGCCAAAATCAAGAGTCAGACACTGAACAGACTGAGCCACCCAGGAGCCCCTTTCCAAACATCTTGAAATAAACTACACTCACTGCTGTCATTCTCCCTACCATCCATTGTCTCTTTCACCCCTTGTAATCTAGGTCCATAAATGAACGCACAGAATTTGTAGCAACTGACAGTGCAATGGGTCAGTTAGCATCTTCTAAGTGTCACCAGCACTACCAGAGCTTAGTAGTTTTTTTCATTCTGAAAAATATCAAGCTCTGAACATGCAAAGCTGAGAAACACTGGGTAGCCAACACAGTATAGGCATCCCACAACTGCAACTGAAAACAACTTAGTGATAATGGAAAGAAAGATGGCAAGAGATGGGGTGGGCTGGGTGAAGGGCACTACTTAAGAGTAACAGGGCTGAGAGAGAGGTATGGAAGTGACAAGAAAGCAAAGAACTGATGAACTAAAGAGGAGTAAAATGAAGAAAAATATGCTAGATTTCCAGTCAACAAAGCTTCCTTTTTCAATTTTGGTTGAGAATCAAATTAAACTAACGCTAGTTCAGTGAACCACTTGGAGATTTACAGATATGTAACAACCTTCAAGCTGTAGAAATGCACACATACCCAGAGGCTCTTCTGGGTACTCCTTTTGATCTTATCCCTTTCACTGGTTCAGCATCTGGGCCTCAAGAGATGGATCCACACTCACCTCAGGCAGTCAAGGAAGAGGTCACTTCCTCTACTCTCTGCTCCTACAGATAAGATTAATGAGTCACCACTTTCTAGCTCCACCTGGTATCATTTGCATAGCTATAGGTACAGTGAGGAGCACCGTTCTGGTTTATGACTAATCTTCTTTGAATGCTATTGTTTTGTTTTGTTTTTTTTAGAGTATATCTGACACTGATTCGAATATACAGAATCACATCATTATTTCTAAGATCACTTCCAGTACTGAAATGCACTGTAATCTACGAGTCTGAGTCTGACACGTCAGAGCCTGTGAGTCGGCCTTTGGCCCCGTACCCTCTGTACCCCAGACCAGCTTTATAAAGCATCGAGCACTGGGCTAACCATCTTCTCTATGTGCTAAATGTACTCCTCTGTGCCTCTGCACAGGCTGTTCCTGCTGCCTGAAGTGCCCTTTTCTTCCATGACTTACTGGGAGTGTTTCCTTCCCTGGAAAGGCTTTCTTGACCTCCCGTTGTATTGATGACTTTCCTTCCTCCCCACCCCATCCTTTGCAATGTCTATCACAGCTTTGATTACATCAAACGGCACTCATCTGTGTCCAAGTCAGCCTCACCCCCGTGCCTGTGCACTCCTTGGGAGCAAAGATCTCTTCTCATCCCATTCTTGTAGTCCTAGCTTCCTTCTTTCTTTCCTTCTTCTCACCCCATTCTTAAAGTCCTAGCTTCTTTTCTTTCTTTTTTTTTTTTAAGATTTATTTATTTTGATAGAGAGAGAAAGAGAGAATGGGGGCACGCACAAGCAGGGGGCCAGGCAGAGGAAGAAGGAGAGAAGCAGACTCCCTACTGAGTGTGTGTGTGCGTGGGGGGCCCTGCAGGGCTCAATCCCACAACCCTGAGATCATGACCTGAGCAGAAACCAAGAGCTGGATGCCCAATCGACTGAGCCACCCAGGTGCCCCATCTTGTAGTCCTAGCTTCTAAAAGCATTCAGCACATGGTACACACACAAATGTTCAGTGAAATTGTAGTCATCCTTGTCCCAAGCATATAAAAAGATTTTATTTATTTTTATTTTTTTTTTTCAGATTTTTTTTTTTAAAGTAATCTCTACACCAATGTGGGACTCAAACTCACCACCCAGAGATCAAGAGTCACATGTTCCAACAACTGAGCCAGCCAGGTGCCCCATAAGATTTTTTTTTTTTTTTTTTTTTTAAAGATTTTATTTATTTATTTGAGAGAGAGAGAATGAGAGAGAGAGCACATGAGAGGGGGGAGGGTCAGAGGGAGGAGCAGACTCCCTGCAGAGCAGGGAGCCCGATGCGGGACTCGATCCCGGGACTCCAGGATCATGACCTGAGCCGAAGGCAGTCGCTTAACCAACTGAGCCACCCAGGCGCCCAAGATTTTTTTTTTTTTTTAAAGATTTATTTATTTGAGAGAGAATGAGAGAGCACATGAGAGGGGGGAGGGTCAGAGGGAGAGGCAGACTCCCTGCCGAGCAGGAAGCCCGATGCGGGACTCGATCCAGGGACTCCAGGATCATGACCTGAGCCGAAGGCAGTCGCCTAACCAACTGAGCCACCCAGGCGCCCGCCCCGTAAGATTTTAAAAGGAATAACCATTCTGATCATTTCTACTAATAAGGATTAAAAGGATACTCATTAAACTCTAAAACAAGTAAGATTTTCAGACAAATTAAAAAGTTTGATAACAATATTCTTTCTGTAATCCTCGAATGTTTACAGATTTCAACTAGAAATAAAAAAAAAAAAACTTGGAGACCATTTAAAAAGGAAAGCCCCAGGGCGTCTGAGTGGCTGAGTTGCTTAAGCGGCTGCCTTCGGCTCAGGTCATTATCCCAGGGTCCTGGGATCAAGTCCCATGTTGGGTTCCCTGCTCAGTGAGGAGCCTGCTTCTCCCTCTCCCTCTGTCTCCCAGCTTGTGCTCTCACTCTCTGTCAAATAAAGAAATAAAATTAAAAAAAAAAAAGGAAAGCCCCTCCCTGCCCCACATATTTATTTAAACTGTTAGAATGACTACTTTTTTGTGAATGACTGCTTTTTTTCAATTCTATTTTTAGTTCTCTTTCCTAACTTCATTTGAAAAATATTTATGAGGACCTACTATGCGCAACTTAACAGTCCTAGATACCGGTTATACAAACGTGAACAAATCAGACAACGTATTTTTATTCACATAGGTATGTTCTAGCAAAGAAGCCACACAAATTTGGGGCGCCTGGGTGGCTCAGTTGTTAAGCGTCTGCCTTTGGCTCAGGTCATGATCCCAGGGTCCTGGGATTGAGCCCCGCATCGGGCTCCCTGCTCAGCAGGGAGCCTGCTTCTCCCTCCCCCACTCCCCCTGCTTGTGTTCCCTCTCTAGCTGTCTTTCTCTGTCAAATAAATAAATAAAATCTTTAAAAAAAAAAGAAACTACACAAATTAAATCATTATTTAATTACAATTCTGTTAAGTGTTCTGAGTGTTTAAAAGGAGCACATCTAAGGGCGCCTGGCTGTCTCAGTTGGTTAAGCATGTGACTCTTGATTTCAGGGTTTTGAGTTTGAGGCACACGTTGGGTGCAGAAGTTACTTAAAAATAAATCTTAAAAAAAAAAAGAAGCGCATCTAATCTGGGGTGGGGATGATTAGGAAGTCACTGAAGAAGTGACATATAAACTGAGCTCGGAGGACTGAAGAGGCATCAACTAAGGTCATCAGGTAGGGGGGCTTCCAGGCTATGGGAACAGGAGGTGCAAGGAAGAGACCTTGAGTGAAGAGGAATATGCATTTCAGGAACCAAAAGAGGGACAGTGTGGTGAGAGTTCAGGCAGCAAAGGGGAGAGTGACAGGAAATGAGGCAGGGTCTTCATTGGGTATTCAGTGAACATGAGAGACCAGTTATTTCTTTTCATGAAGTTTATACTCCAAAAGGGGGATGGCAAGGCTTTTGGGACTCAATAACAGTTTTAAATAGGGGACAAATATGATCAGATTTACAATTGTTTTTTGAGTAAATGTTTTACATTTGAGGTATAACATATACAGAACAGATATATAGTTTTAAAAGAGTATTCTTGTTGCAGATTCAACAATTCTCTGAGGCAGAGAATTCCCTACTTACAAAAGAGAAAACTGAAGTTTTGCAAAGCTAAGTAATTTATTCGAGGTTATTTATTCAAGAAACATTTGAGCGTGTACAGTATGGCAGGCACAGTAGAGTGAGTGCTGAGGGATGCAGAGATGAATACGAGAGTCTTGCGCTAAAGAAACGTACAATCTAGTGAGAGAGACAGACCTAGGAACATGATATAGTGCAGTCCATGCTAGAAAGGAGTAAGATATAATGGAGCAGAGAAAAATGAAATCTTCTTAGGAAGAATTAATCATTTTGTCTCTGTGTTAAAGGGGCATTTCTTTCATACTATTAGAGTTTTTGAATTCTCATTCATTCCTGTGCTTGGAACATGGTACGTATTCAAGCAAATGTCTGCAATACGAACCAACCACGACTTTTAACTCCTAGTGCAGTACCTTTCCAAAACCAACTGTGCTCCTAACTCTGGAAGAGTATGTATTAATTCCAAGGAGCTCTTTTGAAGCTCCTTTCTGAGCCAGTTTACAAACCACAGAAGAAAATAAGTCTCATTAAATGAAAGCCAAACCTCATTTCTGACCCAGCCTGAAACCCATAATAATATCTAAACAGTTATTATTTTTTTAATCTTTATTCAACTTTTTAACCATCACCAATGGGCACTAACAAGCATTTTAAGTAATCTCTATGCCCCCAACATGGGGCTCAAGGTCAGGACCCCAAGATCAAGAGTCACATGCTCTACACACTGAGCCAGCCAGGTGCCCTTAAAACAGTTATTTTTTATTTTTAAATATTTTATATTTTAATTAATCTCTATACTCAAAGTGGGGCTTAAACTTACAACCCTGAGATCAAGAGTCAAATGCTCCACTGACTGAGCCAGCCAGGGGCCCCAACAGTTATTTTTTTGTTATATCTTTTTTTTAAACTCGGGGCTTGAACTCATGACCCTGAGATCAAGACCTGAATGCTTAACCGACTGAGCCACGCAGGCACCCCCCTGCATTATTTTTTTAAAGCAAATCTTCATTCAGAAGGAATGCTCCTATGAAGACAATCAATAAAATATTCCATATACTCCTTCATAATCCATGATCTCTGTCCTGAGAGGACTTATATTTTAGTTTCTATTTGGAAAGATAAAATATAGAACATAGAATAAAATAAGATATAACGTAGCATTTGTTCACTTATTTAAAATATTTATAGACTGCCCACTACAGGCCAGGACAGGAGCTATAAGGGATGCAAAGATGAGTAGGACAAAAGCCTGCCTTCAAGGAACTCAGTCTGATGGGGGAAGCCAACAACACACAACTCAGGACAGTAAGAGCTGTAATTCAGCAGGTACACGCAGATGAGAACACAGAGGCTGTGCCATCAGTTCTAATTCATTGGGCACTTATTTCCATTGGTCAGCGCCTATTCCTTGTTAAATATCAGTTATTAAAATACTTTAACTTTGCCTCAGATAATAATGCAAACTGGTAAATATTATAAGTAATTACTCTATAGAAAAACAGTTACACACACAAAAATAAAGTTAAAGGATCAGAGGAAATGGTGAGAAGTGAAGTTTAGGGATACCTTGGGATTCCCAAGCAAGGAAGGTTAGCCTATTTGGATGAGGAGCTGGTTGTAGATAAGTGGGACACAGTTATCAAAAGGCTAGTGGCTGGAATTACCTAGGTATAGCTCTCCAACTATGCCGAGGACGTGCTTTAGAGCTGTGTTGTCCAACATGGTAGCCACGAGCCACAGGTGGGCCACTGAGCACTTGAAAAGTGGTTAGTCTGAATTGAGATGAAGTGAAAAATACACTCCAGGTTTCAAAGACCTAACACACACACACAAAAAAGAACGTAAAACATCTCAATAATTTTTTTTTTTTACAGATTACACGTTTACATAAAATATTTTGGATATATTAAAGTAAGTAAGATTTTACGAAAATCTATTTCACCCTTTCTACTTTGTAAATGTGGCTACTAGAATATTTACGATTACATATGTGGCTCACATTTGTGGCTTGCATTCTACTTCTATTGGACAGTGCTAGTCCAAAGTGCTTGAAATAACAAGCCAAAGAGTTTAAGCCCTCTAGGCAATGAAACACCACTGAAGGTTTTCAACCTTAAGTGCCTGTGGTAGATCTGGGGAGGGGGCAGGAAACATAAACAAGCACTGTCTCAGGAAGATTAGCGCAGGGGCAATCTGTAGGGTCAAGACACTGGAGGCAGTTGTCAATGTCAAAAGGCTGGCAAATGTCAAAGGGTAAGCAGGTTCAGCTGGAAAGTAGACAAGGTCTTTAGAAGCCACAGGCCGGGTGGAGAGAGGAAGAAGAAATCCAGAGCAGGGATTGGTGAGCGAAGAATAACAGCTGCAAGCACTGGCCCCAGCCTGGATAATCAAGGTGCACTACTCAGTGGACTTAGCAAACTCAGCCAGTCTGGGTTAGATCTAGTATGGCTCAGTGGTAAGGGCTCCCAGGCAGAGGTACAATTCAGAAGGAGAACAGGATCAGTGTCCTCTTAAGCAATTTCAGATCTATCTCTGTGTGGCAAGACTTCCAGCAGTGAGATCAAGTCCCAGAGAAGGTAGGAGGTGGAAGGCAAGGCTACCAGGAACTACAAGAAAGCAATAAATTATAAAAGCAAAATCCAGACTCACAACACAGCCAACAAATATTTACTGGGAGTTTATTGTACGCCTGATACTTGGCTCGGCTCTGGAGACATGGGGAAACAAAACAGACATGGTCCTGAATCACAAATTGTGGTGAGAGCTGTGAAAAAGGAACAGGAGCTCTGAAAGACCTGACTGAGGGTGGATGGGCAGGGGGAGGTCATAAAGGAAAGCATCTCTGAAGAAATGACAATTTAACCTGAACCCTGAAGTCAATGGGTGAAGATGAGGGAGGAAGTGGGGGGAAGAACAGCCCAAGCCAGGAGAGTGGTATGTACAAAAACCTTCAGCCTTCAAAAGGCTTGGGTAATTCAAGGAATTAAAAGGAAGACCGAGTGATTGGGACATCGGAAAGGGGGGTGGGCCATAATAGGGATGAGAGAAGGTTGGAGAGGCAGGCAGAAGCCAGATCTTACTGAGCCTCAAAGGATGAAAAATAAAATCCCAAACGGGCCTCGGCGCAATGGGAAGCCACAAGGGGTTCTGACCAGAGAAGTGGTCCAATTGCAATGGCGTTCTAAGTACTCCAGTTACCTATGCTCTGCTCAGACTACTGAATGGGAGCCAGCTCGGCAGCAAAGGGGCAGGAGCCAATATTTGTAGATGAGTAGCAGGATTCCGGGTCTGGGATAAGAGAGTTTATTATAAGGCCCTCTAAGTGTTGCAGGGTTCCAAGCAGGGAGGAGGATGGCATCACCAAAAAGTACAGAAAAATCTGATGGAAGAGCTCGTTTAGGAGGCAAAGTCAAACAAAACTTTAAACATACTGAGTATGAAGGAATAGTGAAGAATTCCAGCAGGTAAATATTGATGTTGTTTTGGAAGTATAGAAGAGAGGTCAGACATGGATATGCAGGTTAGCAGATACAAACATGATAGATGGTTTTAAGTCCCAAAGTAAATAACATATTCCAGGAGAAGACAAGAGAAAAATAAAACAACAACAACAAAAGGAGCCTAGGTCTGACCCTTAGTGTTTATCTCCGGGATAGAAGCGAGGAGGAAGGTGAATCAAAAGGAATACAGTACAAGGAAGTTTTTTGGGGATGATGGAACCACTCTGTATCCTGATAGTGGTGGTGTTTACATGAATCTATACATGTGTTAACATTCACATACTAAAAGCTAAGGTTACTGTTATTTTTTTAAAGGGGTGGAGGAGGTACTCAAAAGGACTGACTGCTGCAGGGAGACGTAACAGGATAAATCCCGAAAAGATGTTCTGGGATTTTTAACCATTAGGTAATTGGCAACCTTGGGAAAAGCTTCAGTAAGGTTGGGAACCAGGCTGCAAAGGTTCAAAGAATAACTGGAGCAGTGAAGGAAAACAGTCAGTACAGACTCCTCTTTTAGAACTCTGGAGGTGAAAGGAAGAACAGAACGGCACAGAGCTCAAACAGATAAGGAGAACTGGGAGATTTAGCAAACTGCAGAGCCAACCTTCCACACCACGAGTGGCTCCATTCCAGTATTCTTCTAGAACATGCATTTTGCACATGAACTATTCACTTTCTTATTGTCCCATTAAACTAAAACTGCCAAAACAAACCCGAAGTCATTACATTTTTAACTCTGCTCCTTAGTCAGCTAACATTCACTGTGTTCCTACTATGTGCCAAGCACTATACAAAAGTGAGTAACGCCTGGTCCCTGGAAGAGCGCACAGGATTTATCACAATAACAAGGTACTGGAGTAGAGATTTGCACAAAGGGCTCTGAAAGCCTTGACCTTCTGAATTAAATGCATTTTTATTTATCTTTATAAAAATCAAGAAGGGAAGAAATGAAAACTAAGCTGGGATGTAATGTTGTAAAAATGTCCTTAATTTCTAAAAACTAAGAATGAGGGGCGCCTGGGTGGCTCAGTCGTTAAGCGTCTGCCTTCGGCTCAGGTCATGATCCCGGGGTCCTGGGATCGAGGCCCGCATAGGGCTCCCTGCTCCGTGGGAAGCCTGCTTCTCCCTCCCCCACTCCCCTGCTTGTGTTCCCTCTCTCGCTGTGTCTCTGTCAAATAAATAAATAAAATCTTTAAAAATAAAAAAAATAAAAACTAAGAATGAGTTTAATTGTAACTTTTTTTTTTTTTTACATAACTGGAGCAGTGAAGGAAAACAGTCAGTACAGACTCCTCTTTTAGAACTCTGGAGGTGAAAGGAAGAACAGAACGATATGGGGGCTCGATCTCAGGACCCCCAGGGACCATGACCTGAGCCAAAGACAGACGCTTAACAACTGAGCCACCCAGGCGCCCCTAATATTAACTTCTTAAGTTAGGTATGGGCAGCCTCATAGTCAGTGGCACTTCTCATTTCTTTTCTGGTTTACCTTTCAGTGTCCTTTCTGCCTTTCTTCCTCTGGATAAGTTAAGACGCAAAATGGAATAAGCGCAGGCTTTGAAACCAGACGGACGTGAGACTAAACCTATCCCTTCAAGTTCCTAGCTGTGTGGCTCTTGGAGGGTCTTTTTCCTAGCCACAAAACAGTAATGACATCTACTTGACAGGCTTGAGGTAAGGATTGGGAAAAAAAAAAAACAAACATACGAAGAGGCTGGCATGTTAGAAGAATGCAGTAAATGTTAGTTAACATTTTTACTACCATTTGAACAAATGGTGTTGTTCTGACTTAAAACATTTTTAAATGCTTCTCTCTGAATGAAGAAAAAATATTTTTTCAAGGGCATGGCATTTATATGCTACCTTAGAAAAGCAGGTTGGTAATTTCTTCTTCTTAAGTCCTATCAGAAGCTATTCTGCTCAAATAATGATGTTTGGGACAATCACCTAAAAACGTCCAGGAACCAAGAAAATATAAAGGCAGCATTATCATCATCGCTGTGTCCCAAGTGGGGCAAGCCGGGCTGCTTTGTGTTCTAGATCCCTTAGTGTAGGGACCCACTACATTCATATCCCTCCCACTACCTACCTACAGCGATACCGCACGCTGTAGAGGTGCAAGACCGCGTGCTAAAAGTTCTGCTTTTAAAGAGGCATTTACATAACACTACCGAAACAATAAATATAGTTTCAAAGCCAAGATCATTGATGCCTCTCCGAAGCAACAGGAAGCTATCGTCCACTGAAATTCCCCACAACAATGAAGGAAATAGCCTCTATTCTTAAACTTTCACAAAATGCTAAGATGCAAGATTTTCATACACCTTATTTCCGTACACTTAACTCCTGGGGGGTGGGAGGAGAAGGCAACCTATAACGTTTTATTCACTATGGAGAAGTATCTCTGGCCAGTTTTGTTGCATAATTTTGCTTATATTGTAATACAAACGACCACCTTG
The DNA here is from genome assembly GCF_964656455.1 of Halichoerus grypus. Taxonomy (NCBI): domain Eukaryota; kingdom Metazoa; phylum Chordata; class Mammalia; order Carnivora; family Phocidae; genus Halichoerus; species Halichoerus grypus. The sequence goes on along the minus strand of NC_135717.1, from coordinate 170,444,760 downwards.
AAATTCGTCTTATTCCTCGCACAATTTCTAGCATAGATGCTAAAGAGTAATAAAAGAGCCAAAAGATACATGAGAAAGCAAGGAACCTTAAAAGACCGAGACCAGTACACTGTGCCTAAAGAACTGAGGATGGGCCGGTCCTTACTTAAGACACCTAAGCAGCAGCTACGGTCACTGGGTGTCCTCTGCCACTTTAAAAGGGTATTTGGCCCACCGCGGGCTAACAAACCCACTAGTTTGAACCTAAGGGGCGCCAGCTCAGGGGGAGACAGAAAACACTCCTCGCGCCGTTTCGTCCCATTTCCTCGTGGAAAGCCTGAATCGCCTCTCGAAGGTGGCCTCGCCGCAGGGCTCTGAGGTGAGGGGTGCGACCCCTCCACACACACCCCCTCCCGGCCCGGATTAAGCAGGGGAACGCGTTCACGCTGTCACGCAGGTCCCGCGCAGACAGGGACCGGGAGGCTCGGAGGCCTGACGCCTCCCTCTCCCCCACGCCAGGCAGGGGGCCCGACGCGTCTCCGCGGGCCCCCGCTCTCCGCCGCGACAGGGAGCGCCTCCCCGCCCCGGAGGCCCCCCAGCGACGGGAAGCGAACCCGACTCGACCAGCCCACCCGGAAGCCCTCCCCCAGCTCACACCTGCTGGCGCGTGACGCCCGGAGCCGCGCGCGCCCGCCCGCCTGCCCCGGCCCTGCCATTCGGGGCGCCCCTTCCCTGCGCGCGGGACGTCGCCCGCGTCCCTCCCCGCCCCGGGGTCAAACCCACCACACGCCCGCCCCCACGGAGCGCAAGCTCAACGCCGCCGCCCCCGCCGGGGCCCGCGCGCGCTCCCGCCCCCCCTCCGGCCCTGTCCCCACCGCGCGCGCTCACTCGCGAGGACACGCACACGCTGCGCCTCAGCTTGACAGGCCGGCCCGCGCCGCGCGCTCCCGCGGGCGTCCTCGCCCACCGGGCCGCCCAGCTCTGACTGGGCGGTGCGCGGGGGAGGGGAAGGGCGGCAGTGGCCGTCGGTCCTCACTCACCGCCGAGCCGCGCCGGCTCCGAGTGCGCGGCGTTCCGCTGTGAGGCGATGCGCTGCGATGCGCGCGGTCCCCGCTTCTCCGCAGGCTATGGAGGCGACGTAGTAGGGGGACTGAAGGGGCGCGGGGGGCCACTCCCTCCCGCCTCACCTCCCAGAAACACGGGGACCCCAGAAACTAAAAACAAAATAAACAAACTTTCCCCTCCGCCTCCCTCCCCCAAAACCACAACACAAACACTCGGGGGCCCGCCCAGAGCCCCACTCCATTGGCCGCAGGGAGGATGCTTCCGGCTCTCACTGGCTGATTTTTGTGCCCATCAGGCTGCGGTTCCGCCCCTCCAATTCCTCGCCGCTGCCGTCGCCCCTCATTGGTCAAGTGCTTCCCGTTTGACGAGCTAGGATTGGCTGAGCTGCCTGCGCCAATCATTCGGGGACACACCCCCTCAGCATCCCAGAGGCCGCTTCCTTGGTCGCGGACCCGGAGAGGTGAAGGGGAAACTAGAGCATGATGGCGGCCGAGCTCATTTGGCGCAACCATCGTCTTTTTTCTTTTTTTTAGCTCATTGGTGCCTCGCCCTCGCGCTGTTTCCCCTGAGCTCCTCTCTCCATCCAGTATTGCCTAATAACGGAATCTATACGAGCCGGCTCCTTAATTTATCCCCTTCGAAGTGCTGAGTGTGGGCTGGCTGTGCGTCATTGGACTGTCAGAATGTCACTCCCTAATCAAATCTTCAAGCTATTGGTGGAACGGCCAGAAAACCCGTCCAACAACAAGGACTAGTGCCATTGGTTTGACTCCACAGAGTTCTTTCCTGGGACCTTATTGGGCAAATAGGCGCGTCAGTCGGATCTGGATTCTCTGTGCTACGGGTTAATTGTTTGCTGGGAGTTTGGAGGACTATGGTCGTTTGGTCCGTAGTTGACTTTAATAATGACTGTCGTTTATTTTGTGCCTACTTTGTGCCAACTGCTGTTCTGAGTTTTTTACAGGGATTTTATGGTTAAACCTGTGAGTTTTACATTCTCTAAATTTTACAGACAGAAACGAAGGCTCTAAAGAGATTAGGACACTTGCCCAAGGTCACCCAGATAGTAATTTGTGAGCCCGGCGTTGGTCCCAGGACTGTCTGACTCCAGAGCCTTCGCTCTTTTTACTGGTGCCTCTCCCTTCGTCCGGAATCTTACCTGCCAGCCAACCCAGCATCTTAAAAATATTTCATTCCGAATGCAAGTTCCCCCATCAGTTTCTGGAGGTGACATTGTGGGAGACTAAAGCAATGGAGAGGCGTCATTGCCGCCACCGCATTCTCCTCGCTGGCACCCGTTCCTCCCCACCCTAAAGTAAACCATCTTGGTGTTTCCTGACCAGAAGCCCATCTACGTCTGTGTTTATTTTCTCAGCTTTATAAATGAACATTTCTACCATCCTTGTGTGCCAAGCCTACCTCCTCAACCCTCACTCATCTATCTCCAGCTCACTCTTTGGAGAGAGACCTCAAGAGCCAGAAACAAGGAGAGGGGAGTCTAAAGAGAGATAAAGAATAAACGCTTTAGAAATAAATAATTTGTTATATGCAAATGGAACAGCCCTTCGGCTCCTGGGAAGCTTCCGGAGTGGCCCCTGATGCAGTGCGAGACGTGTGCTCCTGGCTCCTCGCCACTAGATTTTTTCTCTGTGGCAGCTTTCAGCGAAGTGAATCCAACATTCCAGCCAGGGGAGGGCAGGATGCTTAGGACCCACTGCCAAAGAGCCAGCCCCAGCCTCTGGGACTGAAATGATCTCCAGGAGCACAGCTCTGGACTCCAGCCCACATTCCGTCTCGGGTAATTAACATTTTACCATCCCAAATCCCCATCCCCTGTAGCTTCAGTGGGATCACCGCCCTTGTTTCACTTCCTGATCCAAGCTGTTGTGTAACCTCGTTGGCACTGCTTTAGTAATAAAACAACCACTGTAACACTGTAATGCTCAACACTTAACAGACTTTCAGCAGAGGAAGACAAGGCATTTCACAAACATCAATTAAGATTAAGTGGCAGGTATTCCTAGGGCAACTGCCAGCAGAAGGACAGAAGAAAGATCATGAGTCAAATTCTAATAAAGTTCCTACGAGCCTGGATCCTTATAAGAACATGAACATACCCCATCCTAGCATTCCAATATGGGGATTATGAATCAGAAGATACAATGAATGAGAAATGTTCAGACTTCAAAACCTTCCTTATCTTCATATTGATTCTTTGTAACTCTTTTAACCCATAAACCAGTGCTTGGTTTTACAGTTAATTATTGAACACATCTGTCTGCCCCAACTTAGTGTAAGTTCCTTGAAAACAAATGGTTTCTTCTTCATCTTTGTATCCCTTAAATTGTTCTGATTATAAAAGGTCCCCAAACAAATAATTATTCAGTAAATGTTTATTGAGTCTGTCAGCACTTTCCTAATGTACAAGGGCTACACAGAAGATTAAAACACCTCTGCCTTCAGTGACCTCAAGTCTAGTGGGGGTGGCCAAAGGTAAAGATCATCACAGTGCAGGTGGCTTAGAAGGACATGGGAGGAACACAGGACTCAAGCTTGGCAGGACAGGGATGGCTTCCCAGAAGAAGTGACACCTACAAGGAGAACAAAAGGATGAAATGCGTTTAGCTGGCCAAGGGGCTGATGACGTGTGGTGACCTGCAATGTTTGCTCTCTTTGGGCAGGGAGCAAGAGAGGAGTATCCAGGAATGGCCAAAGCCAGTTCTTCCTATAATCTTTGTGAGGGCCTTCAGCTCTCTATCTGCTCCACCTCTTTGTACTTTCCCTCCCCAGGAGAAAGGAGGGAGCTGGAACCCCTGTCGTGTTTGCCCATTTGAGAATGGAAAAATAATTTCCAAATAAGATTGTTTTTCCAGTAATAAAAGTAACACTGAGTAAAGATTTCAGACAGTATAGAAAGTTTTAAAGTAGAGAATAAAAGGTCTCTCAAATCCCTACTAGAGCCAACTCCTATTAAAGAGAGTATCTTCCCAGACTCTTCATGAGTAGACCCACATGTAGATTTTTTTCTTCCCACAAATAGTGGGGTGTGGTTTAACGTGTGCACTCTGAGAGCTCTCATTGCTCAGAACTGCAGCTTTGGGTGGAACCTGTCCTCACTTTCTATACTTATGGGAAGGAGGCCAATAAATCAACCAAATGTTTATTGTGGAGGATGATGGTTTCAAATTCCTGTTGCAGCAAATGACAAATTACCACCTGTTACAGGACTTTGGGGCTTGCTCAGGCTAGTGTAAAGTCAATGAATTGGGGGGGGGGAGGGGGGTCTGCTGTGCCCACTACCCTAGGGCTTATGGGTTTGCTTTGGCGGTTGTGGTCAATCCATGCCCTGAAAAGGCAGCCCAGGTCAGAGAATAACATGCTAGGGTGCTCTCCTATGCTGTCTTTCTCATTTCTTCTCTGCATGCTACTTGGGGAAAATATTTTTTGTTTGTTTGTTCCAACTAACCCAGCTTTGAGAGTAAAAAAAACTCGTCAAGCCCTGCACAATTGTATTTAGGCCAAGTGCAGTATGTTCTTGGAGTGCTTTGCTATTCTTAGAGCTCTATATGTAGGTTCTATACAGTTGGCTTTTTGCTGGAAGGGAAGGCAGATCTGATGAGTGATAGCTGCTTTGGATGGCTACCAAAAGTGCTCTAAGCCATTTCAAGCAACAGGCCTTCCTTTTTTCCCTTGAGAGATTGCTCTGTGATCCCTGAACACATTGCATTGGCCTGGACAAAATCCAGTGCAACGGGAATTTCTGTGAACAGTTCTGCAATGACCCGCAAGCTCAGGGTGACATAGCCAGCTGGATCTGCTCCAACTCTGATTTCTGTGGCACAGAAGAACTCCGTCCACCCTTCGCGCAGGCCTCTCATTGCTATGAGACATTTGGAAGTGTTTCTAAAGCATTCTCCAATTCTTCAATCATATAACCATGGGAAGATCCCTGTAAAGAAACCTAATCCAAAAGACAAGAAGCCTGCTGACAGCTGATACTGCTCACTGGGGCGGTGGGTATGGCCAGAGCCAAGGCCAAGAGCAGTGGGAGAGGGGAACTTTCTAGAGGGTGCTGATTATAGGGGACATGCTTATAAGCATTTATTACATGTCTGGTAGCATTTATTGTGGAACAAAGCCCTTGTGCAAGACATTATGCCACTTCTAAATCATCTCTCTTCTTATGACCACACTTCCTGAAAAGCTCCCTGTGAAGCAGCAAACACTGGACTCCTCCGGTTTGCTGGCCAACGTTAGACCCGCAGGAGGCTCACGAGAGAACCAGAAGTGGCTGTTCATAATAGCTTCCCTTTCACAAACACTTCCTTGCTGTGTGTCAGACACTACACTGAGGGCTTTCCCCAGACCGCAGCAGCCAATCTTCACAACCTTGGTTATCCCCGTTTTCCAGATAGGGAAACTGAGGCACCGGGGACTGACGAATTTGCCCCAGGTCGCCAGATGTAATAACCTCACAGCTGAAACAGACATCCTGACTCCAAAGAGTAAACTGTCTTCTTCGCTGCTACGTCGCCCCAGACATCTACCTTGAGAACACCATAGTGCATCTGGGGAGACATCCAGCCTCCAAAGGAACAGTTGCCCTCATAGCCTTCATCAGCTGAACCCCATGCTCCTTTCTCCTACAAACTCAGGGAAAGAGGGGTGCCTCTTCCTGGCTAACTTACTGCCTCCGGTGGTCCTTCCTCCACATCCCAGTTGGGAACTGGCTCTCCTCCCACCCCCTTCAAAGCAGCCTCTTTCTTTCTGCCCTTTTTCCCTCTACTTCCTTTTCTCAGCTTCTTGAATAATGACCTGAGGCCATCTCCACTGGTGCCCCCTCCTTCTTTAAACCTGGCTTCCGGCCCTAAAGCTCTTCTGACACTCATTTCTCCAAGCTCATCTATGACCTCTTGTGGCCAAGATCCAAGAGCCTGTCTCAGTTCTTGTTTCCATGGCTTCATCACTACGTTTTACTCTGAGAATCTTCTCTTGGTTTCCCAAAATAGCCAGCTTCCCTCCTACCTCTACAACTGTTCATGCTCTTTTTCATACCACCTCTTTCTCTAAGCTCCTTCAAAGGAGTCTGTCTGCTCTTCTCTCCTTATGTTGCCTTCTGGGGGCATGGGGGGGGCGGGGAGCTGGGTCATTGTCCTGCCTTCACCCCGAAGACTGTGATTTTCATCTCACCATCTCCAGCCTTCATTGGGCAGCCCCCTCGCTGTTCACCTTGTGCAAGTCCATGCACTGAGTATCCGTTTCCCTCCTTCTAAAATGAATATATTAAATCAGATTTGCTCTTCTAGACTCTAAAATAATGATAAAACCTGAAGTTTTTAAGCACATACCATGCCCAGGCAGGACCAGCTATATAATTTGTGGCCATGCAAAATGAAAGCATGGGGCTCCTTGTTCCAAAATCATTAAGAATTTCAAGAAGGCAACAGCAGAGCATTAAACCAGAGGTGGGACCCTTCACCTTCTGATTGTGGGGCCCTGTGGGACTGCGGAGCTTGGCTCCCCATGAAACCAGCCCTAGCGCCAGGCTCTGTTCTCAGGATTTTATATGTATTAGCTTATTCAGTCCACATAACAACCTTAAGAGGTAGAATCTGATGAGGAAACTGGGGCAAACAAAGGTTAAGTAACCGTCCAAGGTCATGTTTTTTTAATTGGTGGAAATGAGAAAAATACCTGTTGGTCGGGGTTGTCATGAGATTCACACAGTGAAGGACGGTTTCCTTACCGGAGGCCGCTCAGGAGGACTTTGGGGGCCCCTCAGCTGGGCCATGCCCATCCCTACCTCAGTGAGTTTGTAGCCCTCTGTGCCCCCCCTCCTCCTTCTGTACCGAGGTCTACACTTCCTTCACAGCTCAGTTCGAGCCCCCTCTCCTCTCAGGGGCTTCTGGAGCAGAGAAGTCAGGCCCACATCTCTACTCCCTCAGAGTCTCTCAGTATCCTGTGTAGAGTCACTTGCCCATTGCTTACTGTCTTGAGGCTCACTGATAACCAATTCTACAAGGCTAGAGAGAAAACTTCTTTAAATCTCTCTCCACAACCTTATAACAGCTTATAGTAGCCTGTCTCACCCACCAGACTGGGAGGCCTTGAGGGCAAATAATATATCTGAATCTTCACTACATCTTTAATGCTTATAATTCTCTTGAAAGAATCTTTTCTAGGCTCTGGACCTTTCCCTGGAATGCCTTTCCTCATTCTTCCATCTCCCATTCACTCCTCAGGTGTTGGCTTAGAGATCACCTCCTCCTCCAGGAAGCCTTCTCTGACCTCCACCTGTGGGCTAAGTGCCTCCTCTGGGCTTCTGTACCCCCGTACCTCCCCCTCATAATGCTTGCCTCCCTGTGTCCATCTTCCCAACAAGGTTATGAACACCTTGAGGGCAGACACCAGGTCTGTCTTATTACATTGCCTAGGTCACACAAAGTTCTCAATAAGTTTGTTTGAACAAATGAATTAATAAAAGTAAATCTTAAATACATGTTGGTTAAAACTCCAGACTCTTTAATGGCTCTCACCACAGGGCAGGGCCCCTGGTGGATACTTAACGTAAACATCAAATGGGTGAAAACCAACAACTCCAGAATTTCTGTAAAGAAGAAGGCTTAGTGGCAGCAATCTGGTTAGAGCAGAGATCTGGTTGGTTCCTCTTGACGGAATAATGACAAAGTCAGGATCCCAGGTGTGACAGTGGGGAGTTGGCGTGGGGAGCATGGACGGAAAGCGTGCTGGGCCAGGTGTTGGCAAACAAGGGCTTGCCAGCCACATCCAGCCACTGCTTGGTGGTGTAGAGCCCACAGGCTAAGAATGATTTTTGCATTTTTTAAATGGTTGGGAAAATGAGGGGCGCCTGGGTGGCTCAGTCAGTTAAGCATCTGCCTTCGGCTCAGGTCATGATCCTGGGGTCCCGGGATCGAGCCCCATGTTGGGCTCCCTGCTCAGCGGAAAGCCTGCTTCTCTCACTGGCTCTCTCTCTCTCAAATAAATAAATAAAAACCTTTAATAAAAAAAAATAAATGGTTGGGAAAATGAAAAGAATAATATTTTATGACACATGAAATTTACATGAAATCCAGGAAGTCTCATTGGAATACAGCCACGCCCACTCATTTACACACCGTCCGTGGTTGCTTTAGTGTAACAGCATCGACAGATACTACATGTTCCCAAGGCCTAGAACATTTACTATCTGCCCATTTACAGAAAAAGTTTGCCCACCCCTGGGCTCTGCTATCTTACTCTTAGCCCGAGGAAAAGAAACGTGCTCCAGCTAGCCACAAGGTGTCAGCATCTCACCACAGTGTGTTCAGCCGCGCGGGCTCCTCGAAGGAACCACAGCCAGGCGTGGGGTTCTGGGCCCCAGGCCCTTGCCCGTCCTTGAGCATCTCCCAGTCCCACTAGGGAGCCAGCCTGGCGGTAGTGGTGGAGAGCAACGGAGCTTAAAAGCTAGAAGAAGAGTGCCTGGGTGGCTCAGTTGGTTAAGCGTCTGCCTTCAGCTCAGGTCATGATCCCGGAGTCCTGGGATCAAGACCCATGTCAGGCTCTCTGCTCAGCAGGGAACCTGCTTGTCCCTCTCCCTTTGCCACCCCCACCCATGCCCTTCTCACTCTTTGGCTCTCTCAAATAAATAAATAAAATCTTAAAAAAAAAAAAAAGCTAGAAGAAAGTTAGGGAGGGTCTGGAGCCCGCTTGACGGGTACAGGACTGGCTTGGGAAGTCCAGTAGCTTGGTGCAGGTAGGCAGGCTTTTCTGGATGTGCTGGGATTTGTTTGGTTGTTTTTGTTTGTTTGTTTGTTTGGTTTGGGTTTAATTTGTATTTTATATGTGAAGGGTTTTCCAAACAAACTAAAATTGTCTATTTTACCCAGAACTATCCATGAAGAAAAACTGTGGGACTTTCTCCACAACCAGGTAAGACTGTGGCCCTCTTCTATGCCTGGAACCCACCAGCCCACAGAGCTGAGGTGAGGTGGGGTGTGCACTGGGGAACATGGGGCCCCGCCAGGCAAAGCGGCCACAGATGGCATCCCTGGCAGGTTTCCTGCACCCTTCTTTCAAAACCTGGGCCTTGGAACTTCTTCCAGGTGGATGGGCATTTAGCCCCATGTGCCCGCTACTCACTGTGAAAGCAGCAAACATATATAAGGGAGGGAGCAAGGAGAGTTCAAGAGAGAATGTCCCAAGAGGGAAATGATAAAGCCCTCACTCTAACACACCAACGGAAGCAACGTTAGCCACTCTGCTGAGCGCTTTACTCCCCACAGCCTCTGGAAAGTGGCACCGAGATTATCCCCGTTTTACACATAAGGAAACCGAAGCTCCAGGTGTGAGGCACCTTGCTGGGTTATTTAGCTGCTAAGTGGCCGAGTGGGGAATCTAGCCCCACCCTGCCCATCCTGAGGACTACCCTCTGGCCACCGTCTGCCTCAGCTAAGGTCAAAGCAAACGGCCTGCCCCAGCACCACCCTAAAGACACGAGCTCCGCCCAGGGCCTTCCTTCCTTGCTCACCATTCAGCCTCAGGCCTACCTCACAGTAAATATGCATCAAAGGAACAAATGAATGAAGCCTTCCAAATCCTGCAGTGAAGTGCCTTTCCTTGTCCAATCAGCCAACTTCCAAGACCTTCCAGAAAGAGATGAGCCAGGGTGTCCAAGCTGCACTCAGGAAAGAAGAATCACCAGTCATGGTTCTGGGTTCTTAGCACAGGATGGCCCGTGCTCCTCCCTTGCTTGTGCCCAGAGGACCGTGGCCATGGCGGGCACACCACCTGCTCTTGCTTTTTCCTCCTCTCCTCCTGACTGCTTACGCTCCTGCTGCTTCTGTGGCAGGTCCTAGCCGGTCTCCTGTGCCGTGGACTTCTGTTCCTGGAGCTTCTTCATGGCTGCGGACAATGCCTAATTTCTAGCCACTTCACTGGATGAAGACTGGTCTCCAACCAGCGGTCACTCGGAGAGGCCACGGGCAGTGCTCCGGATGGGTCCAGATAACTAGATTCTAGCCCTTCCCGTGACTTACAGGGTGACTGGACACATTTCCTCACATCAAGGCCCTCACCTCCTCGTCCCATTTTTATGTTAGCAATTCGAAAGGAAGCATGCAAAGTCATCCCGGAGCAGCCAGAGAGGCCTGGAGGCCTGGGCCTACCCAGTCTGGAGCACCTGGGAGAGGGAGACTGCCCACTAAGGACACACGCTGAAAGGAGAAGTCTTCCCTGAGGAAAGGACTCAGTCAGGAAGGACTTCCGATAACTCAGTTCTTAGGAAATTAAGTAGCAGAGAGCAGAGTCCTGTTTGGCCTCCATGTACGGTCTCAGAAGTCAGGAACAAGACTGAAAGGGTCATGATCAATTCTGGTGCCTCTGACACCACCCACGTTGATTAGCCTGGCTTACTGTCTCTATCAAGTGGCTGTCAAGTTTTCAATCATTTAACAAACAGGCATTAAGTAGATACTGTGGATACAACAGTGACCCAGATAGACGATGGACAGAATGGGTACCTATCAACCTCTGGACGGGAACCCCAAGGACAGAACGGGTACCTCTCAGCCTCCGGCCGATCTAGCAATTACTCAGCCTAAGGACACACTCCCATGTGCACCTGCCACCTTCCAGCCTTCTCGAAGGCGCCCATCCTCTCAACCTTGGTCTGGCTCAGCCTGCTAAGCCCGGGGTGCCGGTTTTGCACCAGACCTCCTGCCACTGGAGCAGGACAGATGATTACAGTGACAGCCGCCGGGCCCTCCAGGTGGGGGGAGAACAGCCGTGGCCCACGCTGAATGATAAACTACATCCCCGGTGCACGGCGGGGCTCATCTGCTGCTAAGGGGGCTTTGCCGATGTTGACTCATGACACTCCAGGTAGCAGTTCCAGCCTGGCCTGACTTGAGGAGCGTGGAAGTTTCTCTGCTATCAGCCCTGGCTGCCTTTTGGGGGTGAGGACGTTGTTGGGCACACACAGGTCTGTCCAAGGGTGCTTTCCAAGTAGGACTCGACTCAAACTAAAGGAAGGCGAACAGATTGGGAGGAAATGTAACAGGGTGCTCTGTGGAGTAAGGCAGATGTGTGCACATAAACACACCTGTTCCAGGGAGTACAAGGCAGTGAAGAGCTAAGCAAGGTAACTAGAACAAGACGAAGATGCTATTATGTCAGTCACAGAAAGCAAAATAGTTGGCAAATCAGCCACCTCTCTGGGCCAAAGGTTCCATCAAAGAGAAGGGTTTCATGGGGGCGCGCACATGAAAGCACCCCCGAGAAGCAGCCCGTGGGCTTTAAAGCTGCACAGAGCTCTTTCTCAGCTGGGGTGACTTCACCCCCTGGGGACATTTGGCAACATCTGGAGACATTTCTGGTCGTCTCATTGGGCATTGGGAGAGGTGTTACTGGCATTAAGTGAGTAGAAGCTGGGGTGCTGCTAAACACCCTACAAGGTGTAGGACAGCATCTCCCCCAACAGAGAATCTGTGGCTCCCAAGTGTCACCACGAGCATCGAAGGCCAGAAGCCCCGGGCTAGAGGAGCAGGCTGAGATCTGCATTTTACCCAGTGTAGGACCTTGGGAGAGCCGCGTACCTCCTCATCTGAAAAATGGGGACCGTTAAGACCTGAGCTGCTCATCACACAACTTTGTGAGACTCAGTCCCCAAATGTCCAGGAAAGCTTTTTGTAACACTGTGAAGGGCTCCTTCCTGAGCTTTGCTTAGTTTGAAGCCTGCAGGTGACTAAAGCATCTAGCAGTCACTGACAGATAGATAGTAGGCGCTCAATAAATTAAAGAAAATCATCATAGTAAAAACAAAAAAGGCCCATTTCCCCTCTCTGTCCTGTGTCCTCCATATCTCAAGGCCACCTTTTTTTTTTGCCTATGCATTCTGTTAAGTTCTCTAAAGGTAGAGGGTAGTGGCGTCAGCAGAGGCTGTGTCGAAAGCACCCTTGAATGATCAGGGATGAGGACAGAAGACACAGGAGACTGGGAAGTTTTGCCAAATCAAGGGAAGGCCTCCGGCCCCGTGCAGAAGTCCTGTATTTGCTGCTCCTGTGGGGCAGGATGCAGGCGGCAGCCGCCCCAGGGTCTCAGCCCCCAGCTGCCTGTGCTCATCGGAGGTCAGCCCACCCAAGGGGCTGTGCAAGTGGTTGGCACTGAGCCTACACAAGCCGGACCCAGAGTGGGCAACTGGGTGGTGGTGGTGGGGATCGAGGGTGCCGTTTCATCCGGGCGTGCTCCTCTGGGAGCCCTTCTGACCTTACCAGCCCTGTGGAAGCTGCTGCGTGGGGACCAAGGGCATGATCCACCCTTGAACTTACCATCCATCCAAGGATGCCAGATGTACCCTTGAGATGTGGTGAGAGAGAGAATACTTCACGGAGTGTGTGCAAGTGCTAGAACAGAGGGCAGACGTACTAAAAACTGAGAAGCCCAGAGGCAGAACGGAGTGGGCTGGAGCCTGGGCAGACGCTTGAAGCTTAGTGCTTCAAGATCCTCAGCAATCTTTGGACTACTGTTTTGTCCCAGGCCTCTCAGGGCTGGAGGAGGTCAGGGGCCATCTTGTCCAAACCTCTAGAGGGGATGAGGAGACAGGCCGGAGGGGAGGCGCCCTGCTTTGGCAACCAGCACTCCTCCCACCACATTGCCTTCCCACGGCCTCCCGCCCCCTTGTTTCTATGAACAAAGTGGGAAAACCCCATCTTGGCACCTGGGAAAATGGGCAGAAAGGCAGGCCTGGCTCCAGGTTACAGGGACTTGGCACTTCCACTCTGGATCCTCCCACACGTTAGGGCTAGGGAGGAACTGGGCCTGCTCTGGGTCAGAAGAGGGCAAGGGGATATAGGAGGCCAGCCTCTCTGGGAGGGAAGGCACAGGAAACCTTTGGGAAGAACACTTAGGAGCTGGTCCCTTCCCTAGGCCTCCTCCCTTGTCCCCAGAGGGAGACTCTCCCCACCAAGGGTGACCTCTTTCCCCGACTGTCATTTGCCCACCTGTGTCTCATAGGGTCAAGGTGATGGCCCCGAGCAGAGGGGACACCCTCCATGGCCTGGTTTTCACCTCCCCTTTCCCTCCCCTCCAGAACAAGCACGTGCCACATTGCCAGCACGTCCCAGGAAGTGTTTAATCCTCAGAAAAGCTCAAGGAGGTGGGTCAGGGTCCCACCCTGGGAAGCAGACTCACCCTTCCTTTCCTCCCCACCGCCAGGGCCAGGCTCTCCCCCCATAGCCGTACCTTATCATCCCACCTCCTGGCTCACCTCCATGCCCCGAGGGCCCTCCCCCAACCCCACACCTGGGCCCCTCCTCCAGGTGCTGCTGGTGCCCCAGGGTTTTTGCAGAAGGAAAGACACACAGACAAGTTTGGTTCAGAAGTAAGAGGCTGGGGGAGGCCGCCTGGTGGTGCGTCCACTGGGCGATGCGGCCCCTCGGCTTCCCTGCGGCTACGATCCCCCAGCCATAGGCTCGCAGAGCCTGCAGTTTGGTAATTTCTCTGTTGTCCATTCAAGAAATCTCTCCTCAGACCCCTGTGGTCACACAAGTGGGGAGGGGGCGGTGTGTGACTTTAGGCTGCTCTCCCTGGCCTGGTGTGGCAATCAGGCCAGGCCCCTTTGGGGAGGTGGAGGCTCCTAGACGCAGCCTGACTTTTGGCAGGAGGCAAAGGCTGGTCTTCGGCTGAAATGCAACTAGAGAAGGCACAAAAGTCCTCGCTGGTGAAGGGGGCTGAGGGCCATGGCGGGGGGGGGGGGGGGGGGGAGGGGGGGGAGGGAGGTGGGAAAGGACACATGCCCTTGTCTGCAGGGCTTAACCTCCCATACCACTTGAACCTCCCACCCTCGGCCAAGCTCTCTCTGTCTGCCCTGGGCTGCAAATCAAGGCACTTTATTAAAGGGAGGGAGCAGCCCCAGGCAAAGGCACAAAAAGAACCCCCATATGTGTTTGCAACAGCCAAGGAGGTCTGGACGACTGGAGTGGAGACTGCTAAGATGGTGGGGAGGGAGGGGAAGCAGACCTCAGTACGAGGGCTCTCAGAATGGCAGGGTCAGATTCTGCCCCTGGCTGAGGGGAGGCCTGACCCTCATTTCACTCCAGGTCTAGTACGGGAGCCTGCAGGAACCGGGCCAGGAAGGCCGCAGCAGCCGGTGCCCTAGCTGTCCTCGCTGCACCTTCTACCTTGAGTTCAGAGTCTAGGTCAAGACTGGCTCCCTGGCCCAGAGCCCCATCCGTCCTCTTCCCTTATATCCCACCAAACCTCTTGAGAGACCAGAAGCACCAGGAAGCCCAGGGAAGGAGAAGTCAGGGAGCTAGGGCTGCCCTGGAGACCCCATCGCATTAGGCATGAAGACATGGGCTCACCCCATCTGGGGACCTGCAGGGCAAGGCTGGCCCAGTGGAGGGAGGGGGTCCAGCATAAAGGAGAGCAGACATGAGTCAAGCTTCCACTTCATGTAAACAAGAAGAAGAGACCCCTGCCCAGTCAGCGACAGTCTTGTAGGGGTGTGTGGTCGTCTTGAGATGCTGCAGATTCTCACATCTGGGCTTGAGGGTCCCTGAGGCCAGGATGGAGGCTGTCGGGCAGGAAGCAAGTGAGGGTCCGAAGTGCAAACTGGTGCAGGGTCTGACCTGTATTCTCCACAGGACAGGGCTGGGGGCATCCACAGGTCCTACCCACTGCTGACCTATGGCTCAGGAAATCACGCAATTGCTGGCCTTGGCAGGCCTGGGACTTCTTTTACCTGCAGAGACAAGTGACACAGGCAAGGAAGACGTAAGTGAAGTGCTCAGCGGACTCGCCTCCCATTCCTCTCCTGTGCACTGCCCACACCTCAAATTTGGGGCTGGGGTCACTGTCTCCCTCCCAAGGTGCTGATCTGGAGTCAGTAGGGCCCCCAGGAAAGCAAAAGGAAAGGTTCTCCCTGTCTGGTACTCTCAGAAAGACCGTCACTGTTTGGGATATCAAGGGGTCTGCCACCTCCTGACCTCAGCAGCGTCGCGGCGGGGGGGGGGGGGGGGGGGCGCGAAGGATCCAGAACCCCAATCTACAACTATAATCGATGACTTGACATCTTGCCAAGAGGTGGTTTACCAGTAGCTAATACTGTATGCAGTCTCCCTCACAGCTTACAAAGCACAACCAGCTTTCCCCCTGGGTAGCTCAGCTAATCCCCCTGGGTAGCTGCTGCACCTCGAGGTGTCATTAGCAGCCGGGCCACCAGCTCCCCGAGCCAGTCGACACCAGCACCAGCACCTGGCCTTCCAAATCCAGCCTCGGCTCCTTCCACCGTGCAGGCACCCCGGGAGGGGTCCCCAGGGTCAGCAGGCTGATGGGGAGCCAGCACGGCCCAGACCACATGCTCTGGGGGGTGGTTTTAAGACAGAGGAGGGAGGGGCGCCTGGGTGGCTCAGTCGTTAAGCGTCTGCCTTCGGCTCAGGTCATGATCCCAGGGTCCTGGGATCGAGTCCCGCATCGGGCTCTCTGCTCGGCAGGAAGCCTGCTTCTCCCTCTCCCGCTCCCCCTGCTTGTGTTCCTGCTCTCGCTGTGTCTCTCTGTCAAATAAATAAATAAAATCTTTAAAAAAAAAAAAAAAAAAAAAGACAGAGGAGGGAGGACGCACACTTCATTGAGGGGAAAGATGGGGGGAGAGAAAGCTGTTCTTCTCCAGGCCAGAGAAGCATGCTTCTCCTCTTCCCAGGTCCCTTCCATCCACGTCTACTTCCTTTCAACCCCAAAGCGGAGGCCAGTGGCTTCTTTGGCTGGATTTCTGCTCCCAGAGCTGCAGAGGGGAGGGGGGGTGGGGGAGCGGAGAGGCAGACACTGACATTTCTGGCCCCCCAGGTGTCAGGCTGCTGGGCCTCTGTCCTCCTGGGCACGGGCTGCCTTTCTCCCGGGTGCAGGCTGCTGAGCTCCTTCCTGCCGGCCCCTCTCCACACCGCAAGGATCACCTCCCTGGCGCCCACACCACCTTCCCGTATCCCTCCAGCTGTGACTTTAATTCATGTGGCGGCTGCCTCCTCTCTTGGGCCCTTAGTAAGGGAGACACTGAAGAGGCTCCAGTGGAGCCCCTCCCCTCCCCACCCCCCTCAAGCTCGGCTCACCACCCCCCTGTCTGGGCAGACTGAACCCGCTCCTCGGGACTTGCCGCAAGTCCCGCTGGGCGTCCTTGGAGGCCAAGCTTGAGAGCGTGTAAGGCTTAGAAAAGGTGGGAGGGGGGCTGGATGACTGAGCCACCCCCTCCCTGAGGGCTCCGAGGGTCAAGGCGCCTGGGTCATCTTCCACGGTGGTGCCAGGCTGCCTCCGACACAGCTCTGCTGCTGCTTACTTCCGCTGTCCTGCGGTCCCCTCACGGCTGCAACGGACACAGCCATCCCCACTGCCTCTCCTTGGCGGCGTCTTTTGTTTGCTTGGCCTACTGAGCAGATGCAGAGTTCCTCCCCGGGGCGGGGGGGGGGGGGGGGAGGAGGCACTTTGGAGGCAGGTAAGCAGATCAATTTCTGCATCCCGAAGCAGGGGAAGGAGTGTAGCTTGGGGGGGGGGGGGGAGGATGGGCCTGCTTCCCAGGCCTGCGCTCTGTCCTGGCTCCTGCACGCCCCCCATCCCGCCCGGCGAGGCTGGGAGAGGCGGGGGTGAGAGTCCAGGTTTGCCAGGCTGTGCCTCCCACTCGTTCCATCCGGCCACGAAAGCCTGCAGAGATTCTTTAGACTCAGGATTCATCTCCATGCCTCTGACGGAGAGATGGTTTGAGGACAAACTCCGTGTGCCATCATTTCTTCAGTGCACGCTGACTGGGAGTCTAGCATGTGTAGGTGTTTGGCAGGACTGAGGAGAATCAGACCTGCTCAGGTTCACAGGGAAGAATACACAAATGGCCATTTTGTTCTGTTTTTTTTTTTTTACAAAGTATATGTGGCATGGGCAGCCCAAGGGAGATTTGAGGGAAGGCCAAACTTCAAAGGGAGCGAACACTGAAGTGAGACCCAACGTCGAGGTGGGAGCTGGTGGAGGGGCCTGGGGCGTCAGGGCAAGGCCGCTGATCCGAATGCCACACAAGGACCATGAGCTCTACCTCCCTAGGGGTTTCAGGACTTCATATTCCCCTTTTCTTTTTTTTTTTTTTTTAAAGATTTTATTTATTTATTCATGAGAGACAGAGAGAGAGAGAGAGAGAGAGAGAAGCAGAGGGAGAAACAGGCTCCCAAGGAGCAGGGAGCCCGATGCGGGACTCGATCCCAGGACCCTGGGATCATGACCTGAGCCGAAGGCAGACGCTCAACCATCTGAGCCACCCAGGCGCCCAATATTCCCCTTTTCTGCAAGATTCTTCCTCTGGATGTCCACAGAGCGTTCTCCCTCCCTTCATTCAAGTCTCTGTTCAAATGCCCCTTTGTCCCTTCATCAGAGGACTTCCCGATCACCCTTTATAAAAGGGTCACTGCCCTCCCTGTCCTTCTGTTTCCAGCACGGTATTCACTCCGTAAGAGCAGGGGTTTTGCTGGTTTTGTTCGCTGTTGTACCAGGAACTTTGCACAGAGCAAACATCGCATAGATATATATTTGTTGAGTAAAACGGATGACCAGGGAGTGGCAAGCTACTTAAAGGTTCATACCAATGCTACCAACAGCAGCATCAATAGATCCTGGCTGGCCGATGTACATGCCCTCACTCACCTAGGTGGTGATGAAGCCCTGGCGAGGCCCAAGGGAAACCAGAAAGGCAGAGGGATCATGACATATGCCAATGAGAATAAGGATGCTGGCCTCTTTTCTAGAACCAGGTGGGATCAGTTCCTCGAAGGATGCTCACTCGATTCCCCTCACCTTGCTGTGTGGTTGGGACCCTGACTGATAACAGTGCTTGGCTTTATCAAGTCAGACCTCCAAATACCAGCTGGGACATGACCCATGATGCTCAGGAGTGACACTGAATTTCGAAACTCTACTCAAGACAGCTCTTGAGTAGACTTATCCTGGAACTGGAGGCCCACAGGTCCCCTAGGGAGCTCTGAACCCTAGAAGCACTTCCCCAACCTTCCATCCCAGACAGGGGCCCAGATTTCCAAGAGACATTTGAGACCTCCAGCCCCCAGGGATGACACAGGTGAGCCTGAAGTCCCAAATCCAGGAGCCCAGTGGCCACAGAACTAGGAGCCAGACCACACTGCCAGTTAGGGTGGCCCCCCATGCATGAATCAGGGAACCCAGGAGAGTTCTGGAAATGCAACTGTCACTGCAGTCACCTCAGAGAACTCTGGGAAGAAAAGCATGGACCCAGGCGACCTCGGAAGGTACTCTGGGGTATTAATGGCCACTCTCCACTAATGGGATACCAGGGGGAGAGTCCATTGGTAAGAAGCCTCTGGCCCTTCCAAATAGTCTTTAATGATGTAGGAAAGTGGCACTAACCCTAGCCTTCTGGAGATAACCACAATGCTTTGTGCAAGGTCCTGGGAGGCAAGAGACCATGCTGCCCTATCTCCCTGAGTGACCAGGGACACAGAAGCTTGCCTCTCTGCATATCCTATCTGTGAACGATGTCATCAGGCAGGGTGGTTGTGAGTTCTGTGTGACAGCATTTAGCATGGGTCCACCCAGCACCTGGTCAGGGAATGTCTGTGCCTTTCTTCCTTCCCTGGAGGACATTACCTGGAACTTCCCCCCGCCCCCCAGCCTGGCAGCCCTGTGAGAACAGGGCCTATCCGAGTGTTGTCATAATCCGCTGCCCTGGGGACCCCCTACATGGGAAAACACTGAGGACACTTTTTAAAATGCAGATTCCTGAGCCCAGCCCAGCGATACAGACTCCCCACTGTGTTTTAACAAGGCTCTCCAGTGAATGCTGCTCCCTGAGATTGGGATCTCTGCCCCAGAGGGCCTGTCCCAAGCTCCTGGATGGACACAGGTGACAGGCTTGGGAAAGGTCCTAAGTGCACCCAGTGCAGAAACAAGGTCTCAGTTGAGAGAGAAACCAGAAGGAAAAGGAGCTCAGCTTCCACCAGTAGAGGGGGCAGTGAGCCTTCAAACCACCAGGCAACACTCCCCGCGCCCCCTCAACCCTGACAAGACACCCCCCCCCCCATCCCCAGACCTTCGGAAGGGATTTCCGAAGGTTCTCCCAAGGGCCACACTTGGACCTGCAAAAATCTGCATGCTGGTTGACAACTATATACTTCTTATCAAGCAATCTTACAGGCTGCCAGCACTTAGCTTTTCTTTTTCTCTCTTCCACCCACCCTATCCATCAGCCCAGGCTCTCCCTGGACAAGAGGGCAGCAGGGAGAGAGAGGACAGAGTCCGAATCAGGAGCTCAGAGGGACCTCCGAAATCCTCCCTGGCTCAGTTCCTCCTCTTCTCGAACAGGAAACAGCCCTGGGGAGGGGAATGGATGGGTCCAGGGTATGGGGAGCAAAGTGCTGGGAGCTGAGATCCCACATGATGTCTGTTCTGATGATGTCCTGAATGTTCTATAGGAAAAGGATCCTTTCCCTAGGTGAGGGCTCTAAGGTAGTAAAGTGATTTCCTCCTGGATGACAGTTCCCAGAGTACTGGAATTACTAGTTCCAACCTTGGGGGCCCCATGCGGTCAGGAACGCGACCCTCTGCCACAGAGTCCTGGTGACTTAGCTTCTGAGACGAGGCGCCAGGACAGCCCAGCTGCAGTCCAGTGTTTGGGAAGCTGGAGGCCAAGAAAAGGGCCTGTGGGGAGAGAGGGGTCCTGCTTCTTGCCACTGCCCTTTGAGGGAAGCAAGCGGCAGGGAGAGGAATGGGCTCATTAGCAACCTGACTACGAGGCCCCCCGTGAACGGGATGCCCAGCCAGGTGAGCTGAGGCTGTGCTGGATGAGGCCACTCTGTGTTCCTTCTAAAGAATGGAGAAGGAATAGGGTGACCCTGCTGGGCATCCCCGGGGCCTGCCTGACTTTATGTGCTGGGCACTCAGGAGAGGAGCTTCCCCGGGGCGCAGCCCCACGCGCTTGGCTGGCTCCTGGGCACCGTCCGAAAACACTCAGAGGGCAGTGTCAGTGACGGTGACCAGCCCAGTCCTCCAAGCAGGGGAACTCGCTGCTGAGAGACTTAGGAAAGGTGGCAGGAAGGGACAAGACAATGGGCCTTTCATTTCTATGGAAACAGCACCTCAGGGTGAGGGGCTGAAGGGAGCGAGAGCTCCCACTTCACCTACAGTCAGGACTTGGGAAGTGGCCCTTCTTGTGGTTGGGCTCACCCCTCCCTCGCCCTTCCCTGCCAGGTGTTCACCATGGCAACCCTTCCTCCAAACAAGAGGTGCAAGGTGGCATAGCAGCTGGTGTTGGGGGCGCCAGGGAGCCCAGCGGGGACAGGAGTGGGGGCCAGCACCCCTCCCTGGCAGGACACGGGCCCCGGCCTGGGTTTGAGTCCTGACCCCACTACCACTTACTGTGCCCTGGGCCCACCGAATGCACCTCTCTGAGCTTCTAGCAGCCACCTCTGTGGTGGTTGTAAGGAAAAAGGGAGAGAGAAAGCATCTCGTGAAGGACCGGGCACTTCCCGGCCAAATGGAGGTACGGCACTGGCAGCCCTGCGTCCCACACTCACAGGGACTCCCCGGCCTGTCCTGACATGGGGAAGCGCAGACGGGGCGCGCCAGGTTCTGTGGCCGGCTGGGGGGGGGGTCAGCGGGGGGGGGGGGGGAGATGGCTGTGATCCAGTCAGAGCTGGGGCCGTGGGGGCCACAATAGACCTGGAAGCACTCAGGCTGCCCAGGCCAAGGCCCCAGCGTCACCTCCCTGGCCGGGTGGGAGGCCGGTCTCACTGCTGCCGAGCGCCACGGCCATGGGAGAAACCCCAGCATGGAGACCCCTTCCACTGGGAGGTGCTGCCACGGGGACAGGCACGGGCAGTGGCCCCGGCTGCCACCACCAGCCTCCAGAAAGTCCTGCTCCGGAGAAAGAGACAAAGGCCCAGACCTCCAGGGGATCCCCAAGAGCCAGCCAGAAAGACACGGCCACCAGGAACAATGTCTCCCGAATGTAAGCAGCATGGTAAACACCACTTCTCAAATAAGCACACGGAAGAGCCGAGTCACACTATTTACAACAGAAATGAGGAAAGTGGGTCAGGGCGTTGGTGGGGCACAGGTGAGGGTGGGGTGTGTGTGAGCTGGCTGGATCCTGATGACAGGTGATGTGGCAGGGAACAGGTTTTCTAGAATGAGCCCTAGACTCAGAGGCAGAGGTCAAGCCGGGGTCAGGCCTCTCAGCTGCTCCGTGTCTGTTTCTTCCCTGACAAAGGACAAAGTTTCCAAGCCTGGTAGTAGTAACGATAGCTCTCGGACGACTCCATGTCCAGCACTGTTCTGAGCACTATATATCCTCAGAGCAGCTGAGCAAGGCGGCTTTCTCCCTTTTATTTCTTTATTTTTAAAGATTTATTTATTTATTAGAGAGAGAAAGAGCGAGCGAGCGAGCACGAGGACAGGGGCAGAGGGAGAGGGAGAGAGAATCCTAAGCAGGCTCCACGCCCAGCGCAGAGCCCCGCGCGGGAGTTCGGTCTCAAGACCCTGAGATCATGACCTGAGCTGAAATGGAAGAGTCAGACGCTTCAGCCAACTGAGCCACCCAGGCGCCCCGTCCTTCTCCGCTTGGAGAGAAGAGGAAGTGAACTCGGACCTGCCCGAGCAGCAGGGGAACTGGGCAGCGTCGGAGCTCAGGGCTCCCGCTCCCTGCGCGCCCGCACGCTGCCTGTCTGCAGAGAGGAGGCAAGGCTCCCGGAGGGGGACGGGGGGCGTGGCGGGCAGGGCGCCGCGGGCGGAGGGCTCACCTGAGATGTCGGCACTGGAGCCCTCTTTGGGCCTCTTCCCCGTCACTAGCCGCACTTCTGCAAAGGTCTCGGTGCAGAGGGAGCCGGTCACACCGTTGGGCGCCGTGGGACTCTTGGCCCGTCGACTGAAGAGCCTCTTGCTCAAGCGCCTGCCGTCCTTGGCCGCCGTGGCCTCCCCGTTGGCAGCTTCTCCCTTGCCGTTTCGGACGAGCGTCTCTGGGGGTCTGGGCTTCAGGTCCACGCGCAGGGGAGAGAGCACCCTGCTGTCCTTCCGAGGCAGCTCTCCAAGGGGAACGGGCTCCACGGGGGGCAGCACCTGCTCCAGCGTGACCAGGTCATTCAGGAAGCTCTCCAGGCGCCGGGCCGCCTCGCCGCCTCTGCCCCCCTCCTCCTGCTCCTCCGGGTCGCCATCGGCCTCCCGCTGCTGCCGGGCGGCCCAGCGCATCATCTCCCCGGGGGGGTGGCGGCTGCCTGACACCAGGGCATACTTGGGGTTGATTAGCTTGCGAGCCACGGTGGAGGAGTAGTTGGCGCCGAGCCTCCCGGCGCCCCCTGCCAGGTTCAGCTGCTGGTACAAGTTCACCTCCTCGGAGATGGCATACAGCTCCCGGAACTCCACATCGAAGGGCTCCACGTTCTGCCCTGTGAGGAGGAGGAGAAGGTTCCTGTCCATGTAGGAGGAGCTCCATGTGAACCTGGGAACGTGGGGACAGAGAAGCACAACACGTAGGCCCAGCCTGGGGCAGGCCCCTGGCCGTCCCATGTGCACAGCCCGCCGCCCCCACCCCAACCTCAGCTACCACGGAGGGCAGATGCCTTGCTGCCTGGTGGAAGGGGCCTCCTGGACCCACATCCTCCCTCTTTCCCAGGTCTTGGCCTCAAATGCAGAAAGCAGGCAAGGGCATGGGAAGGCAGGCCTGGATTCCCACCTGGTTTCTACCCTTGGATGCCTTGTAAAGTGGGGCTCATGGGGCGTCCAGTCACAAAAGTGTTGTGAGGCTCACGTGTGACACCACGTGTAAAACATTTAGCTCAGTACATGGCACAAACACACTGAATAAGTACGGATGCAGCTGCTGCTATTGGTTTTGTTTTTTGTTTTTTTAAAGATTTTACTTATTTATTTGAGAGAGAGAGCGCACACAAGCACAGGGGAGGGGGAGAGGGAGAAGAAGGCCCCCTGCTCAGCAGGGAGCCCGATGCGGGGCTCGATCCCAGGACCCCGAGATCATGACCCAAGCCAAAGGCACATGCTTACCCGACTGAGCCACCCAGGCGCCCTGCCGCTCTTGTTAATAATGGCTCTTCTCTGAGTCTTTAGAGCACTCGGTGTCTGCAAACCCCCACACTTTAGCCACGTCAGAGGACTCCTGCCACTTACTGATGGCTTCACGGGCCCAGGTCTCTCGCCTCACCTAGACTTCAGTTTACTTGGAGGACAGAGACTGCACAGATACGGTCTCTCAGGTTCCTGGTAACTGACTTCTGAATCGAATTTGGGACACATTTCCTCCACACCACACCCTTACATTTCTTTTTCTTTTTCTTTTTGGCATATGAAAATTTATTATTGTCATGTTTTCGCCATCAAAACTTACGATCTTGGTCTTTCCTTCTTGCCTCTATATTTGGCGAAAAGAGAGACATTGGCTACTTTGACAACCTTAAAGCGAATTCCAGGAACGTCGCCGACAGCATGACCTTTGCAGCCAAATCCAGCACCAGAACCTCGTCATTTTCCTCAGTAAAATTCAAACAACCATCACTGGGTACAAAGGCTGTGACGTTTTTGCCATTCTTAATCAGCTGGATCCTGACACATTTCCTGATGGCAGAATGTGGCTGCTTGGCTTCAACCCCTGCTTTTCTCAGCACAATTCCCTTTGCATGGGAAGCACCTCCAACAGGGCTGGCGCCCAGGGCTGTGCCCAAAGGGGCTTTCTTGTACTGTTTATCATGCCACTTCTGATCTCGTCGGCTATGGAGCTTCCTGGCAGTACGAAAACTACGACCCTTACCCATCCTGCTGGCGCCACGGGCCTGAGCAAAAGAGACCGCACCCTCACATTTCTTTCCCAGATCTGGTTCATTCTGCTTCCTGATTATCCCACCCAATGACTAGCCTCAAAATGCAACCAGGCTGCTGTGGACCATGAAAGGCAAGCCATACTTAATGCCCAGGAGGAGTTGACCCTCTTTCTGGAACAATCCAGTAGCCAGAAATTTTGAGGGCAGGGACTGGCCAGGAGGCTCTTCTTTGCCATTAGATCAGATAATTAGTCATGCCCATGACTATGGGGGCTCCAGTCCAGAGTCTTCCTGACCATGTACATTTGTTACTACAAATATAGGCCTCCGGGGCTCTTCTATGACCTGTCCCGACTCACCTGTAAGATCCAGTGGCTACTTTTTCACCATCTACCATTAGGAACGTTGATGACAGGGTCCCCTTGATCTTCCCCATGGGCATGTAGAAGCCAACACCCGTCACAGAGCGGACACGGATGTTCTGTTGAGAAGAGGAGAAAGGCACTGTCACTCATGAGGCTCTAAGCCAAGTTCTGTTTGGGCAGAGGAGGAACCCTCTTGTCCGTGGAACCTGCCTGTTGGTTCCTGTCTATACTAGACTCCGCTTCCTACAGCCGTAGAGGTGGAACCCCATTTGGAGAGCAAGAGGAAGTTAGCAAATCTTGCTCTGAGCGTAGATGAGCCCAGAGTGGTGCCTGCCGGCTCCCAAAGCTCCCCAGAAGAGAAACGTAGCCCTAGCTTTGATCCTGACAGTGACTCTGCAGGGTGAACACCCCAGGACTGGGCCACAGCTGCCTTCTTAGCCTCAATAGTCTTGAGTTGAAATTTAAGCTGGGCATGTAATTTAGGGTTATTAATTCACAAGCAAGGTTTTAGACAGAAAGAAAGGTGTTGAGCATGCTCACCTGTGCGCCTGAACTGGGCAGAGGATGGGTCAGAGGCAGCCTCCATCTCATCTCCCGCCCTCCTTCCCCAACCTCCACCCCTACCCCAGTGGTACAACTTACCCGAATACGGAAGTCGGTGAGCTCTAGGCCCTGACACATTTCCAAGAAAAACTTCACGCCTGCCTCATCCAGGATGATATATACTGGGACCCGGCGCTTAAAGGCAGCATCCACAATGTCTTGGAAGATATCGCCATCAGTGAAGAGGTCCATGACCACCGCAATGACCTGGATGGGGAAGGGCACTAGTGAGGCACGTGGTGACTCCATGTCTGTAGCGATACGCTGTGGCCCAGAGAGGACCAGCTGGGCCTAGGTGACTGGAGGCCAAGAGTCAAACACCCCATCTGCACCACTCCTGGGCTCTCCACGTCCCTGCCCATCTCTGAGCACATCTGAGCCCGGAGATGGGCTCTCTGCTCTGAGAAATGCCTGGGGGTCCAGGCTGTGCTCCTTGTACTTCATCCTTGACAAATCCCCACTACCCCACCCTGGGCATTCTTCAACAGCTCTTCAGAAGCCATATCAGGGAGACCTAGGAGGCTGAGGAAAGTTGGTCCTAGTGGCCCAGGGAAACAAGTAGGCTCAAGAAGATGAGATCACTGAGAAGCATGGGATGGACTCATTACCACCACCTGCAAATCTGCTCAAACCCTTTTCGCTGTAGGCCTGGGCGCTTTGATCTCCCTAGATCTGTGCAAAGTTCCATACTCCCTTTGGTGCGGTTTCAGATAGAGCTCCAGTTAGCTCAAACTCCCTTGGCTTCCAAGTGGCCGGGTCATCCCACACTACCCTCAAGTTAAGGTCACTGCCTAGGACTCCTGATTTCCAAAAGCCCGTCCTTGAAGATCTGTCCTGGAAGCTGAGGCTTTCTGCAGCCTGAGGCAGATCTGCCTTTCTGACCTTAACTTCCTCCATTTTCCTATGCAAACCTTCCTCTGCTCTAGTGGCAGGGTTTTCTTGCGGGCCCCAAGCATTGTGCATGTGATGCAGAGGAAAGGGAATGCTTTGGGGTCAACAGATCTGGTTATAATGACTTCCTATGCAAGTGACCTTAGGCAAGTCACTTAACCTTGGTGAGCCTCTGTTTCCTTATCTGCAAGGTGGGGATACCCTTTACCCTGTACTTTTATTTTGCCATCGAGATTAGATAACATCTGCAAAGCATCAAATACAGTGGCTGGTATGTAGTAAGTCCTAAATAAATGGTCATCACTGTACAGTTGAGGGATGCTGTTAGTTGTTGCCACTGAAAGCCTGAACGCTGAAGTCAGACAGACCAGGCCTAGTAGACCAGCTCCACCACTGACTCATCAGTGCCCCAGCTAATAACAGCACCTATCTCAAAGAGATGTTGTGATAAACCATGAGAGCACTTAGCACAGTGCCTGGCACATGGTAAGCTCAACAGTGGTATCCTCCATCCCCACCACCCTCACACATGTGCTCTACCATCACCCTGCCTCTAAAGACCGCCCCCCCCAATTCACACAGTATTATTTATGACTGTTCTTGGCTCCTACATTTCATACTCAATCATCCATACGAGTTAACATTTACTGAGCCCCATAGGCAGAGGGAGGATCTAAAGACAAACTTTAATCCCTAACTTCAATGGGTTAATCCCATTGGAATGATAAACCATTTACACTAAATAAGATAGGAGGCAAAATGAGATAAATGCTTTAAGAGATGTACAAATGACATGTGATGTGAGTTCAAAGTCGGAAGGGGGGTGGGAGGAGGGCCAGCGGGAGGGAGGGAGACTGAATGATTACTTCGGGCCATAGGAGAACTTCTTAAGAAAGGCTTCACCAGGGAAGCTAAGACCTGAAGAATGGGCAGCCTCGGGGACCAGGAGAAATGAACAGGGAGGAAAACTGAGCCGGCAAGTGGGCAGGGCTGCCATGCATGGGTATGCAGGTTGTGCACTGCACATGGGCTCTGGGCTGAGGGGGTGAATGGAAGCTGTGTCTGCCTGAGGAAGGGACAGCTTTTTCTAATCTGCACATAGCATCCACAGGGGCTAGCAGAAGCCTATGAGGCAGGCATTTCAGGCAAAGAACACATCATAAACATAAACTGAGGACAGGGACTAACATGCATTGTGCACATTCCACGTGCCCTGTTCCTGATGCTTTAGGTAAATTTTCTAATTTGATCCTCACAATAAGGAGGACTATTCTCATTTTACAGATGAGGAAGTAAATGCAAAGGGGCTAAATGATGTGTCCAAGGTCATACAGTTAGCATGTAGCGGAACAGGGATTTGAACTCAAGTCTCTCAGACTCTGTAAGGTATTTTAGAAATATCATATCAAAAGCTGATTCTTTAAAAAGACCAAACAAGATAGACAAACTTC